>NC_070616.1:14902857-16159285 GCF_027172205.1 Podarcis raffonei
GACTATTTTGAAATAAATATGACTACTAATGTCGAAAAAAGAGTAATCTGGGATGCAAGTAAAGCTGTGATGAGAGGGTTCTTGATACAACAGAACGCAATAAAAAAGAGAAGTCGAAATGAGAAAAAAGATAAAATTTTGGAGAAAATAAAAGAAGGGGAGAAAAAACTGAGAGTAAAGCCAAAGTCGCAGGAGATTTTGAGAGAAATAAAATTATATCAAGTACAATATATGGAATTGATGAATCAGGAAATAGAATGGAAAATTAAACAAATGAGACAGAAGACATTTGAATCAGCGAATAAATGTGGGAAACTACTGGCTTGGCAATTGAAAAAAAGACAAAAACTAAATACCATCACAAATTTGGAAGTAGAAGGAAAAGATATACACAATCCAACTGAGATTAGAAATTGCTTCCAGAAATACTTCAAACAATTATATGCACAAGGGCCACAGAATGAAATGGACATTGAACGCTTTTTGAAAACAAATGGATTACAAAAAATTTCACAAGAAAGCAAACTAATGTTGAATTGCAAAATATCTGACCAGGAGATAGAAGGTGCCATTCAAAATATGCAATTAGGCAAGTCTCCAGGACCGGATGGGCTGACTTCCAGATATTACAGATCTTTGAAAGAGTGGTTATTACAACCTTTGAAGGAAGTCTGTAATGAAATTTTGGAAGGGAAGAGAGCACCAGAATCGTGGAAAGAGGCGTATATTACACTTATACCGAAAACGGAAACTGAAAAGACACAACTTAAGAACTACCGTCCCATATCCTTATTAAATGTGGATTACAAAATTTTTGCTGATATTTTGGCTAAGAGACTGAAAAAAGTATTGATTGAGGAGATTCATAAGGACCAAGTGGGCTTTCTACCGGGAAGACATCTATCTGATAATTTGAGGAACATAATTGACATTTTGGAAAAGCTAGAAGTGAATATAAACACTAAAGCAGTTCTGATATTTGTGGATGCGGAGAAAGCTTTTGACAATATCTCTTGGAGTTTTATGAAAAAGAACCTACAGGGTATGGGGGTAGGCCAAGGCTTTGAGAACGGTATAGGTGCAATATATTCTGAACAAAATGCTAAATAAATTGTAAATAACGTGGTTACGGAACAATTTAAGATAGAAAAAGGGACACGACAAGGGTGCCCAATTTCCCCATTGCTTTTTATATCGGTCCTGGAGGTCCTGCTGAACATGATTAGAAGGGTTAAAGGTATACAGGTCGGAGCTAAACAGTATAAACTGAGAGCATTTGCAGATGACCTAGTTTTGACGTTACAAGAGCCAGAATCTAGTACTAAAAGACTTTTAGAACTAATTCAAGAATTTGGTCAGGTGGCAGGATTCAAATTGAACAAGTCAAAAACTAAGGTTTTAGAGAAAAACTTAACATTGACTGAAAGAGAGAAGTTTCAGAATGAAACAGGTTTAACTGTCGTTAAGAAAGTGAAATACCTGGGGATTAACATGACAGCTAAAAATGGGAATTTGTTTAAAGATAACTATGAAAAATGTTGGATGGAAGTGAAAAAAGATTTAGAAATTTGGTCAAATTTGAAGCTTTCCTTGTTGGGTCGAATTGCAGCTATAAAGATGAATGTATTGCCTAGAATGTTGTTTTTGTTTCAAACATTGCAAATTGTGGACAAGATGGACTGTTTCAAGAAGTGGCAGAAAGACATTTCTAAATTTGTCTGGCAGGGCAAGAAGCCCAGAATAAAATTTAAGATATTAACTGATGCAAAGGAAAGGGGTGGATTTGCCCTGCCAGACTTTAAACTTTACTATGAATCAGCAGCGTTCTGCTGGTTGAAAGACTGGCTGCTTCTTGAGAACACAGACATTTTGGATCTAGAAGGTTTTAACAATGTTTTTGGGTCGCATGCATATTTGTGGTATGACAAGGTGCACATAAAGCATTTAAAAACCATATTGTTAGGAAAGCATTGTTTAATGTTTGGATTAGATATAAAGATTTATTGGAAAATAAAACCCCAAGGTGGTTGTCACCAATGGAAGCGAAAGCTCAGAAAAAGCTCAATATGGAGGCCAGATGGCCGAAGTATTGGGAAATTTTGGAACAAGAAGGAGATAGACTGAAACTGCAGAGTTTTGAGAAACTAAAAAACAAAGCGCAAGACTGGCTTCATTATTATCAGATAATGGAGGCTTACAATTTGGATAAGAAAGTTGGCTTCCAGGTGGAAAAATCTAAATTGGAAACAGAACTGTTAGAACCCAAAACTAAGATTTTGTCAAAAATGTATAACTTGCTGCTGAAATGGAACACTCAGAATGAGATGGTCAAATCTGCTCTGATCAAATGGGCACAAGATGTTGGACATAACATTATGTTTGCTGACTGGGAACAGTTGTGGACCACTGGGATGAAATTTACAGCATGTAATGCCTTAAGAGAAAATATTATGAAAATGATATACAGGTGGTACATGACCCCAGTCAAGCTTGCAAAAATTTACCATTTGCCCGACAATAAATGTTGGAAATGCAAAGAAAATGAAGGTACATTCTTTCACCTTTGGTGGACGTGCCCTAAGATTAAGGCTTTCTGGGAAATGATCTATAACGAATTGAAAAAGGTATTTAAATATACCTTCTTGAAGAAACCAGAGGCCTTTCTCTTGGGCATGGTCGGCCAGTTGGTGTCAAAAAAGGATAGAACTTTCTTTATGTATGCTACAACAGCAGCAAGAATACTTATTGCAAAGTACTGGAAGACGCAAGATTTACCCACTCTGGAAGAATGGCAGATGAAGATGATTGACTGCATGGGATTGGCAGAAATGACTGGCAGAATCCGTGACCAGGGAGAAGAGTCGGCGGAAGAAGATTGGAAGAAATTCAAGGACTATCTACAGAAATATTGTAAAATTAATGAATGTTGAATGATGTCGGATAGAAATCAAGGGTTTTTTAGCTGTAATGCTTTGAGATAAGGATTTGCTGAATAGATAATTTGAATTGGAATACAAGGGGAGGTATGAGGAGGTCAGGGAAATATGTCATTGAAAACTAAGTATTGTGAATTTTATGTGTTTTTAAACTTTTTTTCTTTTTTCTTTTTGTTTGTATAAAAATTGGAAACTTTAATAAATATCTTTTTTTTAAAAAAAAAGAAACTGCGAAGTGACTCCCATCTTTCTCCCAGGACTATAATTCCCAGAGTTCCCTGGGAAGAGGGATTTACTGTTAAACCAGTTTGGCATGGATGTGCCCTATAGTGTGTGGTAAGGGGCATTCTGAATGAGTGTATGGAACCAAGGGGACGGTGACCCCCCAAAATTGGAACCACGGATTTAGAAATCTATTCTGAGCGGGACTAACATTAGATACAACCCATAAGCTTTTCCATTGTTGGCACTGACATTATGCAACACTCCCAAGGGACACCAGTCTCCATCACTGTTCACCTTCTGGCTGGCAATAAAAATCCAGTTATTCATTGAGGACAGGGAGGCATTGAGATAGGACAGGCTGATTGTGAGTAGCTTCCTTTTGACCCATCTGTTGGCTGCTGCTATTCGTTATTCCTGCTGTGTTGATTTGACCTCCTGCCCGTTATAAATTGCTTTATAATCTTTTTATTGTGGTAGTCCACCCCGGGAGGTCTTTCATTTGGAAAGTGTTTGAAGTCAATAAACAACAAGGAACTTGGGAGCCCACAGTGATACCTGGAGGCCAATTGCCGCAAATAACTTCTAGGTCAAAAGCTCAAAATCTGGCAGCTACACATCTGGTAAGGCCACCTCTGAATCCATTGTCCAAGCAAGGCAAGGACTCAGTGGTGACTGTTTTTTTTAGGGTAGTGGCACCTCTCAGCACCTCTCTTCTGCATGCGTCCAGGACTTCAAACAGGCTGATACCTTCTGTGCATCCTTAGAATCCAACAGGGCCATTGCTGGCTGCACCACATGTACCAGCAATCTTCAAAATTTACCGTATTTTTCGCTCTATAACACGCACCAGACCATAACACGCACATAGTTTTTAGAGGAGGAAAACAAGAAAAAAAAATTCTGAATGAAACAGTGGATGTATCATTTTTGTGCTTCATGCTGCGGCCACAGACATGTGATTTGACGGTGAGTTTGGGGTAGCCCAATGCAAAGATCCTGAGGATCCATGTGGATCCATGCTTTGTAACCACGTTTTTGCACCATTGCAGCCCCAGGCAACAGTGGGTGCGTGATTTTTTTGGTGCAGGCTGTAGCCATGGACATGCTATGTGATCTGATGGTGAATTTGGGGTGACCCAATGCAAAGATCCTGAGGATCCATGTGGATCCATGCTTTGTAACCACATTTTTGTACCATTGCAGTCCCAGGCAACAGTGGGTGCATGATTTTTTTGGTGCAGGCTGTAGCCATGGACATGCTATGTGATCTGATGGTGAATTTGGGGTGACCCAATGCAAAGATCCTGAGGATCCATGTGGATCCATGCTTTGTAACCACGTTTTTGCACCATTGCAGCCCCAGGCAACAGTGGGTGCGTGATTTTTTTGGTGCAGGCTGTAGCCATGGACATGCTATGTGATCTGATGGTGAATTTGGGGTGACCCAATGCAAAGATCCTGAGGATCCATGTGGATCCATGCTTTGTAACCACATTTTTGTACCATTGCAGCCCCAGGCAACAGTGGGTGCGTGATTTTTTTGGTGCAGGCTGTAGCCATGGACATGCTATGTGATCTGATGGTGAATTTGGGGTGACCCATTGCAAAGATCCTGAGGATCCATGTGGATCCGTGCTTTGTAACCATGTTTTTGCACCATTGCAGCCCTGTTTTTGCATCAGATCATTGCTATGTGATCTGATGGTGAATTTGGGGTGACTCAATGCAAAGATCCTGAGGATCCATGTGGATCCGTGATTGGAACCACGTTTTAAGTAGGGAGGGAAGGAAAAACATAGAAGCGACAAGGAGAGGGGTGTGCAGAGAAGCAGCTGGCTAAGAATGCAGGAGAGGGGTTTTACCGGAGTGAGGAAAGGCAGGCAAAAGTCCCCCCCCCCCACAAGCCAGCCAGCTCTCTCTTTTTCTCTCCCCCCCCCCCAACCTGCATGTTGCCTTCGAGTCCCAGACGCACGGAGAGGAATTAGACGCTCTGCTTGCCTGGAGGGGAGGGGTTTTCTCTGCTCTTTGTTCCGTTTGAGCAAACACAGTAAGGAAACAGAAGCGGGTGGGCAGTAAGACCCTGAGGCAGAATGCAGGAAAGCAGCAGTTTTCCTCCCTTCTCCGGACGATTTGATATTTGCCTGATTTTTGCCTTCACTTGCGCTTGTCAGCTCCAGGGACCCCACACATTCGCTCAATAACACGCACAGACATTTCCCCTTACTTTTTAGGAGAAAAAATCTGCGTGTAATAGAGGGAAAAATACGGTACTTTTGAGTGGACGTACCCATGTTCCCTTGAGAGAAAGTGGGTACTGAAATGACAATAATAAAACCAATTTTTAAAGAAAGAAAATAACTATATGCTAACATATCAACTAATCAAAAAGGAAGTCACAAAAACACACATACAAAATGTTTCTTAGCTTTAACAAAAGGTGAGCAAAGAGGCATAATTCCTCTGATCTACAGGAATGTCCTTGTTCCACAGTATCAGGGCCACGGCTGCTAAGGATGTGCTTCTAATTCTCAAACTGCACAGGTAGATGGTAGTTGAAACAAGGCCTGTTTTGATGAATAACCACGGCAGGAGGGTTGATGCAAGGAGATGCAGTCTTTAAGGATGTGGGTCTCAGCCAGTGTTGGTAAAAAAAACCCTCAAAACCAAAACCCCAGTCCCTTGAATTGTGCCCAGAAGTGCATGTTGCCAAGGCTGCTAAGGACAGACTGAGCGCACTTCCTTTTCCTGAGCCTCTTGTGCTACCTGAAGCACTTCCGACATCTTCAAGGGCAGTCCAATAGCAAGCGCATTGCAGCAGTCCATCCTGAAGACTTACACATTATGTTGCACATATCTGTTTCAAGGGACAAGCACTTGATCTTCTGAGGGATTCTTTCAACACTGGGGGTGTGGGTGGGAGGGGAAGCTGCCATTCAGGCATCCTGTCTGAATGGCAAAAGATGCCCAAATCCAGGGCAGAACCTGCCAGGTTGAGCTTCTGCAACATCTGCTCAAAGACAGAACAGTTTTAGAAAATCAAAAGTCGGTTTAGGTTAAGGGGATGGATGCCCACACAGCTTGGGGAAAGGAGAGGCCTTTAGGTCGTTCTGAAGGTGAGGGCAACATAATGCCCTGACTCTCATATTCAGGAGGGTCAAGTAGCGGAAATCAAGGATAGTGTAAATTCAAAAGGCTGATATGAGATGAAGCAGACAAAGAGCCAAAAGAGGTCCCTCTCAGGAGGGAGGAGCCAGAGAAAACCCTGCTCCGCACATAGATCTGCCACTCTAAACCCCAATCCAGTGCCAGAGGGTCTGTGTGGAGAGACTGAGGTGTGTAGCGCTGTAAACCTGGGGTTTGCCTGATCAGGTGAGGGAGCGGGGTGGGGGGCGGACTTGCTTGTCATTCTCCACTGTCCTTGCTCTGTGTGCTGTGAGCAGGAAGGAACATGACGCTGGGAGGGGGTCAAAGAAAACAAGCAGGAGGCGAGGGGGTCAGAAGGGGGCTCAGTTTCAAGCCAGAGTTCTCAAAGTGAGTTTGGTAGTGCTCAAACCCCCGCCCTGCCCAATAATTGCATTTTAATCTGGGTTGGTGATGGTCCCATGTAACACTAGATCGGACAAGTGGGGGGTGGGAGAGGCTATGTGATGCCTAAACCCCGATTGTGGCCATGATTCAGAAGAGAACCCAATCCCATCCCATCCCCCCCTTTTAATTTCACAAATGCCAGCCCCATTGTCCTAAATAGTTTTGGATTAAGAGTGCTTAACCAGATAGGAAGCTTCCAAGACTGGAGGCTCACTTCCTCCTTACATTAATGCAACCTGAGAGCGAATTAGAAACCTACAAAGGTTTAAACTCAAATCACTCCCAGCTTGGCTTTTGCATGCATATATTCACATATATTTTACATATATAGATTGCGTACTCTAAAGGGCCTCAGTGCTACAGTAACCTCAGAAAAAAAATCTTTCTGCCACAGTCTTAACCTAGTGTTTTCATTTCAACCCCTTTGAACTCTCTCATTTTCTCTCGGTACCACATTTCATTTCAGTACCCCATCTCTGTTGACCCCCTTGCATACTATAACATTTGAATTCTCCATCTTCCAGTAGCCTCTTTTTTTCTTCAATCAGGTTTTCTTGTTGTCTTTCTTTTTCTTAATCCTCATCTCTTTCCCCTCCCTGCCTTCACATCTTTCCCCTCCTCCTTGCACAGCTCTGTGACAGAAGCACACAAGCCTTTCACTCTCCCAGCAAGTCACACTGTAGGAAGGCTAGGGTGTCTTGTATGGCAGGTTGGTTGGTTGCATTTGGCTGAAAATATTTAGTTCTGCTTCACTTCTAACTCCAGGGACAGGAAAGCACTATTTCTCCATTTTGGCTGCAAAAAGTAGGTGCCTTACCTGGTAGACCTTGCTTAATTGATATTATTCTAGAGGATTTGTTCTGGACTAACCGCTGCTTTTTCTTTTCTTTTTTTCAATGGGAAAGGGAGTGAAACTTCATCCGGATCAACATTCCTTTGCAATATCTATAGCTGTGAAGGAAGTGGCCTGTTCACTGCACTCTTGAATTTAGCAAGAAATTTAAGCCCCTAGTGAACACCCAACTTCCTTCATGGCTATAGATATACCACCTGCTTGCTTTCAAGAAAATAACACAAGCAAGACAGGGGGACACCTGATCGAAATGTGCAAAATTCAGGTGCTGCAGCCCCTGCATGGGGACTGCATTGCCGCAAGTTTCACATTTGGAACTTGCCCCTCTCTTTGCTGCTGTAATATACATTTCAGTCTTTCGGTTGTGCTCTATCTTGAAACATGTAGATATGATGAGCTCCCAGCATGTACCTGTATTTCTACCACCACAGAGGAATGATTGGTGGCTTGTGAGGCATGTTCACAGTTCACGCACAACAACCCCAAGACCTGTCCAGCACCCTGTTTGTGAGCTAAGGGTGTGCCCTAGAACTGCTCACATCCCCATACTTCTTTGCAACATATAAGGGCTCAAACGCAAAGCTCATTGGCAGCTGAAAACATTTTGACAGTTTTTCCTGAAGGCAGGAGGACTGATCTCTAACACCAGGGTAATAAGCAGGGCTGCTATATGTTCTCATGGTTGGCACTGGCATGGAGAGAGAAAAGTGTAGGATGTAGAATTGGGTACGTAAACTTGTTTTCATTGTGTTAAAGGTTCTAGTCCTCATGGGTGCAAAACTCCATATTTAGGAGGATGGTATTTAGCATTGGGGAGCACTGGATGCAGTGACCAAATTCGGGGATGGGTGGGTGTGACACAATTGTCTTAGTACAGGAAATCTCACTGAATTTGGGAGTGAGGAGGCAAGTAGGAGACACCATACATTTTTTGCTTTTCAAACATTCATTGGCATTCATTTCCTGCATAGTCCATATCCATTGTGCTAAACATCCAGTTCCTTTGATGATCCGTGTGTGTCGTGAGTTGACATTCCTGCTACCTGATAAGATCACCCCTAGTTTCTTAACTCGTGAAAAGATTGGTTAACCACAGCCCCATGACTGGTTTAGCATGAAAAGCTACCCTTCAGAGGCTCCAAGCTGTAGGAGGAGAGCAGCAGTGAACATGGTACGTTTGGGTGAACTCAAGTCTCTGGGTACCTGGCAGCTTCTTGCTCCAGAACTGATGAATGAACTTCCCCAGAGGCTGAGTACAGGTGTTAAACAGCACCAGGGACAAGATCTTATCTTGCGGTGGTAAAATAATTCCTAGGGGCACAGCAGCAGTTGCCCAACACTGCCTTTGAGGACCGAACCCCTTAGGTAGGAACAGAAGGGAGTGCTCAGCAGTTTCCCAATATCCTTTGAGATTGTTCAGGATGAGTTGATGGTCAGCATTGATCACTATTAAGAGAGGCCAGGAGAATACCACTCAGTGGATTTGTAACTGGCTGACTGACCGAACCCAAAGGGTGCTCATCAATGGTTCCTCTTCATCCTGGAGAAGAGTGACTAGTGGGGTGCCACAGGGTTCTGTCTTGGGCCCGGTCTTATTCAACATCTTTATCAACGACTTGGATGATGGACTCAAGGGCATCCTGATCAAATTTGCAGATGACACCAAACTGGGAGGGGTGGCTAACACCCCAGAGGACAGGATCACACTTCAAAATGACCTTGACAGATTAGAGAACTGGGCCAAAACAAACAAGATGAATTTTAACAGGGAGAAATGTAAAGTATTGCACTTGGGCAAAAAAAATGAGAGGCACAAATACAAGATGGGTGACACCTGGCTTGAGAGCACTACATGTGAAAAGGATCTAGGAGTCTTGGTTGACCACAAACTTGACATGAGCCAACAGTGTGACGCGGCAGCTAAAAAAGCCAATGCAATTCTGGGCTGCATCAATAGGAGTATAGCATCTAGATCAAGGGAAGTAATAGTGCCACTGTATTCTGCTCTGGTCAGACCTCACCTGGAGTACTGTGTCCAGTTCTGGGCACCACAGTTCAAGAAGGACATTGACAAACTGGAACGTGTCCAGAGGAGGGCAACCAAAATGGTCAAAGGCCTGGAAACGATGCCTTATGAGGAACGGCCAAGGGAGCTGGGCATGTTTAGCCTGGAGAAGAGGAGGTTAAGGGGTGATATGATAGCCATGTTCAAATATATAAAAGGATGTCACATAGAGGAGGGAGAAAGGTTGTTTTCTGCTGCTCCAGAGAAGCGGACACGGAGCAATGGATCCAAACTACAAGAAAGAAGATTCCACCTAAACATTAGGAAGAACTTCCTGACAGTAAGAGCTGTTCGACAGTGGAATTTGCTGCCAAGGAGTGTGGTGGAGTCTCCTTCTTTGGAGGTCTTTAAGCAGAGGCTTGACAACCATATGTCAGGAGTGCTCTGATGGTGTTTCCTGCTTGGCAGGGGGTTGGACTCGATGGCCCTTGTGGTCTCTTCCAACTCTGTGATTCTATGATTCTATGATTCTATGATTCTAATAATCAGATTAACATTCCTCTCCAGACACTGGTCGTTGCCTGGGGACAGCAGCGTGGGTCCAGGGTCCAGGGGTCCAGGTTTATCTTTTTATTTATTTCATAAAATGTATACACTGCATGACTGTAGAAAACAGCCTCAAAGTAGTTTATAGAGAGAATAAAACAGTAAAATTATCAGTAAAAGCAACTCTTTAAAACATTCAAAAGATAAAATAAGCAAGAAACTAGAAACAGATCAAAACATACATACACATTCTACGTATCTGGGGAGACTTGCCTAAACAAAAATGTTCTTAGCAAGAGCCAAAAAGACTACAGTGAAGGTGCCTGTCTGATATCAAGAGGCAGGGAGTTCCTGAGTACAGGTGCTGCCACACTAACACATCAATTTCTTATAAATGCGGAATGGGTATGATGTGGCACCTGCAGCATTGCTTGTTTAGCCTCAGAAAACGGGACCCCTTCTTTCAAAGAAGACTTTAAGCTAGTTCACCTCCACACACTTAGCTGCCTTGCCTACAAATGGTTACATGAGCTAGTTGAGAGTTCCCTACAAGAACTGGAATGAATATACCTGGGGCTGAAGATCCTGCCCAGCCTCCTGACTCATCCCAGTGAAGCCAAGAGCAGAGGCCTCAAAATTGGTGTCTGGCCAATCCTGGACCGTGACTGATGCCTGTTGTGACACCCAAAATGGATACTTAAATTTGTTGGTGAAGAAGACCTGTCCTTCTCCATCTCTCTGTCTTGCACACACTCATGCAGTAGGGAAATAATCGTCCACTACAATAGTTGTTGTCGTAAAACAGGGGTAAAGGTAAAAGTACCCCTGACCATTAGGTCCAGTTGTGGACGACTCTGGGGTTGTGTGCTCATCTCGCTCTATAGGCCGAGGGAGCCGGCGTTTGTCCGCAGACAGCTTCTGGGTCATGTGGCCAGCATGGTGAACCAGAGCAGCACACGGAAATGCCGTTTACTTTCCCGCCAGAGCGGTACCTATTTATCTACTTGCACTCTGACGTGCTTTCAAACTGCCAGGTGGGCAGGAGCTGGGACCGAACAGCGGGAGCTCACTCCATTGCAGGGATTCGAACCACTGACCTACTGATCGGCAAGCCCTAAGCTCTGTGGTTTAGACCACAACGCCACCCACGTCCCTCTGCCACCCAGGAAATTGGTTCAGCTGGGAATGCCTTTTAATGCAACGCTACCCAATTTGCACTTTCTGAAGTGATAGATGAGCCCATTTTTAGCCTGGAGAAGAGAAGAAAAGACTGAGAACTGATAGGATAGCCATCTTCAAATATCTAAAGGGCTGTCCCAAGGAAGATGGAGCAAGCTTGTTGGTTTTTTGCTGCTCCAGAGGGAAGGACCCAGAACCAATGGATTCAAATGACAACAAAAGGAGATTCTAGCTCAACAGCTGGAAGAACTTCCTGACAGTAAGAGCTGTTTGACAGTGGAACGGATTCCCTCGGGAGTTTGTGGGAGGTTTTTAAATAGAGGTTGGCTGGCCATTTGTCAGGGATTCCTTGCTTGTGATTCCTGCATTGCAGCAGGTTGGGCTGGGCTACTAGCCATGATGGGTATGCTCTGCCTGGAGTTGGAGGCAGTGATGCATCTGAAAACCAGTTGCTGGAAACCAAAGGAGGCGGGAGAGCTCTTGCACTCAAATCTTGCTTGTGGGTTTCTCATTGGAGTATCTGGTTGGCTAATGTGAGAACAGGATGCTGAACTAGATGGGCCACTGGCCTGATCCAGGAGGCCCTTTTCCTGTGTTCTCATATTAGCATGGCCATATGATGCTCTGGAACAGAAGGGAGCACAGCCATGCCAGCTGAGGGGAGTTGTAGTCCAACACATCTGGAAGCCTGCAGACACCAGGCTACAATTACCATTGTAACCTGATGGCACTGCGAAGTTGACCACTGCTACTTATGAAATCTCCTTTTGCCCGATATTGAAATACATCCCAATTGCCCCGAACATGACACAGGCCATAAACTTTCAAATGGGTATCTTTGGCTTCCCTCGTCCACATTTCCTTACTGCTGATTTGTATAATTATTAACAAATCAGTGGGCTTTGGGGCACAAAGTGCAATTGGCCTATGGGGAAAGTGCTTTGAAATGATGCCGCCGTGAGGCCAGACCCTCCATTCTCCAGCACACGCACACAATATACTTATAACGATTGTATACCATTAACAGTCATGGTTTCCACCAAAGAATTCTGGGAACTGTAGTTTTTTGAGGGCTGGGAATCGTTGGACGCTCCTTCACAGAGCTACAATTCCCAGAGTTCCATGGGGAGACGGATTGACTGCTAGACCAGATTAAGTCTGCGGTGTGGATCTTCCCTGATATGAATGTATTTGGCAGGAGTGCAGCAATCGCTGGCAAACATCCTTTAGCTTACATAATAACTATGGATGCAAGGCATTGCGGCGGCTGACAGGCCACTTAAAAGCATACGGAAAAGCAGGTGAGATGTCCCCACCCTCCCAAGTTAAAGGTGTGCTTGTGCAAAATGTTTCCCTTGAGCTTATTTCTTATTCTATTTATTGCATTTATACCCCATCTTTTTCTCTAAGGAGCTTGAGGTGGTGTACATTGCTCCCCTCCACATTAAATCCCCACAACAACCCTATGAGGTAGACTAGGCTGAGAGGCAGTGACAGGCCCCCGAGGTCACCCAGTGAGTTTTTGTAGCCGAGTGGAGATGGGAACCCTGATGTCCTAGGGCCTACTATGCCACACTGACACTGAGTTATGGGAACAAAGCACTTTCTTGGTCTCTTGAGAGAGATGCAAAGCACAGTGGGAAGCTCCTGTTCGTTTTACTGGGGAGGCCTTTCCACCAGCTTGTCCCCAAAGTGACTGGGTTAGAGAACAGCAGAGGAAAGGGAAATGTGGCTTTCTTATGCTTGCATTCTGCCCCGCACCCTCCCACTCCATAAAAACCAGGTGTACACACACACACTGTACACTATGAGCTCTTATCTTAGTTTTTCCAACAGTACTACAAGAGTAAACATGGAGCTCTGTTTCTACCTTTTGCTTCCCTTCGCTCTTCAAAGCTGCAAAAGACTCAGCCTTGGATCTCAACTGTGCCTGAGCATGTATCCTGAACAGGCTTCTAGGCTGTTGTTGTTATCCTCATCCTCATCCTCATCATTAACATAAGAAGTGTCCGCTGGATCAGGCCAGTGGCCCATCTAGTCCAGCATCCTGTTCTCACAGTGGCTGACCCCAGATGCCTCTTCCTAGGAAGGCTGCAAGCAGGACCAGAGCCCAAGAGCACTCTCCCCTCCTGTGGTTTCTAGCCATTTATAGCTCTCTCCTCCATGAATTTGTCTAATCCTCTTTAAAAGCCATCCAAGTCGGTGGCCATCACTGCATCCTATGGAAGCGAGTTCCACAGTTTAACTATGCACTGTGTGGATATGTAATTGTTGCTGCTGCTGTTATATTTATAACACACCTTTTTCCCATGGCGGCTTACAAAACAACCCAGATAAAATGCAAAAAGCTAAAAAGCACATAAAATATAATCACTTAGTTCTAACTCAAGTAGAATTAAAAAAGCAAATATATTAAAGTGCAGATAATTAAAATAGCCCAGCCCTAATTAAAAGCCCTTTCCTTAAAAAACACACACACAACCAGTCAGTTCCCAAAGGCCTATCGGAACAAAACTGTCTTCACCTGCCAGTAGAAGGACAGCAGGGAGGGACACAGTCTGGTTTCTCTAGGGAGAGAGTGCCAGAGTCTGGGAGCAGCCACTGAGAAGGCCCTCTCCTGCAACTCCACCAAGTGTGCCTGGGGGCAGGCGTCCCTCAACTCACAAAAAAGCAGCCTTTTTATGTTATTATTTTATTCTTATATCCCAAGGAGCTCAAGGGGGGCACATGTGCCTTGTCCCCTTCCTGTTTTATTCTCACAACAACCTGGTGAGGTAGGTTAGGCTGAGAGGCAGTGACTGCCCCAAGGCCACCCAGTGAGCTATATGGCTGAGTGGGGATTTGAACCCAGATCTCCTAGCCCAACACTCTAACTGGCACACTGGCTCTTGATGTGAGGATCGAACCTTAGGTGGCATCAAGGTCTTTTTATTTGTGCACCCCATCAAAAGAGTCTTGATAACAACTGTATAACAACTGTATAACAACCATATCTGCTGCACACTAGGGTTGCCATATTTCAAGCTTTTTTTGGTGAAGTTTTTGAGCTTTTTTGTTTTTGGCAAAATCGCAAAAAATAATAATAATGCTGTTTTTGAGCTATTTCTATGAAAAATTGGCAAAAACGGCAAAAACGACATGGGCTCCCATACATCTGGATTTCCCTGGATATTTGTTTTGGCCAATTTCTGCCCAGATATTGCTGACAACTGCAGTATTTTGGATATGTCCAGGAAATTCCAGACATAGGCAACCCAACGCACACCCCTAGCCTGGTGCTTTCTGCGCGTTTTAGACTACAGCTCCAAATTCTAGGAATGATAGGAGCTGTAGTCCAAGATATCTGGAGGGCACTAGCTTGGGGAAGACTGGCAAATGGAAATGTGGCAAGAGTTGTTGTTTTGCCGAGTTTTCTGCTTCACATGCAGATAGCCATTTATAAAATTACTCATGGCATGGAGAAATTTGATGGAGAACCCTAGAACACCATTGGTAGACATCCAATGAAGCTGAATGTTGGAAGATTCAGGGCAGATGAAAAAGGAAACACTTTTTCATGCAGCTCATAGTTAAACTATGGAACTCCCTCCCCCTGGAGGCAGTGATGTTCACCAACTTGGATGGCTTTAAAAGAAGATTAGGCAAATTCATGGAAGAGAGGGCTATCGAAGGCTACTAGCCATGAAGGCTTAGCTCTGCCTCCACAGTTTGAGGCAGCAATGTAGAGTTGGAAGGGACCACAAGGGTCATCTATAGCTCAGCCCCCTGCAATGCAGGAAACTTTTGCCCAATGTGTTGCTCAAACCCAAGACTCTGAGATTAAGAGTCTCCTACTCGATACCAACTGGCTATCCCTGCTCTGAAGTTCTTAAGGTAGCAGATGCAAAGGAGTCTCAAGCTATAGATTTCAGAGATTAAAAAATGGAAACGTTGAAAATTCCTAATGATTGCTTGCTACTTTGGAAGCAAAGGCAGGTGAGCAGGAACTCCCAGATCGGCAGAGGAATCCAGGAAGATTTATAGAAGCATCCCTTGGTGCAGAACATGAGAGCGAGTTTTAAAAGGATGGTGCCGCCGCCGCTGTTACGAAAACATGAACAGGCACGCACAAATATTCCTCACATTTTTCTTCTCCCTCTAACAATTATTTCTTTTTCTTTTTCTTTTTTTAAAAAGGCACAGGGTCTCCAAATTAGATTTCCATCTTCTTTGAAGTTCCCAGAGATGCCTCCTTGCTAGGAACATGCTTGAGGTTGGAAGGTCAGCAAGGAGGGGACAGCGGTGACTGCTTAAGAGAGCTGGGGAGGGCAGGTCAAGAGTGTTTTCTGCATCTGGGGCTGCGACCCTAAACACTCATGGGTTGGGAGAGAGAACCTTGTAGAGTTCAGCAAGACTCACTTGCATGTTAAGACGCATAGGGTCCTCCTGGGTACGGGATTATAAACATAGAGAACACATCTGGATCAAGCCAATGGCCTCTCTGGTCCAGCATCCTGTTCTCACAGTGTCTGACCAGATACCTCTTTTGGGAAACCCTCAAGGAAGAGCACCAGAGCCCTCTCTCCTCCAGCAACTGGTGTTCGGAAGCATTACTGCCTCTGACTATGGAGACAGACCAGAGCTAGGATGGCTAGTAGCCATTGATAGCATTGTTGTTGTTGTTGTTTAGTCGTTTAGTCGTTTAGTCGTGACCGACTCTTCGTGACCCCATGGACCAGAGAACGCCAGGCACCTTTACCCTCCATGAATTGGTCCAATCCTCCTTTTCAGCCATCTGAGTTGGTGTCCGTCACTGTCTCCTGTGGGAGCGAGTGCCATAGTTTTAACTACACATTGTTTAAAGAGGAATTTCCTTTTATCCTTCCAGAATCTCCCAATGTTCAATTTTATTGGATGCCCCTGATGTCTAGCCACTGGTGCGTGATGAATTTTTTCATAGGGGAACATATATGGCGACAGGCGCAAGCTGGCGAGGACAATTGGAGGGGGTGACGTCATATGTGTGAGCATTGCGCCTCCCTTCCTAAGCTGGGCAGAAGCTTCCCGGGCTTTGGGAAGGGGACTTGCCTAGTCCCCCCCCCAAGTCCACTGACCACACACTGCTGCGGTCTAGCACTATGAGAGAGGGAGAAAAACTTTATTGCTGCATCACCTAGCCCTGGGCATATATAATCACCCTCATGAGCATGAAGCATAAGAGCACAAGAAGAGCTTTGCTGGATCAGGTCAGTGGCCCATCTAGTCCAGCATCCTGTTCTCACAGGGGCTAACCAGATGCCCCACTGGAAAATCTGTATGCAGGACTCAAGCACCAGAGCCTTCTCTCCTCCTGTGGTTTCCAGCAACTGGTATTCAGAAGCATCACTGTCTCCAGCTCACATCTCAGTGCAGGATCCACAATATACTGATGAGCTGCAACCTCCTTGGCTTTAATACCTCCAAGGAAGGAGAGCCCACCTCCCTAGAGTTGGTCCTGCTGTTGGACAGGTTTCATTGTTAAGAAATGCCTCCAGATGTTTTAGCTGCCGCCTTCCTCTTTGCAATTCCTCCCCAATGCTCCCAGCCATGAGGCAACAGAGAGCAAGCCTGATCCATCTTCTGTATGACCAAAATCCATCTTAAAGGTCCTTATTATCCCATCATAGCCATATCTTCTCCAGGTCTTTTGGTTTCCAGACTCCATGCCTTCCTGGACACCCTCAACTGGGTGTGCTCCAGTTTAGGTGTGTCAGGTGCTGCCCTAGGCTGAGTTAGACCGTTGGTCCAGTGTTGTCTCCACGGACTGGCAGCAATGGCTGTGCAGGGTTTCAGGCTGGGGGCATTCCCAGCCCTCCCTGGAGATAACTAGTCAATTAAGCTTTCATAGAATCAATCATCAAGTTGGAGGTGACCCTGAGGTCAACCCCCTGGTCCAACCCCCTGCAGTGCAGGAATATGCAGTCATCCCATATGGGAATCAAACCTGCAGTCTTGGCATTATCAGCACCACGCTCTTACCAACTGAGCTATGCCAGAGATTGAACTTGGAAACCTTGTGCATGCAGAGGAGATGTTCTCCCGGTACAGCCCTTCCTCTAAAACCAGCCTAAGGCTCCAGTCCTCATTGTTATGAATAAAGCTCTGGTTTAAATAGGAGTCCAGGAAGCTGATCTATACAGGATCAGACCATTGGGGTCCATTCAGCTCAGTATATGCTAAGAGGGGGGACATTCCCAGCCTTCCTGGAGATGCCTGGAATTGAACCTGAATGTAAAAACAGATGCTCTGTCACTAAGATACAGCCTTGTCCCTGTGTATAAAGCAAGGGTCGTGGTTTGGAAGAAAGGGCTGGTTTAAGCAGGAATATGGGAAGCTGCCTAATACCAAGTCAGGCCGTTGGTTGATTGAACCCAGTATTGTCTACACAGACTGGCAGCAGCTCTCCAGGAGGGAATCTCAGCCCTAGCAGGTGATGCTGTTGGAGACCTTCTGGATGCAAAGCAGGTGTTCCTCCACCTTCCCCAACAGTCTGCCAACTTCCTTAAAGAACTGGGCGTCATACTTCAGGTGCATCCTGAGCAGGTCACCCTCCTTTGCAGAAAATAGACTGCATCCAAAAGCAATGGTTGGAATCTGTGCTGTACCTGCACAGGTGGGAATAAAGGGCAGCTAAAATGATCAGAGGCTCGGACCGGAGCAAATCCTCTGCCAAGGAAGGTTGCAGCATTTGGTAATGTGGAAGAGAGGATGACACAGGTGTATAAAATAGTGCCCAGTATGAAGATTTTTCTCCCTTGTAATGCTTGCAGAAATTGCCCCTCAGTAGGTTCAGGGCAGATCAGAGAAAAGACTTGTTTGTGCAGTGTGTGTCTGGTTTACGGAACTGGCTACCACAAGATGATGAGGGGCTGGGATTACTGCATTGCAGGGGGTTGGGCTAGATGACCCTTGGAGCCCCTTCCAACTCCACAATTCAATGATGCTTCTAAAAGGGGATGGCAGATTCATAGAGGAGAAGGAGACAATTCCTCCTGGGAAGTGCAAGGGTGCTGGATTTGATGGAGGGCACAACAAATTAAAGAACGGAAGTCCAAGAATTGGACTTCACATCAATTTCACAGGTGGCTGGCAACTCTGATTTTGCTGTGGCTTATTGTAGGAAGGGACACGTCTACTAGAACCAGTTTAATCCCATGTGTGAAGTTTGCTGGGAACGTAAAAACAAGAGCACAAGAGCCTTCTGAACCAGGACAATGACCCATCTAGTTCAGCATCCTCTTTTCACATTAGCCACCAAGATGCCTCTTCTGGGAAATCCCACAAGCAGGATCCAGGCACAAGAGCCCTCTTGCCTCCTGAGGTTTCCAGCAACTGGCATTCAGAAGCATCACTGCCTCCTACTATGGAGGCATGAAGGGGAGAGTTGCTCCTATGGTCAATTCCTACTTGCAGGTTCCCCACTGGGGCCACTGTGCGAAGATGTTGGACTTGATGGGCCACCAGCCTGATCCAGCAGGCTCTTCTTCTGTTCTTAAGAAGGGACTTGTTTTGATTAATGTCTGCAGGAGACTTTGTGGATATTTAAGTTATAATTGGAAAAATCTTAATAATTATTCATAAAGGAAACAGCTTATAAGAAGTAAATAAGGAGGCCAGACACAGGATAAAAGAAGTCTTTTATTTGGTTGTTTGTATTGTTGTATGTTATGTTTATTGTATTTCTGTATTGGGGTGGGTGGGTGGGTTTATGTTGTAAATAAAATTTCCAATAATTTTTTTTTTTTAAAAAAGAAGGGACACGCAGGGTCTTGGATTGGTCCCAGGTCTCATACTCCAAATGAGTAGAGCAAAGGTGCAAACAACCAATAATTTGAGCACGTGCAGAGTGCCTCTCCCTCTGATGCTGAATTGGCACATGTGGGATTAAGGGCAACAGGGTGTGATTGGCAGGGTGTGGCAGTGATGACGGCTACTGGCTTAGACAGCTTTGAAACGGGGATTAGACAAATGCATCGAGGAGGAGGAGGAAGAGGAGAGGTCCATCGCCAGGTAATTAGGTTGCGTAGAACTTCCATGTTCAGGAGCAGTCTAGCTCCAAATATATCACACAAGGCAAGGCGGGTGCCTTCATGCCCCGGAGGGCCCTCTGGTTGGCCACTGATGCAGCTGGCCTCTGTGGGCCACCATCCAATCTTCCTTGTGGTTTTCCGATCCCTGGAGAGCGAGTGCAACATCTCTGCCCCCCACCCCAGGCTTCCCCTGGGTGTGTGCTGGGCCCTTCCTTCCTTCATCAGGGCTGGGGAGAGAAAGATAGAGAGAGAGAGACATTCCAATCCCTTCCTTTGCCTATAAAACCATTTCTTTTGTCGGTGGGAAATTTTTGCAGGGTGTGATCACCCAGGCAAAATAAAGAGCTCCTTTGAAGTGCGGGCAAGTTACTTAGTGAGCGCCTGGGGGTGAGAATCAGATTCCTCCCTCTCTGGAGCAGGGCAGGCCTGTCTGTACAAGCTGGAAGGCGAAGAGCAGCGAGCGAATGGCCCACAGCGAAAGAAGAGAGAGAGAGAGAGAGAGAGAGAGAGAGAGAGAGAGGGAGAAGACTGCCAAGAGTGAGCTAGCAGGGTTTCCAGTGTGTGAGAGAGAGCACATCAACCCACCTGCCCCCAGACTCCTTTAAAAGACCCTTCCCTGCCTGGAATCATAGAGCTGCAGGACAGGACCCAATGGGTCATCGCCCTGTCTCAGCCAGGCCCTCTGCTAGCTGCTGTTGTCCAGGCTTACAATTTGTGGTGAATCGCTGTAGGAGCTTTGTCAAAGGGGTGTCTCAAGAGGCAACCCAAGAAGAGCCACAAGCAGAGCTCACAAGTGGGGGGAAATGAAGGCCGCCACCTTCCCTTGCTGCATGTGATATTCAGAGCTAGACTGCCCCTGCACATGGAGGTTCTGCTGGAGCATAATAATCTGATGATAAGCTCTTCCCCTCCATGCATTTGTCTAATCTCAGGTTGCTGGAGAAGCCCTCTGCTGTGCCAGAGCACCATCAGAAGAGTCCTGTGCAGCTGGATCAGGGCAAAGGGGGGGGCATGTAGTCCAGCGACCAATCAGGTGCCCCGTTGGGAAACCCACAAGCAGGACCCGAGTGCAGTAGCGCTCTTCCCAGCGACTGGTGTGATTCAGAAGCTCAGTACATGGGTATTGTTGCTAGAAGCTAGCCATGGATTTGCTTTATTATCTGCCATGAAATTGTCTAATTGGCTTTTAAAGCCGTCCAAACTGGTGGCCTTCGTGTGGGAGCAAATGATACCATGGTTTCAACCATGTGCTGTGCAGAGAAGCACTTTTCTTTTGTCTGTCCTGAATCATCATCATCTTCTTCTTTTTCTTCTTCAGACTTTTTAGTTTGGAGAAAAGGCGAGGAAGAGGCCACACGGTAGAAATATATAAAATTATGTGTGGCATGCAGACAGGAGCTAGAGGAAAGCTTTTTCTCCCTCTCTCACAACACTAGAACTTGTGGATATACAATGAAGCTGAATGTTGGAAGTTTCAGATCAAATTAAAAAAAGAACTTTTTCACGCAGCGCAGAGTTAAACTGTGGAACTCCCTCCCACAGGAGGCAGGGATGGCCACCAACTTGGATGGCTTTAAAAAAGGTTTGGGCAGATTCATGGATAAGGCTGACCTTGGTGACTGGCTCTGCTCTGCCTCCACGGTTGGTGGAAGTCATGCCACTGAACCAGTTGCTGGAAATAGGAGGGGAGAGTGCTCTTGCGTTCGAATCCTGCTTTCTAGTTTACTTATTTCGTAAAACATATATACTGCTTGAGTGGTTGGCCACTGTGAGAACAGCATGCTGGACTAGATGGACCATGGGCCTGATCCAGAAGGCCCTTCATAGAATCATAGCCGGAAGGGACCATGAGGATCATCTAGTCCAACCCCCTGCAATGCAGGATTATACAGTTGTCCCATACAGGAATCGAACCTGCAACCTTGGCGTTATCAGAATCACACTCTAACCAACTGAGCTATTTGACTCCTTAAGTTTTTATGCTTTTGCTGTTATTTATTCATTTTATCGGTCGCTTTCCTTGCTATCGCAACTCAATGCATGCAAAATAACACATGCATATATTAAAACCAGCATTAAAAAAAGAAAAAGCAGTCTAAAAGACACACACACACAAAATTCAAACCCATGTAAAAACATCATGGATAGTTTAAAGCCCAAAGGCCTGATGAAAAAGGAATGTTTTCACCTGGGGCCTAAAGATATGAAGCAATGGTGCCCAGTGAACCTCCCTGGGCAGAACATTCCACAAGTGGGAAGCCACCACCCAAAAGGCCTGTTCTTTTGGAACCCCCCCTCCATTGAGTTTTAAAATTTTGAGGGGCTGGGGAAATCTCCCTAATTTGATCATTTACACTGACCCATTTTGTATGCCTTCCTTACTTGCCTTTTATCTAAACTAAAAAACAAAACTCCACATGTCGTGACGATTCCTTGGAGGTAAGTTGCTTCAGTCCCATAGAAGTATAGAATTGTTGAGCTGAAAGGAATCCCAAGCGTCATCTAGTCCAGCCCCCCGCAATGCAGTTCCATTTTCTGGGCGCTCAACTAGGTTTCCAGTGTTGGGTTTTTAATCCACATTTACATGGGCTTATCCCAAATTCAGGTTTATCCTGTCCTTTGTTATAAGGATAGACCTGTTTGATGCTGATCTTTCTCAAGCCCAGCTGGATCCGCCCAAAAGGGGCCCATCCAGTCCAGCAATCCTGTTCTCCCCGTGGCCAATCAGATGCCTCAATGGGAAACCCACAAGTAGGACCCAAGATCAACAGCAACTCTCCTCCATGCGGTTTCCAGCAACTGGTATTCAGAACCATCGCTGCCTCCAACCCATCTAGGTCGGTGGCCATCCCTGTCTCCCGTGGAAGTGAGTTCCACAGTTCCACAGTGGTACCTCGGGTTAAGAACTTAATTCGTTCTGGAAGTCTGTTCTTAACCTGAAGCACCACTTTAGCTAATGGGGCCTCCTGCTGCTGCCGCGCCGCCGGAGCACGATTTCTGTTCTCATCCCGAAGCAAAGTTCTTAACCCGAGGTACTATTTCTGGGTTAGCGGAGTCTGTAGCCTGAAGCGTATGTAACCTGAAGCGCCTGTAACCCGAGGTACCACTGTACTTGGTTACCACTCTTCCGGTGATTCCATCTAAACAACAGGAAGAACTTTCTGATGGCAAGAGCTGTTCGACAGCAGGACAGGCTCCCTTGGAAAATGGCGGACTCTCCTTCACTGGGGGCCTTTAAGCAGAGGTTAATCTGTCAGGGATCCTGTAGCTGTGATCCCTGCATTGCAGGGGGTTGGGCCTTTGGGGGGTCCCTCTCAACTCCATGATTCGACGAGGCCCCCAGTGGCAATTGGGCGCTCCTTTCCCCCTCCTGCCTAGGCGCCCCGGCCTCTGCCAAATCCCGCCAGATGCCCATCCCAGGCTGGGACTTCTCTCTGGGCCTCTGGAAAGAGAGAGAGAAAAAGAGAGAGTGCCAGCCAGTGGCTCCTCCCCGAGCCCAGGCGGCTTCTCTCTGAGGTGTGTTGGACGGGCTCCAGGCAAGCATCGAAAGGCTCTTTAATAATATCTGACGGCCGGGTAAGAATTCGGGCAGGCGGCCAAAGCACACAGAGCTTGTAATCGTTAACTCGGTCTGTAAACAGTTCAAAACGGCACTGCAGAGGCCATCAGTTATTACATGAGCCAGGCGGCTTTTCATCTCTCCCGCTCAGCCAGGCAGGCTCATGGCTCCCCTCCCCTTTTCCTTTTTTGTTGCTCCTGCCTCCCTGCCGCAATGGCTGTGGGACCTGCTAGCAGGGGTGGCGTGCAGCACCCAGGTAGGCCCAGCCAGACAAAGGAGCTCCAACTCCAAACGGCTGACCTTCAAAGCTGCGCCGAGCCGAGGGCAAATTCTGAACCCGGTGGCGGGCCTAGAGGAAGCAGGCAGGGTCCCTGGTGCTGAATCAGGCCCTCAGAGTCCATGTGGCTCAATGTTGCCAGCACCAGCTGGCAGCAGCTCTCCAGGTTTTGAGAGGCAGGGTTCTCTCCCATCCCTACACTACCTGAAGTGAGCCAGTGTGGTTTTTGTGGTTAGAGTCTTGGACTAAGGCCCAGGAGAGACCAGGGTTCAAATCCCCACTTGGCCATGAAGCTCACTTCCTGACAAGTTTGCTGCGGAGGGACAGAACCACATATGCCCCTTTGAGCTCCTTGGAGGAGAAGCTGGGATATAAACACAATAATTTTTTTTAAAAAAAGATGCTGCCAGGGTTTGAACGGTATGCCTTAAATGGCTGCTGAGGCTTAGCTCCAGCACCTATTTTCAGTGACTATGTTCAAACCTGGAACTCATTATTCTTGTTAATTCCATCCATTGTATGCTATTATTGTTGTAGTTATTGCTACCATAATCATCCTGGAACTTTGTTACTTTCCTGATTAATCCCCCCAATGAAATACCCTAAAAATTAGTACTAAGCTCATTCCACAGGTTCAAGCATTGCAAACATTTCTGCTGGCCAGATGGAAGGACTTCCCCTCTGCCCATCCCCAAGTACTCTGCCCATCCCCAAGTACTGTACACAGTTCTGGGGGTTCTCCTGACCACCACCCCAAGCTGATTGGGGAAAGCCCTTGCCCCAGTGGGACTCCTTGCATGGGCTTACGGTGCTCTCCCCAATTTGCAAAAGGACCTCAGCCCCGAAAACCCTATAGAGCTGAAAGAGGGGTTAAGAAACAACATCACTTTTCTAACTTACTCCTTCAGCCCTTACGTACTTTTCCTCTTTCAACAAGCCTTTTTAATGAGAGATCTTTCCCAGTCCGCATCTGTTCTGGGATTGTTGTGATATGTCGCCATCACTTTATCTTTTGTGTGTCTGCCAACCTGGGCTCCTTCTGGAGGAAAGGAGGGATACAAATTTGAATAATCATTTTCTTGAAGGAAGAAAATGGGAACCACCTTCACCATTTCATCACCAAGGGGGAAGTGTGTGGAAGTGGGGTGGGGGCTCAGAGGCCTTGCAAGCCTCGAGGAAATACCTCAAGGATGTCCTTGTGCCCGTGGGAGGCAGAATAAGGACCCCTGCCTCAGACCCTGCCCAATAACCTGCCCAATACCATGGTACCTCGGGTTACATACGCTTCAGGTTACATACGCTTACAGACTTCGCTAACCCAGAAATAGTGCTTCAGGTTAAGAACTTTGCTTCAGGATGAGAACAGAAATCGTGCAGCAGCGGCACAGTGGCAGCGGGAGGCCCCATTAGCTAAAGTGGTGCTTCAGGTTAAGAACAGTTTCAGGTTAAGTACGGACCTCCGGAACGAATTAAGTACTTAACCCAAGGTACCACTGTAACATGACTCAGACTCTGCCTAATAACCTGCCCAATAGCTTGCCTCAGACCTTGCCTAATAACCTATGGTTACAGCCTCCTTTAGCCATCCTTCCTCCATCTTTGGCATTTTGATGTCCTGATTCTTTTCACTTACTGACACGTTACTGACTGACCTCCCCGGCCCAGTCCTGTGGGCTTCAGTGCCAAGGTGGCTGCTGAAAATATCAGATGGAATTTGTCCCCTCATGGTACCACTGGATTTTGATTTTGACATAATTCCCCCGACCCATTGTCTGGCCTCAAGCATGTCCTCTCAACCTCAGTTTCCCCCCCGTGAAAATGGGCACTCTCAGCTCCAAAGTGCATTCTGTATCTGAAAGGGTGAACCTTAAAAAACTCAGTCTCTGTGAATTCTGATGCAATCTGACCAGATTTGGACTAATGTGAAAATCGGGGTGTCATTTCCTTTTCACACGCCTGCAAATGTTGCAATAATAATAGTAATAACATGCATTTTTACTGTTAGCTGCTCTGGGTTCTCTTGAGTGTATCTTGTAATTACCTTTTCACACTTCTGCAAATTTGGCATTATGATTATTATTAGTAGTAATAATGCTGCACTTTTACTATTAACCACTCTGGCCTCTCATAAGCCGAAGGGAGAGGAAAAATAAACTATTATAATTCCTTTTACTCAGTCAGCCCTTCCTCTCATGAGAGCCCAGGGCAGCTAGCAGTAAAAAATGTGTCATTAAAACAAAAGTAGAATATACATTAAGAATCTGCATTGCATTATTCAAATGGGTTAATTCCTATTAAGTCCATGTGTGAAAATGCTCTTTTAAAACACATTTAAAGTGTGTATGTTAGGTTGAAATACATTTAGGAAGGCATATACTGAGATAAAATACATAAATGTGGGTTGAAACACATATTTCAATATAGATTTCTGTGCAGATTTTTTTGGTTAAAATCAGATTAATGCAGAAATGGAACAGGGGAGGGAGCAATTTTTTTATGGACACATGTAGAAATGAGAGCCAGCGTGGCACAGTGGTTGGACCAGACCAGGGAGAGACCAGGGTTCGAATCCCTCCCTTGGCCACAAAGCTCACTGGGTGACCTTGGAGGCCAGTCAGCCTGCTTCACAGAGTTGTTGTGAGGCTGGCTAAACATGAGGACGAGAACATTGTTCACCACCTTAAATCTCATCAGAGGCTTATTGCATATAAATGCAATAAGTAAGTAAATAAATAAATGGATACGAAGGAGTCCTGCTGGTTCAGGCCGATGGCCCATCTACCCCAGCATTTTGCTGGTATAGCTGCCTCTC
The DNA here is from genome assembly GCF_027172205.1 of Podarcis raffonei. NCBI lineage: Eukaryota > Metazoa > Chordata > Lepidosauria > Squamata > Lacertidae > Podarcis > Podarcis raffonei. The sequence continues at coordinate 14,928,886 of NC_070616.1, forward strand.
CCACTGAGGGGTGCCAACTTGCCCCCCGCATTGAGGGGGCACGGCATCACGTGACGGGTTCTGTCCCCATCCGCCGCCCCAGCAATCTCCCGGCAACGGCAGGGGGTAGGGAACGTGGAGCGTGATCTTCACCCTCCATGTCACCCTTGCCTTGCGCATGAGCGCTCTCCTGGCAGTGGCAGAGCATGATGGCCCCCTCAATATTAGGGGGGAGCTCAACCCCCCCTTGCCCACAAATATTGAGGGGGCTGAAGCCCCTTCCACCCCCTATAGCTGGCACCCCTGGGCCTGCCAGATGTCTATGGGAAACCTGCAAGCAGGATTCAAGCATCAGAGCCCTCTTCCAGCTACTGGCATTCAGGAGCGTTGCTGCCTCTGACTGTGGAGCCATCCATAGCCTTCTCCTCCTGCCTTGGTGCTTACGCAGCCTGGGTCCAGCCCCTTCATGTCACAGATTGCATCCCCGCTGGGAGTGAAGATAAGCTGTCCACTCGGAAGAGCTCCTCTATAAAAGCTTGTGCCAGTTTCCCCTTAAGCAACCATGGAGCGAGGCGGGAGAGGAGAGCAGTGCTATCAGGCTTCCAGTGGAAGAGAGATATCCCTTGATCCTTTGCCAAGGTCCTGGAAGCAGGTGCGAGCTCACCTTTGGTCTAACAGACAAGGCGGCCCAGGAAAGCAAATGTGAGGCAGATGGCCCCTTCCCCCAGCATTCATTCATTCATTCATTGACAGCATTTGTACCCAGCTCCTAAAAGTCTTCGAGAGCAACTGACGTACAATAAAAACAAGAGAGTCCCTACTCTGCAGGCTTACAATCTAAAAAAATAAATAAATACATGGCACACGAGGGAAGAGGGACAAGGAGGGAAGAGGAAAAATCAAAACCTGGGCACTGATTTCTAAATAGTTGCTATAATGTCTAGCTGGCACAGTTTGGGAGCCAGGAGGTGCCTGATGGGAGCTGTGTCTCCAGCATAGTTGATGGAGTGGGTCTCTTGTTTCCCATCTCTCCCACTGAGCCAGCAAGATGGACTGACTTCCCCCAGGTGACAGGTGAGGGAGAGGAGGTCTGATGAGACGGACATCTTCTGCAAATATTTGGGGCTTGGGGGGAGGTGACTGATGGAGCACCCTTTCTCCCCACCCATTTCTTCTTGGTTTTGTTTCCTTTCCGGACTCCGGATACCCTAGTAAAGACAGAATTGACTGATCGATGGATTGCATTGATTGATAGATAGACTGGCTGTGGTGTTGGTTTTCTGGATCCCTCCCCCACTAAGCAAATTCAGGGAATTTGTATTGGGGGGGGGTTTCCCGTGCTCTAGCCAGCAATCTAAATTAGCGTGTTTATTTTTCTTGCGTTTAGTAAACAAAGGGGGAACCTTTGAACGTGGCCACACTTGCCTCAGATTGAATTTGCAGCTGGCATTTTGCAAATGGTTGCTAAAGAACTTGTGAAATGGAAAATTTTCCGTGGAAAAAACAAAGGGCTGGGAAGAGGTTCCATTTTGGAAAAGTTTCTGCCCTACATCACTACATTACTGGATACCTGTGGCTTATTCCACCCTGAAGGGGCTCGGCAACCTATGTACATACTGAACGTTTTGCATTTCCAAACCCCCACCCCCCAAAAGAGTAGAGTTGTAATGATCATAGGAGCAAATCTCCCACCCCAAGTAGCCCACGCCCTAGAGATCAGGGGGGCAGTTTTGGTGCAATGATACAACATCTCAGCAGCCCTGGGTCTTCTGGACAGCTTGGATTCTGGACCTAGCTCTCCTTCCGCAGGGCAAGTAAATTACTTTCAGGGTTGTTGTTGTTTTACAATCTTAAAATTTGTGAAATAAATAAGTAAGTGCACTTCGGGATGAACTTGCAAGCCCTGAGGTGCTTAGTCAAAGCCATCTCTGTCCAAGGAAGAATGGGACAAGAAATTCCAAAGTGTCCATTATGAGCGCTTGGGAGAAACTTGCACAACCAATGGCTTTGAGTTGCAAGATAGGAGATTCCAACTAAACATCAGGAAGAACTTTTTGACAATCAGAGCTGTTCGACAGTGGGATGGTCTCCCTTGGGAGGTTGCGGACACTCCTTCCTTAGAGGTTTCTAAGCAGAGGTTGGATGGCCATCTGTCAGGGGTGCTTTAGTTATGATTCTTGCCTTGCAAGGGGGTTGGACTAGATGACACTTGGTGTTAATTCTATGATTCTAACCTGAGATGCTTAGTCAAAACCATAACCATGAGATGAAGTCGTCCTTGTCGTCTGGGTGGGTGGGTGACTTGCAAACAGTTACCTCATCTGCAAAAAGAATTCTCTATGTGGGCTCTGTCAAGAAAATTCCCGTAAAGTGGATTATTTTGTTCATTTATTAAAAAATATTTGTGTTCCGCCCTTCATCCATTACTAGGATCAGTTAAACTGGAAGTGAGTTCACTCTTTTTCTTCCTCAGGCTTTTGATGATGACCAACTGTTACCAGATGGTGTTTGGATTTACAGCAGCAATTTTCCCCTATAAGAGTGGTTTGGATGCCCTGCCCTTAGAGGCGGATGGAAACCACAGAATCATAGAATTGTAGGGGCCCCAGGGGATGCCCCTGGAAGGCAGAAATTGCTACTAAATAATCCCTGGCAGATAGCCATGCAACTGCTTCAAAATCTTCAATGCAAGAGCGTCCTCCACCTTCTCAGGTAGCCCATTCCACTGTCGAACAGCTCTTACCGTCAGAAAGATCTTCCTGATGTTTAGTCAGAATCCCCCTTCTTGTCATTTGAACCCATTGGTTCAGGTCCTTCAATCTGGAGCAGCGTGAAACAACCTGCCTCCATCTTCCATGGGACAGCCATTTTAATATTTGAAGATGGCTATCTTATCATATCATACCGAGCCGTTCCTGGGAGAAAGCTGATGTTTGAGTCCTGGTTTCGCTATGGAATGGAGAGGTGAAACAGGCAGTTGACACAATTGCCCCTGAGCACCCTCTGCAGCGTGGTGAAAGCCCAAGTGGCAAATTTGGTATTATGGAGAGCTCTGGGCGATGAACCAAAGGCTCAAGTTGTGCTCCAAAGCTGACTGAACACTGATTAGCACACATAAACATTGCCTGCCATGTGACAGTGCAGGCTGTGAAAATGGCTCATTTTGTGGCTTGCACTGCAACCTCTTGTAGCCGGCCAACAGAGTTATTTTGGACGGTCTTGAGGTTTACTGACTCCCACTGTGAGGGAGGGACCTCTGGAGCTTCCAAGGACCTGCTGTGACCAGCTAGCTAGGCATTCCAGGGCTAAAGTAACTAATCTTTGGAGCGACCTTGAGTCCTCAGTCATTGCTTCCAGCACATAGTGGAACGATGGAGCAGTGGAACTCTCTCCTGCAGGTGGCAGTGATGGCCGCACACTTGGATGGCTTTAAAAGAGGACTGGACAAATTAATGGAGGCTATTGATGGCTAATAGCTCTAATGGCAGCAATGCTCCTGAATACCAGTTGCTGGAAGTCACAAGAGATTGGATTAGTGCAATCCACTCTATGTGAGGCCTTCCTTGCACGATCTGGAAGCTGCAGTTAGTGCAGAATGCTGCAGCGCAATTGCTGAAGAGACCGAGATCCTATCAGCATATAGCACCTCCACTCAGAGATCTGCCCTGGGTGCCTATTTGCTAGTGGGTCAAGTTCAAGGTTTTACTCTTGGTATGTAAAGTGCATAACAACATGGGACCATTTTGCCTGTGAGATCGTCTTACCCCATATACACCCAGTCGACCACTTCAATCTGTGGAACTGGCACTGCTGCAGGTGCCACATAATACCCGTTCTGCCTTTGTAAGAAATCCATCTTTTAGTGTGGCAGCACTTACAGTGGCGTAGCGTGGGTTGTCAGCACCCGGGGCAAGGCAAGTAATTTGCGCCCCCTAACCCGCCCGGGTTGCGCCCGGCCCCCCCTGCACCCCCCACGCTACGCCACTGAGCACTTATACTTTGGAACTCCCTGCCTCTTGATATCAGGCAGGTGCCTTCATTGTACTCATTTTGGTGCCTGCTAAAAACCACTTTTGTTAGGGCAAGCCTACCCAGATGTTTAGAAAGTCGATGCAAGTTTTAATCTGCTTTTAGTCTATAATTATTTTAACTTTTTGCAAGTCTTAATTTGTTATTAATTATTCCCATTGATAATTTTATTGTTTTACCTTTTTTGTAAACCACAGTGAGGGCTTTTTTTCCAATCAAGTGAAGTATATATTTTACGAAACAAATAAAACAAGTCTACTGTTGCCCTCCAGATGTTGTTGTACTACAACTCCCATCACCCCATATCATTCACCATGCTAGCTGCTGGAGCTTCTGGGAGTTGGATTTCAGTCATGCCAAGAAAGCGCTGATATATAAACAAAGCTATGGTAGACATTTTGACAAAGCTCTAGGTCAAGCCTGTTACACTGTATACTTAGTTGCCTTTGAAGTGTTGCTGAATACCTTGCGGCTTCACTTAATACTGCGATGCAGTTTTCTCTGCCGCATCTCCATGGTGATTCCCCCTTCCTTTCTCTCTCCGCAGTTCCACCCCCTGTCTCTGTGCAACACCAGCGAGGATGAGCACACGGTCCCAGGATTTGTCTCCATTGTCAAACTGGAACGGCCTGACCGCGATCCCCACCCCTGCCTGTCCTTGGCCAACAAGGTATGTGTGTGCATGTCGTTGCAATCAGAGCAGACCTGACAATCTCCTTTCCTCCCACTTTGCAAAACTTTGTGATCAGCTTCCTACACTACTATATTGCCAATCAGGAGCACAGCGGCTCCATTCTGCATTCCATTTCCATCTGCTAAATTTATATGCATAGATGGCTCTGGGTAAGTTAATAGGGCAGAGGCCCAGCGTCCCTCCAGCGCTGCCCTTTGTGGTATATCCGGCTTCCCTGTAAGCAAGGTAAAATAGTTCTCCAATTCTTCATAGTCTCTGTTTCCTTGGGATTTCCGCTGCGAAAAGGCAGTGCAATTTGGGGCAACATCCTTGATGGAGTCCCTGATCGGTCCTTCGTTTCCAGTAGCTGGAAATTGCAGGATGGGAGAGATGCTGCTACTGCTGCTGCACTCAGGTCCTGCTTGCGGGTTTCTCATGGGCACCTGGGGGACCACTGTAAGAACAGGATGTTGGGCTAGATAGGCCCTTGGCCTGATCCAACAGGCTCTTCCTATGAACTTAAGGAGCTCCCTCCCACTGGAGGCAGTGATGGCTGCCACTTGGCATGGCTTTCAATGAGGACCGGACAAATTCATGGAGGGCAATTGTTGTAAACAAAAATCTGCCCTTTTCCCCTTATGGGGTATCCATATGGAGTCCTTATTTAAAATGACTATATAAGGGCAGACACACCTTTGTTCTGGGTTCCTCCTCTCTCCTGCGTGTGAGGGGAGCACCCTGTTGCACAAGATCAATAAAGATCAGGCTTACTAGTTGCTTTGTTTCTCAATATTCTCTGGTTGGCCTCTGTTATTTTCTCCTACCAATAGGGAACCTATGTAAGGACTCTATAGGGGGTCTTGGATACCCCATAAGGGAAAAGGGCAGATTTTTGTTTACAACACAATAAGGCTATCGATGGCTACGATAGCTATTCTCTGCCTCCATCGTTGGAGAGAATAATGCTTCTGAATGCCAGTTGCTGGAAGTTACAGAAAAGGAGAGTTGCTGTTGCACTCAGATCCTCCTTGCGGGTTTGGCCGCTGTGAGAACAGGATGCCGGCCTAGATGGGCCCCTTTGGCTCAGTCCAGCGGGCTCTTCTTATATTCAGTAGAACAATCTCTTACGAACTTTGCACCTGCAAAAAGGCTCTGTGTAATATTCTACAGGAATGCTGCCTCTTTCTTCTCCTGCTAAGCCCCAAGAGCGGAGCTTAGTGGATCAAAGGGAATGTGCTAACCAGCCCACCTCATGCAATTCAGCGCAGTTCCTCCAAAAGGCCTATTACCCTGTGCTTTCCAACACTTTGCAACAGCTCTTTTCCCGGCCCCCACTGCCTGCACAAGCAAGTGTAAGAGTTCCTCTCCGATTAAACCGAGCACGGGTTCGATCCTGTGGACAGGAAAGGAAGCTGTGGGCAACCAGTTGCGCCCCCGGCAGCTTGAAGGCTCAGCTTGAAGGTCTTGCCAGTTGCAAGCTGGCCAAAAGATTTACCTGCACCACCGGTGATTCTTTAAGCGTTGCTGTATGAAGACTCTGTTTGGGGCAAAGGCAGTTTGGATGTAAGAGTGGAGACGGGGAGGGTCGCAGCCGTGTGGGTCGCTTCATGGCAACCTTGAGCCCTCCATGTTTTTTTTCACGAGGGTGGTGTGGTTCTTTCTCCGAGGGTAACCCTGGAGCCCGAAAGTGCCGCCTCCACCTTTGATCTCCCAGCTGGGAAACTCTGCTGCTGACCTCCGACCCCTTCGCTCCAGGCAGGCTCTGCAACTGCCAAGCCAGCTTGCTGGAGTTATTCTGGCAGGTACCTGCTTGCACACGCACTCCAAGGAAGCCCAGATCAAAGGCAGCCGGCAGAGGCATGAGCTAAGATCGTTCAGGCCCTGCACTTTGCTAATCAGACTTCCTCTCTTCCTTCCTAACCAGGCAGCAGTTAACTACTTCCATGCCAGGATCTGGGCGTGAGACTGTGTGCAGCTTAGAAAGGGTGAAGAGGGCTCTCTCTCTCTCTCTCTCTCTCTCTCTCTCACACACACACACACACACACACACACACCCTCCACTGGCTGAGAGAAAGCTTTCTGTACTGTGCATCGTTCCGGCTGCCTCACCTCAAAGAGGATATGGCAGGGTTGGAAAAGGTTCTGGAAAGGGCCAGCAAAAATGATCCAGTGGAGATGAGGGGATGAGGAATGGTTGCAGCATTCAGGACTTTTTAGTTTAGAGAAAAGGAGAGCCCGAAGCAGCGTGGCAGATGCTTATAAAATGACAGGTGGCATGGGGGAAAGAGGCCAGTCACTGCTTCTCAAACTAACCTACCTCACAGGGTTGTTGTTGTGGGTATTAAATGAGAAAGGGGAGAACCATGTATATGCAGCAAGTAAAGAAATAAATTTCCTGGAGTGGATGGGCCCTCTTCTAGGTTGCTGTTTCTTTCCACAACACCCTGGGAGAGTCACCTGGACAGGCTGCAAAACCCAATTCGTTGCATTTTTAAATTGCGTTCATATCTCTCCTTTTTCTCTCTCTGGAGCTCAAAGTGGAATACATTGTTCTCCCACCTCTTCCTTTAACACCTCCTCACAACAACCCTGTGAGGTAGATCAGGGTGAGAAGCAGTGACCAGCTCCCAAAATCACACGCGGTGAGCTGTCAACTGGGTACGTGACGGGATTTGAACCTAGTCTCTCCCAGGTCTTAACCACTGGCTCTTTCCTAACTCTGGCAGCAGAAAAGTTTCTGGGAAACAAATTGCGAGGCCCTTCTGGGCTTCAGAGTTCCCTGGGTTTGGGAAGAGAGAGGAGCTGTTGGGTTAGCTGTGGTGTGTGTCTAATTGCAGGGAGGGCGTAAGCCAGGAGTGCCACCCGCCAGCCTCTCTCTCTGTCTCCCTCTCAGATGGGTCTGGCACAGCCCAGGAGAGGCCCTCTCTCTCTGCCAGCATTTCTTAGCAACAAGATCTGGGCTGCTCAGTTCCTCCTCGCCCTCCTTCCGAACCCCCACCCCTTTCCATCTGCAGAAGAATGTAGATTACAGGCTGCCCTTTGCATTAAATTTCCCCGGCGGAGAGGAGGAGTTGCCACGTGTCGTCCCACGGAAGAGAAGGCCCAGTGCAAACCACCAGTTGTCAAGGCCTGGGAACGCCATTCCTAATCTGAAACCCCATCACTGTAATCCCCCCCCAAAAGGAACAGCTCTGAGCCTTGCAGCAGCATGGTCTCCATCAGTACTCCTGAGCATGTGCAGAGAGCATCAACTCTAGTATCAGCACTGGGCACTTCCATCAGGGCAAAGTACTTTGATGCTGGATTTAAATGTGTTTTCATGCCTTTTTAACTACTGATTCTACTGCTTGGTGATGCCTCAGAAGTTTGCCAGCCGCCTCAAATCCCAGTTTGGGAGATGAGTGGGCTATAAATGCATTAAATTTATTTATTATTGCATTTATACCCCACCTTTTTCTCTCCAAGGCGCTCAAGGCGGCCTGCGCACTGTTCTCCCTCTTCCTCATTTTAATTTGCACGACAACCCTGTGAGGTTGGCTAGGCTGAGAGGCACCTAGCGAGCGCCACGTATGAGCGGGGATTCAAACCCTGGTCCCTCCGGCATCATGGCCTGACACTCTAACTACTACACCACACCACTATTAAGAACAACGATAACAACGATAACCTGCCGTGCGTGCCCTGCCTCCGGTCATGTTCGGAGTGCCCTATGCCTTGAGACACGGCTCTGCTCCAGAGCCGACTTTTCTGTCCCTGGAGATCCTAGAGTGAGCAAAAAAAACCACGCAAGTGCTTCTGAGCACGTGCAGAGGTTCCCTTTGGTGGGCCCTGAGAAGGAGGCGCAAGGCAGAATTGGGGATCTGCGGCAGGCCTCTGTTTTGTTTGCTACCTCCGTCTGAAGGCAGGTCTCCCGCCCCGGCTCCCTCTCCGCACCAGGGCTGGCGAGAGGCCCTGACGGAACAGCTCAGGCTGCCCCGGGCTGCGGCAAGGCTGGCCTACGCTTCCCAATCCCCGGCTTTGATGTGGAGCCAAGCGGGTGGTTTCTCTGGGGCCTGGCGGGGATCCAGTGCCAATGGGAGGCGGGGGAGGGAGGCAGGTGAGCCGGCTGGCCAGGGAGGGCGGAAGGGGACTTGAGGTAGGCCAGGGAGTGCAAGGCGTTTGCAGGGTGAGGGCGCTTTGCTCCACCAAAGGCAGGAGCAGCACAGAGCAGCCCTTTGTTCCTGCAGACAGGGCTGGGCAGGGAGCGGAGGGGAGGAGAGGGGGCCGGCTGGCCGGCTGGCTGGCATCAACAGCCATCCTTGGAACACTGTTGTCGTTGCCACACCTGGCTAGCCCTCAGCGAGGGGTGGCAGAGCTCTGGCCCACCAGGAGGCAGGGAAACAGGCACCGCTTTCTCCCTCTTGGGGTCTGCTTTGTGCATTGCACAGAGAGAGGCAGAGAATGGTGGCTTTCCTGCCTTTCTCCTGCCAAATGAGAACCAGAAAATTGTAGAGTGCGAAGGGATCCCCCCAGGGTGATCGAGCGCAACCCCCTGCAAGGAGAAAATCACAGCAAAGGCTTTCTCTCTCAACCCAAGTTTGCTGGATTCAGCTTTCTGCCCAGGGGGGTAACAGCTGGGGTGGGAGTCAAGTTCAACCCCCGACCCCACGGCTCTCTCTCTTTCCTATTTGAACATTTTTTAACCAGTGTCATAAGAGAATCAGGGTCAGAGAGGGGAATAAAGGAAAAATGACCCTATTAATAACAGATTATTATCATTCTACCCCAAAGCCCCACAAGAATAATAAACTGTGCCTTGAAGAATGCATCGTTGGGAATATGTTGAACATTTTTAAACCAGCTAGCGTGGGGAGGCCGTCCAGCAATTCCGCATTTGTATTACGTATATGTAAAACAAAGCAAATGACTTTATTAGCCTGGGAGAATCAAAGAACCGACTTGCTGGGTTTCACCAAAGCCCAGTGTCTTGTTCCCAAGAAAGGACAGTATCTGGGAAGCCCTTCATGAGGAGGGCAGGGAGTCAAGAGCCTTCCGTGGTTAAAACCATGCTCAAGGAGGCTTGCAACATGAAAAGCTTTCCATGACTGCCAGAATATAACAAAAGTAGCCGCGGGCAATAAATAAAAGCACTTCAAAATGTATGCAGTGAAATTAAACCATCCCCACATAAGTCAAAATGAGATATTAAAATAAGGAGACCAAAAATTAATATCCGTAACAGCAAAATCAACATCTCCAAAATTAGATCCTCACCCCAACGGAAAAGAAATCCTAGGCAATACGCCGCTCCAAGAGTCTGCAGGCATCCTGAGAGGCAGGAAGGACTCCTGCAGGCATCCTGAGAGGCAGGAAGGAGCAAAGATGGCGTCTTTCAGCTGGCCAGCAGCCCTCAGGCAAGCCAGGGGGTGCTGACCTGTGGCCGGCACTGAAGGAAGAGGCAACTTGGAGTCTGGCTGGTTTCTGTATGTGGAGTACAGCTGGGATTGCGGCTGCCTCAGGGGACAAAATGTCTTGGGCTGGCCCAGAAGAGCATTGTGGGTGGGAGGAAACATCAGGCCCTTCAGGACTTTGTATGCGGCCCTCAGGGATCTCTCCAGGCCTGGGATGTGTCCTTCAACTCTGGCTTGCTTGGAAGGAGGACGCAGAGGGTGGGTGGGTGTGAGGGAGGAAAAACACACCTGCTGTACAAAAGTAAACTTCACATTCGCTGCTCCACCCACGTTTGCCTCCGGCGCCAACCATTCCTGGCATGTGCCCCCCATAAGGCTGCCAAGAAGGGAATGTGGCCCTCGGGCTGGAAATGCCCCCCCCCCCCCGCTGCTTGTGCTCAGGCCGTGATACGGTTGCCCAGGGGACCACAACCACTCAGCAGGCCGCCTGCGCCCTCCCTGTGAGTCCTGCACTGCAGGGGGTTGGACTAGATGCCCCTTTGGGCCCCTTCCAACTCTTCCCTTCTATGATTCCCTGATTCCTCTTTGCTCTCTTTGCACAGGCCAAGCTGGCGGGAGAGAGAGGAGCTCGCGCCGTCCTCTTTGACATTACGGATGACCAAAGTGCTGTCGACCAGGTAAGGAGTCAGCTGTCTCCCTCTTTCTTTTTAAGTTGTCCCTCTCTCATTTTTTACAATTTTGCTAGGAGGCCAACAGCAGGTGGCGCCAGAGCCAATGGCAGGCAGAGCCAACTAAGTCTAGTGTTGTCCCCATCCTCCTCTCTGCTGAGATCTACAAGGGGCAACACTAAGACTAAGGAGGAGGAGGACGAGAGGCTGGGTGAGGGCTGGATGAGAGCAGACTATCCTTTAAGAGCAGCTCCCTGTTCCCCCTGATGAACCTTCCCTCACTGCTGCTCACCAAGGCAAGAGTCAATGGATTTTGGATTTTGTGTTTGCAAAATGTTCCTGTTGTTAATCTTCTGTAATATTTAGGGCAGATCCACACTAGCTACGTCCTGTATATTCAGCACATGTTAAAGGCACATGGCTTCCCACAAAGAATCCTGGGAAATGTAGTTTGCCTCTCACAGAGTTGGTGTTTTGCAGCAACCCTAAAAAAAAGTACAATTCCCAGGACTGGTAGGGTGTCATGTGCTTAAACCATAGGATTTCAGAGCTGGAAGGGACCCCGATGATCATCTAGTCCAGGGGGCAGCAAATTTTTCAGCAGGGGGCCGGTCCACTGTCCCTCAGACCTTGTGAGGGGCCAGACTATATTTCGGGGGTATGTGTGTGTGAATTCCTATGCCCCACAAAGAACCCAGAGATCATTTTAAATAAAAGGACACATTCTACTCATGGAAAAACACGCTGATTTCCGGACCATCCACAGGCCAGATTTAGAAGGCGGTTGGGCCGGATCTGGCCCCTGGGCCTTAGTTTGCCTACCCATGATCCAACCCGCTGCAACGCAAGAATACACAGCTCTCCCATATGCAGGTTGAACCTCCAACCTCGGCGTCATCTGTACCACACTCTAACCAACTGAGCTACCCACGTTGACGCAAAAGAAGCCCCAATTTTTCAAACCAGTTGGCTTCACACAAGCTCTTTTGTTCCTGCCTTTGGACCTGGTATCTTCCTTAGCTCAGGCATTGCTCCTCCGTTGTGTCGCTGCAGTCTGCCGTCCAGGTGGCCGCTCACCTTCTCAGCTCCTTTGCTTCTGGGTCTCTTTGCCCTGAGATTCTTTGTCCTTTCACGTGACGGTGTGTGTGTTGATTGCTAGACATGCAAATAGATATGAGAAGGAATGGCATGACAGCCCCTGAACAGAAAAGCACAGATCCCGTAAGCTAGGGAAAGTCGTGCTGTTGTTATTATCAGTGTATTTATTTATTTATTGCATTTATATTGCACCTTTTCCTCCGTGAGTTCTCCTCATGTAATGCCCACAAGAACCCTGTGAGGTAGGTTAAGCTGAGAGGCAGTGACTGGCCCAAGGTCACCTAGTAAGCTTCAAGGATTCGAACCCTGGCCTCCAAGATCCTAGTTTGACACACTAACCGCTACACCACACTGACTCCCAGTTCCTAAGGAGAGGGAGCGTTTCTTCTGAATGATGGATGACTGGTTTGCCAAGCTCAGCCTTTTAAACTTCTGCTTGTGTGAGCAATGAGGATCCAGAGGAGCTGGTAGGCAGACCTGCCCAAAACATTTCACCGCCCGAGGCACAGAAGTCCCTATCCCCAGCTTTCTCACCCCCCAGGCAGGGAAAATGTAAATGAAACCACTGACTCTGTGCCTCCCACACATGGCAGTGCCCAAATTCTTCCACCTGAGGCATGCGGCCTCGTTTCGGCCTGGTGTTTTGGCCTGGCCTTTTCCTGTAATGTAACCCGGCGGTGTGTGGGAAGCACAATCTCCAGCTCTGCAAGAAGTGCCGGGGCTCAAATATCCCCAGGTAACCATCAGGTAATTTCCACTCCAGATCCAGATTGTGTGGAAAATTCGAGACACACACACACAGAGAGAAACCTGACTTCTTCATTCAACACTTAGTTACGGTAACTTGTGGAACTCCCTGCCACCGGAGGCTGTGATGGCCACCAACTTGGATGGCTTTCAAAAACTGGACAAGTTTATTGGTGGCTACTAGCCATAATGGCTATGCTCTGCCTTCATGGTCTGAGGCAGTAATGCTTCTGAATGTCAGTTGCTGGAAACCTCAGGAAGAGAGAGGGCTCTTGTGCTCGAATCCTGCTTGCTTCCCAGTGGGACATCTGCTTCACCACTGTGAGAATAGGAGGCTGGACTAGATGAGCCCCCTCTTGACCTGATCCAGCAGGCTCTTCTTATGTTCTTAATTCTCGGCCTCAGGCATCAAAATACATGGCAGCTGTGGTTCTCCTCACAAAAAACTCCCAGGTTACCCATGCAAGCATTTTTTTGCTGGGTTGGGCAAGGCCATAGCAGAGCTTCGAATCTCAAACCTAGGCCTTGCCTGGGCTGTTGGCTGGATGGATTCCTGGAGTTCTCCTCAAGCCTATAAACTGGGGTGTGGAGTGGGGTTCCCAGTGCCCAACACATCAATCCGTGGCACCTGGTGACATGCAGCTCTCACCTCAAAGGTTGTCTCTCCACAGCTGAGAAATCCTCGAGGGCTCAGTCACCCCGTTGTTTTGATTTGGGGCCACGACGCCGAGCTGCTGATGGGCGTGGTGAACAACAACCGAGAAGCCCACGTGAAGATTGAGGTGAAGGAGATGGCGGCCTGGGTGAGTTCTTACTTAGCCCCACTGCTGCGCTTCTTTCGACCCCTCTCTGCGCTGGGCCAAAATCAGCCTTGCAAGAAGTGGTGCCCTCTTGTGGGCTCCAGGTACATGATAGTTCCAAAGCTTGGGTGCAGCCACCGGGAAGGCCCTCTCCCATGTCCCCACCAAGTGGGCTTGTGAGGGTGGTGGGATCAAAAGAAGAGCGTCCCCCAAAGATCCCAGAGCCTGGGCAGGTTTGTATGGGAGAAGATAGTCCTTCAGATAGCCGGGAGCTAAACCAGGTAGGGCTTATCTAACCTCTTCTCTCTCCAACAGCCCGACTATGATGTCTGGATACTCCTCACCGTCATGAGCACCGTTCTGGTGATCGTTTTAATCTTCATTGTCCGTACTCGTTGTCAGCCAAGCAGAGATCGGGTAAGAGCCCTCGGACAGATGCCAGTCCTATTCTGGACACCCCAAACTGCTTCTCAAGAGCCCCTATCTATCTGTGCCAATATCCTTCATGCCTTGCTCAGATCAGTGACCGGTAGAGTCCCAGACCCATCTGCCCGCCTGCTGTTGAAATAGGTATCTGTTAGTCCAGGCTTTTGAGACATGAATGTTTACTGAAATTTCTGCAGCTGGTATTGCTTTGTATTTTTGATTTTAGAAATGCATTTTTAAAGATTTTATTTTAATACTGTTCCCTGCTCGGAGCTCCCATGGGAGGAAGGGCAGTAAAGAAATGGAATCAGTCAATCAATCAGCGTATTTTCAACAAGGCAAGAGTCAATGAATAGGGGATTTTGTGTTTGCAAAATGTTCCTGTTGTTAATCTTCTGTATTATTTAGGGCAGATCCACACTCGCTGTGTACTGTATATTCAGCACACGTTTAAAGCACATGGCTTCCCCCAAAGAATCCTGGGAAATGTAGTTTGCCTTTCACAGAGTTGGTGTTTTGCAGCAACCCTTAAAAAAAAAGTACAGTTCCCAGGACTGCTGGGGTGTCATGTGCTTAAAATGTGCAGTGGTCCTATTAGTATAATATAGATGCTATTTGTATATATTGGAGTCATGTAGCTTGCTGTCGCAAGACTCCTGGAGTATGTATCTTGGAGCCGAAACAAGAACATGCACATATACATACATTTCTGCAAACTTCGTCAGTGAACAGGACAGAAACTGATGTTGTCATTCTGCCTGTACAATGGTACCTTGGATTACATACGTTTCTGGTTACAGACTCCGCTAACCCAGAAATAGTACCTCGGGTTAAGAACTTTGCTTCAGAATGAGAACAGAAATCACGTGGCAGTGGTGCGGCGGCAGCAGGAGGCCCCATTAGCTAAAGTGGTGTTTTGGGTTAAGAACAATTTCAGGTTAAGAACGGACCTCCAGAACGAATTAAGTTCTTAACCCGAGGTACCACTGTACTAGGGATGGTAAACCATTGGGCCCTAGAGATGCCACTGGACTCCCATCATCCCCTGCTGAGGACCAGCCAGGCTGGCCACTGGAAATTAGCATCCAACAACATCTGGACAGCAACAGCTACCCCCTCCCTGTTACGAACCATCATCTCCTAGCCTGCTGCCATATGTCATGGCACCAACTTGTCCAAGAGGGCACCCTCCAAATTCTTCCAGTATGTCATTGTTGTGAGCCTGGCTCCTAGTAAAAGGTGACTTATTAGCGATTTGAGCAGTAGGTCGGTGTTATCTCCCCTAACAAGATTGTGCACAGCCAGCTCTCATAGAATCATAGGTCTCTTGGGTTGGAAGGTTCATTTAGCCCACTTCCTGCAATGCAGGAATCCCAGCTAAAGAATCTCTGGCAGATAGCCATCCAACCTCTGTTTAAAAACCTCGGTGGAAGGAGGTTCTTGGCGGTTTGTCTTGCAATTATTTGGATTTCAACAAATACCTCCAGAACTGAGCCACTTTCCCGCCTGTCCACCATGCAGAGTCATAAAATCGTAGAGTTGGAAGGAATCTTGAGGATGAACTAGTCTGATCCCCTGCGTATGTTGGCTCCCTTCCATTTCCGCTCCCTCAACTGTCCGATTTGCCCCCACAGACTAACGCGCAGGAAGAGACCCTGCAAGCCATCAACCAGCTGGCCACGCGGAGGTATCAAGCCCGCTGCCGGCAAGCCCCCACGGGGGACTCTGTCAGCACCTGCAGCTCGGCCCCCGTCTGCGCCATCTGCCTGGAGGAGTTCGCCGAGGGCCAGGTAAAATACACATTTTTTAAAAAACCAGAAGCAATTTTACTTGGTATTATAGGTCAGGACATTAATAGGCAAGATGTTAAACTGTTATATGCAACAACTGCGGCAAGAGTATTGTTAACCCAGAAATGGAAACAAGAAGAAATTCCGACAAAAGAAGAATGGCAGATGAAATTAATGGACTATGCAGAATTGGACAAAATGACAGGAAGGATTCGAAACCTGTGAGACCAGAGGTTTACAGAAGATTGGAAGAAGTATATGAATTATTTGAAGAGCAACTGTAATCAACAAATTATGCTAGTAGGACTACAATAAGTTTGTAAGGAGAAATATACGAAGTATTACAAAGTAGAAAAAGATAGAGAGATTGGTTATGAGTTTGAAATGTAATAGGGAAGATAAGAAATGCATTCTGAGAGATTAGATTGGAAAATTTTCAGACACGATTGATGGAACTCAAAAATTTGAATAAGATGTAAAAGTATGTTTAATTACTGTTGAAAATGATATGTTTTAAAAAACTAATTTTATATATATAAAAAAACAAAAACACCGACCCTTCCACACTCTGTGGGATCAATGGCCCCAGTGGGTTCTCGCAAATGAGCTTTTCCACGGGGAAGATGAGGTCCCAGTCATCTCCTTGGGGAGGCCCAGTTTAAGCAGTTTGCAGTGGTGGCGCCCGACTCAGGTGGCTTTACAAGGGGAGTAGGCAAATTCTTGGAGGAGAGGGCTATCGCTGGCTACCAGCCATGATGGCTATGCTCTACCCTCTATGACTGGAGCAGTTATGCTTCAGAATGCAGATTGCTGGAGACATGGGAGGGGAGAGAGTTCTGTTGTGCTGGAATTCAGCTTGCTGGTTCCCCATGGTTAGCTACTGTGAGAACAGAATGCTAGACGAGCCACTGGCCTGATCCAGCAGGCTCTTCCTAGGTTCTTGTGTGAGGTTTCCGATCATCACTACCAAGGCAAGGCTATCACTTCTCCAAAAGGAATTCCAGTGAGATGTGCCACTGGAAATCAGACAGTTGTACAGCCCAGATCAGAACAACTGGTACGGCATTTCCCCTTGAGCTGGCAGCATTTCTCCACTCTCCCGCTGACTTCCCTTTCTTTGCAGGAACTCCGCATCATCACCTGCTTCCATGAGTTCCACCGGCACTGCGTTGACCGCTGGCTCCTCGAGCGCCAAACGTGTCCACTGTGCATGTTCAACATCATTGGTAAGATGGGGCAGGGGAAATGCAACCTGTGTGATGGGTGACGTAAGAGTACAGGAGGACACTTGCCTGATCAGGCCAAAGGTCCAAGCAGCCCAGCATGCTGCAGTTGACCAGAGGTGTCTGGGAAGGCCAAAAGGAAAGCAGGAGGCAAGAGCCAACACTGGCCCACTAATGCTCCCCAACAAGTGGTATTCAGAGGTATACTGCCTCTGAAAAGGGTGGTTCTAGTTTTGCCCAGTGAGCTCTTTCAAAGCAGTATCAGCACATGTCTCAGCCACTGGTTCAGCCACAGAGCCAAGGTCTCAGCCACTGGTTCAGCCACAGAGCCAAGGTCTCAGCCATTGGTTCAGCCACAGAGCCAAGGTCTCAGCCATTGGTTTAGCCACAGAGCCAAGGTCTCAGCCATTGGTTCAGCCACAGAGACAAAGTCTCAGCCATTGGTTCAGCCATAGACACACACAGAAACATACATTGCCCCCAAAATGATCAAAGGGGTGCAGCAAGTCCCCTATGAGGAAAGGTTGCAGCATTTTGGACTTTTCCATCCAGAGAAAAGGCAAGTAAGCGATGACTTGATATAATTTTGTAAAAGTATGCATGCCATGGAGAAAGCGGATGGAGGAACGTTTCTCTCTCTCTCTCTCTCTCTCTCTCTCTCTCTCAACGTACCAGAACTTGGGGACATGCAATAAAGCTGAATGTTAGAACATTCAGGACAGATAAAAGAAAGCGGGGAACTTCGATGGCCTTAAAGGGGATTCGACAAATATTTGGCGGAGAAGGCTTTTGGTGGTGACGAGCCATGATGGTTATGTTCTGCCTCCACAGCTGGAGACAGTAATGCTTCTAAATATCAGTTGCTGGAAACCACATTAAAGGAGAATGCTCTTGTGTTTAAATCCTGCTTGCTGGTTTCCCAGAAGAGGCATCTGGCTGGCCAGTGTGAGAACAAAATGCTGGGCTAAATGGGCCATTGGCCTGATCCAGCAGACACGTCTTATGTCCCTAGGCTGGAAATGGGGTGTTGGATTTGTCAGGCTGGTTTATGCCCATAACATGGCTTTTCTGCTTAAGGCTATATTTCACTGGCCTGTCTCCATGGGGAGAAACTGACCTCCCCATGCAGCCTGGGTACATTGCCCCCAAAATTCGTTCATAATCCATAAAGATAATCAGATGGGGAGTAAGTGTATCAGCTGTTCCCAGTATATCCTGGAGACTGGAATGTATCATGGGGCAGGGGGGAGTTAACTAGCGGTGATGTCCCCTCCCTTGGTTACAGATTCCCATGGAATCACTTCAAGAAAATTTGCCATGGTAAAACCTCAAATTCCAAGTGGGTGAGTGGGTGGAAATTCTTCTTGGTCTGAGCACAGAGCACATCCCTTCCCTTAAATGAGAGTCACACAGACATATCTAAAGATAACAGCCCCAGAAGCAAATACAGCTATGCAGAAAATGATATGATGATGATGATGATGATGATGATTATATTAGTTTTTTTGCTATGGCAACTCAAAACAACTTACAAAAAAGCATACATGCATTAAAATCAGGGAGGTGGAAATACTTAAAACACCCCACCCACTCTAAAAGGTCACAGATAGTTAAAAGCAAAAGGGCTGGTTAAAAAGGAATGTTTTTGCCTGATGCCTGAAGATTTGTAATGATAGTGCCAGGTGAGTCTCCCTTGGGCAGCATTTTACAAACGGGGAACCACCACCGAAAAGGCCCCATTCTTGTGTTGCATCCTCCAGAACTCCCATGGAAGGGGCACATGAAGAAGGGCCTCAGATGATGATCTCATGGTCTGGGTAGGTTCATATGGATGGAGGCAAAGAAGGAAGTTTATATATACATTTTTTTACACCTATGAGCCTACTTTTCCTTCAGTTAGCTTCAATTTCCTTACTGCTTTCCTTACTGTCAAACACCTGCTTGCTAAATTTCCTTCAATTACACGTATTTTTACACGTATGAGCCTACTTTTCCTTCAATTAGCTCAAAGCTCCCCACTTCATCCTCACAAGAACCTTGTGGGGTAGGTTAAGCTGATAGAGAATGACTGGCCCCAAGGTCACCCAGTTGAGCTTCATGGCAAAGCAGGGATTTGAATCCTGGTCTCTAAGGCCCTACATACATGCATATTTTTATCTGTATGCTGAGTTTCCATGATTAAAATCATGCTGAAAGTGGCTTACACCATAAAAAAACACATAATTACGAACATAACAAAAGTAGCCACAAACAATAAATCAAACATCAAAAAGTACACCACCAAATTAAACAATTTCCACAGAAATCATAAGATCTAAAGTAAACATTCAAAAAAACGATATCGAGAACAGTAACAACACACACACACACCCTGGCAACAAAAACCCCTAAACAACACCCCAGCCCTTGCTTGTGAAGAGATCCCATTAGAGCAGGGATGGGGAACATGCAGTCCTTTGGATGTTGTCGTGTTCACATGTATTCACTCCTGTGAACCCCAAACAGGGATGGTGGGAACTGGAGTCCAACAACATCCGGGGAATCACAGTTTTCCCCATGACTGCCTTACAGCAGTATGGGAACTGGGAAGACAGTGCGCCCTTCCTGTATTTCTGCCTAGCCCTTCCCCTTCTGCTTGGCCATGGGATGGAAGTTCTGGCCTAACTGCTGCAGCACATCAGAGGCATTCCCTGTGCGTATATAAGGGCTTGATGCCAGGCACCTGGGGAGAAGTAGGTGGAGAAGTGAGAATAATAATAATAATAATAATAATAATAATTATTATTATTATTATTATTATTATTATTATTTATTATTTATACCCCACTCATCTGGCTGGGTTTCCCCAGCCACTCTGGGCGGCTTCCAACAAAACACTAAAATACAATAACCTATTAAACATTAAAAGCTTCCCTAAACAGGGCTGCCTTCCGATGTCTTCTAAAAGTTTGGTAGTTATTTTTCTCTTTGACATCTGGTGGAAGGGCGTTCCATAGGGCGGGTGCCACTACCAAGAAGGCCCTCTGCCTGGTTCCCTGTAACTTGGCTTCTCGCAGCGAGGGAACTGCCAGAAGGCCTCGGCGCTGGACCTCAGTGTCTGGGCAGAACGATGGGGGTGGCGACGCTCCTTCAGATATACTGGACCGAGGCCGTTTAGGGCTTTAAAGGTCAGCACCAACACTTTGAATTGTGCTCGGAAACGTACTGGGAGCCAGTGTAGGTCTGCCTGGTATTACTTATTTCCTGGGGGAAGGAACTTCTTGGTGGGATTACCCAGTTGTAGGGAGAGGGCTTGTTGGTGCTTAGAATCCCTGATTGAAGTGGTTTCCTTCTCTCCCTCCCTAGACCGGGATCCTTCCGCCTTGCCCAGGCATTCCCACGAGGACCCCCATAACTCAGGACCAGGGCAGAGGCCCCGCTTCTTCCGGCAACACCCTGGGCGTGCCTTGTACCACTTCCCGCGGACGGTCCCTCAAATGCCCCCTGGAAGCTGCTCTTCGACGCTCCCCCACGGACACCCTTTCTTCCACTCCCCGGAGCTCTCCCAGCTGGATTTGGGGACCATGCATTACTTGCCCTATCGGCCGGTGGGCTTTGAGCCTCCTTGGTGTAGCCGCCAGCCCTCCCTCACCCGAGGCCTGCTGGTTCCTCAGCGCCAGGACTCTCTGGGCTGTGAGCCGGGCCTGCCCTCCCACCGGACCTGCCTGCTGCAGCACCAGCCTTCCTGCCGAGGCCTCCGGGGGCCCCTCGTGGCCAAACCCAGCCGTGCCATTCCTCCGCACCGGGGTATCCGCCACGGGCGGCATCATCACCACCACAGCAGTGGCTCCGGGGAGAGTTACCTCACGGAGCCCAGTGGCTACCTCCCTGACGGACCCGGGAGTGACTCCAGCTCAGGTCCTTGCCATGGATCCTCCAGTGATTCCATGCTGAATTGCACGGACGTCAGCCTCCAGGCCATCCACGGAAGCTGCTCCACTTTCCGCAGCTCCCTGAGCAGCGATTACGACCCATTTGCCTTCTGTGGCTCTGAGAAGTCAGCCGCAGAAAGCTGCCCCGCGACCTCTCCGCCGTGGAGGGACCCACGGCCTCCGCCGGCGGACTCGGTGACAGCAGGCCGGCCGCCAGTGGCCAGTAGCCATGTCCATTACCACCACCACCTCCACAGGCACCACCATTACGGACGCTGCCCCCCAGACTGTGCCAATGGCCAAGAACCCAGTTCGCGGAAGGCAAAACCTCCAAGGGCCAAGACAGGATCTCATGGCGCCCAGGCGCAAAGACGGACAGAGAAAATGCCTTCGCCAGAAGGGGGATCTGCCTCCCTGGAGGCCTCTTCAGCCAGACAGTCCACTTGCTTGCCGCAAGGACAGCCAGAGTTTTCCACAGCAGACAGGTCAAACCTCAAAGCAGCAGACAGTGGTGCCATTGGGCCATGGACGTCTCAGAAACACTGTTTGCAAATCCATCCCAGTAGAAGGAGATGGAAATGCCCCCTCAAGGCTTCCCCATCCTCTTTGCCTGAAGACTCAAATGTGCCCCCTGTCTGCAGCGTTCCCAACCCTCCTGGTCCTGCTTCTGGAAGCTGCTCCTCCTCTGCAGAGGTCCAGCCTCTCTTAGAAACTGGTCCCTCCGGGCATCATTTTGCAACCTCGTCACACTCGGCCACGGAGCCTCAGGAGCAGGCGGACAGGCTGGAATGCAAGGCCATGTGTCCTGGGGAATATCCGAGGCTGGACACCATGGGAAATGATGCCAGCTTTTACCTCAGCTGCCAAATTCTGCAAGAGCTTCAGGGTAAGCCTCAGGTCTGAGGGCTGGGCTGGGGAACCTGTTGGACTCCAACTCCCATCAGCCCTAGCCAGCACAGACAGTGGTCAGGAATGATGGGAGTTGGAGTCCAGCAATGTCTGGAGGGGCACAGGTTTGCTATCCCTCCTTTAGGGTCCTCTGTAATCTTGTCTTCCATCAGCAGTTGTAAACTTGACCCAACAGAAAACTGGTTTAGGGCATTCTTAGTAGTTTCTCCACTCTCAGAAGCTTTGGGGGAGGGAGGTATGGTGACCCTAGAGAGGGCATTCTCTGGGGCAACCCCTAAGTTGTGGAATTCCCTCCCCACAGAGGTGTGTCTGCTACCTTTACTATGCAGTTTCTGCCAGGTGCTGAAGGTGCACCTCTTTACCTTGGCCTTTGAACACCTGAGAAGTATATATTAAAAGCACTCTTATCTTTATTGTAATCTCATTTTAACTGTCTTAATATTGTTGAAATCTGCCCTGGGACCTCATGCTGGAGGGTGGCTAAGAAATAATAATTAAAAAAAAAATCACCATCACCACCATCTAGCATACAAATTGAGCAAATTCAGTGAAGATGATAGCATCACAGTACAACAATGAAAATTGATCCATCAAAGATAAACAACGTGGCACATTCTAGTCTGGTTGCTCACCTTAATTTTCTAATTGCAGGGTCTAAAGACGATATCCCAGATGTTTATGAACATTCGGTTTGACACGAGGTGAACTTATTTGCTGTGTCAGGCAGCTGCAGAGAATTCAAAAAACGGCGCAGAAACTCAGCGAAGAGAATGGACTTTCTGAGTTGCCTTTCCTGTCCGCGGTGTGGTTGTCAGTCATAAGAAGCTCCTTGTCCACGCAGCCCCTGCTTCACCCACCGTTAATATCATGGTTATGCAGCTTGCTCCCTGCCTGCCTAACCTGTATGCAACATTTGACAAACATAAGCTGCCAAGGTCACTTGCCTGTTTTCAAAAAAGCTGCCATCTTTCTGGGGTAGGAGGAGACTTGGTCCTTTTGTTCCTGGTGTCAGGAGGAGCCAAATCCTTCTGAAGTTCAAGGGCGGAGAAAAAAACAAGGTGGTCCCCCCCTTCACTCTGCAGCTCTTTGCAAGTTTGGTAATCTGTGTACTGCTGAATACCAAAATGAAAACCCCAGCTAAATACACACCCCACACAAATCAGGCATGATGCAGTGCAGTTTTGAGGTCATGCAGAGAGATCAGCCCATTCTGGTCCCTCTTTCTGCCATCCTGTGTGGGATGGGGCACCCAATGAGGTTTTGGTTCAAAGCAAACGTAATTTGTAAGGATCAAGCACATAATTCCCTCTCACCAACCTGGCTAAGCTCCTGCTCCTGTCCACTTGGGAATGTTCTTCATCTTTTCAGTTTTGCACCAAATCAGATGCATGGGAGAAACTCACACAAGCTGCCCTGCCAACACTCTGGAAAGTGCAATGGTGGCACAGGAGAATTTCAAACCTGCATTACACTTTTGAGTTACGTGGGACTCTCATCAGCCTCATTGTGGCTGAGCCAGTCTCTGCTCAGAGCTTATTTGAGTTGCAAATATCAGCTGCACTAACTGAGTGTTAGCTTTAGGGAGGCTGGATCCATATACCGCTCAAAGCTTGAGCCAGGGATACCTGGACGCTTCCTAGCTGACTTTGCAGATGCCCCAAGATTTCAGTTCTTCACAGGGTAGTCCCACACCAAAGATTTCAATCCTGTTAATTTTGCCTTCCTACCAAAATATTATGCAAGCTCCCTCTTATACTATTGTCCAGAGGGAGGAGCTTTTATTTCTTGATGTCCAAGCACACATTGGTGAAAAATCCAATCCACTGCAGAGTATTTACTATATTCTGTTTTAACTGAGGAAGATAAGGAGTTGAACTTGGTAGTTAGAGCAAAAGTTTGCATGTTTATGTTTTTTACATGAGGACTTACTGCAGCTACGAGGGAATACAAACTGGTATTTAGCAAGCAGTAACACATCCCCATGCAAACAGCTGCTTGGCTGGAAGACTTTCATCTCGACACAACCTGCTTACTCAGTGGCACAAAAATGCTGTGGTATTTTACCAGTTCATAAATGATTGTCTGTGTTCACGCAGAATGTTTGGGAATGTGGACAACATTGTTATAAATAATCTCATGTGTGGCAAAAAGAGGCACAGCCATGGGTTTTTCGTCACTGAGAAATGAAACCTGAAGGGTAATATATCTGTGGTCACACCTCAGGGCATGTCCACACCACAGAGTTAAACCAGTTTAACAGTTACTGACACTGTGGACTGTGATTATGCAATTTTGCTCGCTGGATTCTCTGGATTCTTCATTCCTGAGATGCGTTTAAAAGCATCATCTCGTGGAATAAAGGCTTGAGTTGCTTTTGGCAGAGGGCATCTGAATTTCTTGGCTAGGAGACAAGAAGAGGGTGGCCTGATCAACATTTCAAAAACAAAGGAGACCCTAGAGCAACAGGGCATGTGGTCTATGGATCAATCACTGCCTTCATAGTGAAGTTATTTGAAAACCATTGCCAACCTGGTGCCCTCGTGTGGCTGATGGGAGCCATGGTCCAGAACATCTATGGAGGGTGCCAGGCTGGGCAAAGCCTGTTCTACGGGGTGGCTTCCATTTTTGCCATGCTAGGAGTACCTGTTGAATGGAGCACAATTTATCTCACGTGTAAGAGGGAAGTTAAAATGAGTACATCTTTCCTTTCTGTTCTGTTAGGGTTGCTCTGATACTGGAAAATATATTCAGAGCCAAAATGTGGCAATACAAAATGGCAGAGCTCCTTCTGATGTTTTGAAATCTCCTCTCGAAGGAGTTGCAAAGCATGGGAGTTATTTTGACTTCAGTTCTGTTTCAGTCAAAATCAACACACACTGTTATTAAGGGGAAATAAAACTACAGGATACAGTCCAGGGCCGATAGCTCCAAAGTTAAAGTTATTACAAATGGGCAACCAGCGAAGGGGTTAGATGTTGGCACCCTTCCCCCAAGATGCCTTCAGCTCCTGGCAGTCTGCTCCTTCCTCCTGGAAACCTCAGACCCTTTGAAATGTGAACGAGGAATTTATTTTTGTACTTTTTAATTACATTTCCTGAGTCTACATTGCAGGCACTTGGGTACTTTTGTAAACCAAAAAAGGAAGAAATAATGTTTATGTACATAAGTATGCAAAACGATATATTTATGTTTAAGAGATAGAGATTGTTTGAATATGGGGATATGCTCAAACCTATTTATTTTGCTAATATATTTATCCACATGTGAAGCTCTTCATGTGGCTGTTATTTTTTTCCTGTATAAAGTCACTGGGTGCCTATGTTCAAGAAGATGCCTTTTCCTCATTCCTCAGAAATAAATTATTTTTAATCTCTGTACGTTGGCTTCTAATATGCATGAGGTAAAGGGCTAAAAATGGATCAGGGATTGGTTTGGTCTTGTGTGAAGAGGGTGGGGGGACAAAAAGAAATCCTTCTGAGGATTCCTGTGTTAGCAGCACCCTGAAACAGCCCCACCTCTGCTAAATATCCTGTTCTGCTGGGGATTTGGGGCCCGGAGGGCAAGTGGTCAGAGATAACAGAGCCTCTTTCAAGGTGAAGCTGTCCATCAGGACCTTGGCCAGCTCCCAGTGGGCCCTCCGAGCTGGGAAGAGTTGTAGGGACCCCAAGGATGATGGAAGAAGCACCGTGCTGTGTAGAAGTGGGTGCTGAGGGTTCCTCCTCAAGTGGGGCATCATCTAAATCAGAGTCCACCTCAGGCCAACAATGGGGATGCTGGGAGGCAGAAGACACGACTCTATAAACAGCACACAGCTAAATCTCCTGGTGCACAGGGTTGCACAGTGGTGCTCCCGGCCACCTCCGTTTGTATCATTGGGCCATAAAGGTATGGTTACCAGGTGTCCCCATTTCCAGGGGACAGTCCCCAGATTTACAAAATCTATCCCCAGACAAAATCTGTCTCCGGAACGTCCCCGGATTTCATTTAATGTCCCTGGATTTATATTTTAAGTGGCGCAGATTTATTAGTAGGGAATGAATGTTGCGTGATTGGTTAAACGGCACAAGACACATCATGTGGGGACTTCCGGCGAGGCAAAATGGCGGGTGCCACTGCAGCGAGCAGCTCCTGCAGCCAGCCAGAGCCAACTGCGCTACCAGGCTGGCTCCGGGCTGCTGAGACTGCTGCTGCTGCTGCCAAGGGGGAACTGGGGATGCCTGGCGTGTCAACTGGGGGAACCGCTGACACCCCCCCTCGTGATCCAAATCGAGCCGGGAGCGAGAGCGCCCAGCCACCTGGCTGACTGCCCAGCGGCGCTCCGGGGCCAGTAAAAACCCTGATGCAGGCAGAAGGAAGACAGGAGAAGGAGAAGGAATAGGAAGAGGAAGGAGAAAAAAGAGGGGAGCCCTGACCTTGCTGCGCCACTGCCACCTCTGAGAAGGAGAGGTAGGAGCGCACAGGGAGGGCAAGGACACGTGGCCGAACCCAGGCCCAGCCCAAGCCTACTCCATGGTAGCTAGCGCTCCAAGAGAACAGGTTAGGGCCCAGAGGAAGGCCGCGCGACAGAGAAGACCACAGAAGAGAAGATATTACTTCTTTTCTTTTTAATATTTTTTTCTCTCTTAAAAAAAAAAAGCATCCCCGGATTCTTTGAAAAAAATCTGGTAACCTTACATAAAGGTGACATAAACCTTACATATAGTAAGCTGCCTTATACTGAATCAGACCATTGGTCCATCTAGGATTAGGTCACTATTGTCTGCACTGATTGACAGCAGCTCTTCAGGGTCTCAGATGGAGATCTCTCCCAACCCTACCTGGAGGTGCCAGGGATTGAACTCGGGACCTTCTGCACACAAAGCAGATGCTCTGTCACTCAGCTACAGCCCTTCTCATTCAACTGCATTGGTCAGATCTGGCCCTCTTCTAGCCTAGTGTTAAGGAACACCCCAAATTCTCCATCCAAAACGTTGCCTCTGCTGCCTCAGCTACTGGGCCGTCTTATTCTTCCAGTCTAGTCCATGTGTCTTTATTCAGGAGTAGGTTCCACTTGGTTCAGTTTAGTACTACAGCTAGGTATCCCCTATTTATCTTTCCAAGCACCAAAAAAGTGTGTGCATGGAATCCGTCTGCTTACTTGGAAGTAAGCACCACTGAACTGTGGTGCTTACTTTAGAGTAAGTGATATGTACAGGGGTTCTTTATGTGTGTGTGTGTGTGTGTGAGAGAGAGAGAGAGAGAGAGAGAGAGAGAGATGCATCAAACCATTTTCTGTTTTCTGAGATAAATGTTTTGTAGGGAAAGCTGTTTCAATTTTATCACAAAATATCAACGTACAAAGTAGGGGGCAATAACAAGTGAAAAACTTTTTTTAAAAAATAGCATTAAAATCCTTCTCAATCTTTTTTTCTACAATTTGCTTCAGAACATCTTTAATTAAGCTGGTCTGGAGTTCTTAATGCACATTTATAATATGCATGCATATTATATATGCATAATGTACATATTTCTCATTTCTGAGTTATGCGGGGAAATGTTTTTTCATCTCAAAACGTTGTTTCTCAACATACAAAAAGTGGAAAAAAACCAACATGAAGTTATCCTTAATAATAAATAAATACAGCAATGGCGATGAGAGGGTTCTCCCACTCCCCCCACAAATTCACATCAGGACTGAAGGGACAGCCTGAAAAGGCTACAGGACCATTTCTGGTGTTTTTTTTGTTTTGTTTTTAAACTGATTCCGAATAACCTAAAAAATAGAATTTTAAAATAGGTTCCAGCGCTGTGCTTTCATTTTTAAGGCGATACAGTTTCTGTGAGGAAACTTCAGCGGAGGAAACACCGCTGAAATGTTTTTATTTTATTTGGGCGCGAATCTTCTGTCCCCACCCCCGCCTCCCTCTCACTTCACAACCACAAAACGGTCGCTACACCCAAGAAGGCGCACGCGCGAGAGCCGCCGGCGAATTAAACGACTGCCGTGCGCCGTCGCCAAGGCAACAAGGGAGGAGCGATTTCGCCGAAGCCGGCCAGTTCGCGCGAGGACCTGCGCGCGTGCGCACAAAGAGATTAGGCAGGCGCGAGCGTGTGCAGGACGGGAAAGCGATGGAACCATAGAGCTTCTGTTGGTTGGGCAGAGCGGCCGGAAGTCGTGTGTTGTCGCAGCAGAAGTGACGCGTTCCGTCACTCCACTTCTTTGTTTATTTCTTCCTTTCTAAAGCCGGACCTGTTCGCCGCTGGTCGGTTGGTCGCCGCCATGGCTCTGGAGACGGTGCCCAAAGACCTGCGTCACTTGCGGGCCTGCCTGCTCTGCTCGCTTGTGAAGGTGAGTGAGCGTGTATGTTGTCCGGTTCCACTTCCGGATAAACCGGAAGTCCCTGTTTTTAATTACGGGGAACCATCCTGGAGGGAGCCAGTGTGGGTCCTTTGCCCCTGGGGATCTCCCTACAAAGCAGGGTGGGGGAGCCCTTTCTGTCCCCCTAGCCTTGTTGCCTGTTCACGGTGTGCTTCCACACCATGGAGCTTCTGGTTTAGCCATTGTGTCTCATGGCAGAAGTTGCTAGAGTTATTACTGTACTGTATTTAATTAAGGTAAATAAAAAAATTAAAAAATTGTCCAGTTTTCCCCCAACACCTTAGAGACCAAACAATAAGTATTTAATTATTTATTGTGTTTAATGTATATGTCACTTTCTCTTCCAAAGTTCTCAAGGGGGCGTACATGGTTCTGCCCCTCCTCATTTAATCCCCACAACAACCCTGAGAGAGGTGAGCTAGGGTGAGAGGCACTGACTGCCTCCATAGATTACCCATCGAGCTCCATGGTCGAGTCAGGGATTTTAACCCTTGTCTCCAAGGCCCTAGTATAACAGTCTGACCATGACACCACCACTGGCTCTCAGACTTAACACTCTGTGTGAAGGATCTTGAGACTTTTTGGAGGCCAGTTCCCCAATCCTGTCAGCACCTGGACCCCGTCCTGATAGTGATGTCCTATCACTATCGAGCAAAGATTTTGAAAATTTTATTTTGACAGGTCTTTAGCCTGACTTGACTTTATTTTTAACTCACCTTATAAGTGGATAGATGTATGAGAGGTGTGTGCCATTCATTATTTATTTACTTATGAATAAAACAATCACAATAAACCAAGCGCCCATATATTTTTATTTGGTCACAGTGTTGGCGCCTGGTTTCATGTGCTTAAATTTTTGTGTGTTTTTTTACAAGTTTTAGAAATAAATTTATAATAACTCTCATTGGTTGCCTTGTGAGGAAATGATGGAATGATTCCTTGAAAAGGTTGTGCTCCAGCAGGTTTTTTTGTTTGTTTTATTCAAGCTCTAGTTGTAGAAGCTTCCTTTTGAGTTCCTTTTCCTGACTTAATTTCATCTTGCTCTTCAGACCATTGACCAGTTTGAGTTTGATGGTTGTGACAACTGTGACTCCTACCTGCAGATGAAGGGGAACCGTGAGATGGTTTATGATTGCACCAGCTCTTCCTTTGATGGGTGAGTCTGCTTACTATTATTATTTATTGGATTTCTTACACCTGCTTGACCGGAAGAACCTAATGCAGCATACAACAATACAGTCGTACCTTGGAAGTCGAATGGCGTCCATTCTGGAAGTCCTTTCGAGTTCCAAAACATTCGGAAACCAAATTGCAGCTTCTGATTGGCTGCAGGAATCAGCCAGGAATCAGAAGTCGTGGAAGCCCCGTCAAACGTTTGGGTTCCAAAAGAACATTTGCAAACCGGAACAATCACTTCTGGTTTTGCGGTGTTCAGAGCCAAAACATCTGAGTACCAGGGCATTCGGGATCCAAGGTACGACTGAATAAAAATGCAATATTTACTCACTTAAAAGAATTTATAGAAATCCCTCCCCAAAAAAGATTGTCTAGAGCAGGGGAAACCCATGTGCCTGCAGTCTTCTCTGGCATTCACATCATTCTGCAGTGGATTTTTTTCAGTTAACCACACGCATTTGTGATGCTTTAAGGCAGCTTTGCTTGGTTAGAACAACAGCAGCTGCTTGGGAACCCAAAGAAGTCCATAGGCCTATAAGTTACCTGGGCTTATATAGAGGCATTCTGTTTACACATGTGTAGAAATTAAGTCATGTAATAAGCAGAGGTTGCAGTTAGCTAACAACCCTATCAAAAGAGCAAAGGTAACATTGCAGAACAAGGTCATAGATTCATCTATTAGCAAATTCCTTCATACTTCTTCACAGACATCTTGGCTCTTACAACATCCTTTCACCCAATATCCTCTTCACACTGCCTTTACATCTTAGGCTATCTATCAATACCTTTTTCTACCACACTACTCACCCCTTGCTGATATTAGGCTTGGGGCAAGCATTAAACACACTAGGTTGCAATGTGTGCTTGGCTGTGGTGTGGCACCCACAGCCATTTTTCTGGTAGGGTTTTTTGGTCATTTGAGTGTAAGCAGCCAAGGACAAGACCAAGGGTTTTTTGACTGGTGTCTCTTCATCCAGCTGAATGATCATAGAAATGATAGCAGGGCAATTATCCATGGCATGCAGTGTTAAGTAGGAAGCCGAGTTCCTTGGAGATGCAAGATGTTGGAATGAGCTGGGCTCATGTGCAAGGGGGGCGAGGCAACTGACTCAGGCAAAGAGGAGCAGTTGCCTGCCTCTCAGCCTAATAATTCTCGCCACATCTGGATTGTGTAACTGAGCCCCGTGGCTTCTTATATGGAACAGGAAAAGAATCAAAGAGTTGCCCTCTCCTCTGCCTAGAAATAATGGACGAGTTCAGGAAACCAGTGAATTTCGGTATGAAAAGATGATGCTACTGTTTTCAAACTTCAGTGACGGTTTCCAAGTCAGAAAAGAGATTTTGCTGCTGAACTACACCACCCATCTTCCCAGGGCAATGGCCATGCTTTCCGGGGCTGATGGGAGTTAGAGTTCAGCAATACCTGGGGGGCCAAAGATTCCCCACACCTGCTTTAGACACATAATATAGTAGTAGCCTTGTTAGTATATTAGGCCCAAGAAGGCAAGTTCCCAAGAAGGCTGGAATACTGGTTGCTTTTGATCATTCTTGGTGCCTTTGTGGGCATTGGATGTATGCAGTGAGGAGAGAACGGGGCGTTCATTGGCAAAGCATGTGCTGTGAAAATCTCCAGATAATGAGCAGGAAATTACTTTTGTTTAAGACTTCCTGAGAGTTGCTGCCAGTCAAAATAAACAATGCTGGGTTAGATGGGCCCATAGTATAAAGCAGCCCTGTACATTCAAGGTGAACAAGCAGTGTTCTCTGTGGATGAGTGAGGTGAGGGATCCCTTCAGGCTGAAACCCACAAGTGCATCGTCCTCAGAGTAAGCCTAGTTGGTGTGACGTGTTCCTGCAGTTCTAACTCTCCTTGTCCTTTTGCAGCATTATTGCCATGATGAGCCCTGAGGACAGCTGGGTCTCCAAGTGGCAGAGAATCAGTAAGTCCGCCCCCTTGTGTCCTTTCGCGCTCCGCCTTCAGCATAATTATGGCAAATGAAAAGGCAGATCAACCCCATTTCTCTGGAACTGGCTGTAAATCTTCAGGCGGTTTGCTGTTTCCTCTGTGTTTCCCTTTTGGTCTGCTACCATTTGCAATTGAAGCAGCTTTTTATAACCTCTTCCATTGTTTTGCCCCACACACCTGGGGACCTTCCACCCCCCCCATCCTATTATTACTTTCTTTAAACCCTTTTTGCAGTGTTTTGATTCTCAAGTTTTCCTGACAGCAACCCTACGGGCTTGCCAAGGTGGGGAGTAAGAGTGTTTTTGTCTGTGTTTCTTCACTGCTGTTCAGGATGGCCCAGGCTCCCTTTTCATAAAGTTGGTGGTTTAACCAGAGCTTGTTCTCTTCCCCCAGGTAACTTCAAGCCCGGTGTGTACGCAGTGTCTGTGACTGGCCGCCTACCCCAAGGTAACTTGCCAGGCTTTTAGTAAGAATTAAAAGTCTTTCCTTGCTCACAAAGATAAGCTGCTCAGTCAGGCCCAAGGGGACCCTTTTAGTCCAGCATCCTCTTCTGGCCACCTAGATCCCCTAATGAGAAGCCAACAAGCTGGACATGAGGTTAACCTGGGTTGATAACCTTAGACATTTCCACCTTTTTTGCTACTGAGCCTGTGCTCATCTGGGCATTTCTGTCTTGAGGGGAAGAGCTTTCATAATATCACTAGAACTCATGGACATCTAATGAAGTTGAATTTTAGAAGTTTCAGGACAGACGAAAGAAAGTCCTCGTGCAGTTCATAGTTAAACTATGGAACTCACTCCCACAGGAGGTAACGATGGCCAGCAATTGGATGGCTTTTAAAAAAGCATTGAGGAAAGGGCAATCAGTGTCTACCATCCATGATGGCTATGCTCTGCTTTCACAGTTGGGGGCAGTGATGCTTCTGGATACCAGTTGCTGGAAACTGGAGTGCTCTGGTGCTCAAATCCTGCCTGAGGGTTTCCCAGAAAATGTGCCTGCTTGGCATTGTGCGAACAGGATACTGATCTCGATGGGCCATTGGCCTAATCCAGCAGGCTCTTCTTATTTTATGTATATAATGGGGGAAGAAAAGGAAGAACTAGGCTCACAGAAAGATTAACCTTGCAGCTGGTTAGGAAATTTGCAGTTTCAGGATGTGATACTTGCACACAGAGATGTAGATAAAACCCACTATGACAAAGCTTTTTTGGGGGATTTTGCTAATTAGCTAGCTGCAGGGTTGCTAATGCCACATACCTTTTCCTTTTACTTCCTTGCCTCTTCTCCCCACCCCTTAAACATACGTCATGCTTTTTATTGCTGCAGGCATCGTCCGGGAACTGAAGAGTCGCGGTGTGGCCTACAAGTCTCGGGACACAGCCATAAAGACCTAAGGAGGAGGCGTTCCCACCCACCCCTCAATTGATGCCCACACAGGCCTCCATTTCAGAAGAGACTCCTGCTCAGAACTGGCCTAACGTTAAGAAACAAATATCTCTTTGTGGGTGTGGGGTCTTTGTCTGGGGATCAAGAGTGGACTGACTGCACCATGCTCCTCCCTGCTAGCTGAGCTAGAGAGGGGCCTTCCTGAGAGGCTGTAAGTAGGAGCGGCAGAAGTTTAAGTGTTGACGATTTCTGTAAATATTCCTAATAAATTTGGTTATGGTGTCAGAAATTCACATCCTGACGTTTGCTGTTTCCCTTGCCATCTGCAAAACATATAGAGCTGAAAGTGGGGGTGGCGGGGACTTCTGTTAAGCATGGACTTAGGCTGCAGGTTTTGTTCTGATATGGATGTGCTATTTTTGGGCCAGGGCTGTGTGGAAAGTGGCCGCCTAGATTGCTGGACTGCACTCCCATCAGCTGTAGGCAGGATGGCCCATGGTCCCAGAGAATGAGGTGTTGTCCAGCAGCACCAAGAGCCTCTACTTAGTTTAGGTGTGCTGGGGAGGGTGACCAGTGATAATTGAGGGTCTGGAAACCAAGCCTTATGAGGCAGGGTTGAGGGAACTGTGTATGTTTAGCCTGGGGAAGAGGTGAGAGGATAGCCATCTTCAGTTATCTGAAAGGATGTCACGTTACTGCTGTTCGGGAGTAGAGAACCCAAACCAGTGGGTTCATATGACAAGAAAGGAGATTCCGATGAAACATTAGGAAGAACTTTCTGATGGAGCTGCTTGGCAGAAGAACAGGACCACCTCAGAAGGTGGCGGAATCTGCTTCATTAGAAGTTTTTAAACAGAGATCGGATGTTAAAGATTCTTTAGCTGTGATTCCTGCATTGTAGGGGCTGGACTAGATGACCCCTGGGGGTCCCTTCCAACTCGAACAATTCTATGATTCCAAGGTTTTAGTCTTGTTTTAAATGTATTTGCTGTTTTTGTGTTTTTAGTTATTTAGTGTGCAAATCGCCGTAAGACAGTTACTTATAGAAGGTGATAAATCAATTGGTGGTGATGATAATGATTTAGGAATCTTGAACATGGCAAGAGACATTGGGAAATGAGCATAAATTGGAATAGTTTGGGTAGAAATGGATGCATGACCAGCACTGTATTTCCAAAGATGGCCACTAGGAGGCAGTGCAGGACTGTTCCTGGGAGCAACTGTCTGTAGCAGGGGTCAGCAAACTTTTTCAGCAGGGGGCCGGTCCACTGTCCCTCAGACCTTGTGGGGGGCCGGACTATATTTTTTGGGGGGAAATGAACAAATTCCTATGCCCCACAAATAACCCAGAGATGCATTTTAAATAAAAGGACACATTCTACTCATGTAAAAACACGCTAATTCCCGGATTGTCTACCTATGGACTGCCTACCTATGGCCTGTAGCCTTCCAACCATAAACCCATTTTATATCTTTATCACCCACAGTGACCCTTAGCTCTTGAATTCTTCTGGTTTTTGAAGAAGTGATTATATTCATTACATCACACAACTTCTAGCCATATCTGTGGAACAGAAGTGGGGAGTATTGCAGCCCTAAAGCAGTTACCAGACACTAATTTCCATCAGCCCCTTCAGCCAGCATGATCAGGAATGATGGGAGTTGTAGTCCAGCAACATCTAGAGGGCCCCAGATGTTCCCCACACCTGCCATAGAACTTCTCTTTGACACAGTATTTCATAACTTTTTTCCCTTTCCCTTTGTAGCCACTTGGGGCAGGTACTCAGCTGTGAGTGAGACTTGACCAAGGCCACAGAGTTTCATTTATTTCTAAAAATATTTATATACAGTACTGGTATGCCATGAAAAATATATATCAAAGTGGTTTACAACATTAAAATCCAATAAACCGTACAATAAACCCTTAAAAAAGAGTTGAAAATGCACATCAGTTAATTATTGCGGAAAGGTATATTCTTAATTGCCTGCTTATGCCTGAAGGAAAGAGAAGTTTTCATCAAGTGTTTAAAAAGTTGGCACAAGAAGGCACCTGCTGAATCTTTGTTTGCAGTGTGTTTCACAGGACTGGACCAATGACACCAAAGGCTCAGTTCCTTGTCAAATGAGCCTCACCAACTCAGGAAATAGGCAATGATGCTCCTGCAGATAATCTGAATGATCAGGCTCTGGTGTATGAGGGGTTCAGGCCATCTGTGAGGTATTGAGGAATACAAGTCTGTGAGGAGGTGGGACTTGGACCTTGAACCCTGGCTCTTACAATCATGCACCCTTTTCCCCACTGGTGTCCTCAAATTGGTCCTCCTGAGCTCTGGAGCCTTTCCTTGCCCCTATTCTCTCTCAGTCCAAGCACTTAATCTACCCTGGTGATTCAGCGATGTTGCTGAACCCCAGCTTCCATCACGCCTGGCCATTGGTCATAGTGACTGAGGCTGATGGGAGTTGGAGTCCAGCAGCATTGCCCATTTCTGCTTAAAAAGAGAAGAGGGGAAAAGGAATTGAGAAATGGATATACAGTGGTACCTTGGTTCTCAAACTTAATCCATTCCGGGCGTCCATTCGACTCCCGAAACAGTTTGAAAACCAAGGTGCGGCCCGATAGGCTGCAGGAGCTTCTTGCACTCAATCGAAAGCCACGTTGGACGTTTGGCTTCCAAAAAACATTCATAAACCAGAACACTCACTTCCGGGAGGCTTGCAGTGTTTGGGAGCCAATTTGGAGACAAGCCATTCGAGTACCAAGGTACCGCTGTGCTCCCTGGAGCATCCTCTGGACTGGTGACAGATCAGAAAGATCCACACTGCGTTGCAGCTATGGGGGAAGAGGTGCATGGATCAAGGAACTCCACCCACTTAGCATCATGTTGGTGGCAATATCTGTCCATGCACCAAGGCACTCTCTGGTTAGGCACTGGTCCATCTAACTCAGTTTTGTCCACACTGACTGGCAGCAGCTCTCGGGATTCAGGCAAGAGCCTCCAGCTCAGGTGTGCTGAAACCCAGGACAGAGGAATAGGGGTCCTTCCACATTTGGGTTCCTGGAAATTCATTCCAAACATTATCCTGGTTCTCATGAAGTGCAAATGAGGTGATTAAAAGAAATTATTGTCCTGGACTGGTCTGCTTCATGGCACAGAGCATGTCTTGACTGCTCCCTCATGCAAAATGAATCCTAGTATATGTGAACTCCAGGCTGGCTAGAAGGGTATTTTGAAAGCTAGTGTGGTGTAATGGTTAGAGCATTGGACTAGGACCTGAAAGACCAGGGATTAAAATCTCCACTCAGCTATGAAGCTCGCTGGGTGACCTTAGGCCTGTCACTATCTCTCAGCCTACCCTACCTCACAGGGTTGTGGGGACTAAGTGAGGAGTGGGGGGGGGGGGAGAGAACCAGGGCCAGCACTTTGAGCTCCTTGGAGGAAAAGGTGAGATAGAAATTGAATAAATAAAATATTTGGTGTGGAATTGTTCCCAGCCACTGTATGTAGTGCTGGGAATCCACTAAATTTAAGAAGACAGTGACCTAACTGCAGGGCCCAGGTGGGGAGGGGGGATCTGTGGTTCCCGCTAAGTGTTGCTGGACTACAACTCCCATCATTGCTATTTTATTTTGTTTTGTTTTTTTTAAAGATATTTATTAAAGTTTCCAATTTTTTATATAAACAAAAAACAAACAAAGAGATTAAAAACAAACATATAGTTCATAAAACATACTTTTCAGTAACATATTTCTCTGACCTCCTCATACCTCCCCTTCTTGTATTCCATTTCAGATTATTTGTCCAGCAAATCCTTAACTTAAAGCATTACAGCTTATAATATCACCTTATTTTCTATCCAAACCCTTTTTTTCATCCATGTTCCTTTATATCATTACAGCTAGAAACCACTCAATTTCAATCCAACATCATTCAGCATTCCTTAATTTTACAATATTTCTGTAAATAGTCTTTAAATTTTTTCCAATCTTCTTCTGCCGACTCTTCTCCCTGGTCACGGATTCTGCTCGTCATTTCTGCCAATCCCATACAGTCAATCAGTTTCATCTGCCATTCTTCCAGAGTGGGTAGATGCTATTTTATTTTATTTTGGAAATAAATTTTTATTTGATTTTCAGGAATATAAACATACAACAAAACCAATTCCAAATCCAAATATCGAGATTACTCTGAATCCCCTGACTTCCCCCCATCTCTTCCATGGGTCCTATTGATCCTATTTTCCACTGCATATCAATACTTCTCCAATTTTTTTTATCTTTCTAAATTATCTGTACATTCTGTTACATTACAAGTGTGTTTGAAATCCTGCCAATGTTTTAACCTGCTTACAATGGTCTTGTATATAAATTATAAACTTCTCTCCTTTTTTGAAGTTCTTGTCTTCTTGGTTCCTGAGCTTCCCAGTTAATTTTGCCATTTCCGCACAGTCCATTAACTTGGTTTGCCATTCTTCCCTGGTTGGGGTTGTCTCTTCCTTCCATCTCTGAGCTAGTAGCGTCTGTGCGGCTGTTGTCGCGTACATGTTTATCATTGCTGACTATTGACCATACTGGCTGGTGAGAGCCAGAGTCCAGCAATCTCCAGTGGGAGCACCAGGTTCACGTTCCCTGCTGTAGACAGAGATTGTGGAATCCTCAAAAGAGGAATCATAAAATTGTAGAAATGGGAGGCACCACATGGGCCAGCTTGTTTGACCCATGCAGGAATCACAGACAAATGATCCCTAACAGACAGCTATCCAACCTCTGCTTAAAAACCTTCAGTGGAGGAGAGCCCACCACCTTCTGAGAGAGTCCCTTCCTCTGTCAAACAGCTCTTATTATCAGAAAGGAGCTTGATTTAACAGCATATAAAGAACCCATAAGGCCAAAGTAGGAGATACTGTTGGGAGGGCAATAATGAATTCTCTCTCTGTGTATACTACTTCCTCATGGTCATCCCACCTCACTCAGAGGATGGAGAGGGTGGCCCAGGAGGGGGCATTCTCTTTGGTGGCCCCTGAGTTGTGGAACTCCCTGCAGAGCTGTCTGGTACCTTCACTATACAGTTTTGGGCAAATGTCACCGTTCTGCCCCAGCCTTTGACAGCCAAGATGTGTGTTTCAGGACCCACCCTGCTCTTTCAAATCTAATATACTTCAACTGCTTTTAATCCTAAATTTCATATTGTAAGATTCCCTGGGACCTGTTGGTGAAGGGCAGGTAATTAACTTAATCATAATATAATATCATCTCGTAATGTAATGTAATTCACAGTGGTACCTCGGGTTAAGAACTTAATTCGTTCCGGAGCTCCATTTTTAACCTGAAACTGTTCTTAACCTGAGGTACCACTTTAGCTAATGGGGCCTCCTGCTGCTGCCGCACCACCAGAGCACGATTTCTGTTCTCATCCTGAAGCAAAGTTCTTAACCCGAGGTACTATTTCTGGGTTAGCGGAGTCTGTAACCTGAAGCGTATGTAAGCTGAGGTACCACTGTAATGTGATACAGAAATGTTTTCACTTCCAGTTATTGTAGTTTCCAAAACTCAGGCCCCCAATACGTACAACGTGACTTCCCTGTTTTGAGAGGAAAGTAGATCAATGATACATATTCCATGACCTAGTAGTTGCAATTTGATATTTCTTGGTTTCCTGTGTCTGTGTTTGCCCAGGAACACTCCCCTTGCTAATCGTTTTTTGGACAGTGCCTGTAATGGACTCGAACGTTCTTCTGTTACCATAAGTACTGGCGCCTTGTTTTTGCAAAGGAGGAACAGCAAGCTGATATTTCAAGATGCTGCATTGTGCAATTAACTGGAGGGCGAATACCATCAGGATACCAAGTCTGCTCATTCTTATGCTTTGGAAGGCAGCAAGCCGAGCACTTCAGATGCCAGATCCGTGGCTTGTGTGATCATGCGCATGAGCAAGGCATTGGTGTGTCTCTTTTGCTCGTGAGCCTTTGTCATTTCCCCCTTCTTCATCCTGTGGCCTCTTTTCCCCCCTTGGAGGTGAAGCAGACAAGCTTAATTACTGGATGCTGTCTCTCTGTGTTGTGCTGCCAGGCTGTGGCTGGCTTTTAATTTTGCAAAAGGCGGGCGTGAGGTTTGGTTGTCTCTGGCTCATCCTTGGCTGCTAAGATGCTCATTTAACTCTTGCCTCCTTGACGAGGCTGGCCTGAGGGGCCTGTCATGTCAGCGCTTTCACGCTGGGCTGGTTCTGAGGGTTGACTGCGTCACTTCCCATTTGACTCTCTGCTTTTCTCCGAGAACTTAATTCCCTTCACCCTGCAGGTGATGGCTTGAAGTGAAAAGGCGCTGTCATGTAGTGGGGGCTTGGCAGGTGTGTCCCCCGGGACATGTTTATCAGGGGATCTGCCCTGATTTCCTGGAATCCAACCCCGGTAATTCATTTTATCCTTTCTCTCCATTTTACCTTTTAAAAACAGAGCTTATATTTAAAGTACAGCTTGTATTGCAGCTGCTACCCAGGATGGCTAGGCTTTGCTTCCATGGTCAGAGGCAGTAATGCTTCTGAATACCACTTCCTGGGAACCACAGGAGGGGAGAGAGCTGCCTTGGGGCTTGGATCCTGCTTGCTGGTTTCCTACACGTATCTGCTTAGCCACTGTGAGAACACAATGTTGGACTAGGTGGGCCACTGGCTTGATCCAGCAGAGCTCTTGCATGCTTTATTGAATTTTTACCCCACTATTTCCACCAAGGGACACAGGTGGCACTGTGGCTTAAACCACAGAGCCTAGGACTTGCCAATCAGAAGGTCGGCGGTTCAAATCCCTGCAACAGGGTGAGCTCCCATTGCTCGGTCCCTGCTCCTGCCAACCTAGCAGTTCGAAAGCACATCAAAGTGCAAGTACCTGTAGATAAATAGGTACCGCTCCGGTGGGAAGGTAAACGGCGTTTCCATGCGCTGCTCTGGTTCGCCAGAAGCGGCTTAGTCATGCTGGCCACATGACCCGGAAGCTGTACGCCGGCTCCCTCTGCCAATAAAGCGAGATGAGCGCCGCAACCCTAGAGTCGGCCATGACTGGATCTAATGGTCAGGGGTCCCTTTACCTTTACCTATTTCCTCCAAGGAGCATGAAGTGCTGTTTTGCACTCAGGTCTCCTTCAAATGCTAAATTCCAGGTGTGTGCAAAATTATGTGTTTGTTTGTTTGTATAATATTATTGCTTTCCTCATGCAAGACCTTCTCTTTGCAAAACCTTCCCTTTTAATTTTTGCCAGCAGCGATCCTGGCGCTCTCTCTCTCTCTTTTTGGCCAAAGGATTTGGGGAAGGGAGAATGAGCACGTTTTAAACGCACATCATCTAATGCGTCTGCATGTCAGAATAGCAGGGAGCAAGTGACCTATTTTACTGCAGTGTTTGAACTGCAGGCTTCTTCCACCCTCCTGCTTGTCTTCACAGATCCAGCCCTGCGCAGCTGCCTGGGGCTTAGGCATGCAGTCAGTGCTTCTGAGAACGAGCAGAGTGTTTCTCATGCCCCTGCAATCAGTCTCCACGCTGGCAGGGTCCGAGTTCTGATGATCTCTAGGCTGCTTTTGAGCCCATCTCGTTTCTTTTTAAAAGTGGAAATGTTGCCAACTTAAAAATAATAATAATCCTGCTCTTCTATCTTTTAACAGTGATCTGGCACACCAGAATTTAGCAGAAGAGTCTTTTTTCCATCGCTCATATCTTCACAACTGTCAAAGTGTAGCCTGCTTAGTTTCTGTGTCAGGCGGCTGGTAAAAGGCAGAGTTTCAGGGTAAAAAAACCAAAAAACCACCACATGGCAATGCTATTTATAGGAAATCTGGGCGCAGGGTAGAGCAGCTAAATTGCTGCCCTTATTTTTTTGCTTTTGGGGATGTCTTGTTCCAGCTTTGCCCTCTTTCTGTTCTCATTCTTCTAAATCCAGATGGCTTCCCTGAGACTATCTCTAACAAAGAGCGTTAAGCAAATTTCTCCCCACACCCCCAAATTCAGCCAAGTAATCATGCAAGGAAATAGAGAATGCAAAGTAAAAAATGCAAAGTTAAATGCTGGATAAATCATGGGGATTTTCTGTAATGGCCTATTTGACACGTCTTAGATTTGGTGAACAATAGATTTATTCTCCCTTATCACACAAAATTGTCATAAAAACCAACATATAGGAACTTCACAGAAAGGTGTAGTGGTTAAGAGTGTTGGACTAGGGCCTGGGAGAACAGGCTTCAAATCCTCACTCAGCCTTGATGCTCACTGGCCTTGTGAGCCAGTTGCTGCCTCTCAGCCTAGCCTACCTCACAGGGTTGTTGTGGGGATAAAATGAGGGTGAAAACGATGTACGGCACCTTGAGCTCCAATGGAGAAAAAGCTGGGATATAAATGCAATAAATCTATTGAAAAATATAGTTTAAAAATGGGCTTTTTGCCAAGCTTAAACTATGGGATTACAATTCTTTAAGAATATGTAAAAATCAATGTGAGGTAAGGTAGGTTGTAAAAACTAGGTCATAGTCAGAGTAAACTCATTGAAATGGATAGACCTATTAAGCATGTCCATTAATTTCAATTGAGAAGAGAAGACTCCCTGGAAAAGACCTTGATGTTGGGAAAGATGGAGGGCACAAGGAGAAGGGGACGAGAGAGGACGAGATGGTTGGACAGTGGTCTCAAAGCTACCAGCATGAGTTTGACCAAACTGCGGGAGGCAGTGGAAGACAGGAGTGCCTGGCGTGCTCTGGTCCAGGGGGTCATGAAGAGTCGGACACGACTAAACAACAACATCAGTTAATTTCAATGGTTCCACTCTGTATAGGACTAACATTGGATTGACCCTAGCTTATTCTAAATTGGAGCATTAACAGCACATTTTGGCCCTCTTTTATATTCCTACTTAAGTTCATACTTGGTGCTATATGTTGTTGTTGCTAGCATCCACCTGTTTTAAGAGACAATGGAGTGCGCCTCCAGGGGTTGAAGTCAAACTGCGTTAGCAGCACCAAAGCCTGGGCAGCGTGGATGGAGGTCCTGGACCGCCCAGACAACAAGACCCCGCTCTCGGCCTCACTGATGTGGCCCAAAGGAAAGCTGAGCAATACGTTTGGCACCAGCTTAGCTGCAGGAGTTGCTGGAAGGAGGTGTACAAGTTGCCATCCAACCATCTCAGGGACTCCACTCCACATTTGTGCAGGGTTTACTGCTTAATATGAGTTTCCTGTTAAAACAGTCATTGATTGTTAATTTAGCACTAGAAAAAATGCCTCATCTGAAACCCTGGGGAGCTGCTGCCAGCCAGTGTAGACGGTACTAAGATAGATGGGTCTGACTTGGTATAAGGCCACTTCTTATGATCTGCACAAATTAGTGTGTGGTGTCTCTACCTTCTGGGCACACCCGCCATGTGGCCCTCAGAATGTTGATATGGCTGAATTTGGCCCTCAGTCCCAAGAAAAGTAGCCAGCCCTACTCTTGAAGTTAAATTCCTGAGGGATGTCTGTGTGTCGCATCACATCTCTAATAGCCTGGAAGATTATGAATGCAGAAAGACTTGGAAGCCTAAATAGTAACAACTGGTTACTTTTTATTATATGTTATTGTTGTTTTTATTAGATGTTTATTTTCTGTGATTGCATTTTTGTAATTGTAAAAATTGCTTTTTTAAAATAAATACCATTAGAGTTTATACAGGAAAATTACAAAGATTATTGTCACCCTTTTCTTTTTGTCCAGACTGAAACATTAATCCAGAGGCAAAAATGAGAGAGAAGAGAAAAAGACAGAAAGACAGACAGAAAGAGGAAAGGATAAAAAGGAATTAAAAGAGAGAAAGTGAAGAGAGAG
The DNA here is from genome assembly GCF_027172205.1 of Podarcis raffonei. Taxonomy (NCBI): domain Eukaryota; kingdom Metazoa; phylum Chordata; class Lepidosauria; order Squamata; family Lacertidae; genus Podarcis; species Podarcis raffonei. The sequence continues at coordinate 14,971,250 of NC_070616.1, forward strand.
AGAGAAAAGGAAAAAGAGAGAGGTTAAGAAGCTTCTTAAAAATTGTTTTTAATGCTGTATCTTAAATAGATGTAGCCCTCCCTGGGAACTAGGGTGATGGGCAGGTGATAAAACACAAAAAACACAAACAACAAGGCACCACCCAGCACCTATCATTTCATGTGCTAGGAAGACTTTGTTTTGGACTCGCTCACAGACTCACTGTGCTGTTGTTGTTTTTCTCTCCCTTTTTTGTGATCTTTTAATAATGGACTGCAAGAGCCAGAGCACCTTGGGGAGAGAATTGGCTGCCCTTAATTTCACCTGGGAAATGTTGGACAGGATGCAGAGCCTGTCATTTCCACCAGATAAAATTGGGGCGCTCTTGGAACACGCCCCCCTCTGTCCTCACCTTGAGGCTCACAGCTGCTTCCTGACAGCAAGCCGGGCGCTTCAGTGTATCTGCGTGTGCATTTACGATGTGCCAGTTTACAGCCAAGATGCACCAGTGGTTTGACTTCTGATGTGAGGGAGGTGGAATCTAAAGTTCATAGAGTCTCCCCAAGGGCCATCTAGTCCAACCCCCTGCAGTGCAGGAATCACAGCGAAAGAATCCCTGACAGATGGACGCCCAAGCTCTGTTGATAAACCTCCAACGAAGGGGAGGGTGTTCGTTCAAACAGCTCTCCTCATCAAAAGTTCTTCCTGATGTTTACACGGAATCTCCCTTCTTGCCATTTTAATCCATTTCTCCGGGTCCTACTCACTACAACAGCCTTCTCCATCTTCCGTGTGTCAGCCCTAGAGATATTGGAAGATGGCTATCACATCTCCTCTTCTCCAGGCCCAACATACCCAGCTCCCTCAACCGTTCCTCATAAGGCTTGGTTCTCGGACCCTTGATCATCTTGGTCACCCCTCCTCTGCACATGTTCCCGTTATTAAACTGTGGTGCCCAGAACTGGATGCATGACTCCAGGTGGGGATCTGACCAAGGCAGAATAGAGCAGTACTATGACTTATCCATAGAGGGACGCAGGTGGCGCTGTGGGTAAAACCTCAGTGCCTAGGGCTTGCCGATCGCATGGTCGGCGGTTCGAATCCCCGCGGTGGGGTGAGCTCTCGTCTTTCGGTCCCAGCTCCTGCCCACCTAGCAGTTCGAAAGCACCCTTAAGTGCAAGTAGATAAATAGGTACCGCTTTATAGTGGGAAGGTAAACGGCGTTTCTGTGTGCTGCACTGGTGCTGGCTCGCCAGAGCAGCTTCGTCACGCTGGCCACGTGACCTGGAAGTGTCTCCGGACAGCGCTGGCCCCCGGCCTCTTAAGTGAGATGGGCACACAACCCTAGAGTCGGACACGACTGGCCCGTACACGCAGGGGTACCTTTACCTTTACCTTTATGACTTATCCATAAAGGTAAAGGTAAAGGGACCCCTGACCATTAGGTCCAGTCGTGACCAACTCTGGGGTTGCGGCGCTCATCTCGCTTTACTGGCTGAGGGAGCCGGCGTACAGCTTCCGGGTCATGTGGCCAGCATGACTAAGCCGCTTCTGGCGAACCAGAGCAGCGCACGGAAGCGCCGTTTACCTTCCTGCCAGAGCGGTACCTATTTATCTATTTGCACTTTGACGTGCTTTCAAACTGCTGGGTTGGCAGGAGCAGGGACCGAGCAATGGGAGCTCACCCCGTCGCAGGGATTTGAACCACCGATCTTCTGATTGGCAAGTCCTAGGCTCTGTGGTTTAACCCACAGCGCCACCCGCGTCCCATGACTTATCCATATCTGCACAAAAAAAGCATGTTTTTAAAAGTCCTCCCAAATTTCTGCAAAAGGCTTTAAGAAGAGTCAGAATACAGACTGCAGGGATGGATGGTGAGGCAAAGTTCCATTGCTTAGGATACATCACATTTTAATCTAGCCTGAAACTGGTTGAACTGTCATGGCTTCTGTCCCCAAAAGGATTCTGGGAATTTTTCAACAGCATACACCCCCTAAGGCCTGCCTCACAGAATGTTTTTGCGAGTCTGCGATGGCGGGGTGGGTAGGGGGTGGGTGGCGTTCTACAAAGAGCTCTCTTTGTACTGTGATTGGGACTGCACCCGATGCGTCGTCGAGAGCGGATCTTGGAGATTATGATGGGATGCAGGATAGTCTCTTGGGTATGTCGAACAGAGCCTTTACACATCAAAGCTCAGTGCCTCAAATTATGCCTCGAAAGAAGTCGGCGCAGCAGCAGCAGTGGAATAACAGAACGTGCCCCGGGGCATGTGCAGAGTGCCTACTCTTCCACACTGCAGCTGAGATGAAAGGGAAATGGAGATGTGTGTGGCTTCTAGATATTAATGAATTATGATATGTGAGGGGGGAGGGGGAGGGGAAAGCGTTACGGTGCTTTCCACTAAAGCTTCAGAGCTGATCAGCAAAGCTGTCTGTCTTGAGAGGAATACCTCCAGGCGCCCTCCACAGCAGCGTGTGTGTGTATCTGACTGGCTGGAACTGCAACTGCAACTGCTCTACAACACAGACACCCCTTTGTTCTAGCTAGGTGTCATTCCTGCCTTATTTTTTCCTCTTTGAAGCAGAGGATTGTAGAGTTGGAAGGGACACCAAGGGTCATCTAGTCCAACCCAGTGTTGTTGACACTGACTGGCAGCAACACTCCTGGGCTTCAGGCGTGGCTCCCTCCCTGGAGATGCCACCAGGGATTGAACCTGGGACCTTCTGCATGCAAAGCATCAGCGCTGCCCCTGGGCTGCAGTCCTTTGAAATTGAAGCAAGATTCTAGTCCTCAAGGTTCTGAGTAAAGACTGAAAGAGGAATATAGGAAGCTTCTTCATCCCGAGTCAGGCCACTGGTCCATTTAGCTCATTAATGTCGACAGTGGTTGGCAGCAGCAGCACTCCAGGTTTCAGGAAGGGGATATTCTCAGCTCTCTCTGCAGAGGCCTCTGGGGAATGAACCTGGGAGCTTTTGCATGCGAAGCAAGGGCTCCGCCACAGAGCTACGTTCAGAACATGGCTCCATCTAGCTCAGTGTTGCCTACACTGACTGGCAGCAGCTCTCCAGGGTTTCAGGCTCCATACCCGGAGGTGATGCTCTGCGGGATTGAATCTGGGACCTTCTGCACTCACGGCAGGTGCTCTGCCACTCAGCTGCAGCCCTTCCCCAAGCAGAAGTAAAGGCTGGCCCTTCACACTGCCTTTAGCATCCTCAACTCCTTCAGCACCTTTGCTAATGGCAGGGCCGGCCCTGGGAAATGGGGATGTTAGGTGCTCCAGAGAGAACGCAGAGGGGGGAAGCGGTGGGCGGTGGCAGGAGAGGGGAAGGATGGTGATGGACGAAGAGGAGGAGGAAAAGAAGAGGGGGCCTCTTGCAAAACTGCTCATCCCAGCAGCCGGGGGTGAGTGGGTGGGTGATAGGCTTCCTGCAAGGGGAAGGGGGGGCGTAAACCTGCCAAGTCTCCAGGAGGAAGGAGAGGTGGTCCCTTAGGGAGCAGGGCACGGATGCCCATTCCTTGGGCCAGCGCTGCACTGCGGTGTCTGTGCCACCCCACCCCACCCCCAATTCCTAACCTCGAATCAATAGGCAGGCAGCACCCACCGCACTCGTCTCCCTCCCCGTCACCGAAGCACCATTTCCATGGAAACAGCCTGAGAGCGCTTTGCTTATTGGAGGGCTGGCTCCATCGCTGCATCTCCGAGGCCGACAGGAGTCTCTCTCTCTTTCATCCCCCCCAGTCTCTCTCTCAAAAAAATTCCGATTATTACTATTATTGCAGATCGGGGAAGGGGAGGGGGCGGCGGCTCCCTCCCCACCCTCAGCCCTTCTTCTGAGCCAGGATCGGGCCCAGCTGCCTCTTTGGAGAGGGGGGGACCCCCGCCCCCCCATATCCCCGCCTGGTGACAGCAGCGCCCGCCCTAGCCAGCCGGATTCGCTGCCCGCATCTCCTTTTGTATGCGGCGAGGGGCGGGGAGGCGCCAGCCTCCGCCTCCGCCTCGTCCTTCCTCCTCCCTCCGCCTCCGCCTTCCTCCTATGCTAAGCCAGCGCCAGGCGAGAGCCGCTCGCCAGCATCTCCGGCTGGCCAGTCCTCTCTCGCCATCCCTGCAGTGATGCCTCGCCCAGGGATGCCTTTTCAGCTGTGATGCCCCCCAGCAAGCGGCTGGTGGAGCCCCCTGGTCCAATCCTGGCAGCAGCATCAGACACCCCCGGATTGGTCCCTTGGGTGCTGCCGCTGTCTCCCCGACACCCAAAGGGATGAAGAGGCGGGAGGAGCCCTCTGCAGAGAGCCAGCAGGGAGCCATGCCGGGCAGCGGGGGTGCTGGCAGGGGGGAAGGCGTGAGGGCAGCCCTCCAGGAGGAGGAGGAGGACGTCCCAAGCTGGGGGTCCTCGGAGCAAGCCCCCCCGGAAAGCGCCGCGCTCGGGCACTGCCAGGTGCCCGCATCACCCCAGGTAAGATCAGCCGGCATTTGGGAAGGAGGGTCCAGCGTTGTGATTCTTTTAGGATCCATGGAAGAGCCTCCTCCTTCCAAGGCAGTCTATCTCTATGTTCCTGAAGCCAGTGAGAAACCCGGGGAGGGTCGCGTTCCGTAAGCACCTGGCTGTCCAGCATTGGAAACAGGTTACTGGGTCTTTGACATGCCCATGGAGTGATAACATCTAGCTGAGTCTTGGGAATGCACTGGAATAGTTAGATGTGGTGGTAGTTGCTTGCTTAGATTTCCTCCCCCAAGGGTTAGACAAATTCACGGAGGATTTACCTCCTCAGCCCAGGGCAGTATACCTTCATGCCAGGTGCTGGGAGGCAAAGAGGAAGAAGAGGAGGCTGTTGCAGCATTAATAATAATAATAATAATAATAATAATAATAATAATAATAATAATTAATTATTATTTTGTATTTTCCTTCGGAATATCCTTAAAGGATCTGGCTGGTGACGAAGCTTTGCGTCTTGGTTTCCACAGACAGTCTCTTCCTTATTCACTCCCTTGATGGACTCTTGATTTTCCTGACCAGGCTGCAAAATTAAAATCATGCCGTTTTTAAATGAACTTATAGGCATGCATTTAACTCAGAGATCACCCATATTTTTTAAAAAAAATGAGATTACTGGCAGAGATCACCCATATTATAATTTTTTAAAAAAATTAAATTAATGGCTTGCATTTAACTCAGAGATCACCTAGATAGATAGATAGATTCCCTATCAGGAATATCTTTCTCCCCACAAACCTGTAGCTGACGAACGAGGGATGCAGTAAAGTCTCCTTCTTCACAGCCATGAAGGAGGAACCATGTTTTCCCCACGTTGTAGCTGAGCTGCAGAGACACTGACGGTTTTAAAAATCCTGTTGAAAAGGCAGGCGCCCCCTCCCCACACTTCCCAATTGGGGTTCACAGCCAAGCAGTAAGAAGCTCTTGGTTGAGGGCTCTGTGGCTCTGAGCTCCCTTCCCTTCCGTGGAGGCAAAGGAGAAATCTGCAAGCCATGCTGCCTCAGTGGAACACCCATCTCCAGAGACAGTATACCTGTGAATCCCAGTTGCTGACGGCCAAATAGGAACCTAAGATGGGACTTCTGGATTCGGCCAGTGTCCCATCTAGTCCAGCATCCTGTTCTCACAGTGGCCAACCAGATGCCCAAACGGGACAGCTGCAAGCAAAACCTGAGCCTTCTCCCCTCCTGTGGTTTCCATCAACTGGTTTTCAGAAGCAATTGCTGCCTCCAACTGTGGAGGCAGAACATGGCCATTGTGGCCATCAGCCATTTGTGGGCTCAGCTCTGCATCTCCTACTTGTGGGCTTTCCAGAATAGGCATCTTTGTGGCTACTGTGAGAATAGAGTGCTGCACCGGACAGACCTTTCACCTGGGCTCTTTTTATCTGGGAGCTGATCATAGCTAGGCATCATTGGACTCCAAGCTCTCGTCAGCCCCAGCCAGCAGGACCAATGGTCAGATGTGATGGTAGGAGGGGCTCACAGCTTCTGGGTGGCACCATGGTGACTATCCCAGACCTGCTAAGTGTCCAAACAGGTTTGTGAATAACCACCCATACGAGCCTAGTAATAACTGGTTTGGGGCAAGCAAATAGCCAGGGTTTGTGCATAAGGCTATAATGTTCCTGGTCCCCCAGCTGTTGGCTTTGAAATGATTCATGTTTCTATAAATGACCTTATGGACTAGTATTTTTTTTTTTGGAGGGGGGTGAGGCTGGCAGCTTCTGTGGACATCTTTGCAAGTTTACCTCTCGCATGTTTGTCCTCCATTATCTCAATAACCGCTTCAGCACCCGTCTTTGATAGAAGGCAGCTGATGATCTTAAGAGTCATAGAATTGTAGAGTTGGGTGGGATCCCAACCCCTTGCAAAGCCAGAATCACAGCTAAAGAATCCTGGACAGATGATTTTCCAACCTCTGCTAGGAAACCTCCAGTGGAGGAGAGTCTGCCACCTTCTGAAGTTATCTTACTATCTGCTAATGGAACTTGGGGCACAGAGTCGTCAGAGGACAGTGGCTGGTTTAAGGCCAGCTGGTCAAGCTGAGGTGCAAACAGCGTCCCTTTGCAGCTCTGGATGTGTAGCTCAGTGGCAGATCATCTGCCTCGCATGCAGAAGGTCCCAGGTTCAATCCCCAGTGGTCTCTCCAGATAAGGCTGGAAATATCCCCTGGCTGAAACCCTGGAGAGTTGCTGCCGGTCAGTGTTGGCAGTCCTGAGCTGGATGGACCTGGCTGAGGATGGGCCACAGCTCAGTGGCAGAGCATCTGCTAGACATGCAGAAGGCCCCAGTTTCAATCTGTTGTATTTTTAAATAAGCCCCCTGTTTGCAACCCTGGAGAGCCACTGCCAGTCAGTGTCGACAATACTGAGATAGATGGGCTGACTATAAGGCAATGTCTGATGTTCTGCATACCCATAACCATTATACAACACTTCCTTTTGGTTGTTGCCTGAAGTGGTTGCTACTATCCTGCTAGATTGTTAGGGAGGGATGGGGGCCTTGCCCTCCCCCAGTCAAAACCGTTGTCCAGCCCTTTCAGCATTTGAGAGACCCCCAAGTTGTTTATGAGGGGCAGCAACACTCTGGGGTCTCTAGGGCAAAGAAGGGTCTTTCCTGAACTCCCCCTCCCATTTTTTAAAAAGACCAGGAGCCAAGGTTTGAATCGGAGACATTCTGCATGCAGAGCAGGTGCTCTAACCCTGAGCTACAGTTTAAGAATAAATTAAGGGATCCACCTGAAGGTTGGGCTCTTCTCTGAAATAAATTAAGACCATGGCTGGTGGATCAGGCCCCAAGGAGGCTCATCTAGTCCGGCACAGCAGCCAACCAGAGGCTTCTGCTCCCAGACCCCCCAAGCAGGAAACTGAGGGCAGCAGCAACCCCTCCCCACTTTGAAATCCCGGGAGAGGCAAGGATTCAAGATGCTATTTGGCCAGGAAGCTCACTGGATGACCCTTGCCTGGGCTAGTCAGTATCTCTCAGCCTAACCCACCTCACAGGGTTGTTGTGAAGGTAAAAGGAGGAGGGGAAGAGCCATGTGCAAAACCTTGAGCACCTTGGAAGAAAAGGTGGCGTATAAATTTAAGAAGTTGTAGCTGCTGCTTCTGACAGTGGAGGTACACAGCCGTTGTGGCTAATAGCCATCAGCAGCTTCCGTCATGAATTTGATTCATAGCATTATAGAGTTGGAAGGGACCCAAATGACCATCTAGTCCAACCCCCTGCAAAGCAGGAATCTCAGCTAAGGAATGGTTTCCAAGCTGTCCAAAATGAGGAAAGGGTGTCTGTGGCTACTAGCCACGATGGCTCTTCTCTGCCTCCACAGTCGGAGGCAGCAATGCTTCTGAATACCAGTTGCTGGAAAACACAGGAGAGGGCTCTTGTGCTCGAATCCTGCTTGCTAGTTTCCCAGAAGATGCGTCTGGTTCACTGCTGTGAGAACAGGATGCTGGATTTGATGGGCCCTTGGCTCTTATTCTTAATGCCCTTTTCATCATTCACTGGTGACTTCGCCCCTTTGCAATGGGGAGTTCGGACAGAAGCAAGAATCTTCCTCTCTCAGGCCAAGCTCCTTCTGCGGCTGTTGCAGCTCTGCAACGCTATACAGCTAAGCTTCCATTCTCCACCCTGGGGAGGCAAAGAGATGACAGCCTGTTCTTTCACCCTGCCGGCTGGCAAAATCTCCGCTCCACCAGGTCCTGTTTTTTGGGGAGAAATTGGGCTGGTTCCTTCCCGCTGCATCCCTGCGTCACAGCGAAGGAGGCAGGGCCTGCGTTGCTCTTTCCAGAACAGACGCTTCTCCCTCACCTTAGAATGGGGTGATCTTGCAAGGAAGCCTATCAGCTGAATGGGAAGAGCACCCCACCTCTCCAAACATCTGATTCTAATTACGTTAAAGTCTTCAACCCCCCCCCATACAAATCCAGGAAAAAATGAATATTTTTACTGCTGAAAAACTGGTCTTCTAGAAGGTCCAGGGAGGGGATAACCTTGCCACAGGTTTTGAGGACCTCTGGTCTTAGGAGCAGGGGTCAGCCACCCCCTCTCTGGACTGCTGCCAAGTCTCATTTTGGAGGAAGTTCTTTCACTCTTCCATATCCCACGGGTAGCTCAAATGGGGCCAAACTGGTCGAAGGCACATAGCAGACCTTCCAAGTATCCCTATGTTCCATGACAGTCCAGATTTACAGAAGCCATCCCGGTTTCTGATTTGATCCCAGAATGTCCCACTTTTCCACTGGACCTCCCTATTTTCATCAGAGAAATGTTGGAGGGTATGGAGACATCTGAACCACCTGAAGGCAGTTTTTAAATGCTTAATGTTTTATTATGCATTTACATATGTTGGAAGCTGCCCAGAGTGGCTGGGGCAATCTAGTCAGATGGGCAGGGTATAAATAGTAAAAGTAATAGAAGTAGTAGCAGACACTCCGTGTCCCTATTTTCCAGGGACGTCCCTGATTTAAAGAAACTGTCCCGGTTTCTGATTTGATCCCAAAATGCCCCACCTTTCCTTAGGATGTCCCTATTTTCATTGGAGAAATGTTGGAGGATATGGAGTTATGAGACCTCCTGAGCGAAGGAGATAAGTAACTATACAAATTTTAGAAGACATCTGAAAACAGCCCTTTTATAGGGAAGTGTTTAATGTTTTATTATGTCTTTAGGCACTGTGGGTTAAACCACAGAGCCTAGGACTTGCCGATCAGAAGGTCAGTGGTTCAAATCCCTGTGACGGGGTGAGCTCCCGTTGCTCGGTCCCTGCTCCTGCCAACCTAGCAGTTCGAAAGCATGTCAAAGTGCAAGTAGATAAATAGGTACCGCTCCGGCGGGAAGGTAAATGGTGTTTCTGTGCGCTGCTCTGGCTCGCCAGAAGTGGCTTAGTCATGCTGGCCACATGACCCGGAAGCTGTACGCTGGCTCCCTCGGCCAATAAAGCGAGATGAGCACCGCAACCCCAGAGTCGGTCACGACTGGACCTAATATATATGTTGGAAACTGCCCAGAGTGGCTGGGCAACCCTGTAAGATGTGTGGGGTATAAACAGTAAATTTATCATTATGGAATGGGACATTCCTATTTTCATCAGATAAATGTTGGAGGGTATGACATAGGAAGATGCCAGATGCTTGGCTCATCTAGCTCAGCATTGTCTACACTGACTGGCAGCAGCTCTCCAGCATTTCAGGCAGGTGACACCCCCAGCCTTACCTGGAGACGCTGGGGATGGAAGCTGAGGTCTTCTGCATGCAAAGCAGCAGCTCTGCCAGTGAGCTGAGAACTAAGTATGATTCCAGTTGTCCTGGTTCTGGAGAAAAGACTTTAAATGGGCAGCTGCCTTCTCCTGAGGGCCACGTTGGTTGTCCTTTTTTATTGTGTATTCATGATTAATTCTACTCATCATGGTGTGATGATATTAGGGTGGTTAAGCTCTATAGGATCCCACTTTCAATACTGTGAAGTTTCTGGCGTAAAGCTGAAGATTTCTGTGGTTTTTTTTAGGGAATGAGGGGGGTCTGCCACTGTTTCAGATTTCTGCATCTCTTCAGCTTATATAATACAGGCTGGGTTGATGATGGGAGCCGGGAGGTAGGTGTGTGTGTGTGTGTGTGTGTGTGTGTGTGTGTGTGTGTTGGAGCTTCTCTTAAGATATGCTTGCAGAGAAGGTAAGCCTTAAAGCAGTGTACATTTCAGTGCTTCTGGGTGTTGCAAATCTGAGGGAAAGAAGAGAGGAGAGGTGGTTTGACCTCATTTTCTAGGGAAATGGTGGGAACAAGCAATTGCGTTTGTGTGTCTCCCTTGAGCATTAAAACTCTCAGAACTGCCTTTCTGGCTGTGGCGACTGAGGCTACTTCTTTGTCTGACGATGCTCAATCAAGGAGACCTGAGTCAAAGCTGTTTTGCCTGTGCCTTTGGTTATATCAAGGAGATATTATTATCACCAATTTATTAATTGCCTTCTGCACAATCATCTCAAGGTGCTGTGTGATGCAAACGGAGACACCAAAGACACAACTTTTAGTGTGGCAGCACCTACACTTTGGAACTCCCTGCTTAGTGATAGCAGACAGATATCTTCACTGTACTATTTTTTGGTGCCTGATAAAAAAAAAAATCTTGTTTAGAGATGCCTCCTACCCTGATATTTAGAAAGCTGGTGTAGTTCTGATCTGTCGGTTGTCATTTTAACTTTCTGAAAGTTTTAGATTATTGCTGTTATTTTTTTCTATTGATAATTTTATCCTTTAATTTGTTTGTTTCTCTTTTACAATCCAGTGGCATATAAATTTTTATCAAATAAATAAATAAATAAATAAATAAATAAATAAATAAATAAGTTACTGATGTGTTTTTATCTACCAGCCGTCTCCAATTCTGCTACCCTTCTCCTGGTGTTTTGGACATAACACTTTCCATGAAACCCCCCTCCCCCCAGGCAGTATGTCCCAATTTTCACAGATGTTGGGAATTATAGTCCAGCAACATCTGGAGGGCCACAGATGTTCCTGACCCCTGATACCTAGCCACTCTGCAGATGGTATCCCGACTGCTATTATGACAGCTGCCGTGCTGATATGACCATTTGCGTGGTTTGAGCAATGTGGAACTCCTTGCTACAAGATGTGGTAATATATGAAACGAGATTAGGCGGGTTAGTGGAGGAGAGGCCTGCCCACTGCTGTGAGTCATGATGTCTGCATGGAAGCAGCTTCTGAGACAGCCTATCCCTCAATACCCTGTTTCCCCAAAAATAAGACAGTGTCTTATATTAATTTTTGCTCCCAAAGATGCGCTAAGTCTTATTTTCAGGGCATGTCTTATTTTTCCATGAAGAAGAATACGGTACACATATTCCAGGGAGGCCTTATGTTTGGGGGAGGCCTTATTATCGGGGAGGTCTTATTTTCGGGGGATGCCTTATATTACAGCAAGAGGCAAAACTGGAAGTATGTCTTATTTTCGGGGGATGTCTTACTTCCAGGGAAACAGGGTAGTAATTGTGGAGGAATAGCAGCAGAAGAAGGCATTGCTTTTGGTCTACCCAGAGGCATCTGTCTGCCTTGGGAAGCTGGATGTGGGGTTAGATGCATCCCCTTGATCTGATCTACCTGGACCATATGGGATAAAGAAAACTAAAATGAGTTGTTGTTTTTCAGATTTGCAACACTCAAACACCTGTTCTCTATCAGTCAGGAATATGGGGGGGGGGATGATCCTGTCCAACACTGCCACAGGAGTAGGAAGGGACTCTAGCTCAGTGGGTACAGAACCTGCTTTGCATGCAGAAGGTCCCAGGTTCAGGCCCCAGCGTCTCCAATTAGGACTGGGAATGTCCCTTACGTAAAACCTCGGAGAGAGGTGCTGGCAGCCAGTGTAGGCAATCCTGAGCTAGCTGGATCAATGCTCTGATTTTGCACAAGGAGCTCCTATTTAGTTCAGTCTTTTCCGCAGGACATTGAGAACTAGCATCTTACATTGGTTTTAGAGGAAGGGGGCACATGGCTCAACGTGTAGAGCATCTGGCTTGTATGCAGAAGATCTCAGGTTTAGCCCACTAGGTAACCCCCCTCCCCCTGGAGTGGTACCACCCACTTTGGGAATCATGGGCTTACATGGCTTGGAAAGAGATCACATCCACACCATACATGGAGAACACATTATTGTTGTTGTTTAGTCGTTTAGTCGTGTCCGACTCTTCGTGACCCCATGGACCAGAGAACGCCAGGCACCTCTGTCCTCCACTGCCTCCCGCAGTTTGGTCAAACTCATGCTGGTAACCTCGAAAACACTATCCAACCATCTCGTCCTCTGTCGCCCCCTTCTCCTTGTGCCCTCCATCTTTCCCAGCATCAGTGTCTTCTCCAGGGAGTCTTCTCTTCTCATGAGGTGGCCAAAGTATTGGAGCCTCAGCTTCAGGATCTGTCCTTCCAGTGAGCACTCAGGGCTGATTTCCTTCAGAATGGTTTGATCTTCTTGCAGTCCACGGGACTCTCAAGAGTCTCCTCCAGCACCATAATTCAAAAGCATCAATTCTTCGGCGATCAGCCTTCTTTATGGTCCAGCTCTCACTTCCATTACTTTCCTCCAAAGAATCCCAGGAGCTTGAGTTTTGAAAGGTTGCCAGGAATTGTAGCTCTGTGAGGAGAAAACAACTCTCCATCTTGCCCCAGCATGCATAAAATAAATGCATTTTGGGACACATTTCTTGGCTGGAGAGCTGCGTTGCAAATTTTGAAGAAAGGATGTTTCTCACTCTGCATATCTGTGAATTAGGCAGGTCCGCCCTTAAATGTGAACTAACTCAAACTTTCCCCCTCTTCCTCAGTTTCTCCCTTCGTAGTTGAGGATCTGAGGGCAAGGATGAGCCGCTTGAGCTCTCTGCCTTGCGCAACCCAGATAGACCCGCTGCGTTTCCACGGAGGCCCTGCTCCACTTTCAAAGGTTACCTTGCCTTCCTTGTTAAACGTTTGCACCAGATTTGTAGTCTGCGCCTGTCACTTCGAGTCATTATCCTCGAGATGCATTCTGGTGTCACCGCTTCCCGGAATCAAATGGTCCGTCCTGTCACAGGAGCCTGCGCCAATTAGTTTTCGTTAGGTGAGGTTCGACCTTGAGCGCCGGAGATGCTTTTGAAAGCACTCGGTCATTTCACAGGAAGATCGTCTCTCACCAGTTTAAAAAGAATTCAAAGAGGCAGTTAAGTGCAGGAGAGAAGTTGCAAATGGCAGAAGCTGTTAGGGCAGCCTTTCCTGGAGTGGCACATTATTTTCCATCATTTGAGGCTGCTGCTGGGTTTTTGGTTTTTTGTTTAATACAGTGGTGCCTCGGGTTACATATGCTTCAGGTTACATACATTTCAGGTTACAGACTCCGCTAACCCAGAAATAGTGCTTCAGGATGAGAACAGAAATCGCGCAGCGGCAGCAGGAGGCCCCATTACCTAAAGTGGTGCTTCAGGTTAAGAACAGTTTCAGGTTAAGAACGGACCTCCGGAACAAATTACTGTATTTTTCGCCCCATAGGACGCACCAGCCCATAGGACACACCAAGTTTTTTGGGGGGGAAATAAAGAAAAAAAAATTTATTTCCCCCCCAGGCGCTTGCGGGGCAGGCAGCGGGGAGAATCGCTCTTCTCCCCACCGCCCGCCCGCAGACCAGGTCCGGGGACAGCGGGAAGATGCGCTGCGCCTCCCAGCCGTCCCCGGAGCTTGCGGGGCAGGCAGCAGGGAGAAGCACGCGTCTCTCCGCCGTCAGCCTCCAAACCACATCGGGAGACAGCGGGATGGCAGCGTTCCGCCTCCCCGCTGTCCCCCGACCTTGTGGGGCTGGCACTGCAGTTCTCCTGAAGCCTGCATTCGCCCCATAGGACGCACACACATTTCCCCTTCATTTTTGGAGGGGAAAAAGTGCGTCCTATAGGGCGAAAAATACGGTAAGTACTTAACCCGAGGTACCACTGTAAAGGTAATAGAATCTTAGAATTGGAAGGGATCCCCAAAGGTCAACTAGTCCAACCCCCTGCAATGCAGGAATTGAAGCCCAAGGATCTCTGTCGGATGACCATCCAACGTCTGCTTAAAAAATTCCAAAGAAGGAGAGTCCAACACCTGGCGAGGGAGTTTGCTCCATGGAGGCACTGCTCTTACCATCAGAAACGTCTTCCCAATGTTTAGTCATAATCTCCTGTTTGCAATTGTGTGTTTTTTAAAAAACCATTTTATTAGCAATTTCAACATAACAACATATCAAAACATATCATATTCAATCCCCCCTTTCCCCCCCACCCACTCAAACCCACCTGTCCCCTCCCCCAGAGACTTCCCTCAGCTCCTCTCTCTGATTTCTCAGCACATATTATTCTCTGCATGTGATAAAATTATACAAATCCTTACATTATCTGTCTACCATGTTATCAATCAATAAATTTGTGTATGTTTATTCAAAACCTGCCAAGGAGTCCAATTCATTTTGTTGTCTTTTTCAGTAATGTGTGAAAAGTTCCCATTCTTCTTTAAAGCCACAGTTGTCCTTATCTCACAGTTTGTATGTCAATTTAGCCAGTTCTGCATAGTTCATCAATTTCTCTTGCTACTGTTCTTTTGTCGGGGTTTCCCCATTCTTCCATCCTTGTGCTATCAAGACTCTTGCTGCGGTTGTTGCATACACAAATAAATTCTTTGTTTTCCTTGGCAGGTCTTGTCCTACAATCCCTAACAAAAATGCTTCTGTGTTGTTGTTTTTACAAATGTCGTTTTAAACATTTTCTTCAATTCATTATATATCATTTCCCAATTTTTAAAAAATTCTTTACATTCCCACCACATATGAATCTCCTGTTTGCAATTGGAATCCATCAGTTTGTGTCCTCCACTCAGGAGCAGCAGAAAGCAAGCTTGCTCTATCTTGTCTGTGATGGCCGCTCAGATATTTGAAGATGGCTCTCATAACCCCTTTCACTCTTCTCTGTATGTGGTTTTCTGATCTTCTTTTCAGTTTGCCACCGGATTACAACAGTAAGCAGAATCTTACAGCAGCCTCCCCATCATGATCCTCCAGAGGTTCTGGACTCCAATTCCCATCAGCCCCGGTCATTGTGGGGAAATACCTGTCACTCAGTGGCAGAAGATCTGCTTTGCATGCAGAAGGTCCCAGGTTCAGACCTCAATGACATCTCCACATAGGACTGGAGATGTCTACTGCCTGAAACTCTGGAGAGCCACTGCTAGTCAGTGTAGACTAAACTGGATTAGGTGGATTAATGATCTGACTTGGTGCAAGGCAAGGATGATGGGAGTTGTAATCCAACACGTCTGGAACGCATTAGCTTGGAGCCAGGTGCCATACTGGAATTCATATATGTCTGTCTTGCATTCTAGCAGGGTGGATTAATTCTGTGCTGTTCTCTCAGCCACCGCCCAGATTCTGATCTGCTTCTCTTCCCTTGGATTACCAACTGTTAGGTGCTTGAACTGAAGATCATTCAGTAGCCTGTTTAATAAACCTGTCGTGCTAACAAGATCTGGGTGGAACCTCAAGTTTAGACAGGCAACTGCTGTTTTATTATTTATGCACATATAATTTTCTAACAAGAAAAAATAAATAAAGACAGAAATATTTTTTTTTATAAACTGTTTAGAGGTCTTTTGTTCAAGGAAACAGTAAATACATTTTGTTAAATAAACAATAAACTGAAAAACTGAAAAAAGTAAATTCTGCGTCAATCTAACATTTGACAACAGGACAGTTACTGGGTGTCGTTCCTTTGGTTTATTAAATGCCCTTCAGCAAAAGGTCCCCGCAATTCTAAAAGACAACACTAAAAACATTTAAAGACATATTACAGTCGCAAGAATAAGGCAGGTTCTAAAATATGTATATTATTGTCAGGTGTCAAAGTCCAGGGTCAAAAAGGTTCTCTGTCTTAGTGTGAAATGGGTGTGGCCAAAGGAAGAGGGGTGTGGCTGAAGAAAAGGGGTGTGGTTAGAGAAAGGGGTATGGCCAAATGAATTAGGGTGTGGCTAAAGATGTAAGGTAAGGTAAAGGTAAAGGTACCCCTGCCCGTACGGGCCAGTCTTGACAGACTCTGGGGTTGTGCGCCCATCTCACTCAAGAGGCCGGGGGCCAGCGCTGTCCGCAGACACTTCCGGGTCACGTGGCCAGCGTGACAAGCTGCATCTGGCGAGCCAGCGCAGCACACGGAAACGCCGTTTACCTTCCCGCTGGTAAGCGGTCCCTATTTATCTACTTGCACCCGGGGGTGCTTTCGAACTGCTAGGTTGGCAGGCGCTGGGACCAAGCAGCGGGAGCGCACCCCGCCGCGGGGATTCGAACCGCCGACCTTAGCAAGCCCTAGGCGCTGAGGCTTTTACCCACAGCGCCACCCGCGTCCCTACAAAGATGTGGGTGGCTAAAGATGTGGGTGTGGCTAAAAGAGGGGGTGTGGCTAAAAGACTGAAGCAAAAGTACATTCAAGAGATCTTTCTAAAACATGTCTGCCACTCTCTCTCTCTCTCTCTCTCTCTCTCACTTTCCAGTATGGTGTGAGTTACCGTTGTCTCCTGCGTCAGAACCAAGTCCTCCTTACAGCGCTGGAGGAGCTGCAGTCCCGCTGTGCCGCCCTGAAGAAGGAGAACAGCCTGCTGGTGAGGAGGCGCTTGGGAGCGGGAAACCTTCCAACGAGATCAGGCAACACCAGTCTTCCCCAACCAAGTGCCTTCCAGAGGTTGTTGGACTACAGCTCCCATCAGCCCAAGCCAGCATGGCCATGTGATGCTGAGGATGATGGGATCTCTTGTCCTAAACATCTGGGAGCCACCAGGCCTGTTTAGGAGAACTTCCTCCTGGCTGGCTGGAATCCCACAGTCCAGATCGCCCTCATTTTCTGACTTAAAATACTTTCACCCCACTTTATAGCAAGCTTTCTTCCAGTTGAGAGTCACACGTAATCTGTCAGGGGTCACCAAATGATTGTGGAATGGGCTTAAGTCCATGGTGGGCAGGGCCAGGGCCAAAAGGAAACACCATCTATGCTCCTTAGGCTCACTCAACTGGGAGCTGCTGCCTGTCAGTGTAGACAGTACAGTGGTACCTCGGGTTACAGACACTTCAGGTTACAGGCGTTTCAGGTTACAGACTCCGCTAACCCAGAAATAGTACCTCGGGTTAAGAACTTTGCTTCATGATGAGAACAAAAATCGCACGGCAGCAGCGGGAGGCCCTATTAGCTAAAGTGGTGTTTCAGTTTAAGAACAGTTTCAGGTTAAGAACGGACCTCCGGAACGAGGTAGTTAACTCAAGGTACCACTGTACTGGGTCAGACCTGTCACCTGGCTCAGTTTAAGGCAGCTTCCTTGAACCATGAGGACTGGAATCTTAGCTCAGTTGTAGAAAATCTGCTTTGCAGGGGCTGGGAATGTCTGAAACCCTGCAGTCGCTGGCAGCCAGGGTCAATGAGCTAAACAGGCTAAGGGTCTGCAACCTCTGCCTCATGGCAGGGCCAGCCCCAGCAATTGCTGCAGAGGACTCAAACCTCTTTCCTTCCTTCCTTCCCACCCCTTTCCACTTCCCCTCTCGCAGCACAAGAGCTGCTTCCCAGAGACTCAGGAGAAAGTGAGGCACCTGAAGAGGAAGAATGCTGAGCTGGCCGTCATCGCCAAGCGCCTGGAGGAAAGGGCACGGAAGCTCCAGGAAGCCAACCTCAAAGTAGTAAGTGCGGGAGAAGGTGCCTTGTGGCAGACATCCCCCACCACTGGGATAGAAAACATTGAGGTGGGCAAACCAGAGATTTGGTTTAGTAAAGGCAGCCTCTTGTGCCCTTATCTCGAATTATAGCATGGCAGAGTGGGAAGGCACCCCAGAGGTCATTTAGCCCAACCCCATGCATTGCAGCTAAAGAATCCCCAACAGACTCCAAACTCTGCTTAAAAGCCTCGAACAAAGGAGAACCTGCCACCTTCCCACATAGTCTGCTCCACTACCTTGTTCTCTTTCTGCTGCAGGTCAACACCCCGGTTGCAGTGAAGGGTTCCTGTGCGGGACTCTGCAAGAAGGCACTGGCCCGCCAGCGGGCTATGGACCTGCGCGAGCAAGCCAGTGTGCTGCTGGCAAAGGACAAGCAGATCAACGCCCTGCAGCAGGAATGCCAAGACCTGCAGGCCAAAATCACGTCGGGAAAGGTGAAGGTTCCATGCAGAGATATCTTGGGTTTGGAGAGGGGTGCGTTAGTGTGTGCAGAAACCAGCCTGGTGCATGGAGGCAAAATTCCTGTTCGTGGCTTTGCAAACTTTTGCCTCTGCCACGAGGTCCCCGGAAAGTTGGGCCAAAAATGGTTCAGAAAGCAGCTCTCTGTGGTTTCCGACCAGGGGACTTGGCAGCCCTTTGTAGAGAGATGCTGCCAGGATTGGGCTTTCTGCATGCAAATAAAGGTACCCTACCCCTTCCCCAGACTTGACTTATTCCTTTAAAAAGAGTTAATTCTGTTTGAAATCATTTTTATACAAAGCGCTGCCTTTACAGTCCTTTAATTTGGAGAGGGACGCTTATCGTACTGTGTACCATTCTGGTCGCCTCACCTCGAAAAGGATATTGGAAAAGGGCCACCCGAATGAGAAAAGGGCCACCTGAATGACCAAGGGGATGGAGTGACTCCCCCATGAAGAAAAGTTGCAGCATTTGGGACTTTTTAGTTTAGAGAAAAGGCCAGTAAGAGGTGACATAGACGCTTTTTAAAATTATGCATAGCATGGAGGAAGTGGATTGAGAAAAGTTTTTCTTCCTCCCTCGTAACACTTGAACTTGTGGGCACCCAATGAAGTTGGACGTGGAAAGATTCAGGACTGATAAAGTACTTCATGCAGTGTGTGGTTAAACTATGGAACTCCCTCCCACAGGAGGCAGGATAGCCAATGACCCAGACACCTTTGAAAGAGGATTAGACACATTCATGGAGGAGAGAGTTTTTATGGCTATTAGCTCCAATATCAATGCTCTGCCTCCGCCGATTACCAGTTTCTGGAAACCACAAAATGGGAGAGTTGCTCTTGTGTTTGGATCCTGGTTGCTGGTTTCCCACAATGGGCATCTGGCTGGTCACTGTGAGAACAGGAAGCCAGACTAAATGGGCCATTGGCCTGATGTAGCAATCTCTTATTATATTCTCATGCTCATTGAGGAACTGATTAACCAGCTGGGATTTCTTCAAATCTGGAAGCAACCCTAAAGGTGATGGTGATGGTTTGTGTCTTCCTAGGAAGCTTCTTCTCCTTGCCTCCCCCTCCTGGACTTCCGCCACCTGCTCCGAGAGTCGCAGAAGGAGGTGCTGCGTCTACAGAGGCAGATCGCCCTGAAGAATTTCAAGGCATCCCTGGGCTCTCACAGCCAGGGGTCAGGGGACGCTTCCTTGGCATCAGTCATGGGCATGGGGTCCCCTGCACCAGCCCTGCCGGCCTACTCAAATGGCTTTTCTCCTTCAAGGGTCTCACGGCAGCGAAATGTGCTGTCCTCTGCAGTGGAGGCAGTGAGGAAGGTAAACTGCTTATAGACTTGCACTTCAAACTTCTGTGCTTATTGTTAAGTCCCGCTTGTTATTATCACATTAGATGCAAGTGTACGTCCTTTCTGGTTTGCTTTGTAAATAAGACATTTGGCCAGGTTTCTTACAGGGGGACACATATCAAGCATGTACATCAAGCATGCAATGAACGTTGGATGATTAATTAATTGAATTTGTATACCGCCCTATACCCACAGGTCTCAGGTAGTTCACAAGATAAAATCACAATGTAAAAACATATAATACATAATAAAAACAAAACAAAAACAACACAATAATCCCCCCCATCCCCAACACATTTTAAAAGGGCGTTGGATGTCAGTCAGCCCAAAGCCTGGTTAAAGAGGAACGTTTTTGCCTGGCGCCTAAAGGTATACTGTATAATGAAGGTGCCAGCTGAACCTCTCTGAGTTTTTATGTAGTTGTGGCTTCTGCCCTGAACTGCTAGATCCAGCGGGTGCTTTTCAACTAAGTTTTACTCAGAGCAGATGTACTGAAATTAATGAACATGACAAAGTTAGGCCCATTAATTTCAGCAGGTGTACTCTGAGTAAAACCAAATTGAAGGCTGCCCAGCATCAAAACAAAAGGTACCCTCATCAGGTCTCTGTCTTGCATAAATCTAAACGTGGTGATCATTATCACAACAAGAGAAGGAATTTATCATTCTTATTACAATTAATTTATTAAGCCACCGCCTCAAGGCAATTTACACACGAAACCACGAAGAACAGTTAGATTTCACCATTGCTTTGCCCTAAGGTAGAGTCTAAAGATGCTATCGTGGTCGCTCGGTGTGCCTGGGAACTCTGAGACACGTGAAGCCGCTTGAAGAACGTGCGAATGCTAACAAGGGAGGGAGGTTTCGTTGTGGGTGGGGAAAGGGCTGCCAACCTCGCGTACTAGCTCCTCTGATGCCCTCGGGCGCCCCTTTCCAACCCCAGCCCGCACCCGCAGGGCCGGGATGTCCCACTGCCGGCGGAGGGGTGGAAGGAAACGCAGATGCCCACCCTCCCGCTTGCAGCCTCCCGAGAGCGGCTCCTCCTCCCCCTCCCTTGGTTGCGAAGTGGTTCAGCCCAGCCGACCAACCCGCCCAGCGGAGGCCGAGCCAGCGCGGAGCTCTCCGTGGTGCTGAAATTGGGAGCAGCAGGTAGGAGCCCGGCGCTGTCTGGCCGGCCAGGCCTCAGCGCCCGCTTGGCCGAGCAGAGAGGGGAGATGGGGCTGGAAAAGGACCCCGGAGGGAGGAGGGTGGCTGCAGCCTCCTGGCCTTGCGGGCCGGCTTCCTGCGCAGCCGGCTCCTTCAGTGTCGTGGGACGTCATCATGGAGTCCTCTGAGCGTTTGCAGAGTGCTTGCCTCAGCCACCGGGAGGAGGCGGGAGTCAGAGAGGGGCGGTTTCCAGGCGTGGGGTGGATAGAATAAACTTTTAATAGCGCTATGATGTTTTTATTGATATTTTTAACTGTGTTTTGTATTGAGGGCGCGGTCTGGGAAAAAAGGTAGGGCATAACAACAGCAGCAAAACAACAGCAGCAACAACAAGGAAACGCACTGCAACTCCAATTTTGGCTCTGGGTTACCCTCTCCCCTGCAGCTACCAAGGGCTTTGCTCGCCTTTGACTTGCTTCTCCATCAGGTCCCTGGCAGAATCGGGGCCTTTGCTGTGGCTCCTAACCAAGATCAGAGCTTTAGATTAGAGAAGCGGCAGGGCAACCCCATTTTTTCATGCAGAAGTGTCTGCGGGTTCAGTCCTGGCATTGCCCATTTATTTTATTTATTTAGCAGAATTTATATACAACTTGATTGTAACCAACCCTCCATGCGGTTTGCAACAAATACTAAACTGATCAATAAATATAAGTAGGTGAAAACATTTGGATAGCCATCTGTCAGGGATTATTTAGGTGTGATTCTTGCATTGCAGGGTGTGTGTGTTAGCAGTTACATCCAACACTACAATGCTATTATTTGAAAGATAATAAAATTCAACAGGACACCAGAAAGAGATTAAAACACACACCAGCATTCTACATATCTGGATAGGCTTGCCTGAACAAAGTATTTTCCCCTTCCCTCTGAATCCCTTTTCTTTTTGTATTGTGTCTTTTAGATTGTAACAACCATTGGCATTTGTAAGCTGCTCTAAGAGCCTTTTTATGAATACATAAGCACATAGCTCAATTCCTTAGCCACTACACTATGCCAGTGCATAAGAGAGACTTAGCTTTATCCGTGAAAGACAAAAGTGCTCCGTTGTTGTTGTTGTATGTCAGAGTAGGACATGGGAGACCAGGGTTTAAATCCCCACTCAGCCATGAGGCTCACTAGATGGTCTTGGGTCCAGTCTCTCTCTTTCTCTCTCTGTCTGTCTCTCTCTCACACACAAACAACTTAATCTACCTCGCAGGGTTGTTGTGGGGATCAAAAGAGGAGGAAGAAAACCATGCAAGCCGCCTTGAGCTCCTTGGAGAAAAGGGTGGGGTAGAAATGCCATAAAATAAATACATTCACCTTCCACACATGACCCTGGGCAATGTGCAGAAGATAATAAAAACAGCTTTAAAGCACAGTTAGAAAAACAGAAGAAGATGAGTTTTAAACCTATGACAGAGATTTATTCAGCCAGCTAGGAAAGCCTGCATGGAGTTATAGCCATCAAAGCTCTACTCAGGGTAGACCCCTTCGATTATTTATTTATTTGCGGGAATTTCTATACCAATCATCATATAGAATACCAATGCAATGTATGTATATACACCTGAGAGTGTATACAATCCAGAAATAAATGAACCTGAGTTAGTCATGTCCATTAGTTCAATTGGTCTACACTGAGCATGGCTATAACATTAGATACAGCTCTATTTTTTGGGGGGGGGTTAGGTACCACTTTCAAAGATATCCCTGATACCCACCCAACCTAACCTCAGAGGGGTGTGCACACTAAGAGCAGGATCCTGGAACAGGATCCTCTTCTCTTGTACAACCAATCTGTTCCAGGATCCTGCTCTCTGTGTCCATACAGACTACCTAAAAGATGGTACTCCAGGGGAGCACCTTTATGTATTCATTACCTTTATATCCCAATTTTCCTCCAAGGAGCTCAAGGTGGCATACATTGTTCTCCCAGCTCCATTTTATCCCCATGACAACCCTGCGAGGTAGGCTAGGTTGAGAGATTGTGACTGGCTCCTGGGCTGCTGTCAGAGCAAACTGGATTTTAATTTCTGGTTCTGAATGTGTTTTGATGTCTTTGCTTTTAGCAAGCATGTTTTCATTGCTTCGTATTTTATAATGATGCTTTTAAATGTTGGAAGCTGCCTTGAATCCCACTTAGGAGAAAGGTAGACTACGACTACATTGAATAACAACCACCACCACCAGGTTCTTAGCCATGTAGAGCTTTATCTATTAAGGGGAACCCTTTGGCTGCAGAATGGATGGTTGCCCGTAGCCCCACTTCCCCCTTGAGTCTGACTGAGATTTCTCTCCTTTGCAGAGGGGCCCCAGAGCCCATCCTCTGGCACAAGTGCATGATGGGTATGAAACCCTCCCTGTGAAGAAGGGAGTTGCAACTTCTCCCGAGACCAAACGGCAGATCCAGCAATTGGTGGGTTCCCCTCGCTGTTACTTTGAATCTAGCTTCTAAGCAGTGGCAAAGTATAAGAATCCCACTGCTGCCACAAGAATGGTAAAAATCAGTTGGGGGGAGTTTCTGGGAACGGGGAACAGTCAATGGGCAACATCTTTTGGGGTTTCAAATCTGCTTGGAACTATGTTGCCCTGGCATGGAATGCGTGGGGTGATGATGGTGAATCTGGCCTGGCCAGTTTCCACACTTCATCTCCTTTCCTCCCCCCTTTTTCCGGTAGGAGTCTGAGCTCAGAAGAAAGCGGAAACAATGTGAAAACCTTGAACATGAAGTGAGGAAGAAGCACAAGAGATGTGCAGAGCTCGTGAGTAGCATCCTGCACTCAGAGGTGCATCTCCACCCCCATGCTAACCTCCGAGGCCAAATCTTGAGAGGCAGATCAGCCAACAGCATACAAAGTGTTATGGATGATGGGAATTGTAGTCCAGTAGCATATGGAGAGTTATGGATGAAGGGAGTTGTAGTGCAACAACACACAGAGAGCCACACGTTTCCTATTCCTGCAATTAAAGAATGGATTGTGTTATGCCTGCTCCTGTCCCTTGGTCACCTCTACCTGTCCCTACAGATTCCTGGTTTCTCTGTCAAAGGAGGCAAATCTTCTTTTATTCCCCAGAAAAATCTGCTTTTTTTGTCCCTGTGCAGGAAATCCAATTGCAGGAGGTGCAAAGCAATAATGTCCGGCTGTGTGAGGAGAACACTCTGCTTCATGGGCAATTGGAGTGGACAGAAAAGGTACGTAGGGATCTCTCCCCCCACCAATGCCTGATAACCATTGAGGGAGTGCAAGTGAGCTTGGGGGTAACCCCAAACTGGGAACTTTCAGTGCAACTAAAATGGAAATTGATCCACAGTAAGTTCAGGGCAGACAGAAGAAAATAATTTTTCAGGCAGGGGCTTCAAGTAGGAGCTTGAAGTTGGGATAGCAGAATAATGGGGTCATAGAACTGTAGAGTTAGAAGGGACATCAAGGACCATCTAGTCTGACCTCATGCAATCCAGGATGCATGTGCTTTGCTGCTGAGCAAACTTCCTTCTCTCCCTGGGCAGGTTGAATCTGAAAATGCTGACTTGAGGTTGCAGGTGGCTGTGGTGACTGAGGAACGGGATTCTGCTCTCCAGAAAACCCAGGAGCTCCAGAACAGGCTGGAGAGTCTCGGGCAGGCGCTAAAGGTTGGTCAGATCCGGGGTTGTGATTAGAAAGGGGCATCTCTTTGAGTAGCTCTCTGCCCTGAGCATCCTTGTTAGGAAGCTGGGATAACAGAGGAGGCAGATTTGGGAAAAGGGTTCCTGGTTCCCAGTTCAAAAATTGGTAGGGTGGGTGTGTATGTAGACGCCAGCTCCTTATTCTGGCTGGCTGTGCTCTGGTGTTGAAAAAGGGAGCTGGAATCAGGAATGGGGAAGTGGCTTCTGTTTCAGGGATTTGTAGCAGGGAAGTGGAATGCCCTTTTATGGACAGTCTGAGTAAAGCCCTATACAGCTTAGGCCCAGGCTATTTAAGGGACCACATTATCCCTTACAAACCTGTCTGGGCTCTGCAATCTGCAGGGGAGGGCCTTCTCTCAATCCCACCACCTTCACAGGCATACTTAGTAGGAACATGAGAGAGGACCTTCTTGCTGCTTCCAAGCTTTCAAACTCCACCCTAGAGAAGCCAGACTGTGTCCCTCCTTGCTGTCCTTCTGCTGGCAGATGAAGATCATTTTATTCCAGCAACCCCTTGGGAACTGACTGATGTGGTTTTTAAATAGCGCTGTGCTGTTTTTATCATCTGTATTCAAATAGATGTTTTAAATATTGTTCTATATTGGCTAACTAATTAGTTGGAGAAGCAAAGGAACCAGGTTTGCCCCTTTGTTCTCAGGGGAGACAGCCAAGGGGACCTCAAATCCCAGAGAGAAGTGTGAGAGGAGGAGCAGGAAGTTGTAAACAGGATGCAGCCTAAAATGTATCACTCCAGACATCAAATAAATAGAAGTCAGCGTAGAGATAAACGTACAGGGAAGTCTGCACAGCTGGAGGTCTCTTACTCCCTGTTTTAATCCCATGCAGACCTTCTAAGCAAACAGAAACTGTACTGTAAGTGAAACCACGTTTTTTTTTAAAAAAAAGATACTCTTTTCCCTCCATGGGCCAAAATATGTTTTTCTTTTGTCTGGATGGCATGGGCTGCCTCTCAATTGTCAGAAGCTGCTATACCCCCTTTCTTGAGAAGAGGGTCCCCATAGCCTGGAAGGAAAACCCTGAGGTGCTTGCTGGTTTCATCATCATCACTCAGCTCTGCTCTCATGCACTTCTGGTTTCCCCAGCACATGAGAGATGTTGCGGAACGAAGGCAGCAGCTGGAACAGGAGCATGAGAGGGCCCTGCAGGCCTTGCAGAAGAAACAGGAGGAAGTCAGGCAACTGCAGCAGGTGAGAGATCCACCAGGGAGACCGCTTGCATCCTTCTCTTCTTGGTTAGTGCACCCTTGAGAGAGCTCTTCCATGTGCTAGTAACCTCCTGATTAAAGCAGGGGTGGCTAAACTGTGGTCTTCTACTTCCATAATTCCCTGGTGGTTGGTCGTGCTGGCTGACGGGTGTGTTAGGCACCCAAGACCTCAAGAAATAGGATTGGTGACCCCTTAACCTCTTTTTTCTCCTCCTCTTGCCTTCAGGCCCAGGCTGAAGCAAGGAAGGAGCACGAAGGAGCCGTCCAGCTCTTGGAGGTAAAGCAGGGAGAAAATCAAGGAATGCCAGACAGAGGGAAGGCATGCGTTTTAAGTGCACGTCTTGCCCTCTAAAAGAACCGTGGGAACTGTAGTTTGCTAAGGGTGCTGGGAATTGAAACTTTGTGGAATGATAAGCCACGGTTCCCAGGATTCTTCAGGGGGAAACCCATGGGCTTGAAATGGACTGGGTGTCAGCAGCCGGGAAAACAGTCAATTGTGTGGTTTTGTTTATTAAATGGATTTTTCAGCAGAGCTGATGTGTTGCAGGATTTCATAGAACCATAGAATTGTAGGGATGGAAGGAATTGTAGAGTTGCCTTGGAAAAGCAGTTCCTGGGAAACACCAGTAAGGGAGAGTTTCTGTTGAACTTGGGTCCTGCTTTCGGGCTTCCTATTGGGGCATCCGGTTGGCCAATGTGAGGACATGCATGTTATGGAGAAAGTGGAGGAGAAAGGTCCCCCCCCCATCTCATAATGGTGGGCATACAACGAAAGAGGCAGTGATGGCCACCAACTTGGATGGCTTTAAAAGAGGACCAGACAGATTCATGGAGGAGGAGAAACTTCTCAATGGCTGCTAGTCATGATGGCTCTGCTCTGGCTCCATGGGTGAAGGTGGCAATGCTTCTGAACACCAGCTACTGGAAATCTCAGGAGGGGAGAAGGCTCTTGCCTGCAGGCCCTGCTTGAGGGCTTCCTCAAAGAGGAATCTGGTTGGCCACTGCGAGAGCAGGATGCTGGACTTGATTGCCCATGGGCTTCATCCGGCAGGCTCTTCCGATGGTCTTATGGAACTCATTCCTAAGGGAGGAAGTAATGCCTACCAACTTGGATGGCTTTAAAAGAGGATCAGACAAATTTATGGAGGAAGGGAAGGCTATTGATGTCTACTAGCAACGAGGGCTATGCTCCTGAATACCAGTTGCTGGAAACCACAGGAGGAGAAAGAGCTCTTGTGCTTGGGTCCTGTTTGCAGGTTTCCCACAGGCATCTGGTCAGTCAATGTGAGAACAGGATGCTGGGCTAGATGGGCCCCCTGTTGTCTGATACAGCAAGTTCTTATTAAGTTCTTAACAGGATGCTGGCCTAGATGAGCCTTTGGCCTGATCCAGCTGCAGGACCCTTGTGTTCATTCTCACACCTATTTCCTAGCCATTTCTCTGAAATCTAGATTCCGCATCAGGATTATTGTTTCAGGAAGATGCCTGGGTGCAGTTAATCACTTTCCCTCTGCTCATTTCCTTCTTCTTTCCTGACAGAATTCCTTGGATTGCATGCAGGTACTGCTGATCTCACTGTGTTTAGGAAAATGACCTTCCCAACCAAACCTGGACTGCTTCCCAGAAGGAGTTTGGAATGGAGAAATACCAGATTTCAACCAATTTTGGACTGGGGTGGGGAGACAGCCAGAGAAGAACAGAAGGAAATTCAGGGTTTATTGGTCTCTCCATTCCAAATGGGCAGCTGTGCTCATCCTGCAAAACAAGAGCAAGCTTCCAGGCCCCAAAAGGCTGTTTCTCCAGTTAAACAGCCAGAGGTTATATAGTTATAGAACTGTAGAGTCATCTAGTCCAACCCCCTGCAATGCAAGAACCACTGCTAAATATACACACAAGCCCTTGGTGACACAGCAATAAATGTGGGTGTTGCGGAGAGAGAAGGAATTTTGCCTTCTAGGGAAATTGGCTGGTGGTTTTGGAGCTCCCCCCATGCAGTTATGATGACATGCAAATTGGCTCACTTACTTAAGTGCCCTACATTGCTCGCTGATGCAGTCTTCCCTTAGCCAGGCACCTCTTACTGAGAATGTCTTGCTTGCTCTTGATCTTTGTGGCACAAAGGGATAGCAGTGCCATGCATTTGCTGTGCTGGCAAATAGTTAGAAGTGTGCTGTGGATGTTGTTATGTGTGCGAGGATCTGGACACGTGATGACACCAGTCCGCTTTCCCCTCTGGTGGCTCATTTGGTTGTAGCTGCACTAGTCCTAACAGAGCCATCCCCACCCTTAGGCAGGTTGCAGCAGGTGCCACAGGCTGGAGATGCTGAGCTTGGGGGGCGGACAGGTGCTGGAGGGCAGACATCATGCCTAAATGGCTGCTCTCACTCAACAGCCTTGTTTTGCTGTGGGGATGGGAAGCGATGTCTCAGTGGGGCATCCAGCTTGAGAGGCAGTCTACCAGATTCCGTAGGAGTCACCTTGGACTGATCCATCAAGTTCCTTCTGACATTCTTCTGGAATCAAAGGATCCTAGAATTGTAGAGTTGGAAGGTGCCCATTAGGTCATTTGTCCAATGCAGGAATCCCAGCCAAGTTATCCCTCTTCCTTAACTTTCCCCCACCCCAGGCCCGTGTGAGAGAGCTGGAGGAGCAGTGCCATAGCCACACGGAGCAGTTTAACTTCCTCTCTCAAGAGCTCAAGCAGTTTCGCCTCCAAACTGAGAAAATTGGTCTTCCGCCCTCCTCCCAGGTGACGTCCAAGGTCACCCTCACCACTTGCCAGACTTCTCTGCAGCTCCTGGAGGGACTCAAGGAGAAAGGTGACTAGGGAGAAGGAGGAAGCCCTCTCTTTGCTTTCTTTTGTGCCATTAGAATAATCCAGGTGCCATGGTGTTCCCAGAATCAGTAACTGTAGAGTATGATTTGCTTCTTTAGAGTATGAGAGCCAGTGTGGTGTAGTGGTTAAGAGCGGTGGACTCGTAATCTGGTGAACCGGGTTCGATTCCCCGCTCCTCCACATGCAGCTGCTGGGTGACCTTGGGCTAGTCACACTTCTCTGGAGTCTCTCAGCCCCACTCCCTTCACAGAGTGTTTGTTATGGGGGAGGAAGGGAAAGGAGATTGTTAGCTGCTTTGAGACTCCTTCGGGTAGTGATAAAGCGGGATATCAAATCCAAATTCCTCCTCCTCTTCTTCTTCTTTGGTGGTGTCAGAGAATGCAGTACCAAACATGCAATATAACAATCCAATTAGAACACAGTAATTAAAACAGGGGACTGGAGGTAAATCTGAGTCAAACCTGTTGCCTGAGGTGGGCTTTGAAGTGCAGCATTGTGGCTCTCTTGGCTGTCATTCAAGCTCCCCAGTTCCAGAGTGTTCCATTGTCCCTGCACCCACCACTTTGCTTGGTGTCTCTGCCTGGCATAATGTATATACTGTTCGGTTTCAGATCCAGAAACTGCCACCATCTCTCCCCGGTGCAGCCAGAAAGCTCAAGATGGAGGGCTGGAAGGAATCTCCCGCCTTGCCGAGCCTGTGGTGCCCGCTGTGGTCAGAAGCCCAGATGCAAATACCCCTCCGCTTGCCTCGAAGAAAATGGTCAGGAAACTGGAGTCCCAGTCCAGCTCCTCAAGATCCGAGTCCATGCAGAACAGCCCCAAATCCTGCCCTACCCCTGAGGTTAGTCCTGGGCTAGGCTTCTTCTTCTTTTCTTTTTTTTTAAGCAGGCACCCAAAAGAGTACAGTGAAGGCAGCCTGTCTAGTGTCAATAGGCAAGGAGTTCCAAGGTGTAGGTCCTGCCATACTAGAAGTTCAAGTTCTTTCGAATGTGGAAACAGGTATGGCACCCATAACAGGGCTTCAAACGGAGACCAGAATTGGTGACTGGGTTCAGATGGACTAGCTCCTTTGCTCTGTCCTTCCCACAGCAGAGGTGTCCTTATTTCACTGTCTTCTGTCGTTTTTGTTAGGTGGACACAGCCAGTGAAATGGAAGAGCTGGATATCGACACGATCTCACTAATCCCAGAACCAGAGAACCAGGGTCCAGTGAAGCTCCGAGTCTTCTTAGCTCGTTACAGGTAGGGTCTCCATGTTGGTGGGAATGAGGAGGCTTGGAATCTGAATTCGCTTCTCTCACATTCTTAAGGTCACTGAGGTCTGCCACAATTTAAGGCAGGGTGGAGCTATTCCAAACCGCTGTGTGGCTTTTGCCTCATAAGAAAACAACATACCTTCTGACACAACAAAGGCAAAAACTATGATGCCATCTTCTGGGACTCCATCTTCCCATTTTTTCTTGCAAGAGGACGGCAGCTATTTTGGTCGCTGTGATCTCATGCAGTTTCACGCTGTGATTCCTCCCCCAAATAAGCACTTTGTTGGGGCATGGAGCCCAAAAACATGTGCTTTGGGGTTCCACATGAGGTCGTGGCTCAGGGAGAAGTGTTTTTTTTTTGGGGGGGGAAATCATGACATGAAATTGCATGAGATCACAGTGCCCAAAATGGCCACTGTTCTCTCGCAAGAAAAAACGGGATGTCCCTGTTTTTCTGGGACACTTGTGGTGTATGACATAAGAAAAGCCCTGCTGGACCCTGTTCTCACAGTGGCCAACCAGATGCATTTAACGGGAACATAAGAAGAGCCTGCTGGATGAAGCCAGTGGCCCATCATGCACCCACACTGGTACGAGCACGACAGCAACTCTTCCCACTTGTGGTTCCCAGTAACTACACTCAGAGTTATAATATATGTGGTTCATAGCTATTGGTAGCCTCAAGACTTGATTCCTGCAATGCAGTCTCTGTGGGGCTACCTTTGGGGCCTGGTCTGGAAGCTCCAGCTACTGCAAAATGCTGTGGCTAGACTGTTGATAGGGATAGACTATCACCAGTGTACAGCAGTGAGACTTCAGAGCTTGTGCTGGCTGCCTATACATCCAGTGTCTTGCTGACTTGCTGACTGTCAGCTGCCTAGCGTCACTCTTGACTTTTCCGTGTAAAAACAATTCCTCTTGCTCCCATTTCAGCTACAATCCATTTGCCGGCCCCAACGAGAACCCTGAAGCAGAACTCCCGCTGACGGCCGGTGAGTACATTTACGTCTACGGAGAAATGGACGAAGATGGCTTCTTTGAAGGTACGGCATCATCGTCTTTTGAAGATTATTTGTAATGTTCTTGCTTATTGAAATAATTATTGGTGGGGAGTCCAAGAATTCTGGGGAGCAAGCAGTGCCAACCCAAAGAACAGAAGATTATCGCATCATTACCACCACCAGCATCCTCACTTCCATAGTTAAAACCATGCTGTTCGGCATATTGCTAATTACTGCGGTGTTTTCTTTTTTCAAATATGTAGAAGTATTTGTTAAACCTCAACAATATTTTGCTGTGCTCGCGTTCCATGTCTGTGCTGCTACTGCATAATACATTTTCCTGTCCTTTTTCCTGATATCTTCTCTCCCTCTCTTCTTTCTTTCTCATTTTCCCTTCTGTACATGTTTTCTTATGATTTTAAAACTCCAATAACTATTAAATGGGGGGTGGGGACACAGTGCTGGAGGCACAGCATCAAGAGATTTACAGAGTGTCAAAAATATAACGATGGCACTCATATATATAAAAACGCATTGAAGCACACACAACAAAATTAAGCATCATTTCTACCCTGTCACCTCTTGACCTTGACTTCCAGGGGAGCTGATGGATGGGCGGAGAGGCCTGGTCCCCTCCAACTTCGTAGAGCGAGTTTCAGACGAGGACCTTGTGACGTTCCTGCCTCAGGAGCTCCACGATCTCTCCCAGAGCTCCCCTCTGGAAAGGAGCTCCCTCAGCATGAGCCTCAGCAGCGCGGAAAGGAGCGACTGCTCCACCGAGGAGCTCAGCGCCAGCACAGCACCCTCCAGGCTGGAAGAGGACGAGGGAGCCATACATACGGTAGTGCCCCCCAACATTCAACATTAAATTGATTTTTTTGTTGCATACAGAAAGGTGTAGGCACCAATGAAGCAGGCAAGCAAGAGGGGGAAAGAAAAATAAAAGCAATACAGGGAAATGAAATAAGAACAGCAAACCAGTATACCAATCATGCTTCACTGAGGTGGAATTTAAATTATTATTATAATCAGTACTGTTTTTCTAGAAAAAATAGGTGCCGGAGCTCATCATGAACTTCTCCCTTGTTCTCTTAGAATGGTGCTGGAGCTGAGCTCCGAAAAAAAGCCCCGATTATAATATTTATTTATATCCTGTCATTCTCCCCAGTCGGGGACTCAGGTTGCTTACGATAGAATAATCTTTATTGTCATTGTCCCATACAGAACAACAAAATTGAAAAAGTCTACATCAGACATTCAAAACCAACAAGCCTGCTATCCCGGCTAACCCAGCCTGGTTAGCCCCCTAAAAACTCTGATACCCCATAATTAAATACAATATACTCCCATAGAGACAACCTTACACTGCATTTAAAACCAAAATCGCATTTGAATAGAAACTGTTTCTCAGGCAGCTAGTCCTAGTCTTTATAACCCTGTACCTTCTTCCAGAAGGCAGATAAAACAGAGCAAAAACATAGAAGAGGCAATCATTAAAATGTAATTAAACAGGAACAGAATTAAAATGATATCTGTGTGATATTTATATGTGGTGGAGGGGTCAAAAGAGAAGATCGCCCAAGAAGGGTTCGGGAAGCAAGTTTTGTCGAGTCACGTTTGAGATCAAAGAAAACATTCAGGGCCAAAATGGGTTTAACCACCTTGCACTCCCACCACATGTGCAGGAACGAGCCTCACTAGTAGTGCCTTACCCCAGGAAGGTGACCCTCATCAAGCAGTTTGGCAGCAGCCTCTTGGTGGGATGGGAGCCCCCCCTGCCCACCCCCGGCTCCTCGGAGATCCAGAGCTACAACCTCTACGTGGATTCTGAGCTGCGGCAAACCGTGAAGGCCGGATCGCAGACGAAGGCTGTCGTCGAGAGGCTGGACTTGAAAACGAGAACCTACCGCCTCTCCGTGCAAAGCGTGTCGGAGGCCGGGAGCTCTGACCGGCTGCGGTGCACTTTCCTTGCCGGGGGCGGATTTGCCGTGGCCCCCACCCAGCTCAGGGTGCGGAGCGTAGCGGCCACCTCAGCGCAGATCTCTTGGGTGCCCAGCAACAGCAACTTCCCACACACCGTGTACCTTAACGGGGAGGAACACGAGGCCGCCAAGGCGGGAGTCTACTGGTACACCTTCCGGAACTTGAACCCGAGCACTTCCTACGTGGCTACGGTGGAAGTCCAGCCACAGCAGCAGGCGCTGGGGGAACCGGCCCCGGAGAAGCAGGATCAGCCGCTTTCCGCAGAGATCCAGTTCACAACGGCATCAGCAGGTGAGTCTCGGTCGAGAAAAAGCGTCTTCGCGCAGCGCAGCACATAGATAAAGAATGGAACTCCCTGCTGCAGGAGGAAGTGATGGCTGCCAACTTGGATGGCTTTCAAAAAGGGTTAGACAAATTCATGGAGAAGAAGGCTGCCAGCTATGATGCCTGTACTTTGGAATCCCCTGCCGATTAATTATCAGGCAGGTGCCTTTCCTGTACAGAGGTACTTCGGGTTACATACGCTTCAGGTTACAGACTCCACTAACCCAGAAATAGTACCTCGGGTTAAGAACTTTGCTTCAGGATGAGAACAGAAATTGCGGCACAGCGGCAGCAGGAGGCCCCATTAGCTAAAGTGGTACCTCAATTTAAGAACAGTTTCAGGTTAAGAACGGACCTCCGGAACGAATTAAGTACTTAACCCGAGGTACCACTGTACTTTTTTTTTTTTGCGCTTGCTTGCTAAAAACATTTTTGTTTAGGCAAGCCTGTCCAGATATCTTGAATGCTGATTTGTTTTTAAATCTGTTTTTAGCTTACCGCTGATTTTAAATTATCATTATTAAATTATTAATGTATTTACTTATTACAACATTTTTATACGGCCTACCAACAAAGTCCTCTGGGACATTTTAAACAAAAAGTTGTGAATCACTAGAATGCAACGTCGCAATCCCTTTTAAAAATATATAATTGATGTTTTGAATTTTTGAAAGTTTTAAATTGTTGTTGATGATTTTTACGGATAATTTTATTGTTTTACCTTTTTTGTAAATCGCTTTGAGGGTTTTAACAATCAAGCGGGATATAAATTTAATGAAATAAATGAAAGAGGAGAAATGCAAAGCTTCGTGATGAGGGTTGTCTTGTAAGTGATGGCTCCATTGTCTATGTAACAAAGGAATGCCAAATCATATAAAAAGTGCCTAGAAATTTGAGTCCTTGTTGAAATCTCAAATTATGATGCATTTTCTCCGTTATAGCTATATTCTAGAGTGGGTGGTACCAATTGTCCAGCATAAGATTCTGACTGTTTGAGCTGCTATAATCATGTGTAACTTGCCAGCAGCTATTCGCCTTGTTTTTATGACGTTAAGCCACAAAAAAAAAAAAAAAACCAAGAGCAGAAAACTAAACATTACAAATGGCTTGGGGCTGCTGCTCTGAACGTGTGCCCTCTTTGCCTTCTGAACGGCACAGATTCTCCTGCGGTGTCACCAGTGCAGTGAATTTTGCCGCTTCTCCATCAGCGTGCACAGGGCAAGCTCCAGAGTGCAATTCATTTGAAACTCATCCATTGCAGGGTCTCCAGATGCTCCCCTGGATGTCCGAGTGGAGCCTGGTCCCAGCCCTGGGATTCTGGTGATCAGCTGGCTGCCTGTCACCATCGACGCAGAAGGATCGTCCAATGGGGTGCGAGTCACCGGCTACGCCGTGTACGCAGATGGGCAAAAGGTACCCGCTTTGTGTTGGACGCAGATGAAATGCACTGGGCAGAACATTTATTTATTTATTTATTTATTTATTTATTTATTTATTTATTTATTTATTAATTATACCCCGCCCATCTGGCTGGGTTTCCCCAGCCATTCTGGGCGGCTTTCAACAGGAGATTAAAAATACATTAAAACAGAAGCATTGTTTTGTTGATATTGTCATTGTTAAGCTTGGGTATCCAACTTTAGTCATACTCAAAGTAGACCTGTCGAAATCCACAAACTGTCACCCCTTGTTAGCTCCCAAGGAAGGGTGGGATTTAAATTCAACAAGTAAACTTTATATACAATTCATTTTTATTAAGTGCTGGTCTCGACCTATAAAGTTACTTGGTCTCTATTTGTTGAATTTGTTTTGTGACAGCAAGGAGCAGGCCTTCCCCCAGATCTTCAACATTCATTATGGGCTGGTATTATAGCTTTAAAAAAAATTGACCTGCAGCCCAAAAAACTATAAATTACTTTCTTCAGTTTTCCAGATTGCTATTTCTACAGCTTACCTGTTTTTGTGTAATTCCAGGACTGAGTTCACTGTCAACTTTTGTTTTGTATGATGTGTTCTTCATTGTGTGTTTCTGATGTGTCTGGGGAAAATTCATTAAAAATCAACTAAAAAAGAAAATAAATGCTGTTTTTAATGCATGTATGTGTTTACCATTGGCTTAAAACATTGTAAGTTACTTTGGGTTGCCATGACAAAATAAGCATCTAATATAAGTAATAATAATCATAACAATGATTTTTAAACCACCTTAAATCATGGGTCACCAATAACAAATTTGGTGTTGGATTTGCTCCTCTTACCTGTCCCCCTGGTGACCCCTTTCTGCAGGTGATGGAAGTGACCTCTCCGACAGCTGGCAGTGTCCTGGCTGAGATTTCCCAGCTCCAGATCCTGCAGGTCTGCCAGGAAGTCTCCGTAAGGACTGTGTCCCTTTACGGCGAGTCAGTGGATTCGGTGCCTGCTCAGATCCCCTTGGCTCTGTTGGGAGACGCCACCAGCTGTTCCTCTCCGCTGGAGTTTGGCGGTCCTGCCGTGCAACTTCCAGGCAGGGAGGGGAGGGACGTCCTCACCTCTCAGACCTCCCAGGCATGCGGGACGGAGGACACCCCTGCAGCCGCTGCCACCAATTCCTTTGCCAAATCCACCTCCCAGCCTGGCGTCAGCAGAAAGAAGTCTGGGAGCACCTTGCTGGCAGAGACCTCCCCCAATAGGTCCACCTCTCCCACCGGGGCTGCCTTGACACATGTGCCGCAGGGCTCACCTCCAGAAACAGGTCCTCTGCCTAGGGGCGAAGGGAATGCTTTTGCGC
The DNA here is from genome assembly GCF_027172205.1 of Podarcis raffonei. Taxonomy (NCBI): domain Eukaryota; kingdom Metazoa; phylum Chordata; class Lepidosauria; order Squamata; family Lacertidae; genus Podarcis; species Podarcis raffonei. Next base: position 15,007,026 of record NC_070616.1, read on the forward strand.
CAGTGACTGAGGGCAATCCAGCCATGCTCAGGAAGGAGTCTGAAGAGGGCGACCAGGTCAGTGTGGGGCCTTTCTTTTTGTGGAGGCCAGGGAAAGGAGGCGAGGCTGCAGAAGGGACTGTATCTAGGGCAACAGTGTGGGGCAGCCTTCTTTTGTGGGGGGAGCTTTTGGGGGCCGCATACTAGTGGTGGGCAGGACTCAAAGACGAAACTGTGCAGGGCAGTGGATGTGACTCTCACCTTAGTATTTTCTTTTTATTTATTTATTTATAAACAAATATTTTGTTATTTAAAAATTCAACATTAATACATACATATTACGAATATACAAACAAACATACATACATTTCATACAATCCTTAAAAATATTCATATATACCCACACTCAATCCCACCCTTTCCCACCACCATCCCTCAGGAAGCACTTCACGCAGCACAAAGTTGAACTATGGAACTCCCTCCCACAGGAAGCAATGATGACCAACTTGGATGGTGTTAAAAGAGGATTGGACCAGAGGATTAGGGGTCAATAAGGCAGCAATGCTTCTGAATAACAGTTGCTGGAAGCTCTTGTGGTCAGATGCTGCTTGCTGGCTTCCCACTGAACCATCTGGTTGGCCAATGGGAGAGTAGAATGCTGTTCCACCTGGGCCTGATCCAGTAGCTGCTTCTAATCTACTTCTATATTCCTGACTCTTTGTTTAAAAACGGCCCAGCCAAAATGCAGCGCAAGCTCATTTTAATTCTGTTTTCGTAAGTTCAGCCATTTGCATCCGCCCATCGGACGTGTTCCCTGGTGAAAATCCAAGGCATTTGGGGGTGAGGAGGAGGAGGAAGGAATGAACCAGCCCAGGATCCATTGGATCAGGAACCTTCCTGCTGCCATTGAGTGTCAGCCCCATTGCTGCACCGGCTCGAGGTAGATGCCTCAGTCTACCTGGCTGGCACACTGACCTGCTGGCCCCTCTGTTAAACCCTGCTGACAGCTGTTAGGTTTAGGATTAGGGCCCTGATTAGATCATAAGTGATAGCTATCCATGTCAAAGGAAAGCCAAGCCCACCATTGCGAATGTTGCTTTTCTTGGTGTCTGATCTTTCTTGCTGCAACCATTTCCTTTCCAGCAGCCCCTGCTGGTGTCCAGAGCGCAGGAGGCAGCGAGCCGAGGGGAAGCCTGCTCTGCCGATCTGGGGGCGAAAGAGCCCCCACCCGACAGGGGGGTAGAAAACGATCCAAGTTGCCTGGGAACGAAGCTGTTGCCACCCAGCAGGTCTTCCCTGCAAGGCGAGGACAGGTCCACCGACTCAGGGCAAAGCGAGAGGCGAGCCCCAGAATCTGTGGCTGGATCTTCCGGGAGGCTGAAGCTGCTGAAGGAGATTCCCAGGGATGACTCCTTGCTGGCGCCCAGGGTCAGAAGAGAGGTCCGTCTCCTTTGTTCAAAGGGTTTTGATTGGATTTGCTTAACTCGAGGGCCAGTCAATTCCCACAAAGTGCTTTGGGACACAATTGAGCTGAAATGAATCTGCGCTGCAAAAATCCGTCTTTCGGTTACAAAAGTTCATATGCAAAATGTTCAGGCCTGTGTGTTTTGATGTTATTATCAGGTGTCAACATGCACACACAGATTTTGTGTATGAACTTTTGCCACCAAATGCTAGATTTTCACAGCGCAGATGCATGCCAATGTTCGATGGATAGTTTTTGATAATTGACATGCAATGGTAGACAGCATTTGACTATGCTTGATAGTTGACATTCAGCAGTAGCTCACACTTGATTCTATCAGGTTGTCCACCTGCAATTGTATTAGTATTTTATTTCTGTTGGGAATTGGCATGCAATGCCAGTTTGCTTTTGTGCCGGACAGCTGACATGCAACAGTGGTTACCTTTTGATAGATGACACACAAATGGTATTTAGAATGGGACAACTAACATTTTATGAGATTTCATAACTGCTGCTTGCTAAACTCAAGCCTAAAGCATCCCAGTTTGCAAGGTTAAGATCAATGTAGATTAGAACCTGAACATTCACATTCAAAACGTGAATGTAGATTTGGAAACTAGGCAGGCTTCAGGTGTTCCGATATTCAGTTTGGCTCCTGGATAAATTTTGTGGGGCTTAATTCTTCACTGACAGCAATATCTTTTTAAATTTCTAAATTTTCAAAATTTTGCAGGGAGAGAAAAGATCTGATGCGGGAAATCGTCCGGTGACTCTTCTGACTGACCACAGCCGCGGGTCAGACCTGTCTGATATCATGGAGGAAGAGGAGGAGGAAGAAGAAGAGGAAGCAAGGCAGCAGTCTGGCAAGGCAGGAGAATCAAAATGGGCTCCAAGTGAATGCCCTGGCAGAGAAAATGGAGAGAAGGTAATCTGTTGGTTCCCTTAATCACATGAGTAGGGAACCTTTGACTCTTCAGGTGTTGCTGATCTATAACTCACATTAACCCCTAGCAATCTTGGCCAATAGCCAGGGATGATGGGATTTGTAGTCCAGCAACATCTGGTGGCCCACAGGTGCCCCACACCTGCTTGGAGAAGCTAGAGGTGTGGTCAGTCAGTTGGGTTCACCCAGGGGAGCATTTGTTAATAACAAAGTATATCATGATCTCCTTCTCCAAATGATGGGGTTCAAGGCAGCAACCTGTCCCCATCTAGATGCTGACCATGCCTAGATTTGATTAGCTTCAGCAGACTGGTTCACTCAAAAACAGGAATGAAATGGGGTGCATTGACCACTTGGTTCAGGAGGTTTCCCTTGTTTGGGAGAGTCCCTAGCCATGTCCCCCAGGAAGAGCCCCAAAATGGAAGCAGCTCTGTTGATCTGGGACCATGTTCATCCCACCACACAGCACATAGCAAAATATCAGTTTTATTAAGTACAGCATAATGGCAATCTTATGCATAGTTTTTTCCTGGGAATATGCTCCAATGAACTCAGGGGCGTTCACTTCTGACCTCACAGGATCAACTTGGTCAAATCCCTTTTCCCCAAAGATCTTCAACCACCAGAAGCACAACCTTTAGCTATTCATTAGCTATGGCAAGCCATCTCATTAGGAATGGCAAATGGGTGAGTTGGGGGAGAAGTTAGCATCTGGCAGCAGTTCTGTTTAGTTGATTGCAGCTTCTGGGAGCTCATGATCAGGACTTGTAAATTTGTGAGGGTGTTTTGAGTGCTATCTCATGGTGTGTGTAGGACCAAGAGACATGGACAGTGAAGGAGATGCTGCAGTGACCTGCAATACCTGTGCCAAGTTTATTTTCCTGCCTGAAAACGTGCAGAGCTACACCTGTAGCAAGTGCAAACTGGTTGCCTTGCTGGAGAAGAAGGTACAGCCATTTGAGGCCTGCCTATCCATACTACTGAGCTACTAGGCAAGAGCCAGAATTTCTCAATAGAGCAGAATGGACTGTATTGGAACAGCAACACAGGTGGGATGCCTCTATGGAGGAGGAAGATCACCCATTGCAGGAGACGAACCCCTGGAGGAAGGTGACGCACCGAAGCAGGACTGTCAGGAACCACGCTGTGTCACTGGAGCTGCTTGTCTTTATGATACAATGGGTCTTCAGGTGCAAGGAGAGCCCGGGCGATTTCAAACGTCTCCTCTCCGCAGATGCTGAAGAATATCGCCCTCTTCTTGGTGTCTTCTTCATCGGTGACCCCTTTGGCTTCTAGGAGGAAGGTGAAACGGGAGGCGTACGCTTCCCAGTCTCCAGATGCTGGGTTGAACGGCGAGAAGCTGCTGTCGGTTGCCATTCTGAGTTCCTTGTGTCCCGGAGCTGAAGCCTGGATACACGGTGCGAGGCAGCGGTGCGGCAGGTGGCGGTGCTGTGTGTGGCAGTCAGCTCAGCGGGATCCCATCCTCGTCGCCAGTGAAATATACTCAGAGTCGCAAAGTGATTTCATGCTCTTTATTCAGCTCATAGTGGTGAGGAGGAATGAATGAAAGTCCCCTCAAGGTATCTGCTTTATATACATTATTTACACAATGGGCTGCACATGATTGGCTAATTCCGGAATTCTACTGTAAGCCAATCAGGTTGTGGATTCACTTCTATCTGGAGCATGATTGGGTGGTTCCTGCCAACCAATCATACTGCTGCATTGTTCTAGGACCAATCAGACTGCTGCATTCTGAATCCTATTGTTCTAGGACCAATCAGACTGCTGCCTTTTGGATCCTATTGTTCTAGGACCAATCAGACTGCTGCAGTTTGGATCCTATTCAACTCAGCACATAACAATTCTACAGCAAATTAATTCAAAGGAGGAAGTGCTTACAAATGTTGAGACATGGGAAACCACAGAAATGGATGGACAAATGGACAGACAGACAGATATGGATTACTAGAGGCTGCCATCCCTGCTCACATTGCACACAGCTTCCCCCCTCCCCCCACCCTCTTGCTACAAATCCTCCAATAGGGTCTGTGTTCCGACTTCATGCAAATCCAGGATTGTCATGCGCCATTGCAAACCCTCCTACGTGATGACAGCCTTACATTTATATATATATAGGAAGATACCCCATTAAGAGTTGTTTGGAGGAAGACAAGCCTTGTGTTCCACTAGATACCTGCAACATTTATTCAGCCGGACTGCACAGATCATTGAGAGAGGGTAGATCAGGTAGACAGGCCTAAGGAAGAAGACTTGAAGAGCCAAGCAGGAAAAAAGAAAAATTCTTTCTGACCTGCTAAAGTTGCGAGACGTTTACACAGGATGAAAAGGCTGGTGTTTGATCCATCGCTGAGCCAGTGTCCTGGGCCCAGATCAGAGCTGGGATACTGGCCAATTCTTCCGCCTGGATGTTCACATACACGCACCCCTCCATATCCCTAACTTCTTTCTATGCAGCTGGACTCCTCTAACTTCATAATGTTGGTCTTTGCAATGGATTTTGGCACAAGAAGAGCCCTGCAGCCACAGGATCAGACCAAAGGTTCATCTAGTCCAGCATTCCATTTGCTACAGTGGCCAATCAGATGCCTGGGCAAGGCAACAAAGGCAACTACCCTATCCTGCTCTTCCTCAACCCTCCCCAGTAACTGGTGTTCTGAGGTAGATTGCCTCTGGCTGTGGAGGCTCCATTTAGCGACCACAGTTAATCTAGCCGCTGATAGATGTAGCCAGCCTCCTCCACGAACTTGCCTAGCCCTCTTTTATTGCCATCCGAAGGATTGATGGTAGGTAAGCGCTGTTCCCCCATCCCTTTTAACACCTATTTCCTCTTTCTCTCTCCTTCTCCCTTGCTGGCCTGTTCTCCGGGGCTGGAACACAGCTGGACCTTGGCGACACCGATAGCGACGAAGAGATCCTGGAACGGATCCTGGAGATGCCATTGCAAAAAAACTGCAGCAAAGCACTTTTCAGCATCCCAGAAGTAACGGAAGAAGAGGAGGAGGAGGAAGATTGGGACAGACCAGTTTCACCCCCTCTGGCAAGGAAGTCTTCTGATGACTTCCGGGATAGGTCTCCCTACAAAAGAACAGAAGCTCCTCCTCTTCCTGTGGATGCTCCACCGAAGAGGAACCAGGTTCCGTCGGAGGAGGAAGTCTTGCTGGATGTCCCTGGGAAGTTCAGGAGAGAGGGTGTGAGTGAAATGCCAGCTTACCCTGGGAACTGGGAGTGGGATTGCCCTGAGATTGCTGTGGAGAGGAAGTCTTCACAATGGGGAAGGCCCAGCCGTTGCAGAGAGAAAGGACTCGCTCCATCCCAGGGAAACAGGAAGAGGAAGGTGGAGATACAAGAACGACCCGCCCGTTCCATGCTGAGCAGTTCCCACCAAGGCGGAGGAGGCCTCTACAGGGCCCGGAGCCTGAAGGAAAACTTGGACGTGATCACCAGCCTCGGGGTGGAGGACGAGTCGGATCTGTGCAGCTGGGCCAGGCGGAGACCCCGCCAAAGGAGGATTGTGCCCCTCGAGGCGGCGGGGGAGGAAGACGGCCCCGGAACCCTCTCCCGCTGCCTCAGCCCGGAGAGCTTGGAGATCAACGTCGAGTACGACTCCGACGAGGACATGACGATCACGTCCACCCCGGCCAGCCAGCTCAGTTTGGACGGGAGGGCCGACGGATCCCCCACGGACTGCGAAGAGGGGTGGAGCGACTCCTCCAGCCGCTCGGGGTCGGTCCAGTCCAGCGGGCCGAGGGAGCTGAAGAGGTGCAGCAGCTTGGAAGAGGAGAGTGGGGATTGGAGCACGTCCCCCAGCCGCTCACCCGGGAGGCTCTGCTGGAGGAGGAGGGCCTCCGCAGGCGCCTCCGAGGAGAGGAGCCGGAGTCTGGAGAGGAACCCCTCTCTCTGGAGAGGCGGGCTGGAGCGGCCTTGGAAGGATGTCCTTCCATCGTCACACCCACGGGTCTGTGAGCTGCCCCCTTCCCCTACCGCCATTGCCGCAGCTTGCCGCAACCCTGACCGTGCTTTCTCTCCCCAGCTCCCCAGCTTGCTTGCTTTCTGATTCTTGTGCTGAGTGCTTTGCTGGAAACAGAGGCGCCTCCTATTGTCCTAACAGCTGGAGCTTGTGGTGCATTTGTGGTGCTCCTTCGTGTGGCTTTTCTTATGTTTCACTCCAAAATCAACCTGGCTGGCTGGAGGCTTCCCATGCAGTATTCCTCTTCCCAAAGGGAAACCCTACTGAATAATTAAATGTTTTCAGAATTCGAGGACACATTCCAGCCCTCTCAGCGAAGGGTCAAAGCTGGGTTGGCGAGGGGTGTGGCTTAAGGCGATGGGTGTGGCTGAGGAAGGAGGTGTGGCTTGTGGAGAGCCCCCAAGGCCATAGGCCTGGGGGTGGGCCACATTTGGCCCACGGACCTGATCTTCCCTCCCACTGCATCGTGGGTTTGGGGACACGTCAGAGGTAACTTGTACCACAACACCAAACATAATGGACTTTCCCAAAATCTTCTTGGGTCCAGATTCCACAAGTTTCCAGAAGAGGAATATTGCATCTTGTAGCTTTGCTTTTGCATATGTGCGTGTGTTTGTGTGATTCCGCCCTGGCCATAAATTTTCAGATCTTGTGAGGATGGATCAGGGACTAATTCTGCCAAGGGTTCTCTTCCAGGTGTCTGGCAATGGCAACCCTGAGCTGCTGAACTCAACCTCTTGGCAGGTCCCTACCAGGAGAGGCAGGCGTCCCCGAAGAAGGTGTCAAGATGTAGCAGAAGCTCCCGACACAAATTCCGGTAAGCTGCTTAGAAATATAGAAATATAGAATTGTAGAGTTGGAAGGAACTCTGAGGATCATCTAGTCCAATCCTATGCAATGCAGGAATATGCAGTTGTCCCATACAGGGATAGATCCTGCAACCTTTGAATTATCACCACCACTCTCTAACCAACTGAATTGTTTCAGGGGGTTTTTTTGTGAGTGGGGAAAGCTACAAGTAGGGATCCAGTACCAGTCTTAGGCATTTCTGGGGAGGAGGGAATAATCAGGGCCTGGGGATCAATCCAGTGCTTTGTTGGGTCCAGGACCTGGACCAAGTGTTCTGTGCTGGCAGACAGGCTTAGAACTGGCTTTGGTCTAATTCTGGGTTTCCCAAACTTGGGTCTCCAGCTGTTTTTGGACTACAACTCCCATCACCCCTGACGACTGGTCCTGCTAGCTAGGGGTGATGGGTGTTGTAGTCCAAAAATAGCTGGAGACCCAAGCTTGGGAGACCCATATCTAATTGCACCCTTTTTTGTGTGTCTCGGGCAGACTCTTGGAGAAGCCCTTCCCCTGAACCAATGGACTCTGGGGGCTCAGCCCGACTCTTTGTAGCCCTCTTTGACTATGACCCTCCCTCAATGTCTCCGAACCCCGACGCAGCCGAGGAAGAACTCCCCTTTCAGGAGGGACAAATCTTGAAGGTAAGAGCAGAGCTAAGGAGAAGGCGGACAGTTCCGTTTCACCCAGGTTATCAATTTATGTGGGAATGTTCAGGGAGGCAGGAGAGGATATATTGTTTAATGATATCCTTCCTAACTTGCGTTAGCAAGTTCTATATCTTAGCAGAGTTTAAACATTCCGCTTTAAACACACAGTGGTTTGCTTGTTGCAGGCTCATCTGAGCCTCTCTATATAAGATTCCTGGTAAGGTCCCTTCTTGTCGCTCTTAAAAAGAATAGACACGACAATCTTATTAAAGTCAATATAAAAGTAATTTACTCACATTCATTCAGTTCACAGTTGGATCCCTGAAGGCAGACTTAGGTTACAAAAGTATATATACATGTGGAACTATCCCATAAGGGAGTTAGTCCCACGTGACTGCCGACAGAAAAACAAAATGGAGAAAAAGAGCAAAAGAAGAATGTGTGCTCCCCTACCAAGGTTAGGCCACGCCCACATCTAGTCACATGCAGAGTAAGTTTGTCCCAGATCAGGAGGAAACAGGAAGTTTTCTCCTGGCTGGTACAAAGCATCCCCTAGCATGTTCATTCTAGGAATGCTGTACTTGACTGCTATGTGTTTCACATCCCACAATTTAGATAGTCAGGAGCCTCCAGCCCTCGGGCCTATTCAGGCCTACCAGAACCCTCCCCATTTGGCCCATGAGGCCATTACACACAAGCCACACCCACCTGACATCAGATTGTGGGCAGGTATAGGTGGAGAAGGGCTTGCCCACCTATTAAACTTGGTCAATGGGGTGCAGGACATCTGTCCCATGAATTTAGTTCCTGATTTGGATAGGGAACGCTTCTCCCAATCCTTTTGCTTATTGTTTTTATTTTTTTAAATCAACCTTTTTAATTTTCTTAAGTTGCATAACAACCATGGTGAATTAAAATCTTAGCAAAACAATATCGCAAAATCAAGATTGTAACCTATCAAATGAAAATCCCAAGAGCCTTCTTTGTGCAAACTTAATAAATGTAGAGGTGCAGTATTTATAGTCATAAAGAAGAGAAACCAAACATTCAACAAACCCATATATATTGGAGCACACCCCTTTTGTTGTCTGAAATATTTGTACTAGTGATAAAGCTCCACTTCTCTTCCGCAAATGCACCTCTTTGTTTACTTCATCTAGATATTCTTAACTTACATGTTATGTTTCTCCACAAGGGCTATCTGCCAAATCTTTTTGTATCAGGCTGTTAAATTAGTTCCTTTAAGATCCTCCCCCAAAATGGCAATGGTCACACATGCAGTGACCATTAAGTATCCTGTCAGGGTTGATCTTTCAAGTCTGTATTATCACCTGCAAATAAATTAGAAGAGCTAAATCTGGAGTCTTTCTAATGGAACAGTGCTTCCCAAAGTCGACAGTATCACACCCAGGTGGGGAGTGAGATTACCTAGGGCGTCACCAAGAAGCAAGGCAGCTGCAAGGCAGCCTCTGGCTTGACCAGGCTAAAGCCTAGAGGAAAACATATTTCTCACTTACTATTTAAAGTAAGTTACTATTTAAACTAATCATGCTCAATACTTATTTTCTGTGGCCACGGTTGTTTGTATTTATGATTCCGAGTTGTCACAAGCTAGCCAATTATTGGTAATAGCTGGTATTGATAAATCAAGTTCATCAATTTGATGATGAATCAAGTTCATCAATTTTGTTGAATTAAACAAAATATTTTTAATTGAATTTTGAATAAAAATGCAATTAATTGTTACTGTTTTGAATTTTATGGTGAAACTATCTTTCTTGGTGGGTTGTGCAAACCACTCTTCTGAATGGTAGGGAGCACTGGGGATGAGTCAGTGGCCTGTAAACTGCTGTAATAGATGACAGAAGCATTTTATCCACTGCACTGAAAACTTGATCCCAGAACAGTGATAGCTTGGTGCATGTCCACCACACATGCTTGTAGTTACCTTTCTCATTTTACCCCTGTTAAAAAGCTGCTGACGCATTCCTTCCTCCAAATTTCTTTTTGCCTCAATGGAGACTCAGGTTTTGTTTCATTAAGGCCATCATGAAAATATATGGTGCATCTGCATCTGGAATGCTGTGTAGCGTTCTGGTCACCTCACCTCAAAATGGGTATGGTGGAGTTGGAAAAGGTTCAGAAAAGTGCAAGTCAAATGATCGAGGGGATGGAACAAGTCCTCTTGGAAGGAAGGTTGCAGCATTTGGGACTTTTCAGTTCAGAGAAGAGGAGAGCAAGAGGCGACATGATAGAACTTTTTAAAATTAACGTATTTTTTGCTCCATAAGACACACCTGACCATAAGATGCACCTAGTTTTTAGAGGGGGAAAGCAAGAAAAAAATATTCTGCGCAGAGCATGTAAGCGGCTCTTGCTTTTCTTGCTTTAAAGCAAGCAAAGCGAGAGCCGCTTACATGGCTTCTGTCCCACTTTGCGCAGCTCTCACTTTGCTTGCCCATCCCTCCTCTCGCCTCGCTGTAAAGCACTGTGACGCCGGAACAAGAAGAGGAGGAGGAGACACCGGGACAGGTGCTTTGCTTGCTCCCATCCGTCCCTCCTCCCGCTTTGCTGCGAAGCCAGCAGAGCAAGAGATGCTGCACAGCTCTCGCTGAAGCCAGCAGAGCAAGAGCGATAGCTGCACAGCAGCTCTTGCTCTGCTGGCTTCAGAGTGAAGCAGGAGGAGGGACGGAAGGGAGCCCTTATACGGAGCTCCTTCCATCCCTCCTCCAGCCTCACTGTAAAGCCAGCAGAGCAAGAGCCGCTGACACGCTCTCTGCGGCTCTCGCTTTAAAGCAAGAAAAGTGAGAGCTGCGCAGAACGTGTCAGCGGCTCTTGCTCTGCTTGCTTTACAGCAAGTGATGGACAGGAGCCATGGCTCCAGCTGCGGGGGCAACAATCATCAATCTTTAGGGAAGTTTTTAATGTCTGATGCTGTACTGTTTTTAATATTCTGTTGGAAGCCGCCCAGAGTGACTGGGGAGACCCAGCCAGATGGGCGGGGTATAAATAATAAATTATTATTATTATTATTATTATTATTATTATCATCATCATCATCATTATAAGCTTGCGACTGCAGCAGTAGCCGAGGGATCCCTCTGCTGCCCAATGCATTCACTCCATAAGACGCACACACATTTCCCCTTACTTTTAGGAGGAAAATAGTGTGTCTTATGGAGTGAAAAATACGGTATGCATGGCTTGGAGAGAGTGGGTAGAAAAATGTTTTCCCCTTCTCTCATGACTTGTGGGCATCTAATGAAAGTCCTTCTTCACGCAGAGCACAGGTGAACTGTGGAACTCGCTCCCACAGGAAGCAGTTATGGCCACCAACCTGGACGGCTTTAAAAGAGGATTAGACAAATTCACAGAGGAGGAGAGTTCTATTGATGACTATTAGCCATGATGGCTCTGCTCTGCCTCCACAGTCAGAGGCAGCAATGCTGCTGAATAGCAGTTGCCGGAAGCCACAGGAGGGATGCTCTTGTGTTCGAATCCTGCTTGCAGGTTTCCCATCTGGGCATCTGGTTGGCCCCTGTGAGAACAGGATGCTGGGCTAGATGGTCCCTATTTGGCCTGACCCAGCAGAACTCTTCTTCTTTCTCATGTTTGTTTGCTGGTTTTATCACATTGATATCACATTTTTTATCTTCCCATCAGCTGAAGGTGCCATTCTGGTCAAAGGTCATCCAGAGAGCTTGAGTCCTTTTGCTCAGCTCGGGAGGAGCTTTTTCACTCCCTCCCCCTCCCCTTCTGAGAAACTCTGCTTTGGTGGTGCTGATAACAAGAGGAAGTTCGATTCTGCAATGTGCCTAAATTAAGCAACAGTTTGGGGGCCCATAGTGGTTTCTCTTCTGTATCAACTCCTTACGAAATTTTGACCACTTTGCTTTTCTAAATCTGCTTATGGGAAGAGGTGAAAAACTCTACCACTTCCCAAACCCTTGTCACCATCCTCCACTGTGAACCTTTTTCAGCACCCTTGTGCATAATTTTTAAGAGAGGGAAAGAGAACTGTTTGCTAAGTTTCCTCTTTTTTAAAAAATATATTTTTATTGATTTTTACATAAAATTTCCAAAAATCATACAACAATTTTTTTTATCTTATACAATGTTTTGGACTTCCATCAGCCACATCTGAAGATTTTTCAGTCTTTATCACTTAATCTGCATTTCATTAGTTTCATTACTTTTAATAGTCTTTCACTAATAATTCTCTTCATACTTTTCTCTGCAATATTTCACATAGTCCTCCTTACAAAACTTCTTGCAATCCTACTAGCGTAATCTGTTGATTACAACTGCTTTTCAAATAATTCACATATTTACTCCAGTCCTCTGAGAATCTCTGATCCCGCAGGTTTCAAATCCTTCCTGCCATCTTTTCTAATTCTGCATAGTCCATTAAATTGATCTGCCATTCTTTTTTCGTCGGTAATAGATTTCCAGATACAATATGCATTTCAACGGTGTGCTCCCTAGGAAATCTAAATACCGTATTTTTCGCCCTATAGGACGCACCAGCCCATAGGACGCACCTAGTTTTTTGGGGAGGAAATAAAGAAAAAAAATTACCCCCCCCCCAGCCACGGGGCTGGGGCGGGGGAAGCCCGAGCTTTTAAAAACGCACCTACCGTAGTTTTTAGAGGAGAAAAACAAGGGCAGCAGGCTCGCTAGGCTGCAGATATCTGCCCGAAGCGCAGGGCGCTCTGCTTCAGCGCACCCCGCACTCCGGGCAGCAGGCTGCTATCCGCAGCCTAGGGAGCCCTGCGGGAACTCCCGCGGGCTCCCCAGGCTTGCGGATATCTGCCTGAAGCGCGGGGCGCTCTACTTCAGCGCACCCCGCGCTCCGGGCAGCAGGCTGCTATCCACAGCCTAGGGAGCCCTGCGGGAACTCCCGCGGGCTCCCAAGGCTTGCTGATAGCTTCCTGAAGCCTGGAGAGCGAGAGGGGTCGGTGCGCACCGACCCCTCTCGCTCTCCAAGCTTCAGCGAAAGCCTGCATTCGCCCCATAGGACGCACACAGATTTCCCCTTAATTTTTGGAGGGGGAAAAGTGCGTCCTATAGGGCGAAAAATACGGTACTTAAAATGCCTCTTTGCAAATATGGTTTAAGATCCAGCAAGGCTCTTTTTATGTTCTTAATATCTCTCTGACCGCTTCCCCCCAAAACTCTCTTGCAAATTATTGTTCATCTTTCTCATTGTTTCATCCTCCTCCAGGTTTATGGCCACAAGGATGCTGATGGATTCTACAGAGGAAAATGTGGGGGGAGAACGGGCTATATCCCCTGCAACATGGTCTCCGAGGTCCAGGTGGACAGCGAGGCCACCAGGAAGCAGCTCCTAGAGGAAGGACGGATCCCTACGGACATGCTGGTGGAAAGTCTAGGTGCTCCACTCTGACCCGTGACCTTGGGGTGGGATGGGGAACCTCAGGTCCAGGCCCAGATGTGACCCACCAGAAAACACTGGCCCACAGCACTCTCCCCAGGCCTGTCAATCCCCAGCTCATCCTCCCCTCAAATGCTTTTGCCTGCCTGGAAGGGATCGTTGAATTGTGGTCATGCCCCTTGCAAGCCAGGATGCAGAGTGTTGCGTATCTCCAAATCCGGACTCTATACCACAGTGATTGAGAGCTGAACCCACCAACTGAAATTAATATTGCAAAAAGATTTCTTACATTTCATTATCTTGCAGATTGCTAATTTGCTTGGGTTTTGTTTTGGTTTTTTTAATGCAGATAACGGTGTGTTTTCCCCTCCTCCTCGTCGCCTCACAGTTCGCCCACCAAAACCTCGGCGATCCAAAAAAGGTCTGTATCGTGTCCGGGGTGTTGATTGCCTCTTACAGCCCTCTCAAGTCCCATTTGAAGAGATTGTCACAAAGCTGAGAAACAAAAAAAACAGTGTCCATGCACAAGATGTGGGGAAGGGCTTAGCTCAGTGTTGGAGCACCTGTTTTGCCAGTAGAAGCTCCCATGTTTGAACCCCAGCATCTCCAGGGCATGGGGAAATACCTGAAATCTTGGGAAGCCACTGCCAGTCAGTGAAAACGGTCCTCCTCAACTAGGCGACTCAAGGTTTTGATTCAAGAAAAGGAGCCTATGTTCCTACTTAAATCAGCCCCTTTATTCAGAACAATGAGGACTAGAATCTTGCTTGATTTTTCAAGGAAGAGCCACTGCTCAGTGGCTGGCCACATGCATTGCCTGCAGAAGGTCCCAGGTTCAGTTGGGGAAAACTTCTGCCAGCCAGTGTAGACCAGCAGTGGAGAACCTCAATTCCAGGGGCCAAATCCAGCCCTCCAGGTTTCTCTGTCTGGTCCTCACGACTGTCTCTAGGAAACACACCCTTCTGGCGGTCAGACAGAGAGGCCTGGAGGGCTGGATTTGACCCCAGAGCCACACCCCTCACCAGCCTTGCTTTGCACCCTGCTCAAGTAACTTTACCTGGTTAGGAGGTGCCCTTGAACTCTAAAAAAGTTTCTTGCTTCTATAGATGGAGGACGATGCTTTTCCACAATGGCTTTGTGTGTGTTCTGCGAATCTGGGTTTCTTAGAGCTGGCAAACAAACACAGTTCATTCACAGGGTTGTAGCTCAGGGCCAGGACACCTGCTTGGCAGGTAGAAGGTGTCGGGATTCAAGCGAGCAGAGCCTCCAGCTCAGCTCTTAGGAATTTGGCCACCCTCCAGGTGCCCGGCTTGAATCCTTGACCTCCCCTGCCAGCGTCTGCCGGCAAGATCAAAGGAGGTCTCTTCGGCGATCCTTTTCAAACGTGAAAAGAACACACCACTCCTCCCCCAGGGAGGGGGAAAGAGACAGACAGAAATATATTTACATGTCTTTATTCCTGTCTTTCACCAGTACAGAGAAACATGTCTGCACACTCTGATTCACCACTGCAGAGAGAGAATAAACTCCACCCATGTACTTCCAGTACAGGGTCATGTGCTGCTCTGAGGTAACATCCGGCTCTCAGAGCACTTTACAAACAGTCCCAGTTTCCCACGGTACAATCCAATATCACCCACATCCTGTTTACCATTCCAGCCACCTGGTGCTTGCTTCTGCATTGCTCCTTTTTCGTAACATCCTCCCCCAAAAGAATCAATGCGTGTTGCAGCAAGCAAAGCATGATCCAGAGAAGAAAACAAACAGTTGTTATACACATAACACTCCCCTGTTGTTTCAGTTCCACCCTTGGAACTCCCCGCCACTGGTTTCCCCAGTGTACCTCTCTGGTTGTCTGGTTTCCAAGGAATGAGTGCATCTGCATTACCTTGGCTAACAACTCTCTGTTGTGTCTTTGTCTCTGACTTAGACACAGCTCCAACCTGTCCTCGGTTGTTTACAACAGCAACACATGCAACAGCTAAGTTAGCAAACTCTTTTGAGTACTTCTTGGGTGGTTGACCCTTTGTAACTCTCTCAGACCTACGTATGAGGTGCTGATCCTCTCTGCTCACTGGTCCAGTCTCAGGACTCTTTGGAGAACTAGTTCCAATGGTAAACAGTGGTTCATCCTTCAGTTGTGAAGGCCTATCCATTGTGTGAGACTTCCTCTCAATGACTGTGACAACTGAGCTCTCCGAGCTATCAGTGTCATCACTTTCATTACAGCTGAAATCAGTGAAATCATCATCATCTGAATCGTCCTCAGTGGGAAATGTGTGTACTATCACTCTCTCCTGTTCAGGAGCACTCTTTAGAAATTTTGTGAGAATCACCTGACCAGATTCAGACAAAATTACTCTGTAGAGACCCTTTTCATACCCCACAAAAATGCCTCTGGCATTCTTTACTCCACCTGGAGCTTCTGTTCTCACATGAGACCCAAAAACCTTGAAATGGGCAACAGAAGGTTTTCTGTGGAACAGTTTCTCAAAAGGAGAACTTCCCAACTCTTTTGAAACCTTTCTCATTTTCGTATAACAGAACGACATTAGAGACTCGGCCCAGTACTCATGTGGCAGATGTGAACTAAGCAATTGCGCTTCCATCCCCTTTTGCAATTCTCTGTTCACCCGTACACAGACACCCCTGTTCCACGCTTCCGCTGAAACAGAAACCTTGTGTCTTATTCCCTTCTTCTGCAGGAACCTTTGGAAATCCTGTAAAAGAAAAATCTGCTTCTCATCTGTGAATAGACAATCAATGTTAGCATCATGCATACTCTTAACCTTGTCACAAAACTCCTGAAACCTCTCCAAGGCTTCCTTTGGCTTTCTCAACACATAAACCCAGACATAGTTAGAGAAATGATCCACACACACAAGATAATATCTTGCATTGCCTCTAGATGGTTCTAGAGGACCAATCACATCAGCATACACCCGCTGAAATGCCCTGTTGACTCCGGTCTTCTTCTTGCTCACACCTGCAAGAGAAACTAGGTTAGACACAGATGAATTACATTCCATGTAATCACTTTGTGCAAAAGTCAACAAATATAGTCCATCCTTCTCTCTGGCCGAAAGAAATAACTCTCCATCTTTGTAGATCTTGCAGCTCTCAGCATCGTAGGACAGTTTCAGTCCTTTCTTTGCAATCTGCGAAACACTCAGCAGATTGAACTTCAATTCAGGAACCAAGTAAACATTGTTTATTGTCAAGTCCAGACTCTTAAGATAGACAGTCCCTTTTCCGGTCGCTTCCAGCTCCTGACCATTGGCCTGTGTCACAGTGAAGCTTTGCTTCTTAAACGTTGAAAAGAGCCCTCTGTGTGGGGACATATGAACCGTGCAGCCCGTGTCAATTATAAACGCGTTCCCAACATCTGGCGTGGTTCCCTTCGCCATCAAAGCCTTTGCAGGTTCCACCATAGGCTTGGTATGACCTTTGCCTGACGCCTCAGGCTTTGCTGAGCGGCCCTTCGCTCCTTTTGGCTGACGTGGCTTCTTACAGTTCCGCTGAAGATGCCCAGCCTGTCCACAACTGTAACATTGGACAACGCTCAAAGCTACAGCATCCTTTCCAGTAGCCTCATCGGTGGGGGAATTAGAACTCCGTTCCTCCCTCCCCCTGTCCTTTACTTCCAGTGCAGCATGCCGGCTGTGTTCATCTAGAACCACGGCACTCAGGGGCACTCCCCCCTTCTTGGCATCCATGCTGAATCCAAGGGTCAGCTTTACACTCAATCTCAAGCCAGCTTTCACTTTTCAAGCCAGTAAACTCCAAAAGTTCTCTTCTGTTTACTGCTTTTTTACAGGCAGGCAAACCTTTGGGCTGTTTTTTCAAAACCCTTGCACAGCTGCGCAGATACACTTTCGATTTCCCAGGCTCTTTTTAGGCCACTCAGTAACTGGCAGACGTTGCCTAGCAACCTGCTCAGGACGGAACTCCTTATCTCACCACAGGAATTCCTGGTATGCAAGCTTGCCTTCAGAGCTTGTTTTTCAAACGCAGCTCTTGTGAACCAGAAATTAATCTTTCTGCGTTCATTCTCTCTCCCCCAAAATGCAGCATACCTTTTTTGGGGCTCCGTTGCCTTGAAACACACTCCTCTCGGTGTCAAGCTGTCTGTTTCAGCTTCTGGCTGCAGGCAGACGCTTTTCTTTATCTTCTTAGGTGCAGAGGATGGCAACGATTCATCGACCTCTCACCTCTCATGCAGATTCTCATAGATCAGATAACCATCGCTCTGCTACCAGTTGTCGGGATTCAAGCGAGCAGAGCCTCCAGCTCAGCTCTTAGGAATTTGGCCACCCTCCAGGTGCCCGGCTTGAATCCTTGACCTCCCCTGCCAGCGTCTGCCGGCAAGATCAAAGGAGGTCTCTTCGGCGATCCTTTTCAAACGTGAAAAGAACACACCACTCCTCCCCCAGGGAGGGGGAAAGAGACAGACAGAAATATATTTACATGTCTTTATTCCTGTCTTTCACCAGTACAGAGAAACATGTCTGCACACTCTGATTCACCACTGCAGAGAGAGAATAAACTCCACCCATGTACTTCCAGTACAGGGTCATGTGCTGCTCTGAGGTAACATCCGGCTCTCAGAGCACTTTACAAACAGTCCCAGTTTCCCACGGTACAATCCAATATCACCCACATCCTGTTTACCATTCCAGCCACCTGGTGCTTGCTTCTGCATTGCTCCTTTTTCGTAACAGAAGGTCCCAGGTTCATTTCCAGCTGAGGAACAGAAAAGATCCAAAACTCTGGAGGATACCCACAGGCTAAAAGGCGTTCCTCACCCCTGGTGTATGGACCATCTTGAACTAGGTGGGCCAAGGATCTAACTTTGTAAGAGACAGCTTCCTGTGTCCCGTGGGCTGGTCAGGGTGATGCATATGGAGGCACTTCTTGATACGGCGTATAGTTAAACTATGGAACTCCCTCCCACAGGAGGCAGTGATGGCCACCAACCTAGGTGGCTTTAAATGAGGATTAGATGAATTCATGGAGGAGGAGGAGGAGGAGGCTACTAGCCCCCAATGGCTCGGCCTCCACAGTCAGAGGCAGCAATGCTTGTGAATACCAATTGCTGGAAACCACAGGAGAGGAGAGGGCTCTTGTGCTCGAATCCTGCTTGTTGGTTTCTCACGGGCATCTGCTTGGCCACTGTGAGAAGAGGATGCTAGACAAGATGGGCCACTGGCCTGATCCTGCAGGCGCTTATGTTTTTATGAGGATGGTTGAGGACTCTACAACATTGGTTTTGAGGTGATGACCAACAAAGGGTTCCACCTACTAAGCACAGCACGATATCGTAGGAACACATGCAACCTTTAGACCAGGGGTAGGCAAACTGAGGCCCGGGGGCCAGATCCGGCCCAATCACCTTCTAAATCCAGCCCGCGGACGGTCCAGGAATCAGCGTGTTTTTATATGAGTAGAATGTGTCCTTATTTAAAATGCATCTCTGGGTTATTTGTGGGGCATAGGAATTCATTCATATATTTTTTCCAAAATATAATCCGGCCCCCCACAAGGTCTTAGGTACAGTGGACTGGCCCCCTGCTGAAAAAGTTTGCTAACCCCTGCTTTAGAGAATCCTGACCTATTCCTCCATGTAGGATAGCAAAGGGGTGTGACAGCATCAGCAGGGGTGGCCTGTGGTAATATGGTGTCCTGAGCAAGGACAAAACTTGACATCCCCTACCTCCCAAATATTTCTTATTTTCACAGTAATTCCTTTTTTATTTCTTATTGTTTTGAACCCCCCTCGGCTCGGCAACAGAACAACATCCAAAGCTCTGCCAATTAGAACACCTGCTTTTGTTATAGCTGCATTTAAGGTTAACCATATGCTCTGCCTGCAGGGCCTCAAACCAGCAATTTGGAAATATCTCTTGGCTAAGTCTTTGTTCTTCAGTAACGGGACGGACAGACACACTGCATTTCTATTTAAACTGGCTCTTCTGTTTTTCATCCCCACAGTGGAGCAGGAGAAGCAAGAAGAGAAGAATCCTTGCTTTGGTGAGCATTGCTTCGTCTTCAATTAGTTCAGTGATTCCCAAGTATGTGCGGCGCATAGTTAAAACAATGGAACTCCCTCCCACAGGAGACAGTGGTGGCCACCAACCTAGATGGCTTTAAAAGACGATTGGGCAAATTCATGGAGGAGGAGAGGGCTATGGATGGCTACTAACTGTGATGGCTGGGTTCTGCCTCCACAGTCGGAGGCAGCAACACTTCTGAAAACCACCTGCTGAAAACCACAGGAGCGGAGAGAGCTCTTGTGCTCAAATCCTGCTTGCGGGTTTCCCACAAGCATCTGGGTGGCCACCGTGAGAACAGGATGTTGGACTAGATGGGCCACTGGCCTGATCCTGCAGGCTCTTCTTCTGCTCTTCTGCTCTGGGCAACAGGCTGAAATAAGGAGCTGTGACTGTATGCTTCCTTTTCTCTGCTAGATGCACATGAAAGTCAGGATCTGAGCTCTGAGGATGATGCCCCAAGGACTATGGTGGCCATCTTTGACTACAACCCCAAAGAGAATTCTCCCAACCTGGATACGGAGGTGAGCAAGAGCGGCTGGTCACCCAGTGTTTCCTGGGGTAGGAAAGCACTCAAAGGTTCTTTGGTGGTGATAAGCAAAGGTTAGTCAGTTTTAATAGCATTTTGGGGCAATTTTGTCTCACCCTGGTAAGCCTCTGAGCCTCCCCACTCACTCTGCCTACAGTCATGAGGTGGCAAGAGGGCTTCTCTGATCTTCACCCTTCAAAGTAGGTGAGGCCAGCCTTCCTCAGATACTTCTGCAGATCAGCCCTGTCTTCACACACATTTCCAAGGTCACTCTCCCACCCAGCCCCCAACTTTCTCATTGTCTTCACTGTTTTCCTTCTAGGCAGAGCTGAGGTTTTGCGCTGGGGATATTGTCACTGTGCTCAGTTCCATGGACGACGACGGGTTCTATTACGTAAGTACAGGATCCTTCCTTTTTATCCGAACTGTTCAGGCACTAAATGATGTATCTGAATAAAATCAGAGGGGCTGCATTGATATGGGGGTTTGCCAACTCTTCCGCTTAGTCTTAGTCACCCTCCACCACTTTGAAAGCTCTGCCATCGTTGACCTTCGCCGGGTTTCCTTATAAAGAGTTGTTGGCAATTAAGAGCTGCGGAGCCGTCATCGTTTTCAAGGCAGCTGAGCTCGTCCACCACTTAATTAAAATAAGCTTCGGGGAACCTGATTGGTTTGATCAGAGATGGATGAAAACTGGTTGACCGCTAAACACGACATTTGCACAAGACGTAATGGACATGAGGCACACACTGCCGCAAAGCAGGACAGTGGTCACCAGTTTGGGTGGTTTACGATGCATGTGATGCGGTCAGAGAGGAATGACTTAGCAAGGCCTATCAATGGTGACAGCTATATGTAGAACCTCCATGTACAGGGGCAGTCTATCTCCAGCATCTGGTACTCTGAGGTTTAGTGAACAAGAAGAAGAAGAGGAAGAAGAGTTTGGACTTGATATTCCACCTTTCACACCCCTTAAGGAGTCTCAAAGCGGCTAACAATCTACTTTCCCTTCCTCCCCCACAACAAACAGTCTGTGAGGTGAGTGGGGCTGAGAGACTTCAAAGAAGTGTGACCAGCCCAAGGTCACCCAGCAGCTGCATGTGGAGGAGCGGGGAAGCGAACCCGGTTCACCAGATTACGAGTCCACCACTCTTAACCACTACACCACACTGGCTCTCACTCTGTGCCCCTCACTCTGAATGACTTTTAGGTGTCCACCAGGGAGTTTCATTTACCTTGTGGGCTATAGAGGCATTTCTCTTCTTTCTCTGCAGGGGGAGGTGAATGGGCAGAAGGGCCTTGCACCATCTAACTTTCTGGAAGCAATGTCCTTGGATGGAGAGCTACCTGGGGAGCCCAGCCTTGGAAGGCAGGTAAGGGGGGTGCCTTGCTGGATCAGGGCCTAGCAAATGCAGGCTTTGATCAAGGCTTTAGAATAGTGGTTCCCAAGCATTTGGGGGCCATCACCACCTTAGATTTTTAAATTCATCCCCACTGCCCCCTACTCTAAAAGCATTATTCAGAATTGCAGTTTGCACAACCCACTAAGTAAGATAATAACACAGCAATGTTCGAAAGAGCAACAATTAATTGTGCATTTGTTCAAAATCCAATTAAAACTCTTCAATGGATGAACTTGGCCCAGTGATACCAGCTTTTCAAAGCCGCTTGATGGTTGTTGACACCCCCAGCGCTCCCCCTGCGGGCCCCCCCATGGCTCTTAGCACCCCCTTGGTAATCCCACCAGTACCACCCACTGCTCTAGTCTAGAACATCAGGAAATGGGCATGCGGCTTCCTACCCAAGCACCCCACAACCTGGATTTCAGCAGGCAATTTGTGGCATGCTCCCAACTGCCCCAGTTTAACCAGAGACAGTCCAAAATGATCTCGGTCCCCATTTGGGGCATTTGGGGAGTTCAGAGTTTGGCCCCATGGGGGTTGCAAGTCTCTGCTGCCTACTGACTCAACCTCCTTCCCTAGAGACTGCCTAGAGCAGAGCTTTCCAAACTTTTCATCTTGGTGACAATTTGTAGACATGCGTCATTTCACAACACAGTAATTCAGTTTTACTAGGGTTGTCTTGCTTCCAAAAGTAAAAACCAGGACACCAGCTGACCCATGAGGATCAGCTGCCTGTGGGAGTTCCCAACGGGAATTTTGCCTGGCTTTGAATATTCCCAATGGGGAGCTCCCAAGGGCAGCCGACATGGCTCAGTCTAAGTGTCAATCAGCTCATTGGTGCTGGGAGAAAGTCCCTTTGAAGCCGTCCTGATGTCAAAAGACTGGCAGATGGCCAACCCTGCCCACTTACCAAAATTGTCCCTTTGGGCAGAGAGAGGTAAGGATCCAAGCCAAAGGCTGGATCTAGTGTTCCACACTTGATACAAATGCACACCCACATAGCCGTTAAGACAACATTGCAGTTCACACCCTGAACCACTGGCAACCAACTATAGGACAATTATATTTTTCTAGTGAATCTGTAGCGAAATGAACTGCTTTTTCAATCAGTGGAGAACGGGCAGTGAGCAGGTCTTTATTTTTATCTCTATAATGTTGGACAGCATATTGTCACCTTCACAGAATCATAGAATCATGGAATTGTAGAATTGTAGAATTGTAGAATTGAAGGGACGCCCCCCCCAGGTCATCTAGTCCAACCCCCTGCAATGCAGGAGTCACAGCTAAAGAATCCCTGACATTGTTTTATTTTGACTCCACTTTCCCATTTGTTGTAAACTAATTCTTTATTTGCCTGGCTTTGCACGTCCAACGGTTGGTTGCGTCCCTCAGAGAATGAGAAAGCGGAGAGTCCAGTGACACACGCCAGGCAGGCAGAGGGAGACAGAACGACAGAGAGAAACCATGTAAGCAGCCATTTCAGAAAATTCACAAGAGCAGCATTTCGTGCTTAGGTGTCACATGCAACAGCTGGAAGCCACCAGCTATCATGGGCCGTTCAGCAAATACCTTCAGCTAGCAAAACGGAAAGTCACAATCACTTCCTCTTAATGCCAAACTTGGGCAGTGGGTGCAGACAGAAATAGAGGGGAAATGGGTCTATTGGGAAACAAGAGGGCAGGAATCAACATGCTCTTGAGGGAATTTCAAGGTTTACAGAAGTACATGTGTGTTGGTGGAAGCAAAACAAAAGAACTGCCAGGCAGCTGAATCCCAGTGAGGACTGAGCATGCTCAGTGAGCATGGAATGTTGAGTGTCAGTTGGAAAAGAAAACAAGAAAACTGGGAGAAGGGATGGAATAGGGAGAAGGGATGGAATAAATCAAAGGGGGGCAGCTGTCTGGAACCCTGATAAAGGACCAAAGCAGTGAGGGCCTATTTGTGTATCCCTACAGATAACATCATCTGCCTTTTCTTTTTCTTTGCTGCCATCTTCCCTTCCTTTTCCTTCAGCAGTGGCATTCACCAGATTATGAGGCACAGCCTTCTGTCTTGGAGTAGCAGCTAGATAGCTCCACTGCATCACACCATCTCAGTCAGATGAGAGCCTTTGACCCATGGGCCTCTTGTGCTTTGGACGTATCAGCTTGGAAGAAGGAGAAGATAAGCTTCTGTGAGTCTGAGCGAGGCTGGCGATGACGCAGAGCTGAGACGCTGCAGTGCAAGATGAATTCTGCTTACCAGAAACTTAAGCCTTGCTGGCATTTTACTTCCAGGAACTGAGGATGTGCTGGTCGCTCTGTGAACCACTCTAGAAAGGGACTCCAACAGGAACATTTGCCATTTTAGTTTACCTTTTCTCCAGTGTGTGGTTTTGGCTGTGATGTTGTCCGATGGATGTTTCCCATCTCCATTATCTGAGAAAACGTTCCCCTTGGTTAGGAACCGAAGCTCCTTTCCCTAGGCCTGCATGGGGTGGGGTGGGGACTCTTCTCCATTCCACCAGGATTTTCCTTGAGGCCTCCCACTGGTCTGTTGGGGATAGATTTTTACAGCAGGGGCATCTGAGAAAAAGACGGACGGTGATCCCACCAGGGTGCAGGGTGTATGTGTGTCACGTTTTCTGAAAGCTGAAATAGATTTTACTTGGGATTCCCACCCATTGGCTATTCATGCAGATTCACACTACAGGCCTCGTGCAATTTATAATCCAGATCATGGAAGATTCTAAATTGCTAGCGATTGTGGCAGAGTTTTCCCTCTCACACTAGGATCACCATTTGAGGATTTAATGCCAGATAGGCCTAAGCGGATGAGGAGACACCTATGGTCATCCAGATGTGGTCCCCCAGCAGCCACCATGGCCAATGATCTGGGATGATGGAGGAGACGGTGACTTGCCATGCTGGTTGTGCTCTGCCTCCTTGGTCAGAGGCGGTAATGCTTCTGAAAACCAGTTTTCTGGAAATCACAGAAGGGGAGGATGCTCAGGTCCTGCTTGTGGTCTTCCCAGAAGAGGCATCTTGCTGGCCACTGGGAGAACACGATGCTGGAGTAGATGTCTTCAGGGCACTTCTGAACTCCCTCTGAATGAGGCAGCAATGGCCACCAACACTTGCTGGAAACTACAGGAGGAAAGAGTTGCTCTTGCGCTTGGGTTCTGCTTGCAGGTTTCCCATCCCACAGGCACCTCGTTGGCCACCGGACTAGACGGGCCTTTGGTTTCATCCAGCAGGCTCATCATATGTTCTTATGACTCCACCAACATTTGAACAACCCAGAACCTCTGGGTAATTTTAGTCACAGTGACTTAGCAGTCTGGGAGCCCTCCTCTCCTCAGAGTCCTTTCACATTCTTGCACTGGATCAGATCCTGAGGACCATTATAGTTCTCTTTGCCACTGGGCAGGATGTTTTAAGACAGCCGGCTGAATAAGGTCCTCCCCCCTACTCTTGAGGATTCTCACTTCATATCTTTTTACAGTCTTTGAAATTCCTCAAGTGTTTCCCTCAATTCAACACCCCAAATCTCGGGATTTTACATTCTGCAAAATTCAGGAACAACTTCACAGCACTCTTTCCTTAATAGCTTCATTTCCTACCTCACCAAACCTACCAGAACATGCAGGTGACATTTGGCGGGACCCATTCCATAGATTTCTGGCTGTGTGATAAGGACAGCCTTGCTGGGTGAGACCAAAGGCCTGCCTCCATGGGCTCTATCCTGTTTCCCATATGCTTCTAGGAAGCTCACAAGCAGAGCAGGGGAAAAACCTTTAAAGTATTTTCAGAACCAAGTGTTTTGATAAAATCCAGCGCCTTTCACACATTCCCACGTATCTGGGGTGAAGAAATCTCCCAAGCGGGTTGGTCAAGTGTGGGACTATAAAATAGGCCCAAAATTTCTCCTTAAATGAAATTTCTTGTTCTGTAGAAACTCTGGAGTAATTTCTTTAAAAAAAAAAAAAGGAAGCAAGAAAGAGCTTTGATAAAGACACGGACATGTGAGTTCTTGTGGTGGTAGAGAGAGGCACTCTGGCCCTCATCCCTACATCCCACTGTGCCAAAAAAATATGGCAGCCCCAAAGGGTCATGTGACCCTCTCCTCAGGTCTGCCTTATGTGAGCTGTCAAGCACTTCTGGCTGGGGAGGGGGCACAGTGCCAGCAGGTACACCCAGCCTGAGGAGTGTGTCTTTTGTCTTGAGGAGAAGCCTGTATTCCAGGCCAAGGGGTGTTTCAAAACTATAGACTAATGGTGTGACTCTCATTCTTGCAACTGATGTTCCTCTGCATGCGTTTTGGGAGGGGAAAATCATGCTCATCCTGTTCACTCTGGGCCATTGAGTGGAGGGTGTCGGGGTTTGGATAAACTATGTTTTTATTTAAAAGAAAACTAATTTATTACATTAAAGTCTATTTTCACAAAAAAAGGAGACTGTTGCCATTAGACGTTTACTTCTTTCTATGGAGGGGTTTGCGGTGACCTAGTGTGAAGCCGTGGAAAAGGCAAATTCCATGCTAGGGATCATTAGGAAAGGAATTGAAGGGAAAACTGCTAATGTCATTATGGTGATACCTCACTTGGAATACTGTGTACAGTTCTGGTCGCCTCGCCTCAAAAAGGATATTGCAGAGTTGGAAAAGGCTCAGAAAGGAGCAACCAAAATGATCAAGTGAATAGGAACGACTGCCCTATGAGGAATGGTTGCAGCGTCTGGGACTTTTAGAGTGTCTGGGGCATTTAGAGAAAAGGCAAGAAGAAGAAGAGAAGAAGAGTTTGGATTTGATATCCCACTTTATCACTACCCGAAGGAGTCTCAAAGCGGCTAACAGTCTCCCCCACAACAAACACTCTGTGAGGTGAGTGGGGCTGAGAGACTTCAGAGAAGCGTGACTGGCCCAAGGTCACCCAGCAGCTGCACATGGAGGAGCGGAGACGCGAACCCGGTTCACCAGATTACGAGTCCACCACTCTTAACCACTACACTACAAGAGATAGGTGACACGATAGAAGCTTATAAAATGATGCCTGGCATGGAGAAAGTGGGTAAAGAAAAGTTTTCCTTCCTTTTCTCAAAACGCCAGCACTGATAAACATCCAATGAAGTTGAATGTTGGAAGATTCAGGGCAGATAACAGGAAGGACTTTTTCATGCAGCATAAACTGTGGAACTCCCTCCCACAGGAGGCAATGACGGCCTCCCACTTAGTTGGCTTTCAGAAAGGATTCAGCAAATTCATGGAGGAGAGGGCTATTCTTGGCTACTGGCCATGATGGCTCTGCTCTGCCTTCACAGCTGGAGGCAGCAATGCTTCCGAATACCAGTTGCTGGAAACCACAGGAGCTTAGAGGGTTCTTGTGCTCGAATTCTCTTTGCAGGTTCCCCACAAGCATCTGGTTGGCCACTGTGGGACCAGGATGCTGGACTAGACGGACCCTTGGCCTGATTGAGCAGGCTGTTCTCATGAGATGTTTGTGGGGATCGCTTCCCTCTCCACACCTTTTTATTCCAGAACATCTACCCCTCCCAGCTCGCTTCCTACTCATTTGCAAGACTGGTGGGGAAGGCTGTGTCAAGAGAGAGGAGGCCCACAAAACTGTCTGTGAGTTGGCAACAGAAAAGCTAGAAATTCCCCTATAGCTGCTGATTCCACCCACCCAGGCAGAAATTCAGCGAGTTCAGAAAAGCCAATGATTTAAAAATAATTTATTGCTGTTTGAAACACTTCCCCATTCATTAGGCTGATGGCACTCTTAATATGGCTAGGGTGTGTGTGGAGGCAAAGCAGATCAACAACACTGCGAGGTCAGACACATTTATCATGCTTCGAACTCCGGAGATGGAGACTGAGGGGAAGTTGCCTTTCATAACTTCTAACTGTAGCTGAAATTTCTCATGTGGCCCAATCAACCGTTGCTTTGCAGGGAACTGAAAATTAAATGTTGCAATTGCTATGAATCAAGTGCATTTGCTCTGTCAGGCTCTTGATCCAACGGGACTGTTATGGTCTTCTCTGAACACCACCAACATTTCACAAGGGTTTCGGGAAGAGATCACTTCCAGCTTTGCAGCATGGGCTGGACCAGGGGCTTCCCACCTACAAAGGAAATGCCCTTGGAATAGGATGTTCTTGCATTTGAAGGTCAACACTGCATCTCTGAAATTGCTCTGTGTTCAGATCAGCAGCGGCGAACCCCCCACTCACCTGACTCTTTTGGTCAAGCCATGTGAATATGATGTCAGGTGTGGAACGTGTGAAGCTTTGGCTAGGCCCCAAGGAGGTAGGGTGGCAATCTCCAACAATCATCTAATTGGTGGGGTTGGAAGAGCACAGTCCCTTTGCCCACATGGTTTCACTGATTGATTGATTGATTGATTGATTAGATCTATATTGCACCGTCTTCTCCAAAGTTCAAAGTGGCGTGCATGTTTCTCTCTTTTTTTTTATAAATTTTTATTGATTTTCCAACATAAATTATAACACATTACAGCTTACAATACAAAGACAAACAAACATATAAACATGTATAATTTCATAACCTTTTTTTTCTTAAACCCAATTTCAACGACTTCCCCATGCCTCCCTTTTCTGCATCCCTGTTTTAAACTTTTTCAGCAACCCCTAATCTCAATTGCTTATAATTCACTTTCTTTAACCTTTTTCTCTTACCCAATCATTTATCGCTGCAAATCTGCTTTGCCTTACGCATGACATTTTAGCACTCAATAATTTTACAACAGTTCTTGAGGTAAAGTTTAAATTTCTTCCAATCTTCTTCCACCGTCTCTTTTCCTTGGTCACGGATTCTGCCCGTCATCTCAGCCAGTCCCATATAGTCAATCACCTTCGTCTGCCACTCTTCCAGCGTGGGTAGTTCTTGTGTCTTCCAATACTTTGCTGTTTCTCACCTCTCCTCATTTAATCCCCACAACAACCCTGTGAGGTAGGCCAGGCTGAGACGCAGTGGCTTGTCCAAGGGTATTGCAGTGAGCTTCATAGCTGAGTGGGGACTTGAACCCTGGTCTCCCAGGTCCAAGTGCAACACTCCAACCACTGTGCCACACTGGCTATCCAAACTGTGTGGGCCACCTGACATCATTGTGATGCCTGGTGATTGGCTGCTTGGCCTCATCCACCTGATCCACTTGGCCAGCAACTCATCCAGGTATCCACTCCAATATTAGACTCTTAGGTTAGTGTCATTGCCGCCAGCACCAGTAGTCAAGGAGCCATGATTTGGAAGAGCAAAGAATGTGTTCTATTGGTGTGCAAGGGAAACAAAGATGTTGAGGCTGAAGATCTGTGCTGTGAACGTACAGCAATAGCTAAAAGACTTCTAAAGACCATGCACTACAAGGAGCACTTCATATTACTTCTTCTTCTTCTTCTTCTTCTTCTTCTTCTTCTTCTTCTTCTTCTTCTTCTTCTTCTTCTGTATTACATATCTTCATATTACAGCAAGAACTCCTGGATAATCCGCCTAATGTTTCTATTGCTCTAAGGATCCTTCTCACACTTCCAGTGCCAGTGGCAAGTGGTGAAAGCCATTTCTCAGAGCCCAAATGTGCAAAACCTTATATACACTCAGCAATGTTGCTAAAGAGACTAGTTGGCTTGGCAACTATACCCACTGAACATGTCCAAACATCAGCACCTGACCTGAAGGAATTGGTGACGAAATTTGCAAAGGAATGGGCACACAAAATGAAACCGAATCTTTTAAGGGACTTAAATTTTTTACATCACAATTCACAAGTTATTCAATGCAATTTCCGCACTGAACCATGTTATTTTGTATTTGAGAAAGATAATCAAATATTGTTGCATTACTTATTCTTGCAATTTAAAATAAATTCAGCAACTTCGACTTGAATGCTTTTTCAATTTTTCTATGATACTTGTTTTAGAAAATTGAAGGCAGCAGTTATTTTGGAGGAGTGCGAGTCTTGCCTAGGATGCAAAATTGCCTGGTACTGGCA
Organism: Podarcis raffonei; assembly: GCF_027172205.1. NCBI lineage: Eukaryota > Metazoa > Chordata > Lepidosauria > Squamata > Lacertidae > Podarcis > Podarcis raffonei. The sequence continues at coordinate 15,036,255 of NC_070616.1, forward strand.
CTGCATGCACAGCCGTACAAAGTAAGAAACGGCATTATCTAGTTATAAATCTCAGTACATGATAATATATTATGTTGTTTTGCTTGCCTTTTTAAAATAATGAACTCAGACTGATGATGGAATGAGACATGGTGAGAGAAGGAGAAGGAGCTAAAAGACAGTGTTGCCATGTGAATAGAAAACACAACTTAGCCTGCTCTTGCGCTTTCAGTGTGTAACAAAAACAAAACCCCTGTGTTGCAATACAGAATAATCTGCTCAAATACAGCTGCAACATGTGGCTAATAAGTATGGTAAATGTATTATTAGTAGTAGTTAAAATATAATCCAAAATTTAACCATCATAAACTTCATTATGCTGGGAGTGTGCTATGGTGACTAAGCAGAACTGCACGTGCTATAACTGGATCCAGCCCAAAAGACTTGATTATTGCAATTAATCAAATAATTTTAAATTTTAATTAATTAAAGCAATATGTCTATTGCTTTAGATTAATTAAAGCAATACATTGTTTTGGATGTAATCTTGCAGCAGAAATTCATGTGGCAACTCTAGCGCTATGAAATAGCAATGGAAAGGTGCCAACTGAGGCTTGTGACAATTCCCTGTATTAAGCGAACATCCGTGCAATAGAATATGCTGCAAAGGTGGGGATATGGCCTGGGGGAAATGGCTGCTTAGACTCCAAGCTCCATTCCTGGATAGAGCTTTAATCCTCCCAAAATGTATTATTACAGTCATACTTCGGGTTGAAGTAGCTTCAGGTTGAGCGTTTTCGGGTTGCACTCTGCGGTGACCCAGACGTAACGGAATGTGTTACTTCCAGATTTCGCCGTTCTCGCATGCGCAGATGCTCAAAATGATGTTATGCGCATGCACGGAAACGGCGAATCGCCAGGATAACCCTTTGTGTAACCCTATGAAGGCCATCTTCAGGAGAGTTTGTATTAAAGAAAAAATATTGTAAAATAGTCATAACTAATATCAGCCACAGGTACTGAAATAGACAATTTTTGATCTTACAGAAATGTACAAGGATACTTACTGGCTCTCAACAATCTATACAAAAATTTTTTTTCCTTCCAGTAGCACCTTAAAGACCAACTAAGTTAGTTCTTGGTATGAGCTTTCGTGTGCATGCACACTTCTTCAGATACCTGAAGAAGTATCTGAAGAAGTGTGCATGCACACGAAAGCTCATACCAAGAACTAACTTAGTTGGTCTTTAAGGTGCTACTGGAAGGGAAAAAAATTTTTGTTTTGACTATGGCAGACCAACACGGCTACCTATCTGTAACCTCAACAATCTACGTATAAGGAACTGGAATGTAAGAGGAGAGAATTAAAAGGCCTGGAGGTGAATTCATAGAATTATAGACTTGGAAGGGACCATGAGGGTCATCTAGTCCAACCCCCTGCAATACAGGAATATTTAGCCCAATGTGGGGCTCAAACCCACAACCCTGAGATTGAGATTCTCATGCTCTACTGACTGAGCTTTCCTGTTGGTTTCAACTGGTTAATTTATTGCATATAAAACAGTGTTTCACATTTGGTGGGAAGGGTTCTTGGCTGATGGCTAACAAAATATGTAAACAGGAAAATACATCTAGAACAGTGGTTCCCAAATGTTTTCAAGCCACCACCCCTTGGTTTCTTAAATTCATCCCCCGTGCCCTCTACCCTTGCCAACAAAAAGCATCGTTCAGAAGAGCACTTTGCACGACCCTCTAAGGAAGATAATAACACAATTATAATTCCTTAAACTTTGACTTCAGCTCAATGTCATTTTGTAACTCAATCAGTTCTTTCTTCACCACCTCCACTTCCTCAGTATCTGAAAATTGAATTATTTCATTTCATGATGGTGAATTTTCACAAATCCGAAGCAATGTTTTTTAACACACCCCTGAAGGTTCAAAATGATTTTCCTCGATTTCTCCTAGCTGGAAAGAGTTGTTGTTACTTGGGAACTCTGCTATTATTTTAAATTGACATGGGTTGCATAAGGTAGGGGCACATGCAGGTGTATGAAACATTTCTCTTCATTTGATGCATGCCACATTATTATGTATAATATTTAAAGAAATTCCTTGACCCTCCTGCAGGGGTAGGCACTTAAGGCCCGGGGACCGAATGCAGCCCAATCGCCTTCTCAATCTGGCCCGTGGACGGTCCAGGAATCAGCGTGTTTTTACATGAGTAGAATGTGTCCTTTTATTTAAAATGCATCTCTGGGTTGTTTGTGGGGCCTGCCTGGTGTTTTTACATGAGTAGAATGTGTGCTTTTATTTTAAATGCATCTCTGTGGGGCATAGGAATTCGTTCATATTTTTTTCCCAAAATACTGTCTGGCCCACCACATGGTCTGAGGGACGGTGGACCGGCCCACGGCTGAAAAAGGTTGCTGACCCCTGACTTAGACCCTTAGATCCTTTTCACGTGTACTACTGGCAATTCAGGTGTCCCCCATCTTATATTTGAGAACCTACAGTACTTCGCCTCTGTCTTCACCCAAAAGAAAAGCAGTGTCCAACCTGGTGATTACAGAATAAATGATGCAAGGAGGAAACTGCAGCCCAACACAGGAAAAGTGGTGCCAAGGGAACAGCTAGCTACTTTAAATGAATTCAGAACTCCAGAGCCTGATGAGCTGCACCCAAGCGTACCAAAGGATACTAAAGGAGCTTGCGGGTGTAATCTTAGAGCCTCTGAGGTCCAGCTCCGAGGACCTTCCGGCGGGTCCCTCACTGCAAGGCTACAGGGAACAATAGAGAGGGCCTTCTCGGTAGTGACGCCTGCCCTGTGGAACGCCTTCCCACCAGATGTCAAGGAAATAAACAACTATCTGACTTTTAGAAGACATCTGAAGGAAACCTTGTATCGGGAAATTTTTAATGTCTTCTGTTTTGCAGTTTTTTTATGTGCTGCAAGCTGTCCAGAGTGGCAGGGTATAAATAATAATTTATTTATGCTGATTATTATTATTATTATTATTATTATTATTATTTATTCTTTCTATAACCTTTAAGAATTATTGAAGAACAGATGAGGTCCCTGCAGACTGGTGGCTGGCAAATGTCCCCATCTTCAAAAAGGGGAAGATTTTTGTAATTTAGATCGAGTAGACCCACCTTATTTCTTTAAAGTTATTAAAACCATTTTTAATATTGTGTTTTAATTCTTGTAACCTACCCTAGGACCTTGGTGTGCAGAAAGGGTAATAAAGTGTCGTAATAACAATAACAGTAGTAGTAAGGTAAAGGTAAAGGGACCCCTGACCCTTGGGTCCAGTCATGGCTGACTCTGGGGTTGTGGCACTCATCTCGCTTTATTGGCCAAGGGAGCCGGCGTACAGCTTCCGGGTCATGTGGCCAGCATGACTAAGCTGCTTCTGGCAAACCAGAGCAGTACACGGAAACGCCGTTTACCTTCCCACCGGAGCGGTACCTATTTATCTACTTGCACTCTGATGTGCTTTCAAACTGCTAGGTTGGCAGGAGCAGGAACCGAGCAACGGGAGCTCACCACGTCATGGGGATTCGAACCACCAACCTTCTGATCGGCAAGTCATAGGTTCTGTAGTTTAACCCACAGCACCACCCGCGTCCCCAACAGTAGTAGTATTAGTAATAATAATAATAATAATAATAGAAGAAGAAGAAGAAGAAGAAGAAGAAGAGGAAGAGGAAGAAGAAGAAGAAGAAGTTGTTGTTGTTGTTGTTGTTGTTGTTGGTAGGGGGTTAGCCACTGTCTTATCCAGATGCTTTCATATTCTCAAAACAAGCTCTTTCCTTCCTTTCAAACAGATTCACCGTTTCCCTTAAAATATCCCTTAACAAGACTTTACAAAATTAGATCACAGTGCCAAACTGGCACAGCTCAGTCCCAGGAAGCCTTTGGTGAGGAAACACTCCGGGACACAGAGTTACTCAATTCTGGTGGCGAAGCCTGCAGAGCATCATGTACCCCTGCTGCAATCATCAATCACACTCAGCAATTAGTTTTGGGAGCAGTGAGGCAACACCCCAATTCCTGTGCCCCCAAATGACCTGGGAGCAACCCTCTGGCCACAGACTGGCCTCCCCCACAGCTGGGCAGAGCTTGAAATCTGCATTCCTGGAACAATGCATGGTGGGGCTTCATACAGCAGTCAGAGCATCTCAAGGGGGTGGGGCGGAGAAGGGGGTGTGGCCTTTCCTCCACCAATCCAGCTCCTGCGGACAGTTCCTCCTGCCATCCAAGGGGTGTGTCCAGGTATAAAAGTGTTGGTGTCCAAGCCACCGATGAGCAGAAGCGTCAAAGATGGCAGGTGAGTGGTCCTTACCCCTCCAAATGCTTTCTGGTCCTAAATTCTAGGCGAGTCAGAAAACTAATCTCCTATTTCAATGATAATGCTTTCTAAATGTTATACAAATCTCCGCCTGCTTTTGCTCTTTTGGGTGGGGGGGGGAGACAAATGTTGGAGCAGGTGGGGCTTTCACAGGTCTGCTGATGAAGAAACAGTCATGCACCGAAAGAAACTGCTCTTGAAACATTTTTATATTTTTGGGGGGCCAAATAAAATTGTCCTCTTTCTTTCTCTCGCTCTCCAAGGTGCACAGCTGCTCCTTGTTCTCCTGGGATGCCTGGTGGCCACAAAACCTCTCCAGGCAACAGATCTTCCTCTCCGTGGTAAGGCCCTTGCTTCTCTTTTTGCTATTGCTTTTAAAAATAATTATATTTGGAGAGTGTTTTGTTAACCCACCTATCCTCCCACCCACCCCGCCTTAAAAGGACCAGATCAAGACATTCTGATGCCCTAAACTATTTCAAAGTTAAGAGGCCCCCATAGCAGTATCTTTTAAAGTGCATTATTGGAACAGAAAGCACAATGAAAAATAGAACATTGATATTTGCATACACAAGCAACAATCTCACTGGAATACTTATCTTGCAAAAAGTCCATTTGCATTTGAGAGGCTTTTAAATGAAAGTACCTGGAGGTTTCCTGCTTAGCATGTAGCAGTGTAGTCAAAGATTCAATAAAGAGCATCTGCAGGAATTATTTGCTATAAGGGATATGGAAGCTGTAAAAAGGCATCTAGATTTTCTACCATCTATCCCATTGTAAAAACTGAGCTCGGAATAGAGAAATATTTGCCTGAGATTACTTCCCCTTTGCTTCGCACGGCTTTTAAGGTTCCAGACAATCAAAATTAACTTTCTGGATGGACGATACAAAAATATCCCTAGAGAACAGCGATTCCGCATCTTCGGGTGCCAGTCAGTTGAGGATACGAAACACTATATGCTATTTTGTAAGCTGTAGGAAAATCCAAGGGCTAAATACTTAAAGAAATTCCTTGACCCTCTTGCAGGGGTAGGCAAACTAAGGCCCAGGGGCCGGATGCGGCCCATTCGCCTTCTAAATCTGGCCCTCAGATGGTCCGGGAATCAGCGTGTTTTTACATGAGTAGAATGTATCCTTTTATTTAAAATGCATCTCTGGGTTATTTGTGGGACCTGCCTGGTGTTTTTATATGAGTAGAATGTGTCCTTTTATTTAAAATGCATCTCTGGGTTATTTGTGGGGTATAGGAATTCGTTCATATTTTTCTTCAAAATATAGTCCGGCCCACCACGTGGTCTGAGGGACGGTGGACCGGCCCACGGCTGAAAAAGGTTGCTGACCCCTTCTTCTTGTCACCCTCAGTGACATCAACAAAATCAAGTATCTGCTGTCTTGCTCGGTCAAACCAGTCATGCTCAATGCAGCAAAGTTTGTAATAAAAACGTCCCAACTCAAGAAAGTCCTTGAGTCCACTTTTGTGCTCTGTGATAAGAGTCACCCATGTATACATGCTCTACACATTACAAGGATTTTATCCCAAATGTTTTAATTTGTTTCCGAGACTCTTTGTTTACCGTATTTTTCGCTCTATAACACGCACCCGACCATAACACGCACGTAGTTTTTAGAGGAGGAAAATCCGTAGGCATGCCACCCATAGGCATTCCCTCCATAACACGCACAGACATTTCCCCTTACTTTCTAGGAGGAAAAAAGTGAGTGTTATGGTGCAAAAAATACGGTACATCTTTTCTTCTTTTTCTGTAGGTTTTTTTTTTGGCTGTAATCTGTATTTGATTGACCAATAAAATTTGTTGTGTTGTTATCTGCTTGTTGCTTAGCATATAAGACAACTCATTTCTGCACAGATTTATAAATCCAACAACAAATATTTCTGCAGCCAGTAGGTGTATATATATATATATATATATATATATATATATATATAGTCATATCAGAATGGTAAAGTCTGATTTGGAGTATGTTTTCCTTTTAAAAATAGCAATTACATAAACTTGAAATTTAGCAAACGAAACAAAAAAAAGTGTTTCAGGCCTCTTGTAATCTGGGTCCTCAATTGGAAGTTTTCATAATTTGTGCAATAAATCCAGCACTGTTCCCAAACAGCCCGAAACATTCTGCAGAATAGCCAGGGATAAATCTGTCAACAGAAGAATTTCAGTTGCTTCAAGGAAACCTTCAGATTTCCTGTGTGTTGCAACCTGTAGCTGCCAGAAGGCCTGTAATTCGACCTGTTTCTGAACAATGTGTGCAAAAACCTGCTGCATCAGTCCTGCTCCCCTGCCACCCCCCCCCCAATCCAGAAATTGTGCCAAGTTTCCTCAGGGGACTCCACTCTTTTTTGTCGCTGGAGAACATTTTGCTGTTAGAGGCCTACATAGCTGAAATGACCCATGAAATGAAACACAAAAACATCCTTTGAAATTCCCACTTCTCTGAGTTTTGCAATGCACTTCTGCAATGCACTCTCTCACTGGATCACTTTGCACCAGCTGTTCCTCTGCAGTTTGAGTTCTGCTTCCCTCCCCGCCCGCCATGGAAACAACTGCAACCTTCTGAAATCGTTCTAAGCTGTGCATGCTGTATTTGCTTACGGGACCCGCCTAGCAGCATGTTACAGTCTGCCAGAGGGATGAGTCCTTCGGATCCTCTCCAAAGCTTCTGTGGCTTAGCTGCTGTCCTTACCTGGACATTTGCTTTGCATGCTGCCTCTACAGCATCCAATAATAATAATAATAATAATAATTTATTATTTATACCCCGCCCATCTGGCTGGGCCTCCCGAGCCACTCTGGGCGGCTTCCATAAAAACCAAAAATACAGTAAAATATCACACGTTAAAAACTTCCCTGAACAGGGCTGCCTTAAGATGTCTTCTGAATGTCAGGTAGTTGTTTATCGCTTTGACATCTGCTGGAAGGGTGTTCCACAGGGCGGGCGCCACTACTGAGAAGGCCCTCTGCCTGGTTCCCTGTAGCTTTGCTTCTCGCAATGAGGGAACCGCCAGAAGGCCCTCGGCGCTGGACCTCAGCGTCCGGGCAGAACGATGGGGGTGGAGACGCTCCTTCAGGTATACTGGACCGAGACCGTTTAGGGCTTTAAAGGTCAGCACCAACACTTTGAATTGTGCTCGGAAACGTACTGGGAGCCAATGTAGGTCTTTCAAGACCGGTGTTATATGGTCTCGGCGGCCGCCCCCAGTCACCAGTCTAGCTGCCGCATTCTGGATTAGTTGTAGTTTCCGAGTCACCTTCAAAGGTAGCCCCACGTAGAGTGCATTGCAGTAGTCCAAGCCTCTGGAGAACTGTCATTCTATAATGGAGTTCTGGGGACCTGTATAACAGAGAACTGTCTTGCTGAACTACAGTTCTCTGGGAGAAAGCCATGTCTAAAATGGCCAACTTTTAAACTGGACTCAGCTCCTGTCCTTTGAATGGGTTAGCAGGCGATGTTACTTCTCTTTGAGCAGGGAGAAGCCTCGCCTGCAGATTTCTGTCTATCAGGCTGCTGTTAAACTCCTTAGAGCAGACCAAGACATTTTTTCCTGCTCAGCTGGCAACCCTGTCAGCATAGAACAGCTCTGCTCAGAGAGCTACGCTGATCGCTGATCTGCTCCCAAGTCAAGTCCAAGGTGTTGCCATTAGTATGTGAAATACATTCTTACAAAGGCAGAATGGGAATTATGTGGCACTTGTACAGTGAAGGTGCCTGCCTGATTTCAATAGGCAGGGAGTTCCAAAGTGTAGAGGTGCTGCCACACTAAAAGACTGAATTCTTACAAATGCAGTACAGGTATTATGTGTCACCTGTAACTGTGCCAATTCCGGAGATCAAAGCGCTTGAGTGGGCATATGTGGGGTATGGCAATTTTGCAGATAAGCTGGTCCCAAAAGCTTTATTCATGTACAGTGGTACTTTGGTTCTCGAACGGCTTAGTTGTCGAACAAATCAGCTCTCGGACACCGCAAACCCGGACGTAAGCAATACAGTTTGAGAATGTTTTTCGGAAGCTGAATGTCCAACACGGCTTCCAATTGACTGCAGGAAGCTCCTGCAGCCAATCGGAAGCTATGCCTTGGTTTTTGAACAGTTTCGGAAGTTGAACGGACTCCCAGAACGGATTAACTTTGAGAACCAAGGTACCACTGTATACTAATAGGACCACCTTGAACTTTGCCTGGTATCAAATTGGCAACCAGTACAGCAGGACCGTGCAGAACCGGGGGTCGGCTGGGTACACTTGCCCTGGGCCTCAGAGGGCTATGTTGTTCAGCCCCCCCCCCCCCAGGGCCTGCCAGACTTACACAGTCATGCCAAGAACAGGATTCCCAGCCCCAGGCCTCAGACAAGCTCTCTGAGCCCAGGTATTACATGCTGACAATATCTCACTCCTGTTAGCAATTATGCTGCAGCTTTTTGTTCTAAGTGGGAGGTGCAAACAACACCCCTTGGTTTTAAATGGAGGCATTTGATGCAAGATTCTCCTCTTGGACAAACCCAGACTAAGGGATGGTCTCTCTCTCTTGTTGCAGCCATTGGGAAGATTCTGGACACCTCAGACCTTCTGAGGAGTGTAGAAGAAGCAAAACAGCTGGTCGAAGATGCCTACAAACGCACCCAGCAGCGGTGAGGGCTGCGTCTCCTCCCTTCTCCACACAGCCACAGTGGGTTTAGCTGTGGCTCCTGCATAGCAGGGGGTTGGTTTGGATGACCCTTATTGGTCCCTTCCAACTCAACAATTCTATGATTCTGCGTTTCACAGGATCGTGCCGATTTACATGAGAAGGACCTGGGTGTGGCCACGATGGCAAGGGTCATAACGCCGCTGTCCATGAGCAAACTGGGTGCCTAAGGTTGCCAGCTGTTTTCCTGGCCCCTGCTCCTGCGCATTTAACAGCAACGCTGGCAAAGTGCTTGTCCTTTACTCCATACCGCATAAAGTTTCAACCGCTAGTGTTGACAGATCAGGTAATTGTTAAAAGGAGAAGTGGACAACTCAGGCTGCTGTTAAAGGTGTAGGAGCAGGTAAGTTGACAGCCTTACGGGTTATCTTCTGCTTTCTCTCCTGACTTTCCCCAGTTTGCTGGAGAGTTGCTGCATTGTGTTTCAGGTGGAAATTCGAGCAGAAATCCTTCAAGAAATCCTTCACACACAGGGGAAGGCTACCCCTCCTGTATATCTGCTTGCTGTGCCCCTGTCAAAGAGATACAGAAGCCCTGCAAGATCAAAGTGATGCAATCAATAAAATTGCATTAAACTATCATTTAACAGAATTTCTGTGCCACTTAATTTTAGACATGGTTGGAGGCTTATTATGAGATAATCAGAAAGTCATTATGGTATTGTGCTTGAAATAGCCATGATGACAGGAGCAAATAAACTTTTCTGGCTAGTTCAGCAATAGAATCCTCTATTAGAGTCTAACCCTCACGTATTACAGGAGACCAAGAATTAGGAGGTGCTCAGGGCATCATCCAGACTGACCCCAGCAACCAACAACAATATAATGAAATGTGCTTTCAAGTGCTGTTGCGTGACAAAGCTTCACTCAACTGTTTTCCGGCCCTCCAGCTTAAATGAGAAGCTGCAGAGAGAGAAGGTCAACCCCACAGATCTCCTGGTCTCCTTCAAGCAGCCCGTGGGAAGAACCAAGGAGGCGGTGAAAGCAGCGGACACCATGCACGTCACCTGGGCCCTCTTGAAACAGAAGCTGCAGCCGGCAATCCCCGGGGATTTCAACATCACAGGTAGGTGATGGAGGAGGAACCAGGTGCACTTCTTGTTTCAAGATGAACCAGCCTATTTCACACACTGTTCATCAATGCACGAAATCCAGATTTCAGTTCTGCAGCTAATCTCCAGCTAAGTTGTGTGTGCGCAATTGCATACGCTAGGCCAAAGTGTGCAAAATTATGCACACTTTGTTTATATTAATTATCACATTTATTTCCCACCTTTTCCTCCAAAGCAGCTCAAGGTAATGTACATAGACCTCCTCCCTCTCCATTTTATCCTCCCAACAACCCTGTGAGGTTCATTAGGCTGAGAGGCAGTCTAGAAGATGGAGTTTAGACAGCAATCAAATAACACAAGTTCCTATCCCAGACAGCCATTTGTAGAGAATCATGGAATTGTAGAATTGGAAGGGATCCTGAGGGTCATCTTGTCCAACCTTCTGGGATGCAGGAATCTCAGCTAAAGCATCCATGACAGATGGCCATCCAACCTCTGCTTAAAATCTCCAGTGAAGGGGGGTCCCCAAGCCCCCTCCCTGAGGGAGACCATTTACAGTCTGCAGTTTATGCTCATCAACAAGTTTGATGGTGTGAGGGGAGTCCTCTGTTTTCCTTTTTAGCTCTGATATTGCTGTCACAGTCAGCTGAAAAAGAGTCTTTAGGCTTCAAACCTTGTGCCAATTTTGTTTTAATTAATCACCCCCCAAATGTCCTATTGCAGGGGGGTGACCCTCGGGGTCCCTTCCAACTTTACAACCCTATGATTCTGTGATTGCCATTCTTTATTGCACCAGTTTGTCAAAGAAGCACTTGTGTTATGATAAGAGAAATATGCTTTCCACAAAGGTGTGTGTTTTATGGAGCAAAATTGCTTACAGAAAGCTGTGTGTCATGAATAACGAGAACTAGAATGCCGGTGGGTTTTCATGCGGCTTACTTAAAAAATAAATAAGTCACCAACTGATGTGGAAATGTAGGGAACTGAACTTGCGGCTTGGAAAATCAGAAATTGAGAGAAACTGAAGCTGGCGTGTTTACCATCTCCCTAGTGTTGGGAAGCCCCCACTCCCACCCCAGGCACGCTTTAGAAACTACTTGAAAGGGATCTGCACAAGCCACTTCCATTTTCCCAGACTGGGGTTGTGAAAGCGTGTCGGCCACAGGTCACGCAAAAGATGCTTAGTCAATGAGGCACAAGAGCCTGCTCTAGAAAGAGGAAACAGGACCAAACAATCCATTTTCTCCCCTGGTGGAAACAAATGTATACGAAATACATTGTTAATCTCAAGGTATGCTTTTCAAAAAGCATTTTATCCTAATACACACACACACACACACACACACACACACACACACACACACACCTGCTTCTGGTGCTGTATTGCGAAATTCACAAGAGTGTGAGATGCAAAGGATAAACTCCAGCTTCTTTAACTATGAACCCCAAAATCTGGGATCGCCTCAAAACTGGTGCCAAAGTTTTATAGTCGTTTTGTAGCAAAAAAAAACCCCCACAGAGTAATTGATATGTCAAACCCGGGTTCGTAGTTAACACCCCCAAACCCAACATTGTCTGATCCCCTCAAAACCAGCGCCAAAGTTTTGTAGTCGTTTTGTTGCAAAAACCCCATATTTTGTAGTGCCCCACAAATGGAGTCCTTCATATATCAAACCCAATGTGCTTTCTGCAAAACCTTTGCAATAGTTTGGCGTCGGTTTTGAGTGAATCAGATGATGTTGGTTTTTTGGGTGTTAACTGCAAACCCCTGGGTTTGAAGTATGAAGCACTCTGTTTGTGAGGCGCTACAAAACATGGGGTTTTCACCACAAAACGACTACAAAACTTTGGCACTGGTTTTGAAGGAATCGGACAACGTTGGTTTTTGGGTGATCCCGAGACTTCTGGGTTTGATGCATCAATTACTCTGTCTGAATACCAGTTGCTGAAAACCACAGGAAGGAGAATTTCTGTTGCACTCAGGTCTTGCTTGCAAATTTCCCATAGGCCTCTAAGTTGGCCTTTGTGAGAACAGGATACTAGAACATTGGCCTGATCCAGCAGGCTCTTCTGATGTTAGCATCACAAAATTCCGATCTGGGTTTATCAGCGCAAGAGGTGTAGTAAATCTGTTCAGCTCACTTAAAAACATGGACCGAATTAAACCCTTCCGTGTCCCTAGCTGAGACCTCTTCCATCTCCTTCCTCCTGCAGATGTTCTCAGTCCAGGCCAGATGCAAACTATCTACAAGGCGTCTGGCTGTGCCAAGCAGGAACAGAGCCCATTGCAGTGTGATTTCAATAGCCCTTTCCGGACTATTACGGGAGAATGTAACAACAGGTAAGCTTCTATATCCAGCATGTCGGCTTTTAAAAGCCCAGCCCAGCCATGAACTCATTTGGTGAGCTGCTCACAGACAGGACCATAGTTCAGTGATATAGGCAGCGCATCTGCCCTGTGGACAGGTTCAAACCCTGGCAGCATCTCCTGGTAGGACTGGGGGAAAGGCCTGGAGAGCTGCTGCCAATCAGTGTAGGCAATATTGAGTTGATGGAACCATGGTCTGGCTCCATATAAGGCAGCTTCCTAAGTTCCCATTAACAATGGAGGAGAAAAACCATGAACTCCCCCTTGAGTGGGATTTAAATGCAATAAATAAAAATATGATTCTCTCCCCCCCCCTTTGCTGCTTTTTAAAAATGAATCTCTGTGGCCCTTCTGGAACATTCCAGGAGGATTCCTACCTTAGGGGCCAACAACCGCCCTTATGCCCGGCGGCTTCTGCAAGAGTACGAAGATGGCATATCCCTCCCGCGTGGCTGGACGGAAAACAAGACATATTATGGATTCCCCCTGCCCTTGGTAAGGAGTCAACCCCAGCTGTGCTCTGCTTTGCAAAACAGATTTCTGAACGGTTGCTCAGAATGCGTCAGGGTTTTAGGAAAAGAGAAGGGATAATTTTTTTAATCATGATGGAAATCCACAGCATGACAACAGGAAATGGGAACAGAAGATACAAGACGGGTGAATTAATGAATACATAACAAAAAAATAATGATGGAATATTATTTTAATATATGATCACAGCAGAGAGACTCTTTTGTGGACAAAGGCAGAAAGACTTGTTGTTTAATATGGAGGAATAGTTGTTCAAGTTATTGGAGACAAAGTTGACATGTTTGATTACAGAAAAACCATTGCCAACACATTTATTAATAACAATAATTAGAGAAGCCCTTTTGGACTTTTTGTGTGGAAAGTAAAATGAATTAATTTGAGATATTTGGGTTAATAAGTATTATTGCCTAACAGATAGTAGATCAGTTGGATGTCATTCTGGAGTGAATGTTTTGAATAATTCCTTTTATGTAAGTGACAGACAGAAGATCAGAAGTCTTTTTTATTTTTCTTCTTTTTGAAAATTTTACTTGGGTGTCCTCTGGGCCATTTTTGGAGCCCAAGCGGGAGGCAGGGAAGGATTTTAGGGAAAGAGGGGGAAGGTGGCAAAGCGGATAGGAAAGTGGCACCTATCACAATGCATGTTATAATCTGTGTTCTTCTATCATAGAACTGTAGAGTTGGTAGGGACCCCAAGGGTCATCTAGACCAACCCCCTGCAATGCATGAATCACAGCTATGAATTTAGCCTGGTAACAAATCAGCAGACAGTGCAGATCTCTGGTGCTATAGGCTGACAAGGTCTCACTCCTGCCAGCAACTGTGCTGCTGCATTCTGCCCTCGCTTTAGCTTCTGAACTTTGACTGCCGGGGTGTTTTTGGCCCCTTCAGCGAATCTGGATAAGTGTGAGGCCTTTTGGGGGTGTCCAGGCTCAGGGTCCGCAAGTTTACAACCATCAGCCTTGGCGCTTGGAATCGGCGACCGAGATCTGTTCCTCTGTTATGTCTTGGTAATGTCTGCTGCAGGTCCGGGCGGTATCCAACCAGATCGTCGCCTTCAACGACAAAAGACTCACCGACGACCCATTCCGATCGGTCATGTTCATGCAATACGGCCAGTTTATTGACCACGACTTGGATTTTGGGCCCAGTACCACGGCCACCCTCACCTTCATCAAAGGAGCAGACTGTGAAAATACTTGCGCAAAGGCACCCCCTTGCTTCCCCATCAAGGTGCGTGAAAGTCCAGGATTCATTCTACCCTTTTCCAGAAATGCAACCTGTCTGATACAATAGTCCACGGATCCCCGACACAGATAATCATAATCATAATACTTTATTATTTATACCCCGCCCATCTGGCTTGGTTTCCCCAGCCACTCTGGGTGACTTGCAACAGAATATTGAAATGCAATAGTCTATTAAACATTAAAAGCTTCCCTAAACAGGGCTGCCTTCAGATGTCTTCTAAAAGTTTGGTAGTTGTTTTTCTCTTTGACATCTAGTGGGAGGGCATTCCACAGGGTGGGTGCCACTACTGAGAAGGCCCTCTGCCTGGTTCCTTGTAACTTGGTTTCTTGCAAAGAGGGAACTGCCAGAAGGCCCTCGGCGCTGGACCTCAGCGTCCGGGCAGAACGATGGAGGTGGAGATGCTCCTTCAGGTATACTGGGCCGAGGCCGTTTAGGGCTTTAAAGGTCAACACCAACACTTTGAATTGTGCTTGGAAACATACTGGGAGCCAGATTGAAGGTCACATACATCATCATCATCATCATCATCATTATTATTATTATTATTATTATTATTATTATCCCACCTTTCCTTCCAAGGATCTCAAGGTGGTGTACATAGTTCTCCTCCCCATTTTATCCTCCCAACAGGGTTCTGTGAGGTAGCCTAGGCTGAAAGCCAAATGTCACCCCCATGGCCATTGTGGGGAGGATTCGAACCCAGGCCTCCCAGGTCTGCCACTCTAACCACTAGACCACCACTGGCTCTCTATTTCATTTTTAAAAAATTATTATTTTGTGGGGCTGCAGATCCCTCCTAATGACCCAGTGAAAGACCCCAAAGGCTGCATGGCCTTCACGAGAGCGGCCCCTGCCTGCAACGGGGGCTACGCCATCCGCAACCAGATCAACGCTCTGACGGCCTTCCTTGACGCCAGCATGGTCTACGCCAGCGAAGTCGACTGGGCGAGGCAACTGAGGAACGCCTCAAGCAACCAAGGGCTGCTGGCTGTCAACCTGAACTACACAGACAAAGGGCTGGCCTACCTCCCTTTCGGCAACCCGCCAGGCTTCCCAGAGCTCTGCAATAAAACCAACACGACAGCAAAAATCCCCTGTTTCTTTGCAGGTAGGTCTGTTTATTTTTATACTGAATCAGACCCTTGTTTCACACTGACTGGCACCAAGGGCTCTCCGGGGTTTCAAAAGAGGGGATATTCCCAGCCCTTCCCAGGACCTTCTCCCTAGCACAGAGCTTTGGCCATGTCCTTTAAAATAAACCAACATGCTAGTCCTCATGATTCTAAATGAAGGGCTGATTTTGCATGTAAGGCAGATGTTCTTTCACAGAGCTTTGGTCCTTCGGCTCAAGACCAAGTAAGATTCCAGTCCTCATTGTTCTTGATTTGAAAAGGAAGGTATTTTCTACTGAGTCAAACCACAAGTCCATCTAGCTCAGTATTGCCTTACACCAGGGGTCGCCTGGGCCGGTTCACTCCAGCAGAGATCCCTCTCACGCGTGCCTGCAATTTCCAGTGCCTGCGCATACGCAGTTTTCAGCGACACGGAAGTGAGTCCCCACGCTGTGCTGGTTTAGCACAGCATGCAAGGATTCACCGAGCAGGCGGCTCGGGAGCAGCTCATGGGCCTTGGGCTGCTGACCCCTGCCCTACACTGACTGGCAGTTGCTCTCCAGGATTTCAGGCTACCCTACCTGGAGATGACATTGGGGATTTGAACCCAGGACCTGCTGCATGCAGAGCAGGTGCTCTTCCACTCAGCTATGCTCCTCTGGAAACCTGTAAGGAACAGTTGAGGGACAGTTGATGTTTAGCCTGGAGACAAGAAGGCTGAGAGATGTTAGGAAGCCATCTTCAAATATCTGAAGGGCTGTCATCACATGGAAGGTGGAGCACGCTTGTTTTCTGCTGCTCCAGGGGGTAGGACCTCAACCAAGGGATTAAAATGGCAAGAAAAGACACATAACATTAGGAAGAACTTCCAGGTGGTAGTAGATTTTCAACAGGTCTACCTTGGACACTGGTGGAATCTCCTTCCTTGTAGGTTTCTAAACAGAGGTTGGACGACCATCTGCCAGAGATTCCTTAGCTGTGGTTCCTGCTTTGAAGGGGTAGATAACCCATGGGGTCAGGCTTGCTTAATGGGGACTCGAAAAAGGGCCTTTAGGCTCTCAGTGGCTGCTTCCAGACTTTGGGATTCCCTCCCTGGAGAAACTAGACTGGCTCCTTCCTTGTTGTCCTTCTGCTGGCAGGTGAAGATTGTTTTATTCTGCCAGGACTTTGAGGACTGGCTGTTTTTTAAGGGAGGACTTTTGATAGTGCTGTACTGTTTTTATTATTTGTATTTCGATGTGAATTTTATATTGTTTCAATTCTATTAGAGTTTAATTACCTCTTTTTGTTTGTTTTTGTTTGTTTTTTGCTTTCTTATTTTTTTACCAAAAACAAAAACGGCAAAGAAACGAAACAAAAACAAAACGAAAAAGACTTTAATTACTTCTTATTGATTTATCTTTTATATATTTTTAGCTCTTTGTCTTTTATCTGCATTGTTTCAATTTGTATAAACCACCTTGAGTCCCTGTCTGGGGAGTTGGTGGGATATAATAATAATAATAATAATAATAATAATAATAATAATAATAATAATAATAAAAGGTAGATAGATAAATAGATGATAGATGATAGATAGATAGATAGATAGATAGATAGATAGATAGATAGATGATAGATAGATAGATGATAGATAGATGATTAGATAGATAGATAGATAGATGATAGATAGATAGATGATAGATAGATGATAGAAGAAGTCTTGCTAAAATGTTGTGCCTTTAGAGAGCCTGTGCTTTCCAAGTTGTTTCTTACAAGCACAAGGTGGCTGGTTGGATCTAACAACACTTCCTTCTTCTCTGGGGTCTTCAAGGGGACAATCGTGTCAACGAGATGCCAGGTCTAACTGCCTTGCAGACGCTCTTCATGAGGTTCCACAACCGCATGGCCTCTCAGCTGAAGATGCTGAATCCACACATGGATTCAGACACCATCTACAACATAGCCCGGAAAATCAATGGAGCAGTAATTCAGGTACTGGTTGAGACAGCAGCCCTGTGCCGCTAAGAAATGAGGCAAGGTCTTGTCAAGATGCAAGGCCGGTTTGGAAAAGCCCCCGCTGTGTTCAGTCCAGACTACTGATGTTCATGAGTTTGGGATGGGGTGAGCTAGCTGTGGAGAGGTATGGCGGGTGGGGTAGATTCTTATCTCTGTTACCCACCAAGACCAACCTCAGTTCATAGGGGATTCTCTTGGAATAACTAGGTCAATCACCTACTGAAACCCTTTTTGGTATGCAGAGTGAGCGGAGTTTAAGCTTGACAGAAAGGCAGTGTAGTGTAGTGGTTAGAGTTTCAGGCTACTTGGACCTGGCAGGCCAGGGTTTAAATCTCTACTCAACCTGGAGCCAGTCGCTGCCTCCCAGCCTAATCTGCCTCACAGGATTGTTGTGGAGATGAACTGAGGAGTGGAAGGGCCTGTACACCACCTTCAAGCCACATCCCATGGACTGGCTAAATGCAGAGGAAGGGCACCAACCCCCAAGGGAACCCCCAGGAGAAGGCGGCTCAGAGCCTGGGGATTGTCAGTAGGATGGCAATGAGCGGTCCGAGGGAGAAGATGGAGAAGACTGGGAGGGCTTGGTGAGCAAGAAGAGTCTGTGGCAGAAAAAACCCCAGAATTAGAAGCAGAGGCAGGAGAGGAGGGAGATCAAGAGGCAGTCTGGCTGGTGAAGAGGCATGTGTGTCTCTCCTTCCTGCTACTATAAGCTCCCTTCCCTGCCTCTGCCCCCGGTCTCCCAGGACCAGAAGAGGCATGAAGCAAGAGAGCAAAGTCAGACACACAGGCGCAGTCTCATATTGCTTGGGAGAAACCCTGGAGGGGACTTAGGCAGCTGTGGGAAGGTGGTGACCTTAGTCCCTGCAACTGCCTCATTGGGGCAAGACCTACTGGAATCACTAGGCCTGTGCTGTTTTGGTTTCTTTGAATATGTTTTAAGGGAGAACTTCAGTGTCTGTTTCTCTTCACGCTCTCCTCTGCTTCTACATTCCAGAAAATCACCTATAGCGAATACCTGCCGGCCCTCCTGGGTGACGCATTCCCTCGTTTTGTGGGTCGCAGCACGGGCTACAATGACTCCGTGGACCCGCGAATCGCCAGCTCCTTCACCAACGCCTTCCGTTTTGGGCATGCCTCGGTGCGGCCTGTGGTGTTTCGCTTGGATAGCCGCTACCAGCTTCAAAGCGAGACCCCCCTCGAGAAGGAATTTTTTGCTTCATGGAGAATCATTCAGCAAGGTATGTCCCTCTTGGGCAAGGCCAAGAAGAGGAGGGGGAATGCGGTGCAAACCTCCGGGGCCCTGAGGTCCGAAAAAGGTCCTGGGGCCCAACCATGTTGCATACGGTTTATGTCATTCTTAACAAAATAATGTATTTCATGCTCAATGTACATGCTATTCTGAATAATGACTTGCAGACTAGACTTGTGCTTTGACTGTACAGCGGTGCAGCCTTGTCTTATTATGTACCATCACATCTGTATGTTTTTGTAAGTGAAGACAATGCAACTACAACAAAGTTGTGCAATACACATTGTGTTGTGCTACATGTACAAGGTTAACCTTAAAGTGTATCACCAGCTCAGCAACTAGTGGGTGCTTATATTATTGATATTAGTCATTAGGATCTTAATACAGTCGTACCTCGGAAGTAGAACAGAATCGTTCTGGTAGTCCATTTGACTTCCAAAATGTTTGGAAACCAAGGTGCAGCTTCCGATTGGCTGCAGGAAGCTCCTGCAGCCAATCGGAAACTGAGTTGGATGTTTGGGTTCCAAAGAACGTTTGCAAACCGGAACACTCACTTCCAGGTTTGCGGTGTTTGGGACTCCATCATCTGGTCCTTCCCCCATCACATGGTGGTTTCTGTATGATTTTTCCATCTATCTCAGATTCCAGAAAGCCCGTCGATTGAGGCTCAGGTACTTCTTCCCATATGCGCCAGCCCATACACTTAGCAGTGCAGGAACCTCCAGGCCACAGGCCAAGTTTGGCTGGCAAAGGTCCTAGTTTTGATGCACATGGCGAATCTCCCCAAAGCACATACCCTCCTGCTCCACAGCTGAGATTGTGTGTGACATCAGGAGTGGGCAAAAGTGAGATCCCGATTCTTTCTCGGTAAGCAGGGCTCGCTGTCAGTACCTCCCTTGAGCAGTTGAGGGCATTTGCTTCCTCTGTTGGCAGGAAGCAAACTGGAGTCAAATCCCTTCCTTCTGGCCAGCTTCAAAGGAGCTTGCTGCAGCATCAATCAGTGGTTAAACCCTGCAGGATAGCTCAGTTGGTAGAGCATGAGACACTTAATCCCAAGGTTGTGGGTTCAAGTCCAATGTTGGGTGAAAGATTCCTGCATTGCAGGGAGTTGGCTAGATCAGTGGTTCTCAATCTGTGGGTCCCCAGATGTTGTTGGACTACAACTCCCATCATCCCTGAGCTCTGGCCTTGCTAGCTAGGGGTGATGGGAGTTGTAGTTCAACAACATCTGGGGACCCACAGGTTGAGAAAGGCTGGGCTAGATGATCTTTGTGGTCCCTTCCAACTCTAAAAGGTACCCTACTTGCACAGCTGCAGGCAGGTTGTGGTCTGGAAATCCAGTAGAGGCTACAGGTTCAGCAGGTGGGGGGAGATGGAGGTCCCTCAGGCAGCAGCTAAATGTGCCAGTGAGCCATAATTTTGCAAGCAGATGTTTTGTTCTTCCAGGAGGTATTGACCCGCTTATTCGAGGCCTCTTGGGTAAGCCAGCCAAACTGGTGAGGCCGGACCAGTTGGTGGTGGATGCTCTCAGGGACAAACTCTTTGAACAGATCAGGAATGGCAGTGGACTAGATTTGCCCTCCCTCAACATGCAGCGAGGCCGAGATCACGGCCTCCCAGGTAAGGCAAGCAGAGCCTGCACAGATGTTGGAGACTGTTGCTCAATGACCAGCCGGTGCAGAGAAATGTCTGAAAGACTCATTGGCCAGCCTTAGTCCCCTCTTGAGAAACTCTCAGGAGCTGGGTACGGGAGGCCAGTGAAGACAGAAATCTCCGAACCAAAGAACCTAGGAAGAGCCTGCAGGATCAGAGCAATGGCCCATCTGGTCCAGCATCCTGTTGCCCTGATGGTTGGTTGATGGATGAGAAGCCCACAAGCAGGAGCTGAGCAGAACAGCCATCTCTTCACATCCCAATAGCCTTCTAGTGGGATATAACCAACATGTTTAATTCTAATTAATGCATGAAGGGGTTAAGACCATAGAGTAAGCTGTCCTGTCAGGCTTAGCTAGGTCACACACCCCACCTGGGGAGGAAGCTCTATGGAACTATTTGTTCCCCTCTTTCCACAATAGCTATGCTCTGTCTCCACCATTAGAAACAGGATGCCTCTGAATATCAGTTGCTGGAAACCGCAGGTGGGGAGGGTTGTTGCTGTCGTGCTCCCTAGCAGAAATAAACTTCCTGGCGGACTGTATGCCAGGAAAGGGGTCCCACCCACTTGGGTTGGCTGCATTACAACAACAACGCCCCTCTAAAACCCCACTCCGCTCTTCTTTGCCTGTGCTAGAGTGTCTCTCTTGCACTTCAGATGCCTTGAAATGAACCCAGCTTTTGATATCGGTGCTCGTCCTGCAGGTTACAATGCCTGGCGGCAATTCTGCGGCCTTTCCCAACCCCAGAATGAGAACGAACTCGCTGCCGTCATCCAGAACCGCGATGTGGCCAAGAAGTTTATGAGCCTTTACAAGACCCCCAACAACATTGACCTCTGGGTTGGGGGCGTGGCAGAGCCTTTGGTCCGGAATGGCAGAGTTGGCCCTACCTTCGCGTGCATCATCGGAGACCAGTTCCGAAGGACTCGGACCGGTGACAGGTGAGCAGGCAGAGGAAGCCCAGAACCTCTGTGATTTTCTGTTTCAATCGACTGGTCTTCCTAAGTAGCTTACGTACACCCGTCACTTTCCTTCTAAATTAAGCAGAAGCCATTTCATCACAAAGACAAGCAAATTACAGCCCATAAACTAGTGGCAAGGCCAGCAGGAGATGGTTATTTTGTTTCACTTTTCATTTATTTTCATAAAATCTATACAAAACAAAACAAAAAAAAAACCCTCAAAGTGGTTTACAAAAAAGGGGAAAAAATTAAAAACCATTCTTTAAAGCATATGAAAAATAAAATCAGCAATAAGTGAAAAATAGATTAAAATATACTGCAACATTCTACATGTCTGTGTAGGCCTGTCTGAACAAAAATGCTTTTTTTAGAAAATATTGTTCATTTTCTTGTTACAAAATTGTACACACTTAATAATAAAACATGACACGACTATCGAAAATGGGGTCCAGTCAGTGATGTGTGTGTGTAAAATACTAAACATATTATTTTACGGTACCTAATCATGAGGTAATTACAGTAATCTATAATAAATACCTTCCAAAGCTTTTACAAATTTTGGGCCAGATCCAAATTTCTTAACTACTTCCATTAAATAATTTGGTTCTATGCAATCAAATGCTTTAAAAATATCATGTGTGAGACTTGCTAAAGTAGATGATGTTTTCCTGCTGAAAGGAAGAATGTTAAAAAAAAAAAATCCTTATTGAATCAGTAATTCTTCACCCTCGAATAAACCCAGATTGGACTGGGTGTGTGGAAATGTCAATAAACATTTTAAATCTATGGACCAGAATGACCGGAGAGGTTTTATAATCTAGATTTAACAAGGAGATTGGTCAGTATGACTCAGCATTGGTAGTGCCCAGTGATATCTGATCCCCACTTCTAGATGGGCCCTTTTTGGCCTGATCCAGCAGGCACTCCTTTTGCTTTCATGGTGCCAGGTGCTAGGGCACTGACCCCTTTTCTCTTTCCCCTCAGATTCTATTATGAGAATCCCGGCGTCTTCACCCCATCGCAGCTCCAGGCCCTCAACCGAGTCTCACTGGCTCACATAATCTGTGAAAACACCAACATCCGTGAGGTGCCACGCAATGTGTTCCGGGCCAACAGCTACCCCGGGGATTTCGTCCGCTGCAGCACTGTCCCAAGGCTCAGCCTCTTTGCCTGGAAGTGCACTTGTGATTGTGAGTCTGTCAATGGAGAGGGATATGTGGCAGGGAGTCCCACAGGCTCCCACTGCAACTAAATGCTTGCTGGATTTGACCACGGGAGCCTTGGTCCTCCACCTTCCATTTCCTCGTTTTCCAAATGCTTGGAGTTTACAAGGGCGTAACTTACTATCATGATCACCAGTGCTTTTTTTCTGGTGGTTTTCAATGGTACACAGAACCGGTATCTCTATCTATCTGTCGTCTATCTATCTAAAATAAAGGGTCAAAAGCCAGTGTCAGGTACGCTGGCAGGCAAGGGAGTTTTCCCCTCCCCTCCGGTAGCTTCCGATAAGAAGTAACGAGCCTTTGTCAGGTTTATAGTCTGTTGTATTTACAACATACTGAGAGCAACATCAGGCCGCCCTCCCCACGGATGGCAGTTGCTCACTCTGAGTCCTGTCCCCTTCCGCAGCAAGAAGTGCACCACCGGCCACCTGTCCCTCCCCTGAGCTTCCATTGTTCCTGGACCCTTTCAGTCCTCCAAGTTCTAGAGGAGGGAGGGACTTCCCCGCCACTCTCGATTTAAGAATCTCCCAAAGGCTCCCTCCCGCCTGGTTGCCTAGCTACTATCTCAAAACTGTCCAGCTCTTCCCCCGACTGAGCAGCCTCTGAATCTGCTGGTCTCTCTGCTTCTGGGAATGTGTAAGGTGGGGGGGGGGATCCTCCTCCTCCTCCTCCTCTGTCAGAGGCTGCTCTGTCTGTGCCTGCATTCCTTCATCTCCGGAGTCAGGCCAGTCTCTGGCATCTGATTCAGACCAGCCCCTGACAGCCAGGGCAAAGAAGTGCATCTTCAGCATCTCTCTGGGGAGGGAGCTCCTTTAATCCTCTTTCTCCCCTTCTTCTCTTAGCTGCAGATGGCTCTTGTTGAGGACGGAGCTCCTGTGGATCTAGAACTGGGACCTGCATCCCTAAGAAAGAAGAAAGGCCTTCGCTTGGCTCCAGTTGGATTCTTGCCCCTGCTCACGTCCCACCTACTGTTTTGGAAATTTGCAGGGGCAGTCCTACCCAACCTTGCTTTTCGCGACAAAGATCCAGAATAAAGCAGTTGCTGTGTGATAGATCCATTTGTTTCCACCTCAGCGAGACATGCATGATGTTGCTAAATAACAGCTACCTGGGTGGTTGAAATGGCTTGAAATAAGTTTGGTTTACGGTTATGATTATGATGGCATGAGGTTGTTTTCTGTCTTCAGAAAGAAAACTCTCTGTATAGACACTTTTTCAAAACGAAAAATATATGGGGGGCAGATACAAATACCCCTAAATGGTCAGTGGCTGAAACTTGAGGACGGGGAGGTTACTACCAAATGGGTTGACACTATGCTCAAAGGACAATTGTTGCAGGTCTGCTGCGCAGGGATGGCCACTGACTTAGATGGCTTTCAAAGATGATGGGACCAATTCATGGAGGAGAGGCTTATTGGTGGCTACTGGGCATGATGGCTCTGCTCTGCCTCCACAGTTTGAGGCAGCAATGCTTCTGAATAGCAGTTCCTGGGAACTGCAGGAGGGGAGAATTGCTCTAGTTCTTGGGTCCTGCTTGTGGGGTTTCTGAGCACATCTGGTTGGCCACTGTGAGAACAGGATCCTAGGCTATTTATTTTATTCACTGAGTTTGTGAGTCGCTTTCTCTTGTCTAGGGCAACCCAAAGCAAATTGCAACCAACCAACCAGACAGAACAAAATGAAAACAAAAACCCACATACTATAGATGCATTGAAACCAAAAGGAAAAAAGAAATACGTTGAAAATATCAAACCCACTTCTAAAAGGCCACAGAGAGTTAAAGGCCAAAGGCCTGTTTATAGAAGAAAGCTATTGCCTGACAACAACCTAAAGATGTATAATGATTTCTCCAGGCAAGCCTCCTTGAGAAGAACAAACCTGACGGACTAGATGAGCCATTGGCCTGATCCAGCAGGCTCTTATTGTGTTCTTATGGTTCTGGAGCCATTAGCAGCTTCCTGTGTCTCTTTGTTCAGAAATCACAGCAGTAGAGGATTGTACATTAGGGCAAGTGGGGCACTGCCCCACCACCTTGGTCTCCCCTTGGCCAACCCGCCCCCCACCTGCCTGCCTTCTTACAACCAGCCCAGAAGGTGCCACTGACTATCATCTGATTAGTCTCAGTGTTGCTTTCATAGAACTTAGCAGAGAGTAGGAAGATGAAGATAAGCCTAGAATTAGTCAGCTGCGCCTGCCATTGGCTCTGGCGCCACCTACTGTTGGGCTCCCTGCCTTCTGCCCAAGGGGCACCAGTCACTCTGGAGACACAAATTACAGTTTCATGTATTTATCTGGGGTTTTTTTTAATTAGTATTGATAGGTAAGTCTCACAACTCCAGCATTAAAAAATAAATACATCTCCCAGTTAGTGCCTATACAATCGCTGAAATGAAATCAGAATATGTGTTGCACATAGCTTTCGAAATCCAGCTATGTGACAATATGGAAAGGAAAGAGAAAAGAGCAAATTTTAAAGTCGGATGAATGGCTCATTCCATCAGAAAATCCACAGCAGGGCAATACTTCACTAGGCCAAACAACAATGTTGCAGAAGGGCACGCAAGTGTTCAGATTCTGAGTTCTTCCTAGTCAAGAACTCTAAAGAACAAAAAAACCCCACCTTGCTATTTTGTGATATTTTGCTTAATTAAAATATCTGGCTGGTTGTGCTGTTTTCACATCCCAAGGGCAGATGTGAGTGTCACAAATCCTTGGATGGTCATTGCTGGATTTAGCCCCAATCTACCCCAAATAGCCACCTCAAACTGACCTTCCTTCATTCCAGAGCCCAAACCACCTTCCCAGAATGTCAGGAAATATGAATGGCAGAGATGAATCCCAGATTTTGGCCCAGGGATGGCAAAGAGGCATTTTGAGAGTTTGTGGCAGTGGACTACAAAGGTCCTTCACTACAGCCTTTTAAACAGAGGTTGGATGGTCATCTGCCAGGGGTGCTTCAGCTGTTATTCCAACATTGCAAGGGTGTGGACTGGATGAACCTTGGAGTCCCTGCCAACTGAACAATGCTATGATTCACTATCTACAGGATCTGAACTCCAACCCAACTGGGAGTCTCGCTCAGGAGACGGGTCAGTTTTCATCACTGTGACATGAAGAAGATCACTATGCATTCTGGAGTGGTTGTGATACCCGCAGGGCTGAGTCCCAGCTCACATTAACTTTCTGGCATTCTGGCAGGTTTGCAATGTCTCAACCCACCCACCCCAAAACTTCCCCAGTTGCTGCCAGTCTATTCTTTCCAAGCAGACAAATCCAGTCCTCCAATTTTGCGGCAGTTCACGAAATCGCTCGGGTAGTGGTTCATCTTGAAAACATCGTGGGGCACCTCCTGGATGTGGGTGTTGTCACAAATGATGCGGGAGAGCGAGGCGCCGCTCAGAATCCGCCGCTGCCAGGGGGTGAACACTCCGGGATTCTCCCACCAGAATCTGCAACAAGCAAGGAGGAAAGGGAAGAGGTTGATTGGCATTTGTCCTGGGACGTCAAAATCCCATCTAATTGGTAACAAGGGCTGCATTCTAACCTGAGTAATGCTAGAAGACAGTTTCATCTGAGCAAATGCTTTCAGGGTTTTATCCTTTAAACCAGCACCTCCCAAACTTTTGGGGGCCACTTCCCGCTTGATTCCACAAGCTCAACCCCCCCCCAATGCACCCTACCCTATAAAAATTCTTATTCATAATAGTGACTTGTGTGCCTCACTATAAATAAGATAATAACACAACAAAGTTCAAAACAGTAAGAATTAATTGCGCATTTATTTAAAATCCAGCTAAAACTATTGAGTTTAATTCATTCAACAAAACTGACCAACTTGAACCAGTGATACCAGCTTTTCCAAATCAGTTAGTTATTTACACCTCCAATGCCCTCCTGCCGCCCCCTTGCTTCTTAGGGAATCCCGCCACCCTGCAGGGGGTGGTACTGCTCGCTTTGGGTACCACTGGTTTAAATCACAGGTGGGCAGTCCTCAGCCAGCAGGCCAGATGTGCATCTCTAGACCTTTCCCTCTGGCTCTCAGGATGCTCCCAGGTCATGCCCTGCTTTGCATCTCCCTGGAGGGATTTTAACTGACTGGATCGCATCCTCAAACTCTGAGAATGCCTGGATTGCTTGCCTGGGTGGAGGATGGAGACGAGCACATGCAGAAGCCTCTGGGTTGTGCATGGCTGCGGCGTAGCCTACTGTACAAAGGTTACATTCACACCCACTGCCTCCAACCACTTTTGCCTCTGGCCTTACTTAGCACTGGTATGTACCCCACACCACCCCGAGGTTGGCAAGGAAGAAATGTGACTCTCAGGCTGAAAAGGGTCCGCCACGCCTTGAAATCTTTCCATGCACCTGCTATGTTTTTTGACTTGTGGTATTTTTGACTGTTTTCACTAACGTTATTTGAGATCCCCAGAAGAGATCAAAGGTCCCATTGTCTCACACCTGGTTTCCTACAGCAGCTAGCCAGATGCTTAGAGCATCCTTTGCCATCTTGGTGCCCTCCTGATGCTGCTGGACTCCAGTTCCCATCAGCCCCAGCTAGGGTGGCTGTACGATGCTGGGGTTGATGGGAGCATTGCTACCGGTCACTGTAGTAAACACTGAAGTAGACAGGTCGCAGCATAAGGAAGCTTCTTATCAATCCTAAGGACGAACAGAGTTGGGGGGTTTCTGCGAATCAATAGAGGGCCCTTGTCAAGTACCAACAATGCCAGCACTCCTAAAATGAAACAATGATCAGAGTGGTGATACAATGACTTCCGCAATCGACACAGGTTAATATCGCCAAGGCAACTACCTGTAAACAAACAATAAACGCCCATAAAAATGGCAAAAGTAGTTTCTTTCCCCAAATAGTTTTTATCTTAAACAATAGCAAACTGTTAGGCTTCGGGGAATTCTATCCCTCCCACGGTGGCAGCAAGAAGCAGAGAAAAACAAAGAAGAGTTCTTACTAATTTGTTTACTCGTCACAGTGAGAGACAAAGGAATGCAGTCTATCTCCCGTTAATGGCGTTGCTCCAACTGAACTCCTCCCTGCTCACTTCCTAACAACAGCACTTCTGCTTACGGTGGCCACCAGGGGCTAATTGTCTCTGAGACCTTTGCTCTTGCACTCTCAATGAATGGCAGGTTCTGGGAGAAGGAGGGCCAGAAATGCTCTCCAGTGATAACGTGTCAGCTGGCTGCTCTGTCTCCCCCTTCTCTTCTCCCAGCACCTCCCAACTCTTCTGTTCGCCTGTGTCTGAGCTGTGACCTTCCTCAAACCACTGCTGTAATTCAATACTGCCTTCCTCTTCTCTGGAAGCTTCGGGAGAAGGGGGTGGTCCCCACCATTACTCCTCAGTCTTGTCCCCCTCAGTCTAGTCCCTGAAACAAATACAGTGAATAAATAGCTCACCTGTAATATATCAGTGGTTCATTGCTCCTCTCCTCTCTTTCCAAATAGCTTTTATTTTGAAGAATTGCAAATGCAGGAATAAAGACTAAACCAGGCTTAGCAAATTGAAGGACATTGTCCTCTTTCTATGCTCCTCCTGATGGAAACATGCAGATGGGGATAGATAGATATATCCCTGCTTTAAGTCGTTAACATACTGTCTTCTCTTGTATATTATTTACTACAAAGCTCGATGACTAGGCTCTTTAGCAACGAAACGTCAGATTACCGGAATGACATCTGAGCACTGAACCACTGGTATATCACAAGTGAGCTCTTTATGTACTGTGTTTGCTATTGTTCAAGAAAGAAAACTATTTGGGAAAGAAACTACTTTTGCCATTTTAATGGACATTTATTGTTTGTTTACAATGGTGATATTATCTTGTGTCGATTGCAGCACTCCTAGAATGGCACACTGCGCCCCGCAAGAAAATGGCCACCATCCTCCTTGCTCCTCTCAGATCCCCTTCCCTAAAAAGGGAACCTGGGTTCTAATTACGCCCCAAGCTCTGTCACAAAGTTGTCACAAAGAGAAATGAGAGCCTCAGAGGGCAAGCAGCTCACCTGTCTCCATCCCGGGTTTTCCGGAACTGTGTCCCGATGAGGCACGCCAGGAGGGGCCCGACCCTCCCATAGGGGACGAAGGGCTCAGCCAGGGCCCCGATCCAGATGTCAATGTTCTCTGGTGTCCCGTAAAGGTCGATGAACTTCTTTGCCAGCTGGGAATTGCCCATTACGGCAGCAAGCTCAGCCTCGTTGCTGGGCTCTGATAGGCCGCAGAACCGCCTCCAGGCATTGTATCCTGGTGGAAGCAGAGCAGGGAAGGGTTGTTAGTCTGGCTGGAGGATGGATTAATGGGAAGCAGAGCAGCCAAGTGCCATGGAAGTAAGAGGAGACTGGGGTAAAGAAGGGGGGATTTCAGAAGAATTGCCTTCCTTAGGAACATGGGCCTTCCAAAAAATCAGACCCATGCTTCATCCAGCTCATTATGGTCTGCACTGACTATTGAGCAGGGAGAGGACGGGGACAGGGAGCGAATCCACACACCCATTTCCTCCCAGCTGCTTAGCCACCTCCTTGCCTCAGGCAGGGCCTTTGCCAGCCAGCCTGCCCTCCTCCTCAACCACTGCCACCAGACAAATAACTGAAGGAGAAACAGCTTTCCAACAGCGTCTGTTCCAGCTTCAAGCAGGAGGAAGGCTGCTTCTCTTCACAAAACAAAAAGGCAGTGGCATCTCTGCGAGGACCATCCTGAGATTGGACCTCCAGTCCTGAGTCACCTGCTGAGGACCAGTGCACTATTGTAATGGAAAGGTGGTCAAACGTTCTTCCGCAGTACTGACAGTATTGCTACAAGGATGTAGCAATACATTCTTTGGAGGTCTTTAAGCAGAGGCTTGACAACCATATGTCAGGAGTGCTCTGATGGTGTTTCCTGCTTGGCAGGGGGTTGGACTCGATGGCCCTTGTGGTCTCTTCCAACTCTATGATTCTATGATTCTATGTATTTGTGACTGACCACAGTGTGGCACAGTGCAACCCACTGAAGGGAACCAATTTTTTACACCAAACGGTATGGTGATTGTTCTGAAGCTAGAATGCATTTATCAAGCATCTGTCTTAGAATCGTTCAACAAAAGTGTATAAATTGCTGAGATCGCTAATACAAATGAATTGTATTTGGAGATCGAGGATGTCCCCAGATTGTATAATACATTTTCAATGGAAACGCGCTTCATATTAATGGGGGATTTTAAACACTTCAAGACATTATTTCTTCAAATGTGCTTAAGGATTTGGACATCTTAGGCTATTATTTTTTCCCCAACCTGCTCAACTTGCAGCCTACTCAACTCCTTTTTAAAAACTTTTTTTTAATTAGCTTTTCAAATTTTACAAATTCTTTTAAACAAACATCAGAACATTTATTTCATATCCGCTGACTTCCCATCCACCCTTCCATTATGTTCTTTTCTTTCTTTATAAAGCTGGTATATTGCTTATATTTCACCCATTATATACTGTATTTTTCCATGTATAACATGACCCCATGTATAAGACAACCCCTATTTTTCAGAGCCCTCAACAATTGTTGAGCTTCTTTTGTAAGTTTGCTGAGCTGTTGAGCAGCTTTTCGACAATCCTCCATTCTGGCTGACGGAACTGGTGCAGTAATACACCACATACTGACACTCACCAAATACTCTTCCTAAGCTGGGAAGAGTGAGTAAATAGCCTCCTCTCCAACATTTCCCTGCTACTGCTGCAGCACCAGCTCTCTCTTGCTCAGCATATTAACCCATGTATAAGACGACACTAAATTTATCATTAAAAATTTTCAGAAAAAAGGTTGTCTTACATATGGAAAAATACAGTGTTGATTATAAATTATTAAACTACCACTTCTTATCTGCTACTGTACTTCAAATCCTGCATACATTTTAACATAACCATGATTTTTTTTTCAAATATGCTACAAAATACTTCCATTCTTCAATAAAAAAAATTTCATTCTTCATTCTGTTCTTTAATTCTCACAGCTAGTCTAGCCATCTCATAATATTCCATCATCTTCATTCTTCTTTCATTGGGACTTCCTCTTCTTTCCATTTGTGTGCGTGGACAATCTTGCCCCCGTCATAGCATACATAAACAAATTAAACAATTCCTTCGGTCCAATTATACCTAACAGAAAGGCCTCAGGTTTCTTGGGAATCACCCAACTCCTATCTCTGTGAAGACATTGCAATCCTAAGTCTCCTGTTGACTCTCCTCCTCACTAAGCCACCCTGGATCTCTTCACTCACTGTTTAGCACAAGAAACCATGGACAGGGTCAAAAACTTCAGGACAGGCTCTCCTACCTGGCAGGCCATGGTCTCTCCCCCGCTGGAGGTTCAGGGATGCCAGATCAAGGCCGATGAGCTCAAGCTGCTCAAAGAGTCGCTCCTGGAGCTCCTCAACCATCATCTGGTTCTGCTTCATCAGCTTGGCATGGTCGGCCAGGAGGCCACGGAGAAGAGGGTCAATGCCACCTGGAAGAGAAAGGTAGTGGTGGCCCTGAAGATGAGGAACACTCAACCCAAGGTTTAGGGTGTCCTTTTATTTTTATTTTTTAATGGAAAGGGGACGGTTTTTCCACCTTCAAAATTGTTGAACAGCTCTTACCATCAGAAACTTGTTTCTAATGTTTCGTTGGAATATCCTTTTTGCAATTTGACTCCATTGGTCCCCTCTGGAGCAGCAGAAAACAAGCTTGCTCCATCTTCCATGCCACAACCCTTCAGATATTTGAAGATGGCTATCATATCTCCTCTCAGTCTTCTCTTTTCCAGGCTAAATATACCCAACTCCCTCAACTTGTTCCACACAAGGCTTGGTTTCCAGACCCATCATCATCTTGTCTGCCCTCTTCTGCACACTTTCCAGCTTGGAACAACCTTATATAGAAAGTTCTTCATGACCCCTGTTTGCCCTTACTTTGTTCCCAGGAGATTTCTGTTTCCCAGACAGCCCAAGAACCCCGCAGGACAAGGAACAGAAGCATTACCTTCCATTACGATTCTCCATGAAGCAGAGAAGGTGAGATGAAGGAGGACATTGGAATATGGGACAAGGGGCTTGAAGTTTTGGTCCAGGCGGGGCACAAATGGGGGAACAGAACCGTGTCCAAACCGGAAGGCCAGGGAGAACACGTTTGAGACAGTGGGGTCCTCAGAGTCATTGTAGCCTCTGTACAAAGGCAACTGCTTGTTCATCTCATTGCCCAAGACAAGGGGCAGGTAATCTCTGAAGGTGATCACCTGCAACCAAACCAGGAAAGACGCCACTGTTATTTTTTGGTTTTTAAAATATGTTTTATTGATTTCAAACTTAAACAACAGTTACAAATTAACAACAATTAAGTAAACCACCCTAGCCTTCCAGAGTGCAAATTGTCCTCTAATGAAGACATAGCTTCTGTCCAGCTTTAAGTTTTCACAAGCATTACTATTTTTATTTATTAAAATTGTATAGAAATGAACACAATGTGTGTGTGTGCAAGTGTGTGGCTATGGGTGTTTAGTGGCCACTTTACAAAGTTTGAAGGGAAACAAAGAGAGTCCCTGACCTCCAGGAGCTTACACGAGGGAAGACAACTGAGGTCAGGCTAATATGGGACTCATATGAGCAACTGGAGATACATCTCAGGCATGGTTTTTACATATGCAGTACAACCGCATCTTACACACATTTAACTTGTGCTATTTCAACCAATGTGGTTGAAGGCAGCCTGGTTGAAATCATCCAAGTTCAATCCCAGCAAGGCAGAGAGCTTTTCACAATGGGTCTGTTTGTGTTACCTGAAGAGCTTTTAAGCTCTCTGACTCACTTGCTGGGTAAGGCCCACTTGACACATAGGATCTGAAAGCACAAGGGATTCTGTCTCTCTCCCCCTCACCCACTAGCCATGAGGGGTGTTTGGGCATATGCGATTTTTGTGTATATGCAGAAGCCTTGAAACCAAACTTTTGCGTTAAGATGCAACCGTACTGTAAATCCAGCCCTTTCCTCCAAACAGCTCAGGACCTTGGAGAGTGACTGAGGTGGGGTTTCAGCACCATGGACAGCACTGCTAAGCCCAGGCATCCAAGTTGTCTCAGCAAAGGTCCTGGAGAAACTGGCAGAGTTTTATAGCCCGGCCAGGTAGTCGCTGGCTAGAGGTCCTGCCCCCTAAGTGCCTGGAGGTCCCGCCTCCTTGGCAGTTAAAGGGACAGTGCCTTTTTCTACAGCTGTTAGCTTCTTCAAGATCATGGGGTTTTCTTCTCAGGGTACTCTTGATTTCCCAATGAGTTAACTTTTTTTGTTATTTTCTCCAATATTTCCCTTTTAAAGCAACTTTACACCCAAAATATGCATTTTTGTACCCATCACTTGGCTGGAGAACTGCACTGTGAAATTTGGAGAAATGCAAAGAATTTGGTTTGAACATTCTTGCAGAAAGTGCAAATTCTGTGAGTTTGTCTCTAAATGTGAGCTGAATTAAATTCCTCCCTTGCACCTTCCCTGAAGGCATGAATGAAGCTAGAGTGAAACTCCATTTTGAATGAAGCCGAAGGAAGAGCTCATTTGTCACCATACCTGATTCACTGCCCCAATAATCTTCCGAACTTCCTGATAGATCTTTTCCCCATCCCAGTGGGGGTTCAGCGCCTTCAGCTCCCTGGCCAAACGGTTATGCTCCCGGACAAAGAGGGTGTGGAGAGCTGTCAGCCCCAGATTTTCAGTGACACGTTTATCCCCTGCAAAATTAAAGAAACCATCCCTCTAATTTCAAGCGGATTAAGCTAGAAAATGAATTAACACTCTTTTATTGCTGTGTGAAGCCACAGGGAGACTGGTAGGGCAGAAGGCAGGGAGCCCAACAGCAGGTGGTGCCAGAGGCATTGACAGGCAGAGTCAATAATCAATCCCTCTTCACGGGAAACCCTGGGAATTATAGCTCTGGCAGGGGAAGAGGGGTCTCCAAACAACTCTCAGCACCCTTCATAAACTACACTTCCCAGGATCCTTTGGGGGAGGAAATCCATGACTGTTTAAAGTGGTATCATAGTGCTTTAAACAGATGGTGTGCATTTGGCCTAACACTTGATGCCCAGATCCATCCAAACATAGGAAGTTACCTTATCATTGGTCACCTAGAGTACTACTGTTTACACGGACTGGCAGCTGCTGACCATGCCTTGGTGGAAAGACATACCTGCATTGAAACATGGGATGTTGGCAGTTCTGTTTGTGTAGAGGCAGATGCTGTTTGAATTGCTCTCGAAAGGAAGGAGGCCCAGACCAGCGTCTGTGAAGTTCTGGTTGAGCGCCATTAAACCCAGAGAGCTGCTTTGGTTCCGGAGGCTTCTTGCCAGAGGCTCCTCACTCCCATACACCATGCTGGCATCCAGAAAGGACGTGATGGAATTGAGCTGCTCGCGGATGAACGTCGTGGGGTTGCAAACAGGGGTGGTCCGGATGAAAGGCATGCAGACGCCTGGCTTTGTAATCCGCGGGTCTCCAGGTGGAATCTGCAGGAAACAATCCCACAATTCGTATTGTGTTGTATTGATCTTTATTACGGCCATTGGCCCATCACAGGACAGTTTCCCATACCAACATAATGTACTTAAACCTCCAAATTTAAAACCGCAAAAACTTACAAAAAACAAACAAGAACCAAAGCAAAACAAAAACAAAAGACCAACATCATACATTACAATAAATTTGTAACATAAACATCGCCCTCTACTCATAAATTAGTAGAAGACATCAATGGTGATATCACCTAATTACATCCTAAAACATAGATCATAGTTTAAAGGGATTATCCGAGCCGCACAGGAGTCCGTTTCTCTTCTTTAGGGATAGGACGCTGATCAAGAATCTGGCAACCATGAGTGATCTTAGGGGGTCATCATCATTTAATAGATATCTCAGTTTGGCTCCATTCGTATCATCGGCAATACCCACAATTCGTTTGTTTTTTATTTATTGCATCTATACCTCCAAGAAGCTCAAGTTAGTAGACATGGTTCTCCCTTCTTCATTAATCCCCACAATAATCCTGTGCAATAGGTTAGGTGCAGGGACGGTGACTGGCCCAAGTTTTGTTTTGTTTTTTAGATTCCAGAAGACAGAAAGAAAAATAATCACACTCCCAACAAGTTTTTTTTTAAAAAAGAAAATGTTACCACTGATCCAAGTATTGTGGGAGGGTGGTAGGTGATGGTACAGGCATTGGCCAATATGACGACCAGGGAACTGTTCCTCCCATGCAAACAGCGGCACATTTCTCCTCTCCCCATGGGCTCTGCTAGATATTTAAAAAACTCAGCCTACTCAGCCCCCTGGCACAAATCTGCTAGTGGACAAATGCAGTTTGTGAGCCACTCTTGGAAACATCCGATAAGAATGTGTAAGAGCACAAGAAGAGGCTGCTGGATCAGGCCAATGGCCCATCTAATCCAGCATCCTGTTCTCACAGTGGCCAAGCAGATGCCCCCAAGGGAAGGCCGGAAGCAGGATTTGAGCACAAGAGCAGCACTCTCTCTTCCTGTGGTTTCTAGCAACTGGTATACAGAAGCATTAATGTCCCCAACTTTGTAGGCAGAGTATCACCATCATGGCTAGTCGCCATCAATAGCCCTCTCCCTCCATGAATTTGTGAAATCCTCTTTTAAAGCCATCCAATTTGATGGCCGTCACTGTCTGCAGTTTAACCACCATGCTGTGTGAAGAAGGACTTTTTCCTATCTGTCCTGAACCTTCCAACATTTGCGATGTGCACTTTGCTTTGTGTCAAGAGCTATGTGATAACCCGTATATTTCAGACTGCAGCTCCCATCAGCCAGAATGCCTGTTACAATGCTGGGGCTCATGGGACCACAGTCGAGCCGGCTGATGGGAGTTGTAGTCCTACACACCTAGAAGGTGCCATGTTGTCAAAGGCTGCTGGGAGCTAATAGTTCAAAGAGGACAGAGGGCCTGCAAAAGACCTGACTCCACTCCACCCCAGCAAAACACATACACCTGTCTCACCTAAGAATCTCTTAACACTGAATTTTCCATTACCTTAATTGGGAAGCAGGGGGGCGCGTAGTTGCAGCTGGTGTCGCAGTGGACATCCTGGTTCTGGATGCTGGTTTCAGTCATGGGGGCTAAGTCCATGTCATGGTCGACCCACTGGCCCCAGTGCATGAACGCCAGTGAGCGCTCCTGGTCGTCCGTGATCTTCTCATTGGGGGTGCCAATGATCTCGTTGGATACCTGCCGCACCTATGTTGGAGCACCCAAGGGCCACCGGAGGAAATGATGCAGAGTGTTCAATCTGCATAGCCTCAATGCTAAGTGCTCTGGCTCCAACAGGGGAAGCCAGAAGAGGAACTGTAAGCAACACACACGCACACATGTGGCAGCACTCTGCCATTCATGCCACTGCCAAAAAGTGCACTAGAGGGTTTGTAGGGCATGTTAATAAGACTTTTGGGCCATTGTATAGTGGGGATGGAATTCAATTTCTAAAAAACTAGGTACTATTAGAAGCCATGTTGGTAATAGCCCGACACGGGGAAGCATCAAAAATTCCTATTCAATTCCATTGCTTTATCTGAATGCCTGACCAGACATCAATGCATTGTCTGGGGCGAAGCCAAATCAGACAGTTTTGACACAGACTGGTCCCCATTTTCTTATTATATAGATAAGGAGAGTTGTACACAACTCCCACGACTCACTCCTCTTTGTGGTTGGACTATATAAAAAGGTAAAGGGACCCCCGACCCATTAGGTCCCGTCATGACCGACTCTGGGTTGCGGCGCTCATCTCGCTTTATTGGCCAAGGGAGTCGGCGTACAGCTTCCGGGTCATGTGGCCAGCATGACTAAGCCGCTTCTGGCGAACTAGAGCAGTGTACGGAAATGCCGTTTACCTTCCTGCCAGAGCAGTACCTATTTATCTACTTGCACTTTGATGTGCTTTCAAACTGCTAGGTTGGCAGGAGCAGGGACCGAGCAACGGGAGCTCACCCCGTCGCGGGGATTCGAACCGCCGACCTTCTGATTGGCAAGTCCTAGGCTCTGTGGTTTAACGCACAGTGCCACCCGCATCCTGATTGGACTATATAGACTGATCTTAAAAGCTGTGTCTCAGTCATTTGTTTTTTATACAGAATATGCCCTGTGTATGGTTTTTGTTATGATCTGTATGGTTATGTCTTAGTTCGTAGATATGTTTACGATAAATCGATGAAAGCTGTATTTATTTATTTTTTAAAAGTGATTGGCTCAAACTTCAAATTGCCTAGAAGCAGAATATCTCATTTTGGTGACTGTGCAGGGATTTGCTGTATCAAATGAGAGTAATCTCCTCTTATAGGGGTTGTCCATGTGGTGACAGACACCATGCTCTCCCCCCAGAAACCCCGAACGATTGGTCCACCACCTCAGCCACCTCTCTGAATCCACCCCCAACATGGCTGTTTCTCTATAATTTGTCCCAGAATCCCAGAATGACTTCTCCAGCTCTTACCAGTGGGAGGGGGTGTCCATTATAAAGCTGGCCCTGGATGAGACCCTTGGGAAGAGACACACCATCCTCATACTCTGCTGGGAGCCAGCGGGCATAGCCATGGTTAGACATACCAAAATGAGGGTGCTTCCTAGGGCGGGGGGAGAAGCGCATTAGTTTGGAACTCTGCCCCATGCATGAAGGCTCCTCTGGAGGCAGGCATGCTTTGAGGGATTAACCTTTGCAAATCCCAGTCCAAGGTGAGCTGAGCTGCACTCCTCGAAATCACATGCAGGCCAGAACTTAGCCACGCAACAGATTTCTGTCCACCTCCAAATGTGGCGTAGCAGCAAAGTTCTGGGCAGTTAAGAACATATCAAGAGACATATTTAAATGCCTGCTCTGAGAGATGAGGATCTGCATGGGGAGAGTGGGGAGAGAAAAGCTTTTTGCCATCTCTCGTGACCCTAGAAATCATGGACATCCAATGAATGTTGGGAGATTCAGGACAGATAAAAGAAAATCCTCCAACGGTCATATTTATGGAAGGGCTGTGAGTTCTAGTATTATGAGGGAGGGAGAAAAATCTTTCTTCTGTCTGCTGCATCCATGCCACGCATGACTTTATGAACTCCTACCATGTCATCTCTTACTTGACTTTTCTCTAAACTAATAAATCCCAAACACCGCAACCTTTTTTCATAGGGAAGCCACTCCATGCCCTTGATCATTTTGGCATCCTTTTTCTAATTTTCTAATTTCCTTCAACGCCTTCCTTTGGCCCAGGTTCCTGGATGACCTCTCCAGCTCTTACCAGTGGTAAGAGTGGTATTTCCCCTCAGATGAGGGAGAACCTTTGACCTGCCTGCACCCCCCCCCCAAATAAAACCCTTCTCCAGCCAGCTTCTCCTTACCGATTGTTGCATTCTCCTGTGATGGTCCGATAAGGGCTGTTTTGTGGGCACCGGACTGGGCGGATCAGATAGTCACAGCCAGTGGCTCTGGTGATCATATCTTTCTGCTGGATGCTTAGCACATCTAAACAAGATATCCGATAAGGGGAAGAAAAGCAATGGCTTTTGTCTTAGAAGCAAATTTCAATGAGAATCTACCTTCAGCGGTCTAACCCACCCCACCAGGTATGAGAGGTAAGGCTGCCCACTTGTCAATCACCTGACATCACAAGGGCATCATTTACCAGTGTGGTTTGAAATAATAATAATAATAATAATAATAATAATAATAATAATAATTTATTATTTGTACCAGCCACTTGGGGCGGCTTCCACAAAGACCAAAAATACACTAATATGTCACACATTAAAAACTTCCCTGAACAGGGCTGCCTTAAGATGTCTTCTAAATGTCAGGTAGTTGTTTATCTCTTTGACATCTGCTGGAAGGGCGTTCCACAGGGCGGGCGCCACTACCGAGAAGGCCCTCTGCCTGGTTCCCTGTAGCTTTGCTTTCTCGCAATGAGGAAACTGCTAGAAGGCCCTCGGCGCTAAACCTCAGTGTCCGGGCAGAACAATGGGGGTTGAGGCGCTCCTTCAGGTATACTGGGCTGAGGCTATTTAGGGCTTTTAAGGTCAACACCAACACTTTGAATTGTGCTCGGAAATGTACTGGGAGCCAATGTAGGTCTTTCAAGACCAGTGTTATGTGATCTCGGCGGCCGCCCCCAGTCACCAGTCTAGCTGCCACATTCTGGATTGAAATCAAGCTGCACAAGCAAAGAGTCAGCGGTTTGCAGGCACCGACCATCAGCTGAGCAGCATTGCCTTTAAACCCCCCTTTTGGCCAGCTTTTACCTGCCTCAGGTAAAGTGGGTGTGGCTTGGCTAAACCTGCCTCGCAGGCTGAAAGTTCACCACAACCACCACTGTGCTAAAGCTTTCGCCCGGAGATTCACAATACCTGTGATGTTGAAGTGACGGTGCCAGACCTTCTGCAGTTTCTGCCTCAGGAGATCCAACGCCGTTTCCATGTAACTTGCCGCCCGGATTGCAGTCCTGGTCCCTGCCACCGGTTCCTTTAAATGTCTCAGGAAGTCGGAAGGGGTGAGATGGGGGTTTCTCAAGTTCTCCTTCGCTCTGGAAAGAGAAGCACAGAGGAGATGGCAGCAGGGAGACAGGGGACCTTAGTAGAAAGTGCTCAGAAGTGTCACAGCAAGCCTTCCTAATGGCAAACCTAAGAACCTAAAAGAGCTTTGCTGGATCAGGCCAGTAGCCCAACTGGTCCAGCATCCTGTTCTCACAGTGGCCACCCAGAAGCCCACTAGCAGGATGCAAGCTCAAAAGCACCCTCCTCTCTTGTGGTTTCCAGCAACTGGCAAGTTTATGCAGTGACACTTACTCGCTGCCTTGCTGTTGCCATTTTGCTCCCTTCAGTTTTATTTTTTAAACTGCAATGGTACCTCAGTTTTACGAATGTAATCTGTTCCCGAAGACCGTTTGACTTCTGAAATGTTCAAAAACTCAACAGCCGACAGCTAGACCTCAGGATCTTGCACTCAGAGGAAACCATGTAGCACGTTTGACTTCCGAGGCATGTTCGTAAACCGAAAAGTTCGTCAACGGAGACGTTTGAAAACCAAGGTACCACTGCATGCTCTTTCTAAAATTCTTTGTTGTTAATGATGCTATGCCAACTCCGGCAATATATGAACAGATTGCTTTTAGATGCAGACTGTGCATGAATAAATACAATGATATTTGGGATCCATTCATAAAAATCATAATGTCTCGTTAATAATTTTACATTTATTGGATTAATTGTATGTACTTATGTACTTATACTCCTGCCAACCTAGCAGTTCGAAAGCATGTCAAAGTGCAAGTAGATAAATAGGTACCGCTCCGGCGGGAAGGTAAACGGCATTTCCATGTGCTGCTCTGGTTCGCCAGAAGTGGCTTAGTCATGCTGGCCACATGACCCGGAAGCTGTATGCCGGCTCCCTCGGCCAATAAAGCAAGATGAGCGCCGCAACCCCAGAGTCGGTCACGACTGGACCTAATGGTCAGGGGACCCTTTACCTTACCTACCGTATGTACTTATATACCATAGGGGCGTACTCCACTAATGATGACTGAAAGGGGAGGGAGGGAAGATTTAATGCAGATTTACATGAAGGAAGCTCACCTCTCCCGGTATAACTTGTATGCTTGATCCACCAACCGCTTGGCTGTGTTGATGCTGAATAAAATGTCAGGACCAGTCAATTTCTCAGAGGCCAAAGCTGTAAAAGAGAGAGCCAAAAACATCAGCTCAAAGGGCCCCTAAGTCCAAACCAGGGCAATCAAATTTCAGCCGCAAGGTACACAGATGGCATGATGCAGCGACTATCCAGGACAATCTTGGCCAATTCAGTTGACAAAAGATTCTCCACCCAACCACCTGGCATTTTTCACCAGCCCAGCCTTCCCATAAATGTGTATGTCAAATCATTTGCACCACACTCTGAGAGCCTGTTCCACAGGACCAACCATAAAAAATAAAATAAAAATCTCCTTTCCTGGTCACCTTGAAAATACTCTCAACTCACCAAAGGCGAGTGGCTATTTGCAGGCCTTAAGCTGAGATGCCCTCTTGGAGGTTGGTTCCTATCCACATACCAGGTTTTGACAGAAAAGGGGTTCAGAGAGGCACCCTCCCCAACCCAATCAATCATGGATCGCCTTGAAGATTTTCATAAATTCACCCCACCCTGTCCCCAAAACGATGCACGAACTCTACAAGACGTGACCCTTTGGGCCCTTTCCAAAGCTACAATTCTGTGATTATATGAAAAATCAAAGGCAACTTCCTAGAAATGAGTTCCATGCACACACTTTTAAAAACTCTTTTTGTGAGCTGCTGTGAGCAATCATGGAGTATATAGATATTGTGAAATTAAAATAAAGGAAAATATTCGATTACATTCCTTTTTCCATCTTCCCCCCAGAAATATTCCCACCCTTGGAAGAGTCACAGGATTTGTTGTTTACCTTCTGAGGAAGATTCAGATGCTGGCAGGAATCCGAAGGCCACTAAGAGGCTCAGGAGAGAAAGGGCTCGCTTCATCTCTGCAAAATAAAAGAGGAACGGGTGGGTTTTGAGTAGGGGAAAGAATAAAAACGTTCTTTTAAAACCCCGCAAAAGTCGTTCCAATGGAGGCAAAGGAGAGAGCCAGTGTGGTTGCAGTGACTTGACTGCTGGACTAGGACTTGGGAGAGACCAAGGTTCAAATCCACACTCTGCCTAACCTACCTCACAGGGTTGCTGTGAGGGTTAATCGAGGAGGGGGAAAACCATATACACCACCTTGAGTTTCCTTGGAGGAAAAGGTGGAATAGAAATGCAATAAATAGGACCAAGGCTTGTCGCCTGTGTTACTCCTACTCAGAGTAGACCCATTGAAATTAATGGACTAACTTCCTATGTGTGGAAAGCTGGGCACTGCCATGTCCTCAGCAGCAAGAAAAAGGTGCTAAGCCTCACCTGCTGTGCTCAGCTCCTGGCTGTGGATTTTGCTAGGTGCTGAGTACTTTTATAGTCTCTGGTTATCAGGTGTGGGCAGGTTCTTGATGAGACCGGGATGAGGGAAAACACACACACCAACCTCAGGTTGGTTTAGGCCAAGAGGAAATATTTGCTAGGTTCTTCCTCCATCGAACAGAGAAGTCCCACTTCCTTGTTCCTGGGGGATAAATTTATGAGATACTGGAGCCGGAAAGGTTATATAAATATTAGTCAGTGATTTATTCTTAAGAAAGAAGAGGGATCCAACCCACTTCAAAAAATGCAATGAAGCATGTCAGAAAAGACCATGCCTTACATTCCTGACAAGGGATATGCAAATCTGTTGATTTCAGTTTCGCATTCTGGCTCTCTTGAATTCGGTTTCCCACTTTAACACATCACTTTGCTGATTTATTTATTTTAAAAAGAAGTCCTTGAGAAAATTCAGCAGAATTTTCATGCACATTGTCTTTGAATGCAGTTTTGACTATTCTGCCAAAAAAGAAAGAAAAGAAAAGAGAAAAGAAAAGCAATATTTACCTTATGCAATGCATTTTGTATGTATTTCAGTAATATCTGCAATTTTAGGCACATCTTAATATATGCATTTTTTTGTACACCTTACTGGGTTGGAAAGTACTGCATGTGCGAAATTTGGAGGACAACAGATTTCGAAGGACGATTTTGCCTGTCAGCATGTTTCGTTTCAAAAACTGCAAATCAGGTAGGTTGGCCTTTGAATGCAAACTGGATTGCATTTCTCCTCAATCCCTAGTCCTGATATATTCAGAGTAAAACTCTCCCCTGTTCCCCCTCACCCCGCAAAGGAAAATTGCCTTTAAACAAGGCGGTTTGACCTCCTTGCTTCTCACTGTACCTGAGGACCAAAACTGCCTTTGTGAATCAGTCATCAGGCCATTGATGGGCTCAGAAAAGACTTTGAAAATATTGACCAGCAACAGAGGTTGATGTGATGCATGTTTTCTCAAAAGTGGATCCCAACAAATCTAGTCAGACTTGGGTCACATCCACACCAAAGGTTTAAAGCAAATTTATGCCACTTATTGTAGAGTTGGAAAAAGGTCTGTGAAAGGGCAACCCTTTCGAGATTACAGCATTTGGGACTTTTAGTTTAGAGAAAAGGGAAGTAAGAGGAGACAAGACAAAAGTCCATACAATTATGCATGACATTTGGGAGATGGGGAGAAAAACTTTCCTCCATTCACTATGTCATGACACTGGAAGTCACAGACACCCAATGAAGCTGAGTGTTGGAAGGTTCAAAACAGAGAAAAGAACGTTCTTCTTCACACAGCACATTGTTAACCTATGGAACTCATTTCCACAGGAGGCAGTGACGGCCACCAACTTGGATGGTTTGAAAAGAGGATTAGACTAATTCATGGAGAAGGCTATCCATGGCTACTAGCCATGAAGGCTATGCTTCTGAATACCAGTTTCTGGAGGTTAGAATGCTCTTGTCCTCACTAATGGGGGTTTTCCCATAAGGGGCATTTGATTGGCCACCATGAGAACTAATTACTGCCACCTGAGGCAGCAGCCTCCTTGTGTCCAGTGGTAGGGCTGGTCCTCTAAAGTGGTTCTCTGATGTCTCTGCTTTTTAAGATGCTGAGATGACCCTCATGGTCCCTTCCAACTCTATGAGTCTGTGATTCTTTTTAGGTTTCATAGAATCACAGACTCATAGAGTTGGAAGGGACCATGAGGGTCATCTCAGCATCTTAAAAAGCAGAGACATCACCTTGCCAACAAAGGTCCGTATAGTTAAAGCCATGGTTTTCCCAGTAGTGATGTGTGGAAGTGAGAGCTGGACTATAAAGAAGGCTGATTGCCGAAGAACTGATGCTTTTGAATTATGGTGCTGGAGGAGACTCTTGAGAGTCCCATGGACTGCAAGAAGATCAAACCTCTCCATTCTGAAGGAAATCAGCCCTGAGTGCTCACTGGAAGGACAGATCCTGAAGCTGAGGCTCCAATACTTTGGCCACCTCATGAGAAGAGAAGACTCCCTGGAAAAGACCCTGATGTTGGGAAAGATGGAGGGCACAAGGAGAAGGGGACGACAGAGAACGAGATGGTTGGACAGTGTTCTAAAAGCCACAAACATGAGCCTGACCAAACTGCGGGAGGCAGTGGAAGACAGGAGTGCCTGGCGTGCTCTGGTCCATGGGGTCATGAAGAGTCGGACACGACTAAAAGACTAAACAACAACAACAACAACATGAGGGTCATCTAGTCCAACCCCCTGCAATGCAGGAATCTTTTGCCCAACATGAGGCTTGAACTCACGACCCTGAAAAGTTGCTCCTGTTCAGCTGTTGACTTACATTGTACAGTGGAAATTTAAATTCCCCACAGAACTGAAGAAGCAGGAAGGCTGTGTGCTTCTTGCTTGCTGGATTTTCCCTTGCTTCGAGACAAACCAAAGCTGGGAGTTTTGGGTGGGGTGGAAACAATAATCCCTTTTTTTGCAGAGGTCTGTTGGGCAAATATGTTTGATGGCCCAGTTCCAGAGTCTAGAATCTTCTGAAAAGCTCTGATCTGTACACAGAGCTCTATGCTGGCTTACACGCCATGTCAGTGGCACCCATGAATATGGGTTGTTGTTGTTTTTTGTCGTTTTGGACGGTTTCCTCACTTTTCTTTACTCTTTTTTTTTTTTACAGTTGCTGGTGTGTTTTTCTCAATTTTTTAAATTAATTTTCACAAAATTATAAACGAACAAGACAAACAAACACAAATCATAATCTTATTAGAAGTTATACTTCTTAACATTGTTTTTTTATAAAGATATTTATTAAGTTTCCAATTTTATACAAACAAAAAGAAAAAAAAAACGAAAGAAAAAACACATACAGTTCTCAATCCTTAATTTTCAATGACATATTTCCCTGACCTCCTCATAC
Source organism: Podarcis raffonei (assembly GCF_027172205.1). Classification (NCBI taxonomy): domain Eukaryota; kingdom Metazoa; phylum Chordata; class Lepidosauria; order Squamata; family Lacertidae; genus Podarcis; species Podarcis raffonei. The sequence continues at coordinate 15,080,609 of NC_070616.1, forward strand.
CTCCCCTTCTTGTATTCCAATTCAAATTATTTACTCAGCAAATCCTTATCTCAAAACATTACAGCTGGAAACCCCTTAATTTCAATCCAACATCATTCAACATTCTTTAATTTTACAATATTTCTGTAGATAGTCCTTAAATTTCTTCCAGTCTTCTTCCGCCGACTCTTCTCCCTGGTCACGGATTCTGCCAGTCATTTCTGCCAATCCCATACAGTCGATCATCTTCATCTGCCATTCTTCCAGAGTGGGTAAATCTTGCGTCTTCCAATACTTTGCAATAAGTATTCTTGCTGCTGTTGTAGCATACATAAAAAACGTTCTGTCCTTCTTTGGCACCAGTTGGCCGACCATGCCCAAGAGAAAGGCCTCTGGTTTCTTCAAGAAGGTATATTTAAATACCTTTTTCAATTCATTATATATCATTTCCCAGAAAGCCTTAATCCTAGGGCACATCCACCAAAGGTGAAAGAATGTACCTTCGTTTTCCTTACATTTCCAACATTTATTATCGGGCAAATGATAGATTTTTGCAAGCTTGACTGGGGTCATGTACCACCTGTATATCATTTTCATAATATTCTCTCTTAAGGCATTACATGCCGTAAACTTCATACCTGTGGTCCATAACTGTTCCCAGTCAGCAAACATAATATTATGTCCAACATCTTGTGCCCGCTTGATCATAGCAGATATCACCGTTTCATCCTGAGTGTTCCATTTCAACAGCAAGTTATACATTTTTGACAAAGTCTTAGTTTTGGGTTCTAACAGTTCTGTTTCCAATTTGGATTTTTCCACCTGGAAGCCAACTTTCTTATCCAAATTGTAAGCCTCCATTATCTGATAATAATGAAGCCAGTCTCGCACTTTATCTTTTAATTTCTCAAAACTCTGCAATTTTAGTCTGTCCCCTTCTTGCTCCAAAATTTCCCAATATTTTGGCCATTTGGCCTCCATGTTAAGTTTTTTCTGAGCCTTAGCCTCCATTGGTGACAACCACCTTGGGGTTTTATTTTCCAATAAATCCTTATATCTAATCCAAACATTAAACAATGCTTTCCTGACTTCTTAACATTGTTAAATGACTTCCTCGCTTCCCCTTGGTTGAATTTCCATGCATATCCATTTAACAGTTTTCCAAATCACAGTTCTTATAAAATTTACCTTTAGCTTTAACATCTTTCAATCTTTACCTTTTGAAATTATACAAATTGATTCATCACTTAACTTATATAAAATCCTAAGCCTATTAGTTATCTGCAAGTTATTTCCAACTAATTTAACTTAACATATTTAATTAAATAATCATTAACTTTTTTCCATTCTCCCTGGTACTCCTCCTCCTTCTGGTCGCGGACTCTTCCAGTTAGTTCGGCTAGCTCCAAAAAATCCATCATCTTATGAACATGTTTGTTTTTGATAAATGGAGATACTGCTGTTTCATGCACCCTCTGAGACAGCTTGGTCAGTTAGTCCCGATCCAGTTTAGAAGCTGTTCTTCTGTGATCCAGAATGGTGAAAGATGCAGGACGGATGAAAGGAAAGACTTCTTCACAGTGCAGAATTAAACTGTGGAACTCCCTCTTGCAAGAAACATCGAAGACCATCAAAAGAGAGCCAGTGTGGTGAAGTGGTTAAGAGCGGTAGACTCGTAATCTGGTGAACCGGGTTCGCATCTCCGCTCCTCCATGTGCAGCTGCTGGGTGACCTTGGGCCAGTCACACTTCTTTGAAGTCTCTCAGCCCCACTTACCTCACAGAGTGTTTGTTGTGGGGGAGAATGTTAGCCACTTTGAGACTCCTATGGGTAGTGATAAAGCGGGATATCAAATCCAAAACAACAACAACAACAACAAAAACTTGGATGGCTTTAAAATAGGATTGGACAAATATATGGAGGATATCAACAGCTACTAGCCTCAATGGCTATGCCTCCACAGCTGGATGTATCAATGTTTCTGGAAGCTGCAGGAGGGGAGAGGGCTCTTGTGTTTGAGTCCTGCTTGCAGGTTTCCCATGTGGATATCTGGGTGGCTACTGTGGGAGCAGGATGACATGGGCCTGATCCATAATACTGTAAGTTTTGCTTATGTCCTTAAAATCTGCAGCCTTAGCCAGCGGGAAGGACTGAGAATTTATTACGCTGTTTTGCTCGCCAGATGTCTTGAGTGCCAACATGACTGCTTTCTTTGGGACTGGTAAGGAAGCCATAAGGAAGCATCTTTGTCAAACGCTATAAAAGAACTCTTGCTTTTCACCTCTTGCCTTGTTTGGTGTGACTAAGACAAAGCACACAATGAGGGGATATCAAATCAGGAGGAAACAAAATGAACAGGTTAATGTTTCTCTAAACCAGTGGTTTTCAAGCAGTGTGTCATGTGTTATAAGAATTTCAGGTCTCAAATATATAAATTAAATGTACAAGGCAAACACGTACATTACTATATACACCACATGTCTGAAGCAGTACAGGAAGACAGTCCTGAAACCATTTTGACTCTCCCAAACTGACCAAATGTTTCTCTGAAAGGAGGATGCCTGGATTCAGAAATTAAGTACCATAGTTATAATAACAAAAGAGTAGCCAAAACCCAGATAATGCAATCAGGTAAATGGCAGAATGAGATAAACAACACACTCAGGATTCTGTTTTAGATCAGCCCCTGTGATGTATGTATGTTGTATTGGGGGAGGTGGTCCTGGGCTACACCCCTTCTGTGATCTATGTATGATGTTTCTGGGGATGGTCTGGAGTTTGAGGGTGGGCAATTTCAAAGTCTATATAAGGGCAGGCAAACCTTTGTTCTGGGTCCTCCTCCTCTCTCCTGTGTGTGAGGGGAGCACCCTGTTGCAACAGTTTTAATAAAGATCAGGCTTAATAGCTGCTTTGCTTCTCAATATTCTCTGGTTGGCCTCTTTTATTTTCTCCTACTGATAGGGAACCCACTTAAAGACTCTATACGGGCTCTTGAAAGGGAAAAAGGGCTTATTTTGTTTACAACACATGGCACCCTTTCCTTCTCTCCCTCCTCTGATGCCCTCTCACAAAGGCTTGTACAGCTGTTCGTTGAAGCAACCCTGGCTACAAGTTCCGCAGGCAAATGGTGCCTCTGGGGCTGGCCAGGTGGTGCTGGTTGCCAGGAGCTGAGGCAGCTTTGGAGTAAGCAAGCAAACGGGCAAGAGAGCCCAGCCAGACAGTCTGCCAGCTCTTGCCATCGGGAATTGACAGGTAAGTGGGAGGCTGGACAGGCAGGCAGTGTGCTGGCCTTTCTTGTCCTTGTTGTGTGCAAGGCCTGCCTGGGAGCTCAGTGCCCAGTGCTAAAGGGGAGCTTTTCTGCCATGCAGGCCCAGCAGCACCTGCTGCTGCCTCCCAAGGTAAAGTGCTGGTCTCATCTTCACCTTTGGCCAGTCTCTGTTGGGCCACTAAGGCTGGGGGCATCCTCTTCCCAGGCCCCTGTGAGGCAGTATGAGGAGGTATCTCTCTTTAGGGTGAGGGGGGCATCTCAGAGACCAGGGGCAGCAGCAGCAGCTGCCCAGAAGACTCCCAAGGAGAGGGGAGAGGAGAGGAGGCTGAGGGAACACTAAGGGAGGGTGTTTGGAAAAGGGTGAGAGGCTGCCAGCTCTGCAGGCAAAGGGTGACATAACTGGGCTCCTAAGCCCCACATGGGGTGCCACAGAAGGAATGTAGTTGGACAAGGGAGTCGTGGACACAAAAAGGTTGAAAACCTCTGCGTTCAACCAAGGCAAGCAGCACAATACCAAGGCTACCCGTAATATTATTCTCTTGTGGCAAACTTAGGCAGGTGACGTGGGGGACATCTGTAGCCTTCTGGTGGAGATGTTGATGGATGCCAGCTCCCAGCAGCCTCAGCAGCCAGCAGGACCAAAGGATATATTAGTAGTAGTAGTAGTAGTATTAAATCCTGCCTTTTTCTCAGTGTGGGAATCAAAGCACCTTACAAAAATTGAAACAACAATGATAAAATACAGAAGGCTAAAAACGTATAAAAGATAATAGATAAAAAGTAATTAAACTCGTAATAGAATATATATATATAGGGAGAGAGAGAGAGAAGGGCCTCCCTCCAGGACCTCAGAGCCTGGGCAGGTTCATAGGGCAGGTTCATAGGGTCCTTCAGACAGCCAGGGCCGAAGCTGTATAAAGCTTTCATGACCAATATTTGAACTGTGCCCACAAACAGAGCAATAGCCAGTGGAGCTGTTGTAACATGTTATTCGCACACTCCCTATAACCCTTCCAGAAACTTCTGGAGGGTGCTATATTCTCCACCCCTGTTCTATTGTTTATGGCACCCAGTGGTAGATGCCTCTGGATATGGAGTTTCCACTGAGATCTCAGTGCTATTAGACCTTGACAGACATATCCACGACAAATTTGCTTAATCCCCTTTCGAAAAGATCCCTTGTGGTCAGATTCTGGGTCTGTTGAGCAGAGCACCATGTTTTGCACTAGATGCCTATTATAGCATCACCAATGGTCAGGGGTGACAGGAGTTGGAGTCTAGCAACACCCATTCCCCACCCATTCTACAGAATGGTTTGTTCTGCTTCTTGACTCATTGACCACAACAGCACTGGCTGTTACAGCTGGCTGAATGGGCCATTATGAGGTAGATAGAAGCTGGATCTGTTTGTGTGCTGAAGGACTTCAACAAAGGGCTGGTCTCCTTAGGAATGCCCTTTGCTCATTGCGTAATTAAACAATAGCTTTATGCCTGGAAGTTGCATCTTAAAATCCCCTTTGAACAAAGTTCATCTGAAGGGGATTTTCAGGTGCAGCTTCCAGGCATAAGGTTATATTTTCATACCACTAAGAACTTCTTCTTTCTTCTTTGGCGATCACTCATAGCCGAGTAAGATTGTCTTCCATAAACACAGTTTTAACAGTGAGTCCATGACTGTGGAGGCCAATTCTGGATCCACACATCCTTCCACAGTGGGGACATAGGTTTCCGGGCAGGTGTCGACCACGGTGAGGGTTTGCCAAATGTGCCTTCCTCTTAGCACGTTTCTCCCTTTCGTCCCAAGTTCTAGTGTCTTCAAAGCCCATGACACCTTTGGTAAAGGTTGTTCTCCAATTGGGGCACTCGCAGGCCAGTGTTTTGCAGTTGTCGGTGTTTATACTACATTTTTTAAGGTGTAAGGACTAGGGTTATGCCAGAGGGACCATCCCTCTGAAGCAGTCCTTCAGCATTGAAATGGAACCCTTTCATTTGTCCTTCTGACCAGAAAGTTAGCCAGGAGAAAGAATAGGCAAGCTATAACAGAGCCAGAAGGAAAAATGGGGGAAAGAATTAAAAATTGGTGTGTGTGGGGGGGGAGTTTCAGAGAGCAAAGAGGTTTGCTGCACGGGCCCCTGGAGTTCCTGCCTTTACAGAACCAAACTTTGTTGTCATGTTGGCCTACACAGAAACCAAGGAATATGGGGAAGAACAACCACTGGTCAATGGTATTGCACCTGCCTCGCACGCAGAAGGCCTCGGATTCACTCCCTGGCAGCGTGGGAAATACGAAGCACTGGAGAATTTCGGCCAGTCCGTGTCGGGAATGCTGAGCAACATGGACACAGCACAAGGCACTTTCCTGCTAAAATCTGCTCTTTCTTCAGAACCACCCTCACTCACCGAACATCTGCAAAGGCAAGTTTTGGAAGCAACAGCTCAACTATTGCTTAAGCTTAAATCCTTCTAGACAAAGGAGGACCCACGGAAGATGAAAAGGAGACAGACTTTAAAGAGAAAAGCTTTGTTTTGAATGTTGGACCCCAACCAGTTTTTTTAAAGGGCAACTCTTTCCTGTGGCATCTGAAGTTATCCAACCCTGAGAAGCCTCAATCAGTTGCCTGGGGCCATTGATGTTTAAACAGCTCAATTTTTCTTCAGCAAAACAAAACAAAGCAAAACCCTTTCCTTCTTTTCCAATATTCAGCCGTGCAGCAGGGAGAGATAATGGCTTGCTCTGATCAGACACAAGTTAGAAAATGAAATCAGGAAATGGGACACTGTTTAAAACCTGGAGCCTGATTAGGGCAACCCACTGACACAGTGCATCTGGTTTCCAGAACTCATTTTACCAGCTGCAATTGGTCTCCAGAGGTTAACTGAGTCCCAAATCAAGACGCAGAGCCCAATGTGAGTTTGTGTTTAAAATGCATGTGTGGTAAAACGGTTAGATTGTTGGGCTAGGAACTGGGAGAGACCAGGGTTCAAATAATTCACTCAGCCATGAAGCTCTCACTGAGTGACCTTGGGTCAGCCACTAACCTCTCAGCCTAACCTACCTCACAGGGGGGTAGGGGGGGATTAAATGAAGAGGGGCAAACATGGCGTGATAAAAGTCTGTAAAATTATATCAGGACAAGTTACTTGTTGTTTACTGTTGTAACAATTGTTTTCTCAAAATTTATCCTCTGTAGCATGAAAATAAACAGTATTTTTAAAAGGGGGGGGGGTCAAATTCTGTCTGCCACCCCCATGGATAAAAAGGTGGTATAGAAACAATTTTTTTAAAAAATTAAAGCAGTCACTAGAAGGATGGAGGTTTTCAAGATTGAAGATTGAACCAAAATGGGCTCTTGGTGAGGCCTGGCAAAACTTTGCTCCCTTGAGGGTGTTAATTTGCATTGAGAGGAAGACCAGGGCTGGAAATATCCCTGTGAAAGCCTGTGTGATTGTGACTTCCTCAAATAATCTACACTCATTATCTACAAAAATCAGTAACACACACAATAAGGCAGTTAAGCATTGGTCCTGGAACTGACTGTCTTCTTTGCAATTTGCCCATCGAGAGGACTGTGGACAGTTCTGGTTGCATCATTTTGTACCCTGAGCCAGCAACCAGGAATGACTGGGAAAGTTGCAGAGGAGTCACAAAAAGTTAGATTAATTCCCAGCATCCCCCAAATTAGGAGAGGAGCAAGTGGGAGTAGATAGCAGCAATACGTAGCAGTTGATAGGTCTTGCATTGTGTGACATCTCTGCTAAGCAAAAAAATAAAAAAGGGACCCAACTCACCTCTCCACACGTAAATTATGCAAATAGTCTGGGGGTTTTTTTGCGATTTATTACATTTTGACTAGGAATGACAGCGGGTGGGTGGACTGAAGCCCCCCTCCCTCAAACTAGAGGGATGCTGAATAAGTTTTCAAAGGCCCAATATTTTGTTGTGTGTTGTCAAAACCTTTTCAGCCAACTCCTTTCATGCATAAGGACTAGAAGCTTGGTGTTTCTCTTTTAAATCAAAGCCCAAAATTACCAGGAAGCTGCATTCAGTGTCACATTTTACGCTTCTTCTTTGGGCCTCCTTCAAGTTGGCTTGCGGGGGGGCAGGGTGTCATACAGACACCCCCAGCTAACTTTGGCTGGTGCTTTTAATAGAGTGCTAAATGACACACATAGGCCCAAACAGGGAACAATTAAAAATGAGATGGTAAAGTCTTCCTAATATAAAAAGCTAAAGCAGGGCTTAGATGAGCCTTTGCCAACCTGGTGCCCTCCTGATGTTACTGGACTCCAACTCCCATCATTCCTCATCACTGGCAGTGTTGGCTGCTGGGAGTTGTAGTTCAGCAACATCTGGAAGGAACCACAACGTCCTTCATCCCCGCTTTCCAGCGATTAAGCAGGCCAGCATTGTAGCTTTATTTCCTTTTATTCATTGATACACTTACACCTCAGCCTTCAAATAAAAGAGAGATGAAATTCAGGTTGGTTAAGCTTGACTTAATGCCATAAATAGGATCAGTTTTAGCACAGACGTTCACATATATAGGAAGAAAAACCCATGTAGTTTCACTGAGACGTTACAAAAATTAGTGTGCATTTTTTAAAACACAAGCTTATTCAGAGTAGAATACAAAAAACACTATTTTAAAAAAGTAAGATAAACACACACACACCCTTCATATTCTCGAAGATTAATACTATTTAAAGTTATTCTCAGCCCAGCTGCTGAGCTCCCAGCGCAGTTTGGCCACCCGCCTCCTAAGCGAAGACTGGGAGAGGTTTCGGGACCGCACCTGGGCAGCCCGCAAGTTCTGCGCCATCACCTGGTAGTAGTTGACAATGGCTTGATCTCTGCAGAGAAGGAGAAAAGTGTGTTAAGAACATCTCACATCGAGTTGGATACACAAAGGACTTCCAAGTTAGATCAGTGAAGACAGGGCAGACATATCCCAAGGAATAGATGCCGCCCATTTGACTGGGCTGCCACAGCCACCCTGGGCAGCTGCCAGCAAATTAAAATGTCAAACATTGAAGGAGCACTGTAGCACATTAAATGTTTGGTGTGGATGGAAGCTGACAGCCAGGGCTGTCAACCCCCTGAGTTGGTTGGTTGTAAGTTAGAAGGCAAGCCAGTGAGGGCTGACTGAGGGCAGGCCACGGTTGGTGATGCAGCACCACATTTCACAGAATCGTAGAGTTGGAAGGGATGCAGGAGTCTCATCCATGGCAGATATTGAAATACTTTATTGTCACTTGTACAACTTGTATGCAGTGAGATTACTCGAGCACCCCCCACTCAGCTCTCTTAGTCTTAATTCCCTTCGTTTACTGACGGACACCCACCAACCCCGAAATTCGATTGCCCTGTTGTTATCTTTTCATTCAGCAGCCTAACAGCCCACGGATAAAAGCTGTTCTTTACACTGTTGGTGCGACTAATCATGCTTCTGTATCTTCTGCCCCAGGAGATCAAGAAAGTGCTGGCCAGGCACTTTAAATCTGTTTAAAAACCTCCAAGGGAGGAGAGTCCATCACCTTCCCAGGGAGTCTGTTCCACTGTCAAACAGCTCTTACCATCAGAAAGTTCTTCCTAATGTTTAGTCGGAATCTCCTTCCTTGTCATTTTATAGAATCACAAAAGTCAGAAGGGACTCCAAGCATCATTCAGCCCAACCCTCTGCAATGCAGAAATCTCAACTACAATAAATCGCCCATGACAGATGCCCATCCAACCTCTGCTTAAAAACCTAGGAAGGAGAGTCCACCACCTGTCGAACAGCTCTTGCTGTCAGAAAGTTCTTCCTGACGTTCAGCTGGAATATCCTTTCTTGTAACGTGAGCCCTACCCTCCGGAGCAGCAGAAAATAAGCCCACTCCATCTTCCATGGGACAGCCCTTCAGATATTTGAAGGTAGCTATCATATGACCTCTGTTTCCTCTTCTCCAGGCTAAACATCCCCAACTCCCTCGACCGTTCCTCATAAGTCATAGTTTCCAAGCCCTGAATCATCTTGGTTGCCCTCCTCTGCACACCTTCCAGCTTTCCAATGTCCTTCTTAAACTGGGGGCCCCAGAGCTGGACCCAGGCTCCAGGTGGGGGTCTGACTAAGGCAGAATAGAGTGGTACCATGACTTCCCATGAACTGGACATTAGACTTCTGTAGATGTAACCCAGAAGAAATGCACTGACTAAGCTGCTTGACACCCATGTACCCACCCAAACCATCTGCAAACACATAAAAGATTCCATTTTGGCACACTTTAAGGAAGGATGGTATTATTCAGGGGGTAGCTGTCATAGAAAACCTGGGGGTAAAGGTTCCGAAGAGGGCTTTAATTCAGCATGCACATATATCTTTAAAAGCTGGTGTTCTTCATGCAGGAAACGGGTGTGTTAGAGAATATTCCAAGCAAAACAAAAAGAGCACATTTTTACCTGGGTGTTTGTTTTTTTTCTCTTCAGTTAGAAATGAGAGAATCTCTCATATTGCTGGTAGGTGGAGAGAATATTAGGAACAAAGGGTTTACAAGCTGAAAAGGTATGAGATTTTCAACTGGCTCATAGGTGGTTCCATTTTGATGCCGCTAGAGCCTTGGTCAGCAACAGGTTGCCCTCTAGAATATCTCAGGACAGAAAGTTAAGGGCTAAGCTCCTGAGCTCCACCACCTGCCATCCACCCCCATTGCCATAACTTTCTTTCCGTTCCTCTGGATTGGCAAGGAACAAAATCATAGAGTTGTGGGCTTGGACAGGACCAGAAAGATCACCCAGTCCTCCAGCTCCCTGCAAGTGCAGGAAGGAAATATCTATGGTAACAACATCCCTGGTAGGTGTGACATCCAGCTTAAAAAGCAACAACAACTCTAAATGGAAAAAAAAAGTTTAAAAGGGGGATTGAGCAGCATTTGATAACTAAGGACCTTAATGCAGGGTAACCAACATGGGATGCCCTCCATATGTTCATACATGGAAAAATAGAAATGCTAAATAATTGTAGAGTGGAGTGTGCTTGTAAAAGCAGCAGAGCCATTTTTCACCAGCTCCTTCTGATGTTTACTTCCATCCTTAGGTGCCTTATGATGCATTTTGAAGGGGCTGGAAGAACCCCCAACCCTGTTGCTGAGGGTGCTGTCAGGAAACCCCTGTTCCTCTCCCAGAGCTACAATTCCCAGAGTGGTTTCACAGTAAATCCCTCTTCCCAGGGAACAGACGCAGCTTCCTGCAAAGAAGCCTGGGAACTGTAGTTTGTTGAGGGTGTTGAGAAGCCTCTATTCCTCTCCCAGAACTACAGTTCCCAAAGTGGTAAATCTCTCTTCCCAGGGAACTCTGGGAATTGTAGCACCCTGGGAGGGGATTAGAGGCCACCCAGCACCCTCAGCAAACTATAGTTCCCAGGATTCTTTGGGGGAAGTCATGGCAATACTGCTTTAAATGTGTAGCACAGATAGGGGTGGCAACTCCTTGCCGATTATCATTAGGCAGGCATCTTTGTTGCAGTCGGCTGTATCAGTCCTACTCAGAGTAGAATCATTGAAATTAACTGACATGCCTAGCATCATAGAATTGTAGAGTTGGGAGGGATACAGAGGCTCTTCTAGTCCAATCCTCAGCTGAGGTCTGATCATTTAAGCGAGTTTATTCCAAGTAGAATACAACCTACTGCTTTGGGTGCCCATAAAAACATATTGATAATGTTACTGTCTGCTGTCTTTAAAGCCTGTTTTCAATCATGTGGGGGTTTTTTTTAATGACTGTTTCATACAATTATGTAAACCACTTAGAGACTTTTTAAAAAAACCCCTAAGGGTTAATTTCTCACTGAAGAAATAAATAGCCTCCATCTACAAAAGCACATTTGACCAGGAGGATCTGAACACAGGCCCCCTTCAAGTAATGCACTCCCTGCCACAGGGCAGAGTCAAGGCAACTACAGCCCCGCCCTAAATAGCAGGCAAGTAGCCTGGCCAATGGGAGGAAGAAGCCCCACCCCACACAACGGGCTCACCTCTCTTCTTGGACAATGATGTCGTTGAAGGCCCGAGAGAGACGCTTCAACTGGCGAATGCCGGTGGAGACCAGCTCCAGGTTGCAATCAAATTGTCTGCAATGGAGAGAGAACGAAGGAGGGTCATGAATCGGGTCTTGAGCAAGAGACTGGGGACTTCTTCCTAGCCCGGTCCATTATTATTTATTTAATTCTAACGGCCTCATCGCTTGGGAATTCCAAGAAACCATAAAGTCAGTGTAGTTTTGAAAGGTTCCAGTCTGCCATCTTGAATTAAGATGGGCACCCGATTGTATCCAAAATACAGATGAAAGCCCCGCTCTTTGATCTCAAGAAGCATTGATGATATCATCAGAGGTGTGCAAAGGCACAGCGGGCAGGAAAGCAACTTTCCAAAACGTATAGATTTATCTATAGAGCACTTCAAACTGACCTCTCTTAAGCCAGGTTGAGCCCCTAGGATTAGCGCTATGGGGGAATTCAGGCAAGGACCATCAGCAGGAGTAGCCTCTGCAGAACATAACAGACATTCCTTTGAATGGGTGAACCAGAAGGGAGAGAGAGAGAGACTGTGTATGTACAGAAGTCTCAGAGTTCTCCGTGGCAGGAATGTAGCCTACTCTGCAAAGTTAAGAGTAACATCTTTTGCTCTGTCTATTATTGTTGTTGTTGTTGTTGTTGTCGTTGTTAATTAAATTTATCCCCCACCTTTCATCAGCAGGTGTCAGAGTGGGTTACAACAGTTTAAAATTAAGCATTAAACCAGTTGATGCATATAGTTAATGCATACTATGGAACTTCCTCCCTGGACTAGATGGGTCATTGGCCTGATCTAGAAGGCTCCTATGTTCTTAATCTATTATTCTTATTCAATACAGGAGTTCAGGAGTTCAAAGACATCATAAAGTCACTGCAGTTTTGAAAGGATCAGTCCACCATCTTGAATCAAAATGGCGTCCACCTTTATCCAGACACAGATGAAAACCCTCCTCCTTGACCTCAGAAAACATCGCAATCCTCAGAATTACCTCTGGCCCTGCCCCACAATTGCTATGTGGCCCCCAGAAGGTTTCTCCAGAGAGAAAAGTGGCCCTTGGGCAAAAAAAGATATATGCCTCTTTGCTGGAAAGGCTGGCATAGATCTCACATATGGAGTGGCCTTATATTTCGAAGCAAAGAAGATGTTTCCCCCAGCCTGCAATTTACATGGAGGGGTCAGGATTTGTAACCAAGAATTTTGGCATGCAGGAGAGATGCCCAGCCACAGAGCTGATCAATCAAAACATCAGCCTCACTGGAAACACCTTTTGAGCCTGAAAATAAGAAAGGCTCCAACCCTCCATTCCTTCCTCCTAAGCCCTTGCTGGCAAACTAGCTCAGCAAGCAGCAGACTTCTCTTCCACTTGCCTCCTTTGTCGGACAGACGCAGGAGAACCGTATGGGCTTCTCAAGGCTGCAGCCCTCATGGATCTCCGGAGAGGGAGAAGCTCTTTGTTAAGCCGGCAGGAGCCAGGTTGAAAGGGGGATCTCTTGCCAGATGGGGACACAATCCTGGTGTCAGATGTTGGGGTCGAGACAGCGGCAAGCCTGTTGCTCTTGCGGCGAGGGGTCCGGGGCGGCCTGCTTTGGGTTTTGGCAGAGCTCCTGCTGCTGCCACCCACAGAATCTTTGTTCCAGGAGGAGACTAGCGAGCGTGTGGGGCCTTGACAGCTTTTCTGGATTTTCTGAAATGGGAAAAAAAACGTATTTAAGGCAGTGTCTGGGATTTAGGCTCTGGGATGCATGGGGTAGAAAACATGCTACTCTCCAGATGTTGAACTGCAACAAGATCGCCTTGCCCGCTTGACTGCTTCAATCTGCAGAAATGGCCCATTTACAGAAGCCACATGAACTTTATATTCTAACATGGCAATTGGGAAATCACTGCCTGTTGATAGCCCTGTACTTTTTTCAGCACCTGCTAAAATCATTTTTGTTCAGACAAGGCTTAAAAAGGTTGGTGCGAGTTTTGATCCGTTTTTAGTCTATTGCTATTTTAACGTTTCAATAGTCTTACATTATCGTCACTAGTATTGCTTTAGTGATAATGCCATTGTTTTATCTTTATTTGTAAACGGCTTCTGGGAAGCCAAATTAGCATTCCAGTAGCTGGATCTGAACTTCCTTTGAATACCTGCCCATTGCAGCCACCCATACCTGCGACACTGTCCCAAAGGCGTTCTTAGCTGTCCTCGTAAGCGTCCGCAAGTTCTGTCTTTTCTCCTTGGCCTCCAGGCTCTCCCATGTCGGATTCTCCTCAAAGTTCACCTCCACTTCTTTTAAAGGCATCCGCTTCCGCAGGGACATCCGCATGGACGTCATGTTGCGAGAAGACTTCTTCCTGAACCTGTCTGGAAGCGGACTCTCCTCTAGGTCAGGCAGGATCTCGTGATTTCGCCAGCCGACGGCGGACCCCACCACACTCTGGAACACAGATGCCATCTTCCCTTTCCTTGTGCTGGGCTCCCCTAAGTAAAGTATTGTAAATAAGCCCACTCAGGTTTCTAGTCCATAAGATCACAAAAGGGTTACAGGGAGGGGAGGGGAGGGGAGAACAAAGGCAGGCATTTAGTGTCAGTTGCTAACCACCTGGATTACTCAAGAGGGGTCAGTCAAATTCCCATCAGATTTACCATATTTTTCGCTCCATAAGACACACTTTTTTCCTCTTAAAAACTGTACGTCTTATGGAGCGAATGTGTGGTCCCTGGAGCTAAATTGCCGGAGTGCGGCACTCTCCTGAGCTGCTCCTTGGGGCTGGCGGGGGAAACCCCGGGTGCCGGCAGAGCAGAGCCTGCCTGCTGCTCCCTGAGCTGCTCTTTGGGACTGTCCTGGCTTCTGGATTAGCTATGTGCAGCCTCCCCTTGCCTGGAAGAGGCTGTGTGTGGCTATCCCCCACCATCCCCAAAGAGCAGCTCAGGGAGCAGCGGGGCTGCACGCGGCTAAGTAAGATGCCAGGACAGCGAGCGGGATCGCAGCGATCCCGCTTGCTGTCCTGGCTTCTGGGATTCAGAATATTTTTTTCTTGGTTTCCTCTTCCAAAAACTAGGTGCGTCTTATGGTCTGGTGTGAAAAATACGGTAATTTTGTGTTTGCTAGGGTAGGGAATGGGAAGCAGAATACAGGAGAATTGATCTAGCTTTATATCTATTGTAGAAATGGGAAAGGTGCAGAAAAGGGCAACCAAATTGATCAAAGGATTGATGGAGCAAGTCCCTTATGAGGAAAAGTTGCTGCGTTTGGGTTTTTAGTTTAGAGAAAAGCCGAGTTAAGAGGCAATGTGATAAATGCTTTTAAAATAAAGCATGGCATGGAAAGAGTGGATGGAGAATTTTTTTTCTCCCTCTCTCATAACAGTAGAACTCATGTCTATTCAATGAAGATGTATGTTGGACAAATGGGTACACTGTGGAACTCCCTCCCACAGGAGGCAGTGAGGGCCACTGACCTAGATGGCTTTTAAAAAGGATTGGACAAATTCATGGAGGAGAGGGATATGGATTGCTACTAGCCAGGGTGGCTGTGCTCTGTCTGCAATACTTCTGAATCCCAGTTCCTATAAGTCACAGGAGGGGAGAGGGCTCTTGTGTTCAAATCCTGCTTGTGGGTTTCCCAGCAGAGGCATCCAGTTGGCCACTGTGAGAACAAGATGCTGGACTATGGGGGGCCATTGGCGTGATCCTGCAGGATCTTCTTGTGTTCAAAGCTCTATGTAGCTGGATAGCATTCCCAAGCATCACTGGTCGCTGGCTTGAAAACTTTAGTTGGTCTCTAAGGTGCTACTGGAAGGAATTTTTAAATTTTGTTTTGAAAACAAGAGATACTCAGATGGAAACAGCACGCGAGGATAAATGGCTAATGGATCAATTCGCTATCCATTTTTACTCTGGCCGTGCAAAACGATTTCCAAATATTTTGCTTTCCTGGCAACGCGTGGAAACGCCCAGTCTACGTTTTGTTTTGTGTACTCGAGCTTGTTCCCGATCGTTTTGTATTTTATTCGTTTGTATGCTTTTGCTCGCCCACGCCCTGCAGGAATGTAAGACTCGGTTTATTCCGCGTTGCAAAGAAAGGCGCGCCGCATCCTGCTTTGGGGTGCAAAGAGGGAGCCTCTATGATGCCCCGATATTTGCATGCATGCATCTGGCTAATAATAATTGCAGCCGGACCCCAGAGAGCCCCCCTTAAACTCACCTCTGCCGCTTGCAGCTGGGAGATCTGGTCCTCTTTTTGCGGGTCCTTGAAAAGATTTCAAATCGGGCGCCGCCCCCTCCTCGCCCTCTTCAGATTGGCTGGACTCGGCAGCCTCCTTAGCAGAAGGGGCGGGGACAGAGTTTTGAGCCAGGAGCCCAAAGGGAGGCTTTCTGTGCATGCTCAGAGGCGCCCCAGTTTCCTGGCCGCGTCTCTGGTCTGAAACGCATTACCAGACTAGTGAGGTCTGTTGATTTCACCGCTGCTAAAGCTGATTTTTAAGCGGCAAAAGCGTGGCGCTCTGCACATGTTCGGAGACCATCAAGCTTCGTGGCCATATCACGTAAACGTGCTCTGGTTTGAAATACACCCGGATCTGAAATTCGCTGACTTGCAAGTTTGCACGTGCTCAGAGCAGCTTTGCTACTCCACAGAGGGACTCTTAACCTCGAAATTCATTTTTCTAGAGAGTCCCTGAGATAGGAGTCGCAACTAAACGCAGCACTGCCTCTGAGCACGTGTGAAGGGCTCCTGTCCCCGCAGGCTTTCCAAGCGAGAGGCCAGTGGCTTCCTAGGAATTTTGGAGCTTGCAAGTCGGGGCTATATACATGTATAAGCACTGAATCAGCCTTGCTATTGCAACCCCGATGGAATTTACTCCTGAGTAAACATGCAGCCTCCGGTAACGCTGCACAAAATGGGAGGTAAAAACCTGCAGGGCTTAGCTCCTCTCAAACCTTCTGCTGTGCATGTTTAGCAGTAACATTCTCTGAGCATGCACAAAGTGCTTTTCCCTCTCAGCAGTGACCAGTCTCAACCCCAGGGTTTCTAGAATCTGAGGGTGTGACTTCCAGCCAGACATGGGCCCCATCAGCATCCCTCATTTTAAAATATTCCGAGATTGTATCTCTTTCCCCCTCAAAGAAATTAAGGAACATAGGAAGCTTCACGCAGCACATGAACAGTGGAACTCCCTCCCACTGGAGGCAGAGATGGTGGCCATCAACCTATATGGCCTTTTTAAAAGGATTAGACGAAATTGTGGAGGATATAAGGCTGTTAGCTGCACTGTCCACGCTCTGCCTCCAGTCGGGCACAATGATGCTTCTGAATCCCAGTTGCTGGAACCCACAGGAGGGGAGAGCGCTCTTGTGTTCAGATTCTGCTTGATGGTTTCCTACAGGCATCTATTTGGCTGCTGTAAGAACTTGGACTGATCCAACAGGCCCTTCTTACGTTCCAAAGCAGGCCCACTGTCCCCCAGACCTTGTGGGGGGCCGGACTATATTTTGAAAAAAAATATGAACAAATTCCTATGCCCCACCCAGAGATGCATTTGAAATAAAAGCACACATTCTACTCTTTTAAAAACACCAGGCAGGCCCCACAAATAACCCAGAGATGAATTTTAAATAAAATGCACATTCTACTCATGTAAAAACAAGCTGATTCCCGGACCGTCCGCAGGCCAGATTGAGAAGGCGATTGGGCCGCATCCAGCCTACCCCTGTTCTAAAGTCATCCAGTGTTGTGACCATCACTGCATCTCATGGGAGAAAATTCTGCACATGTACCTGGTGAAAAGGGTAACTACCTGTGTCAGATCTGAATCTTCAGCTTCCTTGGATGGCCCAGAATTTTATACACCATGTATTATTTTATACACCTTTGTCAGGTGCCCCCCCCAAATAAGCTTATTCATTTCTGAATATGTTTGGAATTGCAGCTGTGAAGCAGACTCAGATTCCCCATCGACCCACTCGCTTGAAAACAGTGAACTGTAAGGCATTTCAGAAATGTAAAGAGGTCTTGTGCGTTTATGTGTCAGGAAACGCTTCTCGCCATATAGATAAGGCCGTTTCCTGTCCGTTTTCTTTTTGAAAATGTCAGTGTACGTACGCGCCTTCAGTATGAACCACACCCTAGCACAAAAGACCCTTTCTTGAAACTTTGCGCCTTTTGCTGCCAAAATCCTGGCATGCCGCCCCTGCAAAGAATACTTCCCAACTGAACGCCTTTGGAACGAGAGGAACCACAGAACAGGCAGCAGCATTTGGGCCTCTTTTATCTCAGCTTGTAAAGGTTTTATCATTTTACCACAACAGCAATATCAAAAGTTAGCTTTAGCTAAAGGCAGATAAAAAATGGAAAGGCCAAATGCGTAATTTTTAACAACTTAATTGGACCCTGGGGAGTGCCATATCCTTCCTGCTGGGTAAGGAACAGCCTTTTTATTGAAGAAATCCGGGTTGCCGTTTATGCCCATCATATTCCAGACAGCATGGATGAACGCTGGGATTTCTGAACTGGGGGTGAAATGAGAGTTTTTGAGCACCTGATGGATGGACAGCAGGGCTCCCACTCGGCCATGAAACTCATTGGGTGTGACCGTGAGGGGCCAGTCACTGCCTCTCAGCCCAACCTACCTCACAGGGTTGGGAAATTGTAACGCAATATCTATTTTAAAAAGACCAGTGTAATAAAATCCAACAGTGGTAAATAACAGAGGACAAGGCCCAGAAGGGGACCCCAAACCATGGCATTGCTGCAGAAAATGCATTTATCGCACGGCGCAATTCCTAGACAGAAATGTGTTCAGATTTAGGAGAGTAATAACACAAGCCAGAGATGGGTTAATAGTTTTTACTCCAGCCCCAGGAACTGGATTCAGCCACCCCCTCAATGGCATCAGGTGGCTCATTTTACTTTGCCTGAGAGGTTTGAAATCAAACCTCACAAGCAAAGGAACAGATGATCTGCTGATGGGCAGTTCCTACAAATCCCGCCTCCAGCAGGGAGCCGCATCATTTCCTAACATCATATGGGCGTGGCTCATCCGGAATGGCCTCATAGGATAAATGGAGAGGCCTGGTGGGACAAATCAGGCCCAGAGTCTAAACACTTCCTGTGGTAGCCCCATCCCCTGGCAGAATAAGCAAGGAGCTATTATTCCATTTAAAACTTGCTCGCCTCTTCCAGTGCCTGAGCAACTGAAGCAAATGTTTCAAAAACGTTCCCTGACCCACACATGAGGATTCTATGATTGTAGCCGCAGATATTTGATCTCTTCGGCCAAAAGGGGAATTTCACATTAATGCAGCACAGCCTAAGGCAACTTACTGGGAAATCTGTGCAGCCAATTACAATTTGGTATGAGGAAATATATAATGACCTCCATTAACAAAGAAATGTTCCAAAATCCATCTCATCTACCAGAAGCACAGGAAAGCGTTTTTATCCCTGCTCAGGCGGTGCTTGTCTGAAACACAGACAGAAGCAAGCTCCCTCCCTATGGGAGCCAGAAACGAGTCCTGTGGAAAGCTTCTGCAGAGGATCACCCAAAACTACAATGTCCAGAATTCCAAGTGGAGCAACGGACTGAGACCACATTGACACCATATATTTAAAGCATTTTAAACAGTCATGGCTTCTCCCTCCCCCAAAGAATCCTGGGAGTTGTAGTTCGTTAAGGGTGTTGAGGCTTTCCATCCTAGAGCTTGTTTAATGGTCAATTCCCCCTTCCCTGGGGACTCTGCAAATTATAGCTCTCTAAGGGGAAACGAGAGTCTCCTAAGGACTCTCAGGACGCTTCACAAACTACAGCTCCCAGAATGCTTTGCGGGAAGCCATGGCTAGTTTAAAGCGGTATCAGATAGCTCTATATGTAGGGCTGCTCTAAATGTAAGGGGTGAACGTTGCCTTGGTGTAAACACACCATGGTGGTTAAACCAAATCAAGTGTGGCAGAATCCAGTTAAGCGAGACAGACCTTTGATAAGCTGCCAGCACCCAAATTTAAGGCAACTTTGTTTTCCGTTTCCTGAGAGCTGAGCCAGGTTACCCAAATAGCAGAGATCCCAAACGTAGCGTAGAGTTCAAGGGCTTGGCTTCTTGCTTCAGGCGTGGCACCAGAAACACAGTTCCCTCATGTTCCTGCAGGGCCCTGGTCTGGAGAGATGCCCAAGCCCCCTTTGGGACAAACTCCACCATCCACAATCTGGAAGAACGAAGCATGCCAAGGGTCATTTTGGTGGGGTCTGTGATCTTTGTACCTCCCTTCCATCCCACAGTGCTATAAAACGGAGCAAAAATCAGCTGTGGAAATGCAACTGGGGAATGTTCAGGGGTGCGAATTTCGCACACAGAAACCCACGGAACCACTGACTACGTGGCAGGAATCTGACCACACTGAAGGGATCAAGTGAGAAGGCAAAAAGGCAACACTGGGTTTCCAGGACTGCAAACAGAACGAGGTGCAGCTATTGCCCCCGCTTGGGGAGAAGCACAAAGTTTTCACGGTTACCTTTTGCTCAAAAATGACAAATTGCTCTTGCCTGCTTCTTCGAAAGCACATTGCTCATCAGTGAGTAGAGCAGAAGATGAGAACCCGCCTCAGATTTGTCTGGTGGTTATCAAAGACCTCCTTGCAAAGGTTTCCAAGGCTAATGTAAATGCTAAAATCTCCCTGAAAAGATCTTAAACCAACCTGACGTTCTCGAGACTACAATTCCCATCATCCCCCAGCCAGCATGATGAGAGTTGTAGTCCAAGTCAACTGGAAGGTGAAGGCTTGTCTATAGACTGCGGCTCTAAAAGGAGTTCTGGATGTTGTTGTTTTGAGAGTGTCAACACCCTGAGATGTCTTTGGCTTTGTTCTTCCGTTGGAATCGGGTGTCCATTGGGTCAAAGCCCCTTTCCTTTGCCCCAAAGACAGCCCACTGAGGAGTCGGGGCAACATAGTCAGCCGAGGTGAACGTCTTGGCTCCCCCGCTCTGCTCGTACTGGCGGAAGAGGTCCTGAAAGCGATCGTAGTTGATCCAGGTGTGCCACTCCCCGCTGATCTTGAACTGCAAAAGGAGAGAGAGAGACACACACACCCATGAACCATTGATCGTCCCCCTCCAGAAAAATTGGTTTTTTTAATTTTAAAAAAACAAAACGGGACAGAGAACAAAAGATCAAATCAGACACAGCAAGCTCTGTTGGCACAAGCTTGAAGGTTCAAATTAAACTCTGCCACATCAACAACAAAAAGATGATGACAGTCAGGACTGCAAAGTCGTGATCAAAACTGTGTGTGCTACAGAATTCCATTATCAGATTCAAAATTATATTGCCCAGGTTGGGGTATACCAGAGTTCCCCCTTGATGATTTTGATCGAGGTCAGGGTGAGACGTTCTCTCCCTTCCTTGGAGAGGTAAATAAAGACTTATCAGTTCCTTTCCCCCGAGACTACACCTGACCATTTTCTAAACACTGTTTGTGCCATTGTTTGATCTACCATTTTTCCGATGTTTGCATCTGTTGTAGTTTTTACAATATTGTTTTAATTGGTGAGATGTTTGTTTCTGGCTTTTTTAAATAAATGGATTTTATTTAGGATAATGCTTATTACTTTGCCAGCTACAGAAAGCAACCCAGTCCTTCCCATCTCAGCAGGGTACAACCACCGTCGACACGTGGCTAAGAAGTACAGAAAGATGTTTGTTTCTGTGTGTGTAAATATTGATTTACTGTTACTGCCATGAAGCGTTTTGAACTGTGTTACGACTGAAAAGCAGCGAGCAAACAACAAAAATTATAAGCTGATGACATCTTTGCAAGCTTAAGGATCAGAAACTTGAGGTCGACAGTTCAAACTCAATGGTGGCAAAAGAAGGACCCACCTACCTTCTTGTGGGCGATCAGGAGGCAGTTGGAGTGCTCGTGCTCGCAGGCGATTTCGTAGTCCGGCAGAAGGTCGACCAGCTCCTGGACAAAGTGCCCCACCTCCTCGTGCCACGGGATGTTGGCCATGGTGAGGTTGCTGGCTGAGCTTTCTCCACAGTAGGTCACACCCTGTCAGAGAAAGAGGGAAATGTTTCAGGTCTGTAGAGGAAGGGATAAGGAAACTGGTCTGGGCGTCACATGCGAGCCAGCACTAAATCACATCGTTCCAAGTTGGACTTAACTCTTTATTAGCAAGAACACAATCTACACAGGCTTGGTAGAGTGCCAGGCCTAATGAGCACAGCAGCTCATCCCTATAGACCTTGTGTCATGGATCAGTTGCCAAGACTCAAAATCCCCATCTCCCAACAGCCGTCTAAGTTCCCGCCTCTCCAGGGCTTTTTCCTAGCAATCAGAGACTGCACTTGTGTGAAGCCAAACTATCCTCCACCCTCTTCATGCCTCTAATGGTTCTGGGAGACCAGGAGGGGGGCGGAGCTTGTCGCAGAAGAAGGGGGAGATACCTAGGACTCTCCACCAGCCTGACTCCTCTCTGCCTCTTGGCCTCCCTCCTCCCCCGTTTCAGTTTCTGCCTCCGAGTCTGGGCTTCACTCTGCCACAGATTCTTTCTCCCTGCTCATTAAACCATGTTGCCTCTTCAGCTTTTGACACTTCCTTCTCCCAGGCTTCTCCCTCTGGCCACTCATTGTTGTCCCACCACCACTCCCCAGCTGGTTCCTCCCACCATTCCTCTGTGTCCAACCAGTCCGGGACGCAAGTGGTCCACTACACCCACTCTTCCCAGGCCACACCTCTCACCAGCCCAGCATCACATCTTCCTTGTTTGGGCCTGGCTGGAGAACAGGGGACACATTCACACTACACATTTAAAGCACTACAATACCACTTTAAATAGCCCTGGCTCCCCACCCCCTGCTGCAGAGAATTCTGGGAGTTGCAGTTTGTGAAGAACACTGAGAGTTAGGAGGCCCCTCAGAGAGCTACAATTCCATGAGTTCACTGGGGACAAGGATTGACGGTTAAACCACTCTAGGAATTGTTGTTCTGGGATGGGGTCTCCTAACACCTCTCAGCCCCCTTAAATAATAAATAATAATAATAATAATTTATTATTTATACCCTGCCCATCTGGCTGGGTTTCCCCAGCCACTCTGGGCGGCTTCCAACCAAATATTAAAAACAATACAGCATCAGACATTAAAAACTTCCCTAAACAGAGCCTTGTCTTTTAAAAGTAAAATAGTTTTTTATTGCCTTGACATCTGCTGGGTGTTCCACAGTGCAGGCGCTACTACTGAGAAGGCCCTCTGCCTGGTTCCCTGTAACCTCACTTCTCGCAGCAAGGGAACCGCCTGAAGGCCCTCGGCGCTGGACCTCAGTGTCTGGGCTGGATGATGAGGGTGGAGACGCTCCTTCAGATATACTGGACCGAGGCCGTTTAGGGCTTTAAAGGTTAGCACCAACACTTTGAATTGTGCTCGGAAACGTACCGGGAGCCAATGAAGATCTTTCAGGACCGGTGTCATATGATCTTGGCGGCCACTCCCAGTCACCAGTCTAGCTGCTGCATTCTGGATTAATTGCAGTTTCCGAGTCACCTTCAAAGGTAGCCCCACATAGAGCGCATTGCAGTAGCAAACTACGGCTCCCAGAATTCTTTGGGGAAAATCTTGACCAAAGGCCCATTTAGCCCAGCACAACAGCCAACCACATGCCTCGGGGAAGGCCATAAGCAGGGACACAAAGGTGACAGCCCTCTCCCATCCCTTGAACCCAGGAACAAGCAAGTCAGCCATACTGCTGTTGGACAGGGAGACTCCACTCTGCCAGCAGTGACAGATCCCCCTCTCCCCTCCACAAACCCACAAGCTATTTTTGCAAAGGCAGGTCTGAAGTGCAAACAAGATCAGCCAAACCCAACCTGCCTTTTGGGTATTGTGGTGTGATTTTTGGATCCAGGCCCATGCAAACCATCCCTGCAAAGTGTTCAGTTGGGCAAACGTTCATTGTTTTGGTAGGCTGAATTTGCACCCAGGGAGGGCGGAGGTGGTGGCAGAATCTGTTATGAGAAGGACGATGCCACCCTGATGATCAACAACTCACTTTAACCTCGATAAAATCCGGTTTCCCAAGAGACACCAAGTCAGAGTAGGCCTTCAGTTCCTCCACGTTCCAGGCTTTCACCAGCGTGAGCCGATAGACAGTGCGCTGTTGCTGATAGGGGAAAAAGGAAGTGGGTTCAAATTAAATTGCGCCACATCAACAACAAAAAGAAGGTGACAGTCAGGACTGCATAGCCCTGATCAAAACTGTTTGCACTACAGAATTCCGTTATCTGACCACATTTCGAAAGCTGCAGATAGTGAGCTTTTCGGTCACACGCAGTGGAAGAGGCCACAAAGTGAGAGAGGGAGACTAAGGTCCACTAACACCATGCACTTAGACACTCATGGTTTCCTCCAAATAATTATGGGAATGATAGTTTGTTAAGGATACTTTAATAGAATTGTGATGTTTTATATGAGAGTGTAGCTGATAAACATTTAAATAAACAAAATTGAACATAAAATAAGAATTGGGAGGGGGGATGAATCCTTAGTTACCCTGGCATAGACATAGGCAAACTCCGGCCCTCCAGATGTTTGGGACTACAATAGAGGTCAGGGATGATGGGAATTGTAGTCCCAAACATCTGGAGGGCTGGAGTTTGCCTATGCCTGCCCTGGGATCTAAAAAGGCAATGCTAGCAAATATGAAATATTGTGCCAGGCCTGACACAAAGAGGTGGAGGGGCTATCTGAAAGACCATATTCTTCCATATGAACCTGCCCAGGCTCTGAGGTCTTTGGTGAAGACCCTTCTCTCAATCCTGCCACCCTCACAGGCACGCTTGGTGGGGATGCGGGGCAGGGCCTTCTCAGTGGCTGCTCCCAGACTTTGCAGCTCCCTCCTAGAGAGGCTAGACTGGCTCCCTTCTTGTCCTGCTGCCGGCAAGTGAAGAGTGTTTTATTCCAACAGGCTTTTGTGGACTGGCTGTTTTTTTAAAGAAATAAGGCTGTGCTTTAGAGTTTAATTACTCTTTAATGATTGCCTTTTATATGTTTTTAGCTTTTCTATTTTATCTGTGCTGCTTTTAACTTGTTTGAGCCACCCTGGGAGAAAGGTGGGATAAAAATGCATAATCATTTAATAATAATAAAAGTAATAAAACCTGAGCTTTTGGCCTAGAGAATCAAGCTGAAATGCCTTCAGCTTGATCACCACCTTTCACTTACCTTATTGCAGCAACGGAGGGTGGGAGGGAATGACAACAATTGAATAGGGTACCTTTTCTGCCAAGGCTTGCAAGCTGTCCAGAAACCTCTGCCAGAAATCCTTGAAGAGAGGCCGGTCGATCTTCTTCAAGCTGTCTCTGGTGCCTGCGTCGACGCTGACGTAGAGCTGCGTCACAGGTTCGAGGCTCCTTTTCGGCAGGAGGGGAAGGGAAGGGGGGGGAAGGCCCCAAGAGAGTTTAGAACGCTGAGGCCAAAGAAAAATCAAGATACATTTCTCCCTCCCTCGCAAAGGAAAAAGAGCTAGTCTAAAGCAGGGACAGGGAACCCTTTTCTAACCCAAGGGCCACATGCCCTCCTGATTAACTTGCTAGGGGCCACAACGCCTGCAGCAAAAGGCAGGTGGAGTGATGGATGCTTCGTACAGTAAACTACATTCCACACATGCAAAAGTCTAAGGTTCCAGGGCATATCCAGGGAAGGAAGTGAAATTCTCACAGGTCAAGGAAACATTTCAGCAAGGCATGAGAACATAAGAAAAACCCTGCAGGATCAGGCCAATAGCAGAGGGCCTTCTCGGTGGTGGCGCCCGTCCTGTGGAACGCCCTCCCATCAGATGTCAAGAAAATAAACAACTATCTGACTTTTAGAAGACATCTGAAGGCAGCCCTGTTTAGGAAAGTTTTTAATGATTGATGTTTTATCGCTTTTTCATCACCATCATCATTCTGTTGGGAGCTGCCCAGAGTGGTTGGGGAAACCCAGCCAGATGGGAGGGGGTATAAATAATAACCTATTATTGTTGTTGTTGTTGTTGTTGTTGTTGTTGTTGTTGTTGTTGTTGTTATTGTTATCTAGTCCAGCATCCTGTTTTCACAGTGGTTGACCAGATGCCTCAATAGGAAACTTCCCAAGCAGGATTCGAGCACAAGATCAACCTCCCCTCCTGAAGTCCTTTTTTCCTGTCCTGAATCTTCCAACATAGTGTTAGGAGAGAGGGAGAAAATCTTTTCTCTATCCACTTTCTCCATGCAATGCATGCCTTTTTATAAACTCATATCATGTCACCTTTTCTCTAAACTAAAAAGTCCCAAACGCTGCAACCTTTCTTCATAAGGGTCACTGTGTCCCCTTGATCCCTCTGGCTGCCCTTTTCTGAACCTTTTCCCAATAATTCTGGTCTCTCAGCCTAAGCTACCTCACAGGGCTGCTGTGAGGGTGAAACGGGGAGGCAGAGAACCCCATATGCCATCTTGAGCCCTTGGGAGGAAAAACCACGGGAAATAGATGGAAGGATAACGAGAAAAGCAGCTTCTCTTCCGGGCCTCACCTGATTTCCTCTGGGAACTGTGCATTTGTAACTAGGAAGCTTGAAATGTTCTTGCGATGGAGCAGCTTTAGGAAACGGTTGATTTCGGGGTACATGATTGGCTCCCCAACAAGAGACAGGGCACAGTGCTTGGGTTCCATCCCTTCTTCAAAACGGTCGTTCCTCACGCCCGGGACGCCTGCAAAACGGAGGAGAAGAGGGGTGTTTGTGGGCTTGCGCAGATGTAGCCTAAACAGCTCCACCCACTGAGGGACTGGGAGAAAGAAGCTGACAACTGGGAGGGAGGGGGGAGTAAGACCCTGGCACCCAGAATTCTCCACGTAGTTGCAATTGGATCTGCGCCAGTAGCAAAACGCGCCTGGCACCTGGGGAATTTCGAACTGTGGAGATTTCCATTCCACCTTAAGGAGCAGACGTGTGGAACTGCTGCGTGTCACATGTCTGTTTGCATTCCAGCACAGCTTGCTGGGAACTTCCGTTGTGTGCATAGCTTTTTCTCTGTCTCTCTGAGAAGACGAAGAGAGAAACAACGTTTCTTTGTCCTGATTTATGATTAATAAATCTGTAGTTGTAGTATGCTTTCACAAGCCTCACGCCTATTTTGTGTGCGCAGTTCGATCTGCTTATAGTGTGCCCTGGCTTTGAAGCCCGGGTCGCTGATTTATGTCGGAGCAGAGGCCTATGGGTCTTCGCAGCGGGACAGCTGGATGGGAGCAACCCAGCCGGGGCTAGCCAGATGGCCTTACGACCCTCTGCAGGTCAACACAAACATGGCCTACTGGCAGCGGTTTCAGGCAGTTTCTCCCACTCCTGCTTGGAGATGCTGCCTTGGGATTGCAAGGCACTGAGCAAGAGCACAGGCAGCCCCTGGAGTACCTTTGAATTGCTTGATCAGGCTCTGATGGTTCTCAATGGCCTCCTGCAAGATCATTTCAGGAGGGTCCATTTTCCACCGCCACTCTGTGCCCACAGGGTTTGTGTGGTGCCTGAAAATAATTTAATACAAATTAAATATACACTACACCATAGTCACTGTGAATAGATTGTACAAAGCTACCTCCCACGCATATAAGGCACCCCTCCTTCCACTCATAAGAAAAGCCTTAATTAATCAAAGCAGGTTTTCAGCATTCTGTCCTCATTAGTGGACAGCAAGATTTAGGCCACATTCACATAGCGCTATGATACCACTTTAAGCAGTCATGGCTTCCCCCAAAGAATTCTGGGAGCTGTAGTTCATTAAGGATGCCGAGAGTTGTTGGGAGAGATCCCCATTCCCCTTCCGGAACTACAATTCCAGGCTTCCCTGTGAAAAGGGATGGTTAAACAATTCTGGGAACTGTAGCTGTGTGCAGGGAATATTGGACCTCCTAATAGCTCTCAGCACCCTTAACAAACTACTGCTATCGGGATTTTGGGGGGAAGCCAAGACAGTTTTAAGTGGTATCATAGTGCTTTCTAGCTATAGTGTGAATGTGGCCACAGATTCATAAGAGACCTGCTGGATCAGGCCAATGGCCCATCTAGCCCAGCATCCTGTTCTTACAGTGGCCAACCAGATGCCTGTGGGGAACCTGCAAGCAGGATTCAAGCACAAAAGCACTCCCTTCTCCTGTTGTTTCTGGCAACGGGTATTCGGAAGCATTAATATGGAGGCAGAGCAAAGCCATTGTGGCTAGGAGTCATTGATAGCCTTCTCCTCCTGCATTAATTTGTCCAATCCTCTTTCAAACTATTTAGGTTGGTGACCTCCTGTGGCAGTGAGTTCCACGGTTTAACTCTGTGCTGCATGAAGAATGGATTTCTTTTATCTACCCTGAATCTCCCAATATCCAGCTCCACTGGATGTCCACAAGTTCTAGTGCTATGAGAGAGGAAGGAAAACTTTCCTCTATCCCCTTTCTCCATGGCGTGCATAATTTTATACACCTCTATCATATTGCTTCTTACTTGCCTTTTCTCTAAACTAAAAAGTCTCAAATGTTGCAGTCTTTCTTCAAAGAGGAGTCGATCACATCCTCTCTCTCTCTCTCTCTCTCATATAAAACTTGGCCACCCACTGAAAACCAGTTGGCTGCCAATACAGGAAATTTTACAAATGGCGACAACTCTGCTGCCACAAAAACCCATTTTTGGGTTGTTCCCCCAAAAGGAAAAGATATCATCATAAGAGGAGTGGCCTAGCTAGGGCCACCAGCAATGGCAGCTAAATGCAAACCTCCCTGTATAGGAGCAGTCTATCTCCAGCTCAAAAGGTACTCAAAAGGTGAACCACAGAGGAGGGGCGATGCAGTCTTGCCTGGCTTGCAGATTTCCCAGAGGCAACTGGTTGGTCACTGCAGGAAAAGAGAATGCTGGACTGGACCAGGGGGGATGGGGTGGGCTTTGGTTTGTGTCCCCAACCCCTACCCAGTTTCTCACCTCCAGCAGAAGACACACTTGTTGGCGCAAGCCAAGCTGGGCGTGGTCTCCAGGCAGCGGTGGCTCTCAATGCCATAGAAGGTGTGCTTGTAACAGCCGCCTCTCCCACGGAGCATCGACTGGTGGGAGGCAAATAGAAAGCAATACGGTTAGAAAAAAATCCCCAAAGCTAAAAATGCGCTGGAATCAAAACACATTCAACTAGCAGAGATTTATAGGAGGCCTTTGTGGAAGAGGAAAGACATCTCTTTAAAAGGTGGGCACAATGGAAGGGATGAGGAGCACCTATGGATCACAGCTCCTGCCATTCCTGACCACTTGGCCGTGCCAAAGTGGTCTGGAGGGCCACAGACATTCCTCTTCACTGATTTAAGAATCTACCCAGGGAAGGAAATTAAGTACCTTTGTCCACCGACAGAGCTTCACTCCAGAGTGGCTCCCGATCAACCTGTAGCCTGAAATCAGAAGAGAGATTTGTTTCCTTGAGCGTAAAGGGATCTAGCAGAAACACATTGATAAAGGAGCCTGCACCAAACCTCCTCCTGTTTTAGCCTGGTTGGAAACAGGTCCTTGAACTCTGGAAATGCCTATTGCTTGCCTGGATGGAGAACAGAGAAGGCTGGGAGAATGTGAAGAAACGAGCCTACCATACAAAGGTAAAATTCACCAGCATGAGCTTCACCCTGAAGGCTGCTCATAAGTGAACCAGTGTCAGAGGGTGTGAGAATCGGCAGCAACAGCAACACCTAACCCTAACCCTGCCAAATGATCCCTGGAATGTCGAATTATACCTGAGGAAACGTCTCCACCCCCATCATTCAGCCCAAACACTGAGGTCCTCCTCTGAGGGTCCTCTGGTGGTTCCCTCACTGAGAGAAGTGAAGCTACAGTGAACCAGGCAGAGAGCCTTCTCGGTAGTGGCACCCACACTCTTTGGAACACCCTTCCATCAGATGTCAAGGAGATGAGCAACCTTCTGAAGGCAGCCCTGTATAGGGAAGCTTTCTAATGTGCAGTGTTTTATCATGTTTTATATTTGTTGGAAGCCGCCCAGACTGGCTGAGGCAACCCAATCAGATGGGCGGGGTACAAATATTAAAAATATTATTATTATTTATTAGGATGGAAGCTCTCAAACTCCCAATATATTTCCAAATATCCAGCCTCACTTTCCTGAGGTTGGCACAGTTGCTTGAGAAAAGAGAGATGCAGCAACCAGAACAGAAAAGGGCATGTGCCTCAAAAGGATCCGTTTCCAAGCACCTTTTACCAACAGAGGCAAGATGCCACAACTGCATTTGTGCCTGGTTAGTGGGCTTCCCTGAGGGCATCTAGTTTGGCCAGAACAGAATGCTGGACTGGATGGTTTGATGCAGCAGAGCTCCCCTTAGGTTCAAGGGCTGCTGATCAGGAGAGGAAAACTGAGACTGGAGAGCCTGGAGACAATTCCTGCCAATCACACCCAGCTTTTTCCTGCCAATCATGTCCATTTTTCTAGCCCAGGTAGGCCAAGGACAGGCGGCAAGCTCCTCAGCCTAGGACAGATGCACTTCCCCTCCACCAGGTCTCCTTGCGCCCTGGAGTCTCCTGCCTCTTGGGCCTCCTTGCAGTCCACATCACCTTGTTTCGTGAGGGCATCCCGCAAAGCTGGCGTGATCATCTCTCTCAAGGCATCCTCCCCTCTCCGCTGGAGCCGCCCCGTCTTCTCGACCTCTTGGTCCAGCTCACGCTCTCTCTGCAGAGGGATGGCAAAACCAGGCCTCACTTTCTTCATTAGCAGAAGCAACAGAGTGTTAATGAGCAACAGAACAAACAGATCGTCAGCCCCATCAAATTCAGGGAAGGCACAAACATTCTCTTTAGCATTGGTCCTAGAGCGGAAGGATGAAGGTACGTCTGCAGCCCTCCATAAGAACCCTGCTGCATCAGGAGAGGCTTTTTTGTGTTGTGGAACTGTAGAATTGGAATAGAATGTCAAGGGTCATCTAGTCCAACCCTCTGCAATGCAGGAATCACAGCTAGAGAATCCCTGACAAAAAGCCATCCAACCTCTGATTGAAGCCCTCCCAACGCAGGAGAGTCCACCACCATCAAAGGGAGCCCTTTCCTCTGTCAGACAGCTCTTAACCTCAGAAAGTTCTGCCCAGTGTTTAGTCAGAATGTCTTTTCCTGCAATTTGAATCCATTGGTTTGGGCCCTACCCTCTGGAGCAAAAGAAAACAAGCTTGTTCCATCTTCCATCTTCCATGAGACAGTCCTTTAGATATTTGAAGATTGCTATCACATCTCCTCTCAATCTTCTCTTCTCCAGGCTAAGCATACACAACTCCTTCAACTGTTCCTCATAAAGCTTAGTTTCCAGACCCTTGATCACCCTCCTCGGCACACGTTCCAGCTTGTCAACACCCTTCTTAAAGGCAGCCATTTTGTGATATACCCCACTCTCACAGCAGCCATTTTGTGACTGGTGCCCAGGACCCTTTATCAGAATTCCAAATTTACCAAGCGGCCCTCAAAAGGTTGGCAAGCCCAGGGATATGTCAAAGTGTTGGGGCCTGCTTTCTTGCTTTCTGCACTACTAACTCTTTCCATCCCAAAAAATGGAAGTGTGATATTTATTTATCGGATCTTCATTGGTACCAAGGAGAACAACTTATAGGAGCCAAACTATACCATATACTGGACACAACCTCTCTTATCACATGCTTTGTTATCAGTGTAAACAATAAAACCATATCAAATTGCATGAAAACCGCCGTGCTTCTTTTGCCCTCTCATCACTTTGAACTTGTCAGATTATTTTTCTAATACCGGAGTCTGCCAAACTGTGTTGTACCACTGGTCTAGGATTAGAGGCGTTAGGGATTTCCAAGCTCGACTTAAACCCTGTGATTGTCATCTGAGGCCCTTTCTCAGGAGTTCTGGAGGGTGGCAACACGAGAACGGGCCTTTTCTGCGGTGGCTCCCCATTTGTAGAATGCTCTCCCCAAGGAAGCTTGCCTGGAGCCTTCATTACATATCTTTAGGTGCCAGGAGAACGCATTCCTCTTTAACCAGACCTTTGACCGTTAAACAATCTATGTTCTTTTAAGTGTGCCGGGGGGGGGGGTATTTCTTTATTATATTATGCATTTTGTGTTCTTAAGTTGTAAACCACCTGTGATCTTCAGATGTAGGACGGTATTAAAATTTAACAAATACTAATAATAATTTAGGAACAGCTGTATACAAGTATTTTTATAAATGAACCAACGAGAACACACAGCCACAGGGCTGAAAATAAGAGTTCACCATTACCTGGGCTTTCTTCATGTGGCCCATGACTCTGCCCAGGTCTTCCACATCCACCATCTGGTTCGCACCCTCTCCCTCTTCATTGCCAGAATCCTCTTCGCTCGTGGTCTCAAAAAGCTCCTCCTCTGCCACCTCCTCCTGTGAAAACAAAGGAGGGCTTGCAAATGCCACACGGCCCAAAAACACCCTGCTCTCCTCCACCCACCCACCCACCCACCCCCACAGAAGGCCACTAGGCTGGATTTATTTATTTATTTTTACATTTATATCCCACCTTTTGCTCCTCCAATGAGCTCAAGATGGCATAGATAGTTCTCCCCCCTCCTCATTTAATCCCCACAACAATCCTGTGAAGTAAAAAAAAAAAAAAAAAGGTAAAGGACCCCTGGACGGTTAAGTCCAGTCAAAGGTGACTCTGGGGTTGCAGCGCTCATCTTGCTTTCAGGCCCACAGACAGCTTTCTGGGCCATGTGGCCAGCATGACTAAATCGCTTGTGGCACAACTGAACACCAGGATGGAAACCAGAGCGCAGGGAAACAACGTTTACCTTCCCACCACTGCAGTACCTATTTATCTACTTGCACTGGAGTGCTGTTGAACTGCTAGGTTGGTAGGAGCTGGGACAGAGCAACGGGAGCTCACCCCGTCGTGGGGATTCGAACCGCCAACCTTCTGATCAGCAAGCCCAAGAGGCTCAGTGGTTTAGACCACAGCACCACCTGCCTCCTGCGAGGCAGGTAAGGTTGAGAGACCGTGATGACCTCCCTTCATCTGGACACTGGACGTCTCTTGATGCAGCCTAGAATCACATTAGCTCCTTGTGCTGCAGCATCACACTGTTGGCTCGTTGTCCACTCCCAGTCCCACTCACCCTCTGCTCCTGCTCCAACGACATCTCCTGCCCAGCCTTCCTCTTGGAGCGGCACTTGCCCTTCTTACACTCCCCTCTGCAGGCCGCCTTCTCCCCTCTGCAGAGGGCCTGGAGCCTGGCCAGGAACTTGGCCTCCCAGGCCTCAAAGTCGGCCTCCAGGCTCCCATGCTTGCTCTTCACCACATTGGCGTCCCCCAGGGCGCAGGAGAGGACCCGCCGGGCCCCTAGCATCCACAGCCATTTGTCCACGCTTCTGCCCACCTGCGGCGGAAACACAAGAGACCTGGACGTAAGCAACGTAGGAAGCTGCCTGAGTGAGACCGTGATGTTCGTCTAGCTCAGTTTTGTCTGCACTGACTGGCAGCAGCTCTCCAAGGTTTCAGACAGGGGGACATTCCCAGGCCTACCAGGAGATGCTGCTGGGGATTGAACCTGGGACCTTCTGCATGCAAGGCAGGCGCTCTGTCACTGAGCTACAGCCCTGGGGAAGGCAGACCTTTAGGTGATTGAGTCCTAAAGCCATCAATATGTACCTTGCCACCCTTGTCAAAATAGCCCACCAGGGGTAGGGAGCTAAAGATCTGGCCCGCTGGTGGAATCCTGCTATATGTCCAATTTTAAAAAAAGAACAAAATATATTGTAAGAGCAAATGCAGGTGGTGGGATGGTATTAGTTTATTTTTTTTTTTTTATAATATTTTTTTATTACGTTTCTTTCCAAATTTTATACATTACAAACAAATAAGGAGTTTACAAGAAACCATTTTTTTTTTTTTTTTAACAAAAATCCCAACTTGGACTTCCCCACCCCTTCCGATTCTGCATTCTTTATATTAACAATGTCAGCAATTTGTTACCTTATGTCATACCTTATTGTAACTTTTACATGTTATGTATCTATATTCAATGTATTATGTCACAATTTTTATACCTTTAAAATAAACGTAACATGTTCAATTTCATATTATCTCCTTTTCTCTTTTATCACTTAGTTTGCTATTTACTTAATCATAATTGCTAAAGCGTATCATTTCCAAATCATGCACCGTCTTAAGATTCATACAGTTTGTAATACTTTTGCAAGTAGTCTTTAAACTTTTTCCAGTCCACCTCAATTGTTTCTACATCCAAATCTCGGATTCTGCCGGTCAGTTCAGCTATCTCCATGTAGTCCATCAACTGCATCTGCCATTCCTCCAGCGTGGGTAAATCTTGTGTCTTCCAGTTCTTTGCGATGAGTATTCTTGCTGCTGTACTAGCATACATAAACAAAGTTCTGTCCTTCTTTAACACTTTCTGGTCTACCATGCCCAACAGGAAGGCCTCTGGTTTCTTGGGAAAGGTATACCTAAATACCTTTTTCAACTCATTGTAAATCATTTCCCAGAAAGCCTTAACCTTTGGGCATGTCCACCAGAGGTGAAAGAAAGTCCCCTCTGCTTCCTTACACTTCCAACATTTATTGTCAGACAGGTGATGTATCTTAGCTAACTTGACTGGGGTCATGTACCACCGGTATATCATTTTCATAATGTTTTCCTTCAAGGCCGTACTGGCCGTGAATTTCATTCCGGTGTTCCATAACCTTTCCCAGTCTTCAAACATAATGTTGTGTCCAACATCCTGTGCCCATTTAATCATAGCAGATTTAACTGTCTCATCCTGTAAATTCCACATAAGCAGCAAGTTATACATTCTAGATAACAGCTTTGTCTTTGGTTCTAACAATTCTGTCTCTAGTTTCGACTTTTCCACCTGGAAACCAACTTTTTTGTCCATTTTGAAAACCTCTTGAATTTGAGCATAATGTAGCCAATCTCGCACCTTATTTTTTAGTTTGTCCTGGCTCTGCAACTTCCAATTGTCTCCAATTTTTTCAGTCAATTCCCAATATTTCGGCCAATAGGCCTCCATATTGGGTCTTTTTCGGGCCTTGGCCTCCACTGGTGATAGCCACCTCGGAGTTTTACTCTCTAATAAGTCTTTATATTTCATCCAGACTGCAAAAATTGCTTTTCTGACAATGTGGCTTTTAAACAATTTATGTGCTTTAACCTTGTCGTACCATAGGTATGCGTGCCATCCAAAAGCATTATTAAAACCTTCCAGATCTAGGACATCGGTGTTTTCCAACAAAAACCAATCTTTCAGCCAGCAGAAGGCTGCAGCTTCATAATACAACCTCAAGTCCGGCAGGGCAAACCCCCCTCTTTCTTTCGAATCTGTTAATATTTTAAACTTTATTCGGGGCTTTTTGCCCTGCCAGATAAATCTAGATATATCCTTCTGCCATTTTCCAAAGCAATCCACTCTGTCCAAGATCTGTAAGGTTTGAAACAAAAATAACATTTTCGGCAACACATTCATTTTTATAGCTGCAATTCTTCCCAACAAGGAAAGTTTCAATCTTGACCAAATTTCTAAATCCTTTTTAACTTCCAACCAACATTTCTCATAATTATCCTTAAATAAATTCAAATTCTTGGAGGACAAATAGATCCCAAGGTATTTCACTTTTTTAACCACATTCAGTTCTGTTTCTCTCTGAAACCCCTCTGTTTCTGTAATTGTTAAATTTTTGGTCAGAACCTTAGTTTTTTGTTTATTCAACCTAAATCCCGCCACCCGACCAAATTCAGATATAAGTTCGAGAACTCTTTTTGTACTGGATTCTGGCTCCTGCAGTGTCAAAACTAGGTCATCTGCAAAAGCTTTCAGTTTATATTGTTTCACTCCGACCTCTATCCCTTGTACCAACCGGTCCTCTCTGATCATATTCAATAGCACCTCCAGGACTGAAATAAATAACAGAGGGGATAGAGGGCACCCTTGTCGTGTCCCTTTTTCAATTTTAAATTCCTCCGTCACCACATTGTTCACTATTAATTTAGCTTTTTGTTCTGAATAGATTGCATGTAATCCATTCTCAAACCCCCGTCCCGCTCCCATCCCTTCCAAGTTCTTCTTCATAAACATCCAAGATATGTTGTCAAATGCTTTCTCCGCATCAATAAAGATTAACACCGCCCTTGTGTTCCTGTTAGTCTGCAAAAGTTCTAAAATGTCAATGATGTTTCTAGTGTTCTCATATAAATGTCTACCAGGGAGAAAGCCAGCTTGGTCTTTATGAATTACTTCATTTAAGACTTTTTTAAGTCTATTTGCCAAAATGTCTGCAAATATTTTGTAATCCACATTTAGGAGTGAGATGGGACGGTAGTTTTTAAGCTGAGTCTTTTCAGATTCTGACTTAGGTATCAATGTGATGAAGGCTTCTTTCCACGTTTCTGGTGCCCTCTTCCCATCCATAATCTGGTTACATACCTCCAACAAAGGTTGTATCAAATAGTCCTTCAGAACCTTGTAATATTTGGAGGTAAGTCCATCCGGGCCTGGAGATTTGCCTAGTTGCATATTCTGAATGGCACCTTCAATTTCCTGTAAGGTTATTGTAGAGTTCAAGATTGATCTTTTATCTTGAGTTATTTTTGATAGTCCATTTATCTTTAAAAATTGATCTATCTCTGATTCTTTCTGGGGCCCCTGTGCATACAGTTCTTTGAAGTATCTGTGGAAGCACCTCCTAATTTCTTCTGGTTTCTGTACGATCCTTCCATCAATCTCTAGATTTGTTATCGTGTTTAGCTTTTGTCTTTTTTTCAGCTGCCAAGCTAGCAGCTTTCCACATTTATTTGCTGATTCAAAAGATCTTTGCTTCATCTGTTTTATTTTCCATTCAATCTCCTGATTAATCAATTTTGAGTATTCTGCTTGGTGGAATTTAATTTCTCTCAGCACCTCCTTGGACTTTGGTTTGGTTCTCAGTTTTTTTTCTCCTTGGTGTATTTTCTCCAATATTTTGTCCTTCTTTCCGTTCCAGAGTTTTTTCTTGATTGAATTCTGTTGTATCAGAAACCCTCTCATAAAAGCTTTGCTTGCGTCCCAGATCGTTCTTTTTTCAACTGTAGTATTCAGATTTATCTCAAAATAGTCCTTTAATGTTTTTTGGGCCTTTTTCACAATCTCTTGATCTCTTAGTAGTGTGTCATTCATTCTCCATCTGAAGGAACCGGGTTGAGTTAATCTAAGTTCTATTTTCAAGGCGTTGTGGTCGGAGCATGTTTTTGGGCAGATTTCCACCTTTTTAGTCTTGGGTGCCAGCCCCCTGGAGGTCCAGATTTGGTCGATCCTTGACCAAGACAGGTGGGCCTCAGAGAAAAAAGTTCCTTCTTTACCTAGGGGGTTCTTTGTCCTCCATATGTCGATCAAATCCAGATTGTCAGTCAGTTCGAAAAAAGTTTTAGGCAGTCTGCCGTCTGATGTTAAGTTTTGGTTGTAAGACTTTTCCATATGTGTAGACACCACTCCATTCATATCTCCCATCATTATGATGTTAGCATAATCCAGATAGTCCAGCAACGTCTCATGCAGCTTCTTGAAAAATTCTGATTTCCCGTCATTTGGGGCATAAATTCCTAATATCAATATTTTTTCTCCTTGGGTTTGAATTTCAATTGCCAAAATTCTTCCTTGTTCATCCTTAAATAGAAATTTGGGTATCAGGCTCTCCTTAGCGTAGATCACCACTCCTCTTTTCTTTACTTTGTCAGACGAAATAAATTCTTGGCCTAATCTTTTATTTACCAAAACCTTCCTGTGGAGCCTGGTCACATGGGTTTCTTGTAGGCAAATAATGTCCAATTGTTCTTTCTTCAATATGTGAAATAACCTCCTTCTTTTCTCCGGGGAATTTCCGCCATTTATATTCCAACTGAGTAGCCGCAGAGACATCCTGAACTATTCTGCTACACCTAGAGCGGTGTATCTTCTTTCTCCTCTGGTTCCGAAGGTGCAGGTATTGCTCCACCTGGGTTGGGTATAGGCCAATTAGCTGCTGCTTCTTTTTGGAGGTCTTCTCCGTGGTCGTGCTGGAACTTTTGTAAGTCCTCTAGTGATCTTATTTTAACCTTCTTCTGTTTGTAAGTGAATGATAGCCCTTGTGGGAACTCCCACCTGTAAGGAATTGTGTTGAGTCTCAGCAACTTAGCCAAATCTGAGTAGGTGGCTCTCAAGTCCAATAACTGTTTAGGAATATCTCGGTAAATTTCCACCCTTTTCTCTTGTATCACAATTGAGTTTTTGAAGTGTAGGCCTAGTATTTTATCTCTCTCCTCCCTTGATCTCAAAGCTATTAAGCAGTCTCTGGATCTATCTTTTCTTACTAATCTTCCCAACCGAAAAGCCGATACAATTTTGAAATCAATTTCTTCTTTTAAGTCCCAGAACTTTGTAAACTCTGTTGTCAAAAGTCCTTTCAAATCTTCTTGTTCAATTTCTGGGACTGCCCTTAGTCTGAGGTTGGTCTCGCGATTTTTCAATTCCACCAACGAGAGATAGGTTTGTTGGTCCCCTATCTGTTTATGAAGAGGCTTGACTTCCGCTTTAACTTCCTCGACTTCTTTTTTAGCTGATGTTGCAATTTGAACGGCTTCCCCTGCCAGTTTACGATTCTCTTCTGTTGCTCCTTGCAATTTTTCAATTGCTTGGGTATGTTGGGAAACCTGATCTGTCAATTTCTGGATCGAGGATGTTGCTTGGTCAATTTTTGTTGATTGGTTATCAATTTTTTGATTTATTGCTGACAATTGTTCCAAAACTTGTTTCAGTACTGCCTCAGCTCCTCCTGCTGCCATATCTTCCTCTTCAGATTTTTCAGGCTTTTCGGTTTCTACTTTTTGTGTCGCAAGCACAGCTGGAACTGATAATCTACGTCCCTGAGTTAAAGTTGTTTGCAAAAGCTGTGCTTGCTTTTTTGCTTTCTCTTTCTCCTTAGCTTCCTTAGCTTTGGCTGCTCTTGTCTTTCCTGTGCCACTCATCAGTCAACGTTCAAGGTCAAGTGTTGTAATCCCATGGGAAAGGCAAGTCCAGAATTAAAAACAGTCTATTGAGAGAAGGTAAACAGAGAAACTTTCCCAGGCCTCTATATTCCCAATGTCCTCTAGGGGGAGTGCCACCAAAGTTTTAGTAAGAAGAAGGTAACTTTCCGCAATTAAAGTCTCTTTGTTCCAACTTTAAAAACAATTTTAAAAGCAAATTAGTTCCAGCACGCTAAAAGAAAGGTCCTGCAGAGCCCTTTTAAACATATAACAAAGTTCCAGCAAGGTGCCTGCAATTGTATCCACTTCAGCTAGGTGAGCTCAAAATTACACTATCCAGTTACAAAAGTATCTGGAAGCTTGCAACAGTTCCGCAGTTTAAACAACTTTACCCGGCCACCCGGGAATTTGGAGTTAGAGTCTTCCCTTGCCCTTGGGGTGTCCGCTCCAGGTCAATTTTATGCTGTATTTATTCTTTAAAAGTAAAATTCAAATGTGCACGAAAGTCCCGATTTAAAGCTTCAAAGCTTCCCTGTTCACAGCGCTTTCCGCTCTTTAGACCGTCTGCTTTGATCTTGAAAGCAGTGTCGGAAGACGGACTTCCTCTTTCTCGTCTCCCGTTTTTAGCCAAATTTTCCGATTTGATTTGTAGAATCTTAGGTCCTTACTCACGGGTTTGATGTTTCAGCCCGATGTTTCTTGGAAGAAAGGTCAGCGCTCATCCGTGACAGCCGCGCGGCTTCGCCTCCGCAGAAAGAGCGATGAACCCACAGCACCGCTCCCCCTCCTTCACTCCGGAGCCCCTTACGGGGTTCCTTTTGTGATTTCGGGGTCGCTCCAGGTGCCCGCCGGGTCCCACGGCCACGGACTCACTCTGCCCGTGGTTTATCTTGATGGGTTGCCGCTGCGCCGTCGCGAGCAACCCTTTTCTGCGGTGCCCCTCTTCAGAGCTCGAAGAGGTCCGCCATCACGGTTTTGCGCCGCCTCCGGAAGTCGGATGGTATTAGTTTAAAAACCACCAGGTCTGTCTAAAAAGCCAGGACAGTCCAGCAACAAGTCAAAGATGGCTGTTATGGGATGCTCTTCATTGCAAGTTCTTAAGGGAAGATTGGGCAGGAATCCCCTGGAGATTCTTTAGGGGCAGGATTTGCTCTCTGAGGGTAACAGGTCAGATCAGATGATCCCTTGAGCCCTCTCCATCTCAGTTTCTCACTGACTATTTAATTACTTATTTCATAAAATTCATACACCGCTCGGTTGTAAAAAAAACACAACAACAACCCTCCAAGTGGTTTACCAATAAGATCAAATTCTCACTAAGAAAAATCAACAATAATTTAAGACTTTCAAAATGTCAAATTAACAATGAATTAAAAACAGATTAAAACTTTCTAAACATCTGGGTAGCCTTGTCTAAAAAAGAACGTTTTTAGCAGGCGCCAAAAATAGTACAGCAAAGGCGCCTACCTGAAATCAATAGGCAGGGAGTTCCCAAGTGCAGGTGCTGCTGCACAAAAAGAGGGATTTCTTCCAAATGGGGAATGGGTATTATGTGGCACCTGCGGCAACACCAGTTTCACCAATCGAAGTGGTCAAGGGGGCCTATATGGGGTAAGACGATATCCTGGGTAAACTGGTCCCAAGTTGTAAAGGGCTTTAAGATACTAATAGTAACAGCTTGAACTTGACCTGGAAGCAAAGTGGCAAGCAGTGCAGATCTCTGAGCACAGGTGGTATATGCTGACGTGGCCTCACTCCTGTAAGCAATTGTGCTGCAGCATTCTGCACTAATGGCAGCTTCCGGATCAAGTGCAAGGGAAGCCTCACATAGCTGCAGAATCTGCTCTTGGAGGGCAATGGGTCAAACTAGATGTCCTCCTGTGACCCACCCACCCACCGCATCTCAGTTTCTCACCAGCTCTCAGTATCAATTCTAGCAGGAATGACAAAAGGGACTCACAGTGTTGTAGTGATCAGCATAGAGAGAATTCCCCAGGCCAAAGACAGCATATCTCAAGCCCTTCAGGTACGTTTTGCCGACTCGAAAGTCACTGGATGCTTCTTCTAGCCACTTGCAGAACCACACGGCATTCTCTGTTGGCTTCCCATCTGTGTAAGTGGCAACTAAGAAGACGCAGATGTTCTTGCTGCTTGTCTGGAGAGATTCCCACCAAAGGGAGGAAAAATATTTTTCTCTGTTATTATTTTTATGCCTCTCCCTCATAGAATTGTAGAGTTGGAAGGGATCCCAAAGGCCATCGAGTCCAACTCCATGCAATGTAGAAATCACTGCTAAGAAATATTAACTGCATGGAGTACGGGTTTTCTCAATTGTATGTTTTAGTTCACTAACCAATTACCGTATTTTTCGCCCCATAGGACGCACCGCCCTATAGGACGCACCTAGTTTTTTTGGGGGGAAATAAAGGAAAAAAATTATTTCCCCCCCAGGCACGGGGCTGGCGCGGGGGAAGCCCGAGCTTCCCCCGACCCCAGCCCCCAGAACAGCCTGCTATCCGCAAGCCTAGGGAGCCGCGCCGGTCTCCCCAGGCTTGCGGAGAGCTGCGCAAAGCCCAGGAGCGCTCTTCAGCGCACCGGAGGCTTCGGAACGCAGGCAGCTCTGCACAACCTTTGGGAGCCCGGCGCAGCTTGGCCCCGGGCTCCCGAGGGTTGCGCAGAGCTTCCTGAAGCCTGGAGAGTGAGAGGGGTCGGTGCGCACCGACCCCTCTCACTCTCCAGGATCAGTGAAAGCCTGTATTTGCCCCATAGGACGCACCCACATTTCCCCTTCATTTTTGGAGGGGAAAAAGTGCGTCCTATAGGGCGAAAAATATGGTAAACAGTAGAGCGGCATAAAACGGCAGACGGAAAAATAAGTGAGTCCTCTAAAGCAAAATGCACCCTTTCTCCCAAGTGATTAATTCACTAGATCTGCATAAATTTGCACCTCAGAAAATAAGTGAAGACTTCTAAAGTGAAATGCATCACCTGTCTTTGAACAAAGCTCACATCCATTGCAGGAAACGCTGTCTCAAAAGAGGAACCCCCTTCTGCTTCTCTTGCACACAGGGCAAAGGCCCTTGTTAACTACGGATTTAGAAGTACTTGCATTAAAATATCATATTCGAGTTTTTATGTCTGCTGACCCATTTCATCAGGGGTACCTTTTTAAGTCAATCGAAATGTTTTTTAAATCAATTACACAGTACATCTTTGCGAATTTAAAGAGTTATCATCACTCAATTCCTGGCCATCGATCCGTAGTCATCAGTATGTGGCATCTCTGAATGCCCAGAGCAGGAGGGGGGAATCCTTTTCAGCCCAAGAGTCCTGCTCAGGAGGCACTGAAAGCCACCAACTTGGATGGCTTTAAAACAGGATTAGACATAGACATGGAAGAGAGGGCTATCAAGGGCCACTATACATAATGAAAGCTATGCTCTGCCTCCCCAGCTGGAGGCAGCAATGCTTCCTGAATACCAGTTGAAGGAAGTGCTCTTGCACTCAGATCCTTCTTGTGGCGTTTCCCACTGGTGCCTGATTGGCCACTTTGAAACAAGGATGCTAGACTAGATGGGCCTGATTCATCAAGCTCTTCAGTGGTGGGTGGGAACCAACGAAAAGAGTGGGTGTGGTCAGAAGCAAAAGTGAGCAGTGGATGCACTTCTTAGCTTTGTAGCTTGGCTACACTGCAACCCTTCCAACATACGATCAATATACTATCCAGGCAAGCCGTTCAAGGCCCCATTCCAGGCCAAAGGTTCCTCACTGGCACACTTGTTATAAACATATACACTTTTGCACACCCCTGCAATATACCGTATTTTTCGCTCTATAAGACGCACCCAACCATAAGACACACCTAGTTTTTAGAGGCGGAAAACAAGGGGAAAAAATATTCTGAATTAAATGTTGTTGAAGAGACTTTGCGCGGCGATCCCTGAAGCCAGAACAGCAAGGATTGCTGTGCAGCAATCCCTCTTGCTGTTCTGGCTTCCGCGATAGCTGCGCAGCCTGCATTCGCTCCATAAGATGCACACACATTTCCCCTTACTTTTTAGGAAGGAAAAAGTACGTCTTATAGAGCAAAAAATACGGTATGCTATTAAGATAGAGTCGGTGAAAGCGAGTTTCATCAGGTTTCCCCATTTCCTGAGGCCCATGCATGTGTGAATCAGCTTTGAAGGTTGTCAACCTTTCTCCTGATAGGAGTCCATACATGCTTCCTACAGATGGACGTTGACAATGGCTTCTACAGATGCACTTTGTCCTGGAAAAGTGTTTATCCAACACTGCAGCTACCTGGCAGGGAAAGTTGCACTTCTGGAACTTCCCCTGCCACACAGCCGTTAACAGCACAAGAGCCTAGTTAAGGAGGAAAGCTGGCAATGCCTGAGGTGCCTCCAAGCTGGCCTCCACCAAAGAAAATGAGAAGCAGGGGGGAAGAACGACCAACCTCGTCTCCTAGACAGTCGTCGGGGTCATAGTCCTTCATGTTGATGACTTCGGCAGGCAAGTTAAGGGAGGCAACAGACTCAGCAAGTATTGACGCAAATCTCTGCAAAGAGAAAAAGAAAATAATTATAACAATATTTATTCAATTTCTGGGTAGGTTGCAACAATTGAAAATACAACATTAAAAACATTTTTAAACGAATCACAGCTGCAAGAATAAGGTGGTTTCTAAATAGATTATGTGTTTCTGTGTGTTTGTTTGTATTGCTGTAAACTGCTTTGATACTGTAGCACAGCAGTGCGTATATGTGTCTTCAGTAAATACTTTTTTATTGTATTTGTTTATTTATTGCTCTTATTCTCCACCTTTTTCTCCAAGAAGCTCAAGGTGGAATTCA
Organism: Podarcis raffonei; assembly: GCF_027172205.1. NCBI lineage: Eukaryota > Metazoa > Chordata > Lepidosauria > Squamata > Lacertidae > Podarcis > Podarcis raffonei. The sequence goes on from NC_070616.1 coordinate 15,123,740, forward strand.
TGGTTAATCCCCACAACAACCCTGTGAAGTAAGTTAGGCCAAGAGGCAGTGACTGGCCCCAAAGCATCACCCATTGAGCTTCATGGACAAGTGGGGATTTGAACTTGTGATCTATGGTTACAGGGGGTTCCATGGTCTAAATCAGAAGAATTTCAAATTTTTATTTCAAAGGAGAGATGAAGAAATGAATTAAGTTCCTCTGAGCACAAACAGAGTGGCTTCCCCTGAACAATAACAGCCACCACCACACCCACCCACCGAAAGAAGATTCACTTTTTAATCTCACTGGTTTTATCACAGAACTGACCTTTGCTGTTCCAGTCTGAGAACCAAAAAAAATCTTCACCCCAGTGACATGGACTTTGTCAGTGCTGGGGCCTTTCTGCTCTCCTGCAAGCCCTTCTGTAGCAATTTGGGGAAGGCTTGATTTTCTGAGTTGATTTCTATTCTGCAAAATAAGAAATATAAAACTGCAGGAGTCCTAAAGCACCAGTCTTCAACCAGTCCAGACCCAAGACACATCACTGACTCCCAGGCTGCAACGTGGGACCCACATTTCCACTTTGAATTTATGCATCTGCAGCTTACATAGTCTTTCAACAAAGTTGAAATTAATTAAGTCAAAGTTTGGCTTAATTTTATTACATATGTATAATACAAATAATGAAATAACACCTCCCCCCCACACACAAACCACAGTATGCAACAATTTGGAATGCATGAGATACTGAGAATTTAATAAATGTTTATATTAAACTGACATAATATTTATTTTTTACTTACTTGTTCTTTGATTATCATTGTACTTCATTTGATATCCCCAATCTAGATACATATGTGTGGATTGTACTAACTTAATAACTTTTAATTTTAAATGGATGTAGGTGCCAATTTATTTATGGAAGGTAGCAAAGTCATTTCCTGCAATGTTTGGTAGCTACGGTACATACTGTATCAGGATCAAAGGGGTTATACTGTAACTTCTATGTAAACCAAAATTGTTAATAAATAAATATATATACTGAATAGTGCTAATACCGTATTTTTCGCTCTATAACACGCACCCGACCATAACACGCACGTAGTTTTTAGAGGAGGAAAATCCGTAGGCATGCCACCCGTAGGCATTCCCTCCATAACACGCACAGACATTTCCCCTTACTTTTTAGGAGGAAGTGAGTGTTATGGTGCAAAAAATACGGTAATACATGTTCTTTAGCAGCCACCATGCGCTAGACCCCTTCTTCAGGAAAGGTCACCAAGAACACCAAGGATGCTGGAACAGTGGGGGAAAGTACCTGCTTTTTGGTCTTACTGACAAACTGGATGCAGAGCCAAAGGCTGATCCCAAACACCGCTCCAGAGTACAAGTAGAATCTGTTCAGCCACAAGAAGGCCAGGTGAGCATAGAGGCTGCCCCACGTCTCCATGGTCATATCTGGAAGAAAGCAAAAATGCAGTGGACCTGTTTAACAGGCCTGTTTAGGATCACGGTGGAACACAAACCTCTTCCTCCAGACTTCAACACTTGAGGTGTACAGTATATATATTTTAGAACCCACACTATTCTTCTCTCTTAAACAACATGTATATGCTGCTTGATTATGAAAAACAAAACAAAAGTTTGCAGTTTGCAAAACAGACACAGTTTGCAGTCTAAGCAGTTTGCAATAATATATTGATACGGAAAATAAGGAGTTGGCTCTTGCTGCCCAACTCCCCAAGGGACTGAGTCCCCCGAGTCCACGATGGGTCAGAGATGGATGGAGGCAGCATGCAGTGAAAGCAAGGCGGTTCTTTATTTTTCTGTTGCAACAGAGTTCCCCCCTATTTTCTACATCAATATTCATGTGATTATTGTTTCCAACTATTTTAATGTTATCTACTTATTGTTTACGGACACAGGTGGCACTGTGGGTTAAACCACAGAGCCTAGGACTTGCCAATCAGAAGGTCGACGGTTCTAATCCCCATGATGGGGTGCTGAAAAGGGTACCGGGAAGGCACCTGTCTGATGTCAAAGAGCAGGGAAGGGCAGGTGCTGCCACCCTAAAAGATCAAATTCTCACAACAGCGGAGCAGGAATTATGTGAAATTGTTGCGGACCATTCTACGACATGAGGGCGAAGGGTGGGTAAAAAATCAAACAGACCATAATAACAACTGGTGTAAGCACACACAGAATCTGTTCGGTTCCTTCCAAAAAACCCAATACCAATTCAGCTTGAAAACGATGTCAGGGCTGTTTCCCGAGCAGGCACGCAGTCCTTACCCATCTCTAGGCAATCGAGCGGCAGCAACAACCACAGCAGCTTCCAGCCTAGCGGGTGGAAAAGAGGTTTACTCTCGAGGAGCAGCCCCACGAGCTCCTGGAAGGGGCCATCTTGCCCACCCCGCGGGATTCTGGGAAGGCTGCATTAACCCCTTCGAGGTGGCAGTTTCTGCAAATGTCTCGCCCCTTATCTTTCCCCTCAACGGATGTTAAAAGATTTCGATTGCGGATCGCGGGCAGGAAAGTTTGCCTCTCCCCCGCCCGACCTTTAAGTCCCATTGAACTCAGAAGGGGGTTACTTTGGAGTAAATCGTGTCAAGAATTTGGGCGGCTAATTTTGCAATACCCTCCTCCTCCTCCCCCCCCCCAATTTTATTATTTACCGTACTGTACTTTATTTACGAATCGCTTCCCAGGAAACAACTCAAAGCGATTTAACAACAATAAAAGCATAAGCTCCCCTGATAGTGTCCCTGACAAGGAATTTATTTTCATTTTTCTGAATGAGAAAGCAAAACATTCAATACTGTACAATTTTCCAGAAGACGTCTTGTTTTAACTAAAGACGGAGCTTGGAGGGAGCAGAGAAATTCCGTGTCACTGTAAAACATGTAAAACAATCACAGCAAAACAACCAGAAGTCTATGATTTCTGGCGGAATCTATGGTCCTGTGTCAGAATTCTGATTATTTCACTCGTGTAAAAAGGCCGTTGGGAGGACGGTGAACTTGCTAAATCATGAAACTCAGAAATTAAAATCACATCGAACTTGCTAAGTATGTATGAGGATGAAAAGCTGGTCTTGTTGACATTTTCATATCCACACCTTCTGAATTCCCTCTTCTGTATCAGTATTAAGTGTATTTTATTGTTATTATGTATTATATTTATATCCTCTCTTTTTCTCCAAGGTGCTCATTGTCGACCATGGTTCTCCCCCTCCTCAGTTAATTCCCACAACAACCCTGTGAGGGAGGATAGACTGGGAGGCAGTGAGTGACTGGCCCAAGGTCACCCAGTGAGCTTTATGGCCAAGTGGGGATTTGAACCCTGGTCTCTCGCACATCATTCTGTCAGCACATAATTGATTTCATTGGGGCATGTTATGACCGGGAGTCTCAGCAAAAACAACAACCCTAAATCTGTTAAATTACGGTTTGAATAGATTTGTTTTTAATTGTTTCAATTACTTTTAAAGGATTACCTTTTATATGTTTTAACATTCGGTATTTTATCTGTGTTGTTTTACTTTGTGTAAGCCACCTCGAGTCCCGGTTTGTAAAGTTAATAAATGTTTTGGGTTTTTTAAAGGGGTGGGAATAGGAAACAACATCAGCTGGGAAGTACCTTCTTTGGTTTCAGTGGGCCAGGTAACTCTCAGGTAAACTCATCTAGGAAGGATGCGCCGGAACAAGTCATCATGGGGTTTAATTTCCCACCCGGACGGAAATCGGAAAGCACCCACACCAGGCGCTCTCGTCTCTCGCGAGCTCCGACGCTACCTTCGCCACAATAAGGCGGAGGAGGAAAAGGCTTGTTCATTGGCCCTGGTTGGCGTCCGTGGGCGGAGCTAGGAGGGGAGAGCGGTTGGTGCGCAGGCGTAGAGCGGCCATTGCTTCTGACAGCAACTGCGGGCTCATCTCCGTCGCCATCATGTCGATCTTCACACCCACCAACCAGATCCGCCTGACTAATGTGGCCGTGGTGCGCGTCAAGAGGGCAGGGAAGCGCTTTGAGATCGCCTGCTACCGGAATAAGGTCATGGGCTGGCGGAGCGGCACGTAAGTTGACCGGAAGCGGGGGCGGGGCATGGGCCGGAAACGAAGAGATTGAGGTTGACAGATAAACAGCCTCCCAGAGTTTTGTTGACCTAATGGTTAAAACTGGGTTTCTGAGCACGCACAGAGTGCAAGGCTAAATTCCTGTGCCTGCTTACCCACATAGTTTTTCGATAGTATGTATTGTTATATTGATCGTTTATTACCCAAGGTTCCAGGGCAGGTTAACAGCATTAAAGCTCAATATTAAAAAGAGTTTAAAACAACATACAGTTTATTAATTAAAGTAACAACAGCCAGTGCTGTCGAAGCAAGCCTAATATGCAAATGCCTAATCTTGGTATGGTTAAAACTGGAATTCATATTCGCAAGTGTAGTGTAGTGTAGTGGTTGGAGTATTGGGCAAGGACATGGGAGACTAGAGTTCAAATCCCCATTCAGCCATGAAGCTGTGGGAGGCAGTGATGGTCTCTCAGCCTAACCCACCTCACAGGGGGTTATTGTGAGGATAAAAAGGAGAAGGGGAGAACTATGTACATAAGCTCCTTGGAAAGACAGGTGGGATATAAATGTAATAAATAAATAATAAGATGTAGTGATGATCACCAACTTGGAGGGTTTTAAATGAGGGTTGGACAAACTCATGGAGGATAAGATAGCCAGGGACTACTAGCCACAAAGGCTATGTTTTGCATCCATTGTTGGAGACAGTATGCCTCTGAGAACCAGTTGCTGGGGATCACAAGTGGGGAGAGCACTCCTGTTGCATTCAGGTCCTGCTTTCCATTAGGGCATCTGATGAGATCAAGATGCTGATCTCATGCCTTTGGCCTCATCCAGCAGAGTTCCTCTTAGGTTCTTAGGCAGTTTTGTAGTAGTTGCCACCTTAAAGTGCTGGCAAATGACTGACCATAATGTTCTTAGTATTTGCATCCCCAGTCCTTGTGCGATTATTCCAGAATGTGCTTTACTAATTTAAAAAAAATATTTCTTAGGGAAAAGGACCTTGATGAAGTCCTGCAGACAAACACCGTCTTTGTGAATGTCTCCAAGGGCCAAGTGGCAAAGAAGGAAGAGCTGGTCAAAGCCTTTGGCACGGAAGACCAGACAGAAATCTGCAAGATGGTAGGCTCTCAAGGTGTCTGTTGGGAGGCAGACAGCCTCTCCTCTCTTTCTCTTGTTAAAATGCCTTTGGGTCATCCTTTAATGCCACAATGAGTACGCACAGCGGTCAGGCCAATTTGATGGTGATGATGTCAAGCAACTTGGTTTGAAGTCAAATTGTGTGGGCAAAGACTTCGTGTTTTGCAAGACCTGACAATCACATAATTGGCGGCATCAGCAACCCCCTTTTCAGCCAGCCAGTCCCCATCTGTACCTGTTCCACATCTGACATCGTATGTGGCAGGTATAGGGCTAAAATGGCCTCATGGACTAAATGGGAAAACTGGTAGGCCAAATTAGGCCCATAGGCTAGAAGTCCCCCCATCACTACTGTAATTCAGACTTGCAATTTTCCCTCAAAAAATTCAAGCTAGTCATTCTTCCAGGGCTTGGTGCCTGGGGTAACCTGTCTAGCTGTACCTGAAAATTTCAGAAGACTGGATCAGATTTTTGCATCCTTTGAATCAGAAAAAGGCAGCATCCAAACACAAAGCTTCTCTTGCTTTCAGATTCTGGCCAAGGGAGAGCTGCAAGTGTCGGATAAAGAGCGGCACACGCAGCTGGAGCAGATGTTTCGTGACATTGCAACCATTGTGGCAGAGAAGTGCGTGAACCCAGAAACAAAGAGGCCGTACACAGTCATCCTCATTGAAAGAGCTATGAAGGATATTCACTACTCAGTCAAACCTGGAAAAAGCACTAAGCAGCAGGTAAGTGACTCCCACAGGAGACCATCTTATCTCTAGTGGTGTGCCATGCTAAGCTCCTGAATCAGTTTTATTTTTATTTAAGAGGATTTTATTTTATCCTTTTGGGGGACAGCTACCCATATTCCTGCTCCAACTTCTCCAGGTAGGGTTGGGAAGTTCTCCTGCCTGAAGCCCTGGAGAGCCACTGCCAGTCATTGTAGACCAAAGGTTGAATTTGTATAAAGCAGCTTCCTTTGTTAATTAGGAACAGTGCGGTGATCTCTCTCTTGCTGCTTCTGAGCTGGGGAAGGAAGCCTACTGGAGGTGATTTACCTTCTACTCTTCCTGGGGGTCCAAACAGTTGTCACAGTTAACGGAGCTTAACTAGAGACAGTGGTTAAGTGGTTAAGTTTTGAACTAGGACTCAGGACATCCAGGTTCAGTTCCCTGCTAGGCCAGCCAGTCTCTCTGTATCAGGTTTGTTGGGAAGAGAAAAGGGGCAGAGGAGAGCTGCAGGTGCCAGGTGTGAGTTAGGGCAGCATAAGGAAGAGATATTGGACGTGGAGCAGGGAACCAGTGCATTTTGTAATTTTATATATCATGGAATTTTACATATCATAACTTTGCTGTTATTTTTATTGATTACAGACTAGTAACAATTCATTGTAATTGTTCAGAATGAATTTCTGTTTAATAATTATTTGCCACTATTTTGAGAGAGAATTTTATTGTATAAGGTTACATTCTAAATGGATTACTGAATGTTTCTTTACTTGATATAAGTTATTTATTTTAAAGTCATGTTTTTAATTATGGTTTATTGGCTTCAGATCAGATTGCTATAGGATGTGTGATCTCTGCTGTGTATTTTGTACAGTGGTACCTCTAGTTGCGGACACAATACGTTCCGGGGTGCCATTCACACCCCAAAAAGTCCGTAACTAGGGCAGCGCTTCTGTCCAAGCATGGAGCGCAATAGAGCACTTCTGCGCATGTGCAAAGCACGCAGAACACTTCTGCCTGTGTGCGCACTGCGAAACCCAGAAGTATACACTTCCAGGTTTGCCACGTTCACAAGCCAAAAATACGCAACGTGAACCTAACGCAACACAAGGTATGACTGTATTCTGTGTGGCTTGTAAAGTGCAAAGGCCTTGCTTTTGAAGTGTCAGAGCCCACTGTCCCTCAGTTGGACAAGTAAGCCTCTTGATTTTCCCCACAGGCCTTGGAGGTAATCAAGCAGCTGAAGGAGACTATGCAGATTGAGCGGGCGCACATGCGTCTCCGCTTTGTCCTCCCCCGGAAAGAGGGGAAGAGGCTGAAAGAGAAGCTGAAGCCCCTGATCAAAGTAATTGAGAGTGAGGATTTTGACGAGCAGCTGGAAATTGTAAGTCAAAGAGACATTTTCTGGAGGGGGAGGGGAGGTGATTCCTCTAGGATCCCTGATCACATGCAAGGAGCCATAGAGATGGGGTGTCACCTTTACAGCCTAGCCATTTGCATCTTGGCTTGTGAGGGGGCCCAGTGGATTTGGTAGGGCCTTCTGCTGGGTAAATCAGTATAAGATTGCATCCATAGGCCATACTATGAATGGTCGTGAATATTTCAGCAAATAAGTGTTAGAAGAGCCCTGCTGGATCAAGCCTATGGTGCATCCCATTCTCACAGTGGCCAGCCAGGTGCCTGTGAGATACCAGCAAGCAGGATTGGAGCCCAAGAGCATTTTCGTCTCCTGCGGTTTCCAGCAACTGGCGTTCAGAAGCATTGCTGCCTTCAACTGTGGTGGCAGAGCAGAAGGCATCATTGGGTGCCGCAGTCACTACTGGTGTATTCCCTCACCTGGTGCCTGCCCTTCAGGTGTTGTTGGACTACAATTCCCATCAGCCCCATCTAGTCCTTCATACTGTGTGAAATCCACAGCTGCTAAATGTGGGTGATGGATGGCTAGTGGCTTAGATGACTTTAATTCCCTTTGAAACACATTTGAGGACGACTCTGCAGGTGACTGAATGGAAGCTCCGGCTCAGAGGCCGCTGCTTGGGCAGAACGGAACAGCCAGAATGGGCCTCTTGCCTTTTTTGTGGGCTTCTTGGAGGCATCTGGCTGGCTGCTGTCAGACGCAGGATGGAGGGCTGGGTGAAGCCACCTGGATCTGACCCAGCTGAGCATTTCTCCATGAGATGCAACCTGTCCGGTCTGATACAAATGCCAATGTTACAGGTGTGCCTTGTGGATCCAGGCTGCTTCCGGGAGATTGACGAGTTGATCCGGTGTGAGACTAAAGGCAAAGGGACCCTTGAAGTGCTCAGCCTGAAAGATGTGGAAGAAGGGGATGAGCGCCTGGAGTAGCCGCCGACCAATCCCACCCCAACCCCAGCAAGAACTGTATTAAAGGCTCCCTCACGTCGCCTGTTTGTGGGTTGACCTTTGCTATTTTCCCAATTCTTGTTTGAGCTTTTCTTTGGGTGTTAATCCCACCCCAACCTTGGTGAGTGGTTGCATTTGAAGGCAACTTGGAGAATAAGAACCTTCTCATTTGAGTCGAAAGGTGGGAAGCCCTCCCTAGTCGGGTTGGTTCTGCTGGGACTATTTCCTTGTTCTTTGAGTGCTTAGTTGCAGGGGGTCAAGGGTCCACAAAATGCCAAAACGTCTTTCCTTAAAGACTGAAGAACTGCAGCAGGCTGTGGGCTGGGATGGCCACTTGTCAGAGAAGAAACTGACCATAGCCACTAAAAATAAATAAATGAAAAGCAAGCATTGGCAGGCCTGATCCTGCCACAGCCTTAGTATGCAGCCCCCCTTCCCAGTTGCCTTTTCGTTGCCTGCTGTGAAGGGCAGTGACAAGAGAATGTTGAACGCGGTCTTCTGTGTGTGTGCCATGGAACCAGCTTGTGGGTTGCTGGGCCAGGAGGAAGATCTGTGTGCCCAGCCTTCTGCAGCTGGTTTTGAGTTCCAGCAGCACCACCATATGCTTTTAGTGGCTGCAGAGTCATTGTTCATGTTGAGGGACCCATCAAAGCACTGACCAGACACAGAAAAGCCAAGCTCCAGAAATAATTGTTCAGATAATTTATTTTGGAAAAAAGAAAATTATATTTACAATAACTTAAAATATAGAAATCAGTATTTATTTCATAGATCAGCCTCTTGATCTAGCAAAAGGCCCGGGCCGGGCTCCAGTGACTCTCTACCCTTCCCTTGAGTTCTTTCCATTCATTGTACCAATTGATGGTTTGGCGAATAGACCACACAGGTGAAGACAATTCAGGTGCCAAGTAGAAAATGCCAGGAGGCCCTTAATTTCCTGTAGATAACTTTGGGGTTACAGTCATATTCTCTCCCCCCCCCCAAAAAAGCATTTCCTGCCTGAGTTCATGTCGTTCTCTAGCGCTCTGCAGAGAACGAAATGCAGACTGTTTGCAGGCACCTCTTTGGGAGCTGCTGCACCTTTAACCTCAGATACTAGACACTAAGAAAGAGAACTTTATAAGGCAAGACATTGTTTTTTCCTTCTAATGTTGCACTGATGAGATGCCATGAAAGTATGTTTTATGCATGAAATAGGGAAGAGTCACCCTGATGTCATCCGTCCCCCATCCCTCTTATGGGTGCTGCTGAATAGGGAACACCTGTGGCCCTCCATATGATGATGCTGTGCTTCTTGGTCCCCGTGAGCCTCAGCCATCATTGCCAAGTAAGGTCAAAGATGCAGAGAGTTGTCCAGCGACCTCTGAAGGGCTGCAGTTTCTCCATCCCTGCCTGCTCTTAAGGAACACAGACACAGCTCCCCAGCTTTTGGAGGGGGGGCAGATGCTGGCTAGAAAGAGAACTGGTTCCTCCACGTTGCATTGTTTGTGAGTGCAGAGGGGAGCTTCTGATGAGAGACTTGTGTTATTTTGGCCTTTACAAAATATAAAATGCAGAATCTTCATACTGGATACTGACATTAAAATTAGCTTTCTGCTAATTCCTCTTCCTCCGTCTTTTGTTTCAAGCCTCTTCCTTTGTGACTGTTTACAAACCCTAACCCTTGACTCAATGGCTGATACGCAGATTCTAACTAAGTTCGCTGTGCATGTTTACTCAAGGACAGGTCTTGGTGTGTTTCTATAATCCTAGATGCTTACTCCCAAGTAAGCCCCACTGAAAAGAATGGGAGTTACCTCTAAGTGGGCACGCATAGGATCAGCCTTCTCACAATCTGGTCCCCTCTATGATAGGGGCTACAATTCCCATTCCATGAAAGATTTCTAAAACATGTGTTAAAGCCCACATTAGCTTGGGAATGCATATGGCATAGTCGTTTTAAACCGCTTTTAGTTAAACCGCTTCAAGTTTTGTCTCTTAATTCAAAGCCCTTTGTCATCTTTTAATTTTTTTTTAATGGCATTAATAATAGCTGCAGAATTCTCTACATTCATTACAATACTTGTGAACATAACCATCCACACAGATTCCTAAATGCACAGGACCTGATTCAGTTAAGTTCTGATTACAGCCCCATTGCTTTTCAGTGGAACACGGAGCTGGTCAGACCAGCTTTCAGTTCTTAGAAGGTAAGTCCCACTATGTTCAGTGGGACTTATTTTCAAGTAAGCTTAATTGCTGATTTAGTCGCAACTAACTTTAGCCAAATTGGGGCCATACCTTAATTATTATAGAACTGTGTGTAAGTGTACCTATTGAAATGCTGAGTCACCACTAAATACATGAAGTTTTATTATACCTTCAGGTTGATACCTGAGGTGTGGGGAGCCCTACCCACCTCTGGTAGAATCCAGTATCACCAGATCTGCTTTTGAATGCAAGAAACACATCCTGGGAACCAAAGTAGGACACAGATGTGGCAGGTTTCTACAACAGTCTTTCTAGGATCTGAGAGTAGCCTTTAGACTTCCTCAAAACAAATGTTGACCAAGCTGCAGACAGTCGCCTTAAGGTGCTTCAGATATAGATCACGTCTGTTTTGTGTTGTTGTACCTGAGTGGAGATAGAAAATAAAGTTATTTCAGCTTGAAAAAGCAGGTGTAGGACAGGATTTGGAACTGAAAAGACATAGAAACATTTTTGAAAGCCGCAGGTAATGTTATGTACACAGAGATAGCCACTGGATGGCTTTAAGGAAGGAATGGATGAGGGATGGAGAATCTGGGGACCTCTGGATGTTGTTGAACTCAAACTCCCATCACTCTTCAGGTGGCATGGCCAGTGTTTAAGGATGAAGGGAGCTGAAGGCCAGCAACATCTACAGCAAGCGTGGGAAGCCTTTGGCCATCCAGATGTTGCCGAACTACATCTACAAATTACAAGTGTGGCCAATTGCCAGGGAAGATGGGAGTTGTGGTTCAGCAACATCTGGAGTGCCAAAGGTTCCCTACAGTTGATCTCATGAAACCAACAAGTTTTCCATCCCTGGATTAGCCAAATCCATAGAGGACAGGCCTATCAATGGCTGTTAACCACAAGAGCCACAGTAAGTGTTCAGAGGCAGTATACCTGAGTGCCCATGTGTTGGAACCACAAAAAGGGTGAGCCATGATCTTCAAGCCTGACACATGAGCACTCAGCAGCACCTGCCCAAAAGCTTTCATTGGAAATAGTGTCATACTCCATGGGAATTTGCACCCTGATTCTATGCACCAGGTTTTGTGTGAGGTCAAAATAGCACATAAGCAGCCCAAGAGAGCAGCTGGCAAAAAAGACACAATTTGAACCAGGAAGTGTAGAAGGTCGCCAAGCTCAGTTACCTTAATGTGCTTCCTTATTCCTGTGCCCACATTACTGGCAGCCAGGGCATCTGTCTCAAAAGAGGGTTTTTCTGCTGGCGTTCTGGGCAGAGAGCCGTTGGTCACGTTGAGCGGGCATGGCACAAAAGGCTGCTGCAGGCTGTCCAACAAGTCCACTTCAAAGGGGTTCATCCACAAAGGAGTCTTAGAAAAACAACACACACATTGGCCATTAACATCCTGCTAAAATCAGGGTGCATCTATACTGCATCCATTTTGAACCATTTTAGTCTGTCTGATCCTCATGTCTCCCTGCTCAAAAAAAGACTTCAAGGAACTGTAGTTCCGTGAAGGCACCAAGCACTCCATTTTCTACAAAAGAGATGCTCAGCTCCTTCACAAGCAGGCTCAAACCCTGGAAAGTTTCTGCCAGTCAATGTAGATGCTACAGAGGTGGATGGACCAAGTATCTCACTCTGTATGGCAGCTTCCTGTGTTCAAAGAGTAGGGAAGCACAAACAGGAACCCAGGAATCTGCCTTATACTGAGTATAAGACCTTTGGCCCATCTAGCTCTGCATTGTCTACACAGACTGGCAATGGCTCTCCAGGGTTTCAGACAAGTGAATTCCCATCCATACCTAGAGACAATGGGGATTAAACCTGGGATCTTCTGCATGCAAAGCTGATGCTCTACCAGTGAGCTATGGACTTGTCCCTTTAACTTCTTCCCCCATATTCAAGGAGTCCATGGTTAGGTCTCAGCCAGGTCCTGCTAGGGACCAGGTTGGTGTCTTTCCCTGGAATACCACCCTCAAAAGCACTAAGTGCCACAGAGAAGAGGCTGCAATATTAGTTCTCAGTATAAATGCAGCTGACATTACTAGATATGTAAAAGATACTTGGCACAAATTGACTCTGAGCATCTTAAGGCAGTATGCAGCAAGGTCTCAGGCGCTGCTCTCTGCAGTGCATCCCAGTCACTCTAAAAGCAAAGCTTTTAAAATGGTTAAAAAGAGCAGGGGAAGTGCAGGCGATTTGGGCCCCAGTGCAAACAAATTCTGGGATTAAGCCCCATAAGCTACCACCAAACTGTCCCTGGGGGCTCACTTAGCAGCAGCTCAAGAAAAATGCAGATAATAGCACTCACTGTCCCTGCTACATTACCAGCTCAGAGCTGGATTCTTCCACCTTCCCAGTGATTCCAGCTGGCGGACTGGTGAGCATGGCTTGGGGAGAGGGGCTAACCTTCGTGGGCTGGACCCCTTCATGTGCCAAGATTGGCCCACAGACCAGAGGTTTCCCAGCCTTGTGGTAACAAGTTACTGTGCTATATTTTGCATACAATTTAATTATATTTTTAAATTTGTTTTTAATGCTGTGTTTTAATGCTGTAGCCTGCCCTGGGACCTTAGGGTGAAGGGCAGGTAATAAATAATAATAATAAAAAATAATCTTGCATTTCATTCCTTCCTGGTTTTACTGCTTTCTCTCACACACAATCCTATCTCTTAGAACCATGTCCACATCACGAACGACACTTTATAACAGGGGTATCCAACAGGTTTATTGCAATCTAGTGATTGATCGCGGGGTGATTGCGATCCAGTGATTGTGATCCCCCGATGGCCCCCCATTCCAAAAATATATTTAAAAAGCTCAACAACTTTGGGTCATCATCCCCTAAAAAAAAGATCAGCAACTTTGACAGGTAGATCACTACCAGTTGTTTTATATTACAGATAGGTAGCCGTGTTGGTCTGCCATAGTCAAAACAAAAAATTTTTTTTCCTTCCAGTAGCACCTTAAAGACCAACTATGTTAGTTCTTGGTATGAGCTTTCGTGTGCATGCACACGAAAGCTCATACCAAGAACTAACTTAGTTGGTCTTTAAGGTGCTACTGGAAGGAAAAATTTTTAGTTGTTTTATAGTGGGAGTAGATCGTAGTCTCTTGAAAGTTGGACACCCCTGCTTTATAAGATGCACAAAGTGGACTCTAGTCCACAAGACACAATTTGTTAAGGTGCCGCAAGACTCTTCTTGATTTTGCTGCAACAGGCTACCCCTCTGGAAATTAAGGATGCCTGAGCTGTTCCTGTTTTTGCCTGACATCCTGCTCGCTGCAGGCAGCTCACCACCATCACCACTGGCGACTGCCAAGCACCAGGCCCAAGAGACCTCTTGTCTCTTCCAGCACAAGCCTTTCCGTATTCATTAGAGAAATCTGGGAAATAAAACGCTTGGCTGCAGTCCAACCTTGCACATCTTCCCCGAGGAACGGCCCAGCGACCCAAGGACTTCGCTCCAGTGCGAGAGGAAGCCTGCGTGTCTCTCTTCGACTTTCAGGGCGTGGATTTCGGACTTGAGTTCTTTCAGCCGATCCTCAAACTTCCTGCTCTTATCCAGGTAATCTAATCTGAGTGGTGGTGGAGGGGAATAGAAAAACACAAAAAGTTTAGGACTGCCTGCATCTGTCTGTTTGGTTGACAATATTTGGTAAGTAAAAGGGGAGGACAAAAGTCTGGAGAAAGTGCACTCCCACTCTTAAAATCATAAAGTTGGAAGGGACCCCAATGGTAATCTAGTCCAACCCCTGCAATTAATACTAATTGTTGTATCTCGGCTCCCAAACGCCTTGGGAGTCTAACATTCCGGCTCCCAAACAATCGAAAACCAGACTTGAGTGTTTTGGAAGCCGAACGTTCAACAGGGCTTCCGCAGCTTCTGATTGGCTGCAGGAGCTTACTGCAGCCAATCAGAAGCCGCTCTTTGGAAGTTGAACATTTCGGAAGTCAAATGGACTTCCGGAATGGATTCTAATAAAATACAGGGCAGTCAGTTAAGCTGAATGTCAGAAGCTTCAGGGCAAACAAAGATGGAACTCCTTGACAAAGAGCATTGTGAAACTAGGGGATTCTCTGCCGCAAGATGTAGTGACAGCCACCAACTCTGACAGCTTCAAACAGGTGGGTAGACAAGTTCATGGAGGGGATATTGCTATCCAAGGCAACTAGACACAATGGCTGTGTTCTCCCGCCCCTGTTGGAGGCAGTATGCCTTCGAGTACCAGTTGCTGGGAATCACAAGTGGGGAGAGTGCTGCTGTTGCATTCAGGTGATGCTCACAAGCTTTCCTTTGGGACCCCTTTGGCCTGGTTGAGCTGATGCAGAGTGCTTCTGCTTCTGGTGGCAGCATCTTGATTGGGAGCTCAGAAAACCTCGCCTGCTGCCCTTGACGCTGACCCAGAAACTCCAGCAGGTGCAGAATGCCACGGCGAGGCTCCTTATGGGGTCCTTGCTGCAGGATCACATTCATCCAGTGCTTTACCAACTGCACTGGCTCCCGGTGGAGTACAGGGTCAGGTGTAAGGTGCTGGTTTTGACCTTTAAAGCTCTATGCGGCCTAGGACTCACGTACCTATGGGACCACCTCTCCTGGTATGCCCCGCGGAGGACCTTAATGCCAACATTTTGGAGGTCCCAAGCCACAAGGTGGTTAGGTTGGTCTCAACTAGGGCCAGGGCCTTTTCAGTACTGGCCCCAACTTGGTGGAATGCTCTGTCACAAGAGACTAGGGCCCTGCGGGACTTGACATCTTTCCGCAGGGCCTGCAAGACAGAGCTGTTCCACCTGGCCTTTGGTTTGGACTCAGTCTGACCCTTATGTTTCCCTCCCCTTATGGTTTTGACTTTTAAAATGAGGCTGCATTTTAACCTGTATTTTAATTTTTTTTTCTTACTATGTTTTTACTGAAATGTTATTCGCGTTAGCCACCCTGAGCCTGGCTCTGGCCGGGGAGGGCAGGGTAAAAGTAAAATTTATTATTATTTATTATAATTATTTTCGGTTCCTACCTCTCTCGCTCTATCTCCAAGGAAAGCCTCTTCAAGTCAATGTCCCTTAAATCCAGTTTTATGGGTACTTTGTCAGGGCAGGCATCCCTGGCATCAGCGGAGGAGGGCTGGGTGCCCTTGGCAGCATTCTGGTGACAAAACAGAGAGGAAGGGTTTGAAACATCATCTGAAACCCGGAAGGCTTTTAGACAGAACAGTTTTTAAGGAGCCAGTAGTGGTTATGGCATTCGACTAGGACCTGGGAGACCAGGGCTCAGGTCCCCACTCAGCCATGAAGTTCACTGGGTGACCTTGGTCCAGTCACAGTCTCTCAGCCTAACCTACCTCACAGGGTTGTGGTGGGGATTAAATGAGGAGGAGGTAGAACCATGGACCCCGCCTTGAGCTTCTTTGCAAAAAAGTTGAGATATAAATGCAATAAATAAAAATACACCGAGTGGGCACAGAACATCTTCTAGGAAAGACAGTCT
This sequence comes from Podarcis raffonei, assembly GCF_027172205.1. Taxonomy (NCBI): domain Eukaryota; kingdom Metazoa; phylum Chordata; class Lepidosauria; order Squamata; family Lacertidae; genus Podarcis; species Podarcis raffonei. The sequence continues at coordinate 15,139,693 of NC_070616.1, forward strand.
TGGGTGATGGAAATTCTGATTCAGACTCATAATGCCCCATCTGTGGCACTTGTGCCTGGAACCTGGTGCCAAGTCCAGGGAACCTGCCCAGGGGGACAATAAAAGCCATTGCAGGCACCTTAGCAAACCCCACACTTCCCTACCAGGAGAAAGACTTACAGAAGGAGGATTGAGCTTGCCAACATCCTGGAGTTTCTGCCTGGCTTTTTCCTCTGCATTTCTGGCTTCCTGCAGGTCCTGTTTCAGATGTTCAGCTTCCTTAGCCCTGCCGAACAAGAACCACCACCATCAGTGCTCAAGCAACCCCATAATGCTAAACTGATGCACTGGGAATTGCCACAGGCCTTACCTAATTTTCCATGCTTTTATTGATAAATATCCATAATTCTGTCAGCTGCCTAAGCAGTGCATAATTTGTATGAAATAATAATAATATCAAAATGCATATTTTATCACTAAGTTATTTAAGTACATATTTTATCTCAATGTATGCCTTTCTGGATATATTTTATTGAAAAACATGTGTTTTTAATGCATTTTGGTACATTTCTTGAAGCCAGGAAGAGAGTTGCAAAATTCAAAGAAGTGCAAAATCCAAAGGATAATGACATTCCAATCCATATATTAGTCTGGGAGGTGAGAATTAGCACTATTCATTTTAAAAAAGCAGGCTGGGTCAGCTGAATTAATCCTGAGAAAGACATCGAGCTGAAAGAGAAAGTGGGAAAGAGTGCCACTCTTCCAACTTCCTCCTTCCTCTCTATGTACTTTTCAAGGGGACATCACAAACAAACCTGATCAAATCTGAAAGAAGGACTCAAGGAAATGCCCTCCAAAGACAGAAAAATGTGTTGGAGGCCATCCTAAGCAGCGTCCGGCCAGCCCCAGAAGCCCCAAAGCCCACTGAGCATCCCGCCCCAGCCCTCATCACCTTCGGTCCGATTCTTTTACCAGCTTCATGGCAATCAGTTCTGCCTCCCGCATTTTGTGCTCCATCAGAAGCTTCTCTTCCTTGGTTTTCAAGGCAGCCATCTCCAGGCGGTGACGCTCCTGTTCAGCCTCAGCGGCATTCTGGGCCAGGAGCTTGGCCTCCTCCTCAGCGATCTGGGCCTTCTCGGCTAAAAGCTCTGCCGCTGCCTCCGAACGGCGCTGAAGAGGGATTTTGTATTGAAAAGATAAAATGAACTCAATAATGACGAGAGACCTGGGCATTCGGGAGTCGCACTGGAACTGGAGCTGCTGGAGCCCACTAAACGCCCATAGCTGCTCCTCTGCCTGTTGGGCAATCGGCATGGTGATTGGGGGAATCAGTGGTGGCAGACAGTGGACAACGATCACCCGCTCACCCCCCCCAAAAGGTCAATAGCTCATCGTGATCACCCAAAAAAAGCTCAACAACTTACGTTGAGCCACCAATTGTCCAGATTTTTACTTCTTGAAATATGGCAACCCTAGGCAATGCCATGGCAATGCTCACCAAAGCCTCATTGGCTTGCCGGGCCTTGTCTTCCACCTCAAAAAGGCGCCGCTCCAACTCCTCCTTCGCCCGCTCAGCCTCCTCCCGCAGCTGCTTCTCCCTGGCCAGGCGCTGGTGCTCCATCTGGGGAAATAGGCAAGGCTGACCATGAGCAAAGCCGCTTCACAGGAACATTGTGCAGCCCCCGGAGCCAACAGCTACAATGCCCATCTTAATCTTGCCTCTCCCCTACCAAACACTACATTGTTTATTCATTTATATACCGTCTGTATGCCAGAATGGATTCCATGCTATGAACTGTAATATATCATGAAAGCCTCCTTGCAAATAAGTCCACAAAAGGTGGTTGCCATATTTGACTTCTTTCAGTTTTTCTGTTCCAGTATTCTTCCAACCAAGATGGCCCGCGTGGTTCCCACCTGCTCATTTTACCCTCCCAACCACCCTGTGAGGTAGGCAAAACAGAGAGAGAAAGAGAGAGGGGGGGTGGGCAGAGGGTGTGACCTTCTCACGGTCAACCAATGAGCTTTCCAGCCCAGGAAAGATCTCCACAAAGAGGCAGTGGGTAGAAGCTTTGTGACAACGTTTGAAGCAGATGTTCCCCCAAAAGCTCACCTTCTTCCTTGCTTTCTCCTCCCGAGCTTGCGCTTTCATTTGCTGGATCTCAATGGGGTCCACTCGCCTCCTCCTCATAAACAAGTCGTGGTTTCCGATGAACAGCTGCATGATCTGCGGGAAAGGAAGGCAAGTATAACCCTCGCTGGATCCGACCTCAACCAGCATCCTGATTTTCACAATGGCCAGCTGGAGATACATCTGGGAAGCTCACAAGCAGGGTGCAAATGCAACTGACTCCCCACCCCCCCATGTTGTGATCCCTGAACCACAGCCCACATGAGGAAAATACAGGCTGCCCCATTCAGTGGGCGAACCTTAGCACCTCCTATTCTGGTCTGAAGAGGTTGCCTACCTGCCTTCCTCAGTCAGAGGATGAGTTTCCACTAACATCACCATCCCTCCCACATCATGAAAGCCAGGGCTTCCTTGCAGACAAGGGCCCTTCAAGATAGCAGAGCCAGCTCCTCCGAGGAAGTGCCGTTCCGGTTACAGGACAGGCTTTCCCAGCTTGCTCCAGGCTCCAGGTGGCCTCAACACTCTGCTGAGACAATGTCTCCCAAGCGCTCGGCTCGCAAGGCCCACTGGGAGCTGGCTGTGGTCCTGACGTTACCCAGCTCAGCAAGCCCAGAAGAATATAACGTAAAAGCATCAGAAGAGTCTGCTGGCCAAGGGCCCATCTACTCCAGCATCCTGTTCTCACAGGGACCAATCAGATGCCCATTGTGGGAAGCCTAGAAGCAGGATTTGAGCACAAGAGCATTCTTCCCTCCTGTGGTTTCCAACAACTGGTATTCAGAAGCATGGCTGCCTCTGACTGTAGAGCCAGAACATGGTTATCATAGCTAGCAGCCATCAATAGACCTCTCCTCCATGAATTTGTCTAATCTTTTAAAGCTGTCTAGGCTGGTGACCATTATTGCCTCCTGTGGGAGCGAGTTCCATAGTTTAACTATGCACTGCATGAAGAAGAAACTGGTTTGACAGCTTTTGCTTCCCCTGTGAGACCCAACCCTAATGGCACACGATATCCTGTTGGTGGTTCTACAGCCCCGCCATTCAGAGGTGCTTGGAAGCTCAGTTGAGCTAAACTAGGGTTGCCATACGTTCGTAATTTCCTGGGCATAGCTGGGATTCAGTCATCGGAAACAGTGTCTGGGTGAAAACCTCAACAACTTTTGTGCCCATATTTTCACTTTTTGAAATATGGCAACCCTAACTAGAGATCCATTTAATTCCACATTTATTGGGTTTCCAACAGCCATCATCCTGATGCCCCAGGGAACTGCACAGGCAGGGCTCAAAGGTGATGGCAATCCCATTAGACCTCACCATGCATGTAGTTCCTATTGCCCTAAGCTCTGACTAAAGCCGTGGTTCCCAACGTGGGGCACACAGGGGGAGCAATTTGATTTTTAAGGGGGGGTGCAATTTGAGAATGAGTTATTAACAGTAAATGGCCTTTTAGGCTTCCTCCACATGAATAGGTGTACACATTTTAAATAATAAGAATTATATGTCAATGGGGGGTGTCAGGTTTTTAGAGATGCTTAGGTAGGGCATGGGACGCGGGTGGCGCTGTGGGTTAAACCACAGAGCCTAGGACTTGCCGATCAGAAGGTCGGCAATTCGAATCCCTGCGACAGGATGAACTCCCGTTGCTCGGTCCCTGCTCCTGCCAACCTAGCAGCTCGAAAGCACCTCAGAGTACAAGTAGATAAATAGGTACTGCTCCGGCGGGAAGGTAAACGGCGTTTCCGTGTGCTGCTCTGGTTCTCCAGAAGCGGCTTAGTCATGCTGGCCAAATGACCCGGAAGCTGTACACCGGCTCCCTTGGCCAATAAAGCGAGATGAGCGCTGCAACCCCAGAGTCGGTCACGACTGGACCTAATGGACAGGGGTCCCTTTACCTTTACCTAGGTAGAGCATGGCCAAAAAAAGGTTGTGAACCACTGAACTAAAGGATCCTGATGGGACAGCATGACAGAGGCATATGTGACCACATGCTTACAGACCAATTCTAAGCTCATGACTTCCCTGGTGAGCCTGAATTTATCTCTGTCCATCCCATCCTTCTATAGACACCAAGAGACCAGCTTCTGCCACTCTTACAGAGGGAACCACCCTGAAGGAGACAGCCAAAAGGAAACCCTCACCTGTTTGTTGACTTTTGGCTGTGAGGAGAAGAACTTAAAGACTTCAGCCTTCTTGTCAATGGGCTTTATTGTGAGCTAGAGAGAGAGAGAGAGAGAGAGAGAGCAAAAGGATATACAAGTGATCTTCGTCACTTCATTCACATGCAAAGCCTTTATGTGACTGAAGCACTGCTTTCCCATAATTAGATGCAAGTGGAATAATAAAAAGAGGGTCCACACAGCATTTACCATAGTGCGAGACCAGTAATTCCCAAAGTGGGGGGTACTGCCCCCGGCGGCTCAGTGGGGTTACCTGGGGGCACTAAGAGACAAGAGGGGGCTGAAGATGAGCCCCTCTGAACACACTGATCGCTTATTTATGATTCACCAGAACGAAACACTTCCCTCGCTTCGTATTTGAAGTTTTACTTTTCTTACTACTTTCCAAGCTATTTCCATTGGTCACATTCGTTTGTACTGATGATGCTGAGTTTTCACAAGCCACAAGATAGCTAATTATTGATAATAATAGCTACTGATTTTCTTAAATTTTTTGTTGCCATGCGTCTGTGGTAGGTGAAGGTTTGCACATGTTTGGTGAGTAGTTATATATAAATATTTCATGCTATAAAATTCCTTCACCCTTACGTCTTTGTTAGTCATGTGATAAGAATTTACTTCTACACCACCGGTTCATTACACAGGTGAGGGAACACCTTTTTAAATAAAACATGAGACCAAGAGACTAACAACAATCTCAGCATCCTATAGGGGAGGCATAGGCAAATTCAGCCCTCCAGATGTTTTGGGACTACAACTCCCATCATCCCTGACCACTGGTCCTGTTAGGTAGGGATGATGGGAGTTGTAGTCCCAAAACATCTGGAGGGCCAAGTTTGCCTATGCCTGCTGTAGGGACCTGGTTTATTAAAACTATTGCAAAAATATCCCTAAAACCAGTGCATACCCCTAAACATTTTGTTAACCTTTGTACTTTTGTCCATTTACTGTATTTATTTCCCCCAATTTGAACTATAAAATGGTGGTTTTCTTGAGTCAAAATGAGAGTACCCCTAAACAGTTTTTTTTAGAAAAAAGCACTGCCTAAAATTATAGGCCAGCCCTGCTAACCAGCTGCTCAGCAGATCTTCTAGATAGAAAGACTGCCATGAGGCACGTTAGAAGAAAACTTATATACATAGCACACAAAGAGTTATAAACTTTAAAACATTGTTCTCCCTACATCAGGAAAGGTTGCAAGTCATGGGATGTAAAACACGTATAGCTCCATACTGATATCTGCTCCCCCATAATTACTCTGGGGTGCCCCAAAGCATTTGCTCTCAGCTTTCGCACTTTAACCTCTGTTACCTTGACAGCCGTGCCTTCAGTAGGAGCTATTGAAATTTCAATCTCCTGTCTTACTTCCCTGTTCCCAAAACATGTCAAAGAGCTTCAAGGGGCGATCAACAACCCGGTGCTAACTCACACCAGGCATAGCCAAACCTCCTGAGGGACCATTTCGTTTTTGCCTCTCTGTGGTCAAATAAGGAGAGATGGAATGCAGCATATGAGAGCCACAAAATGCCCCCAAAAATCAAGCCTAATGCATTCTACCTAAAAGGTTAAATGCAATTACTATTGCGAGAGTTAGGACAAAATCTTTATCTATATCCAATATTCAATTGAATCACACAATTTTTACATCAGTCAGAAAGCGTAAAAATATTTTTTCATGCTATATTATTTGCTGAACTTTATTGTGTTATTACCTTCCTTAGTGGGTCATGCAAACCACTTTTCTGAATGATGCTTTTTCATAGGATAGGGTAGGGGGCTCTGAGGATGAGTTTATGGAACCAAGGGGACAGTGGCTGGAAAAAGTTGGGAAAACACTGCTCTAGACTATCCTGAAGTGCATATCCCCATAGCCGAGATCCTTCTATCAGTTGCCATACCTTCTCAGCTGTCGGTTAAGTTCTTGTGGAAAAGTGGAAAATTAAATGAATTTCATAGACAGAAGTGGAGCCAGAGCATAAAGGCAAAACCTGGCCTCCAGTTCTGCCACCCCTTAATAAGACACACCTACCTACCTCTTTCTCGCTGTAGGAAATGTTCCTGATGCTGCTCCATTCAAAAGATTTGTTTGGAGAGAAGCGGTTGTTGATGCTGTAGACATGGATCCCTTTGGCATCGACGCCAAGCAGAAAGTCTGTACAATTCTTCTTTTGCTGCAGGAACAGATGTTGGAGGCAAATGTCCAGAGTGAAGAAAAAAATCTCTTTAGCCAAGGCTTGACTGATTCTCAGGCATCAATTCTCAGACACAGCCTGAGAATGGGCCAGGTAGGAGGCTGAAAGTTGGCTGCTGGAGCCTGAACCCAGATAGCAAACTAAGTGAGGCACCACACACAAAATTAGCAATCACACAAGTTGCTTCTTCAAAGAAATTGCTGGGGATTCCATCCAGATTAGGGCTGGGCCATGGGAGTGAATCAGGAGCCTAGAACTGGGAGTTAGAACTGAAGAAGCATCTAGATCAGAGCAGATCACAGGGAAACCAAGATTCAGTACAAAAGAGCATGATGGAACACAAGTCACACCAGAGATCAGGTAGACCTGGTGGTTCAAGCAAGGCTCAGCGGCAAAGCCATCCCTTACAAGCTCCTTCCTACCCAATGGGAGCCAAAGGTCAGCCTAGGTGGAGTCATTCTGGAAGTGTTTGGGACTTTTTAAGTTTAGGGAAAAGGCAAATAAGAGGTGTCATGACAAAATATCTATGCATGGTATGGAGAGAGTGTACACAGAGAATATTTTCTCCCTCTCATAACATTAGAACTTGGGAACATTCAGCAAAGAAGAAGAAGAAGAAGAAGTTTGGATTTGATATCCCACTTTATCACTACCCTATGGAGTCTCAAAGCAGCTAACATTCTCCTTTTCCCTTCCTCCCCCACAACAAACACTCTGTGAGGTGAATGAGGCTGAGAGACTTCAGAGAAGTGTGACTGGCCCAAGGTCACCCAGCAGCTGCATGTGGAGGAGCGGAGACGCGAACCCGGTTCACCAGATTACGAGTCCACCACTCTTAACCACTACACCACGCTGGCTCTCATCAAAGCTGAATGTTGGAAGATTCAGGGCAGATAAAAGGAAGGGTTACTTCATGCAGTGCAAAGTTAAACTATGGAACTCCCTCCCACAGGAGGTAGTGATGGCTGCCAACTTGGATGACTTGAAAAGACGACTGGGCAAATTCAAAGAGGAAAGGGCTCTCGATGACTGTTAGCCACGATGGCTCTGCTCTGCCTCCACAGTTGGAGGAAGCAATGCTTCTGAATACCAGTTGCCGGAAACAACATGGGGAGGGGAGTGCTCTTGCGCTTTTAATCTGCTTGCTGGTTTCCCATTAAGGCATCTGGATAGTCCCTGTCAGAACAGGATGCTAGACTAGGTCAGCCATTGGCCTGTCCCAGCAGGTCTTCTCCCCTAAGAAGCTGCAGTTGTGCAGCTAGCCACATGGGGCATTGGTTTCCAGCAGGAGACACTCCAATGCTTTGCCCCTTTGCTGCAATCCAGATCTGGATGGACGCACGTAGGCCTGCTATTTGTGTTTCCAGTGGGAGCCTTCCCCCACCCCCATGCAAAAAAATGCACAAAGCAGTCACAGGAATCTTGATTTGGATTGGCACCACAGCAGAAGGCCAAGGGTGAAAGGACCCCTATTTCTCCCACTCTAGGGCCCTGATCCAATTTGGAGGGCTCATACTGGCAATTTACTCTAAAGATGTCATCTATACACTTCCTAACTGTCTGATGGTCCTAGATAAGATAAGATAAACTTTATTCGCATTAGCCAACGGCCATAGCAACATAAAACAAGCAATACATACAAATAAAATCTATACAGATAAAAAAGACAGCAATGGGTAAAAAGGGCAATCAAATGGCCAAGATTATCGTTCAGATAGTGGCCCTTAATCTCATTGCACCCTCGATAAACCTAGCAACCTTTGCTGTTGTCTGATCATTTTGATCTGATAAAAGAAAGCACAATGTGGCCTCAGATGGGCGGCCTGGGATGGTAAGTAAGAGTGGGGTAATGATCTCATTCCTCAGATCTTTATAAAGGGGACAGGACAGGATGGTCCTAGCTGGTTAAGCCTCTCCCAGCTCAAATCCACTCAAATCCACTGCTGCTCTGCCCTGACTTTCTCTATAGGAGACTGAGCCACCTTCTCCCCCCAGCCCCCCATTCCCTGCTGCCAATTTTAAAGGAGCAAACTTCATGCATCCAGAAAAATATAGCTGCATTTAAAAACTACAACAACATAGACACTTACAGCTATAGGAAAATAATTGACCCCATACATCTCCAAGTCTTGTGCAATTTTAAGATAGTTCATCTCAGCTTCATACCTAAGAGAAGAGGACAATAGAGAAACATAGAATTTTACAGTCGAAATGGACCCAAAGAGTCATCCAGCCCAACCCCCTGCAACACACTAGTGAGCAACATTTAATTATTTTGTAGGATTTCTATTCTGCTTTTCCATTGGCACCAATCAAAACAACTTACAAGCTGCAGCAAAACAATATGAAAAGGCATGTGGAAACCAGCCTGCTGTAAGAAAGGTAAAATTTATCTTCATTGCTCCACCCACTTGTTGTTTTTTCCTGCCCTTGCATTCTAGTATGAAAAAGAAGCACCTAAGAAGCAGCCTCACTTCTCAGTTGCTCCAGCAACGTTTGATAGGACAGTGAAGACGCATCAGCCGCTCAGCTGCCTCCTCCTGCCCCATGCTATGGCCTCAGACACAGGTGCCCCAGTACCTGGCTATGCCCCGGTGCCCAGCGTACCAGGCTGTAATCCTCTCTTCCCACATGTCAGGTGTCATCTGATATTGGCGGAGGACCTGGAAAGGAAAAGGAAATGAGTGAAGCTGTTCCCTTCTCCAAATCCCAAAGCTGGTCTTCTCAGGAGCCCCCAAATCCCCATCTTTTTATAATAATAATAATAATAATAATAATAATAATAATAATAATAATAATAATAATTGTATACCGCCCCATACCAGTAAGTCTCAGGACGGTTCACAGAATAAAATCACAATATAAAAACACAAAAGACATAAAATAAAAACAAGAACAACCCAAGAATCCCACCCTAACACATTTTAAAAGGCCTTGAATGTCAATCAATCAATCAAAGGCCTGGTTAAAGATGAGTGTCTTCGTCAGGACTATGAAGGTGATGTACAAGGGGAGTCTCTGCTCTTGATATTTCTCCTGCAGCTGACGCAGTGAGAAAATCATGTCGGCTATTGACCTCTGAGCTCTAAAGCCACATTGTGACTAGGGACAGACCCTGTCTGCAGTGTACAAAGAGTATAAAACAATAAAATTATAAAAGCAACTATTTAAAAATAATTCCGGCAATAAACTAACAGCGGATCAAAACATAAATCAATATTTTGCGGGCGCTAGAAAGAGTACAGTGAAGGCACTTTCCTGGTGTCAATAGGCAAATAGTTCCAGGGTGTAGATCAAGTTCTTGTTGTAGCAAGTAGCTATTTCAGAACTGTCCCAGGTCCTGAAATTCCAGCCTCCCCCCCACCTGCCCAACTCAACCAGCCTACTCTGGCTGCTGTTGGTGGTTGTCTTTTTTAAAAAAATGGAAACTTACTCTCTTTGGTAAAAGCTCCTCTGGAGCCAGGAAGCCCGGCTTGTGCAGGTTTGGGTCGTAGTCACCATACTGTAACGCAAAGAAGAGAAAGAGATCAGGAAAGGCGGTGACCCTTTCACAGAACATGCCATGAAGGAAGTAGCCAGCTAGGAGGAAGAAGCTTGCCAAAAGGGTAACAGAATCCTCAGCAGGAGGAGAGGATGAAGGCAGTTCACGGCAACAAGTGAAATGATATTCATCTTCAATCCCAACACATTCCCCAGCGAGCATATTAAACCCAACAGATACGAACTGGTGCAGCAGGACATCACACTTCCAGTGAACTTTCCCTCAGGCATTTGGGGTTGGCCACTGTGGGAAAAGGATGCTGGAATAGATGGGTCCCCTTTGGCTTGATCCAGCAGGTTTCTTACAATGTATTAAAAAAATAAAAAGAAAGAAAGAATGTTATACAATGTAATGGTTCTAGGGGTTGCTCGTGCGTAAATCGGCGCCACACCTGGCTGGGTCACCTGGGTGGACTCTTGCTGTCCGGACAGCCACTCACCAGTGGCTGTCTCAATCGCTGGCAGAATCCGTCAGTGGGCGTTTCTTGAACTTCTTCCAGCAAAGAAGCTCTTTGACGCCTAGTCTCCGCCTACTCTCCCTGCGCGGAAGCCTTCTGCGCAGGGAGGGTGTGGGCAGCGGAGGACCCGTGCTCTCCCCGCTGGTCTCCGGCGAGGAGTCATGGAGCCACCTCGCCGATTCCCCCATCTGCCCCCCTTCTCCACTGGTGCGACGCTGATTTCCTTCCCCAGAAGATGGGCTGCTTCTCTCCCTCCCGGGACGCTCTCCGGAATTCCTCTGGAGCCCTCCCTCTCCCTCTGGCTCCGATGGCAGTTCCCTGACATACAACACAGTCCCCCACTGCTCCCAAGCCTCCCCAGAGCTGTCAGGGGAAAGGGAAGGTCGCAAATATAAGCTACACTTTTCACTGTCAGAATTTGGAAAAACGTGTGGCTTATATTTGGGCCAATATGGTACTTTTTAAAGTGGTACATGGCTTCTTAAAGTGGTATTATGCTGCTTTAAATGACTAGTGTAGAGGCATAAAACACTGACTGAAAAAAAATACTACATCAAGGTAGAAAATATGTAAATTTAATCTCGGAGAAGCTGAGGTGACCGACGCCCAGTGAAATCACAGTCAGAGAGGAGGCTGCACCAGACTTCCATGTCTTTGGAGCCTGCAGAAATCCTTATCTGCAAAACCAGAAGTGTCTGCAAAAGAACTGCTCTGCCACAAACCGACTAGCTAGAGAGAGTCTCTTGAAAACTCTCCAAAACTACTTTAAGGACAACGATATAACAACCCCCCTCCTCTAGGACACAATGAAAGCCGTCATCAGAGGAGCCTGCATAAAGGAGAGGGCATCCCTTAAAAAACTAACATCAAAAATTGGTAAATTATAACAAGACATTACAACCCTCTCACCACACTACAAACAGGAGCCAAAAAACTCCTTAAACTCTTCTACAAAAACAACAAACCCATACCAACACAAGAAATACAAGACAAACTAGGGGACTAGTTTGCTAACACACAATCAACTACATGCCTTCTTAAACAATCCAGCAGTAAAATCACTAGCCACTAGGCCCTTGACCACCTTCAAAAACCTTCTCCTGACAGCAAAGGGACATGGCAAAGGGATGGTATCCATAATATACAAAATACTGTTCCAAAACCCCACAAACCTCCTTGATGCAATCAAAGAACAATGGGAGCATGACAGAGCCTATGAAATAAACCCCACCCAATGGATTAGAATGTGGTCTAAACCTCCCTTTAAGTCCATATCAGCCAAAAGAAGGGGACTCACTCTGAAACTCACAGGTGGTACTTAACACCACAGAAACTGGCACTGATATGCCCAGGTACCTCACCAAGATGTTGGAGAGGTTGTACCTCCACAGGCACATACTTCCACATGTGGTGGGGATGCCCTAAAATCCAACCCTTCTGGATAGCAGTCCTACGAGAGATATGCAAAATAACTAAACAGGTATTAGAGTTCACCCCAGAACTGGCCCTACTGAACATCTTCCAAGATCAGAATGAACACTCAACATTATACAGAGCTTATAACCCACCTAGGGACGCGGGTGGCGCTGTGGGTAAAAGCCTCAGCGCCTAGGGCTTGCCGATTGAAAGGTCGGCGGTTCGAATCCCCGCGGCGGGGTGCGCTCCCGTTGCTCGGTCCCAGCGCCTGCCAACCTAGCAGTTCGAAAGCACCCCTAAGTGCAGGTAGATAAATAGGGACCACTTTCTAGTGGGAAGGTAAACGGTGTTTCCGTGTGCGGCTCTGGCTCGCCAGAACAGCGATGTCACGCTGGCCACGTGACCCGGAAGTGTCTCCGGACAGCGCTGGCCCCCGGCCTCTTGAGTGAGATGGGCGCACAACCCCAGAGTCTGTCAAGACTGACCCGTACGGGCAGGGGTACCTTTACCTTTATAACCCACCTACTCTCAGCAGCCAGAAGCCTCAGAGCCAACCACTGGAGAGACCTGTGGACCAATGGTATCAAACTGTATGGGAAACGACCTTACTAAAAAAGCTAACCAATAAACAAACTGACACGGGGACAAACAGAAGAGGACGCCTTCACCCCAGTATGGTCCCCCCTTTATCACATACACAGCCCAACACAACAAGAATCCACCATAAGAATCAATCTGGTTTACCTGACCAAACAAGCCTTCCCTCCCCTCACAAATGCAAACAAACCCCACCGCAGCCAGCCACAGACAACCAACCCCACCCTGCCCCAACACCTCTCATGACCAAGGAAATGTAATAAACGAAGAGAAAGAGAACCTACCTAGTTGACGCTGACACAAAACCCCACAAGTACACTATGCAAAAGAATATAAGCCTCCCCACCCCACCCCTGCTCTCCCCCCTCTTCTTCCCCAACCTTATACTGTATTCATCCCTAATGTCTCACAACAAATGTAGATGATTTGTAAGATAGACTGTACAACCTGGAAAAAGAGACAAAGCATGTACTTTTGTAAACCAAGAAAATAAATTTTAAAAAAGAACTGCTCTGTTTTTCGCCCTCCTGCAAGCTCTTTGAATTAGGATATGTTCATATACCTTCTTGCATAAACAAGCTAAAAAACCAGCCAACACCCAAAAGAGAAGAAAACAAGGTGCCAAAATCACCCCATCCTGTTTTCCAGCACTGCTTTTTAATGGGTGCTTTCCTGCATTAATTAGCACTGTGTGATTAAGCAAAAGGGTTTTTTTAAATGTTGTTCTGCAAGCAATAGAAGGTGACAACCAAGCAATTTCAAAGCCTCACCTTGGCTTGAACAGCATAGGACGCTAACAAAATTGTAGCCTCAGGAGAGCAGTAGATTTCTTCATCCAGTATTTGTTTCTTAACCTGGGGGGTGGAGGCGGAAGAGGGAGGGTGGAGAGGAGAGAGAGAAATCCAAGGCTTAGACAAGCTTGAAAACAAAGCAATACATGCCCAGACTTTGTCTTGGCACATGAAAAGTAACCGTTAGCCGAGTTATAAGTGGGAAAGAAAAGAATCTCTGGCAGCAACTGCAGACTTGTGAGCTGTACCCAAGAACATTTCAGGCTGTCAATTACCCGTTTTTTAAAAGCATCATTGCTAACTAAGGAACGTTCAAATGCTACCCTCTCGCCACATACAAAGCTGCTGGCAGTTAGAAAATAAGCACTCCTGTGAAGCGTTAAACCAGGGGTCAGCAAACTTTTTCAGCAGGGGCCCGGTCTACTGTCCCGAAGACCTTGTGGGGGGCTGGACTATCATGGGGGGGGATGAATGAATTCCTATGCCCCACAAAGAACCCAGAGATGCATTTTAAATAAAAGCACACATTCTACTCATGTAAAAACACGCTGATTCCTGGACCGTTCGGGGGCTAGATTTAGAAGGCGATTGGGCCGGATCTGGCCCCCGGGCCTTAGTTTGCCTAGGTAAAGGTAAAGGTACCCCTGCCCGTACGGGCCAGTCTTGACAGACTCTGGGGTTGTGCGCCCATCTCACTTAAGAGGCCAGGGGCCAGCGCTGTCCGGAGACACTTCCGGGTCACGTGGCCAGCGTGACAAAGCTGCATCTGGCGAGCCAGCGCAGCACACGGAAACGCCATTTACCTTCCCGCCAGTAAGCGGTCCCTATTTATCTACTTGCACTTTGATGTGCTTTCAAACTGCTAGGTTGGCAGGCGCTGGGACCGAGCAACGGGAGCGCACCCCGCCGCGGGGATTCGAACCGCCAACCTTTCGATCGGCAAGCCCTAGGCGCTGAGGCTTTTACCCACAGCGCCACCCGCGTCCCATCCATTAGTTTGCCTATCCATGCGTTAAACCAAGAAGGGTCCATCTAGCTCAACATGGAGTGGCTAGATGGTTTTCCTTCCTCTCTCAGGACATTAGAACTCATGGACATGAAACGATGCTGAAAGCTGTAAGATTCAGGACAGACCAAAGAAAGGCAGGTCAGGGTTAAACTGTGGAACTCCCTCCCAAATGAGGCAGTGATGGCCACCAATTCTGACAGCTTTAAAAGAGGATTGGAGAAATTCATGGAGGAGGAGAGGGCTATCAATGGCTATTGGCCATGGCCGGAGGTAGCCACGCTTCTGAATACCAGTTTCTGGAAACCTCAGGAGGGCAGAGGGCTCTTATGTTTATGTCCTTCTTGCAAGTTTCCAACAGCCATCTGGCTGGCCACTGGGAGAACAGGATGCTGGACTAGATGGGCCCTGGGCCTGATCCAGCAGGCTCTTCTTGTGGTTTTAAAATATTAGTTTCTCTAAGCACACATCGGTCTTTCTCCTCCATCCAAAAGTGCACGATCAGAGTTCAAGGACACCGCCAAGCGAAAACACTTGAGGAGGGCAGAAACCCCACTGAGAGGTGTGGCTGCAGAGGAAGTGTGGCCAGACTTCCCACTCCCTGCTTTAATTTAATCTGTTCATTTGAATGCCTTGAAGCAACCAGCTGCCTATACACGCTCTCTCTGCCCCCGCTCCCAGTCCCCAATTATTCTGCTGCAGGTGTGATGTCTGATTCTTAACCGTCAGGAACCTCTGCAAGTTCTAATGCGTCGATTTCCTCACCCTGCTCCCCATTTTGCATTTCTTTTGGAACAGGAAAAAAAATAATTACAGGCGAATTGCATTCCTCAAAGTCAAGGCAAGCCAAGGCTGGTTTGAAAGAGAAGAAAATGAAAGTGCAGGTTTTCAGAGATGAAAGGAACCAGGGGAGGGGGGGAGGCAGCCTTTAAGTGCCTTCGCCTTTGCAAAACAGCTCAACACAAATAATTGTCAAGGTGATCTTGAAAAAAAATATATATAACAGCAACAGAAGAAAAACCTTTCACAAGGAAATCTGCTCAACCCAGAAAATTAACTCTTCACAAGCTCTCGCCACTGACAGGAGGCACAGCGTGGAAGAATAAGCAGACAGTGATTCCAAAACCTAGGGGCCAGACACACCAAACGCCCAGAAGGTAACTACAACAATTCAAAAGTCAACTTTAAAATAAAAGAAATACCTTCTGACCTGCAGGAAAAAGAGGTGTTGGGTGATCTCCTGCAGAAGTTCCTCTTCAACTTTCTCAGGGTAAAATTTTGCTAAAAAACAAAATCTGATGGGATCTTCCTTGGGAATTTCCTGATCCAGAACCTGTTGAAGAACAAAGGGAATCGGTTTTAAAGAACATTTAAAATAAATGAAATCTTACATTGTTCTTTATAAGGTTTATATATTTGTAAATTCATGGACTTTTAGTATACATGTGTATTTTAAATATTGGGTTTGATTATACAGTCGTACCTTATAAGATGTCTTCTGAATGTCAGGTAATTATTTATCTCTTTGACATCTGATGGGAGGGTGTTCCACAGGGCGGGCGCCACTACCGAGAAGGCCCTCTGTCTGGTTCCCTGTAGCCTCACTTCCCGCAATGAGGGAACCGCCAGAAGGCCCTTGGCGCTGGATCTCAGTGTCCGGGCTGAACGATGGGGGTGGAGACGCTCCTTCAGGTATACAGGACCGAGGCCATTTAGGGCTTTAAAGGTCAGCACCAACACTTTGAATTGTGCTCAGAAACGTACTGGGAGCCAATGCAGATCTTTCAGGACCGGTGTTATGTGGTCCCAGCAGCCACTCCCAGTCACCAGTCTAGCTGCTGCATTCTGAATTAATTGCAGTTTCCGGGTCACCTTCAAAGGTAGCCCCACGTAGAGCGCATTGCAGTAGTCCAAGCAGGAGATAACTAGAGCATGCACCACTCTGGCGAGACAGTTCGCGGGCAGGTAGGGTCTTAGCCTGCGTACCAGGTGGAGCTGGTAGACAGCTGCCCTGGACACAGAGTTAACCTGCGCCTCCATGGACAGCTGTGAGTCCAAAATGACTCCCAGGCTGCGCACCTGGTCCTTCAGGGGCACAGTTACCCCATTCAAGACCAGGGAATCCCCCACACCAACCCGCTCCCTGTCCCCCAAAAACAGTACTTCTGTCTTGTCAGGATTCAACCTCAATCTGTTAGCCGCCATCCATCCTCCAACCGCCTCCAGGCACTCACACAGGACCTTCACCGCCTTCACTGGTTCTGATTTAAAGGAGAGGTAGAGCTGGGTGTCATCTGCATACTGATGAACACCCAGTCCAAACCCCCTGATGATCTCTCCCAGCGGCTTCATATAGATATTAAAAAGCATGGGGGAGAGGACAGAACCCTGAGGCACCCCACAAGTGAGAGCCCAGGGGTCTGAACACTCATCCCCCACCACCACTTTCTGGACACGGCCCAGGAGGAAGGAGCGGAACCACTGTATGACAGTGCCCCCAGCTCCCAGCCCCTCTAGACGGTCCAGAAGGATGTTATGGTCGATGGTGTCAAAGGCCGCTGAGAGATCCAGCAGAACTAGGAAACAGCTCTCACCTTTGTCCCTAGCCCGCCGGAGATCATCAACCAGCGCGACCAAGGCAGTTTCAGTCCCATGGTGAGGCCTGAATCCCGATTGGAAGGGATCCAAATGGTCCGTTTCCTCCAGGCGTGCTTGGAGTTGTTCAGCAACCACCCGCTCAATCACCTTGCCCAAGAATGGCAGATTTGAGACTGGGCGATAGTTGGCCAAATTGGCCGGATCTAAAGATGTTTTTTTAAGAAGCGGTTTAATGACCGCCTCTTTCAGCGGGTCTGGGAAGGCTCCCTCACAGAGGGAAGCATTCACCACCCCGCAGAGCCCATCGCCCAGCCCTTCCCGGCTCGCTTTTATCAGCCAGGATGGGCAAGGATCAAGGAGACAGGTGGTCGGTTTCGCTTGTCCAAGCAGCCTGTCCACATCCTCGGAGGTAACAGATTGGAATTGATCCCATGTAACAGGACCAGACAGAACTCTAGCACTCTCCCGCCCTGGCCCTGCTCCCACGGTGGAGTCTACCTCCTTCTGAATCTGAGCGATTTTATCTGCAAAAAACTTTGCAAAAGCATTGCAGGAGATCTTGGGGTCCCTACCAGGCTCCGGTGGTACAGGTGGTTCCGATAGATTGCGAACCACCTGAAAAAGTCTCCTGCTGCTGTTTAGGGATTATAGGTAGAGATAAAGATAGTGTGGGAATCATTAGATATGTTCCTGAGCATCCCATTGGCCATGCCTGCTGGGGGTGATGGGAGCTGTAGTTCAGCTACATCTGGAGGGATTAAGGTGCCCCAAACCTAATATATAGCACATATATATAGCATTACATGGTGAAAGAGAGAAGAATTAGTTACACGTGTGCCTTTTCAACTTCCTTTTCCTTCTCTGTGTTTTAAAGTATGTTTTTGAGAGTATTAGAATTCCTTTTTGTAAAGAGAGAGTAATATGGACAGACAGACAGACAGACAGACAGAAAGATGAGCAGCTGAGCCACTGTGCAATGACAATACTTTGCCAGGAACACATTTGGTTGCTTTAGGCAAAGCCCTGCTCTCTTTGAGAAACCCACCCACCAATCTGCAATATATACTGGCCCAGTTTGCAGCCAAGATCATAAAGTGTGGTGGCTTTTCTATGGCTACACAGTGAGATGCAACAGGAAAGGGCTATTGTAACTCAACGGTAGAGCATCTGCCTCTATGCAGAAAGTCCCAAGTTCACTTCTTGGCAGCATTCCCAAGTATAGACTCATAGAATTGTAAAGTTGGAAGGGACCTCCTGGGGTCCTCTAGTCCAACCCCCTGCAATGCAGGAATCACAGCTAAATAATCCCTGACAGATGGCCATCCAACCTTTGCTTAAAAACCTCCTCCAATAAAGAACAGTTCACCATGTTCTGGGGTTGTCCGTTCTTCTGTCAAACAGTTTTTTATCATGCTTCCTAATACTTAGACGGAATTTCATTTCTTGCCATTTGAATCCACTGAATCGGGTCCTATCATCTGGAGCAGTACGAATCAAGCTTACTAAGGCTTTCTAGATTGCCATGCAAGCTGTTTTGCAAGCTTAAGTTTAGCTTCCAGACCTTTTTATCCATCTTCAACCAGGTGTTCATTCCTTTGATAGAGTACTGCAAGCCAAAGAACCAGGATTCCCGCAGGCCCAGCGCACGACACGCCTGGTCAAAGAGGTCCTTCCCCTTCCATTTCATCTACAAGGAAGAAAGACAGAACATCAGTGGAGAAAACCAAGAGAAACTCAACAGCCTGGTTTTCAGAAAGGGATGACCCATTCCGCTGCTGGCCTAAGATGAGAGAACTCAAACAGTGCAAGCAAAGAAGAGGCGTATCTTGTAGTGTGGGGTGCAGAATTCAGCTCTGTGGAAAGATCAATTTCCTAGCCCTTATTGTTGAAAGTGGGTGGCCAATGCCAGAAGCCCAGAAAGGGCAACCATATTGGTCAAAGGGCTGTAGCAACTCCCTTAGAAGAAAAGATTACAATATTTGGAGCTGCTTGGATGAAGAAAAAAGACAAGGGGGGGGGACTTGATAGATGTGTATAAGATTATACCCTCCAACCTAGCGGCCTTCACGTCCTCCTGCAGGAGTGAGTTCCATAGTTTACATTGTCTGAAGAAACCCTTTATTTTGCCTGTCCTGAATCTTCCAGCACTCAGCTTGTCCACAAGTTCTAGCATTATGGGAGAGGTGGAGAAAAAAAAATTCTCTATCCGCTTCCTCCACTCCAATGCCTAATTTTATATGCAAACCCTAAAGTATCGATGAAAGCATTTCTGCACCTTAATTTTGGCCTTTTTTAAAAAAAGAAAAGAAAAGCCACTTACCTCGCAGCTAAACTCCATTTCGATTTCCATCGTTATAACTTTCACCTTAAACGTTTTTGGCTGCTTCCTCTTCAGCCCCGTGATGGACATATTTTTATGCCTGCAGGGAAAGCCACACAAAGGATGCCTGCAATCCAGTGCAAACAAGCAACTGCATGAAAAGAACAGATAAACAGCATCAACATCAGGGCAGCCCTAGCCTGGCTCTTGACTCCCTAATAAGAGTGCACTGTAGTGGTTAGTGTGTTGGACTAGGGCCTGGCAGAGACCAGGGTTTGAATCCCCACTGGGTCATGAAGCACATTTGGTGACCTTGGGCTAGTCACAGAATCATAGAACTGGAAGGGGCCTCAGGGTCATAGTCCAACCCCCTGCAATGCAGGATTCACAGCTAAAGACTCCCTGAAAAGATGGCCGTCTGACTTCTGCTTAAAGACCACCAATGAAGGAGAGACCACCACTATCTGAGGGAGTCCGTTTCATTGTCAAACAGCTCTTACAGTCACTGTCTCTCAGCATAACCTAATGCAGAGGGTTGTGTTGAGGATGAAACAAGATAGGGAAAATACTACATACGCCACCTTGAGCTCTTTGGATAAATATATCCAGAAACATATCATCCTTATTTCCGCCCCCCCCCCAAAAAATAATAAAAAATAAATGCAATAAATAAATAGGGTTTTTGAGGGGGGGGGGCTTCTCTCTCCTTTCTCCACACTGCATACTTTTATAAACTTTAATCATGTCCTCTCTAGAAGGCGACAGTGGATGAAAGGTGAGGAGAATGAAATTGGCACGGCAAATCCGTGTACCTCAGGCAGCAAATTTCAGAGCAGCACTAAAGGGCAGCAGATAAGGCAAGAAATAATTGCCTATCCTATTCTTGCCCGCATAGGGGGTGACATTTAAATGTTCTGCCTCTCAGCATCAAAATGTCTCGGCCCGTGGGCCAAGGTAATGAGAGATGAACAGCAGATGCACTTCACAGAGAATTTGCCATAAGAGCAATGCTGCCTCCCTTTCAAGTGTAGGCAAAAGGTGAATCATGTCCCAATTTATAATTTGGAAGGGCTGCCAGGAGCCAGATTTTAAAACGACTTCATGGGAGGGATCTGTCCCAGTGCCCTCAAGCTGACCAGCCCCTGGTGTGGTCGGTGGTGGCAACTGATTGATTTAAGGTTTGCCTTTCTATTCAAATGAAGAAGATAACCCTAGTCTGCTGAGACAGCTGAATAGCTCAATGAAGCAGAAAGCCATTTAGTTTCTCTATCTCTTCTTGCACCACACCTTGCCCCCAAGGGCCATTTGCTTTGCCTTTCTATGAGCAGTCTCAGAAAACATATTTTTGTCAAAGCCTTTGCCAAAGGAGTTCAAGGCCTGAGGGAGACATGGCTGTTATCCCCATCACCAGCTGCTTGTTGCCACTAAAGTTGGGCGAACCTGTCAGTTCCCCCATTTTCATTGTCCCAGTCTTAAGATCATTTCTCCGCATTTCCAAATCACTTTGAGGGTTGCTTGTTTGTTTGTTGGGGGGGGGGGAGTCCTTGTGAAAATGCATTGTTACAATTGCCAACAAAAGCCAAGGTTAAAAACAAGTTTGAAAATCAGAACATAAATAACATCGACCAAACTATGGACATGAATTAGGTAAAGGGACCCCTGACCATTAGGTCCAGTCGTGGCTGACTCTGGGGTTGCAGTGCTCATTTCGCTTTATTGTCCAAGGGAGTCAGCGTACAGCTTCCGGGTCATGTGGCCAGCATGACTAAGCCGCTTCTGGCGAACCAGAGCAGCACACGGAAACGCCATTTACCTTCCCGCCGGAGCAGTACCTATTTATCTACTTGCACTTTGACGTGCTTTTGAACTGCTAGGTTGGCAGGAGCAGGGACCAAGCAGTGGGAGCTCACCCCATCGCGGGGATTCGAACCGCCGACCTTCTGATCAGCAAGTCCTAGGCTCTGTGGTTTAACCACATGTACATGAATTACAATGCATCAAAACGTTTTGCTGTGTTCATCTGGGCCTTGTTGGCTATGCTCTTCTTCCACATTACTGGAGGCAAGTAATGTTCCTGTTGCTGGAAGCCACAGAAGGGAATGATGCTCTTAGGGGGGGAAAGGCGCTCTAGCCAAAATATTGCTGCCCTGAAGGTTTTCTGTTATTTGGGGGTGGGGAGATGACACATTATTGCAGAGCTGTAAACAATCTATCTCCTTCAAGCATCCCTAGGGCACTGGGGACTTGACCTCCCGAAGGTAATTTAGGAACAGCTATCTCAGGATAGGGACGCGGGTGGCGCTGTGGGTTAAACCACAGAGCCTAGGACTTGCCGATCAGAAAGTCGGGGATTCAAATCCCCGCTCCCTTGGCCAATAAAGCGAGATGAGCGCTGCAACCCCAGAGTCGGCCGTGACTGGACCTAATGGTCAGGGGTCCCTTTACCTTTATCTCAGGATAAGGACAAACTCCTCAGCTCAGTTGGTACAGTGTGAGGCTCTTAATCATTTTGCCCCACGTTGGGCCAAGATTCCTGCGTCGCAGGGGGTTGGACCAGATGACCCTCGTGGTCCCTTCCAACTCTGCAAGCAGTGGACAATGATGTCTGGTACCCAGTGAGAGTTGGTAGGACCTAAGGCAGGGAGTCAAACAGGAGGTAGAGCCAAAACCAACGACAGACAAAGCCAACTAAACCTAGTTTTGTCCCCATCCTCCTCCCTGCTGAGTTCTACAGGGAAAATGCTGAGACTGGAGGAAGGTGACATGGAGGGCTATTGACGGCTACTAGCCATAATGGCTCGGCTCAGCCTTCACAGTAGTCCTGCCACCTCCTGGGCTGGGTGTAAGCAGGAAAGCAGGCAGGAGGTAGGCTGAGGGCAGACTGAGACTGGTAAGGAAGTGCCCCGTTCACTCTAATGGACCAGCCTTAGCTTGCAATGGAACAAGGATAGCCAATGTGGTGCCCTCCAGGTGTAGTGGCTGCCAGTTTCCATGGCTTTTCTGGCTGCAAGGGCTGATGGGAGTTGTAGTTTAAAGCAACTGGATGACACCAGGTTGGCAATAGAGATGCTGCAGCAGCAACACTACCAGTGCAAGCACACCCAATACCCAGAACACGGGGGAGGGGGGAGTATTAATGCAAAGAGAGAGAACATGCAACGTGTGATTTTTTTTATTTTATTTTTTGCATTAGCAGAATAGATATTGAAGATCTAAATGTTGCAAGGACCAACAGCAGTTGTAGTTCAAAGCATCTGGAGGTGCTTTTTAGTTTTATTTATTTTATAATAAATAAAATAAATATATTTTATTGTTTTATTGTGATTTTGTAAGGCAGATTTTGGTTTTGCCACGCTTTCTTGTTGGAGTACCAGTTGCATTTCTATGGCATGTGGATTCTATTCCCAGGTTCTGTACACCACCCCAAAATCCTTCAATGAACAGCGGTTAATAAATATTTTAAATGAATTAATACAGTGACCAGCCTCTTTCACAGCTAGACTTCCCTCACTTATTTCCTTGTCTTCCTGCATTGCTGGTCACTGCCTGTATTCAACCCAGAGAAATCTAGCCCTCTGCCATCCTAGACATGCTCAGCTGCGGAGCTGGACCCATAGAAATCTATGAGGCTTACTTTAAAGTAGACGTGGACAGGATTAAACTGGAACCAAACACATTTTTTTAAATGCATAAATCACACGCTGAAAAATACATGATTACACCGACACACACACCCCCACACCCCTCTACACTTTTATTATGTTGCTTCTTAAATCTTTTTCTTTTCCTTTCCGCTTTGCTTTGATTCAATTACAAGGATTTGCAAACAATTTAGCGGTTTGAATGACTTCCCAGATCCAAACAGCCGCTTGCTTACCTCTCTCTCTTGTTATTCCTGGAGGCTGCAATTCCACAGCAGGAGAGTCAAATTGGATTCTGAATTTCTTCTCGGAATCAACGTTTTTTTTAAAAAAATAAAAAAGAAGCATTTGTTTGTTTGTTTATTCTAAAGGTTGCATTTTGCACAGTCCACGTTCACATCACCACATTGCAAAAATCATAGCCAGGGGCTGATCTAGCAAGGGGCTTCCCTTCCCTTTGTCTCCTCCACGCTGGAGCATGTCAGCTCAGCTGCCGTGGAGAAAGCGAAGAATTTACTTTCCCAGGTGATGGCAAAAGACGTCGAGCCGTTTCCTGCCTGGGTGCCAGCGAGACTCCTCCTCCTCCCGCGCTGGGGATTTCTAAACAGCAGACACTGCAGGGAGAGAAAAACATAAACCTCTCACCATAACCCGCTGGGATCCAGTGCATTTGTGCGGTGGAGAAATCAATTTCACCATTAACCAAAACATCAGAAGACGATGCGTAAGCTTTCAAGTTCTGCAGAGTTCTTCCTCAGGTAACATAAAGCAGGAGGTAGAAAGGGAGAACATTAATATTATTTTTACTCTACTCTCTTAGCACCCTGTGTAGGGTATTGCGTGATGAAGATCTCTGCAGATCTCAAAAGCTTGCTATTTTTTGACGCTCTCTTTGGTACCACTGTGGTCCATGTGTTGCTAGCCTCAAGGCTGGATAACTGCAATGTGTTGTGTGTGGGGTGGTCCTTGGGCCTGGTTTGCCAGCCCAAGCTGCTGCAGAATGCTACTGAGCTGGGTTTAAGGTCCTAGTACTGTACAGTATTAATTTATAAAGCCATTAACAAATTAGTTCCAAGGATCGCCTGAACCCTTACATCCCAGCCTGGTCACCAAGATATTCTGAAGGAGTGTCATGGGTCATTCCCTGAGTTGGCAAGGGTCATTTGACAACAACTAGGAGTGGAGCCTTAATGTCATTAGCCCAGTCCTGTGGAACACTCTGCCACTAGAGATTCAGCTTGGACACTGGCTATCTTCCTTAGCCTGACCACACACCAGAAAATATGCATGACTGAAATAAATGTGTACTGCATTTTGTCCATCCCATTCCTCTCATGGGAAATGTGGAAGGTCCTTGGGGCAGAGATCTGTCCTCTTCTACTGTGTGAAGTGTCGTGTGCATTGATAGTGCAAAAATAACAACAACAACAACAACAAAAGCAATCTTGTTGCACTTTGCACAGTAGTACTGTATCTGGTATTCTTTGGCTGTTTGGCACTTTGTGGGGTGCTATTATTCTGAAGGGTCTGAAACAGAATGGATCAGTATAAGGCAGCGGAAAGTCCTGGGTTCCATCTCTCAGTAGGGCTGGGAATGTCCTCAAATTTTGGAGGGCTGATTCCAGTTAGTGTGCACAGCACTGAGCTAGATGGTCTGACTCAGTGTAAGGCAACTTCTTTTGTCTTGTTTGTCCTCTTCTGATATCTTCCTGGCTCAGGAACGCTCATGTTGTGAAATGAATTTGTTAGGTTTTGAGGTGCCTCAAGACTCTTTGCTGTATTCACCACCTCACAGAGTTGTCGTGTGAAAGAGAGATGAATAAAGCCCTTGGAGGAAGCCAGTGATCAATATATAAAGAAAGTTCAGAGCACACTTAAACTATGGAACTCGCTCCCCCAGGAGGCAGTGGTGGCTATCAACCTAGGTAAAGGTAAAGGGGCCCCTGACCGTTAGGTCCAGTCGTGACCGACTCTGGGGTTGCGGCGCTCATCTCGCTTTACTGGCCAAGGGAGCCGGCATACAGCTTCCGGGTCATGTGGCCAGCATGACTAAGCCGCTTCTGGCGAACCAGAGCAGCGCACGGAAACGCCGTTTACCTTCCCGCCGAAGCGGTACCTATTTATCTACTTGCACTTTGACGTGCAAGGTTGGCAGGAGCAAGGACCGAGCAACGGGAGCTTAGCCCGTCGCGGGGATTCAAACCGCCAACCTTCTGATCGGCAAGTCCTAGGCTCTGTGGTTTAACCCACAGCGCCACCCACGCAGTGGCGTAGCGTGGGTTGTCAGCACCAGGGGCAAGGCAAGTAATTTGCGCCCCCTAACCCGTAGATTTGCACCCCCTAACCCATGGATTTGCGCCCCTAACCCCCAGATGTTGCGCCCGGTGGGGCCGGCACCCCCTGCACCCCCCATGCTACGCCACTGCACCCGCGTCCCTGGCTATCAACCTAGATGGCTTTAAAATAGGGATTGGACAAATTCATAGAGGGCAACAAGGCTATCAATGACTACTAGCCAGGATGGCTTTGCTCTGCCTCCACAGCTGGAGGCAACAATGCTGAAAACAACAGGTGGGTATTCTTGTGCTCGAATCCTGATAGGGGGTTTCCCATTAAGTGCATCTGGTTGGCGAACAGGATGCTAGACTAGATGTGCCATTGGCCTGATCCAGCAGGCTCTTCTTATGTTCTTATCCAGTGCCATTTTTCTAGAAGAGGTGCCAGAACTCACCATGAACACCTCTCTTGTTCTCATATCATGGCAATGGTGCCCACCTGAGAGCTGCCGGAACTGAGTTTCCAATGTTTGTGCTTAATTAAAAACTCAGCCCACCCACCCCAGTTCTTTAAAGCAGTGGATTTTCAAATGAAGATGCATCCCGAGGCGCCTTGGAGGCTTATCACAGATTCCTCAGTGATTAAATTTCTGGAGGAAGACACACTTATCTAAAAGGTGGCATGTTCTGTCTTGATCAAACATTCCCTGAGGGAAGAGGAGAGTGGGTGGGCGCATGCAAAGGTTGGACTTGCACACATTATTTGCCCGAGAAGGGACCAATGGTGCCCACAAGTCCCAGGATGGGTTGCAGTATTAAAAACAATTTACAACAGCTTGCAACCATAAAAATAAGGTGGGTGCTAAAAACGTACACCTCAAGTGTCAAAAACCAGGATAGAGAAGGCCATCTTCAGCATTCACTGGAAACTCTATAATGAACTCTTTGGGGAGGGGAGTTCCACAATGTAGGAGCTGCCACAGAGAAGGCCCTCTCCTTGAGCTTCTGAGGGTGGAGTGATGACACCCAGCTCTACCTCTCCTTTAAATCAGAACCAGCGAAGGCGGTGAAGGTCCTGTGTGAGTGCCTGGAGGCGGTTGGAGGATGGATGGCGGCTAACAGATTGAGGTTGAATCCTGACAAGACAGAAGTATTGTTTTTGGGGGACAGGGGGCGGGCGGGTGTGGGGGATTCCCTGGTCCTGAATGGGGTAACTTTGCCCCTGAAGGACCAGGTGCGCAGCCTGGGAGTCATTTTGAACTCACAGCTGTCCATGGAGGCACAGGTTAATTCTGAGTCCAGGGCGGCTGCCTACCAGCTCCACCTGGTACGCAGGCTAAGACCCTCCCTGCCTGCGGACTGTCTTGCCAGAGTGGTGCATGCCCTAGTTATCTCCCGCTTGGACTACTGCAATGCGCTCTACGTGGGGCTACCTTTGAAGGTGACCCGGAAACTGCAATTAATCCAGAATGCAGCAGCTAGACTGGTGACTGGGAGTGGCTGCTGGGACCACATAACACCGGTCCTGAAAGATCTGCATTGGCTCCCAGTACGTTTCTGAGCACAATTCAAAGTGTTGGTGCTGACCTTTAAAGCCCTAAATGGCCTCGGTCCTGTATACCTGAAGGAGCGTCTCCACCCCCATCGTTCAGCCCGGACACTGAGATCCAGCGGCGAGGGCCTTCTGGCGGTTCCCTCATTGCGAGAAGTGAGGTTACAGGGAACCAGACAGAGGGCCTTCTCGGTAGTGGCGCCCACCCTGTGGAACACCCTCCCTTCAGATGTGAAGGAAATAAGCAGCTATCCTATCTTTAAAAAGACATCTGAAGGCAGCCCTGTTCAAGGAAGTTTTTAATATTTAATGCTGTACTGTTTTTAACACTTGATTGGGAGCCACCCAGAGTGGCTGGGGAAACTCAGCCAGATGGGCGGGGTATAAATAATATATTATTATTATTATTATTATTATTATTATTATTATTATACCAAGAAGGCCCCTTTGCAGATCTCAGCACCTATGAGAGTCTTTAGGGAAGAAGGTGGTATTTCAGATATTTGGGGCCTGAGTCATTTAAGGCTTTAAAGACCAACGTGAGACCTTGAATTGGGCCTGGAAACAAACTGGCAACCAATGCAGCTGTTTTAAAACAGGGGTTGTATATGGGATCTAAATGGAACCCCAGACAGTAATCTGTCTGCTGTGCCTGCATCATGGACCAACTGAAGTTTCCAAGTTGTCTTCAAGGGCAGCTGCACACAGAGCACATTGCAATAAGCAAATCTGGAAGCTAGCAGAGCATGGAGTACAGTGGCCAAGTCATCTCTGTCCAAATGGCGTCACTGGTGGCAAAACCAGCTGGAGCTGAAATAAGGCACTGTTAGTCACCAAGGCAGTGCCTTTTTCTGTAAACCACTTGGAGATTTTTTATAGTAAGCAAATGACAAATCAAATAAATAATAGAAGTAGTCCTGTATCTTATAGCATTAACAAAATTGTGAGTCACCCATTGAACATGTGATACAGGGCTGCCATAAAAATATGGCTAATGAAAAAACAATAAATTAGGGCACCAAGAGGAGTGTGCCCTGAGAGGCTCATTTTGGGCTCCTGTTGACAGATTTAATTTTTCAGCTAGTCAATTTATGTACCACTTCATATTTCAAAATAAATCTCAAAACAATTTACAAATCCCAACAAAAAGTACGGTAATTCTATAAAAGAAACACAGCACAATTTCCACATTCAAAACCAACGGCTACTAATAATTACAATCAGAAGTCCACATTTTAAGTTATATAAGTAAATAAATATGCACATAAAGAAAATGACTAAGAACTACAAAAAACAAATTGTTCACAAAACATCCAATTATATAAAGGTGCACAAAAATGTAATAGAATTACAATAGATCATAAACATTTCATTACAAAAAAACGCACATGTAAAACAACCATCAAGACCATTTACTGACACGTTGATGCAGATTGTTAAAATTCCACCAGGGGGAGAGATGGGAAGCAGGGCTCTCTACATCAGCTCTGTTAAAAGACCAGCTGCAGCAGGCATTTCCTACCCAATATGCACCATGGTCATTACAGGAACAATTGTTTAAGAATTGGAACCTGGGATTGCTTTCCCCCTCTTTCCTCCTGGCAAATGGAAGGGGAAGAAATGGAGCAGTGAGAGATTTTACTTTCTAGGGCTCCATGATCACTGCAGATGGTGACAGCAGTCACGAAATTAAAAGACGCCTGCTTCTTGGGAGAAAAGCAATGACAAACCTAGACAGCATCTTAAAAAGCAGAGACATCACCTTGCCGACAAAGGTCCGTATAGTTAAAGCTATGGTTTTTCCAGTAGTGATGAACAGAAGTGAGAGCTGAACCATAAAGAAGGCTGATTGCCGTAGAATGGATGCTTTTGAATTATGGTGCTGGAGGAGACTCTTGAGAGTCCCATGGACTGCAAGAAGATCAAACCTCTCCATTCTTAAGGAAATCAGCCCCGAGTGCTCACTGGAAGGACAGATTGTGAAGCTGAGGCTTCAATACTGAGGCCACCTCATGTAGAACACCCAGCAATGCCTGATGGGCAAGTGGGGGTGCAGGGGCACGAGGAGTTCTCCCCATGGAACCCCTCCCCATGGAACATCAGGGCACCCCAAATATCCTCTGATACGCTGGAGGATATTTTATTTATTTATTTTCAGATTTTAAAAGCACTTTGCAACACAAAACCACCAAAGGGGTGTACAGTATGATAAATCTGCATTTAAAAAATGCAGACAGGCCTTTGCAGTCATTTAATTTCCAACCTTTTAAGCAGCCAGTGAGTTTAATGTTGTGTTTTTAAGATGGTGGGAAAGTGAACAGGAAGGCAGCTATTTCCTTTCCTTTTTTTGCAGGTATGTACTGTTTTCCCTATCACTGCACCTCCAGCCGACAGAAATCTGGCATGTGCTTTTTCCCCAAATATGAAAACTCAGCGCCGGCAATGCTGCGTTTTTCGTATTTCTGCCTGTTGTGGAACTTTGAAAGGCAGGGAAATCCTGCCATGGCAACCTTAAAACAGATGTGATATTTGTATAAACGTTTGTCATTTCTTCCAACACTTCCACCCTGGCACAACTTCTTTGCTGTAAAAAAAACAACAATCCACACAGAACAGACAGAAATCCAACATAAAGAGCCTATCCCTTTCCATTGTGAAGAATGACCACTTTAATTTTATTTTATTTCTGATGCTACTGTCAAATGAACTAATGCAACTCTAAGAAGAATAAAATATGCGGCAGATTAATAGAGACCGAACACAAGAAGCTACTAGCGTCAACCCTGCTTGGTCCTCGAACCAGCAATCCTCTTGCTCCCCACGCCGGTGCTTTACCCGCTAAACCACGCAGGCAAATCCCAGAAGGGCCTCGGAGGCTACAAACACACACCACTCTCCCTTCCTAGATGGGCTATCGCGGAACTTCCGGTACTGGCTCCGCCTTTTCCTTCTCTTGGCCCCGGCTCTCGTTTCCAGCCTGGAGACAGAGACCCAGTAAGAGTTTCCAACGGATTTATGGGGCGGAGGGCGCGGGGGTGGGGAGCTTTACTGTCCCTGCGGGGCAGAGACCTGGTTGGGGTACAAAGGGCAGAGGTGGGCGATCTAATGGAGATTCACGTAGGGCTGTGGAGGGGGAAGGCCGCCTCTGCTCCTCTAAAATTAAACTCCCCTATAATTCTAGGAGGCAGGAGGGCTCCTTATCTTCATCCAGTCCGCTTGCAACCCCCCTAATTTCCTCTCACCTTTTTTTCATCCTAAGGTGGAAGCGTAACTTCACCCCAAGTTTTCAGGAGCAAGGTCTCTTAATGGGGATATATTTGACAGACAGCTCTGTGTCAATGCAGCAGCCCTAAACTGTCAGCTGCAATGCTTATTTATTTATTGACTAGTAACTTTTAAAAAACAAAACAGTGGATGTAGTGTCAGGCTGTTCATCATTTTGTGGCATTGCCTATTCTCCAGCAGTTTTCCAGGATCTCAGACATAGAGGGATTTTCTCATCCCTGCTTGTGAGATACTTTATCAAGAGGCGGGGAGTTCATGGCCCTCCAGGTCTGAAATATAACAATAAATCTGTTAACAACATAAGAAGAACCTGCTGGATCAGACCAAAGGGGGGGGGGGCATCTAGTCCAGCATTCTGTTCTTACAGTGGCTCTGGGAAACACACAAGTGGGATTCAAGCATAACAACACTCTCCCCTCTTGTGGTTTCCAGCAACTGGTATTCAGAAGCATCACTGCCTCTGACAGTGGAAGCAGAGCACAGCCATCAAGATAAAGTACTGCAACACACCTTTCTCATGATTAAGATCTAGGCATCACACACTGGCAGTACCAGATTTTCCACAGCAACAATTTTGTCCTGCTTTCTCAGTTAGTATGTGGTGTTGATGTGCACTGGGCTTGAAGCATTTTTACTAGCATCTAGCATTAATATTTTGGGGAGTCTGGGTTTTCAAGTCTAGCAAACCTGGGGTGTTCCTCTCCCTTTCTTACGGCTAGAATGTAAGGAGAAATGCTGTTTCTGAAGAAGGTTGTTTAGATTTAAAGTGTTTTTAATATTATATTTTTTTAATTGCTGTGATCTGCCCTGGGACTTGGTGGTGAAGGGTAGGAAATAAGCCAAACAGATACATTTATTATTTGTTTCATTTGTTTATTTCATGAAATTTATTTACTGTTTGATTGTTTTAAAAAACCCATCAAATAGGTTTATAAAAATAAAACAAAATTATTTGTAAAAACAATTAAAACATTCAGAAAATTAAACCCAGTAATGAACTAAAAACACATCAGCATTCTAAATATCTAGGTAGGCTTGTTATTATAATTAATAATAGGTGTGTTGGCTTGGCTGTACTTTGCCACTGGCTGTTAAAATGATACCTTGTTCTTGCTTCTCAGGGTGTTCGTAACTGAGCCATGTCTGCATTGCGTGGTGCTGTCCACGCAAAATGGATCATAGGGAAAGTCATTGGGACCAAAATGCGTAAAACAGCCAAAGTGAGAGTGACGCGGCTGGTGCTGGATCCTTACTTGCTAAAGGTAAACTTTCCTTTGGGGTTGAGTTACACCAGTATGATGGAGAACTTCAGTCAATGTTAGGGCTGAGCAGCTAAATTCTATCCTGGTTCAGTCTTGCTGGCACTCAGGTTTTTCTGAATCATTTGCCTACCACTGAATAATCCACATGCCCTTTCCTCTCTTCTCCCACAGTTCTATAACAAGCGGAAAACATACTTTGCTCATGACCCCCAGCAGCAGTGCATTGAGGGAGACATCGTTCTCTTAAAAGCTTTGCCTGAACGGAGGAGCAAGCACGTGAAACACGAACTGGCTGAGATTGTGTACAAGGTTGGGAAAATCATTGATCCAGTGACGGGGAAGCCTTGTGCAGGCAGTAGGCTACTGGAAAGTGTAACGGACTCAGAAAACCTGACCGATAGAGATACCAGTTACCTTAGTGAAAAGCTCCAAGAACTAACTGTTTCTTCTTCAGATAAATGATGGGGGTGAGGACAGGGTAGGCAGCATAATCTGAGATTTTCCATGTGCTTCTGTGGATGAGCTTGTATGTAACACAATGTTTATGTGTTCTTTCTGAAATTGTCATGATTCATAATAAACTTGAATTAACCTGCTCACAGGACAACAGAAACATTCAGTTTACTTTTTAAATCTTTCAAGTAGTGAATGTAAGTTGGTCTGCTACAATATTTATAAGTGGCCTCTCTGCTTGATGGTATCCAAAAACAAAACACAATGTTTAATACTTCACGGTGCAGCAAAGCAGTGAAATCCAATATTGGGGGACGGACGGACAGGTAAGCCCCACCCCACATCATTGATCACAAGATGTGACACACACCATTTGAATGGCAATGCCCATTAACTTTGGGGGCCCCAGCCCCCTCAAATATTTTATTGGGGGGGGCAAAGGGACCTTGGCCCCTAGGAGTTGGCTCCTATGGCACAGGGTAGATGGAGCCCACCACCTTTTCGAACACTTCAGCTGGTATGAGACAACATTTAGGATCGGGCACTACTGTGAGAATTGCCTCTGGGTGTAAGTTTCTGGGCACCATTAAAAACAGTGGAAGACTGATCTGATCCATGGGAATAGTCCCCTGGGATATGCGCAAGAATGGAAATGGTGCAAACACTAAGGCTACCAGACGTCCCCATTTCCCGGGGACAGTCCCCAGATTTACAAATCAGTCCCCATACAAAATCCGTTGAAGTTGAAAAGTATCCCCGGATTCATTGAAAAAAATCTGGTAACCTTAGCAAACACTCTTCCATGTTCTTACACAGCTCAGGTTCCTGTTAGTGGTGCTTGTACAGGCAAACATCCCAGAGGACTTTGCCCCTTCATGGGAGGGAGAGGGCTCTTGTGCTCATGTTCAGCTTGCTTGTTTCCCATAGGCATCTCATTGGCCACTGTGAGAACAGAATGCTGGACTAAATGTGCCAAGGGCCTCATTCAGCAGGCTATTTCTTATGTACTGGTTTCAAAACTGTACTGATATTTTTGGTTTCTTATAATTCCCAAGCAATGTTGGGCACTTTCTGCTGGTAAAAATGATATATTATGCTCTGCTCTTCTATTAAATGTTCCCAACCCAGCACACTACATAATCATAAAACTATATAGGATAATCCTAATAATTATACTATAATTATACAACAATTGGGCTGAAAGTATTACAAAAACAACTGCCTGATCCTAAACATGCTTACTTTAATGTATTACTGAGCTCAATGGAATTCACTGCCTGGTAAAGACAGGCAATTCTATTGATCTCTGTGGAATTTACATCTAAGTAAGCCTGTTGAATATAATACAATATACTCCTAATAAAATTAATTTCATGGGAGTAATATTGCTTTTACTGGTTGTTTTTTATTTTTTAGAAATGTGGATTATCAGGGGGTCGCCCAAAAATAAAACTTGATTTCCCAAACCAATATTGTCCCAATTTCAGAATTAGTTGCCAGCTGGCTATAATTTTTCTGGCCAGAGTTTCATTCACATGTATAGAACTTGGATGCAAAGCCGGTGGGGAGTTGTTCATTGGTTTTTTTCCTGTCCCATGTATTAAAAAACAAATGGGTTCTTCTGGGAGGTGGGGAGGAAATCTATAAAAAATTAGATGTTTTAAAAATACTTTTTACTAAATTTATTACAGTGGAGAGTGCAGATTTACAAAGCAAGACTTTAATATGATACTTCTTTGTTGCAGCAGCTACCTGCAAATTTTGGAAGGGCCAAATAGGGGCTTACTGTACTGTACTAGTTTAATAGTGTGGACTGCTGTGACTATGCTGATCGGGTGTTCGCACTAAGTGGCATCAGTATAATTGCCTTAATTGAAAAAAATTATGCAAACATTGTGCATGGCTGGAGAAAAACACAAAAGATGCATTTAAAGCTGGCTGGGCATTTTATTACATCTACAAACAAATCTGACATCAGAAGGATATCCACTTTCCAAATTTATGGATTATGCAGACTTTTGTTCTAGACCAGAATGTCTTCTTTAGCCCTTCCTCAGGCTGAGGGTTTTGTGCAAATGGTATACAAGTGCCACTTCCTTAATCTGCAATGGTTTTCATGTTTTGCACTGGATTTGAAAAATAATTACATTAAAAAATGCTTTCTTTTGGTGGGGGTGAGCGCCCTCTAAACAACCACAGGAGCCCTCTGTAGGCCTAGTCTGTGGTGCCCTTTGTGAACAAAAAATGCACTCTGCTCATGTTCAGAAGGGGCTTTTTCTCAGGTCTATTAGAACAATTTAAATAATAGGCTCTAAGAGGAGCAAGGTGGCAGTTTAGGATCCACGTAGGGCAGCCCCCCTCGAGGGGAACTAAACTGTTTATTTTTCAATCCCTCACACTGTGTTCAACCCCCCAGCAAGGTTCTGGGGTTGCACCTTGGCTAGAGTCGCCTCAGCTTAATGGCGCTGCGCCTTTGAGACCTTCGTCGAAGAAATGTGCGGCGTTGGGCGGGGGAGAGAGAGAAACCTTTCCGCGTCCCCCTCCTCAACTCCGTCCTTCACGGTGAGGGGGGGAAAGGCTCCCTCTAGTGGCTAGTGGGGGGCACTGCGCCCCCATTTCCCGTTCCTTTCCCCCCGCGCCGTCCCCTCAGGTTGAGGTGGTCAAGATGGCGGCCGGGGCGCTGCTGCTGCTGCGGCGGGGGAGCGGCGGCCGCCTCCGCCTCAGCGCCTTCCCAGCCCAAGGGGGCCGTTCCCGCCTTTTTTTCCTCAGGTGAGGGGGAAGCTGCGGGGGAGGGAGGGGTGAAAAGTGGCGGGAAGGTCGAGCGACGGGTGCGGGGGAGAGGAGAGCCTTTTCTTTTTGGCGCGCGCTCTTTCCTCCCCCCCTCGCGGCTCAAGGTCACGGGCTGGTCAGGTGGTTTATTGCTTCCTCCCCCAACAGCGCTTCAGAGTAATCAATTGTGGGAATGGGGGGGGGGGGTCTCATCGTCTCTTGTCTTCCCCGCTCATATTATTCAATAAACAGCGTCTTTTACACACACATATATATACACGTACACACACCCTCCGTCTCCACACGGAGGAGGGGGTGTGTACATTGGCTCAGCCCGCCTCACGCAGAAGACCCCCAACCATTAATAATGGGGAGGTTGCCTCATGGCTATCCGCCTCCACATATTTTACGGTGTAAAAGTGTTCTACCTCGGAGCCCCCACCTATTATTAACCCTTGTCCCCACCCCATTGTAGGGGGTCACTCCATTTATCTCTTGGCTAATCCTCTACACACTCCCATCTAAATTATGGGGGTCGGAGAGACCCCCCACACCCCTTTTCCTTTCTCACATTGTATTATTACTGTTGTTGTAAGCCATCTTGTATGATCGTTGTTATTTATTAAATTTATTAGCTGCTTTTTTGCCACGGCAGCACAAACGGAGTTGTAATATTTTATGCATATGGGGGAAAATAAAAATAAAGACAATTCTGTTTTTTTAAGATGGATTAAAACATCCCACCCATGCAAAAAGGCCTCAGGTAATTAATTAAAAGCCAAAGGTTTTTTTTTTTTTTTTAAATTTATTGGTTTTTCCCCACACATAATACAAGACAATACAACACAATACAAGACATACAAACATATAAACACGTATAATTTCTTAACCTTTCATTTCTTAAGCCTTCTTTCAGCGACTTCCCCATACCTCCCCTTTCTGCATCCCTGTTATCAATCTTTTCAGCATCCCCTAATTTCAATATAATACTTTCTTTAGATCTTATTTCTCATATCCAATTGCTAATCGCTGCAATTCTTTTTTGCATTACCCAAAACATTTTAGCATTCATTAATTTTACAACAGTTCTTGAGATAAATTTTAAACTTCTTCCAATCTTCTTCCACCGTCTCTTTCCCTTGGTCACGGATTCTGCCGGTCATCTCAGCCAGTCCCATATAGTCTATTACCTTAGTCTGCCAAAAAGCCAAAGGTTTGATGAGAAAAAATAATGTTTTTGCCTGGAGACTAAATATATTGTTATTGTTGCTTATTAGTCTTAAGAGGTTATTTTGGGGACTGAAATAATGCCAATTGAAATTATAATAACGAAATTATAATAACGGTAGCTTTATTTATTCAATGGGGTTTTTTTCGCTTTCCTTTGGGTCCTAAATAATAATGATAATGAGCCACCCAGGGTTCTTTGAGGAGGAAGGACGAGATATGAATGGATTGATTTTTATTTTTTTAAGGACCTCAACCAAATTTACTTATGTGGCCTGGGAACTTGCTTCAAGGGGTGGTGGTAAAAATCACTCTAATAGATAAAATAAACAAATGCAATTAAAGATTCTAGAAAATGCCTTCTGTGTTCTGGACAAATGTTAACAGGAACACTCCCTATGTTTGTAAAACATGTTGAGGTTGTTGTTGTTTTAAACAATCATATATATATATATATATATATATATATATATATATATATATATATATAATGTTATTAAATGAATAATTATGCTGATAATGATCCCTGCTGTTTATTCTAGTGTCCCATTTAACAGGAGGGATGAACTGTATATTCCTGTGTCAGCTGCCTTCCTATCTTAATTCAAAAGAAATAAAGTTTTTAATTGGAGGTGGAGAGATATCTGTCACTTCATGAGCCCTTGCAATTGAGTCAGATAGATTTAAATACTCATGTGGCAAATTGTTAAAATGATTGCTCATTGATTTTGTTGCCTATAACTGATGTATGCTGTTCCAACCAATCTGTAAAGCTGTATCATGACATGGTCAAGACAGCAAACTAAACTAAATTGAAAAATGCTTTAGGTTTCTAGAAGCAAATGTTGTTTAGGGTTGAAAAATCCATTATTCTCCAATATCAACTTTTTCAGTTGCCTAGGATTTTCCTACCCCTTGGGAAGAGTTCTGCTAGTGTGTGAATAAGGATGTGGTTTTGCTTAACACTTTTACTTTCAGCAAACTCTGTAACCATCACATAATCCTCCCTGACTTTCATGGAAGATAAGGATACATGCACTCCAGGGCACAAGTGGTGGGAAATTAGATGCACTGTCTTCCTCAAGATAACAAGTAGTGTAGTTTGGAGGTTTGTGGGTTTGATTTCAGTTTCATCTTTGATTTTCAGTTGTGCCACACAGTACAATTTTGTTACTGCAAATAACTGGGTATTATAATCATGCTTGAAAGCTTTAACTAATCCTCTCCCCAGTAAATCAGTAGACAAGCAAAAACTCCTGAACAACAGCTGTTACTGCTCTCTGTTTTCTGCCCCAGACCTAATTAAAATGAAGCTTTTGAGATTACTTTTACTTCCAGTTTATATCATAGCTCCACACAATGGAAAAACTCTAATTTCATTTTCTAGAGAAGTAACTATGCTAGCCTGTTACACAAAATAGATCTGTAGTACCTTAAAGTCTGACAAACTTTTATTATGGTATAAGCTTTCATGAACTAGAGCTCACTTACATATATCAGCCTGGATAGTTCAGTTGGTTAGAGCATGGTGCTGCTAATGCCAAGCTTGCAGGTTTGATCCGCATATGGGACAACTGCATGTTCCTACAGTGCAGGGGGGTTGGACTAGATAACTCTTTCAACTTCACAATTTTATGATTCTGACATGTACAGAGTGTGGTGTCAGAAGAACTGGACAATGGTGTTCAATATATGGGTCAGAAGCAGTCCATGTATTCAAATAGGTACCACTATGGCGGGAAGGTAAACGACGTTTCCATGTGCTCTGGTTTCCGTCTTGGTGTTCCATTGCGCCAGAAGCGGTTTAGTCATGCTGGCCACATGTCTGTAGACAAACACTGGCTCCCTTGACCTGAAAGTGAGATGAGCACTGCAATCCCATAGTCGCCTTTGACTGGACTTAACCGTGCAGGGGTCCTTTACCTTTTAGTACTCAAATCATTGGTTGAATGATTTGATTAAAAATATTTTGATTGACTAAAAAGATGCCACCAGATTAATTGGTTGGCAAATTTAAAAGTAGCTAATAATACAAGTTCTTGTATAAGCAAATGGCCTTGGCAAGATGAGGCCTCCGTGGTTGTCTATGAGAGAAGCGGGGAGGCAAGCAACAACTATTTAAAAATACTGACTTGGTTTTATTTATGACTACTTTATCATATATACATTTTAAATATTTTGGCTGAAGTCCAATGCATATTAACTTTGGGGTAAGTCCTGCTGAACATAATGGGACTTCATTCTGATTAAACTTTCATAAGATTGGTCTGTTGATCTACTGATGAGTCAGCTCAAACTCCTATGATTAGTAAACTAAGACTAATGTAGTCAGGTTGAAATAAAGCTAGGTGAATCTTGTGTATTCCAGAGATAATGTGAAAAACACCTTCCAGTAGCTGGGAGGCTAATCAGGAATCTGCTCTTTGCTGCACCACTTCTCAATCCTGATAAAAATGAAACAGGAATGAAGCTTACACAAGTTCTAGAACAATGTTTGTCTTGCTCACTTGCAGGGGCCTTGTGTCGTCAAACAGCCGATCTGCAGAAGACAGCTGGTTAAAATCACTTTTTGTCCGCAAAGTTGATCCCAGGAAAGATGCTCACTCCAACCTCTTAGCCAAACGGGAGACCAGCAGTCTTTATAAAATACAGTGTGAGCTGCTCTTTTTTATATTTCTCCTTTGTCTGTCTTTCTTTTTTTCTTTCTCTCAGCATTTAATGATGACTTTTCCTGTTTCAGTTCACAATGTCAAACCAGAATGCCTAGAATCCTACAACAAGCTTTGGTAAGTCTGAATGCTATGCTGGAACATTTGTGGGGTTAAAATCTGGAGCCTTGTTAGTTACTAAACTCATACAAACTTACCTCAGTATACAGTTCGCTGGATTCAGTGAGAATTACTTCTGAGTAAACTTGCATAGGATTAGGAAGGGGCAGAGGAATCCTAACTGGGCTGGGGAAGTGGTGAATCTGGCAGCATATCCCCATATCCCTTGCCCCATCTTGTTATGGTGGCTTTCATCTTGATGGCAGTACTTAAAAGCTCTCTTTAAGCTCATTGATGGCAACTACCCAGCAGCACACAGGTCACTGCCACCCTGGCAGTTTTTTTTGGTGCTGTGGTTTGGAGAAGAGAGAACACAGTGGTGGTGGGTGGGGTCTTCCAAGTCTCAGTAGAGACTCTAGCAGCCCCTCACTTACTTTATATACCATACCTTATGCAAATGAGAGAAAAGTCTGCCTCTTCACCAGGTATATGCTAGACTATTCAAGGGTTAGCATAAGGGAAGAGTTAGCATAAGGTTACCAGATTTTTTTTCAATGAATCTGGGGACACTTTTCAACTTCCTATTAAATAGATGGACTTTGTCAGGGGACTGATTTGTAAATCCGGGGACTGTCCCCGGGAAACGGGGACATCTGATAACCTTAAATTAGCATCCACAACAAAAAAGGGCTGGCTGGTGAGCCAACCAACATTTGTGCATCTCTTGGGATTGTTGTTAATTTCTGTACCACAAATTTATGCAGTATAAATTAAAGAAGGATATTGACCAGCTGGAACGGGTGACTGATATGATAAAGTGTCTGGAAACCAACATTATGAGAAGCGTTGTGTATGTTTAGTCTGGAGATTAGAAGGCTGAGAGGTGAAATGATAGGCATCCTCAAATATCTGAAGGGCTGTCACATGGAAGATGGAGCAAGGGTTGCAGAGGGTAGGGCCTGTACTGATGGATTTGAATCACAAGAAAACGACTAAACATTAGTGTGATGGGATGGTGAGCTGCTTGTGCGTAAAATCCTAGTCCCTCAGAGTTTGGCTAAGTCCACAAACCTCTGTCTCTGACGGAGCTCCTTAAGCATGGCTCCATCAGTCGCTCGTTGAATCGGACAGTGGGCGTTTACGGAACTTCTTCCAGCATAAAAGCTCCTTAACGGAAACGCGTCTTCTGGACTCTCGGCGTGACAGTTTCCGGCGAGGGGTGGGTGTCCCTACAGGAGGTCTTGAAACCTCCCCACTGTTTTCGCTTGAAGTGTCTCTGAGCCCTCCCTCCGACTCACTTTCCCTTGGAACTCCACTTCTCCCCCTGCTGGTCCCCTCCTCAGCTGAATGGTCTCTCTCACCCTCTGTGAGCCCTTTCACCTCCTGCGTCTCAGATGGCAGTTCCCTGACATCCACCTCCCCTCCAGGGCCCCCTTCACCCCCTTCCCTCCCCTCCTCTGCGGGAGGCGAGGGAGCAAAACCCCTGAATGAACCTCCCTCATCTTCCGAAGTTTCGAACACTTCCCTCCACCTCTTGCTGTTACCGGTTTCCAAGTACTCCTCCTCATCGGAGTCTGTTCCTCCTTCCAACTCCGATTCCCTGAATCCTTCCAGTTCCTCCTCATCGTCGGTGGTGCCAAAGTACTCCCTCCGGAACCTCGCTACTGGCTGAGGTTTCCTGGGGAACCTTTGGTGGAACGTTTCGATCAAGATCTCGTCACGGACCTCCTCTGCCGTCACCCAGGTGTTTTCCGACTCCGGTTCCCCTTCCCACGCGACCAAATACTCCACCTGATTACCCTTCCACCTGGAGTCGATGATTTCCGCCACATGGTTGCTGCTTTCCCTTTCTTCTATGGCTGGCCCCCGTGTGGATACCCCTTCACCTTCCCCCCTATATGGTGACAGTAATGACCTGTGGAATACTGGGTGCAGTTTCATGTGGTTCGGTAACCGGAGTCTGAAAGCCACTGGGTTGACCTGTTGGATGACCTCAAATGGTCCCAATCTTTTGGGTCTCAATTTCTTGCAACCCCCCTTGAACGGCAACCCTTGGGTTGATAGCCAGACCTGACTCCCCACCCTAATGGTTTCACCTTCCCTTCTGCTCTTGTCTGCCTGCCTCTTATATTCTTCTTTGGCCCTTTCTAAGTTGAGTTGGAGTTGACGATGGATCGCTTCCATTTCTTCTACAAAATGTTCAGCGGCCGGGACACTCCATCTCTCCCCTCCTCCCCCTGGAAACGCCCTGGGGTGGTACCCATAATTAGCGAAAAAGGGGCTCATCCCGGTGGACACATTCTCTGCATTATTGTAAGCAAATTCCGCTAGCGCCAACTTTTCGACCCAATCGTTCTCTCTGTCATTGACATAACACCTCAGGTATT
Organism: Podarcis raffonei; assembly: GCF_027172205.1. NCBI lineage: Eukaryota > Metazoa > Chordata > Lepidosauria > Squamata > Lacertidae > Podarcis > Podarcis raffonei. The sequence continues at coordinate 15,180,518 of NC_070616.1, forward strand.
GTTGGAGGATACCGTTTGCCCTCTCCGCCTGCCCATTGGTCTCAGGGTGCCTGGCAGTCGAAAAGTTGACCTCTACGTGCAACAAGCTCATAAGTTTCCTCCAGAATCTGGACGTGAACTGTTTCCCTCTGTCGGAGACCACCCTCAAGGGGGCGCCATGCAGCCTAAAAATATGTTCTACAAACAATTTCGCTGTCTCTTCCGCCGTGACTGCATGTGAGCAAGCTACAAAGTGACCCATCTTAGTTAACAGGTCTACTACGACTAGTATGGCGGTTTTCCCCTGGGATTTAGGCAGATCCGTCATAAAATCTATCGATACCGCCTCCCACGGTCGTTCTGGTGTGGGTAACGGTTCTAATAACCCCGCTGGTGCCCGCCTTTCTCCTTTGGCTCTCTGGCATTGGTCACACCTTCTCACATACTCCCGTACATCCTCCCTCACCTTGGGCCACCAAAACTCCCTGGTCACCAACCACATGGTCTTGTGTTGCCCAAAATGCCCCGCTGTGGGATTGTCGTGCAGCTGTTTGAGTACTCTCCCCCTCAATTCCCCTTCGGGTATATATAGAGCCCCTTTGTAATACAATGCCCCGTTTCTTTCTTCAAAACCTCCGGGGTCTTCTCCCTCTCTCCTTAAACCTCTGAGCTTATCCTGGGCGTATTCATCATTTACCGTTCCCTCTACCAGCTCCCTTTGCCCCACCCAGGCCGCCCCACACACCCAGTGGTCCTCTGGGATAATATGTCTCTCTTCAGGCGCTCCCTCCCCCTCCAAATATTCAGGTTTGCGAGAGAGAGCGTCCGCTCTGATGTTTTCTGGACCTGGCACATAGCAGATTTCAAAATGGAATTTGGAGAACTCCTGGGCCCATCTCACTTGTCGTTGGTTGAGCACTCGTGCCGTTCTCCAATACTCCAAATTCTTGTGGTCCGTACACACTTGCACCTTATGCTGTGCGCCAATTAGTAAGTGTCTCCATCTCCGGAACGCTTCGTGAATGGCGAGTAGTTCTCGGTCATATACGGTGTAGTTCCTCTCGGATTTGTTCAGCTTACGCGAAAAGAAGGCACAAGGTCTCCATTCCGACTTATTGCTCCCTGGCTGAAGCAGCACCGCCCCCACCGCCCGGTCTGAGGCATCAGTTTCCACTCTCATGGGTTTTTGTAAATCCACATGCAGGAGCTGTTCTTCCGAAGCGAATGCCCTTTTCAATTCCTCAAATGCTTGCTCCGCCTCCGCCGTCCAAACGAATTTCTTCTTGCTGCTTAGACAGTCCGTGATGGGAGCCGTTAAGTGGGCAAAGTTCTTGATGAATTTACGGTAAAAGTTCCCAAACCCTAAGAACCTTTGCACATCCTTTTTCGTTTTTGGTGTCTTCCATTCCAGCACCGCCTGGACCTTGCCTGGATCCATGGCTAATCCCTTGTCTGATAAGCGGTACCCCAGGAATTCCACCTCCTTGGTGTGAAACTGACACTTCTCCAATTTCACCCACAGCTGGTTTGCTTGCAGCTGGCTCAGCACTTCCCTGACATCCTTTACATGCTGCTCCTCATTCTCTGAATATATCAGCACGTCATCGAGGAAGGCCACGCAATTCTTGTAGAGCAAAGGTCCCAGGACATGGTTCATGAGCGATTGAAAACAGGCGGAGCCTGATTGTAATCCGAATGGCATAACGAGATATTCAAAAGCCCCCAAAGGGGTGAACATGGTGGTTTTCCATTCATCCCCTTTCTTTATTCGTATCAGGTTGTATGCCCCTCTCAGGTCCAATTTCGTGAATATCTTTCCCTTCCTCACCCTGGTCAAAATGTCATCAATCCTGGGCATGGGGAAAGTCACTGGTTCTGACACGGCATTTAGCCGCCTGTAATCCACTACAAGCTGGGGTTTATCCGTGTTTTTTTTGTCCACAAAAAACACTGGGCTCCCCCCCACCGCTCTGGACTCTCTGATGAAGCCCCTCTTCAGGTTTTTATCAATAAACTCCCTTAACTCCTGCATTTCCCTGTCTGACATGGCGTACAGCTTGCCCACGGGGAGCTGGGCCCCAGGGACCAGGTTAATTTGGCAGTCAAAGTCTCTATGCGGTGGTAGTTTATCTGCTTCCCTTTCGCTGAAGACCTTGCTCAGATCAGCGTATTGTTTGGGCACCTTCCCTTTGTCTGCCACTTCCGTCCCTGCTAGAAAGGCTTTTGCCCCTTCTGGCACCTTTCCCTCTCTGCAATGTTCCAGGCAATGTGCTGACCCAAAGGAGACCACTCTCTGATGCCAGCCCACTAGCGGGTCATGCAACGCTAGCCAGCTCATTCCCAAAATGACGGGAGCCCCTCCCAGGGTGGCCACATTGAACGCTATCCTTTCGGTGTGCCTGGCCACCCTCATAACCATTGGGACGGTCTGTAGACTAACTTCTCCTCCCAACAGCTCCCTCCCATCGATCGTGGTCACCTGCAGGGGGTTGCTTAAAGGGAGTGTCTGTATCTGGTGTTCAGCTGCAAACTCCTTACTCATAAAATTACAGGAGCTGCCTGAGTCCAACAGCGCCTTTGTCTTTAGTGGGTATCCGTTTGCCAGCTCTAGCAACACCTCTATTACTAGGGCTGGTCTTGGAGGTTCCGGAGTGGGCACTTTTACTGCTCCTTGGCCTGGCTGCAGTGCCCTGACGGTGGCAGCCAGGCGTTGGCTTTTACTGGCTCCTGGACTCCCTCCTCCTTCCCCCCAACAGCTCCCGCCATCCCTTGCCATTCCTTTCTTTGCGGGCAGACTCTGGCAAAGTGACCTGGCTGCTGGCAGAGATAACATTTCTTGGCGCTCTTTCCCTCCTTCTTCCTCCCTTCACTGGGATTTGAAACTGCGCGCGCGCGCGCTGTTCCAACTTCCATCGGCTCTCCTGGCGGGAAACTTGGCTCTGGAATCTCTGGAATGCGGAAATCCCTCCAACGCTCTCCTTTCCCCTCCCGCTTCTCCAAGGCTCTTGCCTCCTGGCGCGCTCCAATGGTCAGCGCTGATTTGGTCAGCTGGTCCATAGACTCCGCCCTGGGCGCCCGGGAAAGTTCGTCTTTCACCGCCGAAGAAAGCCCTTCTTCAAAGAGCATTTGAATGGGTTCCGCCGATAGGTCCCATCCCAATTTATGTATCAACATGGTAAACTCAGTCCAGTACTCACGAACCGATCGGCTCCCCTGTTTGCAAGCCATTAATTGTCTGCGCACCAGTCCCTGTTCAATCTCGCTGGAAAACATCAAATCCATGGCGCGAAAAAACTTCCTTGTGTCCTTCAGCATTTCACTATTCCCTGCCATCAGGGGTCTAACCCAGTCTCTCGCCCCTCCTTCGAGATGGCCAATCACAAACGCCACTCGCGATGCCTCGTCGGGAAAGTCGTTAAACTGCAGCTCGAGAGCATACTGCATCTCTGTCCTAAAGGCTTGATAGTTCCTGGGGTCCCCCCCAAACTTCTGCACCAATCCTGGCATCTTTCTTGCTAGTGGGGCGCCTTTTGTCTTATCTGCATCCTGTGCCCTCCTTTCCTCTAGCCTCGCCGTTTGCAGCGCTAGCTGGAGCTCCAACACCCTGTACCTTTCTTCCAGGCTTGGACCCTCTCCAGCTCCTCCTGCTCCCCCGGCTCCGGCTGGGTTGCTCATGATGCCTCTTTGCACAAGCTGCTTTCAGGGACTGTCCGATTGCTGTGATGGGATGGTGAGCTGCTTGTGCATAAAATCCTAGTCCCTCAGAGTTTGGCTAAGTCCACAAACCTCTGTCTCTGACGGAGCTCCTTAAGCATGGCTCCATCAGTCGCTCGTTGAATCGGACAGTGGGCGTTTACGGAACTTCTTCCAGCATAAAAGCTCCTTAACGGAAACGCGTCTTCTGGACTCTCGGCGTGACAGTTTCCGGTGAGGGGTGGGTGTCCCTACAGGAGGTCTTGAAACCTCCCCACTGTTTTCGCTTGAAGTGTCTCTGAGCCCTCCCTCCGACTCACTTTCCCTTGGAACTCCACTTCTCCCCCTGCTGGTCCCCTCCTCAGCTGAATGGTCTCTCTCACCCTCTGTGAGCCCTTTCACCTCCTGCGTCTCAGATGGCAGTTCCCTGACAATTAGGAAGAACTTCCTGGCAGTAAGAGCTGTTCACAGTGTTAGAAACTCAGATATATAATCTAGGCATGAAATGGCTCCTTAAATCAGGATTACAGCACCAAAACAGAATGCCTAGTTGCCATTTTTGGGCCAGACAGCTTTGATTGTGCAGATAAAATATAATGGATAGAATTCTACAAGATGTATTGCTAGTGTTTGGAAACAGTCAAGACTAAAAGATCCACAGGCATGCATTTCCAGATGGTCCTTGGTTGCAAATGGCTGATAGCCACGTGCAAAATGCACCTCATGCCTGGCAGATTTCAAACACTGGCTGTTTGACAATGGAACAGACTACCTCGGAAGGTGGTGGACTCTCCTTCATTGGAGGTTTTTATACAGGTTGGATGGCAATCTGTCAGGTATTCTTTAGCTGTCATTGCTGTGTTTCAAGGGTTTGGACTAGATGACACTTGGGTGACTCATAACATAGGAAACACATGGGGATGTTATTTATTTGATAAAAGCATTTTTATCAGCTAAAAAATGTTCCCAGAGCATCTTGTGAATGTCAGTGATAAGACTGTCCTTGCCCTCAGGCTTAAATCTGAAAGACATGACACAAAAAGAAAAGGAATTGGGAGGAGGAAAAAGCAAATTCTTTTTTTTAAAAAAAAGATACTTATTAAAGTTTCCAATTTTTATACAAACAAAAAGAAAAAAGCAAAAAAGTTTAAAAACTCATAAAATTCACAATACTTAGTTTTCAATGACATATTTCCCTGACCTCCTCATACCTCCCCTTCTTGTATTCCAATTCAAATTATTTATTCAGCAAATCCTTATCTCAAAGCATTACAGCTAAAAACCCCTTGATTTCTATCCGACATCATTCAACATTCATTAATTTTACAATATTTCTGTAGATAGTCCTTGAATTTCTTCCAATCTTCTTCCGCCGATTCTTCTCCCTGGTCACGGATTCTGCCAGTCATTTCTGCCAATCCCATGCAGTCAATCATCTTCATCTGCCATTCTTCCAGAGTGGGTAAATCTTGCGTCTTCCAGTACTTTGCAATAAGTATTCTTGCTGCTGTTGTGGCATACATAAAGAAAGTTCTATCCTTTTTTGACACCAACTGGCCGACCATGCCCAAGAGAAAGGCCTCTGGTTTCTTCAAGAAGGTATATTTAAATACCTTTTTCAATTCGTTATAGATCATTTCCCAGAAAGCCTTAATCTTAGGGCACGTCCACCAAAGGTGAAATAATGTACCTTCATTTTCTTTGCATTTCCAACATTTATTGTTGGGCAAATGGTAAATTTTTGCAAGCTTGACTGGGGTCATGTACCACCTGTATATCATTTTCATAATATTTTCTCTTAAGGCATTACATGCTGTAAATTTCATCCCAGTGGTCCACAACTGTTCCCAGTCAGCAAACATAATGTTATGTCCAACATCTTGTGCCCATTTGATCATAGCAGATTTGACCGTCTCATCCTGAGTGTTCCATTTCAACAGCAAGTTATACATTTTTGACAAAATCTTAGTTTTGGGTTCTAACAGTTCTGTTTCCAATTTAGATTTTTCCACCTGGAAGCCAACTTTCTTATCCAAATTGTAAGCCTCCATTATCTGATAATAATGAAGCCAGTCTTGCACTTTGTTTTTTAGTTTCTCAAAACTCTGCAGTTTCAGTCTATCTCCTTCTTGTTCCAAAATTTCCCAATACTTCGGCCATTTGGCCTCCATATTGAGCTTTCGCTTCCATTGGTGACAACCACCTTGGGGTTTTATTTTCCAATAAATCTTTATATCTAATCCAAACATTAAACAATGCTTTCCTAACAATATGGTTTTTAAATGCTTTATGTGTTTTAACCTTGTCATACCACAAATATGCATGCCACCCAAAAACGTTGTTAAAACCTTCTAGATCCAAAATGTCTGTGTTCTCAAGAAGCAGCCAGTCTTTCAACCAGCAGAACGCTGCTGATTCATAGTAAAGTTTAAAGTCTGGAAGGGCAAATCCACCCCTTTCCTTTGCATCAGTTAATATCTTAAATTTTATTCTGGGCTTCTTGCCCTGTCAGACAAATTTAGAAATGTCTTTCTGCCACTTCTTGAAACAGTCCATCTTGTCCACAATTTGCAATGTTTGAAACAAAAACAACATTCTAGGCAATACATTCATCTTTATAGCTGCAATTCGACCCAACAAGGAAAGCTTCAAGTTTGACCAAATTTCTAAGTCTTTTTTCACTTCCAACCAACATTTTTCATAGTTATCTTTAAACAAATTCCCATTTTTAGCTGTCATGTTAATCCCCAGGTATTTCACTTTCTTAACCACAGTCAAACCTGTTTCATTCTGAAACTTCTCTCTTTCAGTCAATGTTAAATTTTTCTCTAAAACGTTAGTTTTTGACTTGTTCAATTTGAATCCTGCGACCTGACCAAATTCTTGAATTAGTTCTAAAACTCTTTTAGTACTAGATTCTGGCTCCTGTAACGTCAAAACTAGGTCATCTGCAAATGCTCTCAGTTTATACTGTTTAGCTCCGACCTGTATACCTTTAACCATCCGGTCCCTTCTAATCATGTTCAGCAGGACCTCCAGGACCGATATAAAAAGCAATGGGGAAATTGGGCATCCCTGTCGTGTCCCTTTTTCTATCTTAAATTGTTCCGTAACCACATTGTTTACAATTAATTTAGCCTTTTGTTCAGAATATATTGCACCTTTACCATTCTCAAAACCTTGGCCTACCCCCATACCCTGTAAGTTCTTTTTCATAAAACTCCAATAAATATTGTCAAAGCAAATTCAGACTGGAATGGATAGATTTCAAGTAGATGGAAAAGTTGTTGGTGTTCCATTGGAGGCCCTGCAATCCCATCTCTTTTCTCTCCTTCAGCTTGATGGAATGGCTATTGTAATTATGTTCCATTTTGCTTCTGCTTTTTTTAAAGTCAAGAGGTGCTGCCAAAGATCCACGAAGGGAAGGAATATCCATGTACACTGGTGGGGACGTGGAACACGTGGTACGGAGAGCAAGATCAGGCTGGTAGGAGATAAGACGTACAACAGAATGCACAACTGCGCTAATGATGTGTGCTTGTGATAGGGGCCCTCTTCCAGCCAGGATGGGAACCTGCAGGATGTGGGGCAAGGTCTGGGGACAGTGGACAACCAACACCAGCAGCAGTGAGCAGAGAGCCTCTAACAAGCCCAGGAAGATTCCCAGAGAAAATGGACATTTATCCATCAAAACTCAGAGCCTCAACAGAATCCTTATGTCCCCAATGTAACCAATGTAACCTTGCCTGAATGTTCTTCAGGCAAGGTTGCAGGGAATGTAAAGGTGCTGCTCTGGCACAGACCCAGGCACTGCAGAACCATCAAATGGTTTCAGATTGCATCTTCTTCCTTCTCCAACAGCTCCTGAGAATAAGCACCCTTGCATAGCTGGCAGGCTGGTTCAGACACATTCAGAGTTGCCACTCCCAAGTCTGGACATGCCACTCCCAAGTCTAGACACTCCCCATCACAGATGGGTCTTGCAGTTCTTTCAGGGGACTGGGCAATTTCATGGTCCACGTGACCTTCTTGGCAGAGGATGCTGGCTCAAATTCTGTATCAGAAAGGCCTGAGTGACTGGGTAACAGTTTGCAGCCTTCCTCTGATTGGTAGAGCTATGGTTCTTTTCTTTTTTCTTTTTACAAACTTTATATACTACTAACTCAACAGAAAGCCTCTAGGTGGTTTACAGCCACTCTTTGCTGCCCACCCCCACCCAAACACATTCATTTCAGTGGGGCTTGTGTAGGATATCTTCCCCAGGGCATTGTCCCATTTATCTTTTTTGTTTGGCCTCTGACTTCTGCTGGTGGAGAAAGAAAATTATACAGTGGTACCTCGACTTAAGAACTTAATTTGTTCTGGAGGTCCGTTCTTAACCTGAAACTGTTCTTAACCTGAAGCACCACTTTAGCTAATGGGGCTTGCTGCACCGCCGCCACACGATTTCTGTTCTCATCCTGAAGCAAAGTTCTTAACCTGAGGTACTATTTCTGGGTTAGCAGAGCCTGTAACCTGAAGCGTCTGTAACCCGAGGTACCACTGTATAGGCTTAAGGAAGGACAGTGACCAGTGAATAAATCCTGGAGCGCCGCATCCAGTCAGTGTAAACAGTACTGAGCTAGATGGATGAATAATCTGACTCAGTATAAGGCATGTTCCTAGGCACTGAGAGAAAGTGAGAGGGCTAACCACTCTCATGGTGTGCTGGGAAAAGGGTGCTGGTGGCCACCAGGATTGGAAAGAAAGAGCTAGGTGAAATAACAATGGGATACAAGATTTGGCCAGGAAGAAGCTGACGTTTGAGGAGTCTGTTTTGAATCTCCAGTAGGGAAGGGAGACTCTTAAATATGCCACTTTTCATTTCAGTTCATCTGTGGCGGTATGAGGGAGGCTATCCAGCTCTTACAGAGGTCATGAGTAAGCTTCGACATGATAAGGTAAGTCCTAGCATAAAAGATTGGACTTCATCAGCCTGATCCTTAAAAGTCACTTTGCCTCTCAAACTTAACAGTTTATTGCAAAACAACAACAACAACAACTCCATTGTCAAGGACTCCCAGAGTTTGTGTATCAAACCAGGATACACTCTTTGAGTTTGGTGTCCTCCTAGTATTAAGCTCTTAATATCCCAACTGATGAAGCATAAACTAGATAATTTAAAAAATAAATGCATGTGATCTTGCCTTGTCATTGTAAGGATTTTTCATTTTATTTTTAGGGGTTTGGGGAGTTTCGCAAAGAGAGGGGAAACATGCTTCTCTCCCGCAAGAATCAGCTGCTGTTGGAGTTCAGTTTTTGGAATGAGCCTGTTCCGAGGACAGGGCCTAATATCTACGAACTGAGGTCTTATCAACTCCGTGTGAGTGTCTTTATGTATTCATAGAATAGTCATTCCCTCCCTTCCTCCCTCTCTCTGTGTGTGTCCTTGCGTTCATGAGACCTTTAAGAGCGAGACTGCATTCACTCTTTGTCAGGCTAGCCTTTAAATTTGTTATGAGAATCCATCTGGTAGACAAGTTAGCAGGTTGATTCCTGCCAGAAAGGGATAACAGAGAGCACATTGCAACTCTTTTTCATTGATTTTCCTTTTTTCTCTTAGAAGTTCTGCCTTTTGAACAGTAAAGGTTACATTTGCTAACAGTGCAATCCTATATGTTTTTACTGAGAAGCAAGCTTATTGTTTATTTATCAAATATATTCAGTGTATATATCATATTTCTGACAGAAATGCTCCCTATCAATGTCAACAGGCACTGGAAATAAAAATTGGGACATTGAAAAAAGTATTTGAGGGAATTCTGGTCTTAAAGTGATTACGTACCGTAATTGCCTCATGTCTTTTGGGCTGAGTCTTTTTTGTTACTGATTAGAATCCAAAAACCTTTCTGGAGGCAGGAGAGAAAGCCCACATCTACTTCCCAATTGCAACGGGGGAGGGAATGGAGGGTATCATTCTCTTAGAGTCACCTGCTCTGTATTTCTTTTATCCCCCCAGCCTGGAACAATGATTGAATGGGGCAACTACTGGTAAGTGTCCCTTGCTATGCTGGGCTCCCCTCAATTCCAAATACCATTTTGAGACATGGACAGAGCTGCCCATTTGTCAATCACTTGGACTTGCCATGTGCGTTGATTACAGATGAAAGTGTGCTCTGGATTCTTTTCTTTCTTCCTTTGCAGTAGCAGTTTGGATTCAAGCCACATCTGCAAAGGAAGATATTTCCTTTGCAGCTCAGCTTGAATTCAAGGTGTTACCTGCAGAAGAGGAAATTGTGGCAGAGCAGAGGACAGGGTGGAGTGGGGTGGAAGAGGTGAGGCTGCAGGCCAGATAAAATGGTACACTAGCTAGGCACAGAATCTGGTTGGTTTTTTAAGTTTTTCAAATCACTGGGGATGAGGGGTTCATGATGTCACAGCAGCCATCCAGTTGGCACGGTGCGCAGCTGACTTCTTCTGAAAACCTGCAAAGCTCATTTTTCCTGGAGCTCGACCCTGGAAAGGTACAGGCAGTAGGGACTGTTGTTGTAAATACCATACCCAGTCAAAGGACTTTTTCATAGTAGATGGGCACTGGAATTCCAGTTTAGGGTCATGTCCTCCTGTTCAGCGATCTTGCCTGTTGTTTGATTAACTGTGTTTGCTGACACATACGGACAGTGAACACCCAGGAGGCAGAGAACACCCTATGCATGGGAAAATAAAATTTCAGAGTTGCACTCTGGAGAAACAAAACAGGACTCCACATTTTCAGGAATAAATGGTGGGGTGGGCAGAGGATATGCCTCCCAATGAGCATGACTGATAATATAATCTCAGCTAAGTTCCTTTCAGACAGTGGTGACTATTAGTCAAGTTTTAATTGCCATCTAATGGAGAATTCACCAGAAATTTTGACTGATGATAATTAATTGAGTCTGCATCTGCTGAGAGAGAGCAAGTTGCAACAAGCCTGCTGGAAACATAAAGCATAACAGTGTCTGACTCCCCATCTCTGGAAACAGAAGAAGTGGCCATTGGCCACATCTGTCTCTACCCTTAGGTGAAATGCACAGGACCATTGATAGGTGGGAAACAGTAATAAAGAGAAACTAATCAGTCTTTTATGTTGGCAAAGGTGGAAGGTAGTGCCTGATACTTCCACAGCACCTAAAGGGTCTCATTTAAATGCCTGCCTATGTCTCAGATTTTGTCTTTAAGATTATCACCAGATGCAGACACATGGCACTACCATCATAATTTCTTTCTGTTACTTTGTTTACAATCTAGCCTGATAAAGAGTTTTAGGGAAACTGAAAAGCTTGTGATATTTTTTGTAATATTATTATTGGCCTGAACTTTGAATGTCCTTTTCACATTTTCCCTGTGGGCCAACGTGGGCTATCTTTACTCTTTGTGTGAAGTTATATCAGATGCTGTAATATTAAGAATTCATGCAGGCTTCTAGCCCTCTGAAATATTTCTCTAGCTCTGAATACCAAGGGGGTTATGTTATTATAATGTTGTGCACTGATGGAATTAGTAGATCCTTGCTGCATTCTTTCTAGTACTGTTCCATCTGATAGTTACCTTTGTAATTGTCTCAGCCCCAGCACTCATGTCTTGTTTGTAATACATATATATTCTATCTTCCAGGGCTCGTGCCATTGGTTTCCGGCAGGATGACAAAGAAGCTGTTGGTGGCTTTTTCTCACAGATTGGGCAGCTTTACATGGTTCATCACCTTTGGGGTAGGTCGTCCTGGACCTGAGAAATCTGGGGAAGGACTGTAGCTCTGTGGCAGAGCACGTGTTTTGTATGCAAAAGGTCTCAGGTTCAGTTCCTGGCAACTCCAGGTAGGGAACATGAAATCCCCCTGCCTAAAACCCTGGACAATATTATATCCCAGTGTTGAAAATATTAAGCATAGGTGGACCACTGATCTAACTTGGATTAAGATAGCTTCCTATCTCCCTTTTATAATAATAATAATTTATTATTTATACCCCGCCCATCTGGCTGGGTCCCCCCAGCCACTCTCAATCTGCTCTCCATTCCAACAGGACAAGCAATTGTGTGAAACTGATATGACCCTTGCCTCCTCATAGCAGTACAGTTTCCAAGGCTCCTTAGAGCAGGGTGGATAGAGCCATGGCAGTAAATAACAGTTTAGGGTTTTGATGAGGTTTCCCCTCTGGTGCTTTGTTTATGGTATGTTGCTGTATTTGAGAGAAAGGTGCTGATGGACATCAAGACACTGATAGTTCCAAATTATTCCCCCCCCCCAACACTTCCAGCGTACAAAGATCTCCAGACAAGAGAAGATATCAGGAACGCCGCATGGCACAAGCCTGGTTGGGATGAGCTGGTATACTATACAGGTAACACGGGGGTCGTGATCCTCAGGCCTAAGGACCAAACACAGTCCTCAGAACTCTCCCCAGGCCACACTCCTTCCTAGTCACACACCTCACCAGTCCTACTACCTTGGAGTGTTTTTGCCTGGCTGGAATGTGGTCTTGACACTTGATTGCCTGAATAGAGGGTGAAGAGGGGCATGTATATGTAGAAAATTGCCTTCTTCTTCTTTGGCGATCACTTGTAGCCGAGTAAGATTGTCTTCCATAAAAATGGTTCTAAAAATGAATCCGTAAGCGACTGTGGAGGCCAATTCTGGATCCACACGTCCTTCCACAGTGGGGACATTGGTTTCCGGGCGGGAATTGATCATGGTGTGGATTTGCCAAGTGTGCCTTCCTCTTAGCACATTTCTCCCTTACGTCCTGAGTTTGAATGTCTTCAAAGCCCATGACACCTTTGGTAAAGGCTGTTCTCCAACTGTAAATGTATATGTAGAAAGTTGCCTTCTATACAAAGATTAAACTTATATTCGTTGCTGTGCCCACTTTTGGCTTTGGGCCCAACCACCATAAGCATATAGCCCCCAGAAAATTGCCAAGTTGGAAATGGAACCCTTTGCTTGAAAAAGTATCAACACCTTTCAACAGTTTAGTACCTGTGTGGCAGTGGCAGTTACCCAAAAACCTGCTAAATGTGAGAGATTTGTCTTTCCTCTCCTAGGTTAAGATGGTTCCATTGAGCTTCCCTTTCTCTGGGGTCCCCCAAATCCTAGAACCGGTCCTGCTTCCTAGTCTAATGCTTTGTTGGCTACAAAATCCCCCCATGTTTCATTTGTAATATCTTGCATTAGCATTTTTTTTAAAAGTGCTAACACAATTTCTTTCTCCTTTCCAGTGCCCCTTATTCAGGAAATGGAATCCAGAATTATGATACCATTGCCGATTTCTCCCCTTCAGTAAAGCCACTGATTGATCGGTGCAGATTTACATTGACAAGCATTTGTCTTTTAGTTAATTTGATATGTGTGTATGACAATGGAAACTCTGACTTCTAAAAGTACTGTATGCTGGGGCTTTATGAATGTGACCTCATTTCTTCAGATCCTGCAGGAGCACTTGGGATTGTGTTGGGGAGAGGCTTGGGAGTCATCATAAGTCTTACTGTTCAACCATCTAGTCTAGCTCTCTGTGAAACAGCCTTTTTCAAACACAGCCATGCATTCAGAGAGCTGGCAGGCCCTGTTGGAAACGCACAAGCTTCAGTGGTAGTTGCACGAGCTTTAAACCCTTGAACGATACAGTATTTAATTATGGGGAGATTTGTCACATGCACTCCTATCCATTCTTTCATAATCATTATGGCATGTCAAGCTTACAAGGCCTTCCTCTGGTGCCACAAACAGTTGCTAGAGAAAGCAGCCCTTTGTTTTGGCCTAGCCAAACTTATCTTAGCAATCAGCTAAGCCAGTATTTGCAAACTTGCAGCTGTTTTGGACTACAGATCCCATCAGCCCCAGTAAACACATGCTGGCTGAGGCTGATGGCAGTTGTAGTCCAGAACAGCTGGGAGGGCATCTGGTTGGTGAAGGGTTATAAATGGCGTTGGGATGAGCTCTAAAGAAGAGTTAGTGTCATGAACATTTGTTAAGCACTCCAGGATTATGCAGTGAAACAGAATGTGAGGATTTTATTATTGTTATTTAATAAGCATTCATGATTTCCTCCATTTGTGTGGTTTAACTAACATAACTGCAGAAAGTAATTCTGAAAAGATGCATCAAGATGAGGCACATTAAATCACTTAGGACTGGCACAAATCACTTCATTTCCCATGCCCAATTCTCTGTTTTTGATTAAACTTTAAAATAGAGGGATTTGTATGTGTGTGTGCGTCTGTAACATTGTGAACATACTGTATGTTGAAGCAATTATTCTGTTAGTTAACAAATCAGTGCAATACACTGTATGTCCGATTACCTAAGAAACATCCACTTTATACATTTCAGTGAGTTTTCTGGCAGAATGTGTCAATAAAATCCTATTGATTTTCGCATGTTTTGGGGAGTTTTTGGACTTGTTTTAATAATGATGAATTCTGAGTTTCTGCTGAGATGGCCTGCATGGCCACAAAATCTAATGGGATTTTAAGGCTGCAGTCCTGTTTACCTTTACCTGGAAGAAAGTCCCATTTAAGCAGATGAGCGTGCAGCAATTATGAAAAAGGTGAATTCTGTTGCTAGGAATTCATTAGCCAAGAGATAAAAAAATAAGACTGCCAGTATCATGATGTCATACAAATCTGTGATGAGACCACAGTTTAAATACTGTGTACAGTTCTGGTTACCTCACCTCAAAAATAATACTTTAAGAGAGAACTTGAAAAATCCATGGGGGATAAGGCTACCAATGGTTACTAGCCATTATGGCTGTGTTCTATCTCCAATGTATCACTAATAGGAAGAGTGCTGCCATTTCACTCAGATTGTGTTTGCAGGCTTCCCTTTCCCTGCCTATTAAGATCAAGCAGGTATGAATCTGAATTTTTCTTGATTTCCTTGTTTTATCTTTATAAACCACTTTTAGGGTTGTTGTTTTTACAATTATGTGGTGTATGAATTTTATGAAAAAAATAAATAAGCCTTCTCATTGGCCACTGAGAGTAGGGTGCTAGACTACATGGAATTTTGCCCTGATCCAGCAAGGCTCTTCTTACATTCTTAACTTACTTCTTCAGAGTTGGCATGTATAGGGTTGCACAGTAAAGTTTCCAGTTAAGTGGGAATCTTCCAGTGCAAATTAAGACTCATTTGTTGCTCAGACACAGGAAGTTGAAGTTCCATGCTACTGTCCATATTTGCCCTTATGGATCCAGTTTGTTCAGATCCAAATTTGTCTGTCTTGATGGGCCTGGGGCTGCATTAACTAATCAGCCAGCTCCATAGTGTCAGATAGCAAACAAAAGGAATTTTCCTAAACATTTCTATTCTCTTCCCTGCCCTTCTCAAAAATGGGATCTTCACTGTAATTTTTTTTCTAACTGACCAATCAGTTTGTCTCAACAAAATAAAGACTGCTTTGAAGTTTGTATTTGCTGAAAGCCAGGTCTGTAAATACATTTTTCCTGGGAATTTTCCACCTTCAAATAAGGCTTTGAGTTGCCTCATCTGAGGAAGCAACCCCCATTCATGTGCAACACCTCTGAAATGTGTCCCAAGCACATTTTGCACTGACCCTGATGGTCCTGTGTTTGCTTGTTCTATTTGTCAATTGTGGAATTTTCCCATGTGACCCTCGTGAACTTTCAAGTCTCCCTCTTCCTGAGGGGTAACTTCATTATCAGATCAGATATATAACAATGGTTCAGATAAGCTAACAGATTTCTCACAGACCTTTTGCAGCCTTGTTTTCACATTTGCTGTTGGGAAAATGGAGTCATAGGTGTCCTAAGAGGCATTTCAGTGGAGGCCTTGCAGGCTGTGTAGATGAAGACTGTCCATTCTCCTGCAGTGAAAATTCACCTGGTGCCATCTCCTATCTTGCAAAACCCTCCTCAAAGGCCTGAGTGTCTTGGTTTACCCTAGATTCTCATCCTCAACCCTAACCAAGCCTTAAGTATGTGTAATGTTTGGTGGGGTGACCTTCCATTTGCCAGCAACTCAATAGTCACTTCAGGCACTGCATCTCAGCAGTACTTGCCAGTGTTTCATCCACATCCCTCATCTTTCTCTGTTGTCCATCTTGGACTGTAAGCAACTTCATGAGGAGGATGAACCGAGAAAACAAATAAGCTTCCTTAATGTCACCAGGATGTGTGTTTGTGCATGCACACAAAATTAAGTTTCTCTCTGCAAAAGAGCAGCCATGGCTGGCATCCTCACCCCATTTACCTTGGAGAAAGCCCCACTGAATTTAGTAGGAGTTCCTTCTGAGTACATATAGGAGAGCAAGGTCAGCAATTTTAGGGGGCCCATGGGCCTATTTGAAATTTTTAGCAAGTATCATGGGTACCATCATAAAATGGCTGGCATGGGGCACAGGGGGCAGTCACAAAGTGGATGGTATACTAACTATGGTTTGGGACTTCTCTCTGACCAGCATGTGGGTGTTGTAACAATTACTAAGATACTAAGTGCACATGAAGCACTGAGCACTTTGAACGTGCTATAAATGCTCAGTGTTGTCTTAATATATACCTATGCATGTATAATCTCCAACCCTTCATGCATCTGAAGCAGTAAGATACTGCTTACCAAAAGCTGATGCAATCCTAGAGGTGTTGCTAGAGGCTATAAAGAAAAGTGGTCACCAGGTTTGTGTAAACACTGATGCTGTTTTCCCTACATAGTAGGGATATGTTCACAAATGCAACATTGTGAGTTTTGGCAAAACAATTCTCAGAACAGCAGGAGGCACAAAAGCAGCAGCAGCCAAATATGTGCATGGACTTTCTTAAAAAAACAACCGCCCTGTTTTAAGCAGGATGGAACTGATTAACTAGACCTCAAACACACACTGACCTGAAGCTACCTCTGGTTTTGAGGTTCCAAAGGGGTCACAATGTTCATTGGATGTGAGGGTCAAGCTGAAGAGGAAGATATGAATTGCCTTCCTGAATCAGGAGATTATAATCTCTTACGATTTGAATCATATAATTGTATGAGATCCTGAGGGCAGTGGCATAGCATGGAGGGGGCAGAGGGGCTGTTGCCCCAGGAGCAAAATTGGGATGGGATATAAAATTTCAGAAGAAAAATCAGCTGGAGGTTTGTTTGTTTTTTAACAAGCGGTGTACAATTTCATGAAATAAATAATAACACGTAATAAAATAAATGGCTGCCACTGCTATCCCCTCCACAGCTTCCCTCTCCCTGCAGGGAAGACCCTTCCCCACAACCAACGCTGCTGCCACCCAGTCCTGACAGGAACCATGGATTGGTGGCACAATATTTGCCTTGCTCCAGGCACTGGCAACCCACACTACACCACTGCCTGAGGGTCATCTAGTTCAATCCCCTGCAATGCAAGAATCTCAGCTAAAGCATCCATGACAGATGGCCATCCAACCTCTGCTTAAAAGCCTCCAGTGAGGGAGAGTCCACCACCCTTGGGAGTCTGTTCTGCTGTAGAACAGCTCTTGCTGTCAGAAAGTTCCTGATGTTTAGCTGGAATCTTTTCTATTGCAACTTGAACCCATTGGTTCGGGCCCTACCTTTTGCAGCAGCGGAAAACAAGCTTGCTTCATCTTCCATGTGGCAGCCCTTTAGATAGTTGAAGATGGCTATCGGCTATCGTAAATTGGATTCAAAGTTCCAGCTAGTCCATCACCCTGTCCAGACACATTCAGCTCAGGGGCCTGAGATTTCCCCACTAAGGACCTTTGAGTCTTGAGGAAGGAGTCTTCCCTTCAGGAAGGTGCTTTTGTTCTCTCCGGAGGGCTGCGGCTTCTCCTTGGTGATGGAGATAATGGAGACCTCTGTGATCCAATGACATGATTTGGTCAGGCAATTTACTAAGTTCCACTGTGAGAAGGGAACCAGGCAGAGGGCCTTCTCAGTAGTGGCGCCCTCACATCATGTCAAGGAAATAAACTACAATCTGACTTTTATAAGACATCTGAAGGCAGTCCTGTATAGTGAATTTTTAAATGTAATAAAACCACAGTAAGTTTTATAATTTGCTGGAAGCTGCCTGGAATTGCTAGGGCAACCCAGTCAGCTGGATGGAGTTTTATTATTATTATTATTATTATTATTATTATTATTATTATTATTATTAGCTACGGGGCTACGCTCAGGGTGGCAGTGAAGCAGGGTAGCTTGGTAACAGCTTTCTTAATTAGCTTTTCTACTTGATTTCTTCTGGGACTGAGCCCCAACATTTAGAACAGGTTCTGGGGTTGAGCTTTGATTGAAATTGTTAGCTAAAACTCATCTGCGGTACTTGATTGTGTGGAAACAAAAGAGCAAGAGTGAGTGAACGAGAGCCTCTTTTCACATTCCCTCGAACAGAAATCCTGGCACGTCCCGAGCTCCCTGGCTCTGGCATAATACGGCTATTGTTTCTGCCTTGAGCCCTTGAGTTCAGCAAGAGACGGTTCCCTGGGAGACTTTCCTCTCTCCCCACCCAAGTCACTGCTGCCGCCACTCTCTTTAGGAATTCTTCTGGGACCTGAAGATGTAGTTGGTCCCTAAGGATTTAGGCTGCTGCATATCTATTGGTTGTGTGTGTGTGATTGTTGCTCAAATATTGTTGGTGAAGAGCAAGGGGTAGAAATGCAAGAAAGGTTTGGGAGTGGATTGTAAAAAACTGAAGTTTTTTTCAAGAGTTTGTGCCTTGCAGTCAGTGACCTCTCAAGCCCTTCATGGGCTGGGCTATGAACTTGCTATTGTACACTATTGGATTACAATAGTTTTTTCTTCTGCTCTCTGTTTTGGAAAGCTGTTTGTCTTTCTGCCAGTTCTGTATGCATTTGGACGCCTCTTGAGATATCACTGCCCAATTTGCACATCACCTCCTGATATGGAGGAGCTGGTTTTCACCTCTGCTTGGAAACTGTTGGATGGCATTTTGATTTAAGATGGTGGAATGAACCATTCCAAAGTGCACTGATTTGGATATCTCTGAGGATATAGTTGCCAAATACTTGTTTGTGTTGAGGGGTGCATCCCCTGAAACCATAATTGGAAAATTGCTGTTCTCCACTAGAAAAGTTGGGTCTTTTTATTTTTTCAAAGTTCAGCAGCAAATTATCAGATTTCCTGAGGAATAGACTGTCGGGGAATCTGTAGACATCACTCTAAACTTAGATTTCTGCACTCTTCCACCCTGCTCTACCAATGGGCATTGGGCTCATCCAATATGATGTGTGTGAATGAACATATATAGCTGCCTTTTATCAAGTCAGAAGAGGTCCTAGAAAGGAACTTATAATGTATGCTGTGTTTCCCTCATCCCCCAGCCGAGGGGTTGTTGGGCAACATGGGGGGGGCTAGATGAGGGAAAGAAGGGCTCCCCATCCTGGGAGATGGTATGTTTGGGCAGTAGCACCTAGGCCCTAGGGGTTAGTGGAGCAGGCTAGGGGATACCTAAATTTTGTGGTGAGAAGCTCAGCATAGCAATCTGGGGTTACCACTTATGGAGTGAATTTGTGAGGGGTCTAAACACAGGCGCTTTAGATACGGTAACTGCTCCATTTTGAAAACCTTGTGTTTTAACTCTGGGGATGTAACAAATTTTCTTTATGTTGCTTTCAATGTTTTGTTTTGGTCTAGTCTAGTATATGAATTTTTGTACATGTTACTCTGCTGGCAAACTGCATTGCAAAATTTCAAAGGTTGGCTGTGTTTTGGTACATGCATTGCTTCAGAAAGTGTGAATTTGGTACTTCTAAATTTAAATGTAAACAGAATCCAATTTATTTCCATTCCCTCTCATTGTGTGGCTACAGAACCAACCTTCTTGGATTAAGAGACTAGGCTTTGAGGTCTTTTCTGACAATTAAGTGGTATAAATGTTTTATGAAGTAAAGTAGTAAGATGGAGTTGTTCTTGGGATATTTGGGTCCCAAACATTCTGTTCTTAGAAAGAAACCATTGCTGTCATTTGTGGAAGCCCCCCTCAGATATTACTGGACTCCAACTCCCATCAGCTCCAGCAGCCAGTATGGCCAGTGATCAGGAATGATGGCAACTGGAGTCCAGCAACACCTGGAAGGCCACAGATAACCTCTGGTCACATCCGGACCACCTTTCCCTTCCTTTCCCTTTGCTATGAGTTTATCAAGGTGCATGGAACAGAGCCATTTGCCATTGGAAAACCCGACATGTAGTAGAGGTGCACTGTGTAGCCAGAAATTAAAAATCCCAAATGCTCTGTTTGCAAACAACAATAATAATATGTTTAATTGCATAGTTATACATCTAGCTACAATACGTGTTAATAAAATAAGCCTAGTTCATAATTTATCGTTCCTCTAGTTCTTTCAGCAATTCGTCAAAATGGGTGATGTACCACTTGGCTTTCTCCTTGACCTGTTTCCGCACAACATTGCCTCCAAAGCCTATGAAACAGTCCTGGGGAAACATAAAAAAAGAAGAGATGGGCTGGTTATGTCTCCATTTCAGAAAATGCAGAGGACTATCGGGATTTCTCCTCCATTGGAGAGGTTAGATGGCCATCTGTCATGGATGCTTCAGTTGAGATTCCTGCATTGCAGGGCGTTGGAATAGATGACCCTCAGGGTCCCTTCCAACTCTGCTATTCTAGGATTTCTTGTCAAGGATGAAAGCGTATGTGAGATGGCGTGGATAGGCATACTCCATCCCCTGGCAGTACATGAGATGAAGTCAGACCCTGGGGGAAGCAGAACAGTTGCAGACAGCTGCTTAGGCATCAATAGATAAGGGCAGATGGGGAGTGTGGGAGAGTGTGGACTAGCCCAAGCTTCCCCAACCTGGTGCCCTCCAGAGCTTTTGGACTACAGCTCCCATCAGCCCAGCTGGACTATTCAGAGAGAACCAACTATTCAGCTAATTCATCTTATTAACAACCAAGCAGATACCCTGCAAATCCTTGCAGAAACCTGGCTGGCTTTTCCTGGCTCAGCATAATCTGAATCAGAAGCTGCTGCCAACAGTATCACCCTCCTTTTTTTTAAATCAATCATGTGATGTGATTAATATGTTTTTGCTGGAAAACGCCATTGCAACACAGGGCAACAGCCATGGCCGTGCTCCTTGATGCCAGTTCTTGATGCATTGGCTGCCTGCCTTGACCTATTAATTTGGATCTGATTCACCTCCCCTGGTAGATTCCAAAACAATCATTAACAAGCAGCTGAAATCATTAACCTGGAGCATGCATTTGTCTGGTTCTTATGGAAGACATGCAGACTTTTGTGGGGGTTTTTAACGCTCCTGATTTTTTACCTCTCTCCCCTTGCTTCTTTTGGGGTTGCCACATCCAGCAACCAGATGCTGGGGGAGTGGAGAGGTGCCCTTTTTCTTTAGGAACATGTGACAGATTGGTTTTGCTTAGGCTTAGGGTCTGACTGGTTGTCGTGCGAGCTCTTATCACAAGGACATCAGAACAGCTCTGTAGCTTAGATCAGACCAAAGGCCCATCCAGTTCAGGAACTTGTTCCTTAGGGCAGGCTGGCTGCAACTGTAGAGTGGGTGCCTTGCAATGTTGCACTATGTGACTCGTCTACGTTGCTTGAAATTTGAATCACAAAGTAGATTGGTTTGGGCAGAGAGGGCTGGCGGGGTGGGTGATTCTGCCTCCCAGCAGGGGCTAGGTTGGGTGGCCTTCTTGTGGTTGCAGAAAGGTAACCTTGTGGATCTGCACAAATTCTGGGCATTCTGATGCCAGAAAGAATCAACCATACAGAAGTCAACTCTGAGCTAACTCCTATGAGCCAGTGAGGTCCATTCACTATTGGCTAAGCTGTTGAATTTGGAGTCCTGGCTTCAAATCCATATCCAACAGCATCATTCACAGGGTATCCTTTGAACAAAGGAACATTAGCTGCCTTTTACTGAGTCAGACTACTAGAGAGCAGACTGGTGGCAGCTCTCCAAGGTTTCAGACTGGAGACATTCCTTGTGATTGAACCTGGGAGCATCTTCTGCATGCAAAGCTGGTGCTCGATGACTAAGCTGTGGTCTTTCTTTTGACAGCCTCTCTGTCCCTTTTTCTCTGCTTAACCTACCCCACAGAATAGCTGGGAGAACCCAAGTAAACAGCCCTGGGCTGAGAGGAGGAAGGGGTAGAAGGCAAATGCCATCACCCCACAGTCACTACTCACTGCAGGTGGGCAGGCTTCCATATCTGTTGCTCCGTCTCCAATCATCACCACCTTCTTAAACTGAAACTGCTCCTTCAGGTAACTAATGACTTGTCCTTTGCCACCCGACTCAGCAGTTGGCTGCGTCTCATCAAAACCGGCGTATTCTCCTAGAGGCACATCAGAGAGAAAGTCAGTCATGGAGAATCACAAGGAAAGTCAATGTTTGAAGGCAAAAAAGGGGGGGGCATCCCTGGAGGGAAAGGGTGGAGAACCTGGTGCCCTCCAGATGATGCTGAAATCCGACTCCCAACAGCCATAGCCAACATGGTCAGTGGTCAGGAATGATGGGTGTGGAACATCTGGAGGGCCACAGGTTCCCCTCCCTATTCTGGAAGGAGGGAGGGCGACAGTTCAGTGGATCAGAAGGAATTTTTGCCATGGTCCTGGTTAGGAGATGGATTCTATTGCAAAGAAGAATCTTCTCTCTCTCTGCCTATTTGTGTATGCACACAGATCTTCCATCCTGCCACAAGTTAGAGCAAGGATGGGGGACATCTGTGGCCCTTCAGATGTTAGGACCCTGAAACCCAGCATGGCCAATGACTAAGGAGGATGGGAATTGTAGTCCAACAACACCAGGAGAGTACTGCATTGACCATCTTCAGTCTAAGGGTTTGTTTTTAGTTTATGTATTTTTATTTATTAGATTTATATACTGCCCTTCATCATAAGATCTCAGGGCAATTCACAGAATTTCCAATATCTGGGAGATGTACCCTCTGATGTGGAAACCTTCCTTGCTGACACCAGTGTAGGGTATTTTGGCTCTATAGCGCCATAAGGGCAATTTGGGGAACTACTATTTCCACACACACACCCTTTGGCTCCCACACTCTCAGTCCCATCAAGATTCATGGTAAAGGACATTCCACATTCAAATAAATCTTCCAGAGTGGACCTTCTACATGCTGTGAAGGAAGGGGCAAAGTCATGTCCAAATAGCCTTATTTGGATCTTGTTGATAGAGGGCTTTCACCAAAGCCAGCAACCTAAAACCCGTTCATATAGTAAGAGATCCACCCATCTTTTTCCTCCAGTGGGCAATCCTGAGGAATTCTGCCAAAGCTTAGCTTCAGGCGTGTCCCTTGAGCGACCCTATTTATCCTGGCAACCCTGAAAGTTGAGTTTGGCTGCACAGCTGTGCTATAGTTAGCTGACAAAATATTTCACCTTGTAGAACTGTTTTATCAAGCTGCACAACCCACTTGGTGGATAAGAGACCCGTCTCTCAATGTGCTGACTCTCTCAGAGCTGCACTCCTTGACCCTCCTCTGTGCCAGTGCACCTGAGAGTTAAAGCTTAACCATGGGAAGGAACAGTTCTTTCCAAAGCAGCTGGGCAAACGGGGGCTTATCAGAAGCAGCAGGTCATTGGTGACGCTTTGCTTCTTTTCAATCTGGGAACCTTTTTTGGCAGTATTCTGGGAACCACAGGTCAGAGGCAAAAAAAGGGCAGGGTAGTGAATTTAAATTTATACAGTACTGTAAACTAGTTTCTATACTCATTCCTGCACCCCTTTCTATCCTCTGTCCAGGCAAGCAGGAAACATTATTTAATCTTATCTTTATATACTGCCCTCTCACAAAACATCAGGGCACCTGCATCAACATAAAAGCATCAGTTGAATTGCTTTCAGATGTTTTGATGTTGCTGTGCATACGGAGTTCAAGGACACATTCCAGCGAGGTAGAAAACACTTAAGAGTGCAAAGCAGCAAGGGGGAGAGTCCAAGGGCCCGGTAGAGAGAGAGCCCTGCACTCAGCCTGCCTGGGAAAGCTTACCATTGAAGTAGAACTTCAACCTGTTGGCAAAGACGTTTGCTGTTGGGATGTTGAGCTGCAAAGCCACGTGTTCCACGATGCTCTGAAACCCCCCGGAGATTAAGAAGACCTGGACACCTCGCTGGTGGAGCCGGTTGACTAGTTCCCTGTGAGGAACAGGAGAGGGTGGCTAAGGCCCATGTGTCAGGGCAGGATTCATTAAGATGCTTCTCTGTTGCCTTCTGCCCTGCCTCCCCCCCCCCTACACACACAGCTGCAGCACAGTGCAAGAAAGGCTTCCAGGCTCAGTAACAGGCTTCAAATAAAGGAATGGCCCAGGAAAGTAAGTGGCCATGGACTTCCTCACAGGTCTTCCTCTATGCTGAGCTATTTTAGATAGGATGTTTGTGAGTGAAGAAGAGTCTTGCTTACATGCAGGGAGCTGAATGACAAACCCCCCCCCCATTTTGTTCCTTCCAATTCTACATTGTCAGGCTTTTCTCTGGGACCCATAAGGACTGGGGTGCAATTGACTGGGGAGCATAAGTGGAGCAAACAAAGGGGGCATTAGATGCCAGGAGAATGGATCCACACGCTCTCCCTTTTGTTAGTTTTCACAATTGCTTTTTGCAGAGGGATCTCACCACAAGGTGAGGAATCCCTGATGCAGTTCGGTGGCTCCTTTCTCTCACAAGCGTGTCCCAAACAGTGTTGGGAAAGGGAAAGACAGATACAGGTTTCCTCCACTGAAAAGGACGCCTTCCAGCCTCTTTCTGCCTGGTTAAGAAGGTGGAATTCATAATTGTACAGTAGGCCTTTGATCCTCCCTACCCGCTTCAAATGTCGCTACAGCCAATTCTTCAGGAATCATAACCCATGAGGAGGAGATAATGTGGAAGACGTCTCCATGGATGGACATGGAGTCCAACTGTTCAGAATGCCTCTTACCTTATTCCCGGTGTTAACTGGGGCGGATGCTCCGATATCAATTTCTGCACTTGTTCATAGGAGGGGCGGATGAGGCCTAGCCGGGCAGTCAAAGCAGCCTTGAACGTTACAGTGCCACCCATCGCTCTTCGAGTCCTAAATTGAGATTCAGAGAAATCAGAGAAATGCAGACCAGGCTTTTTAAGGGCAAATATAAAGCCATCCAGCTGTGTGTGTGTTTGCTTTACATACACAAGTAGTTATGCTACGTCAAGGTAAAATGAAGTCTGCTTCACATCCTCATTTAAGAGGATGGCTGCTGGATCAGATCAAGGGCTGTCCACCTTCGTGGGCATAGCCAGTATTTTTTTGGGGGGGGGCAGAACCTCAGTTAGCTATGTATTTTTATGTATTGGGGGGGAGCTGCTCCTCCCTGCCCCCCTTTAAAAAAACCCATCTGTGTTTACTGCAGTATCAGTCACGATCCTCTGCTGCTGCTATTTACATGTTTAAAACTACACATGTAGCCCATTAATGGCACGGTCATTTTGACCGTTAGATGGCCTTAAAAGAGGATTAAATTGATAGAGGAGGAGGGAGCGACAGCATCAATCTGCAGCTATAGTGCCCAAATCAGCCTTAAACACTTCAGATGATTTGGATGGCAACTCCTATCAGTCCCAGATGGAGAAATCAAGGTGGGTTCCTAGGGGCTGCTGTGCGGGGTGAAGATTTAGCCAGCTGGATCCCAAGTGAATCAGGAAATGCTGCATTCCATTCTGCCTGATGAGTTCTGTGAAACTCTAAAATGTGTGGAAGCACATGATCTAGTTGTGTTACCTATGGTTTGGGGTCACCGTACAGAATAGCTCTACTAAGCCTGCCATCCCAAACCTTTATGCCATCCTGATGTTTTGGACGACACCTCCTATGTTAGCTGGGACTGATAGGAAGTGTAGCCCAAAGCATCTGGAGAGCTGAGCTAAACCAACCTCAGGCCTGCCAGGAGTTTCAGACTGAACCACAGGCATACAAGTTTTTCAGGTTGGAGAGAAGATTCCTGATTGGTTGGGAAAGAAGGATGGTTGCTTGCTCGTTCAGTATGCCAGGGAAAGGAAGTTGGTAAGTGCTCTCTGCTCACATAACCTTGTGGCAAAGCTAAGGAGGTATGGGCTTGGTCCAGAATGTAGATGGGAGACCACTGTAGAGCTTCCCAACACATGGAAGTCAGAGTCTAAGTGCAAAAAAGGGAAAAGTTTTAAAAGCAACTTCATTACACCTTACACAAACATGCAAGGATTGGCTGCTTTCTCTGCCAATGCATGGTAACAAGGTTTGCCAGTGGAGGCCCATGCTCAGCCTCAGAGCTTGCCTCCCCCCCCTCAAGAGGCTCCTGTCCTGAAAGGATGCTGTAGAGGCCAGGCCCAGAGGTGTCTCTGAGCCACTTCTCAGCAGCATCCCCCAAATGTTCATTCTTGCATTTAGGTCCTCCACCCCAAAGACTAGCCTTTACAAATTCTCACTAGCCTGCTTACAAAAAAGGCTTCCCCAACAGCCAGCTGGTATCAGGTATGGCAGGATCCGGGTCAGGGATGGAGCTCAACGCCTTTGCCCCTTGGGAAGGGAGGGGACAGATCTCTGTAGAAGCAAATGAGAGACAGCCTTACGTACATTTCGGCCACTGCGTCTCCGACGCCGCAGAATTTCGCCAGCTCGTCGATGCCTTCCTCTTTGATGACCGTGCTGTCCACATCAAAGCAGACGGCATCAGCGTTTTGGAAGACTTCCTTCAGCTCCATAAGAGAGGACATCCTTTTGACGGGCTTCCTGTGGTGGGAGAGGAAGATGAGGTCGTTCTGGATATCGGCACACTGAACCCTGTGTTGAGCCATCTTGGAAAAGGGTCCTGTGGGGCTGGTAGCTTGGTGCAGAGAGGGAGAAGCGAGCCGTGTGACTCCTTTTTGAGAGGGAGTGGGTGGCAGCAGAGGGGGGCGGAAGTGGCTGCTGATTTGCTGGCCATGGGGGCAGCGCAGGAGTGGGCAATCAGTCAAGGTTGGCTCCCTGGCTGAGTTAACCCTTCCGGGAGCTGCTGCCTTCACTGACGTAAAGAGTCAAATAAGAGATTTTGGCATTTAGTGAACCCCACGGAAGAGAATGCTATTCCCTCCAGTGCTGGCCGCCTCCTCTGTCTTCACCGCCATCCAAACCCCCTGCAATCACAGTGCAAATGCTTTCATCAAATAATCACAACAGTGTAAAGTACAATAATAAAAACAGCTTAAAAACAAATTACAGTCACAAATAGAGTGGATCTTAAATTTATATCAGTTGTCTAAGGACAGGGTGAAGAGGTGCGTCTTCAGCATAGGATGAAAGCTGTATAGTGAAGGTGCCAGACACACCTTGGTGCCACAAAAGATGCCCAAAGAAAGCACATTTTTGCAGAACAATTCCCCTTATAAAATACTGTAAAAATGTTATTTCCACTAATATATGCACTTATATGTATACTTTACTCCAGTACATGTATTTTTGTACACATTACTTGACTGGAAAACTGCATTGCAATATTTCGTAAAGTGTGAATTGTAAAGCATGGCTGTGGATCAGTTCACATTTTGTTTCAGAAAGTGCAAATTAGGTATGTTCACTTTTAAATGTGTACTAAGTCAGGTATCTCCCCCTTCTATATAAACACCCCAGGGATCAAGGCGGGACAGCCCTCCACACTAAGTCCCCCAAGGGATGGCATTTGCCTGGGGAATATTCTTAAGAGTGTTGTTGTTTAGTCATGTCCAACTCTTCGTGACCCCATGGACCAGAGCACGCCAGGCACTCCTGTCTTCCACTGCCTCCCGCAGTTTGGTCAAACTCATGCTGGTAGCTTCGAGAACACTGTCCAACCATCTCGTCCTCTGTCGTCCCCTTCTCCTTGTGCCCTCCATCTTGCTCAACATCAGGGTCTTTTCCAGGGAGTCATCTCTTCTCATGAGGTGGCCAAAGTATTGGAGTAGGGGTAGCCAATATGATTCCCTCCAAATATTGTTGGACTTCATTTCCCAATGGTCAGGGGTGATGTCAGTTGTAGCCTAACAACTTATGGAGGGCCCCACACCAACTACCCATGTACCTAGAGCAGCCTTTCTCAAACTGGGGTCCCCAGATATTGTTGGACTACAACTCCCTGACCCCTGATCCTCGTAGCTAGGGATGGAGTTGTAGTCCAACAATATCTGGGGCCCTAAGCCTGAGAAAGGCTGACTTAGAGGCTTCCAATTTCCTTGTATTGCCCCTTGATGATACCCTGATACAACGGTTACCACTACAACAGACTAGGAACTGGCTGTCACATCACTTTTATTGCCACTTTTATTGTTCAAAGAATATTTTGAAGCATCATTTGGTCTTGAGAATTCTATACAGGGGCAAGCAACATGGTGGT
This sequence comes from Podarcis raffonei, assembly GCF_027172205.1. NCBI lineage: Eukaryota > Metazoa > Chordata > Lepidosauria > Squamata > Lacertidae > Podarcis > Podarcis raffonei. The sequence continues at coordinate 15,208,505 of NC_070616.1, forward strand.
TGTTGGACCACAACTCCCATCAGCCCCGGCAGACAACACAGCTGACAGACAGGGGTGATGATGGGAGATGCAGCATCTGGAGGACACTACTCTGCCCTCCAGATGTACACTGCAGTTCTCAGGGTTTCCTGAGTAGGGTGCAGCTATGAACGAAGGAGGTTTACATTTGTTGTGGTGCAGATACAGACAGACTCTGAAAGAGTCTTGCTGTCCTGGTAGGCCTCATAGCCTGCTTTGCAGCCTTGACTTGCCTGTTGATTCTGAGCCAGGCAGAACTGCAGTGGGGCGGGAGGAGGGAGCTTTGACTCTGGGGCAGGGCTGGGACACCTTGCACAGTGACGCATCATTGCACAATGGAGTGAGCAAGGCACGTGTTGACATCTTTGGAACAGGCCCAGCTACCTGAGGTTTTTTTCAGGCCCTAGTGAAGGCTGAACATCCAACCAGAACCCAGAGCTCTGTGCTGGGCTGCCAGTTTTGAAAGAGCGACCCTGGAGGGCAGTGCCAAGGCATCTGCGTCATAATGTCCTCAAATCATGATGTAACACCCACCGTCCAAGGCTAGGTTGCAACAGGACCCTATGATGCAAGGCAAGGATGAGGTTGCCAGAAAGTGACGTTGGCGCCAAACATACTGCAAGAGGATCTTCTTCAACAAGCCAATCCTTCTTGCAAAAGTTGAGAAGCTTATGGAGACTTATGGTCCTGCTGCTCAGTCAGAACCATGAGTCTGGATTTTTCATTTTTCCAAACATGGACATCGAGGGTTAACATCAACCTGGTTCTTCCAGATACTGTTAGACTACAACTGCCATCAGCCCTAGCTGGTGTATACAAAACACTTTTGAGATTTTGCAAAGTGGAGGCTATGGCTTCAGGAAATCTACAAGCAAGGCTCTTCTCATTTTAGAAATGCACACCTGGCTTCAAAGCGTACGCAGATAATGCAGTTTCATGAACTGTATTTCATACTGACCTCTAGACATGGCTGCATATGACCAATATGCAAATGAATCCAATTCTAGTTCCCCTGCAATTCTTTTGGACTTTCTTTTCCTTCACTTCCTGCTCACCCATCCCCAAACCTTCCTTTTTATCAACAGCAGCCAGCCCCTCCTACCCCTAAGCCCTGTTGGATTTTTTCCTCTCCTATCCAAATGGTCCTTTCCCTAAACTTCCTTCACAGCAACTGCACTGTCAACACCCTTCGGCTTAGATCTTTCCCTTGAGAACCCTGGATGTGTAGGAGTATTCTGTGGCATGAGAAGCAACTCAGCTAATGGTATATGGAAAAAGTAGGAGCTTGCAGGCAATAGCAAGAGCCAACGCAACCCACCGAACTATATGATGCTCCTACAGCCATGTCCAATGGCCAACCAGGACCTTGATAATCCCACCCTGATTTTTGCTGGCTGCCTGGGATTACGATAAGAGGGAAACTGCCAACCACTTCAATGACCATGATCCATGGATTGCGGCTTGCATTTAGTTTGGTGTCTCCCTGTGTTGGGCAGGATCAGGATTTCATGGGGCACAGAGAGATGTTACAAATAGTCACAGGCTGTGATTTGTAGAAATAAGAAGCATTATTATTAACACAGTAATAAAAAGATGTGGTTTGGGATCAGCGCTTTGCATCATTATTATTATTTATGCCTTTGTAGAAATGACCTTAGGACAGACTTCACAAACCTGCCCACCCCTCCTGGTGTTTTGGACTGCAACTCCCATCAGTCTCGCTGACATTCAGAGGCATACAGCAGAGGTAGGACATAGCCATTGTGGCTAGTAGCCATTGCTAGCCTTATCCTGCTCTGTTTTGGGGCTCGTCCACACCTGCTCGTCTCACCACTTCTCCCCCGGGAAAACCTGGTCCTTACCACTGAATCGGAACAAACATCAGTCAGGTTCTCTGCGGATTGACGTTTGCTCTGATCCAGCAGTAAAGGGTGGGTTTTCCTGGGGCAAGCAGTGGGGCAAACAGAAAACCTCGTAGACCCTTGCTTTCTAGGCATGGAACAAGCAGAAGTGTGGACAAACCCTTTGTCTAACCTTCTTTTAAATCCATTCAAGCTAGTGGGCGTCACCACCTCTTGCTATGTGGTTTCACTGTATTTTCTTTATTTTTGTTTATTTCTGTACATTTATATCCCACTTTTCTTCTGTCATAAAACCCAAGGTGGTCAACATGCGGTTCCTAAGCAGTCTCCCACAAAGACACTGGCCAGACCCAAACCTACGTAGTTGCAGCAAGGTGATGGTCCCATTCCTGGTCTGCTAGGGGTGCGGATGAAAGAAGAAAGACGAATGGGGGAAGTGAGAATGAATTGGATTGCTTTGTTTGTTTTATTGTTCTGGCATATGGTGTTTGGGAAGGGTGAGCTCAGCATCCTGTTTCCACAAGGACCAGCCAGATTCCTCAAAGGAAGCCCACAAGCAGGACATGAACACAATAATTTTAATAAATAAACTACTTTGGGACCAGATCTTGGGTAAAAAGCAACAACAACAATAGCTTCTGAAGTGAACCAGTAATTACAGCACACTTCAATTTATGATTTGCATTTGACAGATTGCATGAGAAGTGTTCATTTCCCCCTTTTCTATCTTCAGAAAACAAGTCATACCATGCTAGTCATAAAATCTGATTCCAGCCAGGCTGCAAGCTTTCTGTGTGGCATTTGGTATCTGCCCTTGGAAGAAACCCAGCTTCCTGAGAACTTTAGATTTAAAAATAAAACCTTCAAGTTTCTAGGCCTGGTGGAGGCATAAAATAGCCTGGATGCGAGTAGGTCCTGGAAAGCTTGGAATTAGCAGGATCTGGGAGAGGCTTCCTGTAATCAGGGTGATTCCGTGGTCTACTTATGAATCCCAGTTTGCTGGGTGTCCATATCTCCCCAGCCCCACACTTTCTATGCCCTCACTGAACTGCTGACCAGTCTGGGGCATTGTCCTTAGTGCTGAAAGGCTGAGAAGGGCAAACAGTTCAGTGAGAAGAGAGCATATACAAACAGATGTTGCAATCCTACACCAAGTTACATCATATGCTTCCCGCTGGAACAAGAGGGCCCTTCTGTGTGCATACATAACTGAGTACAGGATTGCAGCCTTGGGAAATGGGAGGGCTCTTACATAATTTATTCTTCCAGAAGAATAGTCTTTCTTTTAAAAAGCCTCCCCTCCACATTAGCTTGTGTTTTCTCTCTGGCACGGATGACTTCACTCAGATCGGCTTTTAATGCACTCACTCTTGTGGGTAAAAGACCTGAACTGCTTTCTTCACTCAGTGTGCAATTAACTAAGTAGCTTAAGGTTGCGGTTCTAACCCTACTTACCTGTTGGGAGTAAGCCCCACAGGATTCGTTGGGACTTACTTCTGAGTAGGATGGTTAGGAATGCACTAATTTTAAAAATTAAAGAAGGTAGGGAAAAATCTATGGAAAATAAAAGATAACAGAACTTTTAGTGACAATAGCTTAATGTAGTATTTGCCAACTTGGTGGCATCCAGCTGTTTTGGACTACATTTCCATCAACCCCAGCCAGAATGCTGGCTGAGGCTGATGGGAGTTGTAGTTCAAAACAGCTGGATGCCACCAAGTTCGCAAAAGTTGACTCAGAGAACCTCCATGGTCAGAGAGTGCATACCTCTGACAGCCAAATCACTGGAATCGCCATCGCTTCTTGAGGGCTTCCTGGAAAGACTGTCTGGCTAGACACTATTCGACTAGATGGACTTTTTCTCTGATCCAGCTGTTCTTAAGTGTTAAGAAGCAGGATCCACCTGCCATCCTCAGAAAATTCATATGGAAGTTGAAATTTCTGTTTGTTTCTAACCAGTACTGTTGATAGTTTGAATTTAGCTTCTCTCTGACCCATCCTTCCTCAGAGGGAAAGCAGAACCTCAGAGCGAGGCATCCTGAACATCCTGCATGCATCAGGACAGATGCTGATGCTTTGCCTGTTCAGGATTGCATCATTCATTCATCCCTTCATCACAGAGAGGCCCTGCACTTTTTTCATTCCTGCAAAAAAATTAGCCACCAGCAGAGGGGTCCAGAAGGCGAGTCCCTGTGCCAACTGTCAGATCTAAGGAGCAAACTCGGAACCACAAAGTTGGAGGAAGCAAAACAGAAAGAAAATCTGGGAAAGGGGGAAAAAAGAAACCACCACCCTCACCCCCAACTTCAAACAGCCGGCAACTTACAGGACTGTGGAGCCTGCTGCAATTTTAGATGTCAATACCGGGCACCTCCTGGCTGTGCAGGCGAGAGAAGGCTCAGTGAAACCCTTCAGTCACATCGATGCAAATGCACCCAGCAATCTGGAAGCCGGCCACATTTTCTAAACCAGCTTTTGCTGAGTAAGCGACAGTCCTCCTCTGTTTTTCCTTTCCCCCTTTTTAATCGCTGCACACATGAAAGCAAAGGGCTCTGCTGTTTACAGAGCGAGGCTTAGGAAAGAGAGGTGTAATTTTGCACTTTGAGAGGGAGGAGCCCCTCAAACCCAGCCCTGGAAGCTCCCTGATTGGCTCAGGAGGAGCCGGCAGAGAGAGAAAGGCGAGGAGGTGGAGATTAGAAATAATAGGCTCCAGATCTCTTCTTGGAATAAGTCACCTTGAACTTGCAAAGTCTGCAAGAGAGATTGTCAGGTGATATCCATATGAAATGGACAGAGCTAAGCTCAGTCACAGCCATTCGTTTCAATGGGTCTACTCTGAGTAGGGTGAATATTGGATACATTCCAATCCATCAGACTAAAGGCCTTTGCAGATGACACAGAATGGAATATCACAAATAGGAGAGCTGCGGGGGAAGGCTGATGGGCCAAAAAGGCAACTGGCTGCAGAGTTCAAGAGTGGTTATGCTGAGCCCTGCAAGACGAATGTGGTCATATTTATTTATCTAACAAGTTTTCTATACTAATCAACAACGCCATTGAAACAGTTTACAGAAACCATTCGTCAAGCATACAAAACAAGCTGATATTGAAGTGATATTAAAAAAATACAAATAAAGCCAGCAACTTTTAAACAAATATACATACAGTACATGCTTAGATGGGCTTGCTTAAACTGTTTTTTCAGCAGGTACTGAAAACAATACAGTGAAGGCTCCCGCCTGATGTCAATAGACAGGGAGTTCGAAGTGCTGCCACACTGCAGGACTGATTCTTTGCAAGTGCGGAATGAATATGATATGGCCCTTGTCAAAGTGCCTGTTCCATAGAGGCAGGAGAGTGGGCACATACATGTGGGGTGAGGTGATCCTTCAAGTGAAGGACTCAGGGATGTTTTATCTGAGGAGACTAGAAGGTCTAAAGCAGAGCTTTCCAAACTTCTCATGTTGGTGACACATCATTTCGTGACACTGTAATTCAGTTTTACTAGCAAACCAGAGGTTAAACTAACCCCTTTCCAGCCCCTACTCACCGCAGCCGGCACACTAATGTGTTGCGTGACACATAGTTTAGGAAGCTCTGGTCTAAAGTAGCAGCAAAGCTAGCTTATCAGCAGCTGGGGAATCTGCCCCTCCACTTGGAAGTTTCCAAACTTTCTTTCTAACTCCAGTGAACTGAGATGCAGGAGCGCAGATGCACTGGAGAAAATCCTGGGATGTGCTCTGTGCAACACATTCACATTAGCTGACCAAGTGTCTTGGGCTACCCACAAACACCCTCGACCCCCTCCCTTGCAACTCAGGGCCAAGGAAGGAAAGTTTATCTGCTCCTACTTTTTTCTTTTCTTTTCTCTTCCTACAGACGAATCCCCAAAAAGCTTCCAAGGTGCTCAGAACACAGCCTCAAAACTTCTTGAAATTTAATTTCAGTTCGAGGCAGTGACCTCTTAGATTGTATTTCAAGGGGCTTTTAATTCAGCTCCCTGTTTTGAGGTAGGATATCAGCATAGCACATTCACCATCAACTTGCTTCTTTCAAACTAAACAGCACTGCAAGAAAGGTTCACAAAAGCCAGAATTCCCATAAAGGCCACCCAGGCACTCTGGAAGCAGATGGCATCACCAAGAAGGCACCAAGGTAATGACCACCCCATGTACTAGGTCCCAGCATTGGGTATCCAGAGGTATACTGCCTGTTTGGACATCGAAGCTCAATTCCTGTTATCAGGGCTAATAAATAGGAATTATAGGGGCAGGAATTTATCTATTTTTTTTTCATGATCAAAGTTTTTTTCCCTCTATAGGACAAAGTTCCTGTGGGACAATTAGCTCTATGTGACTCCTTCAAGCCAGCAAATCTACATTCCTTCCATTAAAAAAAAAAGAAAGAGGATCCAGGTATACTGGCTAATCTGAGGAGAAAATCCACCAGTCATTGGATGGATTATGAATTATCATTGCAGTCCATTCTTCAAGACATGTATCAAAGCAGTGGTTCTCAAAATTTTTGATCCCATAAACTCATTCCCAGTGCCTCCTCCCCTATAAAAGGCATTATTATTATTACTGTGGAACGTCCTCCCATCAGATTTCAAGGAAATAAGCAACTATCCTACTTTTAAAAGACGTCTGAAGGCAGCCCTGTTTAGGGAAGTTTTTAATGTTTAATGCTGTATTGTGTTTTTAATATTCGATCGGGAGCCACCCAGAGTGGCTGGGGAAACCCAGCCAGATGGGTGGGGTATAAATAAATTATTATTATTATTATTATTATTATTATTATTATTATTATTAATAGTGGTTTACATGACCCACTAAGGAAAATAATAACACAGTAAAATGCAAAACTGTAACAATTAATTGCACATTTATTCAAAATCCAATTACACCTACAGCATTTAGTTTAATTAACTCAACAAAACTGATGAACTGGATCCAGTGATGCCAGCTTTTTAAAGTCTGATAGTCATTTATGCCCCCAGCGCCACCCTGCAGCCCCCTTGCCTCTTAGTGCCCCCCAAGTGATATCAACGCTCCCCGGGGGGCAGTACCACCCCCTTTGGGAACCACTGTATCAGAGCAAAACTCACATCAATCAGATGTAGGACATGATCCCTCGCATGGTTAATGGAATTCTAAATGTTGTTGATTTCACCATGATAGAGTTAAACATACCCCACTGAAATCAACAGGACTGGAAATTTAGCTGTATTGCACCTTAATAATGCCATGGCAATGGACCTCTTGTTGTCACTGTCACTCTTAAAGGGCCCACTTTTGCGTGTGAAAGCAACAAAGAGCCTTGTAGCACCTTAAAGACTAACCAATTTATTACAGTATGAAGCTTTTGTGGACTCACACCCATTTCACCATATGCGGGAAGCAAAATCTTAGTTGGCAGGTATATAATGGAGAAAATCTTAAGTTGGGAGTTGAAATGAGATGCAAAGATTGCTGTGAGTGATAATTAGAGTTTAAATGTGTGTTAAACCGGCACAACTATTACAGTTAAGATTGCAGATAACTTTCTCAGCATTGCTAAGATGACTGTATGATAAATATGGGTGTGAGGATTTTTGGGCTCTTCAGATGTTGCTGAGCTCCAACTCATCCTTGGCCAATGGCCATGCTTGGTGGGGCTGATGGGAGCTGTAGTTCAGTGACCACTGGAGGGCCAAGGTCTCTCCCCCCCCCCCCCGTGCAGTGGTGCAGGCTGCAGTGAACAGGGAGTGAGCATGCCACACCTTGTCTTTACAAGTTTTGGGGGGGCAGGGAAACTTGTGGGGACATCTTTGTTACTTCTTTCCGGTTTGGAACTTCTCACCCTGTTCCTGGATCATGACTCCTGAGCACTGTGTCTGCTGCTGAGCCTGTACTGATAATTGCCTTAATAAAGATCTCTGTCGTAAATAAGACAGAGATCTTTATTAAGGCAATAATCAGTACAGTACTTGTAAGTAAGAGTTCCCCGTTTGTAAGTTTTAGGTGGCCATTGGCTCTGCTGAGAAGCCAACTCCATCAGGCTTCACCTTCTCTTAGCTGTTGCCTGGCTGCAGCAGCGGCAGAGGAGGAAAACAGGCCTGCTCCATCAGTTCTGCTAAAAGACCAGCTCCATTGGACCTTCACTCCATCAACTGTCCCCCAGAAGCAGCCGCTTCAACAGGTCACAGCAGAGGGAGCACAAAGAAGCAAGGCCTCTCTATTAGCATTGGGCTCCTTGAATTATTTCCATTCCAGCAGCTGCTCCTTATGAGAAGTTTATAACTAAGAGCTAGTGTCTGAGGTTGCTTTCTCCCCTTTCTGCCTTCCAATTGCTTTTCCTTTCGCGTTGTGTCTTTTAGACTGCAATATTACTGATCTACATAAGCAGCTCTTGGAACCTAAGAGCACTCTGCACATGTATGAAAAGCTCTTTTATTGCTTGCTAAGTCTTCCAGAGCTTAGGTTTGGCCCTGAAACCGATTCCAGAGTTCAGCTTTGTTTTGGACTTCGGACAAAACTAGATGTAATGTAGGAATTCTGTGATTGGATCTCCCAATCCCCCCATACCACTCTTTTATTAATGATTAAAAGCATCCATAAGAGAGGAAGAATTTTAATTAGTACTGCAGTTCCAACTCATTTTTCAACTCATTTCCCTACACCGTGTCCCAAACAAATATCAATTGTTCTCTGCCCCCCAAAAGCTGTTATTAGCCAGAGAAGGGGAGAAAGGTAGAAAACTGAGTTTTTGAATCCAATGCTTGTACAGTGGTGCCTGGCAAGATGAAAATAATCCGTTCTGCGAGTCTCTTCGTCTTTTTCGTCTTGCGAAGCAACCCTATTAGCGGATTAGCGGATTAGCGCTATTAGCGGCTTAGCGGCTAAAAGGCTATTAGCGGCTTAGCGGCTTAGAAAAAGGGGGGGAAAGCGAAAAAAATTGCAAGACTCGCAAGACGTTTTCGTCTTGCGAAGCAAGCCCATAGGGAAATTCGTCTTGCGAAGCGCATCGAAAAACGGAAAACCCTTTCGTCTAGCGGGTTTTTCGTCTTGCGAGGCATTCGTCTTGCGGGGCACCACTGTACAAGAAGAGCCCTGATTCTTGATCAGACCAAAGGTCAATCTAATCCAGCATCCTGTTCCTACACTGGCCCAGCAGATAATTTATATAGACAGGATTTACCGTATATACCACTTAATCATCAAAATCTCTAAGCAGTTTACATAAAAATGCCTCTCAGAAGTCCGCAAGCAGAACCAGAGTGCAACAACACATTTGTGTTCCTCAGCAAGCAATATTCAGAGGCATACTATCTCCAGAATGTGGCTAGTAGCCAATTATAGCCACTGTAAATCATAATGCCCTGTGGCATGTCCTTCAGCTGCCCAGATAAATTTGTGAACATCCTCCACAATATTATGACAGCAACCATCACAGATAACAATGGCTCTCAAAGTGAACCATTCACAGCGGGATGAGGTGTTAAACAGGGATGTGTTATCGCCCCAACTCTATTTATTATTTTCATTGCTATGATCCTACACATTTTCAAAGGGAAACTCCCCACCGGGCTAGATATCATATATCAAACAGGTGGATTGCTCTTTAACTTAAGTAGGCTGAAAGCAAAGAGTAAGGTTACCATAACTTCCGTCATAGAGCTTCAATATGCTGATGACAACATAGTGTGTGCACACTCAGAGGATGACCTCCAAACCATCCTAAATATCTTTGCAGAAGCTTACAAAAAGCTTGGCATATCACTCAACATCCAAAAGACCAAAGTGCTGCACTGACAAGCACAAAACAACCCCTCTGCAGCGCCACAAATCAAACTTAACGGTATAACCTTGGAAAATGTCAATCACTTTTCCTACCTGGGCAGTTATCTTTCCACAAGGGCCAACATTGATGCAGAAATCCAGCACTACCTGAACTCCGTGAGTGCAGCTTTCTCCCAACTGAAGTGCAGAGTGTTTGAGGACCGGGACATTTGCAGGAAAACCAAAACGCTTGTTTACAAAACTACTGTACTACCAACTTCATTGTAAGCTTGTGAAACATGGACCACTTATAAATGCCATCTCCAGCTCCTCAAAAGATTCCATCAAGAGTGTCTCCAAATTTTTTTACATATCACTTGAGAAGACAGGCAAACCAATGTGAAGCAGCAAAGATCACCAATGTGGAAGCAATGATTCTTCAACATCAACTTCGTTGGACTGGTCATGTTGTTCAGATGCCGGATTATCATCTTCCAAAGCAACTACTCTATTCCAAACTTAAAAATGGAAAGCATAATGTTGGTGGTCAATAAAAGAGGTTTAAAGACTCTCTCAAGGCAAATCTAAACAAATGTAGTATAAACACTGACAATTGGAAAACACTGGCCTGTGAGTGCTCCAGTTGGACAACAGCCTTTACCCATGGATTTTGAAGACTCTCGAACTCAGGACAAAAGTGAGAAATGAACTAAGAGGAAGGCATATTTGGCAAGCCCTCTCCATGATCAACTCCCACCCGGAAACCTACGCCCCCACTGTGGAAGGAGGTGTGGATTCAGAATTGACCTCCACAGCCACTTATGGACACGCCGTTAAGACCATGTTCATGGAAGACAATCTTACTCGGCTACGAGTGATCACTAAAGACGATAACCCTTTCCTCCATGAATTTGTCCAATCCTGCTTTAAAGCCATCAAGTTGGTGGTCATCACTGCCTCCTGCAAGAGTGGGTTCGTTCCATAGTTCAGCTATGTGCTGCATGTATAAAGACTTCATTTGGTCTGTTCTAAATCTTCCAACATTCAGCTTCATTGAATGGCTCCACTGAGTTCTAGTATTATAAGAGAGGGATATGATGGTCTGACTAAGGGAGTGTTCACATTAGCAACCTAGAGGGCACTGATGTTTTTCCCTATGCAAAGAGAGATGAATGGCTTACAGGATTACAACTGGTATGAATCACAGAATCATAAAATTGTAGAGTTAGAAAATGTTGTGAGGGTCATCTAGTCCAACTCCTGCAATGCAGGAATCTTTTGCCCAACGTAGGGCTTGAACCCACGATCCTGAGATTATAGTTTCATGCTCAATCTACCAATCGGGGACATTCCAGCAATCACGAAGCTGGTTTGAGAAAAAGAGCATCAAGCAGTAGTATCTTATAACAACCTGCATTTTGGACAACCTCATGTGAACATACATTAAAAACCCAGCACAGGAAGCGCAGTAAGTGTGCAGTAAACCAAGTATGAACACAAACTTCCTGACTGGGTATGGCTGCATTGCCCTCTACTGGTTGGCTATACACACAGTGCAGATAAACCCAGTGCCCATCATAGACAAATAGGCAGTTTACAGATTGGGAGGGCAAGGAAAATGATGTATGAGCTTCCCTTCAAGTGGTTTAGGAAAACATCAACCACATCCTGGAAAAAAATCTTCCTTCTAAGTTAGTCAAACATGCCAACTGCAATCATGTTGACTCAGAATGAGGCCCAACTGAATGGCAATGAATCTAAGTTAATTTTACAAAGCTTTTATCACAGGTGAGACTAACCTGTGGACTTCCAGACACCAACTCCCTTCACCTCCAGCCAACATGACCAATGATTAAGAAAAATGGTCCAACAGTTCCTGAAGAGCCATAGGATTCCTATTCCTGATCCATGGGCATAACAACAGTAGCTAACTTTACAGGGTTGCTTACACAAAGCATTTACACAAACAAAGGCAAAAAACAGAAGAAATAAATGTCTATAAAAATGTAACCAATGTAACTTACTGAAAAGTTAGAAAGAGAGATTTTGGTACCTGTTTCCTCTTTTCTTGAAGCACATCACACCATGAAGGGACCACGATGGAATTCTAAGCTGAAAGTATACGGGAAATTGCTAAAAATGTGTACACTGACACCTGCTATAGAAAAGTTGAATATTACTTTATGAGATATTAAATATTAATATCTGCTGTGAAAAACATCTCTAAAATATCACACCCTCTGCTAGTGACTTCAGATGGTGAGAGCTGACAGGACAGGTGCCAAAATGGGACTACAGTGGTACCTTGGGTTAAGTACTTAATTTGTTCCGGAGGTCCATTCTTAACCTGAAACTGTTCTTAACCTTAAGCACCACTTTAGCTAACGGGGCCTCCTGCTGCTACTGCGCTGCCGGAGCATGATTTCTGTTCTCATCCTGAAGCAAAGTACTTAACCGGAGGTACTATTTCTGGGTTAGCGGAGTCTGTAACCTAAAGCATATGTAACCCGAAGCGTATGTAACCTGAGGTACCACTGTATTAAAGCCACATCCACACCCTATATTTAAAGCAATCAACTTCCTCCCAAAGAATCCTGAAATTTATCAATTGGAGAGCTACTATTCCCAGCAACCTTAACAAACTATAGTTCCCATAATTCTTTGGGGGTAAAGCATGCAGCTGGATCAGGCCACAGAGGGCCCATCTAGTCCAACATCTTGTTCGCACAGTGGCCAACCAGATGCCTGTGGGAAACCTGCAAGCAGGACCTCAGCACAAGCCCTCGCCCATCCTGTGGTTTCCAGAAACTGGTATTCAGAAGCATTGATCCCTCCAACAGTGGAGGCAGAGAAGAACCATTGCATACCCTCCAACTTTTCTCTGATGAAAATAGGGATGTCCCATTCCATAATGATAATTTTACTATTTATACCCCACACATCTTACCGGGTTGCCCCAGCCACTTCCAACATATATAAAAACATAATAAAACATTAAACCTTTAAAAAAACCTTCCCTATGCAGTACAGGATTGCCTTCAGACGGCTCGGGGGTCAGACAACTCCATACCTTCCAACAAATAGGGGCATCCTAAGGAAAAGTGGGACATTCCGGGATCAAATTAGAAACCGGGACAGTTTCTCTAAATCAGTGACATCCCTAGAAAATAAGGACATTTGGGAGGATCTGCCATTGTGGCTAGTAGCCATTGGTAGCCCTTTCCTCCATGAATTTGTCCAGTCCTCTTTTAAAGCCATCTCAGCTGGTGGCCATCACCACCTCCTGTTGGAGTGACTTCCATAGTTTAACTCTGCTGCCGCATGGAAGGGATATATATGCTTGTGCACATGATTGTGAACTTCGTACATGCTTTTTGTGACTTATCACACTTGCTCCTTCTACCAGTTCATGGATGGTAGAAATAAAAGCCTTTTCTCCGAAACTATTCCTTGAGAGTCTGTTGACTCCCACTTCCCTTTCCCAGGCGCAATATTTTTCCCACCCGAGGGCAAAGCCTCATAAGGCTACATTTATTGGTGCGTTGGCCGGGAAAAACAGATTCCCTGAGGGCATGTATCTTGCGGATTTCCTCAATGGTCAGTATTGTAATCCTAGGGCTCAGTTCTGTCCTATGCGGCTCTCAAAGCCTTCCCTTCTGTTTCTTTCTGTCTGCCAATTCACATCCTTGCATTGTGCTGCTTCTATCCCAAGAAGCCACATGGTTCTACATACTGAAACACTCTTTCAGACTGTCTGCTTGTCCACTTTCTAATTCCTTCTGAATTCTTCATTCTCCATACCACCTTCACAATGAACTGCAGGGCAGAAACATTTTAAGTAAATCAATAATGCTGTTAGAAATGCTGTTGTGAGTCCCTTTGGAGACCCTGCTCAACAATCAGGATGCAAATTTAACTGATAAAGAAAGCCAGATGGAAAAGTTAAAATATACATACTTACCCTTGATCTAAAATGACACAAGTTGCTTGGACTGTTCCTGAGTTTCACCACTCTCAATTATTTGGTATTTTGTTGTGTTTTTACTTATCAGAGAACGAGTGGGTCACAAATAATTGCAAATAAATAAAATTAGACATATAACCCGTAATTCTAGTATTTAATCAATGTAGGATTTAAAAAGTGTTATGTGCTACACCAATACATTAAATACTTTATATAACATATTATGTAGTAATATGCCAAACTAATTATAGACATAGCATGAGTATTGTCTATGATGTATGAGATACTATATATTAAATCATTATGCTACACATATTTTTGTGTATTTCATTAAAAAATGTATTTATCTGTATATCTATTTATCTGTATCTCTATTGAAGGAGGTTAGGAGGAAGTGAGGTTTAGGTAACCTAAACATAGGTTAAAAATAAATACTAGTGCTATGAATTATTTATATTATTTATATAAAATTATTTAGATCCTTAAAGGGAAACACTTAATTTGCCTCAGAGTAAGACATCATGAATATAGCATGAGGCGCTTATGCATATTCATGGCCTAGTTTGCCAACGTCGGGGCCGAGGCCTGCCACGATTTTGCATAGCAACCGTCTCTAACTGCCATCCAGGCCGCCACCGTTTGCGCCCGAGGCGGCTTCCTCCTGAGCGACGGGTACGCCGGACCAATGGGAGCTGAGAGGCGGGCCCCCGAAACGGCGGAGTATTCTAGAAGGGGCTAGGACGCCACAACCCCCGCCCTGTCGGCGCCTGCGCAGGGACGCCCCTTTCTCTTATCACTCCCTTTCCTTTTCCTCGAGGCGGGCGGCCGACATGGCGGTGAAGGCGCTGAACCCCAAGGCCGAGGTGGCGAGGGCCCAGGCGGCTCTGGCCGTCAACATCAGCGCGGCGCGGGGCCTGCAGGACGTGCTCAGGACCAACCTCGGCCCTAAAGGAACCATGAAGATGTGAGGAGAGGGGAAGAATTGGGGGGATGGGAGAGGCCGGTGGGCGCGCGCGGGGGGGGAGGGGAAGGAGCGTGGATGCCGGGATGGGCGTGGCCACGTCGATCTCAGCCCACCCGCGTGGCGCTCGAGGGCGGAAATGGCGGCGCGTGCGCAGAGCGTGCCAGTGAACCCCGAGCCGACTAGGGACTCTAGACCAGCGTATGCATGTGTACAATGATTTGGTTAGCCCTGCTCATAGTAGACCCATTGGAATTAAGATTATTTAAATACTATGCTTTAATGTTGTAACCCGCCCAGAGGAACCTTCGGGTGAAGAGCGAGTAATAAATAAAAATAGTAATAATAATAATGGCACAACTAGTGTAGGCCATTAATTTTAGTGGGTCTGCTCTGGAGGAAAATGAGTAATAATATATAGTAATTTGTTATTTATGCCCCGCCCATCTGGCTGGGTTCCCATTGTCCAATTCGTCATTAATGCTATCGTTATTGATTGATTCCTAATCTCTCCCCCCCCCCCTTAGAAATGTTGAACTGTAATACTATGGCATCTGCCACTACCCTGGGGGTATGAGGTGAAGCAGAGTCAGGCCATTAGCCTACCAGGCTCTATTGCCCACAGCAGCGGTGGATAGGCTTTCAGGCTTGATGGATTTGCTTAAGATTTTTACTATCTAGCATTGAGATCCTCAAGCTATAGAGCCAGAACAAAATGATGGTGCAGGCTGAGCTGTACACCTAGAGTTAAGGAGCAGGGTGTATCTGAGCATGTGCTCAGCCAAATAATTTGCTTTGGTACCACAGACTTATCTCATCTTGGACTTCCATTCACAATTACAAATCTATTCTTTGTGAGCTGCTGCCATTTGGATGAGACAGCAGTGGGCTTGATGCATCCATAGTATGACTTGACCATATGTGATGATAATTCAAATGTGTCAAGAGTTCCCTCTCTTGCACAACTCCTAAGAGTACTGGAGTCATCTGTTGTTTGGTGAGGCAAAGCAGCTGCAAAGAAAATCAGGAAAGGAACCTGGGCCTGTTTGTTTTCATTTGTGTGTGTATGTATGTATGTATATATATATATATATGTGTGTGTGTGTGTGTGTGTATATATATATATATATATATATATATATACACACACACACACACACACACAAAAAAAAAAAAAACAGGGGCGGGCATAAAGTTTATCTCTGAGCAACTTGCAGTATACTTACTGTTAGCTGCCTGGGCAGCTTGCAGTAGACAAACGCATTTCTGACTCCAAATTCTAACAATAGGCAATAAACTACCCACCTCCTTGTGCCTAAATTATACTGGATGAGGGTGTCCTGGAGTGGGTTTTTGTATAAAAGGTCTGAGTTCAGTTTTGGCTTCCAAATAAAATCTTAGTCTTCTAGTTACTTAATTCTAAATGTATGTCTTTTGCAGCAGGGTCTGGTTGATGGATCTTGGGTGGGGCAGGGGGGAGCAGATCCCGGTCTGAAACTGGAGAGGTGCTGTCAGTAAGCGTCAACAATTGAGCTAGATGGAGAAATGTCCTGACTTGGTACAAGACAGCTTCTTATGTACTGAGTGGAGGGCAGCAATTTTTGGCTAGCCTTTCCCAAAATAGAGGATAAGCCTGTCCGTGGTTGCATATTACCTCCAGTATTGGTGTACTATGCCTCTGAATACAGTACCAATTGCTAGGGCATCATGAGTGGGAGAGGCTGTTTGTATTCATATCCTGCTTTTAGGCTTGCCAGAGGCATTTGGTTATCCATGGTTTGAACAGAATGCTGGTCCTAGATAGGCCTTTGGTCTGAACCAGCAGGGTTCATCTTGTACGCAGCTACAAGGACCCACCTGGCCTTTCACAAGTGGGCAGGCAGAGGTGCTTAGAAGCAGCTCCAACGTTGCTCCTCATCCTTCCCAAAAGAAGGACGAGTATCTGGTTGTGACATGATCCCTTTACCTAAAAAAAATGAGTCATTTTGCATATGCTGCCAGCAGCAGGGATGACTCTGCTATAATCACCTCATGTCCTCAGCAAGAGGAGGCTGGGACCAGAGGGTTGATGGCTGTGCTCTGTCCCCACACAGGCTTGTGTCTGGTGCTGGAGATATCAAACTTACCAAAGATGGCAACGTCTTGCTTCACGAGATGGTGAGTTCTTTTCTCCCCTGGAGTCCACTAAGAACATTGGCATAATCTGGAGGTTTGTGGTGGTAACTGTAGGCATGAAGAATTGGCAGCAGGTTGAACATAACTGCCCATCAGAGGTTCATAACTTGGAAGATTATAGGCAACCTTAAAACCATGAGGTGTATCCAACTAAGTCCTCATAGTGCACCCATTTAAATGGATAATCTTGACTTAGATCCATTGATATCAGTAACTTAATTGCATATGACTTTAGTTGGGTACAACCCCAGATGTCTAGTCCAGCCTTTCAGTTGCTGTTGAGCTCTGGCTCCCATCAGCCACCACAGTCAACATTTGGGGATGATGATGGGGATCCCAACAATAATTGGAAGGCTCCTCCAGATTAGGGAAGGGCAGATCTTCTTGAAGGATCACTCTTAGGTTGTGTCTTTTTTCTTTTCTTTGAAACATAGTTTTTATTTTCCTCTTTCAACTGTTTAGCATGGTTGCATTGGGATATATCTTTGTTTACCTCAGAGCATATGAAAATTAACATGCAGTTTTGAAGTGACTGTTCGCCATAAAAGCCTGGTTCCTTCTCTGGTTCGGATCGTGGCATAAGATGCCAAAAATACCTATGCAAGGTTCAGTGTTGGGCTGATGGGAAAGCACACTGATGAAGAATAACTCTTTTGGCTGTTGTTCCCCTTGTACCTCGCAGCAAATCCAGCACCCGACAGCCTCCTTGATTGCCAAAGTAGCGACAGCGCAGGATGACATCACTGGCGATGGGACCACTTCCAATGTTCTCATCATTGGGGAATTGCTCAAGCAGGCAGATCTCTACATTTCAGAGGTGTGTAGCAACTTTCTTACTTTTTTATTTGCCCTTTGCTGGGTTGTGGGGGTTTGTTTGTTTGTTTGTTTGTTTGTTTTTTAGGTGCTTGGCTGCTCTTTAGTTTCAAATTAAATAAGTTCACTTACGAGGTTTCATCGTTTTAGTGATGCTGGCACAAGCCTTTGGATGAAGAAGAAATGGATGATACAGGAGGAATTTCTGTTGTAGTCTCTGACACTAGAATGTATATTTTTGGAAGGGGGTGGAGCTCATCTGTCTGGCATCTTTACTGCGGAGCTGGACTTCTGTGTTTCTTTAGACCAGGGGCTGATGGGAGTTGTAGTCCGAAACAGCTGAATGGCAGCAGTTTGGGGGAGGCTGCTTTCTTCATACATCTGCTTCTTTGTGGTGCAATCAACAGTTGGCTGTGTGAAAATTTATGGAGCTTTCAAATCCCATTGCACGGTGAACACCCAAGTGAGCTCTGTAGTTCCCTTGGCATAACTCTGTGCTAGAGTAACCTGTGCTTTACCCTCTGCATTTCAAGGAACATATTTCCTTTCAAATGTATTCAAAAGGACAGGACAGTTGATCCTTGGGAGCAGACTTATTTCTTGATGAAAAATTGACAAGATTCTTGAAGGGGAAACTTTTTACTGCCTTCACAGATTTAAAGGCAGGTTTTGATTCTGATCTCCAGGGTCAGTTATGGCAGAAACTGGATGATGCTCTTGTGAAAGGCTTCTTTGCCTTATTAAGGCTTATAAGGATATACCCATTACCCGGGGAATTAGGAAAGGATGTATATTCTTGTCCCTACTCCATTCAATCCGTTTTTAAATGATCTTGTGGATCTGTTACATTGTGAGATTCCAGTATGGCTGATGTCCCCCCCCCCCCCCCCCCGCTTTGCCCAATAGCGCATGACTGAAAATATTGAGAGGGTGGTGGAAGTGTGCAGAAATTTTTTAATTGTTTGGTTTGGTGTTAGGGTTTGCACCCTCGAATAGTCACGGAAGGGTTTGAAGCTGCCAAGGAAAAAGCCCTCCAGGTCTTGGAGCAAGTCAAAGTGGTCAAGGAAATGGACCGGGAGACTCTCCTGGACGTGGCCCGGACCTCCCTCCGCACCAAGGTCCATGCTGAGCTTGCCGATATCCTCACAGAGGTGAGCATTCAAGAGCCCTTTTAGTTTTCCACTTCAGGAGAAAAAGAGGTGAGCTTTCACGTTTTGATTGGGAGGAAAGCAGCAGTGGAGGCTGGTCCATTGGGGGGGGAGGGGTTGCCCCACCAGCCTCTACTCAGCCTGGCCACACCTGCTGGCCTTCTTACCTGCAACCAATCAGGAGGTGGCCCCGCCTCTCATTGCCTCTGGCTCCGCCTACCATAGGTGTTCTGGCCTTCCTCCCAGTCTTATGGCCGTCAGCTCCCACTGCATCAGCAGAGGGTAGATATTTGGGGAGAGGCTTGCTAGGTCTTGGAGTGGCCTTTGATGGGGGCTGCTTTTTCTCTTTCCAGGCCGTCGTAGATGCCATTCTGGCCATCAGAAAACCAGAAGAACCAATAGACCTGTACATGGTGGAGATAATGGAGATGAAGCACAAATCTGAAACAGACACAGCGTAGGTACAATGGAAGGGGTCTGTCCTTTAAATCGTTCTTTACATTTCTTCTTCCACTGCCTTCCTACTGAAAATCACACAGCTGTCACTGTGTTGCATTTTCTGCTGCTGAGGAGATGGCAATGTGCTTAACTCTTTCCATGTGGCAAAGAGACAGAAGGCATACATGCTGTGGCCAACAGCCCCCCTTTGTCCATGCCAAGGATGCCGTTCTCCAGATGGTCTCAGTTAGAGGTTCTGAGCTGTGAGAATCAGACTGGCGTAAGCTTAAGGGGCATGGATGAATTCTGTGTTGGCTTTGACAGTGGCCAATGGAGTCAGACACCATGCAAAATGAAAGTTCCTGCTGTGGACACTCCTAGCGGTATGCTGCATATGTGGTAGCCTGCCCAAGTCTGGAAGGGATACAGGTCTAAATTGTTTGCCACATATTAGGAGTCAGGATGGTAGTAGAAAGCAGGTGGCTGCGCATAGAATAAACAGGACACAAAGGTTGTTTAATCAGTTTACAATTTGATGATTCAAACACAGTTAGAGTTGGAAGGGACCCAAAGACTTTATTCCTAGCTTGGTATTTGGTTAAATTGGAAATACTAATTGTTGCTGCTGTAGTTTTGCTTGTTTACAATAGAATTGTTTAGCTGTTTATTGGTTGTATTTAAATTATTTTGTAGTTAGTGTGTATTGTTTTCCTCTGTTTATTATTATTCTGTGTTTCCCCACTCTGGGATTCAGTGAAGAGCAATAAAGATGATATTGGAGGGGAGGGGAGTTTCCTTTGTAATATGACTTTTCCTTAGACAAGTAGAATTAAATATCAAATTAATTAACCTAGGACAAAATTCTCAATAAAATACCGTAATATGTGAAATAAAAACTTCTTCTTAACAGGCTGATCAGGGGACTTGTCTTGGATCACGGCGCTCGCCATCCAGACATGAAGAAGAGAGCTGAAGATGCTTACATTCTCACTTGCAATGTATCACTAGAATATGAAAAAACGTATGTATGCGATGAGGGTGGCAGGCTTAATTGGCTGTAGGCTGGTCTGGTCTTCACATTCATGGGAGGAGTTTTTTGGCATCACTTGAGTGTGCTTCCACCTATGTGCTTACTGTGGTGAGTTTCCAATCATGTTTTTTCTGTTCCTAGAGAGGTGAATTCTGGATTTTTCTATAAAAGCGCAGAAGAAAGAGAGAAGCTAGTTAAAGCAGAACGGAAGTTCATTGAAGATAGAGTGAAGAAAATAATAGACCTGAAAAGAACTGTGGTTGGAGAGACAAATAAAGGTTTTGTAGTAATCAACCAAAAGGTGAGGGAGTTGGAGTGAGGAGCTCAGAATTGATTGGGACAGTTTTCTAAGAATAGACCTTTCATTGCAGTAGTTGCCTTTCAAACTACAATCTGTAACATTTCAAAATAATATTAATTTCTATTTTTTCAGGGGATTGACCCTTTTTCCCTAGATGCTCTTGCAAAAGAAGGAATCGTCGCTTTGCGCCGAGCAAAACGAAGGAATATGGAGAGGTCAGTTTCTGGAAGGGTGGGAGGAAACATCTTGGGCACCAGTTTTATAAAGTTCATAAGATTTATCTACTACTTGATTGTGCAAGATCTCAAAACAGTTTACAAAAAGAATAAAACAATAAGATTTTTTTTTTTTTAGTAAAAGCGAAACAATCAAAAATTCAGTATTCTAAATATTTGGTAAGGCTTGTGTAAATAAAAATGTTTTTTAGCAGGTGCCAAAAAAACAGTGCAGGCACCTGCTGAATGTCAACAGTCAGGGAGTTACAAATGTGGAATGGATATTTTGGGGCACTTGTAGCAGTGCAAATTCAAGAGGGCATATATGAGAAAGGCAATCTTACAAGTAGATTGGTCCCAAATTATTGACGGCTGTGTCTACTCATAGAACCTGGCCTGGTGGCAAATCAGCAAGCAGTGCAGATCTGAGCATATAGTAGTTCTTACAGTGATCGGCTGTTCTGGAAACAATTGAGGAAGAGCCTGAGAGAGCTGGTCTTGGGCAGAGTTGGTGGAAAGGGCCCACTTCTCCCACATGGAGCCAGCTGTCCTGGCTGCTGCTGAGCTGGTCTCTGGTCAGGGGGAGAGAAGGCCTGATGGAACTGCCATAAGACAATTGCGAAAAGGGATACTCTTTGTGCTGGAGTGATGCACAGCAGCTCTGGGAGGAGGGTAGACTTCTCTTGTGCCATGATTCTAAGTGCAATTGGAAGACCATCAGCACTGGTTTCAGTGAATCTTTGCTTCCAATATAGCTTCGCACTGCTGACTCCAGTTAGTTGTGTTTAGCCAAGCTGAATTTATTCTTTAGTAGGAATGGGTACCTAGTGCTCTGTAGATGATGTACAGTGGTACCTTGGGTTAAGAACTTAATTCGTTCTGGAGGTCCATTCTTAACCTGAAGCTGTTCTTAACCTGAAGCAGCACTTTAGCTAATGGGGCCTCCTGCAGCCGCTGCACGATTTCTGTTCTCATCCTGAAGCAAAGTTCTTAACCCGAGGTACTATTCCTGGGTTAGCGGAGTCTGTAACCTGAAGCGTATGTAACCCAAGGTACCACTGTACTGCAACTCGCATCAGGGATGGCCCGGTGTTCAGGGATGGTGGTGGTTGGAGTCCAACACCACCTCCGGGATAGTGCAGGCAGCTTTCAAGAAGCCAATCAACCAGTGCTATTGGTTAGGTTCAACTGCGTGATCTTAAATGCTGAAACATGACTTTTTCCCACCTCCCAGGTTGACCCTTGCTTGTGGAGGCGTTGCTATGAATTCTGTGGACGACCTCTCTGTGGACTGCCTGGGACATGCAGGACTTGTCTACGAATACACACTGGTATGTGTCACCTTCTCCTTTCACATTCCTGGCAACAGTTTTGTTTCTGTGACAAGTGTTGCAAATTGGGAAACTCCCAAATGAAGTCTCTTAATGCCTTCTGGATCAGTGAAGGCTTCAGTACCTGCATAAGTTTTGCCAAATGGTGGTAAGATTCCCCCCCCCCCCAATAGTATTACACAATTTTCTTTTGTTGCTCAGTTAATTGGAAAATGCAACTTGGACCACTGAGTTAAAAATAAATAAAAGCATCTCAGGGAGTATAGTCAGTAGACTGCCTTTGCTGGTGCCTGGTAGATTGGGCCAGGGAACCAGGTAGAGGGCCTTCTCGGTAGTGGCAACCGCCCTGTGGAATGCCCTCCCATCAGATGTCAAAACGATAAACAACTACCTGACATTCAGAAGACATCTTAAGGCAGCCCTGTTCAGGGAAGTTTTTAATGTGTGATATTTTAGTGTTTTTTGGTTTCTATGGAAGCCGCCCAGAGTGGCTGGGGAGGCCCAGCCAGATGGGCGGGGTACAAATAAATTATTATTATTATTATTATTATTATTATTATTATTATTGTGGCATTTATAACACTCAAATAATTCATTTCCTCATCTTCTTGGCCCCAGGGTGAGGAGAAGTTCACATTCATTGAAAAGTGCGACAACCCTCGTTCTGTGACGCTGTTGATCAAGGGGCCGAATAAGCACACGCTGACACAAATCAAGGATGCTGTCCGGGATGGATTACGTGCTGTCAAAAATGCCATTGAGGATGGTGAGTGGGTATTAGAAGCACTTCATAAGGCTTTGATGGGCAGGGCATGGTGGGTTAAAAGGGGAAACTTTGATTTTGCTACATCTTCTCTAGCAATGGTGGTGGTAGTTCAGTACCTAAGGGGGGAGAGCCCCCCACAAAACGCCCCAAATGGTGTGGAAATAAGAATACGAATTCTGTATTGTTAATAACATAAGAAAGTGTCCAAAATATGTAATTTGAACAGTCCTGTGCAACCACTTGTAAAACAATGAGCAGCAGAATGTTACAGTTGAAAGGAACAAACATATAATAGTCAAAAGGATGCACATGTTGCCTTGAATTCAAAGCTCTGTCACATTGTCCTTTTTGCAGGGTGTGTGGTCCCAGGTGCCGGAGCCGTGGAGGTGGCTATAGCTGATGCCCTCGTGAAGCATAAGCCCAGTGTGAAAGGAAGAGCCCAGCTGGGAGTCCAAGCTTTTGCTGATGCTCTGCTTATCATTCCAAAGGTCTGCTTGATGGGAAAATAAATCAATTTAAGGTGTTAAATTTACTTAGTTTTCTACTCAGTGGTTAAGGCAGCTGGGCTGAGGGAAGTTGTATCTGGAATGCACCAGGCTGGCAAAGGCTGGGTTAAGGAGAGAACCATAAATAAAATCTCCAAAAGGTGCTCCAATTGCAGAGGAAAGAATGCAGCTGGAAGGGCAGGTTAAAAGGAAGATGAGGACAGACCGAAATCTGAAGTGACATGTGTCATGAGTGTTGGCAGTTGTGGGGAGAAACCTGAATTTTCTTTGTGTTGTGATTCTTTCTCAGGTACTTGCTCAGAACTCTGGCTATGATCCACAAGAAACGCTTGTGAAAGTTCAGGCTGAGTACGCAGAATCCGGGCAGCTGACTGGTGTGGACCTCAACTCTGGTAAGGGAAAGCGTGCAGTAAAATAGAGGTTGGCTTGATCTCAAGAAGGGTTGGGACCCTGATGAATTGTTTGAAGCCCTTCTGGATTTCAAACTTGGTGGAAGTGGAGGAGAAGTTGGCTGAGGAGCCCCCAAAACTGCTTATTTGACTTTCAAGTATTCTTCGTGTGGCTCTGAGTAATTATTTAAGGAGAAACAAACTCTCACCCAGAACCCAGCCTCTGGAGAGCTGTTCAGAATTCCAGCTTGGTCTAAACCAGTTCATTTGGCATGCTTACCTCTGTAGAAACCACTGAGATGGGGTTAGTTGTATGAACTGGTTGGGGGTCAGCTCTTCCTTTATGAAATGGGTTGGGGTTTTTAAAAAAAATAAAGTCAAACTGGTCTGTGTGAGGTGTTCTTGACTGTCCGACCTCCAACAGAGTGAATTCTAAACCATAGAAAACCTGGGCATTGAGGACTATGGCAAATGTCCAATCCCAGATCCAGTCCCCACCATCTCCAGGTAGGATTGGGAAAGGCCTCTATATGAAGCCAAGGAGAGCCGCTGCCAACCTGTGTAGAGCAAAAGTTGCTTACTCCTCTCCAGCTCCATGGTTTTGGACCAGCGCTCCTCAACATCTCTGAGCAGTGGCTGATGGGCTCATAGGAGCCCCAAGAATGGCTGAAGGGGCTGTAGATCAGCTGCTTAGGGTGGTTACAGTTCTGAACCAGGTGGGCCAGTGGTAGAAGTTCTTTGGTGTAAGGTTGATCAAGACCTATAGAAGCCTACTGTTGCCTCTCCCCCCCCCCCCACCTCTTGGAATAAGATGTAGGTCATCATTTAGCTTCTCTAGGCTTCACTTCAGGTTTTGTGTGCTCAAGGCAGAATTGAACCCAGGCTTCGCGGCCTAAAGCACACACGAGCCTGTGAATAAATTTGTTCAGTCTCCATTATTGTTTGAAGTATGTCAGTCAGCTACAGCATTGCCGTTGGCTTTTAAACATTTCTTTCTTGTGTTTTCCAGGTGAGCCAATGTTGGCGGCGGCAGCTGGAGTTTGGGATAATTACAATGTTAAAAAGCAGCTGCTTCATTCAAGGTAAACGTTTTTACAGCTAGCAGAAGTTGGCAGTTAAAAGAAGAAACCATTTGCTTTTAAAGGGCTTGGCTTGCAGTCCTTCACAGATCCGTTGGGCAGTCAAGTCCAGTTGCATTTAGTAATGCTTCCTTTTCAGCAGGCTGGGATGGTTTTGCGCTAGACTTTGCCTGTAGTCCAAAACAGCTAGAGGGGAACCTGGCAAAGGATGGGGTAAACAAATGATTGGGCTTGGAAGCTTTCAGGGGTTTCTGTGAGGGGGCAAATATGAAGCATACATATTCAGAAGGCTGTATAGGAAGTAATACGAAGGAGGGAGGGAGGATGTTGGTTGCATTCCACAATCAATGAAATTTCTCTTTTCTTTTCTCTCCTCTCTCCTCCCTCCCCGTTTTTCTCTTCTAGCACCGTCATTGCAAGCAACATTCTCTTGGTTGATGAAATTATGCGTGCCGGGATGTCTTCTCTCAAAGGCTGAGCTGAAAAGCTGGCTTGAGGGCAGAGTGTCTCTTACAAGCAGCCTCTGGAACGAGTTCAAGGTGTCCCCCCGTATCCCTCCCTGCACAATTTAGGTGGATTTTCAGGCCAGCACGAGGAATTGGAGCTCTGCCTTTGGGAAACTCTGGCCACTCACAGATGAAAATTGTTAGCTTCTGTTACTATTTATTTTTTACATGCACTGACTGACTTAATACATCTGAAGTTACTGTCTTTCTACCCAATAAACAGTTCTGCTCTCTGCTTCGACTGTAGCAATGTCAATTTATGCCAGTCTGTTCTTTCGTCTCTTGCTCTCAGTCGCTGTTCCTGGCTTCTCTGTGTTGTTGGCAGGAGATTTAAGAGTTAACCCCCCCCCAGCCACCCTCCTTCCAGGTTGACTTCTGACCAATAGCAAGGAGGGTGTTTTCTCAGGTCTTGATAAGCTGGTGGGGAAGGGGGTGTTTCCAAGACAATTGCAGAGGTGAATCTTGTCCTCTGGCGCATGTTCATCTTGCTCCATGGGCAAATGAGCCTGGTGAAAAATTATTCTGTAATGTATCTCACCGCCTTTGGCATGGAGATGGCTTTCTTTACAGTACCCTACCAGAGAATTTTGGCTGCTACCCATTACCTCATGTCAGCGGATGAATGTTCTTTTCAGACTGGGGGAGATAAACAGAACCCCAAAACCAGAGAGAGAGGAAGCTTAAGGGCATGCTTGGTCCACAGAAAAGAACAGTCTATACCTGATTTTTAAACCAGTGCTTCTCAAAAGCTGATTGTGGGATTACCTGGGGGGACCTTAAGAATTAAGGGGGTGATGGAAAGCTGATGTCACTTGGTCAAGTTTATTTAACTAGTTTGAATTGCATTTTGAATAAATTGTTGAATTTTATAGCATTTTTTCCCTTAGTGGATTGTGAGGTTTTCAACCTTTTGGGGTCCACAGCTCCCCTGACCACCTGCATTCTTTCTGTGGCACCCTTGTGGGGCTCAGGAGCCCAGTTAGGCCACCCTTTGCCTGCAGAGCTGGCAGCCTATCACCCTTTTTTGAACACCCTCCCTTGTGGAGTGTTCCCTCAGCCTTTTCTCCTCTCCTTTCTCCTTGGGATCCCTCCAGGCAACCACTGCTGCGGCCCCTGGTCTCTGAGCTGCCCCCCTGCCCCAAACCACAGTTTTAAAGGGTAGGCTATGGGGCACCGGGGATGAGTTTATGAAACTGAAGCAATGGGGACTTGAAAAAGATTGGGAGCCACTGGTCTGAAGATTGCTTTTCCAGCAATCAGAACCTGCTTGGAAGCCCCCAAATGAGGATGTGAACGCGGCAACCCTATTCTTTATACTCGGCAACTGATTGCTGTAGACTGCATTTGCAGCTGGAGGTTCCATTTATGCAGCAACCCTAACATGGCCCAATAGACCTCTCAATCTTCCACATGTTTGCCCAATCTTTTCAACAGGCCTCAACCAGCGACCATGTGAATCAAAGCATGAGTGGCCATTCATGTATTGATAAGATTTGGGGCTCCTCCAGGGCCATTTCCCATCCTTGGGAGCAACATCCGAAGGGCTGCAGGTGAGGCAGTCCTGCCCTAAATGAATGTCAGGATCCCTCCTTTTGAGTAAAGGTTCTCTACTCGCATCCCCTTGGCCTTGTTTTTGTACTGGTATCCATGATATGTCCAGCTTGCTCCTTGGGGCAGAGACCTTTAATTCTCGTGTCATTCCATAAGGCAGCCCTGGGCGGGTGGGTGTCACATGCAGCCTTTGCTACAATATTTTGCTTCAGAGTAAGAATGCAGAGGATAACTAAAGACAAATGGTATTTTTAAGAATATTACAACAAATTTTAAATGGTAGTCTTTCCAGCTTGCTAATAAGAAATCTGCGATTCCTGCATTGCAAGGGGGTTGGAATAGATAATCCTAGGGCGTCCTGTCCAGTTCTCCAGTTCTACGATTGCTTTGATATCTTGATGGCTGCCTTTTGATATAGCCCATGCATTTACCTGTTAATAATTTGGAAGAGAGGCCTATTAAAAATCATTGTCACTAATAATTCAGGTTATTTATGTACGCAACAACTGGTCCCTGTTTTGTTAGCCCCAAAATAGAAAGTGAGCGAGGTCGCAACCAAAGAGGATTGGCAACTTGAGTTGACAGAATATGCAGAACTTGTACATTTAACATATAGAATAAGAGAGCAAGAAGAACATACATTTAAAGAGTGGAAAACATTTATTGAATATATGGAAAATATACAGCTGAAAACGCTGGCAACAGAGTAGCTAAATATTTTTTGGCGGATATAAAAGTGGAACACTGATTTGAATGGTTATAGTAAAATATGCAAGGAAAATATGTAAAATGAACTATGGAAAGAGAAGAAGGGAAGTCACTGGATATTTTTTGCAGTTTGTAAAATGTTTATTTGAAATTGTAAAACAAAGTTAATAAATTATTATTTTTTAAATCCTTCCAAAACAGGGAAGCAGAGTCATGCACTCAGCGCAGTTTTATTTTTTATGGGGGGAGGGGAGAGAAAACGAAAAGAAAGCTTCCCACGTGCTCTTTCCTCGGCTGACCCCGGAAGCGATTCCTTGCCTTGCGCTCGGTTCCCTTTGCTGCCTTCAGCTGCAACTCAATTCTGGGCGCGGGAAGGAGTCGGCGGGCGTCTCTCTCGCTCCCACTGCCATGGCGTCCGGACCGGCGTCGGGGCGCCGCGGCGTCGGGGTGCTTTGGGCCGGTCTGATCTCCGCCTGGGCGCTGGCCGGGAGCAGCTCCCAGCAGCCCGGTGAGTCGCCCGCCCGACTTCCTCCTTCGGATCGCAGGCAGGAGAGTTTCTCCAGGCTGGTCTTCCTCCTCATGGGTAGACCTATGCCTTGCTTGCCCCCCTGGGGAAGTTGCATGAAACAGATTTCAGCCTTGCAAGGCAATTATTCTTATTGAAGATGCATGAAACAGATTTCAGCCTTGCAAGGCAATTATTCTTATTGAAGATGCATGAAACAGATTTCAACCTTGCATAGAAATTATTCTTACTGAACCTTCAGCAATGGGGGCTGCTCAGACATGGCTTCATTAGGATCGCTGAGGTTAATGAGCCTGGTTAGGAGTATTTGGTGTCCCTATCTTCAGGTGTACTTGTGCAATGCAGGTGTGAGCACACGGACACTGATGCATCAAACTTATTTCAGACTTAGATACCCATCATCTTTCCCTTCCCTGTTTTCAACCACTGCAAATGGGCATACTGGAACGATTCCCCTTGGTGCCCTAACATTTAATGGTGTCCCCTGTTGGTGGATGCTAATATAATTCAGGCATATTTTTTTCTGCAGAGACATCATTTCATATAATCGTAGCGTTGGAAGGGACCCAATGGGTCATCTAGTCCAACCCGCTGTAAAGGCAGAAAGGTAGGAATCGTAACCACCATTTTTGTGTGTTTTGACTCTCTATCCCTGTTGATTTACACCCTCCTCTCAGCAGACGACAGTGTGGTGCGGCTGTCTGGTGGGGTGTTCCAAATCGGGGCAGGTTTCTTGGATGGTAAAAAAGGAGACGGAGCCTTCAGGATAGTCAAACCGTTCCTGGTGGACAAATATCCAGTCACCAACAAGGACTTCCGGTAAGGAATAAATCCCACGCTTGCTTGAGGCTGGCTGGGCTCCTGGGTCCATGGGAATGTGGCATTGCAAAATTGCAATGATTTCTGTCTCAATAGGACATATGAATAGGACTTCAGAGTGTTCAACATGTTCTGCATATAGTTTATTTTTTATTTCATTTATAAGAGTATTTCTAAGCTGCCAGCTCGTTTCCCATGCCTGTTCTACACTGGCTGGCAGCAACAGGGTGCTAATTCCAGCTCTGGCTGAAGACGTCAGGGATTTGAACCCGAGACCGTCTGCATGCAAAGCACATCCTCTGCTGCTGAGCTATGAGGGCTCTTCCCTGAAGCAGATATTGAGAAAATTCAAATATTGGCTATATATGATGCTCTATGTAGTTTAACTGTCCAGTGGGAAGTGTTCAGATTAGGACCAGTGTAACTGATGGCAAAAAAATGATGGTGCTTTCCTCTACATTTATAAAACTATGCATGAGGTTGAGAAAGCGGACAGAGAAAAGCTTTTCTCCCTCTTTCTCGTAACAATAGAACTCATGGGCATGCAGTGAAAGTGAATGTGAGAAGATTCAGGGCGAATAAAAGAAAGTCCTTCATGCAGTGTATAGTTAAACTCTGGAACTCACTCCCACTGGAGGCATTGATGGCCACCAACTTGGATGGCTTTTAAAGAGGATGAGATGAATTCATGGAGGAAGAGAGGGCTATCAGTGTCTACTAGCTGTGATGGCCGTAGTCTGTCTCCATGGTTGGAGGCAGTAATGCTTCTGAATGCCAGTTGCTGGAAGCCTCAGGAGTGGAGAGGGCTCCTGGGCTCAGGTCATGCTTGCGGGTTTCCCATTAAGGGCATCTGGTTGGCCAGCGTGAGACCAGGTTGCTGCCTAGATGGGCCATAGACCTGGTCCAGCAGGTTCTTTTTATGATCCTGCTATCTCACATCTCCCATCCAGTAGCCTCCCAGGATGTTTATGGTTGGGAACATAATAGGTAGAAAAAGAAAATGGGTCAAGAGAGGTGTTCAGATGTGCTGGTTGAGAAAAGTTGGACTGTCAATCAAAGCAAGCTGATGGGAGTTGTTGTCCAAAGCAGCTGGAGGGCACCAGGTTGGGGGAGGCTGATCTAGGGATTTGTGTCTAAGTTCCTGGTTTGAAAACCAACAGGGAGTTTGTGAGAGACCAGAAATACAAAACAGAAGCTGAGCAATACGGGTGGAGCTTTGTCTTTGAGGATTTCGTCCCCGAAGAGCTGAAGAAGAAAGTGACACGGAAACTCGAGGTAGGGGACAGCCCTAGAGACGAAGGGTGTTCCTGGTGGGGCCTTAGGTCATGGGGGTAAATGTCCATCACAGGCCTGTTCCTGCAAACGATATGTTTCCTCCCCCCGAAGATTCTGGATGTTGTCCCTCCAAAAACTGAGACTTGCCAAATCCTAAAGTTTCTGTGCCATGCTATATAAAAGGCTAGCTTGATGCTACCTGCCCATGGTTTGCCCTGCTCTCAAGCCATTGGCCAAGCTTCTGTGATGTCACTAGTAATACCTTTTTCCTAAAACAGGACATAGTTATTGTAAGGGGGGAGGTGGGCTGTATTAGCACTGGTGAGATTTTTGCTTTGAACACACTTTTCTTCCTCCTTTTAGTCTGCCCCGTGGTGGCTTCCTATCGAGAAAGCATTTTGGAGACAGGTGAGTCTTACGTAGGGGCAGGGGAATGTTCATCCTTCTATAAGAGTGATGTCACTGAAATGGTCCATGTTGGCATCCAAGGAAAGGGAGTAAAAAGTGGCCATTAGCTGGAGCCCACAGATCATCATAGAGCCTATTTTTGGAAACCGCTTTGAGGTTTTTCAAGCGATGTATGAACTCTGTGAAATAAAAAAATAAAAATGTCACAGTTCACAACCTGATACACCAGATCCTTATTTCCATCCACCTGTCGCAACAAGTAAAAGAACGTCCTGCTTCATGCAATGCCTAGTTAAACTTTGGAACTCCCTCCCACTGGAGGCAATGATGGCCACCCACTTGGATGGCTTTAAAATAGGATTAGGCAAATCCATGGAGGAAGAGAGGGCTATTGATGGCTGCTAGCCAGGATGGCTATACTTTGCCTCCGCAGTCGGAGGCAGTGATGCTTCTGAATATCAGCTGCTTGAAGCCACTGTGGGGGCCAGTGCTCTTGTGCTCAGCTCCTGCTTGCAAGTTTCCTAGGAGAGGTCACCAGGAGAACAGGATGCTGCACTAGATGGGCCAAGACAATGTCAGACGATTGACACTTGTCAAAGTTCAAGGGAGGTTGCTTTAACTTGCATCCATCTGTCAGTGTCAATTAGCTGGTTGTCAGTTACAGGGAGCCCCTCTGAAGTTTCTGCAGAGGGGAAATTGCTCCCCAAAACAGAACTTTTTTTCCAGAGAAATCAGTTTGTCTTCAAAGCGCTGGAGGAAGCTCTTTCAATGCAAGCCACTTCCTCCTCCTCCCTTGGCTACACTAGGAGGCTAGTTTGGTGTTTGCCCCAGACAGGAGAATGAGGAACAGGCTCGCCCCTCCACTACCCAGATTAGGGCTATGGTTCAGACTTTTTTCGGGGCCCCTTTGTCCCATAAACTCCTCCCCACTGCCCCCTACCCCCTACCCTATAAAAAGCATTGTGCAGAATAGCGATTTGCATGACCCGCTAAAGAAGATCATAACACAGTGACATTCAAAACAGTTACAATTAATTGCACATTTACTCAAAAATCCTGGTAAGACTATTTACGGTAGTTTAATTAAGTCAACAAAACTGATGCACTTGATCCAGGGATCAAGCTTCTCTGATAGTCAGCAGTGGCCGCCATCCTGGGTCTGCACTGGTGCTCTGTGTCATCGTTGTTTACTGATACTGTGGGCTGGTTCAAGGCCTACTCAGAGTAACCCCAATCAGCCCGCAGGTCCCGGATCTGGCATCAAGGAGAGGCTGGACTTCCCGGTGCTGCACGTGAGCTGGAACGATGCCCAGGCCTTCTGCGCGTGGAGAGGGAAGAGGCTGCCGACCGAGGAGGAGTGGGAGTTTGCTGCCAGGGGGGGCCTGGAGAGTACGTAAGCGAAGGGCCTGGGGTCGCAGTGGCGGTGGCGGCAGCTTCATCTGGTCAGCGTATCCAGACCAGGGGAGAGCAGGCTAAGTTTTTTTGGGGGGGAAACCCTCATCCAAAGAGACTAGCCTCTGAGCACAAAGCTGGCTCTGAAAGGCTTTAGACAAATTGTCAGGGCACGGGGAGGAGACAAAAACGAGGTTTAAAAGTATTTCGTTATTGCTGGCAGCTGTTTTTGTGCCCTGGATTCCTATAAAGTGGGGCAGGGGCTATTTTTTCTCCCCTTTCCTCCCTTCCTCTCTCTCTCTCTCTCTCTCTCTCTCTCTCTCTCTCTCTCTCTCTCTCTGTGCTACTTTCTTTTCTTTCTCTCCCCTCTCTCTGTGCCACCCCCTTAACCCTCACTTCCCCCCCATTCCATCCATGTGAAAATTAGGCCTTCTAGGACCACATAGGCAGTACAAGTGGTAGCAGATTTGTGAGGGGTTCTCTGGTTAAAGTGGGGAGTGTGGCATAAGAAGGACTCCCCCCCACACTCTAAGGCTACATGCACAACAGGTTTCAGGATTGGGGCGTCAATTTAAGTTTAGCCCAAAGGCAGCAAAACCGTTCTGACCATCTCTCTCTCTCTCTCTCTCTCTCTCTCTCTCTCTCTCTCTGAATTCAGGCATTGGGGCGGGGGGCAGGGTAAGATTTCCAGCTGAGCTGCTGCTGTTCCCCTTCTGCATCATCATCAGTCGTTTTAATTTAACATTTTTAGGATAGGATTAAAATCACCCTTTCCTGCTCACGTGGTTTGATAAGAGAAGGTGGGATTTGTGTGTGTAAACATGTTGGAACTGATAAAACCAGCTTAAAAAATGACCTTTTCTAAAAAAAATAAAAATGACCTTTTCTTTTCCCCTCCCTATTTTTTGCCAGACAGGTTGTATCCTTGGGGGAACAAATTCCTCACCAACCGTACGAACCTCTGGCAGGTAGGAAAACTGGAGAGCAGGGCTTTGGGAACCTTGGTTCCAGCCTTCCCCCAACCTGGTGCCCCCGGCTGAGGAGAGTTGTAGTCGGAAACACCTGGCATACAGCTTACTAGTCTTCCGTTTGTGTTTTGTCCTGACTCCTATTTATTTATTACATTTATATCCTGCCTGTCCTCTAAGGAGCTCTAGGTGGCATATCTAGTTCTCTCCCCGTTTGTTCCTCACAACAGCCCTGCGAGGTAAATTAAGCTGAGAGGCAGAGTGGTTGCCCAGCAAGGTTCATGGCTAAATGCGGAGGGTGCGGATTTGAACCCTGGTCTCTCTGAGGCCCTAGTCTGACACTCTAACCACTATGCCACAGCTGGCTGTTGAAGACTGGCCCCTTCTGCAGGAGTCTCTGTGACTGCAATATTTTACCAGCCTCCGGGGATTCTTAGGAAAGCGACAAAGCAACACCCAAACTTTGGAACTCCCTGCCTCTTGACATCAGGCAGGCGCCTTCGCCTGTTAAAAACATTTGTTTCGATGAGCTCACCTAGATGTTTAGAAAGCTAATGAAAATTTTAATTCTGTTTTTAGTCTATTGTTATTTCAGCTTTTCAAAAGCCTGAAATGATTGCTGTTATTTTTGCTTATCAATAGCATTACTGTCTTATCATTTTTGTAATCCCTTGAGGTGTTTTTTTCTATATGAAATAAAATAAAAAGCTTGTATCCCACATGCCTTTAACTCTGTGGCGTGGCCACACTTGGAATATTCTGTGCAGTTTTGGCAGCTGCATCTCAGAAAGCCACCTGGGCATTTCCTGCCTAGTGTAAACCTCCTGTTTTTATTATGATAAACAAAATAAGCCAAAGACAAGGAGCATAAAGAAAGACCATTACAGCACGTTGAAAGCAACATACGGTTGGACATTATCATTGAACTTGTTACAAATGTTACGAAAAATACAAATGAACCTGGTTTATATGTATTATTTTGCAGTAAGTCAATTAATCATAGTTACTGTAAATTATTTTTTCTCGATCCATTTGGATATGCAGGCAACCCCCAGTCTGTTCCAGGTCATCTCACACAATGACGGAGCATGCATAAGCCCCTGTTCTGGCCACTTCCCAGTCACTGCGGTGCATGCGTGGCCGCACATCAATTGTTGTTGTTGCTGTTTAGTCGTTTAGTCGTGTCCGACTCTTCGTGACCCCATGGACCAGAGCACGTCAGGCACTCCTGTCTTCTACTGCCTCCCGCAGTTTGGTCAGACTCATGCTGGTAGCTTCGAGAACACTATCCAACCATCTCGTCCTCTGTCGTCCCCTTCTCCTTGTGCCCTCCATCTTTCCCAACATCAGGGTCTTTTCCAGGGAGTCTTCTCTTCTCATGAGGTGGCCAAAGTATTGGAGCCTCAGCTTCAGGATCTGTCCTTCCAGTGAGCACTCAGGGCTGATTTCATTAAGAATGGATGCGTTTGATCTTCCTGCAGTCCATGGGACTCTCAAGAGTCTCCTCCAGCACCATAATTCAAAAGCATCAATTCTTTGGCGATCAGCCTTCTTTATGGTCCAGCTCTCACTTCCATACATCACTACTGGGAAAACCATGACTTTAACTATACAGACCTTTGTTGGCAAGGTGATGTCTCTGCTTTTTACGATGCTGTCTAGGACATCAATTGGGTGTGCTTAAATCAGTCATTGCCACCCGCCAATTACTAGCCGTTATAATCTCAGCAGCAGCTATAACACTGAAACACTATTTTTTGATCATTTCCTGCAATAACAGAATAACCAAGCAGAAATATTTTAGGTTCCCAGGGTATATGGTATCCTAACATATCAGAGACATTAGCCTGAAAGGATTACCAGATTTCTGCAGCTTCTTAACGGACGCAATCCGGAGTGTTTTTTCAAGGCCAGTTCTCACGTTTTGCTGCTCTTAGTTACAACTGAATCAGCTTATGCCCTGGGGTGTCCTTTGGGGCTTGTGACTCCAGCTGTGCAACAGACACACACAAATAGTGAGTGGATGCTTCTTCCCTCTTTCCCCACAGGGCAATTTTCCTGCTGTCGACACAGCCGAAGACGGCTACCATGGGGTCTCCCCAGTGGCTGCGTTTCCTCCTCAGAACAACTACGGTAAGGAAAGTTTATTTATTGCATTGATTTCCCACTTTTTCCTCCAAGGAGCTGGAGGTGGTGCACATGGTTCGCCTCCTCCCATTTTATCCCTAGTTATCCCTGACTAGCCCAGTTATCTTCATGATGGCCAAGGGGGGATCTGAACCCTGGTCTCCTAAACCCTAGTCTTGACACTCTAACCACTGTGCCACACTGGCAACTCCTCCTTCTAGACTCCACAAAGCTTCCTTGGATCGCTTAGTTGGTGGAGCGTGAGGCTCTTAAGGTCAGGGATATGGGTTCAAGCCCCACGTTGGGCCAAAGATTCTTGCATTGCAGGGGCTGTTGGACAAAATGGCCTTTCAACTCTGTTTTTGTGATTCCATACTCTGTTACCAGGACTTTGTTCGAATCTTCCTTTAGCCATCCCACTCACTTGAAAAGCCCTGGCCAATGAGCTACAGTGGTTTTGGTTCCTGAACATGTGCAGAGTGCATTTTCCTCCCCAGTGGGGGAGGAAAGCAAGTAGCCTAACCAACTGCTGTTGCTCTGTATCCCAGGCTTATATGACCTGTTAGGAAATACCTGGGAATGGACAGACTCAGAGTATAGTCCAGAGGGGCCTACCGGGGTCCGCCATTCTGCTCAGGGGATGCGTGTTCTGCGGGGAGCCTCTTGGATTGACACGGTGGACGGATCAGCCAATCACAAGGCTCAGCTGATGACAAGGTAGGTTGGCCCTTGGGCTCCTCATTAGCATCGCCCCACCCACCTGCTCCACCCACTAATATTTAGCACTCATTTTGAAAACTGAACGCCTCAGCTGTCCAAAATGGACTCCCGTTTTCTGAATCTGACAGTCGTAACTGAGGTTTCACAATTTAAATCTCTGAAATTTTGGTTTTGTGGGAATGGTTTTTAAAAACACACACGGGCGACATTTCTCCCTGAAGTATTAAGCCACATTCACTTGACAGTAGTCCATATTGCAGTCAGTGGGGCTTACTTCTGAGTAAAATAGCACTGATTCTAACAGGGATGAAGAACTTCGGGGTTGCAACACTGGAGCGCTGCTGCCAGTCAGTGTAGACTGTACTGAACTAGACGGACCTGATGGTTTGATTCTGTTGACGGCAGCTTCTTACATTCCTCTGAATTTGTCTGATCCTCTTGTAGAGCTCTTGATTTAGGTTCATGAGGACGAGGGACCTTCAAAAGAAGGGCTGTGAGCTCAGGGCAGGGCAGCTGCCTAGCATGCAGAAGGTCCCAGCAGCCTCTCTTAAGAAAAGACTCCCTGGAGAGCCACTGCTGCCAGTCAGTGCCAACAATACTGAGGTGGGCTGGTGGGCTGACTCAGTATGAAGCAGCTTCTTGGGAACTAAGCTTTCCCCCTTTCGCTCCTTAGGATGGGGAACACTCCAGACTCGGCCTCGGACAACCTGAGCTTCCGGTGTGCTGCCAGCCTTGCCGAGCAGCCACCCCCGGCAACTGGGAGCGAAAAAGCAGAGCTCTGAAGGTACTGCCTCCCAAAAGGACACAGACCTTTTCTCCCGTGGAGAGACCGGATCCCCGCTTTGGTTCTGGGGAGGAGCCTCTTGAAAAAGGAGGTTTAGGAAGGGCTGAACTGATGATGCTGCAAGTTTGAGGCAAAGGTGTCTTCCCCAACCTGGTATCTTTCATATGTGGTCAGACCCTAAGGGTCAACCCCCGGCAATGCAGGAATTACAGCTCTATATCAGAATCATAGAGTTGGAAAGGACTCTGAGGATCATCTAGTCCAACCCCCTGCAATGTAGGAATATGCAGTTGTCCCATATGGGGATCGAACCTACAACCTTGCTGTAACCAACGGAAGGTCACCCAACCTCTCTATAAAAACCTCCCACCAAGGAGAGTCCACCACCTTCCGAGGGAGCCTGTTCCTCTGTCCAACTGTTCTTCCTGTCAGAAGTTTCTTTGTAATGTTTAGTTGGAATCTCCTTTCCTGAATCCATTGTTTCAGGTCTGACCCTCTGGAGCAGCAGGAAATAAGCTTGCTCCATCTTCCACGTGGCAGCCCTTCAGAAATTGGAAGAGGGGTCTTGTTTCACCTCTCCAGGCTCAACATGCCCAACACCCTCAGCTGCTCCCCGTAAAAGGCTTGGCTTCCAGACCCTTCATCGTCTGGGTCACCCTTCCCTGCAAGTGTTTCAGGGAGGTTGATGGGAGTTTGAGTCCAGCCACGTCCAGAGGGTACCAGATTGTGGGAGGCTGAGCTGCAGAACACTGCAGAATAAACGGATTATAACTTGGAAGCGCACAGAGGCGCCTGTTTGATCATAGGATTCTAGAGTTGGAAGGAGACCAAATGGTCCTCTAGTCGAACCCCCTGCTATATGAAGAACCCTGTAGACATCACTAAGCAAGTGATTTGAGGAAGCAAGATGTTGCTGTGCAATGAACAAAAGTCGACATCCAATAAATAAAGCACATTTATTCATTCTTAAATCAATCCCTCCCCTAGAAAACCAATCCATTCCCTTCCGTGTGTGCAGCTGTAATAAATAGTCATAATAAATATTTCACACCCCTGAGCTATTGGGCTGATGCTATATATAGCAGGACATCCCTAGCCCTCCAGATGTTGCTGAACTGCAACTCCCATTAGCCCTGACCATTGGTTGTGCTTGCTAGGGCTGATGGGAGTTGTGGTTCATCAGCACCTTTTCTAAGGCTTGCTGGACACTCACTTTGCCGCCGGGCATCACAACACAGACATGAAGCAGCAGTTGTGTTCCTGAGTCCACGGCAGGCCAACCAGAGGAGGCAAAGGCCTCCCTCCTGGTCCAGCATCCTTGTTTCCAACGCTGGCTGCACAGACGCCTTCAGGAACACGAGAAGCCAAACTTGAAAGCAAGAGGCAACCCCAGCTCCCCTGCCCAGTCCCATTGTTTGTGCCCTATGATCTGGTATTCTGAGGTATACAGCCTCTGACACTGGAGGTTCCATGTTTATCTCTCGCCACTCACAGCTCCTGGAAAACCATGCATTTGTCTAGTCTTAAAAGATTTCTTGGGGCAGCAAATTCAATATTTCTAAGAGGTTTAAGGGCCTTGGGGCTCCTTTCCATACAGCAACTTCTCTGCCTCCTCATTTAAGCAGCCATACGCTGGGGGTGAAAAGAAGATTGCTTCACCTGTTGAGTTTCTCCAGAGGCCCTGTTGAATTTCTTCCTGTCACGCACCCCTTTTTATGTTGCATGGAGATGACCCTTCAGTGGCTGGAGTTTACCGCTTCAAAATTGTTAACAGAATCAGAATTGTGAGCTGGAAGGGGCCTCAAGGGTTATCGAGTTCAAGCCCCTGCAATGCAGGAATATTCGATGCCTGCATTTAATTTCTGAGCATATATCGCCTTGCATATTTTTGTCCACCACTCTTAGGATGAGGCTGGTTACAGGTTTAAACAATGTTTTCCCCCCCACCCCCCCAGTCCAGGAAGAAAAACCAGACAAAATTCTGCAAGTTTCTAGAGCACTACTATACTGTTATAATTTTGGTGTGTCTCAGACTGTGTAATTAAGGAAAGTATATATAATGAGAGCATGTGGTATAGTGGTTAGATTGCCAGACTAAGACTTTGGGTTCAAATCTCCACCCCAGCTCAGCCATAAAGTTCTCTGGAGATTGCTCACCCTAGCCTACCTCACAGGGTTGCAGGGAAGATAAAAATGGTGAGCAGGAAGTGTTGCTGAGCTCCATGGAGAAAAGGCAATATGAGTTGTTGTTTTTTTTAAAAGTAAATAATAAAGTTTTGCTTTAGCTGTTAACATGCTGGGAGGCTTCGCCTGACCACCGAGCGTGCTAGAACTCAGAACAACTCTTCCTCGGCTGCCAAGCTGAACAGAACGGCCTTGGGAGTGTTTTCAAAGAGAGCAGCCCGGTTCTGGGCTTCACCCTTCTTCACCCAGTGCCCATAGATCCGGAAGGCGCAAGCGTCGATCAGTTTGCGGACAGGCTTCAGGCTGTAGGGGTCCCGTTGCAGCACGTCCCTGGTGATGGGCTTGACGTTGCGGTAGTTGAGGTAGATACGGACCGATGCCAGGACAGTCAAGCAGATGACCTGGAGAGGGAGATGGAACACGTTTAGAAACTCAGTGACGAGGGCTGTAGGCTAATAAAATGAAAGGACAGCACATAGTTAAACTGCGGAATTCACTTCTGCAGGAGGCAGTGAGTGCCACCAAATTTGGATGGCTTTAAAAGAGGATTCGGGACGCGGGTGACGCTGTGGGTTAAACCACAGAGTCTAGGACTTGCCAATCAGAAGGTCGGCGGTTCGAATCCCCGCAATGGGGTGAGCTCCTGTTGCTCGGTCCCTGCTCCTGCCAACCTAGCAGTTCGAAAGCACATCAAAGGGCAAGTAGATAAATAGGTACTGCTCCGGCGGGAAGGTAAACGGCATTTCTGTGCGCTGCTCTGGTTCGCCAGAAGCGGCTTAGTCATGACCCAGAAGCTGTACGCCAGCTCCCTCGGCCAATAAAGCGAGATGAGCGCCACAACCCTAGAGTCTGTCACGACTGGACCTAATGGTCAGGGGTCCCTTTACCTTTACCTAAAAGAGGATTAGACAAATTCATGGCGGAGGAGAGAGCTATTGATGACTACTAGCCACGATGGCTCTGCTCTGCCTCCACGATCGGAAGCCGCAATGCTTCTGAATACCAGTTTCTGGAAGGAGGGTAGTGTGCTCTGGTGCTTGGATCCTGCTTGTGGGTTTCCCAGAAGCGGCATCTGGATTGGCCACTGTGAGAGCAGGATGCTGGACTAGCTGGGCTGTTGGCCTCATCCAGCAGTCCCTTATGTTTAGGGAGCATTTCATTGACTCATCGCCTGTCTTTTGACTGAGGAATCTACATCAATTTAAATGCTTTGAAATGATCTTCAGCGTCAATAATTGACTTTTGGGTGGGGGAAACCTGTTTAGATCAGGCCCAGCTTCTACACAGGACATCTGTACTACTAGGTTTAGAACAGTCTTCCCCAAGCTGTAGTCACCAGCTGTTTTGGAGACTCAACTCCCATCAGCCTCAGCCAGCACAGCTTTATGATGCCTGGGAAATGAGAGTTAAGTGATAAAAAGAACAAGGAGGAGCTTCCAGTGCACAGCAGGCCATGTCATAAAATTTTAGGGTTGGAAAGGATCTCAAGGGTCATATTCAACCCCCAGCAATGCAATAATCGCAGCTAAAGAAGGGGGAAAGGACTGAAAAGCAACATCTGGGAGTCAGACACTGGGCCAGGTGAACCCCCCAGCAGGACCTGGCTAACTCACTCACCCTGAATTTCCGGAAGGGGCTGAAATGCCGGACCTCCTCCACGACGTACTGCTGGAAGAAGGGGTGGGCGAGGGCGTCTTCCACGGTGTAGCGGTGTTGTGGCTTCACCACCAAAAAGTGGGCGATCTGTAGGCAGAGGAATCAGAGCTGGGGTTGGGTTGCAGGAAGGCTTCTGGGGCTGCTAAAGCACAAACTGGGGTCCGGACAATTTGCCATCTGCCCTGCGCCAGTCAGAGCTCACCAGCCGCAGATCATGGCCTGGCACATACCTAGCAATCAAACTCTTCTCTCTTCTTTTGCTTGCCTGATTATAAATTGTTCAGGCCTTGAATGAGGGGTCACCCATCGTTTTTAGAGACAGTGGACCCTTTCAGACTGTCTCTGTTTTCAAGGGGGATTCAATTGCACCCCAGAAAATTCAGGTGGTATAGTTAAAGGTCTGGCATTATGAGTGTGGAAGAGGAAAAAAAAATCTCAATTCAGTTTCTGCACCCTGTTTGTAATTGTTCTGACCTCTGTCCTTTGAGTTGCCTTTTCTTCCTGAGAGTCAGGAGACCTGGCAAGTGAACATAGGAAGCTACCTATATTGAAAATAAAGGAAGATTCTAGTCCTTTTGATTCTAAAAGGTAAAGGTAAAGGGACCCCTGACCATTAGGTCCAGTTGTGGCTGACTCTGGGGTTGCGGCGCTCATCTCGCTTTATTGGCCGAGGGAGCCGGCGTACAGCTTCCGGGTCATGTGACCAGCATGACTAAGCCGCTTCTGGCGAACCAGAGCAGCGCATGGAAATGCCGTTTACCTTCCCACCGGAGCGGTACCTATTTGTCTACTTGCACTTTGACGTGCTTTCAAACTGCTAGGTAGGCAGCAGCAGGGACTGAGCAATGGGAGCTCGCCCTGTGGCGGGGATTCAAACCGCTGACCTTTTGATCGACAAGTCCTAGGCTCTGTGGTTTAACCCACAGCGCCACCCGTGTCCCTTTTGATTCTAAACCAAGAGCCAATTTAAATAGGAAGCTGCTTATACAGAGTCAGGCCATCTAACTACACCAGATGTAGGGTGGTGTGGGCGGTTCCCCCACATGGGGCACCAAGCCAAGGGGGCTAATAATATAAGTACCTACTCCCAAGTACAAAAAGGAATTATTGTGAAAATAAGAAATATCTGGGCAAGGGGGCTGCCAAATGTTCTCCTTGCTCAGGACACCATATTACCAAAGTCTGTCCCTGCATCTAGCTCAGTATAGTCTACACAGACTGGCAGTGGCTCTTTGGATTTCAGAAGGGGGGCGTTCCCCACCCTATGTGGAGATGAACCTGAAACTTTCTGCATGCAACAAATATGCTCCACCACTGAGCTACAGCCCCTTTTGCTTAACAACAAAATATTATACTTTAAATCTGTTCACAGAAAGTTAGGAGGCTGCCTTATATGCAGTCAGGCCATTGGGTCCACCTTGCTCACTCTCGTCTACACCAGGCTTCCTCAACCTCGGCCCTCCAGATGTTTTGAGACTACAGTTCCCATCATCCTTGACCACTGGTCCTGCTAGCTAGGGATCATGGGAGTTGTAGGCCAAAAACATCTGGAGGGCCGAGGCTGAGGAAGCCTGGTCTACACTGAATGGCTGCAGCTCTCCTGGGTTTCAGGAAGAGGGGCCCTGCCTGGAGATAGTGTGGGTTGAAGCTGGGGCCTTGTGCATGCCAAGCAGATGCTCTGCCACGGAGCTATGGCCCTTCCGCCCTCCCTCTTGAAACACCACCCACCAGGTCCTTGACGGTGTCTGACTGATCGTCCCACTCTGGTGAGCCGAACTTGTAGTCCCCATTCATGATCATCCTCAGCATCAGCATCTGCTTCCGGTGCCAGAATGGAGGGGATCCTGCCAGCAAGGTGTACATGATGACCCCGGTGCTCCACCTGAAACAAGCAACCCCACCCCATAATTAAATGCATCTGCACCTGAGTCGTGCATAATGTAAACCAGACGCAATGCGCACCGAGAGTCACGCAGAACGAAGGGTGGATGAAGACAGAATGTTGGGTAATTCTGGTAGTGTGCTGGTGGGTGGATAACAAGGAGGGAGCCAGTCTGGCCTCTTTGGGGAGGGAATGCTGCAATCTGGGAGCAGCCACGGAGAAGGTTCTCTCATGGGTCACCACCAGCTGTGCTTCTGATGCTGATGGGATCAAGAGAAGGTGCTTCCCTGAGTACCTGAGCACCCAGGTAGGTTCCTCGAGGGGTTTGTGATCTTTTAGGTAAGTCTGCTCCCCCACCCCATGATGATATATTGGTTCTGCTTACATGTCAACTTCCTTCCCATAACCTGGATGGTCTGGATCCATGGAACATTCTAGTATTTCGGGAGCCAAGTAGCCAGGAGTTCCACAGATCTCTGCAAAGAAAAGGAATAAAAAGCTAAATACTTGTTAAAAGTAATATCAGTTAGTATTAATTATTATTAAAATCCTGCTAAACCCATTGGCTCAAAGCAAGTTAAGAACCTAAGAAGAGCCTGTTGGATCGGGGCAAGACCTATCTAGTTCAGCATCCTGTTCTCACAGTGGCCAACCAGATGCGTGTGGGAAACATGCCAGTTTCAGGATTTTTTGTCTAGGCAGATGCTGCAGGACTGTATGATTCTGGGCTTGTAAAATGGGGAAGGGCTTTGACTCATGGTTTGCACAGTGAGGTTTTCTAGGCTCAATCTACAGCACCTCTAGGTAAGTGTTTGGAAAAGACCCCTGTCTGAAACCCTGGCTGGCCAGTGCGCACAGTACTAAACTAGATGGACTCAGTATAGAGCAGGGATGGGGAACTTCTGGCCCTGGAGCAGAATGCATCCCTTAAATCTAAGGCTGTAGGAAGGAATTTATTTCTGCTCTGCTCTGCTCTGTCTACAAAGCATGCAACACTGTTTCCCTTCCACTGCAGTTCGCCTTCTGGCAAAAACTACATTATTCATCTCTTAGCAATGGCAAAATTTTACCTAATTCCACGCCATTCATTTCAGGGCAAAGGAACACAATGCAAATTAGCGGGAAAGTCATCAACAATACATGGTTTGCGGGCAGAAAACAGCAACAGGGAACACCAATAATGTTTGTTGGATTTGTTTCCATTCTGGACACAAGATGAATAAAACAAACATGCAGCAATTTCCCTCAGAGTTCTCTGGCCTCCCTTAGGAGCTGTGCCATAACTTTGAACTTTTCTATTTCCAAGCTGTGACACTTTAGGATTTACAGTTTCTATTCTTTGTTTTCTTTCTGTCTGTCACGTTTGCACTTTCTTTTTGTTAACAAATCAAATAATAATATAAAACCCTTTGCTTGCTTGGGTACAATGGTGAATGTGTGTG
Source organism: Podarcis raffonei (assembly GCF_027172205.1). Taxonomy (NCBI): domain Eukaryota; kingdom Metazoa; phylum Chordata; class Lepidosauria; order Squamata; family Lacertidae; genus Podarcis; species Podarcis raffonei. Next base: position 15,252,209 of record NC_070616.1, read on the forward strand.
TGTGTTTAAGTTTCCATATTGTACCAAGGTAAGAGTCCCACCCACTTGCTCCACCCACTTTTTGCTCCACCCACTTTTTGCCTCTGGTCCCACCCACTCCAGCCAGTGGCCCCCTGGTGGTTTTCCTGTAAGGGAATGTGGCCCTTGGGTTGAAAAAGGTTCCCACCCCTGATATGGAGCAGCTTCATAAGTTCCTACTTTTTTTTTAGGGGGCAAGGGTTAGAATGCAGTCTCCACCATCACCACCCCACAGTTTCTTATCTTTGCCATAAGCCCGCCATGTCACCTTTGAGCTTTTCGTCTCTGTGCAGCTGACAGGAGAAGCCAAAGTCGGTCAGTTTGATGTTCATGTCATCGTCCAGAAGGATGTTCTCTGGCTTGAGATCCCTGTGGACAATGTTCATGCTGTGGAGATACTGGATGACTTCCAGGAGAGCACGCATGATCTTCCTGCAAGGAGAGAGAGCGGACGCTTCTTAGCAAAAGGAAACCATCCAAAGGAGAAGATGGGCGTCCCTGTTCTTTATTGCTTTGCTGGAAGTATGTAGATGCATGGATGGATAGATCAGGGGAGCCTGTCCGGTACCCTCCAGATGTTGCTGGAATCTCCCATCATCCCTGACCATTGGCCATACTGGCTGGGCCTGATGAAGTCCAGCAACATCTGGAGGGCATCACATTGCCTAACCCAGAGAGAAAGAGAAACATAAACAACTCAATATTTTAGTGTGGCAGCACCAACAATTTGGAACTCCCTTCCTATTAACATCAGGAAGGTGCCTTCAATGTACTCTTTTTATGCACCTTCTTAAAACATTGATTAGACAACCCTACCCGTTTGTTCAGAAAGCTGGCACAAGTTTTAATCTGTTTTTAGTCCGTTGTTATTTTACCTTTTCAAAAGTCTTATTGTTCTTAATTCTTCTTATTGGTAATTTTATTGTTTTATCTGTTTTTGCAAATCGCTTTGAGGGTTTTTTTTGTACAACCAAGTGCCGTATAAATTTTATGAAAATACACACACACACACAAAGAGTCTACAAAAAGTGAGGCTAGAGGGAAATGAAATGCACCCTAAATTGATAACGAGAAACAGATAAAGTTGCTATTGTAGTATACTTCTCTTGTCTTTTTATCAACTTTTTTTTTTACAATTGTATAATTATAACACAGACATAGAAATATAAGGCTGTCACCACACAGCCCCATAGGAGGATTTGTAGTGCTAGATTTGCATGAAGTCGAGGTGGGGAGCAAAAAGAGAAGGCAGGTTTTAAAATGGTGGCTTTCAACAACAGGAGAGATTTGAATAAAGTAAGGATGGAGAGACATGAGATGCTCTGAGGAGATGGGGGAGTTGGGTGGGAGTTGGCAAGCAATGTGAGCAGGGGAGCAGCACCCACCCACAGTTGTTGGCGATAACACAGAGATCCTGGCATTCCAGGGAACAACCCTTTCTAATCAATCCTGTCCAAAGATTAATTCACAGGACACTTGTCTTCAGAGCAAATCTGTTCTCTCTCTCGGGCTCAGACCCAGACTTCTTATTACAGCGGTTCGTGTCTCTAGAAAACCCAACTCCCAATATTTTGCCATGCTCCGGTGCGAGCAAAAACCCAGACCTGGGGTGCAGAGGCATGGGGATAGGTTGACAACTCTAATCAAGCCTCACAACAGCCCTGTGTGGTAGTCCGGTATTATCACCCCCATTTTGTCTCTGTAGGGCGGTTGAAACAGACGGGGCTGAAATGCCTTACCTGGTTTCCTTCTCACTTAAGGTCACCTTCTCTGTGAGGTAATCAAAAAGCTCCCCTCTCTTCATTCTAAGTTGAGGGAGGGGAAACAAAATTACATCAAAAATAAGCTAAATAAGAAGCCAAGGGCATTAGCTGATGTGGGGAAGGTTGAAGGCTTCACAACTCCTCTTTCCCCTTTTACAGATCGAACAGCACTCCTAAAACTTCCAATGTTTACTTCAACTGGCCTCCAAATCTCAGGGTTTTGGGGTGTGTTTTTTTTTAAGCCTCTGGTCCTCATGGTTCAAAGGATAAGCTTGGTCAGAAATGGGGATATGGCCTAGTAAGATCTCAGTCAGGTCAGGATACATATTTAAAGCACTCAAGGGAATCAGAATTTCTGCCAGAAGATACATTTGGATACATTCTAATGACTGTATCATTATGAATGAATTATGGTATATGCTTTGACAGATAATAGATATGTGAAGAGAAGTAAGAAAAAGTGTGTCTGAAAAGGATGTTAGAAGAATTTGCTTACTCAGAGTGCATTAAAAATGTATCAAGAATGTTTGTACAGGAAAAACTCCGGTTAAAGCAGCCGCCACACCAGCTATTACACAAATGCGGGGTGACTAAAAATAGACCCCCAAGGATCTGTGACAGCAGCAGAGACCTTAGCAAAGGTTATGGGGAAATCTGAGCCAGCCCCACAACAGAGAGGCGGAGAGACGAACAGCTGCTCCCTTCATGCCATGGGAACGTTTATCGTTGACCATTGCGAGAAGCAGGAGGCTTGGCTTGATGAACCTTTGCTCTGATCCAGCAGGGATCTTCTTGGATTTCAAAACAGGTGACCCACGAATATGGTGACTCGAGCCTGTATGCAGGCGAGTAGCTGCATTTTTCACTAGCTGAAATGCTCCCCAAACCATTTCCAAACATTATATTGTTTGTAAGCCCCAGCCTGGATGCCCATGGCAAAATCTCGCTCTTTCAGTATGATGCGCTGGTTAAAAAAACACCAGTACTTACAGGTCGAACACCAGGAAGAAGAACGTGTTGGATTCAAAGCTGTCCTTCAGCTGGACTGCAAAAGAAAAGATGGTCTTCTTAGCAATGTGGGATCACCTTTGAAGCACTCACCACCTCCACAAAATCTGGGCTTGAAAGCTGAACTGGGCTTTTTACAAACTGTTCTATACCACTCTAATGTTGATGATGTCTTTCCTTCAAGATATCCTAGGAACTGTAGTTAAAAATCAGTGCGGATATCTGTGCAAGATCAACTGGGGAAGCTAGTTTATATCATTTCTGACCCAGTGTAAATTAAACTTTAAAAGCTGGCATCACTAGATCAGGTCCATTCATTTTGTTGTATTAGTTAAACTAAATAGCTTTAATTGGATTTTGAATAAATGTGCAATTCATTGTTTTGAATTTTATTGTGATGGCCTGAAAAGGTTTGGGAAACTCTGGTCTAGATCACTTTACTGGCTCTGGCCCAGATATGAGACTGGGAAGGATCCTTCCTGCCCCCTGCTTTCCAAGGCCATTTAACTGGAGATCCCTGAGCAATGGTGCATTGTAATTCAGCTCCACCAGGCCTGCTCTTCCTCACCTGTCACCTGGGGCCAGCCACGCCACCAGACTGGTCATGTGACCTCCTGGGGTTGATGGGAGTTTGAGTCCAGCATCATCCAGAAGACCACAAAGCACAATTGTCCCCCAAGGATTGAGGCCCCTAATGTCTAAAAGACTCCCTTTTCCCCTACAGACCCTCTCAGATGTTAAGCTCTGCAGAGGGGACCCCAAGAGGTATGGGGAATGACAGGCTGGGACAGGGCTTTCTCTGTGGTAGCCCCTAGATTGGGAAACTCCCTCCCCACAGATGTGCATCTAAGCACCTTCACTGTAGAGCAGATTATAATTGTCACACACCTTATGGTGAACAGCAGGTATGAAATAATTTAAATTAAATTAAAATGGTGCATAAATAGCACATTGGGAGAGATGTGATCATATAAGGAAAGCAATAGATAAATTCCACTGTGATGCCTGTAAAATGTTGAAATGTATGTTTGTTTAAAAATCCTTTGTGGATGGCGTGACTCAGGCAGGGTGACTCAGCAAAGTCAGTCTGGGACATTTTGGCTGCCTGAGGCAAAAGGCAAGTCGCTTCATGTACAGAAGCTGACTGGACTGGCAGTTAAAACTTATTTTAACACTGGCAATGGGATGGATGTCTCCGCCACACCTGAAGCCAACAGGCAAGTGATGGCAGAGGGAGACTGGGGGCCAGGCGCAAGGACAGGTTGTATGACATACAGAAGGTTTGCTGGCTGCTCAATGGTAGGCCCCATAGCTCAAGGACGTTAGCATACCCTCCAACACTTTGAAGCCAAAATCCAGGATGCCATCTTCCTGTTTTCCATCACACAAACCCAGCGGCCATTTTGGTTGCCTTGACCTCATGTGATTCATGCTGTGGTACCATCCCCCACCCCCAATGCACCTTTTTGGGGGCACAGGAATACTGTATAGGAAGCTGCCATATATCTCTTGCAGACTATTGATCTAGGTGAGTAATGTCAACACTGACTGTCTGTGGCATTCCAGGGTTTCATAAATTGAGTCTTTTCAAGCCCTACCTGGAGATGCTGTCAAGGACTGAACCCAGGATCTTCTGCATGCAGAGCAGATGCTCTGCCACTAAACTACGGCCCTTTCCCAAAGAATAAAGCATGATTCTAGTCCTCATTGTTCTGATTTGAATAAGAAGATAGAAACAGTCTTATATTCACTCAGGCTATTGGTCTACCTAGCTCTGCAATATCTACAATGTGTGGGTCATTCTTATCCCTACCTGGAATTGCCGCCAGGGATTGAAACTGCTGCCTTCTGCATGCAAAGCAGATGCAGTAACTGAGAAATTGCTGCCATTTCATACTAATGAAAAGCTACCCCTGATCTCTCTGCCTCTAGGTGGTTCTGGCCCTGGAACCAACCGATCCTCTGCTTGGCTGATCCACTGTGCACATGTCTAGGAAATCTTCCAAGGCAGAGGCTGTCAACCCCTTGCTGTCAAAACTCCCTGGAATCAGCTCTGGAATTACAAATGGGTCCCAGAAGCACATTAGGCACCTCTGTACAAATGCCATGAGGCAAGGAGCAGATAGCAAGAAGAGGGAAGCCTTTTCCTGGGAGTGCCTGGTCCTCCTTAAGTTATAGCCTGTGTGTTACTGTAATGCTGATTCATCAGCACATCGAAAATATGATAGCTGGGGCCATGTGGGGATCTCGCAGGGGCTGGATTTAAAGCAGGGGTGTGTCAAATGAGAACACCATCTATTACAAGGAGGAAAACCGTGTCCACCGTTGCGAATGACCAAGGGAAGCAGAACGAGGAGGGGTTTTTTTGTGGCATGGAAATTTTACTCTCTCGACACTGCAAATGTCACACAAGGAATTGAGACGCTGCCGCACAGGTGTTTATAACAAGATCCCAGACCAGATTTCCCCCCATCGTTCCTCACACCCATCAATTCATAATTTTCCAAATGCAATTTCTATTCTCATCAAAACATTTTGCACATATGTTTGCTTTTACTTAAGTTGCATTGTTTTTATTTTATTTGTTATTCTTGCATGTCAATGAGGTGTGGGTTCTTTTTAAAATTGGAAAAAAGGAAGAAGATTACATTTCAGGGAAATGGGTGGGGTGCCGGAGTTTTTGTCGCATTTATGTTTGAGGAGATGGAGAAGGATTTCTGTGAGGGTTCTTTCTTCTATGCCTCAAATCATCTCCCCAGGGGTCTACCCAGCTTGTGGGCTTCTTAAAATGGGCATCTTGCTGGCCACTGTGAGAACAGAACGCTGGGCCAAATGGGTCGCTCTTGGCCTGATCCAGCAGCCAGGCTCTCCTTATGCTCTTACCCAGAGCATTTGAAACAGCAGCACATTTATCCTGAGAAATGGCAGGACGCAGGGTTCAGAATCATAAAGACAAAGCAAATCCACAGGCATGATCTCGAGGTCTAGGTCCTTCACTTCAGTGAAAATAACAGCCAGCAGACTCCATTTTTTGCCTCCACCCCCCAATTCATAGCTGTTGTTCCGTCAGAACTTTCTGGAACCAAAGCCTGACTTACTAACGTTTGGGTGTCCAGACACCTTCTGGAGTATGTCAATTTCTTTCAGAGTGGCATCCCTCAACTCCTTGACTTCTTCTGGAGACAGATTCCCAGCTGTGATATCTATGATTTTCACTGCATATTCTTCTCTTGTAACTTTATGAATGCAGCGCCGGACAACGCTGCTCACTCCCCTGGAAGGGCAGAGCAGACAAAAGAGGTTTTAGGCAAGAATTAAACCCTATATCTACACTCTATCTACAAATATATAGATACTAGGGCCAGTGTGGTGTAGTTGTTAGAGTGTCAAACTAAAATCTGAGAAAACAGGGTTCACATCCCACTCCATCCTCAACTAAGAAGCTCACTGGATGCCCATGGGTGCCATCCACTGCCCCTCCCGGCCTAGCCCACCTCACAGGGTTGTTGTGGGGACTAATTCAGGAGGGGAGGGGGAGAACTATGCGCTATGCCATCTCCTTGGAGAAAATGCAATGAAAAAAATCAATCCTCCTTTTCCTTTAAGGAACTCAATGACAACCATGGGAGGTAGGCTAGGCTGAGAGACAGTGACTGGTCCCCAAGGCCATCCACTTTCAAGTGGGGATTTTGAACCATTTTGTATTATGCCATACCCTCCAAAGCAGCCATGTTGTGCTATAACCCCTGCTCCCAGCTGCCATTTTGTGTTATGGCACACACTCCCATGGCAGCCATTTTGTTACTGGCACTTTCTCAAATTGCCAACCGGTCCAAAAAAAGGTGATTGGCAGGATCAATAGGAGTCACCTGCACCTGTCAAAGTGGCTGGCCCAGGAATGGGGGAACTCAGGATTGTGCCCATCAGCCAGATCAAGCCCTCCACCCCATGCTATGAAAGATAATATAGTGCATCAACAGCTATAGGCCATGGTGGCTGGATGGAACCTCCATGTCCAATAGCAGTATACTTGAGAACTACAGTTGCTAGAAATAGGACTCTTGTGCTATATGTGTATGTGTGTGTGTTATATTGTCCTGGCAAAAGCTTTCCAATTGCCACAACTGGTTGATTTGACATCCATATTCTGGTTCTGAGGGACATGCAGCCTATTAACTAGCAAGATTAATCCCATATATTTCATTTCATTTTATTACCTTCCCAGGATTTCCTTTGGCTCATATTTCTCATAAAATTCCCCAGATGTATGGCTGTCCGGCACTTCTTCAGTCTTGGTCATCTTGGCCTGATTTCCAGCAACCTTCTAGAGGTTTACTTCAAGATGACAAAAAGCTGTAAAGAAACAAACAAGCAAAAACACCCACAGGAAATCTTGAAAACACAGACATTTTGGATTTGGAAGGTTTTAACAATATTTTTGGGTGGCATGCATATCTGTGGTATGACAAGGTTAAAGCACATAAAAGTTTTAAAAACCATATTGTCAGAAAAGCACTATTAAATGTCTGGGTCAGATATAAAGACTTGCTGGAAAACAAAACTCCAAGGTGGCTATCGCCAATGGAAGCAAAGGCTGTTAAAAAGTCTAATATGGAGTCAAAGTGGCCAAGATACTGGGAAATCTTGGAAAAGGAAGGGGACAAATTGAGATTGCAGAGTTTTGAGAAATTAAAAGGGAAGGTGAGAGATTGGTTGCATTATCATCAAATAAATGAAGTGTTTAAAATGGACAGTAAAATTGGCTTCCAGGTGGAAAAATCAAAATTGGAGACAGAATTGTTAGAACCAAGTACCAAAAATTTGTCAAAAATGTATAATCTGCTGCTGAAATGGAATACACAAGATGAAACGGTTAAATCAGCTATGATTAAATGGGCTCAGGACATTGGTCATAATATTTTGTTTGCTGATTGGGAAAAGTTGTGGACCACCGGGACGAAATTTACGGCATGTAATGCCTTAAGAGAAAATATTATGAAAATGATCTATAGGTGGTACATAACCCCAGTCAAGCTTGCAAAGATTTACCATTTGCCTGACAATAAATGTTGGAAATGTAAAGAAAAGGAAGGTACATTCTTTCACCTCTGGTGGACGTGCCCGAAGATTAAGGCATTCTGGGAAATGATCTATAATGAACTTAAAAAGGTATTTAAATATACTTTCACCAAGAAACCAGAGGCCTTTCTCTTGGGTATTGTCGGCCAAGGGGTGTTAAAGACAGATACAACTTTCTTCATGTATGCTACAACAGCAGCTAGAATACTCATTGCGAAGTACTGGAAGACGCAAGATCTACCCACACTGGAAGAATGGCAGATGAAGGTGATAGACTACATGGGCTTGGCAGAAATGACGAGCAGAATCCGAAACCAGGGAAGAGAAGCAGTGCAAGAAGATTGGAAAAAGTTTAAGGACTATTTAAAGAAATACTACAAAATTAATGAGAGTTAGAATGATGTTGGATTGGAAAGTAAATGGTTACTATTAGTAATGGTTAAGACAAGGAGAATAAGGAAGATTAGCTTGAATTTTTATTGAAATAAGGGAAGATTTGCTGAGTAATTGATAAGAACTTGGAATACAGAGAAGGGAGGCATGAGGAAGTCGGGGAAGAAAGGTGTAAGAAACTAAGATATGAAATGGTACATGTTTTTTGTTTTGATTGTGTTTTTTGTTTGTTTATGTATTTGTTATATGTTTGTGTTGTTATAAAAATCTGTAATAAAAAATTATCATAAAAAAAAAAACACCCACAGGAAATTAGCTGTCTTCTCCAACATATACCAAATCTTATTGCAGGAGAGGGGATCCAGAAGGCCTGGGAGTCAATTGCGGCCCTCTACACTTCTCTAACTGGCCCTCAGGACTCTTCTCATTCCACACACCCCCTTCACAGGCCATGCCCCTCAACAGCAGTACTCTGTATGCTCCTCAAGTGTTTATGCCCGACTGGGATGTGCCCTTGAACTGTGATCACAGCACTTGCCTTACCTGGACAATGAACAGAGAAGGGTATGTGTGAAAAATTGCCTGCTTAAAAAGTTAAAATTCACATTCCTTGCTCTGCCCACTTTTGCCACTGGCCGAGCGCGCCACAGGGATGTGGCCCTCAAAAAGTTGCTCAGAAGGGAAAGTGGCCCTTGGACTGAAAATAGGTTTTTATTTCAACTTTCTTATCAAAGAAGAAGAAGAATTCCTTGTGTTGATCTTGTATTATTTTGTTGTCACTGCTTGTTTTTTCCATTGTGTGTATAGTCTGATTTTGTTGCTAGATACAATTTCCAAAAAAGGTCCCCCATTCTTGACATGGGATGTTGCCCAACGTTAGTCAAATCCACAGTATCCTGAAGTGCAGTTAGTGCAAAATGCTACAGCACAATTGCTGACAGGAGTGGGGTCTTGTCAGCATTTAACGCCTGTGCTCTAAGATCTGCCCTGGTTGCCGATTTGTTCCCGAGCCAAGATAAAGGTATTACGATTAGTATGCAAAGCCCTTTGCAGCATGCAACATTGCCTTATCCTATATACAAGCCCACTAGACTGCTTCCACCTGCGGAATTGGCACTATTACACATGCTAGGTGATTATATTCATTACGTTTTTGCAATAAATCAATCTTCTGGTGTGGTGGGACCCACACTTTGGAACTCCCTGCCAATTGACACCAGGCAGGTGACTTCACTGCACCCTTTTTGGCACTTGCTAAAATGTTTTCCCCCTTCATGGTTCACTGCCTTGCCGTGGCGAAGGGGCTTGAAGAACTCAAAGAAGCTATGAACTACGCCGAGCAGGGCACACAAGATGAACAGGTCATAGTGGAGAGTTTTGACCAAACGTGATCCACCTGGAGGAGGAACCGGCAAGCCACTCCAGTATCCTTGCCAAGAAAACTCCATGGACAAAGACAACAGGCATATAAAAGTTATGACGCTGGAAGATGAGCCCCTCAGGTCGGAAGGCGTCCAACATGCTACTGGGGAAGAGCGGAGGACAAGTACAAGTAGATCCAGAGCTGATGAAGCGGCTGGGCCAAAGCCGAAAGGACGCTCAGTTGCGGATATGCCTGGAAGCGAAAGGAAAGTCCAATGCTGTAAAGAAAAATATTGCATAGGAACCTGGAATGTAAGAACCATGAACCTAGGTAAGTTGGAGGTGGTCAAAAATGAGATGGCAAGAATAAATATTGACATCCTGGGCATCAGTGAACTAAAATGGACGGGAATGGGCGAATTCAGTTCGGATGACCATCACATCTACTACTGTGGGCAAGAAACCCGTAAAAGAAATGGAGTGGCCCTCATAGTCAACAAAAGAGTGGCGAAAGCTGTACTGGGATGCAATCTCAAAAATGATAGAATGATCTCGATACGAATCCAAGGCAGACCTTTTAACATCACAGTAATCCAAGTTTATGCACCAACCACTGGTGCTGAAGAAACTGAAATAGACCAATTCTATGAAGACTTACAAGACCTTATAGAAGTGACACCAAAGAAGGATGTTCTTCTCATTATAGGGGATTGGAATGCTAAAGTAGGGAATCAAGAGATAAAAGGAACAACTGGCAAGTTTGGCCTTGGAGATCAAAACGAAGCAGGGCAAAGGCTAATAGAGTTCTGTCAAGAGAACAAGCTGGTCATCACAAACACGCTTTTCCAACAACACAAGAGACGACTCTACACATGGACATCACCAGATGGGCAGTATCGAAATCAGATTGATTATATTCTCTGCAGCCAAAGATGGAGAAGCTCTATACAGTCAGCAAAAACAAGACCTGGAGCTGACTGTGGCTCAGATCATCAGCTTCTTATAGCAAAATTCAAGCTTAAACTGAAGAAAGTAGGAAAAACCACTGGGCCGGTAAGATACAATCTAAGTCAAATCCCTTATGAATACACAGTGGAAGTGAGGAACAGGTTTAAGGATTTAGATTTGGTGGACAGAGTGCCTGAAGAACTATGGATGGAGGCTCGTAACATTGTACAGGAGGCAGCAACGAAAACCATCCCAATGAAAAGGAAATGCAAGAAAGCAAAGTGGCTGTCCAACGAGGCCTTACAAATAGCGGAGGAGAGAAGGCAAGCAAAATGCGAGGGAGATAGTGAAAGATACAGGAAATTGAATGCAGATTTCCAAAGAATAGCAAGGAGAGACAAGAAGGCCTTCTTAAACGAGCAATGCAAACAAATAGAGGAAAACAACAGAATAGGAAGAACCAGAGATCTGTTCAAGAAAATTGGAGATATGAAAGGAACATTTCGTACAAAGATTACCACAATAAAGGACAAAAGTGGTAAGGACCTAACAGAAGCAGAAGACATCAAGAAGAGGTGGCAAGAATACACAGAGGAATTATACCAGAAAGATATGGATGTCTCGTACACCCCAGGTAGTGTGGTTGCTGACCTTGAGCCAGACATCCTGGAAAGTGAAGTCAAATGGGCCTTAGAAAGCACTGCAAATAACAAGGCCAGAGGAAGCGATGGTATTCCAGCTGAACTATTTAAAATTTTAAAAGATGATGCTGTTAAGGTGCTACACTCAATATGCCAGCAAATTTGGAAAACTCAGCAGTGGCCAGAAGATTGGAGAAGATCAGTCTACATCCCAATCCCAAAGAAGGGCAGTGCCAAAGAATGCTCCAACTACCGCACAATTGCACTCATTTCACACGCTAGCAAGGTTATGCTTAAAATTCTACAAGGAAGGCTCAAACAGTATGTGGATCGAGAACTCCCAGAAGTGCAAGCTGGATTTAGAAGAGGCAGAGGAACCAGAGACCAAATTGCAAACATGCGCTGGATTATGGAGAAAGCTAGAGAGTTCCAGAAAGACATCTACTTCTGCTTCATTGACTATGCAAAAGCCTTTGACTGTGTCGACCACAGCAAACTATGGCAAGTTCTCAAAGAAATGGGAGTGCCTGATCACCTCATCTGTCTCCTGAGAAATCTCTATGTGGGACAAGAAGCTACAGTTAGAACTGGATATGGAACAACTGATTGGTTCAAAATTGGGAAAGGCGTACGACAAGGCTGTATTTTGTCTCCCTGCTTATTTAATTTATACGCAGAATACATCATGCGAAAGGCTGGGCTGGATGAATCCCAAACTGGAATTAAGATTGCTGGAAGAAATATCAACAACCTCAGATATGCAGATGACACAACCTTGATGGCAGAAAGTGAGGAGGAATTAACGAACCTTTTAATGAGGGTGAAAGAGGAGAGCGCAAAATATGGTCTGAGGCTCAACATCAAAAAAACGAAGATCATGGCCACTGGTCCCATCACCTCCTGGCAAATAGAAGGGGAAGAAATGGAGGCAGTGAGAGATTTTACTTTCTTGGGCTCCATGATCACTGCAGATGGTGACAGCAGCCACGAAATTAAAAGACGCCTGCTTCTTGGGAGAAGGGCAATGACAGGCCTAGACAGCATCTTGAGAAGTAGAGACGTCACCTTGCCAACAAAGGTCCGTATAGTTAAAGCCATGGTTTTCCCAGTAGTGATGTATGGAAGTGAGAGCTGGACCATAAAGAAGGCTGATCGCCAAAGAATTGATGCTTTTGAATTATGGTGCTGGAGAAGACTCTTGAGAGTCCCATGGACTGCAAGAAGATCAAACGCATCCATTCTTAATGAAATCAGCCCTGAGTGCTCACTGGAAGGACAGATCGTGAAGCTGAGGCTCCAGTACTTTGGCCACCTCATGAGAAGAGAAGACTCCCTGGAGAAGACACTGATGCTGGGAAAGATGGAGGGCACAAGGAGAAGGGGGCGACAGAGGATGAGATGGTTGGATAGTGTTCTCGAAGCCACAAACATGAGTCTGACCAAACTGCGGGAGGCAGTGGAAGACAGGAGTGCCTGGCGTGCTCTGGTCCATGGGGTCACGAAGAGTCGGACACGACTAAACGACTAAACAACAACAAAAATGTTTTCGTTTAGGCAAGTCTACCCAGACATGCAGAATGTTGGTGTATGTTTTAATTGGATTGTTTGTTTATTAAAATGTTTTCAATAGCTTCAATAGCTGATAATTTTATTGTGGTTTTTTTTTAAACTGCTTTGAGGTTTATAGCAACTTATCTTGCAGTAATAGGATTGTGTCAAATTGGCTTGTAGTTCCCCTTGAAGTCTATGGGACGAATGAAGCCAGTGAAGTCTAGTGAGAGCCAGAGTAGTGCAGTAGTAGTGTCGTGTTGGACAAGGACCTGGGAGAAACTGGGTGCAAATCCCCAGTTAGCCATGAAACTCCCTGGGTGACCCTTGGGGGGTCAGTTGCTGCCCCTTAGCCTAACCCTCCTCACAGGGTTGTTGTAGGGATTAATTGATATGAGGGAGGACCATGTACACCACCTTGAACTCCTTGAAACAAAAAGGTGGGATATAATTGCAATAACCAAAAAACATACATCTGAAATCTCATTGGTTTCAATGGGCTCAGCCTTCTATGGGGAAGAAGGGAATCTTCATTCCAGGACCCAGGGTTCCTCACCCTTCTCATGCCCTGATCCCCCATACAATTAGGTAAAGGTAAAGGGACCCCTGACCGTTAGGTCCAGTCGTGGCCGACTCTGGGGTTGTGGCGCTCATCTCGCTTTATTGGCTGAGGGAGCCGGTGTACAGCTTCCGGGTCATGTGGCCAGCATGACTAAGCCGCTTCTGGCGAACCAGAGCAGCGCTCGAAAAAGCCGTTTACCTTCCCACCGGAGCGGTACCTATTTATCTACTTGCACTTTGACGTGCTTTCAAACTGCTAGGTTGGCGGGAGCAGGGACCGAGCAACGGGAGCTCACCCCGTCGTGGGGATTCGAACCGCCGCCGACCTTCCGATCGGCAAGTCCTAGGCTCTGTGGTTTAACCCACAGTGCCACCCGCATCCCATACAATTAGGCTTGCTTAAAAACAAACAAGCCATTAGTGACAATTGAAGCTTTAAAAAAGCCTATGGTCACAACCGAACGGCACAGAAGGGGAGGGTTAACCTTCCCCTCATTTTGTGCTGTGACACAAAATCACACTCCCACTCGCAATTGTGGCATGAGGCTTCAAAATAGCCTGCCATTGGCTCTGACAGCCCAGTCCACCTCAGGACATAATCCTTGGAGGCATGTGCAGAGTACAAGCCTCTCATTCCACTGGTACCCACACAGGCAGCTCATATGCATTTGGGTTTTAAAGCAAGCAGCTTTGAGAGCTTCAGGGTCAAAAGTGTGACCTCGGTTCCAGATGTATCGGGGACTAACTGTGATTTCCGAGCAGCGAGGAAAAAGCCACACTCTGGACAAGCTGTGCTCTGCTTTAGTTCAAGCTGAACCCAAGTGCAAATTCAGCTCTGTTTCCAGGCATACTCAGCCCCACCCCAACAAACACATTGTCTTAGAAAGTAATCATTACACCTGCATAAACGTAGGATGGTCTCCAACTAAGCCCTACTCAGAGTAGTCCCACTGGAATTAATGGGCCTGTGTATATCATGCTCATCATTTTCAGGGAGGCTGTCCTGAGTATAATAAATGCCTTGCCCCCCTCCTAAATCTCTTTGCTGAATAGGAGCAATTTCTGGACGAAGTAAACTGGTACTCACCATTACCTTCCTTTCTCTCAAACTGTTCACTTAATCCGGCAGGCAACTCCAGAAACAAATTGCCTCGATTATGTTGAGGCTACAACAAACCAGCCTTCTGTTAATTTGCTGTGGGTGCTGTTCCGCCGCTGTGGGAACACCAATGCCCAAAATAAAAACGGTCATGCAACCTGGGAGCTGGTCCAGCCCTACGGTTTGAGCATGCTGAACTGCTGGAGTGTTTATTTAGGAGTGACCCTGCTTTGAGGTGAAGGAGCAGCTCAGCAGAGGCAACAACGCTCTCTCTGAGTTGCTGGAGTGACACTGAACAGGGTGGTCAAATCCTCACCTCTAAAAGGATACTGTAGAGTGGCACACAAAGATAAGCTGGGCGATGCACACTGAGATAGCCAATGATCAAATCTGGGACCATAGGGACTCACATTCAGAATGACTTCTGAAGAAAACAAAACTGGACCCAAATCACATTCAACCAATACACACATCTTATTGACTCGTCTAGTTTTTCTTTTTGCACATTTAAATATTGCCTTTCTTCTGCCAGGTGGCATCCAGGTCATCATCCAGGCACTGACCAGACCCCAAGCTACATGTGGCAGTAAAAAAACCCCAAGGTGGCGCAGAGCTACATTTTGTTATTTCATGGTCCTCCACACTTCTAGGTGAGAGATGCAGAATGTCTCCCTTCAGTCTTTACTAGCAATTATTGAGTGCTTAGCTATGTAGCTTCCAAAGGGGGCAGTGGAATTACCTGGGGGTGCTAAGAGGCAAGTGTGGGGCAGGGGTGTGTGTGGCGGCAATAGAGGTGTAAGCGACTATCAGACTTCAAAAAGTTAGCATCACTGGATCCAGTTCATCCATGTTATCAACTTAGAACTTAAGTTTTAATTGGATTTTGAATAAAGGTGCAATCACTGCTGTTTTGAATTTTATCGTTATCTGCTTTGGCGGGTTATGCAAACAGCTATTCTAAATCATGCTTTTTATAGGGTAGGGGACACTTGGGGTGAGTTTATGGAAGGCAAAGGGGCAGTGGCTTGAAAGATTGGGAACCACAAGTCTTTTAGTTGCATCATATTCTACATGGTGTAGCCACTGGTGTCAAGGCAGCCTTGCAGGAACAATATGGCTGTATCTATTTCTGTAGTGCTCACTCCCTGAAACAATGACCGGAAATAGCCATGTGGAATTTGCCTATTAAGGAGGCTCATGAATGACAAGCATGTACAGAGGGGTTGTGCCCGGGCAGCTGGTATCGCGTTGTAAGGTAGCTCATGGCTAGCCCTGAACACTGCTGGGCAGAATGGCCTGTTGCCCCACCTGCTTCTCCAACCCCCTTTTAAAACTGCACTGTGCTCAGCCAACCATGTATTACCATTGCAGCCTGCAAACAGCCATTCATGGCAGTTACATAACCCTGGCTGCAGCCCAGAGAACAGGCCCTACCTTGGCTCACAGGCAGAGATTTATTTCATTTTCATAGCCTGCTGTTCCTTTTTGGAAGGATGCCCACTTTAATTTGCACTTGCTTCCATCTTCAAATAAGGCCTCTGCACACATAGAGGGAGAGTGTGCAGAAAGGGGCTACATATTTGGCTCCCCCACACCAATGTTTAACTCCTCTCTCATCTCTACAGATTCTGGAGTAAACTCCTCCTCCAAGCATGACTGAGAGATCTGGGCTGTATATAAACCAGGCAGGAAGCTCCCCCTCCTGGAGAAGACACCCTGTTGCAGTTCTTATACTCCATGCAGAGCAGCTTTTGGTCAAGCCCCTTTTCACCACTCCTCTGAGACATGTTCTCCACCACTTGGCACAGTGCTGGCATCAAGACACTCAGCTGCAGCGGATTGGCATGACTTTCTTTCATCAATTTGTTTTGAGCTGCAGAATTTGGATTCCCACCCAGGAATACTCTGCTTCCTGTATTGCAGAGGGCTGGGCTGGATGATCCCTTGGATCCCTTTCAACTGTACAATGCTATGCTTATATTCTACCGTGACACTGAACAGCACAGGGGAAAGGATGCCATTCATCATACAGAGGGAAAATGGAGACTGTCAGCGATCCCACCATCTTCTGTTTCCCAGCTCAGCCGTACTCATCAGAGATCCATGATGTGAGCTACAGAACAGGCACTTCAAAACATGTTTTCTAGAGAGAAATTGACTTTTATTCAGAGGCGCATATTGATAAATGCAAGCAGGGGACGATCACAATCCTAGCATTCTGTGTGTCTTATCTCTCCCCACGCAACAGATGCCCCACACTCTCTTGCTACAAGCATCCTTCCAGCTGTAAAAAGCACTCCAGATTTCCTTCCTCGGGAGACGGACAAGTGGCCACACATGAAGGAATGCCAAGCAGCTTTTAAGATGTTAAAAGAAGAAAGAGTTTCACTAGCGATATGTCATTCAACGAGGGGGATGAGATTCATCTCGCAGAGCTCTTTAGGCTAAACCTGTTTATTTGAAAGAGAAAAAGAGAGAGGAAAGGAAACTGATTACTATCAAGACACACATAAAAGCCAAATATTCGGAAGAGGTCTTGCTGTGTCCAGCAGACCCCTGGCTTCTCAATGTGTTCTCCAAAGACTGCTTCTGCCCCCTCCCCAGCCACCCCAAGCCCCTAATAACATTTCTGATTTTTCCACAAGAACCTAAACACAATCCACCTTGCTGAAATGGAGTTTCAGAGCAGTATTATTCTATTTTGTGGCAGGGTGGTGAAGTAGGTAGGAGAGTTCATGGATTTCAGTACAGAACCTGCATATCAGAAAAGGGGGCCCAGGATGGAACCCATCTAATGCAAAATACTGGTGTGTCCTTATTTGTAGATCAGCCTTCGCTACCCCAGCACCTTCCAGATGCACTGCTAATGGAAGCTACATCCTAAAACATCAGGAGGGCACACATTTCAGATTATAGGAAGTGTCTGTTCCCCACACCTCAGTCTGGTGCTCTGAAAGCAAACAAACTGGAAAACCAGCTCCTTCAACTGATCTGGCATCAGCCATTAATGAGAAACTGCCACAGAGGGAGAGGTGGGAGGCAGGTCTCATTTCATCAGCCCTGCTGGAAAAACTGGTTCCACTGAACTCTTCCTGTCCCTGAACCACTTTGACAACAGCTGGTTCATGATAAGCACCGCCTTTTAACTTCAAAAATTGGTGGCTGAGCTGGGCACCCCCTCCTTCTTTCCTCCTCATCCAGTTTTCCTTTTGTGCTCTGATTTTTAGACCATTAAGCAAGTGTGCAGGAACTGTCTTGTTTGCCTTTGTGGCTGATACAGGGTATAAATAAAGTTGAGTCTATGCACCAATATTTCACCTGGGTACAATGCACCCAATAAAGAGGACCTAATCCAAGACTGTGGAGCAACAACCATCCCCCATAATCTGTGTGAGTCTCCCCCAAACCCTCCCTAGCAGACTCTTAGGGCAGGAGAGGAGGTGGCACTGAATACAACCCCGTGTCAAAACAGCCTCAGTGTGATTAACAGAGAGAATGAAGCCTGTCTGGGATCCCACTTTGGTTCAAAGAAATCACAGCGCCTATTCAGAGGCCATATATTCTGCCAGGAATTGCAGTATATACTTTTACTGCAAAGTATATTAGCAGCTAACTAAAACATGTACAAAGGACTCCCCGCCCCCAGGCCTAAAATAGCACACGATTATGCAAGTCAGTTTTGTATTACTCTCTCATTTGCTCTATACTGACTGGTGCAGCTCCTTGTTCTCTCTCCCTCAACCGGCTTAAGGTTTACCTGGCAGGGTCTGGAAGAACCAGAAGCACCTCCTCAAAAGTGTTACACTGGCTTGAGACCCCTCAGCCCTGAACAATTGCAGCATCCTACATTTGCTCAGACCTCCGGGGAGGCCAAAGGAGCTACGCACCATTTGCAAACCGGCATTGCTTCAGCACCTCGCTAAACCCCTCGCACAGCTTCAAGTCGGCCTGGTTCTGGGCGCACTCCAGGAACTGCTTCATCTCGTACTGGCAAGGCGTGAACTGCGACTGCTGCATCGCAGGCTGGGCTGTCTGAGGCTCCTGAGGAAGAATAGCAGCACAATTAAGATGGGGAAATGTTTTTTAAAAGATTATATTTGCTAAGAACCCCACCCGCCTTCAACAATGTTTTCAGGTTGCCAGAGTATGGTGGCTCCCCAGCAGAAAGGGGAGGCATCAACAGGCACAGCAGCATCCTCATTCCAAACTGTTGAAGGACAAAATTTCCAAATTTCAGGCGTGCCAACAATTTTCCTTCCTAGTCAGTTGGCTAAATCCTCCAGTTACTAAGGACCGCCAACACTTTTTATACCTTATGCATTCAGAATTAGCTGTTTGTTGATTACATTTTCACCTTAAGCCCAACGATCTCAAGCTGTTGTACATGGTTCTCTCCCCCTGCCCCATTTTACCCTTACAAACAACCCTGTGAAGTAGGCCTGGCCCAAGATCATCGAGGTTCCATGGCCAAGTGGGGATTTGAACTGTGGTCTCACAGATGACAGCCCAACACTCTGATCCAGGGGTGCACAACCTGCGGCCCTTCAGATGTTTCTGGATAGCATAGCCAGTGATGAGGGATGGTGTGAGTTGTAGTCCAGAAACACCACACTGGCACTTATATGCTGCTAATGCAACTGAGGTCCAAGGGAGAGGGGAGTGCTATAAAATGATACCTTCTCATGATGCCCAGCTGGCTTGTTAGTTGGATTTCTGCATTCAGTTCTGTCAGGTGTCAAGGTTATTTTATGCATTATTTCAAATTTATAACCAATGCTTTCTCCCCAAAGGAAATCCAGGGTGTCTCACAGTAATAACACGACCCACAAAAAATTAGCACTATAAAATACTGCTGAAAGCAGTTAAAAGCAGTAGTGTGAAAAGGTTCATAAAAACTATTGTCCCAAATCTTGGATAAATAAGAAAGCCTTTACGTTTTTCTTCCTGAATGCAGGGCACTGCCTCATCTTCACTGGGAGGCAGTTCCATAGTTGGGATGCCACCACCAAGAATGCCCTGTTTTGGATTCTTTGTGCAATTCCTGCTGGTGGGAGACCATAAGCAGTGTCTTCTTCCCGGGTAACAATGTTCTTACTGGTGAAGTCACCCTTTCAAGTACTTGGGTCCCAAGAGGTTTAAGGCTTTGTACACAAATACTAACATCATTCAAATGGGTGTGATTCCTCATTACACAACTGCACGTTATCTAGTCTCTTGACTTTCAGAACTGATGCAAATCCATAACTATACCAGATACAAAAATATGCTCTACTCCTGGATTGGCAGGTGCTCAAACGGAACACGTTGCATGCATTATTTTGTTCCTGAAAAGCTTTTGTTAAGTTGCATCCTTCCAGCAAGGCTCACTCATAAGCCATGTCTGAGCCCGCTTCTTTGACTTGAGGGGAGGAGGCACAGCTCTGCCCTTGTCACCTATCAGCCCAGAAAACTTGATGCGGCTTTCATCAGCCAGGAGGAAAATTCTGTACGGCTCAAGGTCTTGCTCCAAGCACATAAAAAGCACAGATAAACAAAAATATATCATTTTCTCTCTCACCTGGTAAGTGATGTCGGGCCTTGCTGCTTCAGAGCTTCCACCTCCAAACCCTCCGGTCATGGCGTGTCCAAGAGTGTGCCCCACAGCAGAGCCCACGGCCACGCCAGCAGCAGTGGTGGCCATCTGGGCCATTAGGCCAGGCTGCCTGGGGGCAGGAGAAGCCACTGCAGAGGCAGGGGCAGGGGCTGGAACAGAGGCATGAGAAGCTGGTGGTGGAGCAGACCTCATAGGAGGCGCACGGCTGCAAAGGCAGGAGAAGAAACACATTGAAAAGCAATCCTGGATGCAAACATTTGTTACAGCGGCCCAGTGTGGGATATTTCTTATTTTTTCTGCCTGTGTTTATTTATTTGACTTCTTAACAGCCCTTCAGCATAAGGTCCCATGATACATTACGAAAAGAAAATCATACAAATAAAAATAAAGAAGTATAGCAATTCCAAACCAAAGTCCAGTCTTTCCTCCAACCTGGTCCCCCCCTCCAGAGGAGGTGGGGGAGGCTGATTCTAGGGATTTGCTGCCTCAGTTTAACTTTAACACATCTCCCTACAGCATGGTCTGAAGCCACCTGATGCAGCCATTTTGCTGAAATCAGAGCTGTTATGTGAAAAAAGCTCAGGAACAATGACTTGGAAAGCAGTACATATGTACCTTTCTCCTGAACGCTGATCCTGTGAATGCTTCCAGGGTAAGAAAAATACCCTCCTATACTTTCCTTGAAGAAAGGTGAGCCCCAACACTTGGGGCTATGCTTCCCCACCACCTATGTTTATGTGAACACCACCTACATCAGCCTTGAACCTTTCTCCTCCTCCCCCAGATGTTGCTGAACTACAACTCCCATCAGTCCCAGCAAGCATGGACAATGACTGGCGATAACAGAAGTTGTAGCTCAGCAACATCTGGGGGAGGAGGAGAAAGGTTCAAGGCTGATGTAGGTGGTGTTCACACACACCTGATACATAAGCTTTCATGCCCACACACTTGTATCTGCAAGCAGGCTAGTTCCTGTTTGATAGTGCTCCTGTTCAGAGAAGAGTTGCTAAAATGCCCCTGATGCAAGAATCCAAAGTTTCTAAATCTTTGCATGCACAACCTTCTTGCCCACCTCTATCCCCAAAGAATATAGCCCTCACTTTCCACCAAAGAATGCAGCATTAAACATATTACGTACTAAGAGCTAAATTGGAAGCGGGGCGTCAACACAAAGCATTACAAAACTGAATTGGTCCTTAAGCTGGCTAAACATTCACAGAAGAAGACACAGCCTCTTATCAAACCTGCCTTGTACACAGAGGGAGTGAAACATGATACTACTGATCTTTGGTCAGAGCTGGTAGAGAGCCAGTCTGGAGCAGAAGTGGGGGACCTGCGGCCCTTCAGATGTTGCTGGACTACATCTCCCTGTATCCCTGACCACACTGGCTAGGACTGAGTTGGGAATCCAGCATCCATCTCTACCTGTCCCAAATCTGAAGGTGGGATGGGATGCTGGTTTTTGCAACATTTGGATTTTGCAACTGAAACGTAGTCTCTTTGGCGACTGCCTGCCAGTCTAGTGACCTGTCTGATGGAACAATGTGGTATTTTATACTTCTGTGGTAAGCGATGTATACATTTAATAAACCTAACATAGCAGTAAAGCTGGGATAATTGACTGGGGTAGTACGGCATAAGACTCTTAATCTCAGGGTCATGGGTTTGAAATTCACGTTGGGGTTGGACTAGATGACCCTCGTGGTGCCTTCCACCTTTACAATTTTGTCCAAGCTGCTTGGAAGGAAGCAGCAACCACATTCCAGCCTGTCTTGGTGGTAAGTAAAGGCCAACTTGTAAACTCAGATTTACAGATTTGATGTACATAATAATAAGAAAGGCAAAACCAACTGTCACTGCTTTTGCAGTTCCAAAGTCTGGTCACAGCCACCCTATGCATTTTAAGCACTCTGGTACTCTTAGTAGCACCCTGAACAAGCTTCAGTTCTCAGAATTCTCAATGACTGCTAAAAGCGGTCTAAAAGTGCTTTACGTGTCTGTTGTGGAAGTCCCGCATTTGCAGTGCTTTACCAATGCAATGTGGATCCCTCTCTTAGTCAGAACTTTTGTTCAATAGAACGCCAAGGTTTTTACTCGCTCAACTGCCTGCTCCTTGACCCACCAATTTCACTCCACGAACTTCAACTGTTACTCCTTTCCCCCTGCACTCTTACCCACCTCTTCCATTTCTGCTTGTGATCTGCCCCCCTCAGCTCTCACTTTCTCTGGCCACACCTCAGAGACCTCTGCCTTACCCCTAGGCAAGAACCAGGCCCAGTGAGGTCAGCCCTTGCCTAAGGTAAGCCAATTAGTACTTTTCCAGCTTTAGCATCAACTTGCTGTCTGAATAGAAACTCAATCCCAGAAGCACCAAAGCAGCGCTGGCTTTTACAGCACATGGTCTTCTAGAATATTCCTCCTGTGGAATATTCTAGAAGGTCACAGTATAGTCCATCCAAATCATTTGGCATCCTTCAGTTGTGGTGGGAGCACTGTACGCTGTGAGGTTTCTGAAGTTAAGCATTTGATAAACTGGACTCTCATTTAGACCCTTAAGTCACATTCAGCCTATTTACAAAGCAGGATGCAAGTGTAACACCAGAAATAAGCTCTGATTTACAGATCCGTAACACAACTTCCATTCCACAAGTGAAATGTAAGGTCTGTATTATACTTGGCAACCCACTGATCCCTCTCTTCATCTTTCATTACCTGCACATGTGTTGCTGTAATCCTCACCCGAACTTGCCACATCCGCATGGAGACTTTGGATTCCCCCATCCCTTCCCTTTCCCTCAGCATCTGCTCCTAACATGAGATTACAACTCTCTCTCACTCTTTATTAATAAAGGGTAGACTCCCCCCCTCATTACTACATGTGGCAGGGAGATAATAAAGCCCCCCCCTTAATACTGCTGCCCCCTGCAATCTCCAACATCGCCTTTGTTTTGATCCCGGACTTTTGTCTCTCTCCCCCCCCCCACTTCCTTCATCATCCCAAGTTTTATGGCACTTCCCTAATATCTCTTTCCCCCTCCTCATCTCCACTGAGTTGGCAGTGCTGGGGGCGAAATTAGGAGGCCATGGAGGCGTCACGTGGCTCCCTCCCAGCCCTCCTGCCATGATTATCTCCAAACACACCTCCCCCTCCCGACCCTTCCCAGATCACCCTCACAAATCGCCTCTCCTGGTCCCGCCCCCTTACCTGGCAGGGGGCGCCATCCGGGACGTTCTGCTCCTGCTTCCCCTCGGCATGGTGGCGACAATAATAAGAGCGGCTCTCGAGTTGCTGTTGCTGCAGCTGCTCTCTCTCAAGGGCTCCGCAGTCCGGCCTTTTTCTACTTCCGCTTCCGGCTCTCTCTGGCGTTCTCTTTCAAGGTCACCGCTAGAGGTCGCCTGTCTCCCGCACTACGCATGCGCAAATCATTCGTACTGACCGATGGCCGGGAACGAGGCTGTTGCAGCTGCCCCCGCCCCCTTATCTAAATAGGGCGGAGCCAGACCGTTACTTCGGAGAGGGAAGCGCAAGGTTGTTTGTGCTTAATAGGTGTGGTCGCAGCTAAACCAATGAACGAGCGGGGGGGGCGGAGCCAAAAATATGCGAGCTGTATAAATAGGCGAACCTCAGCGTAAGGGTACGCTAATTCTAAGGCTTTGTAATGGGTGTGGGGTGGACTTTGCTGCGCTAGAGCTAGAAATAGGCGCCGGGGAAGCGTGGTCGCCATTTGGGAGCTGGGTGGGTCAGGGCTGCTTGTACATTTTCTTTATAGTGAGCTCAAAATAGGCAGCTTGGCAAGCGGAATTAGAAGTGCTTCTTGTCTCTCTCTACCTCTCTGATAAAAAAAGGCTTATCTATATTTAGTTTTCTTCTGTCTGGCGGCTATCGACAGAGGGGAGGAGGTAGCGCTGTTTCTTCCCCCCCTTGTGATTATTTTTCCTCGGGAAACCTTTTTGTTTTGTCTTTAGTTAAAAAATACCAGGGAGTCCAAACCAGAAACGAAAACTTGGGTTATGAACAGCCAGGTTGTAAACTGAGAAGATTAAAAAAGTAACGGGAGAAATGCAGTAGGATTTATAAAATGGGTGAAACAAGATTATAATGGGACTTAATACTGTGGATAAATAGGGAGATAAAGGTGCCTAGTACTTAAAAAAAAAAGTTAAGTGATTTGTTGGGTAACTTGATAAGCAGAAATGAGGCTTTAAGATGAGTAGAATGTGAATGTAGAAATAGGACAAGTTTGGTGAAAATGAGGGAATGGAATAATTGGTCCAAGAGAAATATGACCTAATATATCAGCATGAATTATTTTAAAGTGCTTAGAAAGCTGCTTCATGTTTCATAAGTCTAGTCATACAGTTTTTTAAAAAGCCGCAACCTAAAGCTAATAAAATGGCATGGAAGCGCACTTTAAAGCAGGAAAAACATATGGGAAAGCCTGGGCAATAAATAGGAAGGAAATTGATTCAAAAGACTTAAGCTTTGATTTACCTTTTTCTCTTGTAAAATATAAAAAAGCCAAAATCAGTGTTTAATATTTGGTTAACTAAGTTTTAGATTTGACTGAGCTTTTTTTGTTGTTGGCCACATTGGGCTTCTCCAGGAAAGAGAAGCAAGAGACCGCCAACATTAACATGGGGATGTAATGAAATGTGTAATAAAACAGCATTGTTCTCTACCACTCAGTTTAAAGAACTGTTACTAGCTGCTCCAGCTACCATTTTAGCATTTAATTTCAGATAGTACAATTAGTTACATTAAGGTGGTTCTAAATCCACAGCTTTTCAAAGTAAGACATGTTCTAGTGCGTGTATAGAGATTACTATTGGCTCCCCAAAAAATCCCAGTTGTGTAAAATCTACAGGGTTGTACCCAAGTTCTCAAGAGCAGACCAGCTGAAATTATTTATGCCCATTAATATGACTCTGGGTTTCATTTACATGAATTTTTAAGTTTATTGTACCTAACAGTTCATAAACATAATGGATATTGATTCCAATAAAAGGAATGCGATGGGGAAAATGGTTTATATCATAGTAGTGAATTGATTGGGAAAGGGAAGGGTTTTCAGTCAGGAAGAGGGGGAAATGAACTTCATTGGGTATGTGAACAAAAATCCAGCTCAAACTGTTAAGGGCTGTAGCTCAATAGTAGAGCATTTGCTTTGCATGCAGAAGGTTCAAGGCCCAATCCCTGACACACCTTAGTGGGGGTGGGAGAAAGCACGCCTAAAATCCTGGAAGGCTACTGCCAGAGTAGAAAGTAGGTGGTTGTCAAGGATTAGGGACACAGAAGCCCTCTCAAGACCAGGAAATACGAAAATTAACTTGCAGTAGAAGACAAACACGGTACAAGAGAATGGAGCAACTTTGAATTGACATCCCAGAGCAGTATATATTTGAATAAACCAAGCTTTTCAATCACAAACTTCTGATTGAGAATGTGAAGCAAAGGCATTCTAATTAACTTTTAACACATATAGAAGCAGGGTTGCAAGGGAGAGCAGAAGTTTTTGAAACTTGAGGAAATAATGATAAAAAATATTTGGGATGAGGTTTTTTAAAAGCACCCCCCCCCAAACAGGCATCCCTTTTGTGAAATGGTGGAAGTACCCAGGAGTCTGAAAAAATTAGGTATGCTGCTAAAATGCTGTGTGAGTGAGGTCCCCAATAAGGTTTGGGAATTGAAAACTATTGAATATGCAGAGTTCTTAAGTCTAACAAGTAAAATAAGAACAAGATGATGATGAAGTATATAAGGAGTGGGAAAAGTCTGTCAAGTATTTGGAAAATAATTTTAAACAAGTGAAAATGCTAACCAGGATTAAAATAAATTCAACAGTATAATATACTAAATGGATGTGCAAGAATGCAGGAGTGGTGGGAAACTCAAAAGGAACTGGGGAAGGGAAGGTGTTGAGTGTTATATTATAAAGAAATATCACAACTGGATTAAAAAATTCAGGAGTATAACACCCAAGCATGTTGAACTAAAAGGGTTGTGTTGTCTAGACCCTATCACAAAGAACCTAACCAACAGCACCTGGGCTTTACTAATTAGGTCAGCACAAGGCCAATTGGACCTGGACAGTAACATATTAGTGGTGTCTCTTATTTACAAGAGACCTTTAAAATGTACTATAGGTTCTAATATAAGTTTGAATACAGTGTTTGGGAAATGGATAGTGGTTGGCAATAGTAGGTAAAAGCTTGGCAAGCATCGTGGTGAAAGCCTCCAATTAAGGTGATAGTTTTGTGAGCACTATTCACCAAAGAAAGCAAGTCAATGATGTCAAGGCCTTTGGCAACTTGGACTGGGGTTACTTGAGGTTCTCAAATTATAGCTACTCAAGTGTTCTATAGAAACAGTCGGGTCTGTAGTATTTAAAATATGGTAGCTTAACCACACAACGTTAAACAGGTTAAAGCCAAAGGTTCCTTTTGTCCCCAATCTTCACGTTCTTAGCAAATATAGTTGTAAATCTCAAAATTTAAAGGCACATAAGAGTAGGGGTCAGTTTCAATTTAGTAATTTTCTATTGATAACAGCTCTTACTGGGTGAAGCGTTCGGTTCTTCAATGGCTATGACTAAAGAATATTGTGAAGTAGCCAGCCACCCCAGTATGATGCAACCCTTAAAGGGCTCTGGCTGCTCTGAACCTACTTTGATCTCCAGTTCCATGATGTTGGCAGTTGCCTTAGGGTCCCAGTAAGCAGACTTGGGAGGGCTAAGATGGGGGGCAACATGAGTAACAGGGCAGGCTGTTGAGTGTGTGAAGACAACAGCCCCTAGAAGTGTAAAGGGCCTGCCAGAGGAGTCTCCATAACACTACAGGACAGGCAGATGGTTTGAGGGTGTGATGGGTTACATGAACAAGGAACCATGAAGGGCGTTTCGTCTGAAATTCTTGAAGGGCCAGCCAAGCTGGAGCAGGAGCGTTAAAAGTTTGTGAAGTGACGAGGTTGTCCATTCTTCACGAGCTTCCCAGATGGGGCTCGGGGATCTTGTGTCTGGGAGAGGTTCTGGAGGTTATTGGAGAGGGGAGCCATGGAGAATGTAAGGCATTAGGTCCTGGGTGGCCACTTTGCCTGTTGGAAGATCGGAGTATTTTGCAGTTTTAGGGCCTCTGTATGGATTGGGTCCTCTCCACTTCCACCAAAAGTAGCTCTTTGCCAGTGAGATTTTGAGGGGTCTTTGAGCTCCAAGTGGATGCAGGCTTTTCACAGTAGACTGGGTTGGGGTGGCATCTGCAACACTTCAGCCCTGGTAGTCATTATTGGAAATTGAGGAGGAAAATTGGCAAGAGGGCCTTGGATATCTGCAATGATCTTCTGCAAGGACAGCCTCTGCTGTGTAGCGTCACCATCCTAGTCTGCGGAAAAGAGGAAACAGCTTTCACCTCTGTCCCTAGCCTGCAGGAGATAATCAGTGCAGCAAGTCACTTCAGCATGGTTGGCGGGGGGGGGGTCATTGTGTCTGATGATAACCACAGCAAAGGGAGAGAGAAAAGGGATGCAAGAGGTGTGTGGGCAGGGGGGGGCATCACAACTACCAGGGCAGGTTGTTGGGAGTGTAAAGACCTGCCTGCTGCCCCTGGAAGTGTCACTCTTGCTTTTCTGCACTAAACCACGGCCAGGCAACCCCTTACCCCCTTCTGAGTCTGACCTACCCCCACCCCCTCGGCCCATTCAAAAACCTGCACAGCGGACCTGACTTGCTCACTGTCCCCACTTGCTCTCCTGCTCCACTCACTGCCTCCACTTCAGTCAGAGCAGCCCTCGCTTAATGTCAAAGAACTCAGTCGTTCAGGGGAGAAACCAAAGTGGTGCTTAGAATGCGAAAAGTCTCTGAGTGAGGGGAGCCATAGTCTTTTGGTGAGGTGGCATCTGCAACACTTCAGCCCTGGTAGTCATTGGAAATTGAGGAAGAAAATTGGCAAGAGTCCTTGAATATCCTCGATTATCTGTCTCAAGGGCAGCTTCTTCTGTGTAGCGTCACCATCCTGGTCTGCTGAAGAGAGGAAACAGCTTTCACCTCTTTCTGTAGCCCACAGATGATCAGTGTGGCCAAGGCGGTTTCTCCTGAATCATAATCGCAAGTGGTTCAAATTGTCCGCATCATCCAGACATGCCTGGAGTTGTTAAATGACTATCTGCTAAATCGTTTTGAGAGTTGTAGGATTTGAAACGAGTAAAACTTGACAATTTAAAATAACCCCAACCCCATTAAAAATGTTAATCCTACCGGGGGACAGCCCCCCCACCTTGTTCCACCAGTGAAGTCCTGCTCCCAAAGGGATAGCCCCGTTAGTTAATTATCTACTAGTTCCCATGCAGATAATTTCCCCCCCAAAAATGTCTGGGGTGGGTCTCCTCTTTACCACTACCCCAACATTTACCAAATTTATTCCCGTTTTAAAATATAGTTAATCATTCTTTAAAAAAATTAGATTTTTACACTTTGGAAAAGTTACCACTTTGATGCATGGAGCTTGAGGCTTCTCGGTGTGGAGCTGTGTTGGATGCTGACACTTTCGGCTTGAACTTGCCCCACCCTGCTATTTTCAGCTACACGGGGGCACAAAAGATGGAGATTTGCACTTCTGGACCCTTCAGAGCCCAAAAAGACCTTTGGGCTTTCTTGGGGGTGCACGGCGCCCTTGTGCTTCCCCCAATTACCTCACAATGAGCGAGCCGTTCACAGAATTGGGCTTGCCATTCGATGCTGTTCTGCAATAACCCAGAAGTCGGAATCGATATGCTGTTGTGGAGGTGGAGGGATGATTAACAAAACAAAATCAGTCCTCCTGGCAAACGGGGAATATCCTCACTCATGCAGTTTAGTATTCCACACTTTCTTAGCAATTTCTTTCTAGGCTTGCCTAAATATAAACTAAGCTTTAATAAAGAAAGCTAAAAGTAACAATGAGAAAAACTAAACGTTTTTGAATACCTTGATGTGATTTTTTTTCAAAAATGCTGAATCTTAAACCAAACTGTTCCAGTAGCAACCCCCCCCCCAAATAAATTACAGATATCGCAAAAGCTTTGATGTGTGTTAGCCAATCAGGGGGTTAGCTGCCCTGCCTAAATCTGTTTCCCCTAACAAGCCTGCCTGCCCCCTTGGCAAAAATCCTGGTTACGCCTGTGGAAACTTCTCAATAACTTCATACGTGGTTGAGTGGGGAATGACCCACATAGGCACAAAGAATATAAGGAATTTGGTATCTGGCAATGCCAAATCTGCAGATAAATCAGTGCCTCCTGTTTTAGGTTCTTTACCATTGTTCGAAAGGTGGTGTGGTCCATCTGGATCAGTATGGAAAATCAAGATATTCTGTTAAGTGCTTGTGTGACCTATATTTGGTTCAGCTCTCTGAACGACTAGATTCAATTGCAACCCCTTTGTAAAATGTGACTTTTTAATTTTTATTATTTTCAACTAATTCACATTACATGTTCATTGCCATACACCTTCATTATTGTACATAACATGAATATATTCTGCAAATTCCCTACATCGAACCCTGCAAGCAACCTCCCCTTATACCCAAATGCCCGTGTGACTTCCTTCACCCACATGCGTGATACCCAACTTAATAAAAACCCTCTAACATTGTGTTCATTTTTAATCCTTACGATAGTCGTTCATCTATTAAAATCGGGGGGGGGGGGGAGAGAGGAAAACAACTTCTTAACTTAATGAGTTCAGTCTATACTTATCCAGAGATTTCTAATAGAATGATTTTGTACAATATATTTTCCAACATGATTTCCATTCCTTAATTTTTATTTTAATTGCAATCTGATTGATTGCATCTTGGCTAGTTCAATATATTTGGGAAGAAATGAGGAAGTAGACAGATTTAGAATCTGTTTGGGTAGTGTCTGCAGGAGGGAAAACTGTTATTTTTGTATTCTACTAACTTGCAAAATGATGTAATCTCACTCTGCACATGCTCTTGTTACCCGTGTCTGGAAGTTGTTTTTTGATACACTTGTAAAAGTGAGCCCCAAATAGCAATTGCCATCAGGAAACTGACACCCTGGCCAGTCTGCCACTACTGGATCAGATGCCTTTTGGAAGTACCCACAAATAATGGGTATTGAAGAACACTGATGCAGATCCAAGGCAGGGAAGACTTTCCTCCATCATGGGTCTGTGTGAGTTCCATCTGCTTGGCCCCAATTCTTTAGAGAATCTAAATGGGTCCTGTGGCCTAGTAGGCAGAGACTAAAAGACAACACCAAGAAAAGGCAGGAATTGTGGTAATTATACTTTATAGAGGAGTTGTGTGCTATTTGCCTCAAGTTGTTTGACCCTTTTTAAGAGTTATTTTCCCTCCAGAAAAAACCCACGCAACACTCAAGTTTTAAAAACAACATAGGAATTTTACTTGCTCTTGTCCAATTTGAATGTACAAGGGAGCTAGGCAATACTTAAGTTACTGAAGAATATTTTCATGAATTTATGTCGGAGACGAATATTTGCAGACTGGTTTTGAGGCATGCCTAACTGAAAACTGCCTACTGTGGTGGCAGCATGAATTCTATACTACATTAATTCTTTGCATAGCATTTTGGATGCACCACTCTGACAAATTCCCTTGATTTTCTAGGACTGGCCTGGCAAATTCTGGTGTCTCTAGCAGCTGAGGTTGGATTAGAGGGACCTCTGATCCAATATCCCTTAATTCAACTACCACCTCATTCAATGCCACAAGTCTGCATATAGTTCCACTTCGGCTGGTCTCTCAGGCTGACTATTCAGTTTGCTCAGGTTCTGTGGACTGACTTGTGACAGGTTGCACTTATTAAAATTTATCGCTTTTGGTTGAATCTTTATTTTTGGGGCTTGCCTTTCTGTAGTTTTGGACAGTGTAAGGCTTTGTGTATCCCTTCCTCCTGACAGTGGAAAACTAGACTACTACTGTTGATATCACAATGACCCGATTGTCAGGGTTATCTGGATCGATCCCCCCCACGTTTTGAAGGCAGATACAAGCTGCATGTAAAAAGCCAATGGGTGTTCATCTGTATCTTGGGCACTGGTCTGGATCTTGGTCCAACATGGATTCCCATCTGCTGCCAATTTAATTGCTTCCAAGATGGCCCTCCTGAAAGTCTTGAGGCTCAAAATCCCAACCTCAGTGTTACTACAGGACGGTTTTATTTTGGAGGTTTTGTATGTAGTAGGGTAACCGTCTGCGGCTTCCCAGTATGAAAATTGGGTTGCATGAGTGCTTCATCCACTTTTAGTACTGTCTCCCCCATCTGTGTCATTGAACAGAGCACCCAAGAGATGTGGACATGAGCCCAAGACTCCCCTAGGTAGCCTGTCCGTTTTCATTTCTTAGTACAGAAAGTATAGAGATCTTTCCTATTCTAATTAGTTCAGGAGTGTTCTAGAAAATAATTTGTATGTGAGAAACAGGATTGCCTACAGGTGCGCCTCTCCCAGCCCTGTCGGGGGAAGGCAAGTCTCCCCCTGGGTCCAGTAACCCTTGGTTTCTCCCAGGAGGAGTGCTCTCCTTAAGGGCAGGAGAGGCGGGTCTCCTGGGGGCCGGGACCTCCCCTGGCCTCAGAGAAGATAAAGGCCAGTCAGCCTGGTCCCAGGCTGCGGGAGCAACGTCGTTGAAGAGCTGTTTTGGCCAGCACCCAGTCCTGTTCCTCCAGAGTTCCTGTCCTTGCCTGGCTCCTCGCTTTGGACCCTGCCTCGCCCGTGGAGGACAGACTACGGACCCTCGACCCAGGTTCTGGACCTCCCCCCACGGTAACCTCCCCCCGGGACCAGCACAAAATGCTGGATGAAGTACATTTGCTTCTGGTCTCTATTTTGGAAACACTTCTACATGTGTAAAGTTTCCTGCTCCCCCTTCCATGGGCGATAGTCTCAGCTTGCACAGTCTGCTCAGTGTCAGATGATGTCCGCCTGTGTAGCTTTCAGCACTGGCTACACGCAAATCATTCATTAGCCACCCCTTCCCAATGCCTCACTTTCTCAAAACATGTCAAACATGAGAGACGGTACCAAGCACTATCCTCCAAAACTGGTAAGGCAGGCGGGGGAGGGAGGCTTCACCTCTCAACCTTCCCAAAACACCTTAAGACTGTTCTCAAAACATTGATATTGCAAGCTAGTGATGAGAAGCCAGAATACATGCCATCAAAAAACGTAGCAGAAAGGGCTCTGTATCAGACCACTAACTGGATACATTTTGTCTTCCGGATGGATTTCCCATGCAGGGCCGGGTTGGAGAAGTTGAACACACTGTCCAGGGATGCCCAGGAGCAAGGCAAGGATTTGAGGCTTGTTCTCCTGGCTTCCGATTCCGGGGTGGAGGTCCGCTGGTTGTCCATTCTTCACGAGCTTCCCAGATGGGGCTCCGGGATCTCTTGTCTGGGAGAGGTTCTGGAGGTGATGGGCAAGGGGATCCATGGAGAACGTAAGGCGTTAAGTCCTGGGTGGTCACTTTGCCTGTTGGGAGATCATGGTATTTTGCAGTTTTAGGGCCTCTGTATGGATCAGGTCCTCTTCCACCAACAGTAGCTCTCTTTTCAAGTGAGCTTTTAAGAGGTCTTTGGGCTCCAAGTGGATGCAGGCTTTTCACAGCAGACTGGGTTGGGGTGGCATCTGCAACACTTCAGCCCTGGTAGTCATTATTGGAAATTGAGGAAGAAAATTGGCAAGAGTCCTTGAATATCCTCCACTATCTGTCTCAAGGGCAGCCTCTTCTGTGTAGTGTCACCATCCTGGTCTGCTGAAGAGAGGAAACAGCTTTCACCTCTTTCTGTAGCCCACAGATGATCAGTGTGGCCAAGGCGGTTTCTCCTGAATCGTGATTGCAAGTGGTTCAAATTGTCCGCATCATCCAGACATGCCTGGAGTTGTTAAATGACTATCTGCTAAATCATTTTGAGAGTTGTAGGATTTGAAACGAGTAAAACTTGACAATTTAAAATAACCCCAACCCCATTAAAAATGTTAATCCTACCGGGGGACAGCCCCCACCTTGTTCCACCAGTGAAGTCCTGCTCCCAAAGGGATAGCCCCGTTAGTTAATTATCTATTAGTTCCCATGCAGATAATTTTTTCCCCAAAAATGTCTGGGGTGGATCTCCTCTTTACCACTACCCCAACATTTACCAAATTTATTCCCGCTTTAAAATACAGTTAATCATTCTTTTAAAAAAATTGAGATTTTTACATTTTGGAAAAGTTACCACTTTGATGCATGGAGCTTGAGGCTTCTCGGTGTGGAGCTGTGTTGGATGCTGACACTTTCGGCCTGAACTTGCCCCACCCTGTTATTTTCAGAGCTACACGGGGGCACAAAAGATGGAGATTTGCACTTCTGGACCCTTCAGAACCCAAAAAGACCTTTGGGCTTTCTTGGGGGTTCACGGCGCCCTTGTGCTTCCCCCAATTTCCTCACAATGAGCAAGCCGTTCACAGAATTGGGCTTGCCATTCGATGCTGTTCTGCAATAACCCGGAAGTCGGAATCGATATGCTGTTGTGGAGGTGGAGGGGTGATTAACAAAATAAAATCAGTCCTCCTGGCAAACTGGGAATATCCTCACTCATGCAGTTTAGTATTCACACTTTTTCTTAGCAATTTCTTTCTAGGCTCGCCTAAATATAAACAGCTTTACTAAAGAAAGCTAAAAGTAAATATGAGAAAAACTAAACGTTTTAAATACCTTGATGTGATTTTTTTTCCAAAAATGCTGAATCTTAAACCAAACTGTTCCAGGAGCAACCCCCCCCCCCCAAATAAATTACAAATACTGCAAAAGCTTTCATGTGTGATAGCCAATCGGGGTTAGCTGCTCTGCCTAAATCAGTTTCCCCTAACAAGCCTGCCCGCCCCCTTAGCAAAAATCCTGGTTACGCCTGTGGAAACTTTTCAATAACTTCATACGTGGTTGAGTGGGGAATGACCCACATAGGCACAAAGAATATAAGGAATTTGGTATCTGGCAATGCCAAATCTGCAGATAAACCAGTGCCTCCTGTTTTAGGTTCTTTACCATTGTTCGAAAGGTGTTGTGGTCCATCTGGATCAGTATGGAAAATCAAGATGTTCTGTTAAGTGCTTGTGTGACCTATATTTGGTTCAGCTCTCTGAACAACTAGATTCAATTGCAACCCCTTTGTAAAATGTGACTTGACTTTTTAATTTTTATTATTTTCAACTAATTCATGTTAATTGCCATACACCTTCATTATTGTACATAACATGAATATATTCTGCAAATTCCCTACATCGAACCCTGCAACCAACCTCCCCTTATACCCAAATGCCCGTGTGACTTCCTTCACCCACATGCGTGATACCCAACTTAATAAAAACCCTCTAACATTGTGTTCATTTTTAATCCTTGCAATAGTTGTTCATCTATTAAAATGGGGGGGGGGGGAGAGAGGAAAACAACTTCTTAACTTAATGGGTTCAGTCTATACTTATCCAGAGATTTCTAATAGAATGATATTGTACAATATATTTTCCAAAACGATTTCCATTCCTTAATTTTTATTTTAATTGCAATCTGATTGATTGCATCTTGGCTACTTCAATATATTCGGGAAGAAATGAGGAAGTAGACAGATTTAGAATCTGTTTGGGTAGTGTCTGCAGGAGGGAAAACTGTTCTTTTTGTATTCTACTAACTTGCAAAATGATGTAATCTCTGCACATGCTCTTGTTACCCGTGTCTGGAAGTTGTTTTTTGACACACTTGTAAAAGTGAGCCCCAAATAGCAATTGCCATCAGGAAACTGACACCCTGGCCAGTCTGCCACTACTGGATCAGATGCCTTTTGGAAGCACCCAGAAATAATGGGTATTGAAGAACACTGATTCAGATCCAAGGCAGGGAAGACTTTCCTGCATCATGGGTCTGTGTGAGTTCCATCTGCTTGGCCCCAATTCTTTAGAGAATCTAAATGGGTCCTGTGGCCTAGTAGGCAGAGACTAAAAGACAACACCAAGAAAGAAGGCAGGAATTGTGGTAATTACACTTTATAGAGTTGTGTGCTATTTGCCTCAAGTTGTTTGACCCTTTTTAAGAGTTATTTTCCCTCTAGAAAAAACCCACGCAACACTCAAGTTTTAAAAACAACATAGGAATTTTACTTGCTCTTGTCCAATTTGAATGTACAAGGGAGCTAGGCAATACTTAAGTTACTGAAGAATATTTTCATGAATTTGTCGGAGACAAATATTTGCAGACTGGTTTTGAGGCATGCCTAACGGAAAACTGCCTACTGTGGTGGCAGCATGAATTCTATACTACATTAATTCTTTGCAGAGCATTTTGGATGCACCACTCTGACAAATTCCCTTGATTTTCTAGGACTGGCCTGGCAAATTCTGGTGTCTCTAGCAGCTGAGGTTGGATTAGAGGGACCTCTGATCCAATATCCCTTAATTCAAAATCAACTACCACCTCATTCAATGCCACAAGTCTGCATATAGTTCCACTTCGGCTGGTCTCTCAGGCTGACTATTCAGTTTGCTCAGGTTCTGTGGACTGACTTGTGACAGGTTGCACTTATTAAAATTTATCGCTTTTGGTTGAAGCTTTATTTTTGGGGATTGCCTTTCTGTAGTTTTGGACAGTGTAAGGCTTTGTGTATCCCTTCCTCCTGACAGTGGAAAACTAGACTACTACTGTTGATATCACAATGACCCGATTGTCAGGGTTATCTGGATCGACCCCCCCCCCACGTTTTGAAGGCAGATACAAGCTGCATGTAAAAAGCCAATGGGTGTTCATCTGTATCCTTGGGCACTGGTCTGGATCTTGGTCCAACATGGATTCCCATCTGCTGCCAATTTAATTGCTTCCAAGATGGCCCTCCTGAAAGTCTTGAGGCTCAAAATCCCAACCTCAGTGTTACTACAGGACGGTTTTATTTTGGAGGTTTTGTATGTAGTAGGGTAACCGTCTGCGGCTTCCCAGTATGAAAATTGGGTTGCATGAGTGCTTCACCCACTTTTAGTACTGTCTCCCCCATCTGTGTCATTGAACAGAGCACCCAAGAGATGTGGACATGAGCCCAAGACTCCCCTAGGTAGCCTGTCAGTTTTCATTTCTTAGTACAGAAAGTATAGAGATCTTTCCTATTCTAATTAGTTCAGGAGTTCTAGAAAATAATTTGTATGTGAGAAACAGGATTGCCTACAGGTGTGCCTCTCCCAGCCCTGTCGGGGGAAGGCAAGTCTCCCTCTGGGTCCAGTAACCCTTGGTTTCTCCCAGGAGGAGTGCTCTCCTTAAGGGCAGGAGAGGCGGGTCTCCTGGGGGCCGGGACCTCCCCTGGCCTCAGAGAAGATAAAGGCCAGTCAGCCTGGTCCCAGGCTGCGGGAGCAACGTCGTTGAAGAGCTGTTTTGGCCAGCACCCAGTCCTGTTGCTCCAGAGTTCCTGTCCTTGCCTGGCTCCTCGCTTAGGACCCTGCCTCGCCCGTGGAGGACAGACTACGGACCCTCGACCCAGGTTCTGGACCTCCCCCCACGGTAACCTCCCCCCGGGACCAGCACAAAATGCTGGATGAAGTACATTTGCTTCTGGTCTCTATTTTGGAAACACTTCTACATGTGTAAAGTTTCCTGCTCCCCCTTCCATGGGCGATAGTCTCAGCTTGCACAGTCTGCTCAGTGTCAGATGATGTCCGCCTGTGTAGCTTTCAGCACTGGCTACACGCAAATCATTCATTAGCCACCCCTTCCCAATGCCTCACTTTCTCAAAACATGTCAAACATGAGAGACGGTACCAAGCACTATCCTCCAAAACTGGTAAGGCAGGCGGGGGAGGGAGGCTTCACCTCTCAACCTTCCCAAAACACCTTAAGACTGTTCTCAAAACATTGATATTGCAAGCTAGTGATGAGAAGCCAGAATACATTCCATCAAAAAACGTAGCAGAAAGGGCTCTGTATCAGACCACTAACTGGATACATTTTGTCTTCCGGATGGATTTCCCATGCAGGGTCCGGGCTGGAGAAGTTGAACACACTGTCCAGGGATGCCCAGGAGCAAGGCAAGGATTTGAGGCTTGTTCTCCTGGCTTCCGATTCCGGGGTGGAGGTCCGCTGGTTGTCCATTCTTCACGAGCTTCCCAGATGGGGCTCCGGGATCTCTTGTCTGGGAGAGATTCTGGAGGTGATGGGCAAGGGGATCCATGGAGAACGTAAGGCGTTAAGTCCTGGGTGGCCACTTTGCCTGTTGGGAGATCATGGTATTTTGCAGTTTTAGGGCCTCTGTATGGATCAGGTCCTCTTCCACCAACAGTAGCTCTCTTTGCAAGTGAGCTTTTAAGAGGTCTTTGAGCTCCAAGTGGATGCAGGCTTTTCACAGCAGACTGGGTTGGGGTGGCATCTGCAACACTTCAGCCCTGGTAGTCATTGGAAATTGAGGAAGAAAATTGGCAAGAGTCCTTGAATATCTTCGATTATCTGTCGCAAGGGCAGCCTCTTATGTGTAGCGTCACCATCCTGGTCTGCTGAAGAGAGGAAACAGCTTTCACCTCTTTCTGTAGCCCACAGATGATCAGTGTGGCCAAGGCGGTTTCTCCTGAATCGTGATTGCAAGTGGTTCAAATTGTCCGCATCATCCAGACATGCCTGGAGTTGTTAAATGACGATCCGCTAAATCATTCTGAGAGTTGTAGGATTTGAAACGAGTAAAACTTGACAATTTAAAATAACCCCAACCCCATTAAAAATGTTAATCTTACCTTGTTCCACCAGTGAAGTCCTGCTCCCAAAGGGATAGCCCCGTTAGTTAATTATCTACTAGTTCCCATGCAGATAATTTTTTTTCCAAAAATGTCTGGGGTGGATCTCCTTTTTACCACTACCCCAACATTTACCAAATTTATTCCCGCTTTAAAATACAGTTAATCATTCTTTAAAAAAATTGAGATTTTTACATTTTGGAAAAGTTACCACTTTGATGCATGGAGCTTGAGGCTTCTCGGTGTGGAGCTGTGTTGGATGCTGACACTTTCGGCTTGAACTTGCCCCACCCTGCTATTTTCAGCTACACGGGGGCACAAAAGATGGAGATTTGCACTTCTGGACCCTTCAGAACCCAAAAAGACCTTTGGGCTTTCTTGGGGGTTCACGGCGCCCTTGTGCTTCCCCCAATTTCCTCACAATGAGCAAGCCGTTCACAGAATTGGGCTTGCCATTTGATGCTGTTCTGCAATAACCCAGAAGTTGGAATCGAGATGCTGTTGTGGAGGTGGAGGGATGATTAACAAAACAAAATCAGTCCTCCTGGCAAACTGGGAAAATCTCCTCACTCATGCAGTTTAGGATATTCCACACCTTTTCTTAGCAATTCCTTTCTAGGCTCGCCTAAATATAAACTAAGCTTTAATAAAGAAAGCTTAAAAAGTAACAATGAGAAAAACTAAACGTTTTAAATACCTTGATGTGATTTTTTTTCAAAAATGCTGAATCTAAAAAAACCCAAACCGTTTCAGTAGCAACCCCCCCCCCAAATAAATTACAGATATCGCAAAAGCTTTGATGTGTGATAGCCAATCAGGGTGTTAGCTGCCCTGCCTAAATCTGTTTCCCCTAACAAGCCTGCCTGCCCCCTTGGCAAAAATCCTGGTTACGCCTTTGGAAACTTCTCAATAACTTCATACGTGGTTGAGTGGGGAATGACCCACATAGGCACAAAGAATATAAGGAATTTGGTATCTGGCAATGCCAAATCTGCAGATAAATCAGTGCCTCCTGTTTTAGGTTCTTTACCATTGTTCGAAAGGTGGTGTGGTCCGTCTGGATCAGTATGGAAAATCAAGATATTCTGTTAAGTGCTTGTGTGACCTATATTTGGTTCAGCTCTCTGAACGACTAGATTCAATTGCAACCCCTTTGTAAAATGTGACTTGACTTTTTAATTTTTATTATTTTCAACTAATTCACATTACATGTTAATTGCCATACACCTTCATTATTGTACATAACATGAATATATTCTGCAAATTCCCTACATCGAACCCTGCAACCAACCTCCCCTTATACCCAAATGCCCGTGTGACTTCCTTCATCCACATGCGTGATACCCAACTTAATAAAAACCCTCTAACATTGTGTTCATTTTTAATCCTTGTGATAGTCCTTCATCTATTAAAATCGGGGGGGAGAGAGGAAAACAACTTCTTAACTTAATGGGTTCAGTCTATACTTATCCAGAGATTTCTAATAGAATGATATTGTACAATATATTTTCCAAAACAATTTCCATTCCTTAATTTTTATTTTAATTGCAATCTGATTGATGCAATTTTGATTGCAATCTGATTGATTGCATCTTGGCTAGTTCAATATATTCGGGAAGAAATGAGGAAGTAGACAGATTTAGAATCTGTTTGGGTAGTGTCTGCAGGAGGCGAAACTGTTCTTTTTGTATTCCGCTAAATTGCAAAATGATGTAATCTCTGCACATGCTCTTGTACCTGTGTCTGGAAGTTGTTTGTGACACACTTGTAAAAGTGAGCCCCAAATAGCAATTGCCATCAGGAAACTGACACCCTGGCCAGTCTGCCACTACTGGATCAGATGCCCTGTTTGTCTGTTGGGAGATCAGCATGTTTTGCAGCTTTAGGGCTTCTGTATGGATCAGGTCCTTTTCCACCAACAGTTAGCTCTCTTTGCTACTGTTTTGAGTGAGGTTTTGAGAGGTGTTTGAGCTCCAAGCGGATGCAGGCTTTTCACAGTAGACTGGGTGGTGTGGCATCTGCAACACTTCAGCCCTGGTAGTCATTATTGGAAATTGAGGAAGAAAATTGGCAAGAGTCCTTGAATATCTTCCACTATCTGTCGCAAGGGCAGCCTCTGCTTTGCAGCGTCACCATCCTGGTCTGCTGAAGAGAGGAAACAGGTTTCACCTCTTTCCCTAACCTGCAGGAGAGAATCAGTGCAGCAAGTCACTTCAGCATGGTTGGCGGGGGGGGGGGTCATTGTGTCTGATAATAACCACAGCAAAGAGGGAGAGAAAAGGGATGCAAGACATTTTGTTTTCTGGATGGATTTTTGGCTGGAGAAGTTGGAACAGTGTCCAGGGATGCCCAGGAGCAAGGCAAGGATTTGAGGCTTGTTCTCCTGGCTTCAGATTCCGGGGTGGAGGCCCGCTGGTTGTCCATTCTTCACGAGCTTCCCAGATGGGGCTCCGGGATCTCTTGTCTGGGAGAGATTCTGGAGGTGATGGGCGAGGGGATCCATGGAGAACGTAAGGCGTTAAGTCCTGGGTGGCCACTTTGCCTGTTGGGAGATCAGCGTGTTCTGCAGAAGGGATTGGTAGACCATTAAATGCATGGCTCTTTTCGGATAAGCAGCAGGAACTACACAGGAAAAAACTTGGAAGCCGTTTAACCAATTTTCAAGTTTTCTCAACCCTGGGGGACTTAAACTTGCGTTTACCAAAACCATGCTTGCTTTCGGGTTTTTCATGGGACTAATCTAGCAGGAACAGCTTGAAATTTTTGAAGACAAGTGGTTACCCTAGGTCCCCCACAACCTCTGCCTATGGGAATTAGCCCTCCTATTCCAAGCCCATAAAGGAAGACCAGGAACCCCTTCCCCCTGGCCCCAGTAACAATCCATAGACTCATCACTATCAGAATCAGATCTGAATCTGAATTCCTGGACTTTTTGCTCTTCTTGCTGGAGTCTTTCTTATGATGGCGCTTCCTGGGTGCTATTGCAGCACCTGGAAATGGAAGCAATGCCGCCAGATGCCGCCCAGCAGTAGCAGTGATAGGAGGGGGAGAAACTGGCCTTTCTGCGCCTCTAGTAATCCTTTGGCTCGTGCGCTGAGCTTGCGTCACCCCAACTTGTGGCGGATTCTCATTACTACCCCTGTGGCGCAAGCACGATGTCACAGTGGGCTTTTTATTGCGGGGCCGGGGTGCAGGGTTGGATAGGTGTGAGTCACTGAATAGGGCCTGAGAGGTAGAAGGCATCTCATCCCTGCTATCACTGGCCAAGGACATAACTAGAACAACTGGCTCCAGTGTCGGGAATACAGTCGGGGGTAGATTGAGGGTCAGAGACTTGCAAGGCCTTCACCCCTTGGCCTAAACCGCTACATCATTGTATCAAATTCATTAAAAAAACTTGGTAATGTGTGTGGATTCTTGGCCATACCTGCCAGAGTGGTACCTAACTGCCCCACTGCCTGCCCCACCAGTGAAGCACCCTTGCCTGCCTGCGCCGATTGGGATCAGGTAATGGGAGCGCAACGTGAAAACAGCTTGGAAAAGTTCTACCTCAAAGCTGGACCAGCAAATGCTGGGCAAAATACTCTGTATCAGCCGTCATATTTCTAGTCGGATTTGGGGGTATGTGCAACGCCAGCCAGCAAATAGCTTCCTAACATGGAAATTGTCACAAGAGTCGGGCTGCCACAATTACTGAAATAAGAGTGCAGACTTATGAAGGCTCATGGTCTTAAGGGCCAGGCCTTTTTGTTTCAGATAAACCAAATACTGTATTTCAAGACATCAGATTCCTTAGCATAATGCCCATAGCTGGAGCAAAACCTGGCTCTGACCCTTTTGAAATAAGACTTTTTGTATAAGCCCTCAGGCTGGAGGGTGCAAGGGCTCTCAATACTCCCTGCATCACTTGGCTTGTGCAATCTTCCTTTTAAAAATGATAACTATCAGTATCAAGTGGACTTTCTCATCATTTACTGGAATAATCAAAACATCTTTCTTTAGCACTCCAAATCTCAAACAGTACTTCAAGGTTTGCAATGACAATCTTTGACACATCATGGTCTGTATGAAGTGGCAACTAAGTGGGAAAATGGTTCCATTGTGACCTAACTCTTTGGCCATAATCACCCTGGAGGCAAGAAATGCATCTATTGTGCGGTCATTTATCCAGTTTCATCCTCTCAGTGTGTCTGTGTCATAATCATACACAGAGATGGTTATAGAAATGAGTGTGGTGAAGGTATAGTTGTGCCATGGGGGAACTGATGTACAAATCAGTGATTTGCCCAAACGCTTCTCACTTTGTGTTGAGAATATGGGGCTACTATATGTCATATTTTCTTTATCGCTTTGCATGCTGTGAATTTCTAATTTTCCCTCCAAAGCTTCTCCCACTGTGTTACTTGAATGTTTTTACCCAGATCCATAGCCCATTTAATCATTACTTACTTGATTTGTTCGTCCTTAATTCCCATTCTAATAATCCGTGTACATTTTGGAAATTACCTTAACATTACTTGTTATTACTTTTTATCTAATAGAGTTCTGTCGCAAATCCTTTGTTTTTCTTGTCTTCATTAAATTTACCATATAACTAGTGGTATTGAATCCACCCTGCCAGGTGATCCTTTATTTCTTTGTAATCCTTTAATTTTAATTTATTAACCCTTTCCTCTAGCAAACTGTATGTAGCCCAGTTTGTTTCCATATTTTTGTTTTTAATCGTTACTGCTTCTTGGGAGACAGCCACCAAGGTACTTTGAGTTCTAAAAGTTATTTATATTTTCCCCATAGTTTATATAATGATTTTCTTATAATATGGTTAAGAAAACCCCTGTTTACCTTCACTTTTTCATACCCTAGGGGTGTGTGCCAGCCAAAACGATTATTGAACCCTTCTAGGTCCAATAAATCTCCATTGTTTAGCGTTAACCACATGAAGCAAGCTTCATCAAAATATAAATTTAAATTGGGTAACGACAATCAGCCTACTTTTACTATCTCTTAATGATTTATCTTTAATTCATGGTGTTTTGTATTGCCAAATAAATTTTGTTAAATCTTTTTTCCATGGCTTAAAACATAGCTTTCATCTTTCTTAGGCCGCAGAAGTTCTCGCCTTTGTACAAGATCTATGATTTGTGATGGATCACAAGCTATATGAGGAAAGACTGTTCTGGTGATCTTGAGTGCCGGATAAACTGAGGCTGCAAATGAAGTTTTCCTGTGTACAGAGTCTACGAAAAATTACTCGAGTAAAGTTTTTGCATTGCATATACGGATAACACCATTGCTTCAATAATCATTTCTTTCCATTGTGAAAGTATTTTTTAGAGCTGCATGAAAACTCAGACAGATTTCGTTACAGTATATATGTTCAGTCTCTTTGAAATCCAGGCCCCAGCATGAGTTACTATTGCTTGGTGCAGGTCTTCATTAAAGTAGTCCAAGAACACTTTGCTCCACCTTCTACTGAGTTTATTTAATTTGAATGTGTAGTCTTTGCTCAGAATTTGACCTCAGAAGATAAAAGTCAGCAAGGTATACCTTGGTATCTTCTGAACTGGCCCCATGTTTTTTCAACCAAAACACGATCTCTCTGCGGATGTGATTCCAGCATACCACTCTGTGGCTCTTGAGCAAAACATTATCCAGAGCCTTTTCGATTCCTTTTTCTCTGTCAGACATGGAGACAACTTGAGCAAAGGACACTGCTTTGAAAGGGTTTCCAAAAATATCCTGTGATTGTTCTCTCGCCTG
The DNA here is from genome assembly GCF_027172205.1 of Podarcis raffonei. Lineage (NCBI taxonomy): Eukaryota > Metazoa > Chordata > Lepidosauria > Squamata > Lacertidae > Podarcis > Podarcis raffonei. The sequence continues at coordinate 15,295,723 of NC_070616.1, forward strand.
CTGTCGTGTATCATGAACATTACAGGAACCAGTGGTGATTCAGTGAAAAGCACATTTTGAAATAATGAAGTAGATAGGTAGAAGTCTCCCAAGTTGTGTTGTAGTAATTGGTTAGGCCAGTCAAATGACCATGCAGCAATCAGAGAAATAAAGCAATAAATTTTTCATTGTTTGCGGCAGCAAGCAATGGCACAGAGGAATAAGTTCCAAAGTCCGGCCCTTCCCAACAGGGAAGGTTTCCCTTTATACATTCTTTAATCAGGTCTTTATCCAATCAAAAGTTACAGCATTGCACATACTCAGATAGATACAATAGATTCTGCCTAGAGACAATAACTACTTTGCCTGGAGATTGTGTTCCAGATAGATACATTAGGTTCTGCCTAGAGATAAGGCATGAGGAGTTGGGACACTACCCTTCCATGTCCCTATTTGTTAATCCTTATCAGCCTATCTGTGAGTGTCGTGAGTGTATGTACTGGAAATGGGGGCCTGGCGTAGATCAACAAAATGGCTTCCTTAGCATTTTAACTCTCAAAATGGCTTCCCTGAGCACATATATGTGCCACAGTGTCTCATGAAAAAAGCATAGGTAAATCTGTTTTCAGTGATACTACTTTCCCAATTTCAGATGAAATATCCTGTAGGCCCATAACAACAATCACTGTAGGACAGATATGGATGAAGCCTTCAAGGAGTTCTGTAAATTCCAATATACTGTACTGTCTTCTTTATATGTTTCATATAATTGTCGATAGTGCAACCAATTCTGAAAGTGATTTTTTATCTCGTCATAGTCTCTTAATTTCCATTTTCCATCATGATCCTTTAACAGAGCAGTATATGTAATCCATTTTCCTTTCCTTCCAAGTGGTTTGAGCAGTAACACTTCATGTGGTGAGAGCCACCAAGGAGTTTGTTGTTCTAACAAGTCTTTGTATCTCTCCCATACTCTCATTAATGACTTCCTAATTATATGGTTGTAGAAACTAATATGAACCTTCCCTTTCCCATACCATAAATATGCATGCCAGCTGAATCTGTTATCATATCCTTCTAATTCTAATGCTTCTTGTTTTTCCAACCTCATCCAGTCCCTGATCCATATCAGGCAAGCAGATTCATAATACAATTTGAGGTCTGGTAGGGCAAACCTGCCTCTATGTTTTACATCTATTTTATATTTTATCCTTTGCCTGCATTCGCCCCATAGGACGCACACACATTTCCCCTTCATTTTTGGAGGGGAAAAAGTGCGTCCTATAGGGCGAAAAATACGGTAATACTTTTTGTTCCTATTTAATTTTAAATACTGCCACTTCCCCGAATTTCTGAATCTTTTCTATTACTTTAGGGAGTGAAGGTTTTGGCTCTTCCACTGTTATCACTAAGTCATCTGCATATGCTTTTAATTTAAACTCACTTTTCCCAGTTTTAACACCTGTGATCTCTTTATCTGCTCTTCTGGCAAGTACGTTTCTGGCAAGTACTTCCAGTACCATCCAGTACCAGAATGAACAATAATGGTGATAGTGGACATCCTTGTCTAGTTCCTCTTTGAATCTTACCATCGTCCGTTATCACCTGATTTATAATTAATTTTGCTTTTTGTTCTGAATATTGCTGCTATTCCTTTTAAAAATTTAGAACCACATTTAATTTGTTCTAATAACTTTGTCATGAATTTCCAAGACACGTTGTCGAAGGCTTTTTCAGCATCTATAAACATCATTGGCGCTTTTTTTTTGTTTTTGGACTCCAGGTATTCTATTATATTTAGAATATTCCTTATATTCTCCTTCATTTGTCTACATGGTAGGAACCCTGCCTGATCTTGATGTACATACTCGTTTAGTATATTTTAAAATCTGTTAGCTAATATGTTTGCAAACAATTTGTAATCATTATTTAACAAAGAAATAGGCCGCTGCCGCAGCTGACGCTTTCCTAGTTGTTGCTCCCTCCTTGCCTGACCTCTTAGCAGTTGGTTCCCAGTGTTTTATGAGTTGTTCAAGGTCACACCTGCAGGTTCTGAGTCTGTTTGACTCTCCCCGCTCCCATATTTTTTTCTAGTTTTCCTTTTTTGTCTGCCTTCTCCCTCCCCACCACAATACATCATACAATTATATAGCAAAAGAAGAAAAGCAGGGGAAAAAAAACCATTCAATAAATCTGAAAGTATGAAATGTGCAATTTAAAGAATGAAAAATAATGAAAGTAATGAAGTAATTTAAAAATCCAAAAAGCAGAGGGAAGAGAAAAGATAAAAATGTTAGGCCAAGTCATTTTCAAGTTTATGTCCTTAAAGGAAGAAAAATGAAATTGTTCATTGAATTGTACTTGTCTCCTTATAAATGTCTCAAACAGTGGTAACTTGCAGTAGTTCCAAAAGTTATATTTCCATTTTATTTCTTATTTGTAATCCCATGGCATTTGTGTTGTAGTTCAGTTCACAGAAGTGCTGGGGTTTCAGTTAACAAATCTTTCTTGGTGAGCTCTTTCAGTCTTTGGGGTATCAAAAGATGCTTTAGAAACTGTTGCAGGCTCTTTCCACTTTCTGGGGTTACTCCCCAGAAGAGTCCCTTGCAAGCTTCCTTTTCCCTTTTCCTCCACCAATTTTAAAAGACTGTTCAGATTCCTCCAGCTGTCAGTAGCTTTTTAACTTTGTATTCCAATAGGTAACTGAATATAGTTAATGTATAAATCCGTTAGAATGCAACCATCCACCAAGTCATGAGTTAAATGTTGCAACTCTGCTTTGCTGTAAGCAATGTTTGAGTCCCATTCACAAAAAAGTTCCCTTTGCAGAGCTCGTCTACAGAAATCGGAAGCTGACTTCCTGTTTTGCTTCCATTTCGCCGAATTAAATTTTTAGACTCTTAATTCAAAGTTCAAAATGTTCTATTTGACTTTTACCTCTAATTGGAAGATCTACTGCTTCTGGTGATGGTTCGTAGCTTCGGCAGCAGGCTGCGTTGGTCCGAGAGCGAACTCAAGCCTCTTCCCCTTCCCTCCCGTGCGCACAGCAGCCGCCAGGAGACGTTCGGGGGGGGGGCAGGCGAGATTTTCCGCTTTGCTGGAGCCCTCAGGTCCCCACTCTCCTGTGGGGGGGGTTAGGGGGTGTGCTGATCTCTAGCGCTGCCCTCCAAGCCTCTCTGCTGGCTCTGTGTCGCGGACGACACTTAGCACACCACCATTGTCCGCCTTAGCCTTGACCAATAGCAGGAAGGCGTCCCAGTGCATCCCACGTCTTCCATGGCCCTCAAACCGGCCCAGTGAACGATTCTGTGGCCAATGATCCAAAGGTTTAAACCCAGGAACCTAAGATGAACAGCAAAAATCAGGCACAGGAAAACTTAACGCGATCTGATGCGTCCTTTATAAGCCTCTGATTTCCAGCGTTCCATTTTTTAAAAAAAATATTACTACTCTGTCCAAAGATTTTTGAAGGCTTAGCACTTGTATCTGAAATCTTTCCTATTACTGAAGGCATTGTCCGTACATGTGGTCCTATCAAATTTCTCTTTCTGTTACCATGAGGAACTGCATGGAATTCCTTCTCATTTCCAATATAGTGTAACAACCATTTCACAAGAAGGTTGTAGCAGTGTAATAACTGTGCCTTATGAAGTTGCCTGTACTTGAACCAGTTTTGATTTTATGGTAACGTTTTCTCAACTCTGGGTCCTTTCTTTGCCATAGTCGGGCACCACAGTTGATCCAAGAATATTGATCACCGTGCCAATTGGTGTTTTTTTTCTGAGGAGAACCTTTGAATGAGTACAGGAAGACATCACCACCAAGAGGCTTGCATGGCAGATCATTTACAATCTTCTGATAATCAGGATGAGTTAGTTTGAAGATTTATGTCTTCATCCGTCCAGCCGTTTCCTCTGCGTACACTCTGAGAAATACGACCTAGGCAGGAAAATTAGTAGAGACGCAGCGGATTGCTTTCCGTGTAGGAGAAGAGGGAGTGATATAGTCCAGAGATAGTTCTTCTATCTAAAAGCGTTTATTTACATCAGCAAGATGCCATCAGAACATTCAGACATTTTACACTCTGTGCCGTAGCACTCTCAGTCTGTCTGCAGCAGCTCTCAGTCTAAAACTGAAAGTAAAGCACACAGAGATGACAAAAGTACAGCATCGCATAGACGCTCCTACCCCCAGAGCAGAACACAAGAAGGTTAACCCTATAACCACCATACTCTACACCCCCTCTTGTTCCGCACTGGGGGGGAAACAAGCACCAATGCTTACCCAAACCCAGACCTTCGCAGAACTCTCCATGCCTCTGGAAAGTTAGTGGTTTCGTAAAACCATCGGCGAGGTTCTTGGCTGAGGGACAATACTTCAGCGCAACCAATCCCTCCTGAACACTCTGACACACATTCTGGAAACGAATGTCTGGATGTTTGGTACTGGCCTTAAATTGCCCCGATTCAGCCAATTTCAGGCACGGTTGGTTGTCCTCGAAAACAGTGATGGGCAAACAATCCAATCCACCAAACAAGCATAGAACTCCAACACTCTGCACACCTCAGAAAGCGCACTGAACTCAGCCTCAGTGGATGAGAGTGCTATGAGGCTTTGCTTCCTGGACCTCCACCCAACTGCTGTGTTCCCAAACTTCACCACTAGGCTGGACACAGACTTGCGATCCTGAAGGTTAGTCCAGTCCGAATCCACCCACGAGGTCAGATTGACCTCACCCTGAGCTGACAACTTAAGGCAACAATCTTTGGTATCTTGCAAATACCATAGTACCCTCTTGATGCCATTCCAGGCCTGTACACTAGGACTTGAAACCTCCCTACTGAGCAGATTGATAGCGAACGCTATGTCTGGTCTGCTCCACTGGGACAGATACAGCAAACTACCTAGAGCTGACTGAAAGAGTTCAGCATTTTCGAACACAGCGCCTTCTACTTGCTGACTGTCTTTCACGTAGCCAGTCTCCATAGGAGTTCTGACACCTGCACACTCACTCATCCTGAACTTCTGAAGCAGTTGCTCAATCTTACCTCTCTGACTGAGCAAAAAACTTCCATCTTCTGTTCGTGACACATCCACGCCCAGGTACGTCCTAACAGCTCCAAGCTGCTTCAGCTTGAACCTTTTGCCAAGCTCCCTGGCAAACTTCTCTACCTGTTTACCTGTCTTTGCAAGGTATAAAAGATCGTCAAAAAAGACTAAAACCGCTTCCTGCGTCTCACCTGACCCCTTAAGGTACAGACAACTATCAGCAATATGAGAAGGGCTTCTTCTGTTGGAATGTTCAGGGGGGCAGGAGAGGATATATTGTTTAATTATATCCTTCCCAACTTGTGTTTTTTTTAAAAATAAATATTTATTGGTATTTTCAACAAACATATAACAATCAAAAACAAAAAATAAACAAAATAAAAACAACACAAAAATACATAAAATTCAAGACTTAACAACAATAAAAAAAAACACATAAAGTTTCAGATACTTATTTTCCTTAACCTTATTTCTCAGACCTCCTCACACCTCCCCTTCTTGTATTCCAATTTAAATTGTCAATTCAGCAAATCCTTAACTTATTTCTCCACTTTAACTTGAACATTTGTTCTAACATACTGTTATTTTACTTTACTTCTTTTTTCCATTTCCTCAATTTATTTTTACCAGCCTTATTTCTATTTAATTTAAAAAGCCGATTTTACCTTTACCAAATTTACACATCAAAACTTATACCTCATTAATTATTCTTAAACCTTTTTCCTAAAGTCGACCAAAATTTCCCTTCAACGATTTTCCCAATTTCCATACAACTAGCAAAATATAAAAAACAAAGCAGATTATATTTATGTACCCTTTGGATTCCCAACCTCCACCCACCCTTTTCCCGGTTCCAGTCCCCGACCAATATCCATCAGTCTTTATGTTATTTAGCCTGGAGATCTCACGTCCGAGGCCCTTATATCTCTCTCAGTTCCTTTCTGCCGGTCTTTTTGATAGTCCTTGATGTTAAACCCCAAGTCTCGGAGAGGCTCCGGCCCAACAGGATCCATATTGCTTCCAGCCAGACCTCCGTAGTTAAAAGCAAAGCCTATGGGGTACTCCAACTCTTGTTTCATATTTCTTTCAAATCCACATGTCCCCAAAGCTCCAACTTTCACCTTCAGTAAATTTGTAATCCTCAGATCTTCAGATCTCCTCCAAAGGAGATCTCTCCATTTTTCAGACTCCCATTCAGGCCAGGCTTTCCACATCAAATTTTTATTATCCTTTTTTGTCATCATGTCAGGCCTCATATTGCAACTCTCCTTTGACTTCTGCAGAATTCCAGCTCCTCCTTCATTTTCTTCTAAAGCAACATATTGCTCCATCATGTCAAAACTTTCAGTTTCATTTATTTGTTCAGTTGAATGGGCTTCCTGTTTCAAGTCCTTATCAGGATCAAAACTGTTATTTACTGTCAAGCATAGTACTGAAACCTCTGTAGACAAAACATTGAACTGATCTTGTAACTTTCCCAGGAGAACAAATGCTCTGTCCAATTCTACTTGAATTTTCCATCCTCCAGCCATTTTTGTAATGTAATGTCACTAGGACCCCTCTAGGGGGATTTTAGTTCCTTAATATTCCTTTCAGCTCAAAACCAAAAGTCCAGTTATTTTGTATCAGCCCTCCTTATTTTCAGCAAGTTATAACAAATAAACCAGCAGAAGCAACAGAAACAATGTTCTCTTTTTCCAGCTGACAACTAGCTGACTGACAGCTAACTTGACAGCTGTCAAACTCTTCAATACAGCAAGCTTTCTCACGGGACGTTCCCGGGTCTAGGGGGGGTGAAATTTCAGCTCCCAAAATTCTTTTTGTCCTCCAGTAAATCTTCTTATAATGTCAGAACCATGAAGTCAAGATCTTATATTAAAAAGCAAAAAACAGATTCTCTCGACCTTAGCTGCCCGGTCCTTTGCTTTAGATTGTTTACAAAGAGGGGGGGTGGACTTCCTTTTTAACCCCTCCCCGCTCGTTCCAGATCCAAAATTTTTTTTTAAAGTTCCAATCTCCGTATTACTCACGGGTTGATATTTTAAAGTCCAATCGATCCAAAGAAGAAATTGGCGCTCTCTGTCAATGGCTTGCGGCTTCACTCCGTAGACGAGGGAGTACTCTCAGCACCACGCCTCACCCCGTCCCCGTTCCGAAGCCTTTAAAAAGGCTCCGCCACGGATTGGGGGGGCGCAAATGGTGCCCGCCGAGTCTCTGTGTTCACAGGCTTTCGCGCCTGTGATTTTAAGGGTCTCCGCTTCGCCGCAGCGGCCAGACCCAGACGCTACGGAGCCGATTCCCTCCGGAGCTCGGAGGGAATCCGCCATTAAACAATGGCGCCAACCCGGAAGTCCCCTTTCCCAACTTGTGTTAACAAGTTCTATGATTTAGCGGAGTAGCATTCCCCTTTTAAATTTGCACAGCAGATAATGTCCTTGCCAGGCTTGCATAAGCCTCTAAAATAAGTTTCCTGAAAATTCCCCTTTATTCCCTCTTAAAAGAATAGACACGACAGTCTTGTATAAAAGTATATAAAATAGTTTACTCAAATTCTGTTCACAGAAGGATCCCAGAAGGCAGACTTAAGTTGCAAAATATATACACCTGGAATCTATCCCATAAGGAGATAGTTCCTTTGTCCTCTCTAAGCCAAGAGAGCATCTCAGGCTAAGGAGATGATGCCTAGTGTCCTTTACTGGGGATGGCCCCTTATTTATTATGCATTGCATGAAGCCGTATAAGGGCCCCCTTCCCCTGTTGATCGGTTTTTGAGTGACGGACATGCAGAACTAAATCTGAGCAGGATAAGGTCAGGTCCTTTAAAAGGATTCCCCGGAATCCGGCTGGCCCTCGCAAACCACCTCGCCAATGCGCAAAGCGCCAAAGAAGGCGATGTAGTAAGCGGCAGAAAATAAAAGTGCCTCCTATTTGGACCAGCAAATACTAATTAATTTTTTATGAATTTGGCATAAAATGTCAAAAGTTGCGGGTCTTCTACCATCACTGCTGGGAGGCTGTAGCCTGCGCCAACCCTCCAGTGCCTTTCGCACGAGGAAGTCCGCACAAGGGTCTGTTGAGTAAACAGCCTTACAGAAGAATGAGATTGCAGCAGACTGTGTGTCTTTGCTGCATGGCCCAACTCCCTTAAATGTACCAGGTATTGAAGCGCCTCGGCCTTTGTAGGGGGTGTGTGTCAAGCCTAACGTTCTTTAACTTACTTCAAAACTCCAAACAATCCGACCAGGCCTTTTTATATGATTTAAGGGTGGACAGGGCTACCGACGCCAATACTCCCTTCATGACGTCTCGTTCCCAAGGCTCCAAAGGTTCTCTGGGAATGGCTTTGGCAATTGTCATGCCTCTGGTATAAACTGTTGGAAGCTGTCCATCTGAAAACGATAGAGCATCCACAGTGTCATTGTAACTCCAGGTACAAACTTGGAGAAATAGATGTTTAGTTCCAGGCATAAAAGGACAAAGGACTGAAGCAAGTTTCCCACCCTAGGGGAGCGCGAGGATTGTTTTGACAGTAAGAGACAACCGCTTGCTTGTCTGCCCAAAAACATACTCTGTGATTCCTAAACTCCTTGGCCCACAAGTGCACTGCAACTACTATAGGAAAAAATTATAGGAAGTTGAGGTCACGTGTGATAGGCTTTCCCTGCCAGGCAGAGGGCCAACGCTGAGCACACCACTGCCCTTAAACACCAAACCCCAGGGAACCAGCCGCGTAAGACTGTATCTGAAAGTCTGCACCAAGCATCAGATTATCCTGCCATAAAGAAATGCCATTGTATTTGTCCAAGAACCTTAACCAAACCTCCAGGTCAGACTTGACCGCCTTAGAAAGGTGCACCCTGTGTTGAGGGGCCCGCAGACCTGCGGACAGCTTTGCCAAACGCCCACAAAAGGGGCGGCCGGGGGACACCACCCGGCAAGCGAAATTGAGGTGACCTAGTAGCGATTGAATCTGTCTAAGGGTTTCTTAAAGTTACAGGCTTCTAGAAGTTCCTTTTTCCAGTCATGTGATGGCACAATGGCACTTTCTCACCCTAGTGCCATTGGGCCAGCCCTCAATTAAATTTAGTGTGACCACCTCACAGTACACCAATTACACGAATTTCTACAATATACGCCAGATTGTGGGAGACTTCTGTGAGGGAAAACTCGATGATTTAGAGTCTCAGGCAGGAGTTGATTAAACAAACACGAAAAGTTTTTATTAAACAAAGGCAGTTTATGACACAAAGTGGGTCAGGAAATGAGTTCTTTCAGGTAGAATTTAACTTACTTTATAAGATGTCTCAGGCTTAAACACTAATAATTATAGGTACAACTCTTCTTAAAACTTCAGTTACTGAACATCGGTTTGCACAACAGGTAGATAAATATTCAGGTTTCCAGAAAAAATGGTAAAATGTTCAAATCAGTGTCTATTGCAGCTTAATGCTTTGGTTCATGAGTGAGGGGCATTTTTCTTCAGTTACTCCCTCTCTTAACAATCCCATAACTGAGGTATTATAAATGGTATTACAGACCCAGGGGATCCCCTTTCCCCTTGTTACTGGGTTGGGAGTCTTCAGTACCTAGAAGAATTCTCCCTTGCTGGCTAGACTGAAACCCAGGGAGCCAGAATTCCCACAGGATCTCTCTCTCTCTCCTGGTTCAGACTCAGCCCTCCCAGCACACTCCTGTCTGGATCTCTTCCCCAGACTCTCAGCCTGGTCTCCCTGTCCCAGCTGCAAGGCTCTGTCCTCTCCCTATGGATAGTGTGGTAAACCTTCGCCTCCAGCCACTCGCCCCTCCCTCACCTGTCTTTGCTCTCCGGCCAGTCCAGGCTTCTTGAGCAGGGCTGGTAGGCGTGTTTACGTGTTACCGAAACAAGACCAAGTAAACCCGGTAGGGCTGCCACCACTCCCTCTGTTCCCGGGGACCCAGAACCACAACCCAGGGACAAGGCTGTGACCCGTTACCACTGGCTATCCCCACTCCACAAGTTGTATCCACAGACTTGCAGACAGAAATTCTACGGTAGAGCGCAACCAAGCGTAAGGCTAGGAATTAGCTATTCCCTCGGAAAGGCACATAAACCAAACAGATTCTTCTTTAAAAATTTATTTTAAAAGAACAACAGAAAACATGCTAAAATAGCAGGCACTTCTTTGGCAAGTTACAAGCAAGAAAAATAAAGACATTGTAAAATCTAACTGGCTTACATACTCACAACTAAGAGACAGATAGAATAGTTAAAGTCCTTCCAGAGTTCCGCATTCAAAGTCTTTTCCAATTCTCCATCACAAAGGATGAAGGAACAGGGGCGCCGACTTATAAAAAATATTGGGGGGGCCCATACCGGGGTCCTGCCCCGGGAAGTTTTCTAAATTTTAGATGAAAATTAGTGAGTTTTAAAGTTTTTTTAAAGTATTTTAGAGTCATATGATCAACATTAGAACCCCGAAAACTCGACTCTCTATAACTCCACACTCCGGGAAACTCGACAAGCCTGAAACACCTTTTGGCTTTGAAAAAAGAAACAAAACATAAACACGCACGGTATTTTCGTAAAAAGCTAATTTAATTTACAGTAACAATTATGCTTATAGACTATTACAGAGCAGTGAATATATAGCTCTGAAAAGACTGAAATGATATTTAAATAAATCCTAAACTATCATTAAAAGAATAAAACATAAAATATTGCTGTCACACAGTAATAGCACTTTGATTAATAAGTGAAATAGCTAATTTAAGCTTACTTTGAATAAGGCTGAGGGTTCATTAAATAAAAATAATATCTCAAAGTTAATGCTTTAATACAGTTAATAAAGTTAATACAGTATGCGTAATACTGTATGTAAATACTGTAATACTGTATGTAAATAACGGGCTTTAATTGGGTCTTTAGAACCAAGTGTCTAGAGTGTCTTTAGAAAGGTGCAAATGTCGACCGTCTGACAGGATTACTGAATATGAAGTCGTTGATGACTGGTCGGATATCCAATTCATCCAAAACATCTCGATGGGCTTGAAGAACAGCCAAGTTGTTCAATCGCTTCTGTCCCATTGTTGATCGGAGATATGACTTCAGACGTCTAAGGGCGCTAAATGACCGTTCTGCTGTTGCTGTCGTGATTGGAACTACTTGGAGAAGCTTAATGCACTTCACTACTTCACATAACATTTCTCCAATTGCAGGCTCTTGTGTAATGTACTTTCTCACATCACGCATGTTTTTTAAGACCAGTTGTTTTTTATTAGCGATATCGGCTAACATATTCAAGTGTAAGCGCAGTCTCTCAATGTCCAGGTCATTTTTGAAAAACTCAGTTGATTTTTCAAAATTTGTTTCACCTCTGTTTACTAAAAGCAAGCACTCTTGTTCAACTGCAATGACCTGTGTGAATCCAGTCGATGCAAACCGCTCAGTAATGCAAGATTGCACCGTTTCACAAACTTCAATGTAAATAGCTTTGTAGTATTCCTTTGGGGTTTTGAAAGTGTGCGGTGAGCTGGCTTCGTTGTTTTCATACTTCTTTGGTATACGTCGATTCCGAGGAAGCGAAGGATCATCAACTTGTGAAGGTTTTTCTTTTAAACACAATTCCCAAAAGTCTTCAAAACTATCACGCCTTCCATTCAATATACAAATCAAGCCCTCATATATTTTTTCCAGATCAGAAACACTTAGATGAGGGCATTGAATTTTTTCATTGACATCCTCTACTGGGTTCATTGCATGGCAATAAAGACGTAAAAAGAAATAAGTTTTGAATTGTAACATTGACTCAAGGTAGCCTGCACATTTATAACCTGCCTCTGTTTTGTCCTCTGCAGAAAATGTTTCAAAAAACTCTAGAAGTTCTTCAAAGTTTTTCAATACTCTCAAGATACTAGAAGCTCGCATAGTCCATCGAGTCGGGCAAAGGGGTCGTAGACCAGCTTGGCCGTTGGCCCTATCACAGCGTATGCTTCTGAAAAGTTCCATCCTTTTGTTGGATTCCCTTACGGTGTTTATTAAGTCCTTGGCTAAGGCCATAATATCCCTCATAGACGTAAGATGGCGGAGACTGTCTACAACTGCCAAGTTTAAACTGTGAGCAGTGCAGTGCACATAACGTGCTTTTGGTTGTATATCCAAAACTAACTTTTTAAGTCCTTTGAACTTGCCTCTCATATTCGAGGCACCATCATAGCACTGTCCTCTTAAGTTATCCATTGACAAATCAAAACGAGCAAATACGTCTTTTAAAATACTAAACAGAGTTTGTGATTCAGTGTTGGGGGTCTCGTATAAGCCAATAAAGTCTTCGTTGATAATTAAGGAATCATCATCGACAGTACGAATACAAAATGACACCTGTTCGTGAAGCGAAGAATCACTTGTTTCGTCAACAATAATAGAAAAATGTTCAGTCTTCTTGATTGAAGCCAATACTTTTCTCAACACAGACTTTCCTAGTAGATCAATGATCTCGTTTTGAATATCGTGGGACGTCCACTTATACCCAGAACGCCCAAACCAATCTTTTAACTCAGGTACGTCATTCTTTCGGAGTTCCAACAATTGAAAAAAATTTGAGTTTACATCTTCGTGCCCTCTAATTGCTAGTCCTTGTCGGCATAAAAATAGCACGGTAGTAAAAATTGTCTCAAGAGCTAAACGGCCTTTCTTCATATCACTATGTAACTGTTCATTCAATTGGGAGGCCACACTTCGGTTAGTGATGGAATTTAGTTTCAGAACACCTTCTTTATGCGTAAACGTATTTTCATGAAGACGGAATTTTTCCAAAGCCTTTTTCCAGTTAGAAAACCCTATGGAAATAAATGCATCTTCTTTTTTTGAAGAAAATTGTAATAGATTTTTAGCATCTGCCTCTTTGCAGGTTTTGCAAAAAACTTTTTTGGTACATTCTTCATATTCTAGCCATGTATATTTGATCAACCAAGACTTCTGAAATGATCTTCCCTTACCGGATTGTCCAGGTTTCGGCTGTGAACGGTTCTCGGATGAAGACAACGCAGCAATTGACGACACAATTATTGTCGGAGGTTGACTTACAGTATCATCAACTTCCAAGCGTGCCTTTTTGGTTACAAATTTATCCATTGCAAACTTAATTCACAATACACTGAGACTAAAGTAAACGAATAAAATATAGGGGACGGGGACGGCCACAACGTAGAAGCTGGCTAGGCTGGATGGCCAAGCTCAGTATTATCTACACTGACCCACTGTTCCTAAACTGTGGCACCGGCCAAGCCAGCTCAGAATTGTCAGCACTGGGTAAGGTTCCACTTAAAATTAAAATTGCTGGCTGTGACAGCTGAGTCAATCTCGCCCTGACTTAGCTGTAACCTTACTCTTTAGGATTAAACAGCGCCTATTCCAATAAAACGTACCCCGGTAGCTGTGACTCAAATCCCGTTAACGCTAGCTCAGGCCCAGATTATTATTATTATTATTATTATTATTATTATTAATGAATATGCTATTATTAGTTCTCTAACTATATCTAGAATTGTGTTTCTATCCAAAAGGCTCTACTTAAAATTTCCCCAAATCAATTAATGAAGCAACAAATTCCTAGTGAAAGAGAACCTTTATTTGTTAATTAAGGCAACAAATTCCCAGTGTAAGAACCCTTATTTGCTTGCAGGCTATAATTTTTTAGCTAGAGGGAGGAATGAGAGGCTTAGTAGCCAGTGCCAAGAATCACCGCTAAACCAGGCACTGTGCCCCCTCAGCAAAATTCACGTAGAGTTATTTACAGCATTCAAATTGCAGTCCCAAACCTCCACTCTACTCGGCACTGAGGCAAAGCAGGACAAATTCCGCCAATAAGAACCACGAAAGTGAATTAATTGCAATAATCTATATGGCCTCTACCTTATGCAGAACCTTATGCAATTAAAATCCCCAGCAATTAAATCACTTATGCACTTAAATCCCTTGATTCCTTCTGAAATTAAATCCAACTAGCAAAATTTATTTTATCTTATTTTGAATATTATTATTATTATTTTATTTATATATATATATAATGCGTTCAACTGTTTTTTAAACAGAAGGGGTGGGTACTGTAGGCAGGGGGCAGTAACTGCCCTTGCTCCTGATCAAGCAAATAAATTTAAAGTAACCACTAAATAAAATGAGTTGGCCTAATGAACCAACTTCCAATTAATTTAAACGGAATTAAGTAATTAAATTGGCCTGCAATAATAAATACTGTTTCTTAACAACACACTAAGGCAATGAGGTAATTAACTAACCAAAGGACTTAAATCAACCAAATGAATCTAATCACCAATTAAATTAAATTGATATACAATCAGAATCCAGCAGCAATTGATCTTCCCTTTCTCTTAGTCAACCAAAATGAATTTAAAGTTCCAACCAAATGAATTAAATTACCAAAATGAATCCACACTCGATAAGTTTAAATACAACTGGAATCAAGCAATAAGTTGACTACTGCAAGCACTTATTAAAGCAATCAAATTTATTATATTTCAGGGTTGCATATATATCCTTGGAGCGCTAAAGCCCTAATTAAAGCGCTTTAATATAATAACACTCAGAGTCAAACCTCTATGAGCTCTTAAAATGCTTAACTTAAATAACTTGTTCTCTTCCAATCCACCAATTGAGCTATATTGTCACTTATAAAGCCTAAAGGTTATGAAAATCGGCCTCCTGTGCTTAGCTTTAGAGAAATAAACAGCAGAAGCACTCACACTGAGCACTGAGTATCCAATTCCCACAACAGAGTGCCTCACCTAAAATGGCCGCCGGGCCAAACCACGTGGTTAGCTCAAAATGGCGACCGCAACTTCCTGGTTACCAAGCAACACAGCTATCAACTTCCTGTTCCTGGCTGCCAGCGTCCTGCCTCTGTGTCTGAAACAATAAGCCTCAACCCGGGCGCACTGAAGAAAAGCTCCCCCCCCACAGCACCCTGTGGGAGCCGGCAAATCAAATCACACTACACAATACACACCAGGCACACACCTCACTCCCCTTTTCAATGCTTCAAGTCGAAGACCTGTACTGATTTAAAGGAATATTCCCACAAAAATTGCCCCTATTAAGATGGCGGCCGTCCCCCTGGTCACGTGGCTCCTTAAAGGGCTATCAGGAAGAGATCGTTACTAAGCAACCCCGCCGCCCCTTCTCACAGCCGGCGTGCTGCTAAAGGATCCCCTGGACTCTCCCAGATTTTTCTACTCACGTGTGATCCTTGGCGCAGAGGCAGCCAGTGCACAATACCACAATACAAGGACGCGTCTCACCCGGCAACGATGCAGCTGCTACTGTCGGCTTTACCTCTCTTAAGCCGATGTGGAGAAAAGCTGCGCTGAACTATTCCAAGCAGCCACTTTCAGACAAAAGGACCTATGAGAATAAAGCCCACCCCTGTGCTGCGAGTGATTTCCGCCCGGGAAAGCTTGCAACTGAAGCTGCGCTGCAAGTGATTTCAGCCCCAGAAAGCTAGCAGTTGAAGTGGAGCTCGGACTCCAGAAGGAATTAAATTTCCTTTAGTGATTTCAGCTCAAAATGCAAACAGCAGCTGCAGCTTTGCCCGGAAGGATCAGCGCCTGCTGCGCTTAAGCTCCACGTGATAGAAGGAAAAAGGCACCAACGACGACAGGATCAGCTGGGAAACGTGGGGGCTAGCCGGAGAAGAGAGGGCGAGCCCCCTCTGCTCCGGCCCTAAATAGGGCAAGCCACGCCCCCCAGCCAGCCGATTGGCTGGCTGGGAGGCGTGGCCGGTTGGGATTCCCCTGTTCTCGCGAAGCAGCGAGGCAGGAGCCCCCGCCCGGGGATTCCCTAATCTCGCGGGGCTCTCCGGCTAGGGCGCGCGGCTGGCTGGCTGGCTGGAGAGGGAGCAGGTGGGGAGGAGGCGGGGGACGGCGGCGGCGCTCTGCTGGAGGGGCGCCTGAGATTATTGGGGGGGCTGAGCCCCCCCAAACAAATTATTGAGGGGGCTCGAGCCCCCTCAGGCCCCATGGAGTCGGCGCCAGTGTGAAGGAATGGCTACTAGGTGGAACATCAGCAGCCGGGCGATTTGCGGATTGCAGAGCGTGCCTTCTCAGCCATTTCCAAGACCTTTTATCCCCAATTTACAAGTAGCTTCGGAACCCCAAAACCAATCATAACTCCTGATTATTTTTTGAAGGACCAAAGAACCCAGAGCCTAAATCAAAGGGTTCCTCCCTTCCCGTGAAACTTATGTAGATTCACATTCTCAGGCAATCAAGGCCAGATAACATCACTGAGGGAATGCACTTAACTTCGGACCCTGGTGTCAAAGCTTTCATTAAATCAAGGGGTTTCCTTTCCCATAGTAAATCTCTCAACACCCCGGGAGCCTGCTAGTCTGAGGTTAAAGGGACAGAACTTATATCCCATGGTCCTTGTGGCTTGCTGGTTACCCACAAGGCCTCACTCTTGCTGCTTGACCAAGGAATAGCTTCTAACCAAACACTAACTTTACTACAGATAGTCTCCTCAGTGTGTATCTCCTTTCCCTCTCAGAACCCCTTCACCCACTCTCCCAACCAGAAACCTGTCTTAACCTTTCCAAACCAATCATATCCCTCCCCTGGAACTCTGGCCAATCAGACCCTATTGCCAGTCAATCATTTGGTGGCAGGAAAAAAAAACCACTTGGTGACCCAAACTGCCCAGCAAACAAACTTTTCCGTCACAGGCCTTGGGTGTTAAGGATCTTTGTGGGCTCGATGGAGGAGTCCAGCTTTTCAAGGATAACATGAAAGACAGCCGAGGACAGAGGAGAACAGTCAACCTGTGGATATCAGGAGGACTGCTCCAACCCCAAACAGTTGGCACAGGGTTGGCAACAGAAATTGGCAATTCCATGTCAAATACCCATATAAGCTTTCCTTCTACCCAAAATCATATCCCTAGACCTTCTGCCCACCTCACGACTGGATATCTCATGCAGCTTCTCACTCTCCACAATTAAGTATGGCAGCCATACTTAAGGATCTTCATGCCTCTACAGTCTCTAAAGTGGAGTATTGGCATGCCAAATCGTTAAACAAAGCTCACGCTTATGTTCAGGTTTGGGAATCTTCATTGCATAGACTAGCTGCAAAGGGTTGCTGCTGGTCAGCTGATTTCTGTCTCTCATGTTTTCAGTGGCAGTGTAACATCTCAGCTTCTGTGGGAGGAAACAGCATATCAGAATCACGGGGCTGGTCTGGACCAAGGAGGCAGAGCACAGCTTGTGGCAAACCCCCTCAGTGAATATGTGTCATAGAGCTCTGTTCTTATTTATGCCAAAGGCACAAGGCCACCTGCGAGATCATCGTGGGCTCTCTGAAATGTGCCCTCTTTCCATGATGTTCAGAGAGAACCAAGGAGCGGAATTTAAAAGTTCTCCTTGGACATCAGGACACAACAGGCTTTAAAAATTTTTTTAAATTAAATGTTACAAAAAAATGAATAGAAAAAAAGAAATAGAAACAATACATAACCATACATAAAAACATTTTATCTACACAATTTTCCAGAATGCAAACTACAAAAGAAGAAAGACAAAAGATAAAAGAAACAAGAAAAAAATGAAAAAAGAAAATACTTTTCATAATTATTCCAAATTCATACTTCAAACATTACAATATTTAAATCCTAGTTAAAATATTACAAAAGACTTCCACCGCATTCACCACACGTCTCTTGGTTAGTTAACTTTTACATCTGTTCTTTAGTCACTTCCTTTCCTTAAATTCTTTCATAGTAGGACACAACAGGCTTATTTGATTCCGAGTACCATTGGCAAGTCCATGCCAAATGTCCTCATAGCCATTGTCTCAGCCAGACCCGCAGGACGTTTCCCCAAATTCTATCCAATCTTTTCGCTTGCCAGAATCTCCTGGGCAACGAGACCTTTTGAATAGGCAAGGCTTTCCTTGCCCTCATAGCAGGTGCCCAGGACACTGGAGAAATGCCTCACCCCAGGACAGTTGCTGAAATGGGCAAATGTCAGGCTGTCACTTCAGGGAAAGAGCTTTTCAGCTTTTGGGACTGCAGAATGGAAAAAACCTAGGAGAGTAATGGGTATTCCAGGATCCCGGGTGGGGGGTGGGTGTTGTATAGTGGGAAAGATGGGCGACAGACACAGCTCTTTTAAGCAACAGCTCTTTATTACAGCAGTTAGCACTGCTCTAAGTCTCTTGAACAACAGTGAAGCTGGCTGCCTTATATAATGCTCAATAACTTGTAACAGTAACAAATTCCAACTAACTACCCAATTGGTGAAAGCAGCTCTCAATCCTTCATTTGCATACTGGTGGCCCAGAGTGAGAACTGCAGCCAGTCTGAATACATAACAGTGGGTAACACCATGCGGCTTGGGCAGTGGTCACGTGGGTTATCCTGGTAGATCGTGGTTGATCGCGGGCAAGTAAGGTCCCTTTATTCCTCCCCCAGTGCTTGGTTCCTCCGTTGGCGCTGCAGCAGTAGTGAACATTATGTAATATGGAAAGCGAAAGTAAAGTTAGCTGTATCGCTACATGCGAGTGGCAGTGACTTGTATTTGAGTGGTTTTTTTATCCTCCCCCCCCCCAAAGCTCAATAACTTTGATCAGGTCCCTGAAAAGCAGGTGATACGCTGAGCGCTTGCCTGCCTAGGAAAGTGGGGGGGTGGGGAGGACAGAAAGAAGAAAGCCCGTTTGTTTTTCCCCTCCCTGTAGCGCTCCCTGCCGTGGAGGCAGGCAAAGGCAGGGGGTGCGGCCAGCTCGGGTGGGTGTTGAAACTGGGGCTTTAAAAAATGGAGCGAAGTCGGAGAGAGCATGGTTTCCACAAAGACTCTCTTCCTGCAAAGAGGGGAGGGGTTGTGGGCGGGATCCGATCTCCGCCTCAAGCACCCATTCACCTGGCTGGTGCACCATGCCCACGGGCAAGCGCCCAACCAGGCGGCTTGGAAGGGGCGTGGACGGCAGCTTAATTTGCTGCTGCGCCAGCTACGCGGCCTCACTTTTCGTCGTCCAGTCGCGAGTCTGGGGCTTTAAAAAATGGAGCGAAGTCGGAGAGAGCATGGTTTCCACAAGAGTCTTGGCAATCGAGCACCTGCTGCTTACTCAGCCGCTTCTCTTTAAGTGTGCAGAAGCTGGATTGTGGCTAGTGGCCCCTTGTTGGAGATAAGAAACTGCGGGTCCATGCCACCAACTTTACACTCTTACGCAGCCTCTGGTCCTGCAAACTGGAGACCTGCGTGGAACAAATTACCTGGTTTGGCGGGGCGTCTTCAGACTTCAGTGCTCCTGTTACTAGGAGCTACTCAGGTTTACAATAAAAAGGCGACATACTTTATTGAAGAGGCTCAAAAAGCGTTGAGGAACTCTGTGACCGTTCGGGAAATGAGGGGGGTTGATTTGCCTGGAGTCGGAGAAGCCAGTCACAACAGTATCGCCTTACAAGAAATCTCCGGATTTGAGGAGCCGTTGCCGGAGCTAATTGAGGCTGAACTGAAAAGGAAGGCAAGAGGGAAGCTGGGACAGACTGAGAGTGCCAGAATGCTTCCTACTCAATCTTCCTACCATGGACCATGGAGTTCTGGCCAGAAGTGCCCAATGCGGAACAGCCCTCATGTAGCTATCAGGAAGCCCGTTCCGAAGGCACTAGCTTGGGTGGATGGGTCACGGCATCATCCTAACGTCACCAAGCGATGCCATAGTCTTTGCTGCCCTCTCCATCATTGCAGAAAACTCCAGAGTTGCAGCTCTTGGTTGACTTTCCTCCTTTTCCCCAAGTGGCCAACAGGAAGGAGAATGGAACCAGAGACCCAAGCAAATGCTCCATGGTCTTCAGGATGCTGTTGCCACAACTGGAAAGGAATCCATCAGCTTTTTCAAAATAACAAAAGATTTACGCTGCAAGGAAGTAGCAGGAAAATTCTACTATTGGAGCTAGCAAATCTGCAAGCTATTGACCTGAAGCAGATAGACCCATGTGGTGATATTACTATAACGGTTGGTTCCAGATTCCATCATCTTTGAATGTTTGGCTTACTGCATGTTAGCACAATTAGTGCTTACCTGCAGGAGAAGAAAACAAGTGTTTATTGTCTGAACAGTTTTGACTTTGGGGTCGTTTTTCTATTGCAGTTTACCACTTGCATTTCTCTTACTATTTTGCACTGGGTGCAATTGCATTGATGGGGAAAAAATTGGTTCAATAACTTTGATCAGCCTTCCCCCAAAAACTCAACAGCTTCTGGCAATTCCCCCTTAAAAGTGGAAGCTCCTCCTCCCTCCAATGTCACTGCTAGTTTTTTAAAATTGCTTGATTAAACTTAGAAAAACATAACACAAATTAGTTATCCATACAAAAAGAACAAAAAACAAAAGTATTATCAATATCTGTTACACTCTTTCACAGTCTTCTTTTAGTTCCATTGACTTCCCGTCGATTCCATATTCCATATGTTTGATTATACAGTGGTACCTCGCAAGACGAATGCCTCGCAAGACGGAAAACTCACAAGAAGAAAGAGTTTTCCGTTTTTCGAGGTGCTTCGCCAGACGAATTTCCCTATGGGCTTGCTTCGCAAGAAGAAAGCCCATAGGGAAATCTCCGGGGACCTCTTTTAAAATGCTGGTGGTCGGGAGCAAAGACTTTCGCCCACCGCCGGCCTTCAGAAGAGGTCCTGGACCTCTTCTGAAGGCCGGCGGGGGGCAAAAGTCTTTGCTCCCCCCCGCCTGCCTTCTCGGGACAGCGGAGACTTCTCTGCTGTCCCGGGCGATCTTAAAATGCTGGCGGGCAGCAGCGAAGCCTTCGCTGCCGACCCCCAGCATTTTAAAAGCCCCCAGGACAGCAGAGACTTCTCCGCTGTCCCGGGGCGATCTTAAAATGCTGGCGGGTGGCAGCGAAGCCTTTGCTGCCGTCCCCCAGCATTTTAAAAGCCCCCGGGACAGCGGAGACTTCTCCGCTGTCCCGGGTGATCTTAAAATGCTGGCGGGCGGCAGCGAAGCCCTCCTGTCCCCGGAGCTTGCGGGGCGGGAGGTGGGGAGAAGGGCTTTTCTTCCCACCGCCAGCCTTCAGAACAGCCTTCTGAAGGCTGGCGGTGGGAAGAAAAGCCCTTGTCCCCCCCCCCAGCCTTCAGAAGAGGTCGGGGGACAGACTGTCCCCGGACCTGGTCTGAAGGCGGTTTCCATAGGAACGCATTGATTGATTTTCAATGCATTTCTATGGAAAACCGTGCTTCGCAAGACAAAAAACTCGCAAGAAGAAAAAACTCGCGGAACGAATTAATTTCGTCTTGCGAGGTACCACTGTACTGTACTGTATATTT
Source organism: Podarcis raffonei (assembly GCF_027172205.1). NCBI lineage: Eukaryota > Metazoa > Chordata > Lepidosauria > Squamata > Lacertidae > Podarcis > Podarcis raffonei. The sequence continues at coordinate 15,317,073 of NC_070616.1, forward strand.
ATCTATTGCACTATTCATATCTGTTTCTCATAATTGCTTATCAGAAATACTGTATTTTCTTAAACTTGTTCAGTGGACTACAGAAGCTATTCAAAGGCTGCCACAGAGATCATGGTATTACAATCTTGGATATAATTTTTAAAGAAACCCCATTTATCAAAAATGTTTGGTCTGCCTGGTCTACCTTTCCAGATAGTTTAGCCAGGTCTGTGTATTCCATGAATTTCTGTTGCCACTCCCAATTTTGATAGTATTTTTCCTCCTTTCCAGTTTGATGCTATTAACATTCTTGTGGCCACTGTTGCGTACAAAAATAATTCCCTTACATTCTTTGGTAAGTCAGGACCTAATATTCCAAGAAGGAAAGCATCTGGAGTTTTTTATGAATGGAACCTTGAGCATTTTTTAAAGTTCCACATATATTTCATCCCATAATTTCTTAATCTTTTTGCATGTCCACCACATTTGCAGCATAGATCCCACTGCTTCTCCACATCTCCAACATTTATTTGATACATTTTTATACATTTTGGATAATTTTTGAGGGGTACAAAGCTTAATAGTCCAGGTCCTAAGTCTCTTATTTCTTCTACGACCCCTTTCTGAAGGTCTTCTCTGTAATCCTTCAAGAATTTTTCCTTGTCCTCCACAGATTTAATTTTAACTTTTTTCCCTTTAAAGGTAAAGGATACCCCCTGGGGGAATTCCCATCTGAAGATAATTCTGTTACTTCTCAGTAGTGTCACCAGATCTCCGTAGTTAGATCTAAGGTCTAGTAGATGTTTCGGAATATCCTTGTAAATTTCCACCCTTGAGTCTTTGATCTCTAAAGACTTCTTAAAGTGCGCACTCAGAATCTTGTCTCTTTCTTCCTTCGTTCTGAGGGAGATCAAACAGTCTCTCGACTTAATCTTCCTCCCTCCCTTTCCCAATCTGAATGCACTTACAATTTTAAAATCTTTCTCCTCTTCCAGAGACCAGAATTCTGCAAATTCCTTTGTCAAGTAATTAATTAAGTCCTCTTTATCAAGTTCTGGTACTGACCTTATTCTCAAATTGTTTTCTTTATTTTTTAATTCTATCATAGACAGAAGTGCCTGATGTTCACCTATCTGTTTACGCATAGGTTTAATTTCTTCTTGCACTTACTCAACTTTCTGCTTGGCCTCCTCAGCAGTTTTACGATTTAAAGTAGTGTCTTCCAATAATTTCCCAATGGATTGCGCGTTTAAACTGACTTGCTGGGTCAGATTGTTGATGCTAGCAGTATTTTGGTCAATTTTAGTTGACTGGTCAGTCACTTGCTTACTCAGACCCTCCAATTTTTCAAAAATTTTATTTAACACTGAAGTAAAGTCCCCTCCTGAGGCCATTCCTTCAGGCCTAGTTTGATCTAGGTCTTCCTCTTGTGTCACAGAAATCGTGGGAACAGATGATCTGCGTAGCTGTGAAGTTATAGTAGTCTGCTGTGTTTTGGCTTTAGCTGATCTTGTCTTCCCACTCATCCCACTTCTTGTCTATGCGCCAAGGTCAGTCCCACAGTCTGCTTTTCCCATGGAAATCCCCAAGTCCACAGATGGAAAATTCCCCCAGTATGTTGTCAAACTTCAATGCACCGCTAGAGGGACACTATGTTTAAAGATGTCGCAGTTTGTAAAGTTTTCCCCAAAATCACACAGTGTCCCCGAAAAGTTGACTGTAGCCAGTCACCAGAGGACCTTCAGAATCCTTTAAATTTTCGCAGAGTTGCTCATAAAAAATTACAATGTCTCCAAAGAAAGGTGCAAGATACAATATAACAGTTCCAAACAGCCTTCTAGTTCCAAAGTTGGCAGCCCGATAACCGGGAGTTCAGTTATTTTATAAATCCAGAAACGAAGAGGAAAAAGTCAATTTTCCCTTCTCCACCCCAAATAAATTGAGGTGGGGTCTTCTGCTTGATGTACAGATTTAATTCTTTTACGATCCCAATTTCAAAAGCATAAGTTGATTAAACGTCATTGCTTTAATCTTTAAACAAAGCCGAGAGACGGACTTCCTGGTTGCGTCTCCCGCTTGTATGCCCAATTAAAATTGATTTTAAGTCCTAGTTCAAATCACCTACTCACGGGTAGTTGTTTCCTTTAAGCCAAATAGTCCCAGGAAAAGGGTCAGCGCTCACCGACAGCAGCTTTGCGGCTTCACCCCACAGAAAGAGCGATCGAGTCACAGCAACGTGCCACCCCGTCATGCTCCGGAGCCCCTTGCGGGGTCCCTTTGCAGTTTCGGGGGGTGCTAGTGGTGCCCGCCGAGTCCCACGGCCACAGGCTACCGCTGCCTGTGGATTTCCAACGAGGGTCTCCGCTTCGCCGTAGCGGACGACCCGTTTCTGCGGAGCTTCCCCTCTATAGATAGAAGGGGACCGCCATTGCCGTTCGCGCCGCCCCCGGAAGTAGAGAAATCCTCCACCTTCTCAGCTGCCAACCACAGTTCAAAGTTTTGAGCCATCTTTGCTGAGTAAACTGCAATACTGTCATTGGGCCCCGCTTTCTCCACTTTCCGAAAAGCTTTTCGATAATTCTCGGGGTGCAACCCATGCCTCTGCATAACTAACTTTTTGAAACTTTCATAGTCATTAAGTTCATTTGAGGGGAGATGACCCATAAGCTCTGTCAGGTCGCCACAAAGTAGGGGGCGCAAGACGGCCATATACAGTGTAGGGGCAACCCCCATATCTTGACAGGTTGCCTCAAAAAGGTTCAAATAACTCAGAACGTCAGTGGGGGGCTGATATTTTGGGAACACCCTCCAATTGAGATTACTCAAGGTCAGTCCAGGAGGGGACTGTTGGCGATGGTTTGCCCCCCTCACGGGAACAAGTTCATACCTCGGTGTAAGTTTTTGCGGTATCTGCCCTTCCGGGCATAATGGTTCAGCTGCCGTCGCGTATCCACGCTTGGGTCTCTGAAAAAACTCCTCCTCTTCTTCCGCTGCCACGTACCGTCGCACCGGCACGCGCACCTCTTGAGGTCTGACTGGCGAGTAGACTCTACCCGGACTGAACGAATGCTGTCTCACCATCCGGCGGACGTCCGGCGCACACGCCTCTCGGTGGCCGTCTCCCACAGTCACCTCTTGCAGCTGGTGCGGCAGATCTTGGTAGTCATACGCCATCCGGCTGACTCTTGGCCCCATCAGGATAGACTGGCCCATCTTTGGATACTTCTCTCGGCAACGGAATTCACCATTCACCGGATCTCGCACCCACTCCACATCATGACCTTCTGAGAAATCCATCTCTTTAGGCTCTGTGTAAACAAGATAATTCCCCCTAGGGCATGTAGAGGCCACCCCGGCTTCCACTTGCTCACGAGGTGGTCGGGGTTGGGTAACTGGCGTGCCCCTTGCTTTTTCCACAATACAGGACTCTCGCCGACCATTCCGGACTGTGCTTAGCTCACTGGTATCCACCAGCTCCCCCTCTGAATCAGGGTCTTCCGAAAACCAGGAAGCGGATTCCGCTCTGGGGCTTAAAGCTTGGGGGGGATTGGTTTCCGGAGGAAGGGAACTGCCTTCTCCCACCAATCCCCATTGGTCTAATGTGTTCATGGTACAGTCCTCAGAAGCAATAGCTGGAACTTCTTCCATCGTTCCTAACTATCTCTATCCAAAAAAAATAAACTACCTGTAACCCACAAAGAATACGTGCCAGTTTTAAAAAATCACCGTGCCTTTCCGCAGGGAAGCCCGATCCCACCACGCTGCCAACATGTGGTAAACCTTCGCCTCCAGCCACTCGCCCCTCCCTCACCTGTCTTTGCTCTCCGGCCAGTCCAGGCTTCTTGAGCAGGGCTGGTAGGCGTGTTTACGTTTTACAGGAACAAGACCAAGTAAACCCGGTAGGGCTGCCACCACTCCCTCTGTTCCCGGGGACCCAGAACCACAACCCAGGGAGAAGGCTGTGACCCGTTGTCACTGGCTATCCCCTCTCCACAACTTGTATCCACAGACTTGCAGACAGAAATTGTACGGTAGAGCGTAACCAAGCGTAAGGCTAGGAATTAGCTATTCCCTCGGAAAGGCACATAAACCAAACAGATTCTTCTTTAAAAATTTATTTTAAAAGAACAACAGAAAACATGCTAAAATAGCAGGCACTTCTTTGGCAAGTTACAAGCAAGAAAAATAAAGACATTGTAAAATCTAACTGGCTTACATACTCACAACTAAGAGACAGATAGAATAGTTAAAGTCCTTCCAGAGTTCCGCATTCAAAGTCTTTTCCGATTCTCCATCACAAAGGATGAAAGGACGGCTACTAGGTGGAATATCAGCAGCCGGGCGGTTTGCGGATTGCAGAGCGCGCTTTCTCAGCCATTTCCAAGACCTTTTATCCCCAATTTGCAAGTAGCTTCGGAACCCCAAAACCAATCATAACTCCTGATTATTTTTTGAATTCGCCAATGACGAGCTTGCGGACTAATCAATCTAACCCCTGGCAGCTGGACTCATTAAGAACCCAGAGCCTAAATCAAAGGGTTCCTCCCTTCCCGTGAAACTTATGTAGATTCACATTCTCAGGCAATCAAGGCCAGATAACATCAGTGAGGGAATGCACTTAACTTCGGACCCAGGTGTCAAAGCTTTCATTAAATCAAGGGGTTTCCTTTCCCATAGTAAATCTCTCACACCCCGGGAGCCTGCTAGTCACAGAACTTATATCCCATGGTCCTTGTGGCTTGCTGGTTACCCACAAGGCCTCACTTTTGCTGCTTGACCAAGGAATAGCTTCTAACCAAACACTAACTTTACTACATATGTGAACTAAGGGAAATGGTCTCAAGTGACTGCAACTCAGCAGTCACATCTCCTAACTCCTAGGAAACCAAAATGGAGAACAAGAAGAGTAGAACATGGAGGCCGGGTGCTCCTCTGTCCAAGAACAGGCCACACCCACATTAAGTCACATGCAAAGGAAGTCTGTCCCAGCTCAGGAGGAACTAGCAAGTTTTCTCCTGAGTGATACAAAGCATTCCCCAGCATGTGCATTGTAGGAATGTTGTATTTGACTGCAATACGTTTTTACATCCCACAAATACTATCTCTGGACTTATGGTCAGCTTTTACCCAGTGATTTATGTTATCTCATTAAACACCCTACCAGAAAAACGATACATATTTACACCTCCACCACATGTGAACATAGTTCTTTGTTTCCTGGCATCCCCTTCAACACAACACCGAATAGTCCTTATTTGTTTGATTTAATTTTACTGGTGTTAAATACCATCTCCAAGCTAATTTATAATAATTTTCTTTTATTCTTATAGACAACATTTTCAATGTACGATTCTCCCATATTTCCTTCTCCCAGCTTTGACAATCTATTTGCCCTGTTGTCTCCTATTGCTACACCTCTTTCAATTGATCTTCCTGAGCCTCCATTTCTACTAATACTTTATAAATTTCACTGGAATTGCCCTTTTATAACTGTATTTTCTTAATCTCCCCTTTTTAAAATCATTGTTTTAAATTTTGTCTATTCTTTGCAGTTCTTGTTTTCCCTTAACCACTTCTTTGTCCATTGCTCCAGTTGTATACAGTTAAACCAAGTTATTTTAGTTCCTGTTAGAGCTTCTGTTACTTGTTCTTTGCTTCTCCTTTTCTCCACCCAGTCCTTTAGTTTAAGTATTTTATTCTCTTTCACTTCTTTTTCAATTTCCTTTAAAACATTTTCTGGGAAGTCTTCTATCACCACCTCCGCGGTTATTTGGGAATTTGCTGGTATCAATTTTCTTTTATATTTCACCCATATTGTTTCACTTGATCTTGGGGGGCAACTGCACCCATGTTGCAGGCAATTGCGTTTTTGAGTATTTGCTGTTTTTTTTCACACTTGGGGAATCTTGGAAGTAATATTTGCACAAAGCTGCATACTGCAATTTCACAATGACGGGTTGACGTATCCCTTTAGCCATTTCCTAGACAGGAAGATTGACTACAGAGGGCAAAGGGTATGTGCTTGAAGGCATAAGGATGCATGACTCTACATCTTTATATACAGTTCTTTGATTGCACCAATTTGTTTAACAGGTGTACGGGGTGTTAGGGGAGGTGGCGCCCAGCACTCAGCTCTCACCTGTGGTTCCTAGAAGCTGTCAGCATACGACAGCAGCCACACCCCAGAAATGGCTTGGACTGGCCAGCTAAACCACATGAGGGTAGCTGATGGTTCTCAAACCCTCTGGGAGTCCCTTTCTCTGTGAAGAGATCCAGAGTTGGGTATAAGAAGCTGCCTTACGTTGAGCCAGGCCACTGATCCATCTAGCTCAGTGTTGTCTACACAGACTGGCAGCTGCTCTCTAGGGTTTCAGGCAGACGTCACTAGGGATTGAGCTGTGGCCTTTCCCCATGTGTTGACTGTGTGAGCAGTCGGCAAAAGTATTTCACAAGTGATTAAATACCACTGTGCTGGGCCCGTGGGTTACTCAAGAGGCATGGTACAAGTCTGGTCCGTGGTCAGAGGTGCAACGTGGAGGCAGTCCGTAGTAGCCGAAGCTGGGTGCAGGGCAGGGAGCTAGGGCAGGTCAGGAGCTCAGGCAGGAAAGCAGGACAGGGTTCAGGCAGGAACTAGCAACCAACAATGTTGTTCCCACAACTTGGGACTGGGGCTGGTCGGCTTTTATCTGCCCCAAGGCATAGGACGGCCCCAATCCTCTGGTGATTTGCCTCTCCTGGTCTGGAGGCGAGCAGTCCTCCTGAGGGAACATAGTTCCCTCCGTCTCTCTGCCCTGAGCCTCTGCAGCTCAGGAGAGGCTGGAGGGTTACCAGACCCAGAGGCAATCTCCTCTTCCCCTGACGGGGCTGAGAGTGGAGCACCTGCATGCAGTGTCCTCCATCACCTCAGGAGCCAGAGCAGACTTAGCTGATGCCTGCACCTGAGGATCCTGCACGGGTGAGGACCCTTCAGGCTCATGCCCCAGCCCCGGCTCAGCTGGTTCTGGAGGTGGGGAATCCTGTGCAGGCTGGGATCCCTCAGGTTCAGCATCCAAGTCCAAATCCCAGGCCATCACAACCACGTTGCAATGATTGCTGCTGGAATACCTTAACCAGAGACAAAACACATGCCACCCTTCTTCTATGAGTGGACACGGCCTTCCTCGCCATGTCAGAGGCTATTTCTGCCCAAAGCATCATGCAATCGTAGAATTGTGGAGTTGGAAGGGACCCCAAGGCTCATCTTGTTCAATCCCCTGCAATGCAGGAATCTCAGTTGAAGCATCCGCGGAAGCTGGCCATCCTATTAAAGGTCACAGTCCATCACACTTCAGCTGCTTGAGAATACTTGCGTGTAGGCACCTCATTAGAAGCTTTCATCCATTTAGCAGAGTTTCTGGGAAGCGGGTCAGCAATTGCACTTTGAGATGAAACACTCACAGACGCCGTAAAACTCAGTCAAATAATTTATTGCATAAACGCATCACTGTAGTTAGTACTATTTACAATCATAGCAATAGCTGTAATGGCATACTTGACTTTCATTCCCTCTTTCTCTTGAGCAACGATGTAGGAAGACATTGTCCATCGGCAATCATGACAGAGCAGTTTGCAGACAGCATTTCTTGCTCAGTTGTCTGCCGTCAGCTCTGTAAAGTGTTTACCAAGCTCAATCAGCTGTGCAAAAAGATCACATGTCTTTACTTCTCATGCCCTGTTGTTTTAATTAATTCCCCCCCACCTTTTTGATGGATAGTTTTATTTCCAACCATATCAAAATTCATTGGAGTTTCATCCATATTTCCAACACTACTTAACGCATAGCCATGTTTAGTGCGCTGTTGTATTACGTATCGATGGAAACTATTTACTTTGCTATCAAGATCTGCAGGTAATTTTTGGGCAATTTTCATCTTTTAGATCACTGCTAGTAATGTCATATTGTAAAGTTACCTGTATCGCTATGTGTGAGTGGCAGTGGCTTGCATTTTTTGGAGTGTTTTTGTCACCCCCCCCCCAATTTCTCAACAGCTCAGTGCCCCCCCCAAAGCTCAATAACTTTGATCAGTAAGGTGGTTCATAAATTTATTTTTTTAAAATGCCTGCTCTAAAGGTTTGGTCTTGCAGCTATCTAAAATTTCATGAATTTCGTGAGGTAATGCCTTGTTCCCCCTCCACTGAATTGAAATTTCAGCCTTCGTGACATAGGAAAACAGCCAAATAAACAGCTGTTTTCGTTACTTTATGACCAATTCAGCTTTATTTGGCATGAATTGCTTTTTTTTTTTAAAAAAAGTAAAAGATGCTGAATACAGATTGATACTACAAACACCAGTACTTTTTTTAAAAAAAAAAACTTTTAATGATGATAATATTGGCATTTCGATCAAAATGTGACTCATACGATCCTACAACAATTATTTTTTCCACATTTAAGCAAGTGGATACGTGAATATTGAATACCAACTTTTATTATGACTTAATACTAATACTGACATGCAAAGTTACATTTACATTACTTCAAGAACAAATAAAAAAATTAAAGCTGTGAATGTGAACTATTTTGGGACAAAATTCTTCTTTGATTCCTGTTTCAGGTATTTGGCCCGATTCTCCATTGATTTCTTTATAGTTAATATAGACCATATATAGACTTTATAGTTTATATAGACCAACTTAAAGATGTCTACATACTCACCATTCAATATTTTGGCCCTGGTTTTTGAGGACAAATGATTACCCAGGATAATGTCCTTGGGCCTGTTTGTAGAGACTTTAACGTCCTCTAGTAGAGCCCCGTCCTTAATACTCTTAAGGTCCCGCCAAACCGTTTTCGATGGGAATTTGCTCTCCTATTCCAAGCCCATAACGGTAAACCCAGAACCCCTTTCCCCTGACCCCAGTAACAATCCAGTGACTCATTGCTATCAGAGTCAGAGCTGGATGAAGAAGAGGATGTACCTGAGTCCGAGTCGTCCTTCCTGGACTTCTTGCTCTTTTTGGAATGCTTCTTATGACAAGGCTTCTTGGCTGCTATAGCTGCATCTGGGTATTGAAGCACACTTTCCTCTTCCGAGGACGTGTAAGTGCCTATGATTTGTGACAACGCATTGCTCGGCGTGCAGCTGGAAAATGACACTGATGGCAGCCTCCCAGCTGAGACAGGGGAATGGGGGGAAGAAACCCGCCTGTCTTTTGCAAGGCCTTTCGGCCTGTGCGCCGAGCCTGCTCATCCCCCCCCCTTGGGGCGCAATGGAAGAATGAACATTTTTTCACACACGCGATGCAGAACTAGGTTGCTTGTTGCAGGACTTAGGCGCGGGAATTTGGACTTAGCCCAAAGAATGGTGATGTTTGGATAAGAGGCCTTAAGTTCCTCAAAGTCATTAAAGATCTGCCACATCAAGTCGACTGCCTTTCGGTAACCTAAATCATTTTCACCTAATTGGATAACTAAAGCATCTGGGGGGCCCTCCGCTGCTGCTCTGGCCCTAATTGTGGGCAACATTTCGGCCCAGCGCATTTCCCTCCGAGAGATCCAGGATATATTGATGTCAGACGGTAATTTAAGTTGCGACCCGAGACTGGAATTGATGGCGCGGACCCTGGCCCAACGCACAATGCTGTGCCCAATTATCCAGATGCGCGCCCTCATAGCTCCTGCAAGAAATTGAAAGAACAGGCCAAGGTCAGGTAACCCCAGGAAAGCAGTCATAATTTTTTTCTAACATAGCGCTTGTAAGCATCCGATTTCCAGCGGCCCAGGTCCTTAATCCTCTCAGCAGTCAGGCCCAGGTGCATTGCTGTGGTGGCCGCTCCTATCCTAAAAGAGTGCGCCGCGAAATCCGCGGGGGGTAAGCCACATGCTGCCACTGTTAAGCGCATAACACGCGTGAACTGGTGCCGTGTCAGGGGTGAGCCATCAGCATGGATCAATAGTGGCCCAGCGGAATTAGTCCTCAGAAATAAGAAACGCCTAGAGTCCTTAACTGGACAAGGGCCTGATTTTCCGGTTGCCAAGAGCCGAACCAAAGCCCCCCTCCCGTACTGATCTGTGTTGTAACTGCGTATCCGCAAGACTAGATCCTCCCGCGATAGCGTGACATCGCTTAATAGCAAACCGCGGGAGGAACCTCGCTGACCCTCTTCGTATACCACCTCACCAACACAAACTGCGCTCAAAAAGGCGATGGAGTATGCCGCTGAGAATAAGCGGGCCTCGTACTTATTTATTTTTTTAAAAAAGAATATTTATTAAGGTTGTACCAAAAAAAATAGGTTTACAGAATAAGGAAAATTAAAACAAAAATTAACAAACTAAAAAGCACACATAGAAAAAGAAGAAAAAAGATACAAAATACAAAAAACAAATAGCTAAGAAAAATAAATAAAAACCCATTTTTCAATATCTTTAGGCTCGTTTACTTGTTTCCTTGACCTCCTCACACCTCCCCTTTTTGTATTCCCATTTACAAAATCATTTCAGCAAATCCTTACCCTCTTTCATTTATCTTTACTCTATATCTTAACCTATTATAACTATATATTTTCATCCATTATCAATCCATATTTGCATATTCTTGTTAACCTTATTACCAATACCACTTATTTTCAATCCAACATCATTTTAACATTCATTAATTTTACAGTATTTCTGCAAATAGTCTTTAAATTTCTTCCAATCTTCTTCCACCAACTCTTCTCCCTGGTCTCGGATTCTGCCAGTAATTTCTGCCAATTCCATATAGTCCATCACCTTCATCTGCCACTCTTCCAGTGTGGGCAAATCTTGTGTCTTCCAATACTTTGCAATAAGTATTCTTGCTGCTGTTGTTGCATACATAAAAAAAGTTCTATCCTTCTTTAGCACCAATTGGCCGACTATGCCCAGGAGAAACCAACCAAGTTTTATTACGGCAAAAGCCAGTGACACTAAACACCACAAGATCAAACAAAAAGAAATCAACATCAGAAAAAAAAAAGGATTACACAAGGGAACTTCGCAGTGTGCCATTCAACAGGGGAGATTTACGCTTCCTGATTACTAAAGTGCAAAATTTGGCCACCTCATATGATATTGAGCTTGAGGAATCTTCCAGAAGGTATTTTCGTAGAATTTCGGGGGAGGATTCCAAATAATGTTGTAGGGGTATAAATTTTGATAAAAGCGGCAAAATAAGTTGAACTCGCTCTTCACTATAAAATTCGCAAAATAGAAGGATGTGTGTAACAGATTCTACCTTATTAGACATACAGGGGCAGAGACGCGCATGCATTGGTACCCGTGTGAATTTGCCGTACAGCACTGCTGAGGGCATTGTCTCAAAGCGGGCTCTAGAGAAAGCCCATCTATAAGCTTCGTTAGTGATGTTAGTTAAGTAAGGGGCAGCTGCAAAATTAGGCCAAGCTTTTAAACATCTATACGTCTCCGGGAGTAGGGCGTCTTCTTGTTGTAATTTGACATCGTAAAGTCTCTGAGTGATAATTGCTTTTGCCTTGTTCAGAGTTCCAATAAAAAGGTTTTCAGGGTTTAGGCCAATTTGTTTGATCTTATTAGTTATTTGCATAAGCCAAGGAGGATAGGGAACTGCGGCCAGGAAGCAAGGTAACAGTCCCTTAGGATTGTAATGGATTTTCAGCCAGAGGGATATTGCTTGCTCCCAGACTTTTAATTCCACTCTGGGCAGTCCTGCCTCTTGCCTTAAGACTGCATTAGGTGTACACTTTGGGGTAGCAAATAATGATCTTAAGAATTTTGATTGTACTGTTTCAAGGGTCTTAAAGTTGGCAGAGGGGCTGATTTGAGAGCCATACAGGAGTTGGGCTAAAGATTTTGCCTGAAAAACTTTTAGGGCCATCGGGAGGAAGCCAGCTCCTTTCCTTCTGAATAATCTAAGGATGGCATTTGCACTTCTTCCTGCTGATATAGCTGATGTGGTCAGGTGTGTTGACAATTTGGCATTATAAGAGAAAGTAATGCCTAATTACTCCTACTATCAAAAAATTTTCTCCTTGTGTTTGAATTTCAATTGCTACAAATCTTCCTTGATCATCTTTAAAAACAAGTTTCGGTGTTAGGCTCTCTTTTGCATAAATACTCCTCGTTTTTTAACCTTGTCTGATGAAATAAACTCTTGGCCCAGTCTTTTATTAATCAATACTTTCCTGTGTAGCCTTATCCCATGTGTTTCCTGTAAACAAATCAAGTCCAATTGTTCCTTTTTCAATAAATGAAAAACTTTCTTCCTTTTCTCCGGGGAGTTAAGTCCATAAATATTCCAGCTTAATAGTTGCAGAGACATGATGTATTTAACTTGCTTTTCCTCCAACTACTCCCAATAAATCCTCTTGTTCTGACGGTGGTATCACTTTCTCGTAACTTGTCCAGTCCCAAAGGTAGTGATACTTTGTCTAGTATTCCTGGTCTTAGGGCTCTTGGCTCTTATTCAACTCCTTTTTGCAGGTCTTCTCCGTGATCTCTCAGAAATTTTTCTTTATCCTCCACTGATCTTATTATTTAAATTTGGCTGTCTCTCAAGGGACGTTAAAGACCTAATTATACGAAATAATTGCACCGGGTGAGAGCTAGCGGATGCAGTAGAGGCCGAGAAGTAAGACTTCTTAGCAGCCTTCACCGCCATCTCGTAGGTTTTCATAAAAACCCTGTAAGATGTTCTTGAGGCTCCGTCATGGGCGCCCCGCCATACTCGCTCTAGCCGTCCGAGGTCCCGCTTCATTTTCCGGAGCTCCTCGGTAAACCAGGGAGCCCAGTTTCTGTGGGGTCGCAGAGGGCGCTTAGGTGTGATCTCTGCCACCCCGAAAGGGCTGTTGTTTATTCTTAAAGCACGCAGAGGCGGGGTGGTTTCCCAGGCACCACTCGCATTCATGAAGATACTTACAGGAGGGTCGCGAACACACACCCCTGTTGTACTCCCAGCACTGGCGGCGCTGTTTTGCCTCTGTCTTACCCGACTTGGCCGATTCCTGGTTCTTCTTTTCGATGTAAGGGCCAACGTCCTCGCCCCAGTAATTAGGGTCCCTTAGGTCCCACCGGGTGGAGGGCAGGAGAGAAGCGTTTCTACGAAAGTTCTCATAATAGGTTAGTGCCACGGTTTCCCCCGCCAGCGTGTGAGCCCGCCTCACGTGAGCCAAATAAGCAACCAAATCCATAGAACGTTTTGGGTAAGCTGTGCAAATTACACCCATGAAGACCTGGTACCCATCCAACCAGTTCTCAAAGGTGCGTTCGGCCCTAGGAGTCCTATACTTCCGCTTACCAAAAGAGCGCTTCTTTTCCCCTTTCCCAGTTAGCTTGGTGGGCAGGAGAAGGGTAAACATATCCACATAGTCGCCATTGAGGATCTTATTCCTCCTCCTCTGGGACAAATGGTTCCCTAATATAAAATCAGTAGACTGATTGGTGGAAACCTTTACGTCTTCCACCAACGCCCCATCCTTCCATTCCAGTGTTACATTGAATGTCTTACGGTGCGAATTAGCCCTTCTTTCATGCGCCCAAAGTGGGATCCCATGATTGTCCTCCCCAAAACCCCAGTAATCATCCATAGGTCCCTCGCTATCCGAATCCGAGAAGAACGTACCTGACTCATCCTCAGTCTCTGACTGCTTACTTCTTTTTTTCTTTGCCGACGTGTGCTTCTTCTTGGATTTTCTTTTGCCCCCTTGCACCTCACTGTTGGCCGGGTTCACGTTGGCCGCTGGCTGGGCGATCTGAGGTTCCAGCTGTTCATCATCCGAGCCGGAACCCGAGCTACCCTCAGTTGAGCTGTGCTGAGGCTGCGGCTCCTGAAAGGCACTGGGGATACCTACAACCTGTGATATGGTGCTGCTGGCCCCCTTTGCAGGCGCCTTCCCCTTGCCGGGACCCTTTGCGGGAGCCTTACCTTTACTGGCGCTTGGGGTGGATTTCTTAGTAATAGCTGATTGAGCACGGGTGTTAGGGCGTCCTAGTGCCGTGGTTTCTAACTGGGCGCTAACCGATGCACCGACTGACTGGGCGCTAACCGACGCAGCGGCTGAAGTGCCCTGCTGCTCTTGATTATTAAGAGGAGTATCGGGTATTACTTACTGTGAAGGTTCCGGGGCTGGAAGTGCCAGAGCCCTTGGCCTACGCTGCCTATAAAATGTTTCAAAAGCCATGAAAAATTGAGCAAAGGCTGGAGGATCACAGGGCATGGCCAGTAATTGGGCGCCCCCATTACCTGTGGAAGATGCCAGCTGATTACCTGAGGAGGATGCCTGCTGGTTACCGCCAGAAGCCATTCCGCACTATGAAATACACCAAGGAAACCTCCTAATTATTTGCAAACTACTAGTTCAGTATTGCCCACACTGGTGGGAACGTGTACCCGCTAGCACCTGCTCAGCATTAACAACACCGCTTAAGAGTTGCACCTAGTTCAGTATTATCTACACTGGCTTAGCTCTACCCTGAATCTAGAGAAGCTAGTTCAGTATAATCTACGCTGACTTTCGGCGCAGAACCACAAGGCTAGTTCGGTATTTCCCACTCTAGCTACCAGCCGTTAGAGGCTCTGGCTACATGGTGGAAAAATTAGGCAATTTATTTATTTATTTATTTATTATTATTTTAATTTTATTTTATTAATTTTATTTTATTTTTCTTAACCTATTTATTTTTTAATAGAACTTTTATTTTATATATATATATATATATATATATATATATATATATATATATGCTTTATTCATTTAATTATTTGTTTATTTTTTGTGTAATATTAAGCTTCTGCTCAAGCAGGCAGCTCCTGTAGAGGCTGTCCTCTTTGCCAGAACCAACCGCAGTGTAAGCAAGTCCTTTAGTTGCCTCTATGAGTTGAGGCTTTAAAAAGCAGAGCTGAAATAACATATAAGCCACAGCGTTTGCTAATTGCTCCAATTAATTTCAAAAGCAGTCAGCAGTCTGTCGCGAATTCCTCGCGGCGCTTTTAGCAGAACGCTCAGAGTCCCAGGTTCTTTAGTGCAGTCTTTTTAATGTGAGCTAAACATATATATACAGATATTTACAGAAACAGTTCATCCAGAGTACCTGCACCTTAAGGCAAACAAAGATTCTCCACCACTACAGCACAACAATTACTGTTGAACAGGCTTTTCTTTTAAAACAGGTGATAGCCAATCACATTACTGCTGAGTCATTCTGACCCAGCACTTCACAGAGTATTGCATCAGCCTGTTGCAAACTGAAGCCTGCAGACTTACTCAGCATCCTGCGAATCCCAACACAGTCAGGACTTTGAAACCAGTACTCAGCTTTTCCAAAGACCCTTTTATTATATTATTATTTTTAAAAGTATTTCCCCCAATAAACCACACTTTAAAAGCCTGTCATTCAGCAACTTGCTACAGTAATAGATTCTCCCCTGTAATGCTGCAGACCCGGGAGCCAGCAGCGGGAGGGATCGCAACAATGTAGCAGCCCCCAGCACGGAGCAGCTTAGCCTGTGCTGGCAATTTATAATAAGCGTCGGAGCTGCTGCTGAGAGGGAAGGGTAAAACAAAGTTGTAAATAGAAGCCTCCCTAGTGTGTAGGGGGCGATTATTCAAAACGCCAGGCAGCAGGGGTTGCCAAAGTCCTCAGGAATGAGGTTAATATTGCTTATTATTCCCTCCCCCAAAGATCGGAGCAGCCCTGTATCACAGTCAAGCCTGAACCATAAAAAATATGCTTGCCAGTACCCTTCCCTTACTTAAAATGGCCACCCGCGCTTTGCCACGTGGGCTCTCCAAAATGGCGACGGCTGTTTGCCAGTACCTCGCCCTTAGAAAAGATGAGTGCCCAAGCTTCACCACGTGAGCCTGTAAATGCTGCTGGTTGCCTAGCTGCATCGACGTCACAAACGAGGTGAAAATAAAGAGGCAAGAGGGGGAGGAATGTTCTAAGCCAGGGGTGTCAAACTCAAATTCATCGGGGGCCGCATCAGCAGTTTGGGCACCCTCAAAGGGCCGGTTGTATCTGTAGGACTATGTGTCCACTCTTTATTATCATAAATTATTGTCACTGCATTCAATTTTTACTGTTTTTTGTAATAATGTAAGTAATAACTAGCTCTGAAAGCAGAAACATAGTCAGAATAATGGCAAGTAGATATTCAAATGTACAATTATTGTACAATTTATTGAAAAATGATTTTTGGTAATAGACAGTAATTTATTTTTTTTAAACATATAAATATTGCCAAACACTGTTTATTACACATATGGCAAACACAAGGCATTAACTTTTTTTTTAACTTTTCTGACTAGATAGCTGACATCGTTTTCCTGAGGTCAGTTCATCGATGTCTGGCATTAGGTCTTGTGCTGTAGCAATCCGCAAAACAGCATGGAGGTTATCAGTGATGCGTGATCTGAGCTTGGTCTTGTTCAGATTCATGACTGAAAACATCTGTTCACATAGATAGGTGCTCCCAATCATGGACAGAACACGTGCAGCTTGAAGTCGGAGCTGTGGCATCAAAGCAGGGGGGAGGAGACGGTAAAAGTCGTCGACTGTCGCATCCTGGAACTTCGCTTTCAGGCTGCTGTTGCACTGAAGTTCTATTAATTCCATTTGAAGGTGATGTGGTGCACTGTCAACATCGATGTTGAAGGGATTGGCAAAGCTGGTAAAGGTTAAGTTTTGTTCTTTAAAGTCAGAAAAGCGTCGATCGAATTCATCAATCAGCTGATTCACTTTGGTACCCAATCGAGCACATGAAAAAGTACCTGGGAATGAGGTTGAGATGCTCTGGCAGATAGGAAAGTGGGCAAGACTGTCTTTTTCAAGCTGTGACTTCCATAGGCGCAGTTTCTCCTGGAAAGCTATTATTGCCTCATACATTGAGGTTATGACTTGTTTGCGGCCCTGCAGCCTCAGATTCAGTTGGACGAGATGCTCTGTTATGTCACACAACATGGCAAAATCACACAGCCAGTTTGGATCTGACAGTTCTGACAAGGGCATCCCTTTACTTTGCATAAAAAGAGTAATTTCTTCCAAAAGCTCAAAAAATCTCTTGAGAACGGTGCTCCTACTCAGCCACCTTACTTCTGTATGGTATGGCACACCTGTATGTTCCACGCCCACCTCCAAAAATTGTTGGAACTGATGATGATTCAGAACCCGTGCACGCAGAAAATTCACTGTTTTCGTGACTGTGGACATTGTTAATCCAGTTGCAGAACCTTGCCACACACAGCTTCTTGGTGGATGATGCAGTGATAAGTTAGTGGCGTGTGGCAATTACTTTTTTTCATTTTCTCTTTTAACAGTCCAACCAAGCCATTTCTCTCTCCACACATTGCTGGAGCGCCATCAGTAGTAAGTCCCACCAACTTTTCCCAAGGTAATTCCATTTTATTTACGGATTCCTCCACTGCATTGAAGATGTCCCTCCCAGTAGTTGTCCCATACATGGCGACCACATCCAAGAGTTCCTCACTGACAGACAAGTCTTCCTTCACACCTCTTACAAAAATAGCTAGATGAGCTGTATCAGTATTGTCAGTGCTTTCATCAACAGCTAATGAAAATGCCAGTTAACTGCATGCCTCTTCAGCCAACTTTGTTTTAAGATTACAGGCTAGGTCCCTGACTCGGTCTGTGATGGTGTTTCTTGACAAGCTGACATTGTTAAAAGCCTGTCTCTGCTCAGGGCACACCTGTTCACATACCTTCAGCATACACTGCTTTACAAGTGCACCTTCTGAAAAGCACTTTGAAGCTCGTGCAATTTCTTCAGCCACAAGATAGCTGGCTTTCACTGCTGCATCATTTTTTGCTGTCATTTTTGCAAAAATAGTCCGTTGAGAATGCAGGCTACCTTTTAATTCTTGGACCTTTTGTTGCTTTTTATGGTGGCTAAGGTTAGCAAATTTGGCTCCATGTTTGGTCTCAAAGTGCCGGCGTAAATTGTATTCCTTCATCACTGCCACTGCCTCATAGCAAATAAGACATACCGTGTTCTAAGCTATGCAACAACAAATGCAGCCTCCCCACCACGAAAGAGGAGAAATAAAGAGGCTGGAGAAATAAAGCGGCTTGGGGGGGGGAATACTCTGAGCTACTCAATCACAAAGGCAGCCTCCCCACTGACGAATTCACCCTTATTGAGGACCTTCCCCACACCCGCACAAGGTCCTAGCAGATGCGTAGTGAGCAGGGAAGCTGCACTTGGCTTAAAGCAGGGACCGATTTAAACCTCCCTGCCTGGAAAATTAGTCTAGCAAGATCCACAGCCCCGCAGATACCTGTCTCACGAAAAAGGGGATTGCCTGATTAAATTACAGAAACCACCCCCCACACCCAAGTACTTAGCCAGTCGCCGGACAATCAGGGGAGACTGTCTGGATGTCCCAGCAACTCCGATGTAGCTTGGGAGCAAAACACCAACGCAGAGACGCTCCCAAAAGCTGGTCCAGTAAAAGGAACAGAGGGCAGAAAAGCCGACAGACAAAAAGCCGACAGACAAGAAACCGGGTCAAAACCGGGCAGCTGGAACGGGGCAAAGAGGGCGGTCCCCGGGCGTGCCGGCCTTAAATGGGCTAGGCCATGCCTCCCCTGCCCGCCAGTTGGCGAGCCGGGGATTCCCTCTTCTCGCGGGGGCTAAAACCAGCCCCCGCGTGTGGGGGGGGGGGGGCCCGCAACCCCACCTCCTCTTGAGCTCGGAAGTGGCTTTCTTGAGGCTCCGTCACGGGCACCCCGCCATACTTGCTCTAGCCGTCTGAGGTCCTGCTTCATTTTCCGGAGCTCCTCGATAAACCAGGGAGCCCGGTTTCTGCGGGGTCGCAGAGGGCACTTAGGTGCGATCTCATTGATGGCTGCCAGGAGCTGGGTATTCCAGCCCTCAACAAGCTCAGTCAATGAGTCGCCAGGGGGAGCAAGGTCCCGCAAGGCTTGGCGGAATCTATCAGGGTCCATCAGCCTCTGCGGGAGAGCCCAAATCGGCTCGCCACCTAAGCAGGGTGGGGGTGGACAGTCAATCCTGGCTTTCAGAGCATAGTGATCAGACCATGGCACCTTCATCGAAGGAGACATGACCACGTGTATACCTACGCCAAAGATCAAATCCAGCGTGTGGCCTGCTTGATGTGTGGGGCCCGAAACAAACTGGGAGAGCCCTAGTGTCGCCATGGAAGACACCAGGTCCAGAGCCTGTGAGGAGGGAGTGGCATCAGCATGGATGTTGAAGTCCCCCAATACCAATATGTTAGGGAACTCCAAGGCCCAGCCGGCCACCGCCTCCAGTAGGCCTGACAGGGTGGCTGCTGGTGCGCTAGGTGGCCGGTACACCAGCCAGACAGCCAAGCTCACCTCGGAGCCCCACACTAGGCCAACACATTCAATGCCGGGGATCGATGGCAATGGTAGAGCCCTGAAAGAACAATCTTCCCGGATTAATAATGCCACCCCTCCCCCCCGGCCCACAGCCCGCTACTGATGAAGGATGGAGAAACCCGGGGGTGCCATCTCTCGTAGGGTAACTGTTTCCCCTTCGCGCACCCAGGTCTCCGTCACACAAGCCAGGTCGACCCCCTGCGAGGAAAAGAAATCTTGCAGGGTGGCGGTTTTGTTGCCTATAGACCTGGCATTGCACAGCACCAGTGATGGAGGTGAGTAATCCTTGCTCACCCTACCCTCGTCCCTCGGGATGGGGTGCAGATTGGAAGGGGTACGAGCATATCCGTATCTCGATCCCCTTCGCCTACGACATCTGCCCCCACCGCCATACCTCCCTCGCCCCTCCACGATAGCAATCCCAAGCCTCATACTAGCCTCGATTTACAAATATAAAAGCAAAACAAACCAAAAACAATTATACCAAAACAAAACCAATCCCCACTCCATTCAACATCCATCCCACCCCAAACCAAACCAAAATAAAAATACATGAATAAAAACCACTGTTCACAGTGGTACAACAAAGTAAAAAGTAAAAACACTTTTAAAACACTTTAAAATATATAAAAACATTTTTGACATTTGCTGCAGCAGCACCAGTGTCTGTAAAGCTGTGATGATGGTGAGTGTGGGCCCCGCCCCCTAGGCCTGGTGGAATTGGTGTGCAGGAGGGAGCGGCCTTCCCCAGCACTCACGGTGGCAGCAGCAGCGATGTCCCAGTGCCTCAATGAGGCCTCTTAAAGCTGTGGCGGTGGTGAGTGTGGGCCCCACCCCCTAGGCCTGGTGGAATTGGCCTGCAGGAGGGAGCGGCCTTCCCCAGCACTCACGGTGGCAGCAGCAGCGATGTCCCAGTGCCTCAATGAGGCCTCTTAAAGCTGTGGCGGTGGTGAGTGTGGGCCCCACCCCCTAGGCCTGGTGGAATTGGCCTGCAGGAGGGAGCGGCCTTCCCCAGCACTCACGGTGGCAGCAGCAGCGATGTCCCAGTGCCTCAATGAGGCCTCTTAAAGCTGTGGCGGTGGTGAGTGTGAGCCCCACCACCTAGGCCTGGTGGAATTGGCCTGCAGGAGGGAGCGGCCTTCCCCAGCACTCAACGGTGGCAGCAGCAGCAGAATTGCCCAGAAATGCGTGCCAACGTAATCTTCCACATATATTTCTGGTCTGACGACAAATCTTTCCAAATTCTCTCAGGCATTTTACATAGAGACTGAGAACCATTAAATCTTTTGTATTTGATTATTGGATAATTCAGTACTTCTGGTAGTAATTTTCCAGTAGGTCCAGCAAACGTGTTGGCACCTGTTGTTGGACTATCCATTTCAATGATGATGTGCCTCAGCAGCAATTCATTAGAATGCAGAAGGCAAATAATCCATTGTAGAGCACATCCAATAGTCATTTCTATCAGATGATTAATTCCACCCTCTGATCCAACATTTGTGTTAGTGCCATCACATGCCAAGGCTTCAATTTGATCTAGAATCTGTTCTTCTTCATTATCATAAGCTTTATTGCACTAGCCAAAGGTCATGGCGTCATTCACAAAGGAAACAAAAAGGAAAACAACAGTAATCATAAAAACCATAAGATACAATGAACCGCAAATACAAAGAACCACGGTCACGTCTCCTAGAAATTATTTGTTGCATGCGAAAGAATAGCAGGGGGTTCTCAGATAGAATGTGCCAGCTTAAATGTCCAAATAACCTTTGCAATTGACTGCTATTTTATCTGGTTCTTTTCTCCTGATCTTCTTCGCTGCCAACGCATATAGTGCTACTTTATAAGTTACGAAGTCATCAGTATCACTCAGCCATTTCACCCTTTCCGCCCAGTTTGAGTGTGTTCCATTTGTAAGCAGGGGTTTTATAAATCAGTCTCTTGTTTCTATATAAAGCGGGCATGGCAATAAATAGTGGTACAGGTCCTCTACGCAAGGTTGCCCACACAGACATAGTCTCTCCTTGTACTGTACGTTGCCGTACTGACCATCCACCACCGCCGAGGGCATCGATTGGAATCGTAATTCTGTTAAATCGATTCTTAGTATGGCAAATGGGAGCTTTGTCAGTAACTAGCTTGGATATGCTCTGTTTTGATAAGTGGGGACCATGGTGAACTTTTGGTAGAGGCAATTGTGGTAAAATCCCTTTCTGCATTGGACCTGAAGAGACAATCTCTTAGAATCATAGAATCATAGAGTTGGAAGAGACCACAAGGGCCATCGAGTCCAACCCCCTGCCAAGCAGGAAACACCATCAGAGCACTCCTGACATATGGTTGTCAAGCCTTTGCTTAAAGACCTCCAAAGAAGGAGACTCCACCACACTCCTTGGCAGCAAATTCCACTGTCGAACAGCTCTTACTGTCAGGAAGTTCTTCCTAATGTTTAGATGGAATCTTCTTTCTTGTAGTTTGGATCCATTGCTCCGTGTCCGCTTCTCTGGAGCAGCAGAAAACAACCTTTCTCCCTCCTCTATGTGACATCCTTTTATATATTTGAACATGGCTATCATATCATCCCTTAACCTCCTCTTCTCCAGGCTAAACATGCCCAGCTCCCTTAGCCGTTCCTCATAAGGCATCGTTTCCAGGCCTTTGACCATTTTGGTTGCCCTCCTCTGGACACATTCCAGTTTGTCAGTGTCCTCCTTGAACTGTGGTGCCCAGAACTGGACACAGTACTCCAGGTGAGGTCTGACCAGAGCAGAATACAGTGGCACTATTACTTCCCTTGATCTAGATGCTATACTCCTATTGATGCAGCCCAGAATTGCATTGGCTTTTTTAGCTGCCACGTCACACTGTTGGATCATGTCAAGTTTGTGGTCAACCAAGACTCCTAGATCCTTTTCACATGTAGTGCTCTCAAGCCAGGTGTCACCCATCTTGTATTTGTGCCTCTCATTTTTTTTGCCCAAGTGCAAAAAAAGTACCTCTTAAGTACCTCTTGCCCATCTTCATGACCACCTGAAGATCTTGTAATTGATATTGGGTCGATAGGCGTTGGATGCCATCCTTCCAACATTTGGTCTGTTCTCGTTCTGTGTGGGACATAGCGGGGAATCTCCGAGAGAGATTGAAGTCTCTTCACGTAGTTTAGACATAGTTCTAGCCCGTATTGTCACGTCTGCTTCCACGTGGAGAAGAGCAGCTGGGGTCCCATTGGGGACCGAGAGCACTTTCCTGAGGAATTTGTTCTGCACTATTTTTAAGGTTTTGTTAGCATTGGATCCATGCCCCATATCACTACTCCGTAGAGCATCTGGGAAAACACTTTACTGGCAAAGATTTTCAACACAGGTTCTAGTAACTGGCCACCCATTGTATCAGTACCTACAATCATGGAATGGCAGATCAAAATGATGAATTACGCAGAATTGGCTAGATTGTCGGGAAAAATACAGGACCAAGATGAAAAGAAGTTTGCTGAAAATTGGAGTAAATATTTGGTATATGTAAGAGAAAATTGTAAAGCTTTAAAGACACTGGCAGGGTTGGAGTAACTCTAACAGCATAAGACAAAATAGTATTAAATAGAATACGCAATGTTAGAACTGTATGATACTTACCGAAGAGACGGAGGGAAGTCCGAAGCTCGGCAGAGCTTAAGGTTTAGGTGGATGGATAAATGTATAATGAGTGTATGTATTCTATGTGTATGTGTAATAATGAAAATCAATAAAAACTGATTATGTATATATAAAATAAACTGGCCACCCATTGTAAAATAGAATTTCATTAATGCCCCACAAGCTTTCTGCACTTTGAGTTTCACAGCCTCAATGTGCCCCTTCCATGATAGTGTCTCCGTGAAAAGAACTCCCAGATACCTAAAGGAGCGTATCTGCTCGAGATTCTGCTGGTCCATTTTCCATTTGAAACGGGGGCTACGCTTCCCAAAGACCAAAATTTTGGTCTTGGAGTAATTCACAACAAGCTCTTCCTGCTTGCAATACGAGCTGAAAGCTGTGAGCAGATTATTAAGACCTAATCGGGAAAGTGATAGGAGCACCACATCATCGGCGTACAGCAGACAGGGTATCTACCTATTACTAACTGATGGAGCAGGGGATTGCGCCTGTGTTAGATGTGGCACCATGTCATTTATATAAAAGTTTAAAAGTGTGGGAGCCAATATGCAGCCTTGTTTCATGCCTTTTGTTGTCTTAAATGACTCCGACAGACTTCCCCTTAAGCCTACTCTAATTCATGTTTTGGTGTCACGATACATTTCACGGATTAATAATAATAATTAATAATGACTTAATAATAAGTCATAGCCATATAAATCTGCAAATCTTTCTCGCTCTGCCCTATTTGTTCCTTTGGCTGTGGACTGAACTTGTTGATTAGGGGTAGAGCTTGTGTTGAACTGCATGTTGTTATCCACGTGTGTAATAAAAGAATTTTCACATACTAGTGCTGGGGCAGGAGACCAGTTACCCAAGTGTTCATGGTCGGAGGAGTTTTGCCAACCTTCTGTTTGTTGGTTATGGTCATTAATGCTCCTTAAGGTTGCAAGATTCAGTGACACTTGGGCAGGGCCAGTGGGGTTAGCCCTTAGGTTATCTTAAGTAGCTGTATGGCTGGTTACCACTGGATGGCAGGGGCTGTTTCTTTATTGCTCTGCTTCCTCTCTTGGGCTCTAGTTAGCACCATGGTGGATTTATTGCACATTGGTTCTGGGTACCTCCAAAGGCTCAGTGGCTCTCAGTGACAGAAAAATGGAGCTAGGTGTAGTGGACAGGCTTGTTAACAGGGAATTTCCTCCGAGCCAGGGGGAGGCAGGCAAATAAGAGTGGCCAGCCACAGGAGTTCAGCTGAATTAGCACAAAGTGGGCTAAGATAGTTTCCTCACCAACCCCTCCACCTCAGAAGCAACAACAGACTTGTTTCTTGTGCTTTACCATGACTCGGAAGAAAGGAGGAGAGGGGAGACTAAGGCATGAAGCAGCTCACAGTAATTAAGAGTAGATTGCAGTCGTTCTGTAATTCCTCACCGACAGCGCTAGGCTCTAGAGTTGGTAGTATCTGGTGTTCCTCTCGGTGAAGCGGTAACTCATCTTAAACTCTCTCTGCTTTTAGATTATGGCAGGTGAGGTGTTACTGCTGGTGAGGTGTCTCCGGTAATAGCAGACCGGCGCAGCAACCAGCAAT
The DNA here is from genome assembly GCF_027172205.1 of Podarcis raffonei. Taxonomy (NCBI): domain Eukaryota; kingdom Metazoa; phylum Chordata; class Lepidosauria; order Squamata; family Lacertidae; genus Podarcis; species Podarcis raffonei. The sequence continues at coordinate 15,341,629 of NC_070616.1, forward strand.
AAAACATTAAAATAGGCCAGTAAAGTAAAACAACAGGGGGCTACACTTAAAACTAATGGACTGTGATAAAAGCATTTAAAACATTTAAAGCTGAGCTATAGGGTCAGAGATCCGCTAGAAGCTGCTGCCTCAGACGCCCTCTGTTTTTCTTGAAGAAATTGGATATGAGAGTTAGAAACTGTTACAGCTTTACCATCAGTTGGTGATACATGGCCCAAGAACTGCCAATCAGGAAGTGAAACAATTGTGACATGTTCCTCAGTTTTCCTTGAGTATTTCTCGTCTAATTTTTCTTGCATTAATGTCACATATTTTCACCCATCATAACAAAATCCACCACGAAACAAAGTTGGTGCTACTTGAACTTCTTCCATATAGTACTTGACTGCTCTGTGGACTTTTGATTTGACTACTATTTCTGGAATAGTGTATGTACGAAGAGTGGCATTGACAATGGAAGCCGTGGCTCTATCAGAGATCGAATTCTGCAACTTGGCTTCCGCTATCTCCTGAAGATCCCTTCCTCAATTTTTCAAAGAGATTTTGACAACACTAAAAGGACTATAGGTCAAGGTACAGTACTTGGTTTCACCTGGAAGTCTAAGTCTGAATTATTTGCAGGACAAATACCTTCCTCTATTGTTTCAACTTTATCTTCACCATAGTCACCGGTTTCAACAATATCAACATTCTCGGCAGCAACAATTTGAAAGTGAGATTCTTGTTGTCGTTACTGTGCAGCCCTGCTTTCCTTCTGCTTTCTTACTTGACTCTTTCTTCTGTTGTTTCCTGGTAGCATCTTTATCCACTGTACTACTTATGGTTATATTCTGAATGGATCGCTGATCTTTGAGAAATTCACTTCTATTCAAGGAATAGAAAAATCAGACTATAAGCCTGAGAACGTGTATAGTACGAATAAAAAAACACAATAATGACTTTAAAATTTTTATCTTGGAATGTGAACGGAATAAATGACAAATCTGAAAGGAATAAAATTTTGAAGGTTTTGATGAAAAAGAATTTTGATGTGATATGCTGTCAGGAAACACATGTGGCTAAAAAACATAAACATATTCTGATAAACAAAAGGTTGGGGGTTGAATTTATTAATTCAGATGCAAACAAAAAAAGGGGTAGTGATATATGCTAAAGAAAAATGGGAGCCCAAATTAATATGCAAAGATGAGGAAGGAAGAATTTTGGGAATACAAATTAATCAGGGAGAAAAATTTAATGTGGTAACTGTCTATGCCCCAAATACGAATAAAGGAGAATTTTTCAAAAAATTGGAACAAATACTATTGGATTTAGAGAATCATAAATTGATTTTACTCGGTGACTTAAACGGAGTACCAATACCAGAATTAGATAGAAGTGCAAAAAGGAAAAAACTGAGTCAAGGGAAATTACCAAAATCATTTAAAAATCTTGAAGAAAATTTAGACTTGACAGATATCTGGAGACATAAAAACTCGCTAATAAAACAATTTACATACTTTGCAGAGCCGCACCAGAGCTGGGGCAGAATAGTTCAGATATGGGTATCAAGAGAACTAGCAACAAGAGTTGAAAAATGTGAAATACAACCCAGAACTCTTTCCGATCATAATTCAATAACCCTGGAAATTAAGTGTGGAATTCAGGGTGTGTATAGATGGAGAATGAATGAATATCTATTTGAAAGTGATGATGTGATTGAGAAGGCCAAAAATACCTTGAAAGACTTTTTTGACTTAAACCTTAATAAAGAGACAAATATTGATATAGTCCGGGATGCCAGCAAGGTGGTGCTAAGAGGCTTTCTAATTCAACAAAATAGCCATAGGAAAAAAATAAGAGAACAAAAGGAAGATGAAATCCTCACCCAATTAAGAGAATGTGAGAAAAAAATAATAACAAATCCCAGTGACGAACAGAATAAACAAACATCCAAATTGCTACAATTACAATACTCAATGTTAATAAACCAAGAAGTGGAATGGAGAATTAAATCAATGAAGCAAAATTTTTTCGAATCAGAAAATAAAACGGGGAAATTTTTGGCGTAGCAACTACGAAAAAGGAAAAAACAAAGTGATTAATAAGATAAAAATAGAAGAACGACATGTGGAAGACCCAAATGAAATAAAGAAAAACTTCCTTAAGTTCTTTGAAAAACTATACAAAACAGAAGAAGATATAACAGAAATAGGAAAATATTTAGAAAACAACAGAATAACATCCATAACGGAGGAAGAGAAAACCCAACTGAACAAGCCCATAAAAATAGATGAAGTCCAGGAGGCAATAAAGAGAATGAAACAAGGGAAAGCACCGGGCCCAGATGGATTATCGGCCAAATACTATAAAGTTCTGGAGGAATACCTAGCCCCGGTGCTATGTGATGTAATGAATAAGATCCTACAAAGAGGAAAGATACCGGAGTCCTGGAAAGAAGCACATATTATGTTGATACCTAAAGCAGACTCAGACAAATTGAATATAAAAAAACTACAGACCGATATCGCTTCTTAACAATGATTACAAAATATTTGCTGAAATAATGGCGAACAGACTCAAGAAATACCTAAAAAACTCAATACATACAGATCAAGCTGGATTTCTTCCTAATAGACAATTAAAAGGTAATGTAAGGCACATAATAAACATTATCGAATATCTGGACAAGAAGAATGAAATCCCTGCGGTATTAATTTTTATCGATGCAGAAAAAGCATTCAAAAATGTATCCTGGCAGTTCCTATTAAAGTGCATGGAGACACCAGGGATAGAAGGTGCCTTCATGGAGGAAATTAAAGCAATCTATTCAAGTCAAAGAGCCAAATTGATTATCAATAATAATTTAACTGACTCATTTGTGATCTCGAAGGGCACGAGACAAGGTTGCCCCCTGTCACCGCTTTTATTTATAATGGTATTAGAAGTAATTGCAAATAAGATAAGAAAAACACCAGAGATACAAGGAATCAGAATTGGGGTAAAGGAATACAAATTGAAAGCATACACTGATGATTTGGTAATATCATTGGAGGACCCCAAAAAAAGTGTTGATAAAGTTTTGGTATTACTAGAAGAATTTGGAAAAGTATCTGGTTTTAAGTTACCGGTAAATAAAACTAAAACTAAAATGATGGTTAAGAATATGGGGGAAGACTTAAGGAGGCAGTTAGAATTTCAATCAGGAATTAAAGAAGCAAAAAAAGGTAAAATACCTGGGTGTCTGGTTAACTATGAAAAATATAAATTTAATGGCTGATAACTACATAAACACCTGGAAAGAAATTCAGAAGGAATTAGGTACCTGGAATAGGATAAAACTCTCCTGGTCAGGTAGAATGGCTGCAATTAAGATGTGCATACTGCCGAAACTACTATTCTTATTCCAAAACGTCCCGGTGATCAGAGGAAATTCAATATTCAAAAATTGGCAAAAAATTCTTTCCAAATTTATTTTGGCAAGGCAAAAGACCGAGAATTAGATTTAAATTGTTCACGGATAGAAAAGATAGAGGAGGATTTGCGGTCCCAAATTTGAGACTGTATTATGAAGCCTCGTGCCTTTGCTGGCTTACAGAGTGGATTGTCTTAAAAAACACAGATCTGCTGGACTTAGAAGGCTTTGATGTAAGATTCGGCTGGCACGCATATTTCTGGCAGAATAAGGAAAAGGTGCATAAAGGCTTCTCAAATCATATTATTAGAGGATTATTGTTAGAGGTGTGGGAAAAGAATAAAAAACTATTGGAAAAAAATACCCCCTGGTGGCTATCGCTTATTGATACCTTAACTATTAAAAAAATAAATATTGAAGGTGAGAGATGGACTTATGAAGATCTCCTGGAAAGAACAGAAAAAGGCTGGAAAATCAGACCATATGAAGAGTTAAAAAACAAACTAACAGGTTGGTTGCAGTTTCATCAAATCAATGCCTTATGGAAAGAAGATAAAAAGACTGGGATGAATGAGAAAAAATCTAGATTTCAGGTAGAGATAATAGAAAGTAAAACCAAACTGCTATCCAAAATGTATAACCAGTTATTAGAATGGGACACTAAGGATGAGGAGGTCAAGGAAGTTATGGTAAAACGGGCGATAGACTTTGGATACAATTTGGACTATGACAGTTGGACGAGGCTGTGGAATAAAGGAATGAAATTCACAGCCTGTACTACTCTTAGAGAAAATATGGAAAAGATGATGTACCCTTGGTACATCACCCCTGTGAAATTGGAAAAAATGTATAAGACCGGAGATAAAAGGTGCTGGAAGTGCAAAACCAAAGAAGGAAGTTTCTACCATGTGTGGTGGAAGTGTGAAGAAAGAAAATTTTTTTGGGAATCCATATACAATGAACTGATAAAAATATTTAAATACACCTTTGTTAAAAACCCCGAAGCCTTTCTTTTGGGAATGATCGGAGACGAGATTAAGAAAGAAGACCACATAATGTTTCAATATGCAACTGTAGCTGCCAGGATCCTGATAGCACAAAATTGGAAAACCCCAAATATCCTGACCGTTAAAGATTGGCAAATTAAACTATTTGAATACTTAGAATTGGCAAAAATGACGCAGAATATCAGACAGCAAAAAGGTACAAAGTTTATTGATGATTGGACCAAATTTATAACATACATGGAAATAAATTTTAGAGATCTAAAAATCAGAGTAGGTTTAATATAATCCTTGTGATGCGTAGATGTTATAAAATGAAAACTGCAGAATGGAATTAATATTTTACATAATCCAAAACCGAGATGGAGGGAAGTCAATTATTATTTGTTGTTAATTAATGTCTGTTTTTTGGTCCGTTTATGTTTTTCTGTTTTGGTCATTGTTTTCTTTTTTTCTTGTTTTGTTTATTTGTTTTCTCTGTTTGGTTATTGAAAATTAATAAAAAGAATAAAAAAAAAAAGAAATTCACTCTGGGATATTCTCATTGTCAACAACTTCAAACAAACAGGACATTTCTTTCAGAAACACATCTTTCTTGATGCTTGTCATACACTTTCAGAACAAAGGCCTTAATTGTGTCTTTTCGGACTGTTGGTATGGATGCACGTTTGTAAACACTTTCAACACAACAATCTCTGCAATAATACTGTTGCCTTGGCTGTTTTCCTATGTCGTGAAGACTGAAATTTCAATTCAGTGGAGGAAGGTCCAGATACTGATATGCAAGATATTAAATGATATCCAACAAGGTGCCACTAGCCACAATCTAGCTGGCTGCACACTTGGAGAAGCTCTCTCCGACTTTGCTCCTTTTTTTAAAGCCCGAGTTTCAACGCCCACCTGAGCTGGCTGCGCCCCCTGCCTTTGCTCGCCTCCATGGCAGGGGGCGCTGCAGGGAGGGGGAGGGAGATGGGCTTTCTTCTTTCTTTTCTCCCCCCCCCTCCTAGGCAGGCGCGTGCTTAGCGTATCACCTGCTGCTCAGGGACCTGATTGAGGTTATTGACCATTTTGTGGGGGGGAGGCACTGAGTTGTTGAGCTATTTTGGGTGTGTGTGACAAAAAAACACTCCAAAAAATACAAGCCACTGCCACTCGCATGTAGCGATACAGCTAACTTTACAATATGACATTACTAGCAGTGATCTAAAACTATTACAAGGCTGTCTGCCTAACATGGATTAGGGATTGGTGCATATTACAAGACTCAGACCTGCTAGATAGATCTGGAAAGCTACAACAACCGTTATGGTTGGCATGCTTACCTAGGGTATGATAAAGTAAAGATTCATAAGAATTTCTTCAATCATCGTATTATAAAAAGGTATCTTTATATTATCTGGGCAAAGTATGAAGAGCTTTTGGAACCTAAAACACCATGGTGGATCTCCCCCCAGAAGCATTTGCTGTGAAAAAGAAAACTATGAAAGAAAATTGGCCAGTATATAAAACACTACTCGAGAGTTTTTGCAGGAGTTTATATACCGGCCAATTTTCTTCAATATTTTTCTTTTTCACAGCAAATGCTTCCAGGGGGGAGATCCACCACAATGTTTTAGGTTCCAAAAGCTCTTTACACTTTGCCCAGACTGTATAAAGAGACCTTCTTATAATATGATGATTTAAGAAATTCTTATAAATCTTTACTTTATTGTACCCTAGGTAAGCATGCCAACCATAACGGTTATTGTAGCCTTCCAGATCTAGTAGATCTGAGTCTTGTAATATGCACCAATCCCTAATGCAGGTTAGGCAGGCAGCCTTGTAATATAGTTCTAGATCACTGCTAGTTATGTTATACTGGGAGCAGATTGCAATTTCTTGGGAGTTGGACGTGCCTGCAATATCGGAATTAAAGCAAAACAACCGATATGAATGCAAATATGCTTAAGCTAGAAGCGCAGGAGCGCTAAAATGAAATGTAACTAAATGAGTTCTGGCTAACAACATACTGTATGCTTCTTTGAATGAGGTAATGAGAATGCATATGATTGGAGGAAATTGTAATGCTTTGTGTAAGAAACCTTTAAGTAACCCCACCCATGGTGTTTGGGAGGGGTTCAACCTTTGTGGAACAATCCCACTGAAACACTTTACTGCAGTAAATAAACTTTGTGGATTCTTGCTTCAACCCGACTCACGAGTAGTTAATGGTACAAGTGAGACAGCAGATTTGCCCTACTTCGCCAACACTTCTAAGGCCCACATTTACTCAGTCTTGCCTCTGTGTTAACTCTCACACTTTATTCTTCCCAGCATACCTAGCTAAACAACCGTCTGTCACCTCACAGCCAGTTAGCTTGGCACCCTTCCAAATCCCCAGAAACCCCTTTTGCAGGGATAGCCCAAGTTTTATTGCTCTTTATCAGATCTAAATGGTGTGGTTTGATTTTCTGCTAGGCCTGAAATCTTCAGAGTAGTTTATCACAATGTGTGAGGTAGGTTGTAAGTACTGCCATTCTTAGGCTAAATTTGAAATAGCGCATTGAGGGCTAACTAGGGTTGAAAAGTATTACAATTTGGTGGTGTGAGTGCGAGCAGACAGCCTAAACTGCCACCTTGTGTATTGATGTCACCAGCCCCTTCTTGACCCTGGGCCAGTCGTTTCCCTCGCAAGTCATGACGTTTCTTCAGAACTTTGAGGCACCTGCTATTCCCCTCTGCAAGTTTTCTGGGTCATATCTCTGTGTCCATTTCTTAATTTCTCTCCCAAATCAGATATATTCATTTTTCAGCAGTTATTTTTTTCTGCAGGTAACTTCTCAGCATCTGAGTGAGGAAGGAGGAGCTACATATGTCAGTCTGCTTGGGCTCAGATACCACCGATGGATTATTTTTAACGTTAACCCCCTGTTCTTCGCCAAGATGTATTGATATGGAGGGTGATGCCAAGAGTCTAGTCCAAGTGTCTCCATCCATAATGTAGTCAATATCTTTCCCCCACATCAGCTTAGTACCATTTAGATGGCTAAATTCAAAACAAATTTACATGAATTTGATATTATTTTTATTTTCTGTTTTTGTTTATAATAAGCTTTTGAAAAAGGTTATGTAATGTAATGTAATGCAATGTAATTAATTTCTATACCGCCCTATACCCGAGGGTCTCAGGGTGGTTCACAGAATAAAATCAAGATATAAAACCACAAAATACATAATAAAAATAAAAACAACAACCCAATAGCCCCCCAACCCAATGGTGTTGTCCCGAGCGAATCTCCACCCCCCCGTCTCTCCCACGTCCTCATTCAACACTTCTACACGCCCTCTGTCTTTGAGCTCTTTGCTCTCCTACTTTCAAGGCTTGCTGGGTTCTGGGAAGGGAGGGGTGGGGTTTGGAACACTTTCTAAAGACACCATGTGCGTCTACTGTTGCCCCTCTGCTGCTGCCGCCTCCTCCTATTATTTCCCAACTCCCCCCACCCATCTGCCTACTGAGTCACATTCTCTAAAAAAGATTTGTTCATTAAATTCTCGCCAGAGTAGCCATGAGAGGGGCTGTTTGCCCAGTTTATCTCTTTAATTGGTCTTGGGAGATCAGAACTCTTATTATCATAAAGAGCACACACAAAAAGTACAGTTTAACCATTTGCATGTTTTCTTAGCTATGCCATGTATTATATCATGTTGGATGACACGCTAGAAGGGAAAGCTGAGATAACCCAGGGTTTCTTTAAAATTGTTTATTTTCAGATTACAAAAAACAATGGACAAGAGTCCATAACAACAAAGTTCATCCCAATCAGTGAAATCAACATGTACAATGTCCTGTAATAAACATTTCCAGTTTTATTCCAAAAAGTCTTGCCACATTTTTGTATGTGTTGATGGGGAACTTTTGTGCCCAGTATTTTTACATAATCCAATAAATGGTTGCTAATTTCTTATAGATTGAAAAGAGACAGGCATTCCCTCTTAGTCAGGAAACTGACATGCCAATTCAAAGCTGCTAACAAAACTGACCGTATTCTAGTCGAGTGGCTCTCAAAACGTTTTTCTCCGGGCCACACTATCAGAATAAAAATTAGCTCATGCCACGCCAAATTTTTATTGAAAAGAAAAAACATGGGGAAACAAAACAACAACAATGAACTCTTAGCAGTGCTGATTTATAAAAGAGAACACAACTACCATGTAACATGATTATGGGATATCCAGAAAGTATAAAACAATGCAGCTACATAAGAACATGAACCATTGCCAAAATACAAAATAGTTGTGTCCAGCACTCAGTTTGAACAGCGATTCTGGATCACAACGACGATTGTTCTCAGCATCATTTTTTTTTTAAAAAAAAGCATACAATCTATTTAAAAGGCAGGTACAAAATAAACATCCATGAGCCATCCAGTTCAATTGTTTTCACATTTAATAACCATAATACTTAAATAGAAAGTTGTGCGAATGCATGTCGATAATAAGAACAACAAATTCCCTGGAGAAATTAGGCTTTCTAACTACTTGGTTAAAAGTTACGCCAGAGCTAATTTCTGAGACAAGCTATTAAAACTATTTTCCTAAGCAAATAAAGCATAATGAAAATGAAGAAAATATAATAGCAACCGACCAAACTACTGCACCAAGGAAAATATAAATCCTACTACCTGAACTGCATGGAGAGCCAAATTATTTGAGTGTACTTTGCACACATGCACTTACTGTTATCAGAGAAACAGAGAACTGTAGCGTTGGAAGGGGACCCCAAGGGCCACTTAGTCCAACCCCCAGCAATGCAGATAGGCTTTCGCATATTTTGCATTTCCCCTGTACTTGACACTTTGAAAGCTACAATCCTTAAAGGTCATACAATCTCCCAACTTGCACTGTGTGACTGACTTCTGAGTAAATATGCATAGGCATGCTCTGCAAATGCTTTTTCGTACAATTTGGGGAAGCAGCCAAGTGCTTGAAATGACACAAGCCACACGTTAATTGTCTTCATTGCTTCATATACGTGGGCAGAAATGTTTTTAAGATGAGGATGCTACATATATATTACACAAAATAAAGGAAATAATACTTGACACGGCCTGATTCTATGCATGTCTCCTATTCCAGTTCTTAAAATGTGATTGCTGCCCTGCAGTTGATAAAAAAATGCTTTGGTCCTAAAATACACAAAAACCACATACAAAACTGTGCTTAAGTCAGCAGCCCATAAACACTTTGTATAAAAGGTAATGCTTTTTTTTAATGTAAAGGCAACCTGTAGAGCAAAGCAGCAAGGCATTTGATATTAAAAAGGGGATAAAATTGGGAAATTGCATAGGACACCTACTTCTTCATAGTGGAAAATGTTCATTGTCTGCAAAATTGACTGCTAACATTTGGAAGCGGGTAAGCAAATAGAGAGTAATCCAGAATGTACTTTGGTAATAACTCTTTGATAAGCCCCCTTGGAGTCTTACACAGGTAATAATGCAAAGTTTCTGACGTCACTGGCTTATACCACGATTGCCGTTCCGGGAACTGCACAAAAGAAGGCGCCCGAACTCTTCCTAGCACGTAATTGGCATCCTCATTTAGTCTTTCGTAGGAGCCAATGAAATCGTACCTGACCGCGCAGGGCTGGCACAGGTTGTAGATGGGCATCCAGTGCTCATTCATCCTCTCCACGTCTTCATCTAAGAGGTACTGGATGAATTCGGAGAAGGTGACGTCGTCGCCGGTGCTTTGCCCAGGGTTTTTCCTGTAACGTTTCACTATTTCCACGCCGTACCTTAACTGGTATTCTTTGATCTCCCCGAATTTATTCCTGTAAGCGGACAGCAGCCTCTCCATCGGGTCCCGGACAAAGATGAACTTGAAGTAGTTCTTGAGGCGGTAGCGGATCTCGTCCGGCTTCATGTCGCCGAGGAAAACCAGGTCCCTCCGGTGGTCCATCTTCAGCTGGATGTTCACATTCTCCAGGGTGCCGCCCAGCACCTTCAGAATGCGCTTCCAGTTGGAGCAAGCCACCTTGGGCACGTAGCAGTACAGGAAGCGGTGCTTGTCGCTCACCAGGAGGTGCTTGAGCACCACGCGCCGCTGCGCTGCCGAGAGCTCCCACACGCTCCGAGGGGTGCCCGCTTGCCCGCAGGCGGCCCGGATGGTCCGGTTGCGGATGTCGTGTATCACCTGTGCAGCCACATCCTCCTCCTTTGCCACCCCCACGCTGCCACCACGCCTTGCTGGCAGCTCTCCGTGGGCAGGGTGCATAGGCAGGGGCTTCACCTCTGCCAGGATGCCCTTCTCGATCATCAGGAGCAGGCTGCTCGATGCCACAATCACACCAAACATCAGCATGGAGGGCAGGAGCTGGCGGGGGCCGCTGCTCCGCTGTCGGCCTCTGGGAGTGGCCCCCGCGGGTGCGGAGGGGCCTGGAGACATGGTCTGCTGCATGGCCTCGGGCCAGAGGGGCTGTTGAATGGGCCGGGCCAGCCCTGCCGGCAGCCGCCTGCTTCGCTTCTTTTCGCAGATCAGCTGGGGCTGCAGCTGTCAGCCTGCCCAGGGCCGGTCAAGGATGGCAGGAACTGCCCCCTGCAGCTCTGCCTCTCTCTTTGGTGTCTTCCGAGAGCTGCCGAGGTGGGTGCTGGGCGAGGAGAGCCGGTGCTGCTGCCGGTGGAGGAAGCCCTCAAGTTAGCCTTGCAAACTGGAAACGCGAGGGTTAATACCACAGAGCAGCCTTTCCCAAACTTGCTTCCTCTCCCCACCAGGAAGCAGATGTTGCCCATCATCTCTGAGCTGTCTGTGGGGCCAGGGCTGCTGGGAGCTGTAGTCCAACAAGCCTCTGAGGGGCGGAAAGGGGTGGGCGGTTTGGGAAGTGGCCTCACTGGCCACAGCCTGGAGGAAAAGCTGTCTGCAGTGCCACTGGATGCTCTTAATCTCATTTTGAAAAGAGATCCATATTCTGCAAAAAAAACCCCTTACCCCAATCTTTATACGCTGCTATACTGAAATCTTCAAACGTTTATTTGTCCTTGATTGCCAATATTGAAATCTTCAAACGTTTCTTTGATTGTCCTTGATTGCCATCGTCTCCTGTCACACCAGGGTGTTTCTTCGATTGTTTCTGGCAGCTAGTAACTTTAATTCTCACTGCTGTTGAAGAGGAAGGAGAGCGGATCATTGTTCAATGATCTCTGGGTCTGGGTGACTTTAATCCCCAGCAATGCTAGTTCTGGTGTCACATCTATCTTTATAACACAAATTGAATTTATTTCACTGGGGACAAAATAATCTAATGACTCCACCGTGCAACCACCAGGTACCTTGGTTGTTACACCCCCTCCAGCAGATTTGACTGACTTGAAGATGTTGAAGCGCTATCTATGATACCCATCTTTAACTATCTTTAACTATCTCAAGGGTTATCACATAGAAGAGGGAACTAGCTTGTTTTCTTCTGCTCTGGAGGGTAGGACTTGAACCATTGGCTTCAAGTTACAAGAAAGGTGATTCCAACTAAACATTAGGAAGAAATTTCTGTGACGGTAAGAGCTGTTTGACAGTGGAACAGTCTCCCTCAGGAGGTTGTGGACTCTCCTTCCTAGGAGGTTTTTAAACAGGTTGGATGGCCATCTGTTCATGGATGCTTTAGCTGAGATTCCTGCATTGTAAGGGGTTGGACTAGATAACCCTTCCAATTCTATGATTCTATGACTCTTGAGAGTGTCACTGCCTCCTCGATACACACAAAGTACAATGTTGAGGCCTGTAATGAGCAAGCTCAGACACAGCAATGCTGTTTTTGGTGGGGGAGGAGCCCTAGTGGCTGGTCAGGAACGACATCACACTGGCGGGACCTGCCCAGTGATGTCATGAAGTGACATCATAAAGCTGGGAGGGATGTTGGAAGCTCACAGCTGCTTCCTCCAGGAAGTCGCACAACATTTCTGGGACCACTTCAGCCTCTGAAGTCCCAAGGACTGTGTTGCGTTGATACATCGATTTAGCCATTGCCTAGACAGGAGGATCGACTACAGAGAGTGAAAGGTATGTGCTTGAAGGCATAAGGATGCATGAATTTATGTCTTTATATACAGTTCTTTGATTGCACCTATTTGTTTAACAGGTGTACAGGGTGTTAGGGGAGGTGGCGCCCTGCCCTCAGCTCTTACCTGTGGTTCCTAGAAATTTTTAGCATGTGCCAGCAGCCATACCCCGGAAATGGCTTTGACTGGCCAGCTAAACCAGGTGAGAGAGTCCTTTTCTCTGTGAAGAGAGCCAGTGTAGGGTTTAAGAAGCTACCTTACATTGAGCCAGACCACTGGTCCATCTAGCTCAGTGTTGTCTACTCTGGCTGGCAGCTACTCTCTAGGATTTAAGGCAGATGTCACTAGGGATTGAGCTGTGCCCTTTTTCCATGTGTTCACCATGTTGGGCAGTGGGCAAAAGTAGGTGCCCAGCAAGATGCAGGGCTGACCCACCCTGCCCTTAGTTGGGAAACCGTCAAGGAAGCCTTAGGATCATTTTCCCAGTCCACAGCATTTTTCATTTTGTGGGTTTGTGTGTCAGGGCTAACGTCCCTTTCTCACTGCTAGGAAACTATAGGAGAAAATGTCAGGACATTATTTTCCTTTCCTATCTCACCTTTTCCTCCAAGGAGCTCAAGGTGGTAGATGTGGTTCTCTGCCTCTTCGTTTAATCCCCAAAAAGCCTGCGAGGTAGGCTAGGCTGAGAGGCATGACTGGCTCCCAAGGCCACCTTCAGTAAGCTTCACCGCCAAGTGGGGATTTGAAGCCTGATCCGACACTCCGACCAATACCCCACAATGGATAATGAGAGGGCCTTTTTGGGAGTGGCACCCATCTTTTGGAACGCCCTCCCATCAGGATGTCAAGGAGATGAGTAACTGTGTGTAACCGTTAAAAGACATCTGAAGGCAGCTCTGTATCATAGAATTGTGGAGCTGGGACCACTAGGGCCATCTAGGGTCATCTAGTCCAACCCCCTGCAATGCAGGAATCTTTTGCCCAACATGGGGCTTGAACCCACAACCCTGTGATTGCTCAAGCAACTGAGCTATTCCCATATTTTCTACAGGGAAGCGTTTTAATGTGTAGTGTTTTACAGTGGTACCTTGGTTCTCAAACTTAATCCGTTCCAGAAGTCCGTTCCAAAACCAAAGCATTCCAAAACAAAGGTGTGCTTTCTCATAGAAAGTAATGCAAAACGGATTAATCTGTTCCAGACTTTTAAAGACAACCCCTAATAAAACAGCAATTTAACATGAATTTTACTAACGAGACCATTGATCCATAAAATGAAAGCAATAAACAATGTACTGTACAGTGGTACCTCAGGTTACACACGCTTCAGGTTACATACGCTTCAGGTTACAGACTCCGCTAACCCAGAAATAGTGCTTCGAAATTGTGCTCTGGCGGCGCGGCGGCAGTGAGAGGCCCCATTAGCTAAAGTGGTGCTTCAGGTTAAGAACGGTTTCAGGTTAAGTACGGACCTCCGGAACAAATAAAGTACTTAACCTGAGGTACCACTGTATTATAAAATAAATAAGACAGTATTGTAGATGATAAAAGTTAAAATTATTATTTTTTCTTACGTGCACTGATGATAGTCATTGTTTGGGGGGGGGGGCTTTTATCCGTTTCTGCAGTCACACAATCAATCAATCAATCAGTAACAGAACTGGGTTCCACACAGTCACAAAAACAAATTAACCAAAAAAGCTTCAAAAAGAAAAATGCTAAATAAATAGCAAAAACAAAAGTGCCAGACTTAATCTGTTCTGGAAGTCTGTTTGACTTCCGAAATGTTTGAAAACCAAGGCGCATCTTCTGATTGGTGCAGGCACCCTGGAAACAATAGCCAACAGCCGCATCGGACGTTGGGCTTCCGAAAAACGTTCAAAAACTGGAACACTTTCGGGTTCTCAGCATCTGAGTACCAAGGCATTTGAGAACAAAGGTACCACTGTATTTTGGTTTTCCTATATGTTGGATGCAGCCCAGAGTGGCTGGGGCAATCCAGTCAGATGGGCAGGGTAAAAATAATAACATTATTATTATTATTATTATTATTATTATTATTATTATTATTATTATTATTACTAGTACTAGTACTAATAACTAGTACGTTTCAAGGAGGCTCCTCCTTTTAAGACATTACAGAAGAACATAAGAGCCTGCTGGATCAGGACAATGCACTCACGGTTGCCAGCTAAACCGGAATCGCGGAAACAGGGCCTGAGTTCGAGGTCGCGTTATGCTATGGGTCAACGTCTTTTTATTTCACAGACTTCTTCCGAGTGCTGGGCTCACCTTGATGGAGCCGGACATTCTCCAAAGCCACGCAGACACGAACCCGTGTGGCCGAGTCCCTGAGCCAGGGCCTCAGTCCCCAGCACCTGTGGGCAAAGGGATGCCCGGGATGGTCCAGGGCGGGCTGAGCACCCTGTACCTGCACTTTCTCTCCTTGCGGGTGGGGCTCCTGGACTGGTATTTCTGCTTCAAGCAAATCCAGTGGGACCTCCTGCGGTGGATCCACGCCTCCTTCGAACTGGCCACTGACTTCTTTTTCTGCTGGGCCCAAAACATCCTCTTGGCTTCCATGATGCTTCTGCTGCTGGCCTGGAGGGCTCGGGACGGAGCCAAGGAACGCGGGTGGAGATCAGTGCTACGGGGCTTGGTGAGGGGGCCCCAAAGGAGGTTGGGTCCTGAGGAGGAGGGCAGGGGAGCCGGGGCTGAATCCTGACCCTTCTATGTACTTGGAAGCCTTTATCGAAAGCAGCTTCTCCAGAGCCTCGCAGAGAGCAGCTTGCGGCAATAGCCAGTAATGGAAACATAGAGGTAGAATTGGAAAGGATCAATCTTGTCCAACCCTCTACAATGGAGGAAAGATGCTCTCTGCCTTCAGACTTAGGACCCCATCTGCCCTCTCTACTTACAGCAGCATCCTGCGACTTTAAACAGGTAACGGCTTCTCACCAAAGAACCCTGGGAAGTGCAGTTTCTTAATGGAGCTGAGGGTTGCTAGGAGACTCGGATTCCCCTTGCGGAGTGACAGTTTCTCAAGAGCGGTTTGACCGTTGCTGTTTTCCCTTTGGGAACCGTAGAGGAATACGGTCACCTCACGATTCTCAGCATCCTCGACAAAATGCTGTGTCCTGGGATTCCGCATCCTTGACAAGCTGTTTCCCAGAATTCTTTATGGGGAGGGAAGCTGAGATTGTTTAAAGTGTTACGATGCTGAAGGAGCGTCTCCCCCCATCGTTCAGCCCGGACACTGAGGTCCAGCTCCGAGGGTCTTCTGGTGGTTCCCTCCCCGCGAGAAGTGAAGCTACAGGGAACCAGAGAGAGGGCCTTCTTGGTAGTGGCGACATCCCATCAGATGTCAAGGAAATAAATAAATAACTGACTTTTAGAAGACATCTGAAGACAGCCCTGTTTAAGGAAGTTTTTAACATTTGATGCTTTATTGAATTTTTAATACCTGTTGGGAGCCGCCCAGAGGCTGGGGAAACCCAGCCAGATGGGTGAGGTATAAATTTATTATTATTATTATTATTTATTATTATTAAATGGATAGTTCAGATGGGACCTTAAATTCTGAAAGGCCCAACACAAAAGGAAGAAGGAATTGGGGAGAGGGCCTGCCATGGCCGCAAGGAGGCTGGCCGTGGCTATAGATAGCCTCTGCAGGACTTGGCTCTGTCCTTTACAATTTGGGGGGGGTGGCTCTTGGCCTCCCGTAGATGCCGCCCCCCCCCCCGTTCTTAGATGTTCTTTCTGGTGGTGGTAGCAGCCGGGGAGCAAGCTCCTGCAATGCCGCTCTTTCTCTGGCTGACGGTTGATCCCAAGTTGGTTGTCCGCCACACCTCCCCACTTCCTGGGAAGCAGAGAGCTGGCCCCACATTGGCCCTAGATCACCAGGCAGAGGCCAGAGACTGCTTCCCGTCTCATCTGCCATCCTAGAGCAACTTCTTCTTTTTGTCCAGCATAGCAAACTCAACTGCAGGAAGGAGTAAGGATTTTAATTTGGTAATTGCGTTTGTAGACAGAAGTACCCTTTTATGAGCTCTGCTGTTTAAAATTATTTTGATTAGCTTGCCATTTTAACGATTTTGGATGGTTTAAAATGGTGATTTATTGTATGCAATTCGCCGCAATACTTATTATACGTTTATTGCAATTATATCCCACTTTTCTCCCAAGGGAGCTCAAGGTGGCATACATGGTTCTCCTCCCACTCCTCATTTAATCCCCAAAACAATCCTGTGTGGTAGGTTAGTTTAAGAGAGGCAGTGACTGGCCCCCAAGGTCACCCAGTGAACTTTATGGCCGAGAGCAGATTCGAACCCTGGTCTCCCAGGTCCTAGCCTGACACTCTTAACCACTACACCACATTGGCTCTGGTGGTATATATAAATGAATGACCGAGTCAATGCACGAGCCGTTCCTCCCAGCACGGCTGTTTGCCCTGCTGGGTGTGTATGGCATGTTGCTACTCCCTAATGAGCCCTCGCCTTTTCCTTGCCAGGCTCCGAAGGGTCTGATCACTCGGGTTTTTTCCCTGCTGAAGGCCTGCTGCCGATACCTCGAGAGCCTTGTGGCTCGGGTCATTTGGGGTCTGGCTTTCCGCTTGACTTGCCCCATTGCCTGCATCACCCAGGCCCTGGAAAGCACCTTTCAGCATGCTGTCGAAATAGCAAGCGAGGAGGAAGATGAAGATGAGGAAGAGACTGCGCTGGTGCCAATGCCATGCCGCGCCACCTTTCTCCCTAAGCAAGAGGAGCGGACCTAGCTGGCGTTCAATAAATGGCACTGGAAGCGAGCCTGGCTGTCTGCTTGATTCCTAGGAACGGTACGGTACGATATCTTCAATGTCATAGTCCCATACAGAACAATGAAATTGAAAAACTACGTAAAACATTCAAAACCCAACAAGCCTGCTGTCCCAGCTATCCCAACCTGGTTAGTCCCCTAAAAACTCTGATATCCATTTTAAAATACAATATACTCCCATACAGACTCCTTACAATGCATTTAAAACCAAAATCGCATTTGGGTAGAAACTTGTTTCTCAGGTGACTAGTCTTTATAACTGTACTTTCTTCCAGTAGGCAGAAGCTGAAAGAAATCATTTCCAGGGTGCGCACTGTCCTGCGCTATCTCTGCAGCTTTCTTATGGCACCTGGAAGCATAGATTTGATCTAGGTGGGAAGAGTGCACCCAATTATTCTCTCCACAGTCTTTACGACCCTGGACATCATTGTTTTTTCCCTGGCCTTGCAGCTCCCAAACCACACACAGACCATAAGTCAATACACTCTCCACAGTACAACGGTAAAATGCCATCAACAGGTCCTTTGAGAGATTGTTTTTCCGGAGGATTCTCAGAAAATATAACCTCTGCTGTTCTCTCTTCATCAGGCCTTTGCTGTTTTCTCCCCAGGTTAGGTCATCTCTCAACTCCATTCCCAGAAATCGAAACACAGAGACCTGTTCCACGCCCTTCCCCTCAATAATAAGTGGCTGAATATTCAATTTACATTTTCTAAAGTCCACAATAATCTCTTTTGTTTTCTTTAAGGAGTAAGTTGTTTTTTCCTGCACCACTCCCCCAACTGCTCAACTTCCTTTCTATATGCCGCCTCCCCCTCTCCAGCCGTGATTAAACCAACCACCGTTATATCATCTGCAAACTTAATGATCTTATTACTGGGGTATTTGGGGACACAGCCAGCTGTGTACCCGATCAGATGCGGAGCTATCCTTTGACATTCTCATTGCTCTTAATTTTGTAATACAGTTCTGTAGCCAAAACATACACACAAACATATACACGCTAGTCTGCCTTTTGACCAGGAGGGAGCGCTCTTGATCTACATTTCTGGGTCATTCCCCAGAGCCAAAAGGCAAAACTTTGCTTCTTTAAGCAGTCTTTTGGTGATCTTCTCCTGTCTTAACGCTGATGGTTAATGATGCTGGCAGCACAGCAGGTTGGAACGAGAGTCGTGCCAAAATCTGCCCTTCGTTTTCTGAAAGCTCCCCCCGTCCCGCTGTGAAAGAGGCTCCCATTTTTATGTTTCATTCTCGGGGCGTGTTAGAATTTCAGTGGATGCAAAGTTTTGAGATTACCTTACGGCTGCGGTGTGTTTTGTGTTTTCTTTGCAGTAGGACATTTCTCCAGCAGTTTCCTGACCAACCATAGAATTGTAGAGTTTGAAGGAGCCACGAGGGTCATCTAACTCCAACCGCCTGCATTGCAGGAATCTTTTTGCCCAACATGGGACTCGAACCCATTACCCTGAGATTAAAAGTCTCATGCTGTACCCATGGAGCTTACCTTGTTTGGTAAAAAGGGTTTTCTCAAGATTGTGAAATCTACAACAGGCACACGTTTCAAAATCAGGCCTTTTATTGTATTCAATTTTAGTCAAATATTTATAAACCGTGCTTGCGTAAAAATGGCTGCGGGCTAGAAATTCAACACAAGACTTTTGAAATTTGTTTGGGAGTTCGGCTAAGTAAATCTACAAGACTGATGCATATAGCTGTGCCCCTATATAGCATGTTGGGTGAGAAACCTCTGAAGAGAATTTTGAAAAGGGTTCAGGGTGGCAAATTTGTTCCAGCTTTTAATTTTTGAAATCCAAGAGAAACCGTTTTTTGTGTGTTTTTTTTTTAACAGACACACCAATAGCGCCCCCTGGTGACTTGTGCACCTCTTTGCACATTTCAGGGTGCAGGATTAATGCTCCTTGAAGAAAGCAGGTGGGTGAGTGAGCTCTGGCTGCGTTCCTTACAGCCAGAATCGCAGAAGCATGCAAGAAATGGAAATAATGTTCATCATCGTCCCTTTCCTTCCACACCATGGTCTGGCAGAGGGATAAACCGAGCCCTTAACATCCCCCCCCCTTTCAACAGCAGGGTTCAGCCCAGACTTTGAACATCATCCTGGCCCTGTGTTGTTGGATTGCCCAGACATCCTTCATGGCTGTCAGAGCCTCTGTTCTCCCGCTCTTAAAAACCATTACTTTAATAGCTTGTTTCACACGTTTAGCACTTTGTTTCCATTGCTAATTGAGTCGGCGGGTCCCCTTACAAGATCAACAGGCAGGGTCACCCTCCTTCGCATTCTCCACTTGCTCGCTGGCTGGACGAGGCCCGGACGCCTGGCTCGCCTCGCAAGCTGACATTCCTGAGCCGGTCCCTCTGACAGGCCGGGCCTTTTTTCGCTGAGAAATTCTCAAATTAGCTGGCGCTTTCCTAGACGCCGTGTTCCCAGGGGCTGGCGTTCGGCTCGGGCAGGCAACAGCTGTGCAAACAGCTCCGCTCACCTCTGGCGGGTGCCAGCTGGCGGGGAGTAATGCTCGGCACTGGGAAAGAGGGAGGGGGTGCCAGAGGCAAAGCCAGGACTTGAAGCCCAGATGCCCCATTGAGGTGCCTCTGGACTCAACCCCCACCCCCATTCCCTTTGGCGGCACCTGCGCAGCCTGACGCCAGCCCAGGCAGGTACAGGGCAAGTCGCGTTTTGCTCTGCAGTGGGGGCATCGAGGGGACTGGCTGAGCAGGGAGGGTGCTGGCTTGTTGGGAACGCTGCCCCATACTGGGATGCTGGACACCTGCGGCCTTCCAGATGTTTGCTGGATTCCAGCAGCCAGGCTGATCAGAGATGGCAATGGGCAGTGCTTTATTTTTAAAGAAAAATGTGCCACACTTGTAACGTGGGGGGGAAAGGTGCTGGTACAGTGGTACCTCAGGTTACAGATGCTTCAGGTTACATACGCTTCAGGTTACAGACTCCGCTAACCTAGAAATAGTACCTCAGGTTAAGAACTTTGCTTCAGGATGAGAACAGAAATTGTGCGGTGGCAGCGGAAGACCCCATTAGCTAAAGTGGTACCTCAGGTTAAGAACTGTTTCAGGTTAAGAATGGACCTTCGGAACGAATTAAGTTCTTAACCCGAGGTACCACTGTGCTGTGTACCCTTGAGTACATCCAGGAAAAAGCACTGGTGATTGGGGAGTTGTGGTCACAAAGTTGTAGAACTGTCGAGTTGCAAGGGACCCCATGGGTCATCTAGTCCAACCCTCGGTGATGCAGGAATCGTAATGGAAGAATCCCTGGCAGAGGGCCACCCAACCGCTCTTTAAAAAGCTCCAAGGAAGCAGAGCCCACCACCATCCAAAGGAGTCTTGTTCTGCTGTCGAAAAGTTGTCACCGTCGGGAATTTTTTCCAGATATTTAGGTGGGGTGTTGGTTTGAGTCTGGGCTTTTATGGGGCAGCAAAGCTCAACTCCGGAAGCAGAAACAAGAGCACCCTGAGCATGTACAGAGTCCATCCCCTCGGCTGCTGCAAGAATTAAAAAAAAACACACCCAATGATTACGTGGGAAGCGCTTTCGTGAGAAGCCCCTGTGCCTCCTTTCATAGCTGTCAGCTTTCAGATTTGAAAATAAGGGATCGGCAGCCTCGGAAAAAAGGGATCAGCAGCCTCACCTGTCCCGGGGACAGTCTACGGGATATCTAACAATCCAGGATAGCAGCAGGAAGCAGTGGGAAATGGCGCTGGAATAAGGGAATTTCCCACAAAGAAAGGGAAGGTGGACAGCTATGGCCTCCTTTTAGAAAATAAAACTGGCTGCCTGCACCCAGTCTGGAGATTTCCCACCTGAACAGAACCCTGCATTGCTTATGAAAGGAGGACAGTTGTCTCAGAAACAGCTGGTCGGACTCAAAAACTCCCAATTTCTGCAGAGCTGAGGGGAACAAAGCTGCTTTATCCCCGTTTTCCCATCTAGCCCAGTAGTGTCGACACTGACTGGCAAAAACGGCTCTCCAGAGTTTCAGGAAGGAACAAACATTTCCAGCCTTGGAGATGCCAGGAGGGATCAAACCTGCGACCTTCTGCATACGGAGTAAAAGCTCTGCCACTGAGCTATGGTGGTTCCCCCGATTCTGAGGCTGTTTGAAAGAGGGACAGGCTGCTTTTGTGTGTATGAGAGAGGAGAGATGAACCATCTTTCAGTCAAAACTCCTTCCAGTCCTCTCCAAATAAAGAGCTTGACTCTGGCCTCTGTTCAGTTTGGGGACATAGCAAACTTGTTAACCTCAAGCAGTGATTTTTGGTTAAGCCTCCCTGGGTGGGGTGGGGGGGCACTCACCCTGGGGACCTCTCTCAAAGCCAAAGGCATTTCTTGGCCTGGGTGTTTATTGCCCCGCAGAGACTTTTTTTACAGGGCAGAAATATCACAAGATCTGGCGGGGAGAGGGAATGACTTCATGTTCTTCCAGGCTCAGGCATCACCCAACAGCATTCCAAGAGCATTATCAGGAACCGTCGAAATGCCCCGGTGGAAACGCAGAACTTGGAGGACGGAGCTGGGTTTGGGGCATGATCCGGAGGGACGTCTTTGGCCTCACCCAAGCTCTGCACATGAGGAATGGCTGCTTGGGCAGGAGATGCCCCGGAGGATTATGGTCCAGATTGACTCTCCCTTGTGCTTTCTCGAAAGCCACCGCCTTCTAGGCCTTTTCGCATTGACTTTGGGTTCCCATCAGGCTCCCAAATGGAACCAAAAGAAAAACAAAATGTGAAAGGCTTTGTAAGTGCTTGGCATCGTGGTTTCAAAGAAAGGGAGCAAGTTTGCAGGAGCAGGGGGCAAATTTGGGGTTCTGCATCCTGTTCTTACAGTGGCCAAGCAGATGCATCCAAGGGAAGCCCCCAAGCAGGACTGGCACATGAGCTGACCCTCTTCTTTTGATTCACAACCACTGGAATTCAGAAGCATTACTGCCACCAACAGTGGACGTTGAGCCAAGCCACCTTTTCCAGTCAGTAGCTGTTGATAAAGCCATATCCTCCAGGAATCTGCCCAATCCGCCTTTAGCCATCCAGGTTGGTGGCCATCGCTGCCTCCTGCGGGAGGGAGTTCCAGAGTTTAACTCTGTGCTGCGTGAAGAAGCACTTTCTCTTACCTGTCCAGAATATCTCGACATTTGGCTCCACTTGGATGTCCACAAGTTCTAGTGTCATGAGAGAGGGAGAAAAACTGAATGTTACACTTAAGGCACAATACAGATCTGGGTAATAGCTGGGCATTCCATTTCTCATTCCAGAAGTCATGGTATATAATTTAATAGGTACAGCACCTATTAGTGACTGACCCACTCTGCAATCTTCATCTTCAATCTGTGTCCAAAATGCAGGCTTCAGCATAAAGCCCATTTACTCACTCACTCACCCACCCCCTGCATTGTGTCATCAAGTGTTCTGGAGAACTCAACAACTTAAATCCTGTTTGGAGACATTTTACATGGTCCTAGCCCTACGTGGGGATACCATTAGGGATGGACGTGGGTGGCACTGTGATCTAAACCACTGAGCCTCTTGGATTTGTTGATCAGAAGGCTGGCGGCTCGAATCCCTGCAACAGGGTGAGCTCCTGTTGCTCTGTCTCAGCTCCTGCCAACCTAGCAGTTTGAAAGCATGCCAGTGCAAGTAGATAAATAGGTACCGCTGCGGCAGGAAGGTAAACGGTGTTTCCGTGCATTTTGATTTCCGTCACGGTGTTCCGTTGCACCAGAAGCAGTTTAGTCCTGCTGGCCACACGACCTGGAAAGCTATCTGTGGACATACACCAGCTCCCTTGGCCTGAAAGCGAGATGAGCACCACAACCCCGTAGTCGCCTTTGACTGGACGTAACCAGGGGTCCTTTACCTTTACCTCTTACCTATTAGGGATGGAACCTGGCACCTTCTGCATGCAGAGCTACGGCCATCCTCCACCCCAAAGAAGCCACCTGAGCACCCATGCAGCCAGTCCTCTTGAAGGAGCAGGTGTGATGCTCCAATAGGCCATTTGAGGACATTGGCTGCTACGGCAGAGGGATGGGGCTTTGGGGTAGGTGCTGAGGAGAAGGAACCCCCCACCCCTGGGAACGTTCAGCCAGAGCGTTCTGTGCGTTTAATCCCACATTCGGCCGGGCGTGCCAGAGCGCGCGGAGCTAGCCCTCCTATTGGCTGCCAACGCCGCTCTGCTCCGGGGCTGATTTACAGCCTCGCCCTGCTGCTCCTCGCTACCTGGTCGACAGCCATGTGGGTTTGCAGGCCAGCACCAAATGCCTTCGTGACAGCTCAGCTGGCTGTGAGTGCCGGGCAGGAATGTCTGGATTTATGAGCTGGGAAACCGGGCCATTGTCCAAGCCCTCCCTGGGGGCTCGTGGTGCTGAGTGGAGCTTTGGGGCACTTGCAGGAGGGCCTAGGCTTGCCTTTCCTCACCGAGACGCCTTCTTCCTATGCTCTGGCCCCAGGTATCAGGTAATCCTCCCCCCCCAATAGGGAGAAACCCTGCCAACCCCCCATCCCTCGCCAGGAGAGCTTTCCTGACCCGTCCATCTCTTTGCGCGCTGAGTTGAAGATTGCAGTGCGAATTAGTTAATTAGTTGTCGTAAAATTATGAGCGCTTTTTGAAGTCATCCCATTTTGTTGCTTCAAGTGAGGGCCAGAAATCATTGCAAAAGGTTTTACCAACCAGGATTAGCAAGGTCGGACGATGAAGTCTTGAACTCGCAAACCACAAACTCGTTTAAGGCTTGGCTGACGTCAGCTGGGCAAAGGAGGTGTCCGGTGCCGGCAACGTCTCTCTGCAAGCACCAGGAGGAGAGCTCCCCTCAGCACACCCCTCCATAGTCCTTTGCACCTCATAAAAAAGGAATGGTGTGGCCTAGCTTGACCCCAAAGTCCCCACTCCCAGCAGCAGGAAGGTGACAGCGCTGGGATGCACCCAGTCGGGTGGCCAGGGTGGCATAGAGAGCATCTAATGGGGATCTGAAAGGGCATCCTAATTTGAGTTTACTTGGAAAGAAGAGTCGGCTGGATCAGGCCAGTGGCCTACCTAGTCCAGCATCCTGTTCTCACAGTGGCCAACCTAGATGCCCTTTATGGGAACAAGAGCAAAACAGCAACATTCTCTTCTTCTGCTGTTTCCAGCAACTGGTGTTCAGAAGCATTGCTAAAACCAAATTGCTGACTGATGTGAACGGAAAAGTGAACGCAAGCGGGGGAATATGAAAGGAACCGAAACGGGATCAGTTTGCCTGTGGCTGCTCCCTGCTGGCCTTTCTTCCTCCTAGGACAACTTCTGCTCCTTGACTCTCTCTGGACTGTGGCCTTGGGAGTGCTGAGCTTCTCTCTGCCACTCTGCAGCTGAAAACAACCGTCTGGCTTGCCGTGTAAGCCTGGGGGCACCCAGGTGTCCGCTTCCCCAGCTCTTGGCAAGGGGCCTTTTCTTCTCCGAACATAACAGGCAGGCTGCCCGAGAACAGAGAACAGGAAGCCCACTTTGTATTAGGCTGGGAGGCGGAGGTCTGTGAGGGGTGCTTTAAGGTTCCCACCGGGAAGGGGGGAAGAACAGGGTGGTGGTGGCGGCGGCAGCGGTGGCATCGAGCCCCGCAATTGTCTCGCAGACCCTGGAGAGACTGGCGCTACGAAGTGCTGCTTGGCCAAGGCTGAGCCTTGTGTATGGTTCTTGGCCTTGTCTGAGCCATTGGCCAGGTATGTAACTATCCCAGCCATTTCCTCTTGGTTCAAAAGGGAAAGGGGGTTTGGCTATAAATATCCCCTCCAGTCGGGAGGAAAACATTGCAGACAGATTGCGTCCGTGGCAGGCGCGGCCAGCACCCCACTTTTCTTTCCGTCTCTGGCTCAGCGGCACTGGCTCAGCGGCAGGGACCCGGGCCAGCTCTGTCCCACATTGGCCGGTGATTGATTGATCCCCCCCCCCCCCGTCCAACCCTGTGACTGGGGCCAAGTCTCCGGGTTACGTGCTTGAGGGTGCAGAGAGGGGACCGGGGGAAAGGGAGGCTGAGCTGGACCAGATGGTGCTATTGTCACTCAAACGGGGTTTTGGGGTCATTGGCTAGTTGGGGGACCAGTGGCTCTGTGGAAGAGCATCCATCAGTGTTTGCAACTTGCAGAGGAGAGTAGTCTCTCATGCCTTCCAACATTTCTCCGATGAAAATAGGAACGTCTATTCAATAATAATAATAATAATAATAATAATACAGTCGTACCTTGGATCCCAAACGCCTTGCGAGTTGAACGTTTTGTCTCCTGAATGCTGCAAACCTAGAAGTGAGTGTTCCAGTTTGCAAATGTTCTTTGGAACCTGAACGTCCGGTGTGGCTTCTCATTGGCTGCAGCATCTTCCTGCAGATGACCGGAAGCCACGCTTTGGTTTCTGAACGTTTTGGAAGTTGAATGGATTTCTGGAACAGATTCCATTAGACTTCTGAGATACCACTGTAATAATAGTTTTTATTATTTGTACCCCACCCATCTGACTGGGTTGCCCCAGCCAATCTGGGGGGGATTCCAAAATAATAATAATAAAAACATTAAACATTCAAAAACTTCCCCATACACTTCTGCCTTCAGATGTCTTCTAAAGGTTGTATAGTTACCTATCTCTTTGGCTCGGGGGTCAAATAACTCCATACCCTCCAGCAGCGCAAGGAACATCGTAAGGAAAAGCAGGACATTCCGGGATCATATCAGAAACCAGGAAAGCTTTTGTAAATCCGGGATGGTCCCTGGAAAATGGGGACACTTGGGGACTCAACAGCAAAGGGTTGTCTCCCATACTAATCCTACTGAGAATAGGCCCATTAATAGATTTAGCTAGCTTGATTCCATTAATTTCAATGGGGAGTTGTGGGGGACACATTGTGCTCCTTCTGGGGTAGTTTGTCTACTTTTGGTCCTCACCCTGTGCTCAGCTCTCACCTGAGGCTCCTAGAAGCTTGACAGCATGTGACAGCAGCCACACCCTGGGAACAGCTTCAACAGGTCGGCTCAACCATTGATGGATTTTTCCTCAAAAGAACATGGCTAAATATTACGGGAGTTAATTCTGTCTTGTGATTGTGGAGGTCCTGTTTAGCTAGTTGTCGTGCTCACACAGCACATTGTAAACGTAGGTAAACATGTGCGAGTGGGCAGGAGGATAGGGGAGTGTTATCTTCGTTCAGGCATGTGAGATAGGACCGGAGGAAATGTAAAGAAACAACATTCCCAAACCAGGCCTGTTAACAGCAGTTTCATCTGACAAATCAGTGCTTTTGTTGGCTACCCTTTTCACAATTCTGGACACCGCTGGGTTTAAAAAAGGAAAGGTGTGTGTCGGCGGCGCAGAGGGTCAAGTATTTAATCTGGCGAGTTAAGAGCAACGGGCACGATCCAGGCTGCGTCCTGAGCAAAGGAATGCACACGCACGCAGTCTTTGCACCAGCAGAACTGGAATAAATGGGAGGGGAGGTCTCTTGTAAGGAAATCCCATGTCAGATCAGCATGATGGTCTTAACATTTGTCAACGATTTAGCTGTTCTTCCATAAGTCAATTTAAAGGAATTAACAAAAATCCCAGCCTTGGCTTAATTTTCCAGCGGGGTGAGCGAGCAGGAACGAGACTTTGGGAGTCTCTGGGGAGGGATAGCTCAATGAAGATGTCAACCCAGGGTGTGGCAGCTGTGAAGAAGGCAGATTCCATGCTAGGGATCATGAGGGAAGGAACTGAAAATAAAACAGGTATCCTAACGCAGCTATACAAACCTATGCTGGAATATGGTGTACAGTTCTGGGGGCCTCACCTCCAAAATGGTATTAGGTTGGAAATTGCGGAGTAAAGGTATTGAAGTGAGAAAGGGGGATAAACCCGAGGTGTGTTAGGAGTCTGCACGGTGTTGAGGAAGTGGATAAGGAGAATATATTTTTCTTTCATTCTCCTGTAATACAATACAGGTACCTCGGGTTAAGTATTTAATTCGTTCTGGAGGTCTGTTTTTAACCTGAAACTATTCTTAACCTGAAGCACCACTTTAGCTAATGGGGCCTCCTGCTGCCGCCGCGCCGCCAGAGCACGATTTCTGTTCCCATCCTGAAGCAAAGTTCTTAACCTGAGGTACTATTTCTGGGTTAGCGCAGTCTGTAACCTGAAGCGTATGTAACCCGAGGTACCCCTGTAGTATGTTCAGTTCTGGGCACCACAGTTTTAAGAAGGATGTGTGCAGAGGAGGGCAACCCAAGATGCTCCAGAGTCTGGAAAGCAAGCCTTATGAGCAATGGAGGAGGAAGTTGGGGATGTTTAGCCAGCAGAAGAGAAGACTGAGAGGGGATAGGAGAGCCATCTTCCTATATCTGAAGGGCTTTTCCATGGAAGATGGAGCAAGCTTGTTGCTCTGGAGGGTGGGTCCCGAACCATTGGATTCAAATGACAAGAAAGGAGATTGCAACTAAACGCTAGGAAAAACTTTTGGAGGGTAAGAGCTGTTCAACAGTGGAACGGACTCCATTGGACATTGGGGGACTCTGCCTTGTTGGAGGTTTATAAAGAGAGGATGGATGTTGGGAGCTTCAGGATAGGAAAAAGATAGTGCTTTCTTGCACCATGCATGGTTAAAACTGCGGAATTCATTTCCACAAGATAAGAGTGATGGCCACCGACTTGTTGTTTAGTCGTATCCGACTCTTCGTGACCCCATGGACCAGAGCACGCCAGGCACTCCTGTCTTCCACTGCCTCCCGCAGTTTGGTCAAACTCATGCTGGTAGCTTCGAGAACACTGTCCCACCATCTCGTCCTCTGTCATCCCCTTCTCCTTGTGCCCTCCATCTTTCCCAACATCAGGGGCTTTTCCAGGGAGTCTTCTCTTCTCATGAGGTGGCCAAAGTATTGGAGCCTCAGCTTCATTACCTGTCCTTCCAGTGAGCACTTGGGGCTGATTTCCTTCAGAATGGAGAGGTTTGATCTTCTTGCAGTCCATGGGACTCTCAAGAGTCTCCTCCACAACCATAATTGAAAAGAATCAATTCTTCGGCGATCAGCCTTCTTTATGGTCCAGCTTTCACTTCCATACATCACTACTGGGAAAACAATAGCTTTTACTATACTATAATTCAAAAGCCACCGACTTAGATTGTTTGAAAAGAGGATTAGATATGATGATAACCTGCATTAGGAGGCAGTGTGCCTCTGAATATCAGATGCTAACATTCACAAGTGGGGAGAGGGCAGCTGTTCTGCTGAGGTCCTGCTGGCGGACTTGGTGGAAAAGGCAGAAACTGGTCTTGTGTGCAAGACCCATCTAATAAATGCCACAAATTGATCCTGGGCAGCACTACTCAGTGGGCCTTCCTCATTCCTCCTGCTTCCAATCTTCATTATTTGTGGGATGATTCTAAAACGCTGATGAATTTTATGAGGATTTTTGTTAAATTGCAAACCGATGTGGGCGTATGGAGAACTGAACTTTGAAGGCTGGGGAAATGAAGTGAAACCGGAGTGGAGAGATTTTGCCCATCCTTACTGTGAGCAGGGATGCCCCCCATGGCACCCATAAAAACATTACAACCCTCTGCGTTTTGCTGCGGCTCTCCCCTATTGCTCCTCCAACCGAGGGGTCTCCTACCTCTTGGCCTGTCAGCCCCACTGCTTCTCCTTTCCCCATCTCTGCCTTCCCGTCCTGGCCTGGCTGAGATCCGTGGGCAAAGACCCAGCTTGGCGTGGCGCCTTTGCACAGGAGCAGCCAACAGCTGCCATTTTTATGGTTATGGAGTGCGACCCCCCGTCACGCCGCTGAGGAAGCAGTTGCTCCTCACGCCCAAAGTGGCTGGATCAGGCAGCTACTGGCTGTGGAGGTGGCGGGCTGGGGGGGCACATGGCGGTGTTCGCCTTGGCCAGCAGTCAATGCTGCCACTGGAAACTGGCCTCATTAAAACATTGCAGCCACTCGCAGGACGAACGGGCCCCCTGGGTGCCCCATTTGGCAGGACCAGGATGTCCTCATGAATCTTCCCGGCAGCTGACATCACCTGCCCTCAGGAGGCAGAGCAGACATGTGTTTGTGGTGCTGGGACATAAACCCCTGTAGGACAAGGCTAGCAGCAGTTGCTAGTCCCCAGTGGCGTAACATAGGGGGTGGTTGCCCCAGGCACAAATTTTAGAGGGGGCAAAATTTCAACACCTGGTGCTGCCTCAATACAGCTGTGCGCTCCGTCACTGTGCTCTGCTGAAAACAGCTTATCCATGCGTACCAGGAAGTGACCTCTCCGGACAACGGAACAACACTTATCTGTGCGGCTGCAAACTCCTGGGTGACACAGATGCAATTGAATGCTCATACATGCTCTGTCCATTTCCCTCTCTCCCACTCATCCCACTGCACAGCCACGGGCACTGGCAACCCACGTTAAGCCACTGTTAACAGTGATGGCTGTATTCCACAGTCTGAGGAATGATGCCTCTGAATATCAGGTGCTGGGAATCGCAGGTGTGGCTGAGAGTTGCTGTGCTTGTGTACTGCATGTTGGTTTGTATCAGGCCTCTGAAAGAACAGGATGCTGGACTAGAGGGGCCCGAGGAGGCCAAGTGCTGAGCCAAACACAGCCATGGCATCAGTTGCCGGCTTCTGAGCATGAGAGATTGATGCTGCACAACACTGGGTTTAGGTGCTTGGCCGCCTTCTGATGAAGCATGCCTGTGACATCACAGATGTGTGATGTCTGTTGTGTGTGTGACACGATACTGGGTCCCGCCCAGGTCTTGGGCCCAAGCCAGCGCCTCTGGGCCCAACATAGTAAAACCTCATCATAAGAAAGAATTAAAATATTGGAAACTGGATATCTTAACTTTATAACCCAACACATCGGCCTGGGCTAACAAATGCATCTTCAGCCAACATATTAATTGATGGAGAGCAGTTAAACAAGCACTGCACTTGTATGTATCACTTGCTCTCTGCTTTGGCAGTACCAAAATAATTCACCCATCCAAACTGCTTGTGAAGTGCCTGCCAACGTCCCTCTGCCCTGCAAGGAAGGGTCTCTCTTTCCTGCTGCTCTTGATTTTATTGGACAGGCCTGGGTGATGATGGCAGCCTTGGCTTTGGGGCAGGCTGGGATTAGCTCGTCCAAACTGGGATGATGGATCCTGCTTGCGGGTGTCTTGCTGGCATCTGGTTGGCTACTGTGAGAACAGGATGCTGCACTAGCTGGGGCCCCTTTGACCTGATCCAGAGGCCTCTTCTTGCATTCATGCATTCTTAGTTCACACTTTGTGAAACAAGAAGCAAACCGAAACACAGTCCTCCTTCGAAATCCTCCTCTAATTTTTGCAATGCATTTCTCCAGCCAAGGGATGTATACAAAGATGCATATGCCAAAGTGAGCAGATTAGGGAAAATAGCACACGGAAATGCATTATTGCGTGCAATTTTCTTTACCATAATGTATTTTATACTAAGATGTGCATTTCTGTGAAGGCCTTTTACCTTAGTCTATGCGTCTTTGCACACCATACTTTGCTGGAGAACAGTGCAAGCCTCACAATAGGGTGTATCGCATTAATCCAGTCTTGAAGTCAACTGTGCAGGAACTACTGTGGTCAAACGCTCCAATTCCGGGAACAGCCATAGATTTTGCACCAGTTGAAGCTGATAGAAGCTGCTTCTAGCCACTGAGGTTACCAGGATCCTGAAGAAGCCCCCAGACTGCATATCTGCTCCTTCAGGGTGAGTGCGATCCCAAACCATAGCAGGAAATCAACAAATTTCTCTGGCTGGAAAGATTGGGGTGGGGGATGAGAAACTGACACTCATTCACCCCCTGAGTTGAAACAATTTAATCACAATATTGGCTTGGCAAATGTTTCATTTGATGGATTGTTTTAAGTATGAAAAGTATAGTAGCATATGACTCATTTTTTAAAATAAAAAAATTGGACTGCATTATGGAATTTTGATTTTGCCAGTAATTTTACGGATAATTTCTAGTTTGATATGATGTGAAATGAAGCGGCTATGAAATATGTATCTGGAAAATACATTGTCATTGGGACATTGTTTGTGGACAATAAATATAGGAACATTTTATTTTTTAAAAAAATTGAGTTATTGCTGACATTTTACTGGTGTAGGGGACTGGTATAGTGGTTACAATTGTCGGAACAGGACCTGGGAGATGAGGGTTCGAATCCCCATGCAGCCGTTCAGTTCACTGGGTAACCTTGGGGACCAACCACCGCCTCTCAGACTAGCCTGCCTTACAGGGTTGTTGTGTGGATAAAATGGGTAGGGGGAGAGCAGCGCACGCCACCATGGGCTGCTTGGAGGGAAAAAATGTGGGGTGCAAGTGTAATAATAAATTCAATTAATAACTATGGGTATGCAATGAGGTGAGATTTGAACCCTTTCTACATTTTATCTGTGCCATGCAAAGTACTTTAAAACTCATTATATTGTCCCCCTGGAGTCTCCCCACTCCGGCTGAACTAAAACTGCAAAGGCCATTCCTTCCAGATGTTCTGGACTACAATGCCCAGCATCACCAGCCAGCTGTGAACCTTGATTGGTTTTGTACCGTAAGTCATAGAATCAGAGATTTGTAGAGTTGGAAGGGGACCCAGAGGTGATCTAGTACAACCTGCTGCAACGCAAGAGTCTGAGCTAATCACAGTTAGCAATTTTCACTCTTTCCAGGTCTGTGGCCTCCCTCCCTTTTCTAGATTGATGGAGCCATTAGAGGTTCAGATTGCATTCCCATTGGAATTGCACTTTTGATTTATATAGAATACTTGCTCCACTCATCAACCCTGCCAAACCCACCTCTTTCATACCTCCATTTACACCTGACCAACTCCCTCCCTTTACATCCCACTAGCCCAACAACCCTTCCTTAGCTCTGTTAAAACTGCTTGCCTGCCTGCCCTTCCGTTGACTGGCTAGAGTGACTGCAGCGTGACAACAGCCTTACGTTTTTATGCATATTGGAAGATAATTTTACATTTCCAATCTCTTTCCCTAATGATCCCCGGGAACGTGCCCTTTGTCTCTGCCACTGCCCGGTGATTCAATGTTTCTCTCACTTTTCCTCCAGAAGGGATGGAAAACAAGGACGGTGGCCAGCCGTGCTAATCAACTGCGGCTTGGAGGAGTTACTTTGCCTGTCACAGGACAACAATGGTGCTCTATGGGCTGTCATCTCATTGCTATTTATAATCCCCAATTGCATCGGCCTGGAACGTGTGTCTGAGCCCCATTCAGAGTCCCTGGGAGAGCTGTGGAGAGGCCTCTCCCCTCACCTCCTGGGCAGGATTGTGGTGTTGTGTATGAGCTTTTTTTTAAGGGGCTAGAGTTGGCATGTTGCTTAAACATGAGTGTGTGCACGTTCTGCAGCCCGTTTCCTGGCTGGTAGTCCTCTGAGGTGCCCGTTGGCTATGACAGCTGAATCTCTGGAACAGTGAGTCGTGGGCAACTGGCAACCTCCAGGAGCAGCGCCTCAGTGCCTCCCACATGAACTGCGTCAAGAAGATTTTGGGCATCACGTGGCAGGACAGAGTCTCAAAACAAAGATGTGCTCTCCCAAGCCAACATTCGCAGCGTGTTCTCACTCCTATCTCAGCAATTTCTACGCTGACTTGGTCATGTCCACCGAATGGAAGATGGCAGGATCCCCAAGGACGTGCTCTATGGGGAGCTGGCTTCAAGGACTATGCTCCTTGACAGGCCAACTCTGCACTACAAAGATGTATGTGAATGTGACAGGAAGGCTGGCAACATCAACCCTGCCATGTAGGAATCCCTTGCAGACGACTGCAGTGCCTAGACCCAGGCAGCAGTGAGGAAGAGGAGGAATGACCGCTGGGCGGTGTGCAGAGAAAAGAAACTGCATGATGCATCTGCAGCAGCAAGACCGGACGCCTTCATCTGCCCCAGCTGCAACAAAACATGTCTCTCTTGTATCAGTTTCTACAGCCACAGCAGGCGCTGCAACCTCCCAACAGTTTGACTTCACCCCCAATAGGCTCACTCCTCCATTGTCTCCTGAGACAGATGCCAACCACAAACTCCAGTGGAGGTTGGTCCATTAGGGCACAGCCCCACCAACCTCAGCCTGTCCTAGCTAGCCCCACCTGCCTGTTGTCCTCTCTACTTAACACAACCAGTCCATGGGGTGGCCCTGCCTGCTAGCTTCCTCCTCCTTCCTCTGTCTCAGTGTTTAGATCTGAGCAGAGAGGAGGAGAAAGGACTATTCCACAGACCATACATTGGGCACACCCAACACCCTGAGGATAAAGTGGGCAGTCGCACCCTCCAGGTGGGCGATGGGATTACCTAGGGAGGCGCTAAGGGGCAAGGAGGCAGCACATTGGCACTGGAAGTGGGAAAGTATCCAGCTTTGAAGGGCTGGAATCGGGAGTTCATCAATTTCGCTGAATTCTTTAAACTAAAAAGTTTCAATTGGACTTTGAATAGAAATGACTGCTTTGAACGTTGCTGTGTTATTATCTTCTGCAATAAAGGGACCCCTGACCATTAGCTCCAGTCGTGGCCAACTCGGGTTGCGGCGCTCATCTTGCTTTATTGGCTGAGGGAGCCAGCATACAGGTTCCAGGTCATGTGGCCAGCATGACTAAGCCGCTTCTGGCGAACCAGAGCAGCGCACGGAAACGCTGTTTACCTTCCAGCCGGAGCAGTACCTATTTATCTACTTGCACTTTGACGTGCTTTCGAATTGCTAGGTTGGCAGGAGCTGGGACCGAACAATGGGAGCTCACCCTGTTGCGGGGATTCGAACCGCCAACCTTCTGATCGGCAAGCCTTAGGCTCTGTGGTTTAACCTGCAGTGCCACCCGCATCCCTAACTTCCGCAATAGGTTGTTCAAATCACTATTTGAAATAGAGCTTTTTATAGGGTAAGGCGTTTATGAAGCCTTCAGCCACGTGTCACTGCAGAAGGGACACAACTCAGTGGGAGTCCGGTTCAACATTTGCTTTGTGTGCGGAAGGTCTCAGGGCTGATTCCCCCAACAGATCTGGTAGGGCTGGGAGGAGACGACCCCCTGCCCCACTGTCCTGGAGAGCCAGTCAGGGCGGACAATTCTGAGCTAGGTAGCCCAGCGTCGTGACTTGGTATCAGGCGCACTGTTTCCTCTAGTGTAATATCATCCAAGCATCTCATTATTTTGTCTGTGAAATGTTGGAGGATGCGGCACTTTCCCTGAACATTATGAGTCAGAAGTGAAGTATTGGAAAACAAATCACACTTTCGGTTCCAAAACACAGTGTAGGAAATGAAACACACACGCGCGCGCACACACACACACACACACACAAATCTTTGACACCACCAGTTGTTTGCGAGTGACGCCGAATACTTTTACTTCCTGATTGAGCCTCTCAGTGTGTCCCGTCTCAGGCCCCAGAGAAAACTCAAAGACAAAGCAAGGCAATGGTGCAGATGATGCTGAGCGAAACCTATGTTTGTGTGGATTCTTTTTAAGTGTGTAATTGGAAATCTTAATGGAGAGAAAAAATGCAGGCCGATGGATCCGTGATAAAGCACCGGGTGTGAGGCAGAGAAGGTTGTCTTTGTTGCAGGACAGTCACCCTGCCGCCTCCCCATGGATCGGAGACGGAAAACACATTACAAAGCCAACAATGTAATGCAGCAGCAAAACAAGCAAATGCAATTCTAGCTGCATCAACGGAAGCCCAGTGTCCAGATCAAGAGAAGTCATAGTGCCTTGCTATTCTGCCTCGCTCAGACCACACCTGGAGGTCTGTCCAGTTCTGGGCTCCACTAGAGGCGGGTTTAGGGCAGAGCAACCAGTTTTTCTGCACCAGGGTGATCCAGGGCATTGCAACTAGGACGTGAATTGGCCAGAATGGAAGGTGAGAGGCAGGATGGGGGTGAATGCTGGTCATGCACAGGGTGCCGCGAAAATTTGAAATGGCAGGCAGTGGGACGGACTCATTCGGAAGGTGTGGGACTCCCTTTCCTTTGAGATTTCAGAACAGAGGTTGTGTGGCCGTCTGTCAGGGATTCCTGAGCTGTGATTCCTGCACTGCAAGAGGCTGGACTAGATGAACCTCGGCAGTCTCTTCCAACTCAAAAAATGATGATGAATGAAGGGCTACGGCCCTTCATTCGCTGATGCGGCAGAATTTCCTGTTCTTTAATAAAACGAAGCTGCAGGTCACAAGGGCCCCCTGGCGCTGGTTGCCCTGAGACCTTGGCGCGCCCGTTGCCTGCCTGCCTGGTGCCAAACGTGGCCATGTGAACTTTCCCAGGAGAAAAGCTGCCAGGGTGGCATGGGAACAGTGCACCTCAGCGGGCTGGAGGCCGTGGTCCAAGAGAGCTGAACCAGCATTTCCTGGATCGGTGACCGTATTCCTGCGTAACCCCAGCCAGGAATGTGGATCTGGGCTGATGCACCTGACAGTGGACCAGGGCAGCCTCCTGTCCCCCAACCTTTCGGAGGAAATGACGCCGTTCCGCATTTGGGAAACACGTTTGCAGCCAAAGAGGGCATTTCCCTTTCCTTTCTCCCCATTGTCTCTCTGCAATCAGGGGTCATTCATGAAACATGCTGCATAGCGAGGGGAGAAGTTTGGCACAGGTCGTGGCATTCGCTTGAAAAAAGAATTGTAGAGTTGGAAGGGAACCCCAAGGCTCATCTAGTCCAACCCCCCTGCTATGCAGGAGTCTCAGCTACAGCAACCCTGATGGATGACCACCCAACCTCTACTTAAAAACTTCCAAGGAAGGAGAGGTTAAGGTGGTGGTGGGGGGGCATGTTGAGAGTGACACAGATCCCAGCGGCTGCTGAGCAGCCACCTGTCACTGAAAGACCATTAGGACCCAAAATCTCCCCAAACGGACAGACGGGGTCATTCTGCAGTCACCAAGGAGCTTGTTTACAACAAGAACATCCTTCTCCCACCCCCCTTCCAAGAGAGAGAACATAGAGTTACATTCCCCTGCCTTCAACATTTCTGGAACTCTTGCATCTTTTGTTGTTAGAGGTGCAGACAAATGGCTGTTGGCTGGATTTCCCGCTGTCCCAGATTCGCCTGTTGAATCAGAGTTGGCTGCGCCCCCGGGTTTCTAGAAAGTTGGGCGTGATGGGCTCCGCAGACCTCGCCCGTAGCAGAAAATAAACATCTCCCCCTCTATCTTGCACAACAAACACATACAGGACAAGACCACGAAGTACACCCAGCGATGCCTTAGTGAGGGGCTGGGGCCGCCCACCTTTTCAGGCCTGGGAGTTGATACACAACAGCAGAGTTAGGAGGCCATGAAGATGGATAAATGCAAAAGGAAGGGATGGCGGGTCTCACAAGCTCTTACCAGATGGAAGACATCTTGGCAGGTGCTCCTCATCAGGCTGGGCTGAGGAATATGTCCCTGTGGAACACCCTCTTCCAAACGGCTGCCTGCACACCATACAGTGGTACCTCGGGTTAAGAACTTAATTTATTCCGGAGGTCCATTCTTAACCAGAAACGGTTCTTAACCTGAGGTACCTCTTTAGCTAATGGGGTCTCCCGCTGCCCCTGCACAATTTCTGTTCTCATCCTGAAGCAAAGTTCTTAACCTGAGGTACTATTTCTGGGTTAGTAGAGTCTGTAACCTGAGGTGTTTGTAACTACTGTATATTTGAAGCATAGTTAAAGCACTTGATTTCTTCCAAAGAACCTGGGAACTGTAGTTTGTTAAGGCACCGGGAATTGTACTGTTTGGAGTGAGCAACGATCTGCAGGATTGGGGGAAACCCTGTGCTTTAGCTATATGCATGATGCGCATGCAGCTATTTGTGTGTGTGTATTCAAATAACCGCAATCCCACTCCTGACACCTGAAGACAGGCCTTTATCCTCTGAGGGAACGTTCCCTCCAACTGTTAGGAGAAGCTACCCTCTTAGACATTTATGTATTTTATTTCCTTCCGTAAAATTTATATACTACTAGATTGTAAACAACTTCTCTTCATTCTCTACCTACGGAAGGAACCGGTGTGTGTTCTGCCTAAGGATAGAGGCAGGACTTAAAACATCTGGTGACTGTATTTGCTGAGGGGTGCGGGGTGCTCAGCCGTAATCTCTGTCCCAGGGGGTCGTGGTGCAATGTGAAACCGGCAGGCACCTGAAGGCGCCTCATTTGAACGCCTGCCAGCTCTTCCCACACTTGCCTCTTGAAACTTACCAGATGTAGACAAGGATGGCTCAACTAACACCAACAGCTTTTCTCTTGCATTCTAAACATCTTGCCTGGCAAAGGGTTCTGGGGAGCTCAGGAGCTTCCACAATCCCTTGCTTGGCCTAAGAAAGGAATGGGGCGAATATGGAAGTTCCACCTCTCTCCCTTTACATAAGAACGTAAGCAGAGCCTGCTGGATCAGGCCAATGGCTCCTTCAGTCCAACGTCCCATTCCTCCAGTGGCCAAACAGATACCCCAGTTGGGGAATCCAGCAACTGCTCTTCAAAAGTATTACTGAGTGCACCGTCGTTGACTGGTAGCCATCAATAGCCCTCTCCTCCAAGAATTTGTCCAATCGTCTTTTAAAGTCATTTAGGTTAGTGGCTTTCACTGCCTCAAGTGGGAGGGAGTTCCACAGTTTAACTGCGCTGCATGAATAAAACCTTTTATCTGTCCCGAATCTTCCAACATCCTGCTGGATGCCCACAAACCTTTAGTCTTTCCTTTTTTTATTGTCAATACTTACCGTATTTTTCGCACTATAGGATGCACTTTTCCCCCTCCAAAAATGAAGGGGAAATGTGTGTGCGTCCTATGGTGCGAATGCAGGCTTTCGCTGAAGCCTGGAGAGCGAGAGGGGTCGGTGCGCACCGACCCCTCTCGCTCTCCAGGCTTCAGGAGAGCCCCACCGCCAGCCCCACAAGCTCGGGGGACAGCGGGAGAGGCGCAGCGCGCCCTTCCCGCTGTCCCCCGACTTGGCTAGAAGGCTGGCGGGGGGGAGAAGCCTGCTCCTCCCCGTCGCCAGCCCTGCAAATTCGGGAGACAGCGGGAGAGGCGCAGCGCGCCCTTCTCGCTGTCCCCCGACTTGGCTAGAAGGCTGGCGACGGGATGAAGCCGGCTCCTCCCCGTCGCCAGCCCCGCAAACTCGGGAGACAGCGGGAGAGGCGCAGCGCGCCCTTCCCGCTGTCCCCCGACTTGGCTAGAAGGCTGGCGGGGGGGAGAAGCCTGCTCCTCCCCGTCGCCAGCCCGCAAACTCGGGAGACAGCGGGAGAGGTGCAGCGCGCCCTTCCCGCTGTCCCCTGACTTGGCTAGAAGGCTGGCGACGGGGAGAAGCCGGCTCCTCCCTGTCGCCAGCCCCGCAAACTCGGGAGACAGCGGGAGAGGCACAGCGCGCCCTTCCCGCTGTCCCCCGACTTGGCTAGAAGGCTGGCGGGGGGGGGGGGGGGAGAAGCCTGCTCCTCCCCGTCGCCAGCCCGCAAACTCGGGAGACAGCGGGAGAGGCGCAGCGCACCCTTCCCGCTGTCCCCCGACTTGGCTAGAAGGCTGGCGACGGGATGAAGCCGGCTCCTCCCCGTCGCCAGCCCCGCAAACTCGGGAGACAGCAGGAGAGGCGCAGCGCGCCCTTCCCGCTGTCCCCCGACTTGGCTAGAAGGCTGGCGACGGGGAGAAGCCTGCTCCTCCCCGTTGCCAGCCCCGCAAACTCGGGGGACAGCGGGAGAGGCGCAGCGCGCCATCCCGCTGTCTCCCGACATGGTTTGGAGGCTGGCGGAGGGCTTCCTCCTCCCCCAGCCCCGCAAGCTCCCAGGGCGATGCCAAAGCTGCGCGCAGCTTCGGCATGGCTCTGGGTCCCGTTCTGGGGGAGGGGGAAGCTCGGGCTTCCCCCGCCCCAGCCCCGCGCCTGGCGGCGGGGGGGGGGAAATAATTCCCCCCCCTTTATTTCCCCCCCCCCAAATCTAGGTGCGTCCTATGGACCGGTGCGTCCTATAGTGTGAAAAATACGGTATACCCCGCTTTTTCTTTGTCAAATCCAAAGAGTTGCAGCTATTTACTAGATACTTAGGTTTGTTTGTTTTTAATCCTTTCCCCATCTGTATCGGCCCTACTACCCATCTTGATCCTCCAAGGCATGTGGCCCTCAAAAGGTTGCACCAAAGGGAATGTGGCTCTCTGGCTGAAAAAGATTCTCTGGCTTTGTCCTAGAGGAATCGCCCCACTCCATTTCCCCCAGTCAAACCAGTTAAATGTCCAGCCTTTGTAACTCTTGATTACTTTAAGGAGCCTTAGGGGATTATTGAATTGCCTCCAGAATAGTGTGGCTGGAGCAACCTAGCCAGATGGACGGGGTATAAATAATAAAATTATTATTATTAGAATTGTGGGGTTGGAAGGGACCCATTGGGGTTCGTCTAGTCTTAACCCCCAGCATGGCGGGGGTCAACTGATTGAAGCGATGTGGGCTAGCGATTTCAAAAGTATTTCTGGTGGATCCAAAACAGATTCAGAGGCTCACTGATGAGTCCGGGGAAGCTGAGGCAAGGCAGATGGGTTGCTTAGCAGAAATCCACTTGCTCCCTTGTCCTTGCCCTTGTCCGTAGAGGTGGGTGTTGCTTGCCCTGAAGTGGGGGAGCAGGAGGGGCTGCTAGGTGTCCTGGGATGATGGGCACAGACTACTCCCTTCCTCCCTTGTTTGACCATTTCCAAAAGAGCAGCCTCTTTGTAGAGCGGAGAGCCTTTGCACAAAGTGGATTCAAAGCAGCAGGTGTTTTCTCTGTCCACTTCCTTTCTGGCCGGGCGGCCTCAGGCTGTGTAATATATTTGCTTTGGCCTCTGGCCATTTCACACAAGTTCTCGGCCGACTCAGGCCT
This sequence comes from Podarcis raffonei, assembly GCF_027172205.1. Lineage (NCBI taxonomy): Eukaryota > Metazoa > Chordata > Lepidosauria > Squamata > Lacertidae > Podarcis > Podarcis raffonei. The sequence continues at coordinate 15,381,714 of NC_070616.1, forward strand.
CCCGCTAAATGAGATCTGACACCGTCGACATGGAGCGACTTAGGCCCCTGTCAACAGGCGGCAGGAGCTCTGCCTTCTCCATGCAGCCGAAGCAAAGCGGGGATTGTAGGCCGTTTCCCCCAGGATCCCCACTTGGGCAGAGGTGGGCTTGATGTCCTCAGCAGCTGCAAAAGAACGGCCTGTGTTGGCTTCCTTAGCTTGCGCTGCCCTGCAGGCAGAAAGGTTGCCCTGGAGGCGGAATGAATAGGGATGCTGTAGAGGCATTTGCAACCAGGGGGACCAGAAAGCCTTACGATGTTCCATCTAATATAGAGAATTTCATAATTTTAATCATTTAATTGGGGGTATGAGGCCTGGTGAATGTGCACAATAACCAGTTGTTCTGCATATTAGCCACTTTTAAGAACATCCGAAGAGCCTGCTGGATCAGGCCAGTGACACCTCATCCAGCATCCTGTTCTCACAGTGGCCAACCAGATGCCTATGGGGAACCAGGATCTGAGCATAAGAGCACCCTGCCCTCCTGTGGCTTCCTCAGTAAACACACAAAACGTAACCGGCTGCGTTCTTAGATGAATAAGGTATACTATTCATTGTAACAAATTGTAAATTTCAACAGAAGTAACTAATAAAGTTCAACAAACGAACAAAGCAGCAGACCCGGTGGATCAGATCATTCTATAGTCAGTTCATGCATAAGGTCCATCCGTGTAATGGTGTCTATTCCACCTGTCTGTTCATAACGTCCAAACCATCCACTTGAAAGGTTGTTATAGTTCCACAAAATCCTTTCACAGAGTCTAAGACAAGGATTTCCGGAATATTGGCCCTGTTTCGCCGTCCTGGGCTTCATCAGTAGTTAAAGCTCATATGTGATATTACAGGACAGTGGATCTTATGGCAAAGTAGTAGCTGCTAATGAATAGTATACCTTATTCATCTAAGAACACAGCCGCTTATGTCTCGTGTGTTTATTGAGTATGCTTTACTTGACCATAGGTTGGTTTGTTGTTGTTTTTGCTCCTGTGGCTTCCAGCAAGTGGTATTCAAAAGCATCTTCGCCTCTGGAAACAGAGCATTGCCTTCCCGGCTGGTAGCCATTGAAAGCCTTATTATCTGGATTGTCCAATCTTTCAAAGCCACCCAGGTTGGTGATTGTCAGTATGTCCTGTGGGAATGAGTTCTGAAGTTTTAACTCCGTTCTGTGTGAAGACTTAAATTTATACCCACACCTGTCTCCAGGAAACTGAGAGGCATGTTTGCAGCCCAAAGGCACATTCCAGTCAGGGAAAATCCCTCAAGGCAGGTGTGAAGCAGGACTGGTGCGGGTCAGGGAAGGTGCTGGAGGGAGAGGTCAGCCAGGGTCCAGCTGCATCAGACCAAAAGACCTAGTATTATGCTTCCGACAGAGGACAGCTCAGAAGCAGAAGGTGCTGGGGATGGTGGCTTATTTTCAAGTCGGGCATGCAGAGTTACACTGCTTCTGGAAATGTGGCTTCGCTTTAGCTACCCTATTAAACAGCCATCATTATTAGTCCAACCCCATTCTCCCCCCTACCAAATTTATGTACCACTTGATTGTTGTTGTTTTTATAAAAGAAACAAAGCCTTGAAGTGGTTTACAAGGAAAATAAAACAATAAAAATTTTCAGTTTAGAACAACCCTTGAAGATAAAATCAACAATAAACTAAAAACAGATCAAAAAACGCACCAACATTCTGCATGTCTGGGTAGGCTTGCCAAAAAAAAATATTTTTAGCAGGTGCCTAAAAAAAGCACACTGAAGGCTCCTGCCTGTTGTCAAGAAGCAAGGAGTTCCAAAGTGTAGGTGCTGCCACACGTAAGGGACGCAAGTTCTTACAAATGAGGAACGGATGCTATGTGGTGCCTGAGTGGGCGTATATGGAGCAAGGTGATCATGCAGGTAAACTAACCCCAAGTTTTTAAGGGCTTTACCTACTCATGGTGAACTTGGCCTGGTAGCAAATTGGCATGTGGTACAGGTGTTTTGTTCACTCCTGTCAGCAGTCGTGCTGCAGCATTCTGCCCTAGCTGCAGCTTCTGGATCAAGCGTAAGGGAAGCCCCATGTAGAGCGCATTGCCCTAATCCAGACTTAGACTATCTCTGGAAATGCACCGTCCACTTAGCTATCCTATTAAATCGTTAGACCAACCCCAAAGATGGAGATCGGCTCTCTGCCTCTTCCTGACCTCTCAGCCGGCCAGCGGAGTATCCCAGGGAGACACAGCTGGCTTTTTTTTTAAAGCTCTCAGACACATCTGGAGGCGTTCAGGCCCAAAACGCCGCATGGGTGCTGGAAACGGGAACACACAGGCACGAGACAAATCGGCCCCACTTGCAAGGAGGGACTGGCTGTCTGGTGCACTTGGGTGAGGCAGCCAGATGGTTGTGTTCAGGGCCTGTGCTTCAGGGTGGGGCTACAGAGTTGTTGTGTCCCGTCCCCCCACTCAAAACTGCTGAGCTGCAGACAAGAACCATCCATCTACAACCAATTCTGGCCCCTTTCCCACCTCCTCTCATCTCCCCACCACATCCCAGAACTTCCCCAAATCCTGGAGAGAGACTCTTGATTTCTCCCACAGAGCTTTGAGCCGCCGTTCCCCTCTCTCCCGCTACCTGGCCAGTCATAAAAGTACATAGCTATTTTCATTTGCGAAGTCAAAGCTAACTTTGAATGATCTGTTAGGGCTTGTTCTGAGATTGCCGAGAGATGAATGAGGTATCAAAATCGCTGCAAATTTGCAGGGGCGGCAGGCTGGAAATTCTTTGCCTGTCTACCCCGACGAAAGAATGAATCCAGACCAACTTGGCAAAAAGGAAGGAAAAGGTGTGGGGCACACACACACACACACACACACACACTGAAGTTAGTAAACACAGCCTGCGGCTAGCTATTTATTGAAACCTAGTGAACTCTCTAGCCAGAGGAACACTGGCTTGGTTTATTGAAAGGAGTCCTCCATGGGGTCAGCAGCTGTGGTTGCAGAATGTTTACGAAAATCTAAACTGCTCTGGAGTTTAAAGAGGGTCAGCACACGAGGTTCTGGGGACGAGGTTCCGTCTGATAGAATAGAAGGAAAGGAAGGACGGAACTAAACCTTGCGTGTGAAAGGAACTGGTACTGTCATGGTATGAATGGTACTGTCATGGTATGAATGGTACTGAACCAGTTTGCCTGCAAGATGGCCTTCGCCGTATATGCCCATTGGACTGGCGTTGTTACAAGTGCCACATAATAGCCCATTCTACATTTGTAAGAACACAATAGTTACACTTTGGAACTCCCTGCCTAGTGATATCAGTCCCTGTACACTTTGCAGCACTTGCTAAAAGTGTTTTTGTTTAGGCGGAGCTACCCTGCTGTTCGGAAAGTTGATGTGAGCTTTAATTCTGTTTTTAGACTCTTTGTTATTTTAACTTTTCGAAGGCCTTAAATTATGGCGGTTAATTGCTCTCGTTGATAATTTTATTGTTCTCTTTTGTAAACCGCTATGAGGTGTGTCAGGGTTTGGATTATTTATTTATTTTACAACCAAGAGGTGTATAAATTTTAGGAAATAAATAAATGACGGAGAGGGACCACGGAGACAGAAGGTGCTATTATGGGACAGCCACCCCCCCCGGCTTTCCCTTCGTATATTGATGCTGCAGTCACGCCAGCCCCCCTGCCCAGCAGTGTGGGCGCATTAGCAATCCCACAAGGAATTGTGCTTGATCTGGACTTCATGAAGATTGGAAAACCGCCCTTGGAAATTTAAAGGCAGCCCCGCCACCTGAGACCCCAAACCAGCAAAATCTCCTTTGCCGAAGCTCACGTTTTGTGGCAGGCGGCGAGACTGTGGCTTGCTTTTTGCATCCCGTTCCTGGCCCCTTCCCAAGCCTCGGATCTTGCGCAGGCCAGCCAAACGCCTCGCGGTCCACGGATCACGTTGCATTGGGCTCTTTCTTCAGCCCTGGCTTTGTGGTCTCACATGATGGCTTGTGGTTCCCCAACCATCTGGCCACAGATCATTGTTTCATTCGATGAATTTTGGCAGGCGCCTTGGGCATGATTATTCGGAGGGAAGGAGACAAAAGGGAATTAAGAAGATGGTGGGGTGGGGGTGTAGCGGGGAGAGAATTGCATATGGATGGAAGGAACCACCCTTCCTTTCCTTGACAATTAGAGGGGCCCAAGCGGCTCGTGGCTGATGAACTGACTAACCCATTTCTCAGTTTCCGCTCTTTGCTAGGGGCGTTGACTTCCACACCTTGTAGAAAGCTAACCCAGAGGTTTGTAAAATTATGAATAGGGTATTGTAGGGTTTGGTGTGTTTTTTTGCAGGGGGGTCAGTCTGGACAATGCCCCGAGACTCTTCCAGTTCTTGGGAATCCTGTACCCAGTGAGGGGTTAGAACAGCGTTTCCCAACTTCGATCTCCAGCTGTTTTTGGACTACAACTCCCATCACCCCTAGCTAGCAAGACCAGTGGTCATGGATGATGGGAATTGTAGTCTGAAAACTGAAAACTGTTGGAGACCAAATGTTGGGAAACACTGGGTTAGAATCTAATGAAAGATTCTGCCGAACTGATCAGACAAGTTTATTTGCAAGACAAATGACCTTAGCTGGCCACTTAAGTGTCCTCATCAGCATCTCTAAAGCATGAGCTAGATCACAAGAGCTACTGCTAAGTGATGGGCCCTGCAGGTCTCTCCTCCACTAGGTAGGAGAACAAGAGCCAGTTTGGGGTGTGTGACCTGACCTGGAAGCTGGATGCACAGAGACCTGCTTGCTCTGTGCTAGATCCAGGATGAGATGTTTGTTTGGGCTGAGGAGCTGGAGAGAGTGGAAATGAGGATATTTTCATCTCCACGTCCTCAGGGTTTGCTCAGCGGCTGCATACCCTCCAACATGCTGCAGAGGAAAATCGGGACACGTGTATTTCAAGGCCGCATGTGACTTGCATGAGAACACAGCCCCCAAAACAGGCATCTTTTGCGCTCTTGCAGGAGCCAAAACAAGACATCCCAGGATCCAGTCGGAAGCCAGGATGGCTTCTGTAATTCCGGGATGTCCAGGTATTTTGCTGCTCCTTGGGCTTCTGTTGCAATTTGCAGCAATTTGTACGACTTTTGAAATAATTAAAAATCCTCATGAAAATTGGCCGGTATTTTATTGCCAGTTTCTCCAAATAAATACATTTTTGGTATGCAATTTCCCCAAATGCAATACATTTCTGTATGTTGTTTTCACTCATACCTGCATTGCAAAATTTGGAGGAGTGCACATTTCGAAGGATGCCTTTGTTTCGGTCCTGATAATGCTTCGGAAAGTGTGAATAGGATAGATGCAGCTTTAAACGTGTACTGAATCAACTTTCTCTTCCATCCCTGTCCTGGGCACTGGAAAATAAACACTCCTTGGCGGGCCTTACTCTTCAACCTCACCATGCCAAAAGGTTCTGTTCTGGGACAGAAAAAAAACACCATGCATTTTTAGCACGCCTGTCTTCACCCTTAGGATGCCGTTGTTGACAGGTATCTGGCTGTGGTCAGATTCATCCTCTGATGTTCGGGACAGACTAGGATTGTGCTTGATGGGTGTTGGGCAATGGAAGCCAAAAGCAACAAGAATCACCTGCCTCCCTGGCTGAGAAAGTGGATGGAATATTTTTCTGAAAACACATCCCATTGGATCATAGAACTCTGATTACTTTAAGGAGCCTTGCAGGATAATTGAATTGCCCCAGAATAGAGTGACTGAGGCAAGCCAGTCAGATGGGGAGGTTGTTATAAATAATAAATTATTATTATTATTATTATTATTATTATTATTATTATTATTAATTTTCAAAGATCTTTATTGAAACTTAACATATATACATAATAACCAAAATTCCCAATATTCTCTCGCATAAAATATAATATCTAAATTGTAATATCTGAATAAATTATTATTATTATTACTAGAATTGTAGAGTTGGAAGGGACACCAGGGGTCATCTAGTCCAACCCCCAGCAATGCAGGGATTGGCAGATGTGACCATCAAGCACCCTTTATCCCCTTGGATGTTGCCAGACTACATTTTATTTTATTTATGGCATTTATGTTCCAACTTTTCTACAAGGAGCTCAAGGTGGCGTATATGGTTCTCCTTCTCAAATCCATACAACAACCCTGTGAGGCTGACAGGCAACGACTGGCCCCCGAAGGTCACCCAGTGAGCTTCGTGGCCAAGTGGAGATTTGAACCCTGGTCTCTCCCAGGTCCTAGTCTGACACTCTAACCACTACACCACAATCAACCCTTTCAGTATGACTGATCCTTGGCCATGATGTCTCATGGGCTTGACATCTGGAGTCCAGCAACATAAGCCTGTAAGACGGGCCTGCTGGATCCCCCAAACGCCTGTGGGGAAATCTGTGAGCAGGATTCGAACACAAGAGCTGTATTCCCTCCTGCAGCTTCCAGCAGCTGGCATTCAGAAGCTTTGCTTCCTCCAGCTGTGGCGGCAAGAGCATAGCCATCATTGCTCATAGCCATCAATAGCCGTACCTTCCATTAATTTGTCTAATCCTCTTTCAAAGCCCACCCCCGTTGCTGTCTCTTGTGGAAGTGAGTTCCACAGTTTATGTGAAGAATTCCTTTTCTCTTTTCTGAATCTCCCAGCATCTGGATAGTGTAGTGGTTAGAGTGTCGGCTTAGCACCTGGGAGAGACCAGAATTCAAGTCCAAGTCAGATGGCTACCTCTGCAGAGCTGCTCCGGTCTATGAGGAGATACTTTTTCAACAAGTTGGGAAGCGGGAGGGCCTTGACTTTTTCGGCCAGGGTCTGAGATGCTGCCACAGGAAAACCCGGCACATGTGCTTCAAGGTAGGAGTGGAGTGTTCCAGCTTCTTCAGGCTGGTGAAGAGGTCCGAGATCCTCTTCCTATGCAACCGGCAGTTGCTGAGGTTGATATCGAAGTTGCTGGGGAGCTTGATGATCTGGGAGCTTGAGGCCAAGAGCTCCAGCACCGTCTCGGCCTTCTGAAAGAGGTCAGCAGAGAAGGTGTCGTCCTCTAACCACCACAGGTAGGAACACAGCCACTCGAAGATACTGCTGAAGCCCGACCAGCAGGCAGGTCCATGGATGGTGCAGTTGTAGCGTGCCCCAAACTCCAGGAGGGGAAAGCGGAGCTGGAAGTTTTTCAGGCACACGTGGTTGTGTTGAATGGTCACTTTAAAATGTGAAGGTTCATTATTGTTTCACAAGTTGTGTATGTCTTTAAGGGCCAGGGCCAGGGCAAATAACGAGACCCATTCTTACAGCTGTGAAACATAGCAGGTGCTGCTGAGTTGTGTTAATCAAGCTGTGTCAGCAATTGGGTATAGTATATAAGGAGCAGCATCTAGCTCTCCCATTGCCCTGGGGGATGGGTCGGTGGTTGGGTCTGGTTTGTTGTTGATGTATTTAGTGTATAGGGAGTTTTTGTTATTGTTATTAATACCTTGTTTAAGTTATTTTTGAGTCCCTTTTTAATGCATGGTCTCCCCAGCAAGCTCTTTGCAGCGCTACTAAACTGTAAACAGGGTGAGGGACTCGTAGGTTGGGCACTCACTAGGTTTGGCCCTGTGGGTCATCGGCAGCTGAGTAACCTGGAAGCAGAAACGGTTGACGGTCTGAGCCTCCTCTTCGTCACCTCCCACTGTCTTCCAAAGGAGGGAGATGATGGAGGAGAAGATGGTGTCGCCATCTTTTGTTGTGGCCTTCACATTGGCTCCTGAAGGGCAGGGACAATAAAGAAACGGCCAATTTACTGGTTTGGTTTTTTAAAATGACCCTTGGCAACATCACCACTGTCATCATTTTCCTATTTTTTCTAATCAATTTTTACTAAAAGTATTTGACATAAAACACAATCAAAGCCAAACTAAGGAAGAAAAAAACGAGAAAGAGAAAATATATGGCCTGCTATCACAATTATATCCTAACCCTTATTTAAAGTAATACCAAAGAGGTTTAATAATGTGTTTAGAATAGTGTTGGAAGTACTTGAAGTTGAGAATATATTGCGGCAATGCATGATTATTCGTATTTCTTTCAGTTAACCTAAAATAAAGAATAATGTTCTTTTTTGCCTAAGTAATCCATTATCTATATAGACCATATATATATCTCATAAAAATACATTAGGATTGATCAGTGCTTGCCCTTTTATCATTCCAGTCCACCCAGGCAGGTCTTCTTAGGGAGAATGCCATGTGGTGGCAAAAGGGTGCCAGCCTTCCGGGCTCATATTCCTGCTCTGAGACCGCTGGTTGTTTTGCACTGGATTTGAAGGAAGCAGGAGGGCTCAGTAGGGCAGGCGGGCGGAGGAAGCTCCCCTCCTTCCAAAAAAAGGCGAATGCTTTCCGTATTGTGGATCTGAACCCCATCACTGCTGCCTAGAGCCTAACCAGAAAGGAAGCAGTTGAAAAAGGGGGGTGTCACAAAAAATGTATATAAAAATACAGTCTCCATAAATAGTTATCCTAATCATTTATGTAATTTTAAAATAAATGCAAGATGGGAAGCATTAACTGGGTCCCCCTCCAGCCTTCAAAGGTGATGTCTGCCCCACCATGCAGGAGGGATTCTGCGGCTCGGACCATCCCATACACTGCCATCTTCAGCAATGAATAGCTCACACCCTCCTGGTAGTACACGAAGCTGGTGTTCCTCTCCAGCAGCTCACGAAGGGCTGCAATCCGTCTGTCATCTTCTACCACGGCGCTGGCGCTTCACAAGAAAACAAGGCAAATAAAGCACCACCATGACCATAGGAGGAGGGCAAAGTTCTGTAGTGGTGGTGGTTTGGTAACGATAAAGAGCCAATCAGTAGGCAGCTCAGAGGGAAGAGCGGTGTGCCAATGAGAAGACATGTCCTGGTGGGCAAGGCCAGAGTGCGTAGGAGAAACTAATGTGATTGGTTTATTTTTACATTAATAATACCTTTATTGTCAATGTACAACCTGCGTACAATGAAATTAACCGAGCCTCCCTCCCCACCACATAAACACTCAATCTCATAGCCCTCTGTGTGCTTGTCGCACAACACACCAACCCTGAAAGTCAGTTACACTAGATCATTTTCCGTTCAGCAGCCTAACAGCTCATGGATAGAATCTGTTTTTAGCCTGTTTTTTACGACTGATTATACTTCTATAGGACGCGGGTGGCGCTGTGGGTAAAACCTCAGCACCTAGGGCTTGCCGATCGCATGGTCGGCGGTTCGAATCCCCGCGGCGGGGTGAGCTCCCGTCTTTCGGTCCCAGCTCCTGCACACCTAGCAGTTCGAAAGCACCCCTAAGTGCAAGTAGATAAATAGGTACTGCTTTATAGTGGGAAGGTAAACGGCGTTTCCGTGTGCTGCGCTGGTGCTGGCTCGCCAGAGCAGCTTTGTCACGCTGGCCACGTGACCCGGAAGTGTCTCCGAACAGCGCTGGCCCCCGGCCTCTTAAGTGAGATGTGCGCACAACCCTAGAGTCGGACACGACTGGCTCGTACGGGCAGGGGTACCTTTACCTTTACCTTATACTTCTATACCTCCTGCCCGAGGGTAGAAGATTAAAGAGGTGCTGGCCGGGGTGTGAATCGTCCCTGAGAATTTTTCTCGCTCTCCTAAGGCAACGATCCCTTGCGATGTCATCTAGCGGGCTCAGGGGACAGCCCTTGATATCATGTGCTGTGTTCACCACCATCTGTAAAGACTTTCTGTCCTTGGCTGTCAAGCCAACATACCATGCTGTGATACAATATGAGAGGACACTTTCTTTTGTGGACCGGTAGAAGGAGGTCATCAATTGTTGTTTAACATTGTTCTTTCGCAAGACCCTGAGGAAGTGGAGTCTCTGTTGGGCCTTCCTAACCACCTGAGTTACATTGTTTTTCCAAGTGAGGTCTTCACTAAGGTAAACTCCCAGGAATTAGACCACCAGGTCCATCTAGCTCAGTACTGTATGCACTGACTGACAGGAGCAATGGCTCTGCAGGGTTTGAGGCAGGGGATATTATAAGCGCCAACTTGGAGATGCCATTAGGGGCCTTCTGCATGTACATAAGGTGTTATACCCTTAACCATGGCCCTTTCCCTGAAAGTAGGATTCCGTTTGTGCATTTCAACGTACACCGCTTGATTGTAGAAAACCCTCAAAGTTCCTAGTTCTCAAAGTTCTGAAGAATAGGATGAATTGAATAAGAATAAGAACCCTGCTCAGTATTGTTGACCTACACTGATGGGGAAGCAGCTTCCCAGTTACCTGTCCATCATTTCCAGCACCAGAGGATTCATACATTCCAAGATCTCATTGACCAACCCCTGGTACTCATAGATGCAGCTGAAGCCATGGAGAAAAGGCATTTTGCTCGACTCCCTGCGTCAATACATTCAGGAAATGGTCTAAAGCTTCTTCCTCAGCCTACCAAAAAATAAATTCTTCATCACCATGACTGTCATTCACAACCATACGTATCCTACAGCGCTTGTTAACACATCCCTCCAAAACCCACAGTACAGGTTAACCATTTAGGTAGGATAGCAATGTTTCAACCAGTCTCTTGCTTCTGCTAATAATACTAATAATACTACTACTACTAATAATAATATCCTGCCTTTCCCCCAGATTGTGACTAAAGGTGACCTACACAAATTAAAACATAGATCAAATACAGAAAGCTAAAACGTGTTTTAAAATAGTAGCTTAATTAAAACTGTAATGGAACTTAAACAATTTGAGAATGAATCTATTTCCCGACAAAGTCACTGGGTTACTTTGGTGGTTGCTCACTGCCTCTCAGCATGACCTACCTCACAGGGTTGTTGTGTGGGGATTAATTGAGGCGGCGGGGAGAACTACATCCGTCACCTTGAGTTCCTCAAGAGAAAAAAGGTGGGATGTAAATACAGTAACGTAAATAAACGAAGCAGAAAACATTCTGCCGAACACAGCAAGTACTTTTGGCTCAGCCCTCATCCAGACATGCTGTCAACATGTGTCTCTGCAGATATACAAGGGGCGAGTGATTGTGTGCGCACGAGAGTCCCCTGTGCGTATCAAACAGGCCCAGTTTCTGAGGACGCCAGACAGGATATCCAGAGTGTCAGGAAGATAAACGCCAGAGCCACATGGTGTTTTCCTCTTGCTGTCTCCTTGTGGGCAGCGCCTGGGCTCTGAGCAGCTACGCATGTGTATACATGGGGAAGGGGCTTGGGGGGGGGTTGTAAAAAAAGAGAGTTTGGAGGGGATGTGCGGACTTAGAAGATGTGTGGTATGGATTTATGGGGTGTGTCTGGCAGCTGCCGGGAAGTGCCTGGCTCCAGAGCAGCTGTCTTAAGCACCTTTGGCACAGCTCTGGGAATGCGCACGGCCACAGACACCACCACATGGCGTAAGCCCAAGGAGAAGGGGGCATGAAGAAGGACTGTGGGGTTTGCAGGTGGAAAAGGGCAGCCAGAATGGTCAAGGGCAACTGCCCTATGAGGAAAGGTTGCAGCATTTAGGAGTCAAATATGACATGATAATAGAAGTTTTCCTCCTCTCATAACACTAGAGTCCGTACCCATCCAATGAAGCTGAATGAGGCAGCAACCCTTCTGAATATCAGTTGCCGGAAGCCACAGGAGGGATGGTCTTGTGTTCGAATCCTGCTTGCAGATTCCCCACAGGCATCTGGTTGGCCACTGTGAGAACAGGATGCTGGACTAGGTGGGCCATGGGCCTGATCCAGCAGACTCCTCTTATGATTGCCAAACTGTTCTCTCCAGATTGTCCCCATTTTTTTGCTATTGAGGAATGTGTATAATAAAAAGAAGCCACAAGTTAGAGTTACTATCTGTGTTCTTTGGGGTTTAGCACCTTCCCTTGCAGACCAGCGTTCCTTGACCTGGTGCCCTTCAGACACTTAGTGGCATCATTTCCATCAGCCCCTGCCAGTTCCAACTTGAAATGTAGAATTGTGTCGTCAACATGTCCACCAGCTGACATTCTGATGTCCCTCTTCTAGGGAGCGTAAACTCTTGCACGCTCTGCTGCCCCTCAGCCACCCTGGGGAAAAACGGCTGTGGAGTTTGAGCTGGGATTTGCACTCGCCCTGCAGATTTGGGTCCCGAGCCTGTGTGTGAAACTTCACGCTGATCTCTTAAAGGGAGACGTTGCGTAAGGCATAAGCGATCAGAGAATGCCAAGCCGGGGAGCTAAACCAAAAGATTTGTTTCCCTTGATGTGTTTACATTTTGCTGGATCTCAAGGAAGGTGCCCCGCAGAGGATACTTAAAATAAGGTGTGGTTGGGCATTTCTCTATGAAGTGTTAAGATGGTGTTATATGCTGCCCCCCCCATCTCTGTTTAGCAGTAGCAAAATTCCAGGGGGGAAATCAAGGCACAGCAGAGGCTGCAGGGTCTTCGAAATACAGTTTATTCGTATGTACTTAAACCTGAATAGATTGCACCTGCTGCATTTTGACTTGAGCAGGGCTTAATCCCAGGTCAGATTGTGTTTAGGGGTGCTTACCCTCTGTATAAGGTTACTCAGAAGTAAGCCCCATCAGTTACTCCCACTTTACTCTTTACTAGTCTTTACTAGTTCTGTTCTCTCTTTATTCTGAAGAATAATGGAACTCACAGGTAGAGAATATTTTAAAAAACGAATCTTTACTATTTGTAAAGGGAATCTTTGCATGAATTAATACTTGACTATCCCTTTTGAGCTGCACTGTATCTTTGTACTTTTGTCCCTCCAGGCTGATTTAAATTTCTGATTCTTTGTTTTCTTTCTCTTTGTTATGTTTGCACTTTTTTGGGGTGTGTGTTAATAGATCTATTATTATTATTATTATTATTATTATTATTATTAATTATTATTACTATTCCAACATTTTTACTTTCCTATCTGTCATCAAGTTAAGGCCTATTTATTCCTAGGGGCACTTGGAGCCTGTATCATTTCTGTTGTATGGCTTGATTTTGAAAAGTATCTGGTTTTAATGGCTGGATTTTCGCTGTCAGAAATAGCTTGGGGACCCTGGGCAGAAAGCGGTCTAAAAATCTTAACAAATAAATTAAACCCCTTTCCTTTACGGATCGTCCCCGGCTCACCCCCCGGTTCATCTCCATAGCTGGGCTGATCTATCATCTCTGATGATGCAAGTCCAGTGTTGACTGCCAGGCCCTCTGTTTTGACATTCCTTCTGCGCCCCCCTCCAGGGTAACTAGGGTGATTTCAGACAATCCCGAGCAGCCGCTTCTCTTGAATGGATCCCAAAATGTATCCGACCGCTGCGTTTTCTGAAAAGGCTCAGAATTGCAAGGAACATTCTGTTCTTGGTGGTGTTTAATCAAAAGATGCACAGATCCTTCTCCTCGCGCTCTTGGCTCCAGGAGAACCATCTACTCGGTTACAGACTGTTAGTTTTAATTTAATTTGCTCAACCTTAAGAGGCTGGCCCATCGCTGAGGCACGGGCAGATGGCAAGCAAGTTAGCGGCACGCACCGCAGAGACAGCGTTAAGGCGAAATGGCAACGTCTGACATTGAAATCCTCAGACCTTTTGCTGGTTTAATCTCAAGCCCATAAAGCCCTCTTGGATTCAGTGACTTAAAGCCATAGCTGAAATGTGAGAAAAGGCAGTGTGGTGCACTGGTTAGAGTGTCGAGCTAGGACCTGGGAGGGACTGGGGTTTGAATCTCCACTTGGCCATGATGCTCACTGGGTGACTTTGGGGGACAGTCACGGCCTCTCAGCTGAACCTCACTCACTTGAGTTCTTCACATTTCCACATCATGGTGCAATTTTTTTAAAAAAGACATTGTGAAAATTCACGAGCATTTTAGTGTAAATTTATTCTAATAAACTCACTGCAGCGGGGCAGACTAGATGGCGCTGGTCTCCCTTTCAGTTCTACAGTTCTATGATTCTACATTTGTGTATACAGCTTTACCTAATGCACACATTTTTTGCAAAGCAACTTTCCTATAACACATTTTTTTTATCTGTTAGTTTTACTAAGAGATGCAAATTTTTTTGCACATTTCACCTCAGTGCAATGAGTTGTTGTACAAATTTCTTTCATGGAGAACGGCATTGCAAAATTCGAAGCAATGCAAATTTCAAAGGAGGGATGCATTTCGGTTTGTGGAATGCTTTGGAAACTCAAATCAGGTAGTTTTGCATTTGCATGTGAACTGAATCAGATTTCTCCCCCAGCCCCCTCCCCAAGAAGGGGGGAGCTTTCTAGAACCGGGAAATGAAGTGTGTGGTGGCAGTGTGGTGCAGTGGTTAAAGAGTCCTGGGTTTGAATTCCCACTTGGGGGTGAAACTCACTGGGTGTGTCTTGGGGGGGCAGTCATTGCCTCTCAGCCTACCCTACCTCACAAGGCTGTTGTGAGGATTAAACGAGGAGGGGGAGACCCACATACGCCACTTGGAGCTCCCTGTAGAAAAAGGTGTCATATGAATACAATAAACAAACAAGAATAAACATAAATAATCATCTGCAGATGGAGCTCCTGTAGCGCAGGAGCGAGGGCTGGTGAAAACACTGGCAATTCTGCCTTGGACGTGTTGGCTGTGAATCAGATTGCCGCATGCAAAATAGTGGAGAAGCGACTCTTGGCACAGGGCAAAGCGACAGTCACCACTGGTGGTGACTTGTGTGTGTGTGTGTGTGTGTGTTTGTGTGTGTGTGCGCACAGGATGGGTCCTGATGGGAACGCTGGCAGTTCCAAATGCCTGAATGCGAGTCACATTTTTCTTCCAGGACATACAGCACTCTCTCTCTCTTTTGGCAGAGGTGTGTTCAAGGAGCACTGAACGTGGCAATTCAGATTTGGCCAAGGGAGAGAGGCAGGCAAGCAGGCAGGATTTGGACTCCATGGGGTTTGTTTTTTGATGGGGATCAATTGCATCTCTGCCCCCTTAATCCCCAGTGAGCCTGGGTGCTTGCAAATACAGCAGGTCAACCAGCGCCAGGCTGTCAGTTCCAGGTTCTCTCAGCTTCTCGTTTCCCCAACTGCAGGTCCAGATCTCTACTTTATCGCTTTGCCATTTGTCACCCTGGGACACTGATTTGATGAATAAATCACCACAGTCTGTGAGGAGAATTGCACCCATTTCCGTGTGTGGCTTTTCTAACGGGTGCCATTTTTTCGAGCCTTTTCTCCTGATGTGATGCTTATTTAGATATCCTTCCCACTGATTTTGGGTATAGGGCGGTATAGATAGATAGATAGATAGATAGATAGATAGATAGATAGATAAATTTAGGTGCATTCCCCTCACTTATATATCCTATTTTGGTGTGCGTGGAGGACTACTGCGTCACAAAATTTGGGGATGTGAGCTTTGGCTCCTGTCTTGGTTTGGGAAGTGCAATGGAGAGAGGCGGGACAGATTTGTCCCCCATTCCAAGTAGATGCCCATCATCACCCGCTGGTGCTTTTTCCACCCAGGTTATGTGAAGGACTGTATCCTCCCATATAAACCTGCCTGGGTTCTCTGAGATCTTTGGGGATGGCCCTTCTCTCAATCCCACCCCCCTCACAGGCATGCTTGGTGCAGAGCAGGGCCTTCTCGGTGGCTGCTCCCAGACTTTGCAACTCCCTCCCTAGAGATGCCCTCCTTCCTTCCATCAGCTGATTCCCCCCCCCAAACAGGTGTTTGGGAACTGGTTTTTTTTTAAATGAAATGAAATGAAAGGAGTTTTAATAGTGCTACACTGTTTTTATTACCTGTATTTTAATAGATCTGTTTTCCCCGCTTTAATTCTATTAGAGTTTAATTACTTATCAGCTATTATTACTTTAAATATGTTTTTAGCTTTCTGCGTTTTAGCTGTGTTGTTTTAATTTGTGTAAGTCGCCTTGAGTCCCGGTCTGGGGAAAAGACAAGATATAAATAATAATGGTGATTTTGGGCACCATGATCTTGTGCGACATTGTGCTGCGATTTCCCCCTGGAAAATGTGCTTTTTTGGGGGGCTGCGATCTTAACGCAGCACTACAAAACACATGTTTTCGGGTGCCATGCCTGAAGGGAAATAAATTCCCAGTGGAAAATTGCAGTGCGGAACTGCGCAAACTGATGATTACCAAAATGGCCACTGTTCTCTTGTGAGAAAAATGGGGAAATGGAGTCCAGGAAGATGGTGACCCGAATTTTGCTGTTGTGGTGTTGGAGGGTATGCAGTGCTGCTCAAGATGGCCTGATAAGATAGCATCCTACGTCCCTGTTGAGTTCAGCTCTTTATTCAGAACCACGAGGAACAAATGTTTACTTAATATGTTATGTACTGAAGTTCTCACCCTGGGCCAGCAGGGGGATACTGTAGATAGTTTTCACTCAGGTCCACATATGCAAATAAGGGATTGAACGTGACGTTCAGCGATTGGATAGTTACAGAACGTGTTACAGTTGCGTTGTAGTGGAGCTCTATATAAGCAGGCAGGCTGAACCCTTCAGTTCTGTTCTGGCCTGTGAATAAACCAGAGCTGTTTGAAGAATCTCTGTGTCGTCTGATATATTCACCCACAACTTAACATAATACTTAAGGAGAGGGCAAAAAGGCTCTGGAGTAGAGCACTTGCTTTGCACACACAAGGGCCTGGACTCTCCACATAGCTCTGGAAACAACAGCGTGCCTGAAACCCTGGAGAGCTGCTGCCAGCCCGTGCAGACAACACTGGACTAGATGGATGATGCTTCTGACTCCGGCAGCTTCATGCACATCAACGATGCTCTGAGGATCAAAACAAAAACGTTATTAATAATAGCTTCCCCCCTCAACCAAAAAAGAGAGACACTGTTTTGCAGAGCCGCTTTTCCTGGCAACTGCCCTCTGTCTCTTGAGCTGGGGGTCCAAGACAGGCCCTGGGGAGGCCTGGGATGCAGCCAGCCCCCTTTGGCAGGCCTCCCCTCGCGAGAACAATGGCTGACATCATGTTTTGTTTAAGCGAAAAAGCCGCCTCACAGTGTCGGAGGGAAGAGCGTTTGTTTTCCTTTCCCATTTTCTCCCTCCCTCGCTCCCTTCTTCTCCCAGGCTGGCTGGGGCCCACATACCAGGCAAGTGAGTGCTCTTTGGTTACGGGCCCCAGCGCCACCATTACAGAGCCTGGTCCCTCCTCCTCTCCTGCGCCAACCCTGCAAAGCTGGCTGCTTCCTGCCTGGCCAATGGGAGGCTTGGAGAAAAATCTGCTCCAAGGTGACCTCACGAAAAGCTGCATTCTAGGAGCTGTAGAAATTCAGGCAAGTATTTGCATAAGCATTGCAGGGTTCTGTTGGCCACAGGGAGGGGGCAGAGATGGTCACTTGAAATCTTATTCCCCCCCCCCCCCCCGCACCTCCCATTCGGCTTTGGAGATCTGGTATGTATCGTTCACACACGCTATCAAGCTTTATTTCTCCTTGGGAACATAAGAAGAGGCCTCAGACCGTAGAGGCAGAGCATAACTACTATGGCTAGTGGTTATTGATGGCCTTACCTTCTGTTATTTGCCTAATCCACTTTCAAGTCGGTCGCCATCCCTGGCTCCTGTGGCAGGGAGTTCCATAGTTCTAACTGTGTGTCACGTGACAAAGGACTTTCTTTTATCTGTCTCAGTTCTTCCAGCGGTTGGTTTCACTGGATGTCCACGAGTTCCCGTGTTATGATCAGAGGGAGGAAAACTTCTCTGTCCGCTCTCTCTCTGCCATGCGTGATTTGATAAACTTCTAAAACGTCACCTGTTACAGTGGTACCTCGGGTTAAGTACTTAATTCGTTCCGGAGGTCTGTTCTTAACCTGAAGCACCACTTTAGCTAATGGGGCCTCCTGCTGCTGCCGCGCCGCCGGAGCACAATTTCTGTTCTCATCCTGAAGCAAAGTTCTTAACCTGAAGCACTATTTCTGGGTTAGCGGAGTCTGTAACCTGAAGCATATGTAACCTGAAGCGTATGTAACCTGAGGTACCACTGTACTGGCTTTTTCTCCAAACTAAAAAGCCCCAAACGCTTAAACTTTTGTTCCTGGGGCAGTTGTTCCATCCCCTCCTGTCATTTTGGTTGCCTTTTTCTAAACCTTTTTCAAGCTCTACAATATCCTTTTTGAGGGGAGACGACCATAATACAGTGGTACATCGGAAGTCAAACGGAATCCGTTCCAGACGTACATTCAACTTCCAAAGTGTTCAGGAACCAAGGCGTGGCTTCTGATTGGCTGCAGGGAGCTCCTGCAGCCAATCGGAAGACGTGATGAACGTTCGGGTTCCAAAGAACGTTTTCAAACCAGAACAATCACTTCTGGGTTTGTGGCGTTCGGGAGCCAAAACGTTCTGAGTTGCAAGGCGTTCGTCAACCAAGGTACGACTGTATTAGGAGGCCCCTCCAAGATAACAAACTCTGCACCCATCCAGGACCCCTATCCCCCCCCCCACAATAAAATCTACTTTTTTTCAGGGCATCTTCAAACACTAGGGACGCACCAAGCCCAGTCCATGACCTTTCATGACAAGTGGGAGAACTTGGCTTTGCGCATGAAAAAAATTCTTTCTCCAATAAAGTAAATAAAGAAATCTATGGACAAATACAGTATTCCAACACATTGAAGGCAGCATGAGATGAAACACTATTTTTAGACTCATTCCAAAACATTATACTGTATATAAAAAAACTTTTTTTCTGTGGACCTCTTAGGTTGGTTTATATGTATTCCTTTGTAATAATTTATTAAGTAAGAGGTGACATGATAGAAGTTAATAAAATGATAGCCTGGCATGGAGAAGATGGATAGTGGAGAGGCTTCCCCTCCTCTCTCATAACACTCGGACTCGTAGACATCCAAGGAAGCTGAACGTTGGAAGATTCAGGACAGATAAAAGAGAGTTCTTTTTTCACTCAGCACATTGTTAACCTGTGGAACTCCCTCCCACAGGAGGCAGGGATGGCGACCAACTTGGATGGCTTTAAAAGAGGATCAGATAAATTCATGGCTATCCATGGATGCTAGCCATGTGTGCTTTGCTTTGGCTCCACAGTTAGAGGCAGCAATGCTTCTGAATACCAGTTCCTGGAAACCACAGGAGGGGAGAGGGCTCTTGTGTTCGAATCCTGCTTGTGAGCTTCCCATTAAGGGCATCTGGTTGGCCGCTGTGAGAACAGGTTGCTGGACTAAATGAGTCATCGGCCTGATCCAGGAGGCTCGTCTTACAGTCTAAATGTAATCATTCTTCATATAAGCCAGATCTTCTCTAACCATTCGCATACAGTATGAGATATACTATTTCTTGGTCATTTTCCAGGATAATATCCTTCAGGGAGCCCAATAGCAGTACAGTGTTTTACATTCTGTGGGTATCTGCAGGGGGCTGGACTAGACTACGACCCCCCCCCATGTCCCATCCAACTCTACCGTTCTATAATATCCTAAGATGTCCGAAATATTAGCCTGCACATGTTTCCAAAACGTTTGAGAGCAGTTCCAAAAGGGGTGTATGTGGTCTGCTTTACTCGATCCGCGTCTCCAGAATTTGTCTGATTCCAACTTAACATACAGGGGTACCTCAGGTTAAGTACTTACTTCGTTCCGGAGGTCTGTACTTAACCTGAAACTGTTCTTAACCTGAAGTACCACTTTAGCTAATGGGGCCTCCTGCTGCTGCCGCGCCGCCAGAGCCCGATTTCTGTTTTCATCCTGAAGCAAAGTGCTTAACCTGAGGTACTATTTCTGGGTTAGCGGAGTCTGTAACCTGAAGCGTATGTAACCTCAAGTGTATGTAACCTGAAGTACCACTGTATTAAGTTTAAATTTTGGAGTGTTCAAATACATTTGACAAAAGGTCTGAAAATATTTCTCCTGATTCAGGCCTGCTGAAGTTATCTTAGATTTTATACTTTGCATTTGTTTTATTCTTTTCCTTGCCAGAAGTAATGAGAAGAAGCCGCAGGATTTCCATCTCAGCAGCGGCAGCAAATGTAAAATGACGGTCCCACGCTGGGTTTCTGATAGGACTGGGAGAGTTTGAATGCCTCCTGCATTGAAACTAGGTCAGTTCTTGAGATTGCTCCACATATCTGTCTCAAACCAGAATTCCCCGTCATGTTCTTCCCCACGATGGGAGTCGAAGAATCATACAATTGTGGAGCCGTCTAGTGCAACTCCCTGAAATGCAGGAATCGCAGCTGAAAATCCACCCTGTTCAGTGGCACAGAGCCCACACATAGAACTGAAATGAAAGATTGACCAAATCAAATGACCAAAAAGGAAATTCTGATCAAACACTAGGAAGAACTTTCAGAGGTTAAGAGCTGCTCAACAGTAGAATGGACAATCTCGGAAGGTGAACAACCTCTCTTTCCTTGGAAGTTTTGAAGCAGAGGTTGGATGGCCACCTGTCAAGGATTCTGTTATGTACTGAGTTGAATAGGATCCAAAATGCAGCAGTCTGATTGGTCCTAGAACAATAGGAATCAGATCTACTCAGAGTCGAGAGTGGATTTCATGCTCTTTATTCAACTCATAGTGGTGAGGAGGAATGGAAGTTCCCTCAGAATGTCTGCTTTATATACATTACTTACATAATGGGCCCCACGTGATTGGCTAATTCCGGGATTCGCCTGTAGGCCAATCAGGTTGCAGATTCACTTCCACCTGGAGCTGGATTGGGTGGCTCCTGTGGACCAATCAGACTGTTGCATTCTGGACCCTATTGTTCTAAGACCAATCAGACTGCTGGATTCTGAATCATATTCAACTCAGCACATAACAGATTATTGAGCTGTGATTTCTGCATTGCAGAGGGTTTGACTAGATGAGCCTTGGGGTTCCCTTCCAAACCTACAGCTTTAGGATTATATAAGCCAGCAGAGGCCGTTGTCCTCTGTGCACCCCTGGGCAACGGAGCCTGGCTTCGTGATCCAACAGCCGTGTCCTCGTGATGAGAAATCAAATGTGGAATTCATCAATGCGATCTTGCTGACAATTGGTCATAAATATCCCGAGTGCGAGAGACGGTGCCATCAGAGCCCTTTCCCAAAAAGCTGAGCAATCAGCGGCGTCCATTGCGTTTGATTTGAATTGTTCAGGAAGGTTTGGCGGGGTGGAAGGAGGGAGGGAGTCAGGGCAGCCTAATCATTCCCATCTGTCTCTCTTGAGTCGAGTGGCTCCATTTCCCAAAAAACATCCAAATTCCTTCCTTGATTTCCCCAAACACCCATTCCGTCTGCCCTCCCCACCCCCACCCCGTCTCCCTTTCCAGCCAGTGTTGAATTGTGGGGTGGGCTGAGCTGTGGTCATACTGTAGTAAACATTCTGCCCCACCCTGGAACTCTGCACCCTGTATAAATTATGCAAATTGGGAATATTTGCATAAATTTAGTTGGCACCACTGATGGGGTATTTCTACCTGGAGATGCCAGATATTGAATCCAGGGCACGCTGAGCAGATGTTCTGCCGCTGAACTACATGGGCTTTTCAGCTTTGTCCCAGGGTATCTTGGGGACTGCCTGAACTCATAGCCCAGTTCACTCACTGACAACAAGATGAAACTGTGTGCATGGCCCAGTTCTGTGGAACTCCCTGCCACTAGCGATTCAGCAGGTAAATACCTGCTGGAAACCATTTTTTGTCTGTGCTGGCAGTTAAGAATACATCTTTCCACACAGTGATTAATTGATGTCTGTCTTTATCTGTTTAATGGTCTTTATTATATTCTTTTATGTTTTTGTTGCTGTAAACTGCTTTGATACATCTTACAGTGGTGCCTCGCAAGATGAAATTAGTTCGTTCCGTGAGTCTTTTTGTCTTGCGATGTTTGTCGTCTTGTGAAGCACGGTCCGTCGCAACTGCGCCTCTTCAAGCGGCTTTAGGAAAAAAGCGAACAAACTCGCAATACGTTTTCGTCTTGCGAAGCAAGCCCATAGGGAAAATCGTCTTGCGAAGCGACGCAAAAACCGAAAAACCCTTTCGTCTTGCGCGTTTTTCGTTTTGCGAGGCATTCGTCTTGCGGGGCACCACTGTATATGACACAGCAGTACAGTGGTACCTCGGGTTAAGTACTTAATTTGTTCCAGAGGTCCGTTCTTAACTTGAAACTGTTCTTAACCTGAAGACCGCTTTAGCTAATGGGGCCTCCCGCGCCACCGGAGCACAGTTTCTGTTCTCATCCTGAAGCAAAGTTCTTAACTTGAGGTACTATTTCTGGGTTAGCGGAGTCTGTAACCTGAAGCATATGTAACCTGAGGTACCACTGTATACAAATACAGTTATACCTCAGGTTGAAGTAGCTTCAGGATGAGTATTTTTGGGTTGTGCTCCGCGGCGACCCGGAAGTAACGGAGCGCGTTACTTCCGGGTTTCGCCACTCGCGCATGCGCAGGCAGTCAAAATGACGCATGCACGGAAGTAGTGAATCGTGACCTGCACACGTGCAGACGTGGGTTGCATTCGCTTCAGGATGCGAACGGGGCTCTGGAACAGATGCCGTTTACATCCAGAGGTACCACTGTATTCTTATAAATAAATAAGTCAACATTGTCTGGTCTATCCACCCCTCGTTGCCACAGAGGCGTCTCTCCTCGTCTTTTTCTCTCGACAGTCCTGTATGTGTCTCAGCTCTTCCATGGAGGCCAGGGACCACAGCCGATGGCAGGGCATCCCATAATAATGCAGCAGAATATTTTCTTTGCTTCTGCCCTGACTCTGTTGCTCACTTGCTCATCTCTGGGGCTGTTTAGCCAAAGCCAAGATTCCTTCCTGCGTATTTCTTTGCTCCTGCCTGAAATGCAGAACCTTTGCTCATTAAAAATGTTCAGGGCTACCCAGGGAAATCCTGCTAATTTTATGGGGATTCTTTTCCCCCCCTTTCCCTCAAAACCCCTTACAGATGGACTCTGGCCAATCCACATTTGCCACAGGTTTTCCCTTTTATTGTTGTTTTAGGCCAAATTAAGTGAGGACTCACTTTGGGAAATACGCAGGGAGAGAGAACCGACTGGGCTCTGTAAGGTTCAGAATCCCAGTACTATCTTAGAATTCAAATTCTAAGCAAAATCTCAATGACACATGCTTTTTTATATATAAAAAGTTCAGAAGCCTTGAACTCTTGTTCAGGCAAGAAAGAACGTGGCCCTGCAGATCTCTTTATCTGGCCCTTGAGAGCCTCCCTAGACCCCACACCCTTCACCAATCCCTGATCTGCAACTTTCTTGATTTTTGACTGGGTGGTGTGAGTCCTTGAGCTGCGATCCTGCTTCTTGCTTGCCCGCGTGGAGAGAGAGAGAGATTTGAAATATTAAGCAGCAAATAAATAAATGTGTCTCTGTGTTTATAAATAAATCTGCATGGCCAAAATGTAGCCTGCCGTGCGAAAGGCAAGCATCGCATCCATTGTTCTGCCTGGCTCTGGCCGCTGTTGCAATGTGGCCCCAGAAAGCTTGCCAATGATGGAATGCGGCCCTCTGATTAAAATAAACACCCCATTCTGTAGTAAAGTATCAGCTAGGCCAATTTAATCCCTTTACACCTTGTTTTATTTGAAGCCCCTCAATCTTATCATGACCCATCACTTGTAATTTTGAATTCAGATTCTTTTCCCTTTCTTACTGTGTGTGCAGATAAGCAGAAACCATAATGGTTCACTGGGAAACTGTTGCCCTTAAGAAGCAATTCTATCTCTAGCATGGGGATTCTGGAAGATTTGCCTCAGTTGGCCCTCTGCAGATTTTCACGCAGAAATGAGACACCGTCAAGGAGATGAAGTGACTCCTCTGTGAAGAAGGGTTGCAGCATTTGGGACTTTTAGGTTCAGGGAAAAGGTGAATAAGAGGTGACTTCACAGAAGCTTAATAATAATAATAATAATAATAATAATAATAATAATAATAATAATTTATATCCCGCCCTCCCCAGCCGAAGCCGGGCTCAGAGCGGCTAACAACAGTAAAATATGTTGTTGTTTAGTCGTTTAGTCATGTCCGATTCTTCGTGACCCCATGGACCAGAGCACGCCAGGCACTCCTGTCTTCCACTGCCTCCTGCAGTTTGGTCAAACTCATGCTGGTAGAATCGAGAACACTGTCCAACCATCTCGTCCTCTGTCGTCCCCTTCTCCTTGTGCCCTCCATCTTTCCCAACATCAAGGTCTTTTCCAGGGAGTCTTCTCTTCTCATGAGGTGGCCAAAGTAGTGGAGCCTCAGCTTCAGGATCTGTCCTTCCAGTGAGCACTCAGGGCTAATTTCCTAAAGAATGGATGCGTTTGATCTTCTTACAGTCCATGGGACTCTCAAGAGTCTCCTCCAGCATCATAATTCAAAAGCATCAATTCTTCGGCGATCTGCCTTCTTTATGGTCCAGCTCTCACTTCCATACATCACTACCGGGAAAACCATGGCTTTAACTATATGGACCTTTGTTGGCAAGGTGATGTCTCTGTTTTTTAAGATGCTGTCTAGGTTTGCCATCGCCTTTCTCCCAAGGAGAAAGTAAAATATACAACATTCTAAAATCATTTCATTATAAAATCAATTCAAATCAGATTAAAATTATGCCTGGCGTGGAGGAAGTGGATAGAGAAAAGCTTTCCTCCCTCCTACCCCTAGAACTGGTGGTCATCCAATGAAGTGGGATGTTGGAAGATTCAGGACAGAAGAAAGGACAGCGCATCGTTAAACTGTGGAACTCCCTCCCACTGGAGGCAGTAATGGCCACCAACTTTGATGGCTCTAAAAGAGGATTCGACAAATTCATGGAGGAGGAGAAAAAGGCTACTGATGGCTGCTAGCCAGGATGGTTTTGCCCCCCCCTCCACAGTCCAATGCTTAGAGAATATTTATGTGCGTGGGGAGAGAAGGGAAAGGGACAAAGCAGCAAAAACCCCTCTGCACAGAGATGTTAGTTGCTCAGCCCTCCTGGACAATGGCCATCTCCACCTCTGCACAATGTCAGGCCGCGCCGCGATATTAAATTTTACCTTTTGCGAAAAACCTTGCAGCTTTTAATTGCGCACTCAGGCCCTGGGATTTCAGAAACTCCCTGCTCTGGTGGAGAAAAGATCATCTGGATCTCTGAAAGCTTGTGGGGGGAGAGAGACGTCACCTTAGTTACATTTTAAGCCCGCTTTGCCCTTTGCAGATCTCGGGGCGATGTCTGTGGAATGGCCCCCGTCGTCCCCCCGCACACTGTCCTCAGCAACAAAGCTGTGAGGTAGGCTGGGCCGAGCCATAGGTCACCGGAGTGAGCGTTGCGACTCAAATCCGCACCTTCTCCCTCCCCTCCCCCCCGCATCGGTGTAACGCACCGACTATGTCCCGGCGCAGAAGGGAGGCCTGCCAACGCTTAAGCCTCATGCCTGGGCCTGGCCTGGATTTCCCTCCAGCCCCGGATTTAAAATAGCTGAGATCTCGCTCTGGTTTATGTCCGTCTGCCATCAGCACTCCTCTCTCTGCAGAGGGACTTTGCGATCCCAGTCAAGACCTCTTCTCAGCCTCCCCACGGGGCAGCCTGCAAATCTCCTGCTGACAGCCCTTGAATTTATTCCTGCAGCTTTAAAAAAAGACAAGGGAGGCTGAGTCTGAAGTCACTCAAAGGTCATTTAGCCCAACGCCCTTGGAGGATGATTCTACTTACCTCTTGACCACACAACACACAGACACACTTCCATCTAGCGAGGCAAGCATGCCCAGAAATAATAATAATAATAATAATAATTAATTAAAAAATATATAAAATATCACTGAATTTTTTTTTGCTATGGCAACTCAAAATGGCTTACACTATTTTAAGCAAAAAGCAAACCAGCATTAAGAAAACAGTAAAAGACCTCTTTAAAAAACTAAAAAACCCATTGCCTTAAGATATTCCATCAAGATGTATAATGATGGCGCCAGGTGAGCCTCCCCAAGGAGAGCATTCCGCAGGAGGGGAGCCACCCCTGAAAAGGACCTGTTCTTGCGTTGTTCACATAACAACTTGGATCATGAGGAAAAACCCTATTTGGATGAGGTCCAGCTAGTCCAGGCATAGGCAGACTCGGCCCTCCAGATGTTTTGAGACATCATCCCTGACCACTGGTCCTGTTAGCTAGGAATGATGGGAGTTGTAGTCCCAAAACATCTGGAGGGCCGAGTTTGCCTATGCCTGAACTAGTCTCACAGTGGCCAGCCAGAAGAGGTAACTCAGCCGGCGGTACAGACAAGAGTGTCTCTGAGCTTTCGCTGAGTGTCTCCCCCCCCCCCCGCCTCATAGCAACCACAACCAGCCTTCAATTTGCTGGGATTTGTGGTGGCGTAGATCGGTTTGGGGTCACCGATCTAAGGCAGCTCTCCTTCGAACCTTGCCAGTTTTTGAATGCAGTTACCCTGTCAAACAATGTGCACACCAGGGGGAGGTGTTGTTTAAAAATGCCCCACATTATTGAAAATAAGGCATTATATCAGTGGAAATGGCTTGCAGAAATTGACCAGCTGAGACTGGAAGAAGAGGTCCTCAATCATGGGTTGTTTTCTTTTTGACTCGTGGAACCACCCATTTCATAATGAAGTCAAGATCCAAGTTCAGCTGGTGGAATTAGCTCAGTTCACAGAATCACAGAATTCTAGAGTTGGAAGGCACCCCAGGGGTCATCTAGTCCAACCCCCTGCAACTGATTTGCTTTTGAACCCTGTGAGATAGGTCATGCTGAGACTGTGGCCAAGGTCACCCACTGAGATTCATGGCTGAGTGGAGATTTGAACCCAAGTTTAACACTCTAACCACTACACCACAGCCGTATGTCCAATAATAACAGATTGAGGGTCACTGATGCCCATCATTCCTGCTATAAAACCAGACTAAGGATGCAGGGGAATTTTTTTAATTTTAAAAACAGAAATAATGTTATAATTTATTATCTATCTTTCACCCCAAGGTCCCAGTGTGGGCTACAATTTAACACACAACATAAAACAACAACAACTTGTCTTGAAAACACAAAGTGATGTGGAAAGGTTGGGAACTGGACGTGAGATTGGAAAAATGAGAAACCGAGAGCAGTCAAAATGGGCACTTTGTCCACCCTGAACTTCGGAGACGGGTGGACTGGAAGTACGTTAGACATGGGGTGGTATTCTGTGTTTTCTTCCCTTGGTTATAACACTAGTGTTAAGCCCACAATTGGAGGGTCTTGGACTAGGCATGTTCCCATATGCCTCCCCCCAACCAGTGAGTCAGAAGGGCTTTATGCATATGCAATCGGGAAAGATTTGCAAAGAAACTTTTATGAGCGATCAGGGGGACGACTTTCCCTGCACATTTGGCGGTCTAGCTTTGTGGGAAAAGCAGAGGGGGGGTGGGGAAGGCTTTTTGATGCAGGTGTCTCTCCCCACACTTCGTCGACTGCCCCAAATTGCCCATCCGAGCAACCGCCGGACCCTCTGAGACTCCCCAGCCGCACTCCCGGCCCCGGTTTGATCAACAAACAAGAACCCTGGTAACCAAGATGAAAATTAAGACCAGGTGAAACCTCAAAGGGGGTGGCTGATGAGGCCAGCTTGTTGTGTAAGCAAAGCCCTGGACAGCTCCCTGCCTAAATCTCCTCCGCTCCATCCCAGATCTCTCTGCCCTGTGGCTGGCTGGCCCTGCTGCCTGATGATGGCGATGAAGAGCGAGGGGGAAGCATGAGCCATTGAGACGGAAAAACATGTTTGCCGGAACAAAGCGCTGGTGCACACTTGTTTTGTTCTGAACAAACCTCCCTTCCACTGGGTGTCAGAGCCCAACAACTGCAAGGTGCATGAATGCTCTAGGATAGTAATTTCCAAGCATTTGGGGGACACCCCCTTTGGTTCCATAAACTCATCTCCAGTGCCACCTACTCTGCCCTATCAAAAGTATTATTTAGAATAGTGACTTCCATGACCCACTAAACCAGAGCTTTCCAAACGTTCATGTTGGGGACACACTTTTTTTTAGACGTGCATCATTTTGTGACATAGTAATTCAGTTTTACAGTTGTACCTCAGGTTACATATGCTTCAGGTTACATACGCTTCAGGTTACAGACTCCGCTAACCCAGAAATAGTACCTCAGGTTAAGAACTTTGCTTCAGGATGAGAACAGAAATCGTGCTCTGGCAGCACGGCAGCAGCAGGAGGCCCCATTAGCTAAAGTGGTGCTTCAGGTTAAAAACAGTTTCAGGTTAAGAACGGACCTCTGGAATGAATTAAGTACTTAACCTGAGGTACCACTGTACCAGCAAACAGGAGGTTAAACTAACCCCTTTCCAGCCCCGGGAGGAGCGTTTGTGTGACACACCTACACACTGCAGCCGACACACTAATGTGTCTTGACACAGTTTGGAAAGCGCTGCACTA
This sequence comes from Podarcis raffonei, assembly GCF_027172205.1. NCBI lineage: Eukaryota > Metazoa > Chordata > Lepidosauria > Squamata > Lacertidae > Podarcis > Podarcis raffonei. The sequence continues at coordinate 15,410,057 of NC_070616.1, forward strand.
AGCAGTAACGGATCAGTTGCATGTTTACTCAAATTCCAGCTAAAACTGTTGAGTTTAATGAATGGAGGGACTTGATGTAGAAATTGCAGGAAACATATTTTTATGCATTCTTGAGGGAAACATAAAGGTAAAGGGAATTTATAGCATGAAATAGTTCTATATAGGTAAAGGGACCCCTGACCATTAGGTCCAGTCATGGCTGACTCCGGGGTTGCGGCGCTCATCTCGCTTTATTGGCCGAGGGAGCCGGCATATAGCTTCCGGGTCATGTTCTATATAACTACTCACCAAAGGTGCACAAATCTTCACCTTCCGCAAATATATGCTCAGTAATTAAAAGAGAATCAATAGCAATATTACCAATAATTGGCTAACCTGTGACGACACTGAATTGTATATACGAACAAACATGACCGAAGGAAATAGCTTTGAAATAAGAGTGTTGAAGCTTTAAATACGAAGCAAGGCAGGTGTTTCACTAGAGGCTGTAGCCTGGTCATTCAGAAATAAGGGATCAAGACCCACCTCCAGTGCCCCCTCTGCCACCTCCTTGCTTCTTAGCACCCCTCCCAGGTAATCCCACTGTCCCCCAAGGAGAGATGCTTTCTCCTTTGGGAAACATTGATCTAGCCCATGGGGAAACAGGTGTGTGCGTGTACTGCTGCTTGTTTCTTTCCTGATTGATCATAGAATCACAGAATTGGAGTCATCAGCAGGGTCTTTGACCCTCTGCAATGATGCCTTCCTGGTTCATCTTGTGGCCGGGCTGGGTGGAAGAAGGGCTGTCGCTCAGTGGCAGAGGAACGCAGGGTCATGCCCCAGCAGCAGCAGCACCCCACTGAAATCCAGGAGCACTGATGAGATGGAGCCACATTGACCCAAAGATTTGACTTGACGGAGGGCGGCGGCAGAAGCTCTTGTTCAAAACCATGATGGCTGCCTTGCATGCAGACTGCTTCTGGGAAACCGCAAGCACTCCCGCCCCCTTGTGATTTCCAACAACTATAGCCATGCCTATAGCCTATAGCCATGGAGGCAGAGCCCAGTCCTTGTGACTAGTAGCCGTTGATTGCTTTGCTATCCTCCACGAATCTGCCCATTCTCCCTTTCAGGCCATCCAGGCTGGTGGTCCTAGTCTGAGAGCCCCCTGGCTGTTCATTGCACTGAATCAAACTTGCTTTGGTGCACGTGCACCGTTGGTGAACGGCCTCGGCGTGCGAGCCAGCGAGCCTCCTGCAGTTTTTGTGCCCAGGGTTTGAGACGTCAGGTGGCTGTTGGCCCCCAAGTGGAGCTTGGGTTGGAGCCCCTCTGCTTGCAGCGACGAGAAAGGAGAAAGGCGACGCGATGTTTTGTTTCTTAATGTTCTGTTCTCGGCTGTCTCCATGCAACGTACGCGGTGAGCTGATTGCTTATTGTATCATTGTATCCTGTTTACAGTCCAAAGCTGGAAAGGGGCTTAGGAATTGTGCTATTTTAAAACACACACACACACACACACACACACACACACACACACACACACACTTTAATCTTATTTATATACTAGCAAAGAAATGACCATCATTCTGTCTGGAGGACAAAAAGGCTGCAATCTCCTTGATTAACCTTCAGGGAGCCTGCTCTGGACTGCCTGTTTGCAACGCGGGAGAATCCTGCAATATGTTTTGAATGCTGACAGCCTTCCAAGTTTCTATTCGACAAGAGGTCAGGAACAGGATCCCACCAGCTTTCTTCTCCCCCTGCCCTCCCTGCCAGAAAGGGCACTTGTAAGAAGTTTGTAACTAAGAAGTAGTGCATCAAGTTTTTCTTCCTCCCTCTCAACCCCTTTTCCTTTTGTGTCATGTCCTTCATTCAGATTGTCAGCCTGAGGGCATGGACCCTCTTATTATTCACCACCCTGAGACACCCCAGGAGCCATTTTTTTTTTGGCTGAAAAGCAAGGCTTTAAAAAAACGCTTTAAATAAAACAAAACATTTAAATAAAAGTAGGGGAAGTAAGTTTCGAGGAAAGGGGTCAGTTAATCCTCCACATATGTTCAAATTAATTGCATGGCTCCTGTGAGGGTTCAGCTACTGGCAGCCCCTGTGCTCAATCCGGCCTCTTAGGAAGATAGCCTGGCCCCTTCTGTTTTTATATCCTACCTCCACTGACAGAGGCAACCCCAACTGCTGGGAATAGCAACTGGGGAGAGTTACTATTGCAACCTGGGTCTTACTTGCCGGCTTTCCACTGGGTCATGAGGTTGAGATGAGGACAAGGTGGGCTTCCTTTGCCCTGATCTGGCTTCTGGGCTCTTCTGATTGTCAGCTGCTACTTCAGATGCAAAGGCTGTGGCCTTGAGATTTGCAGGCTGGATCTGGGGCCCCCAACCCACTCCCAGTTCCTTCTCAAAAGCGTTCGCCCATCAACATATTGTGCTGGATGGGGTCCTCTCTCTCCCTGCCTCCCAATTATTTGGAGACGGCGCAATCCAAAACCACACTGGCTGAGCCCCGCTATTAAAAATGGGAAAGGTATCCCTCAGCGAAAAGGAGAGGGTGTGAATTCTGGCAAGCGGGGGCAGCCTCGCGATACGGGCCAGGGAGGAATTTGAGGGACAAATAGCTAGAGACAGAAAACAAGGAACGTCTGAGGTGGGGAAGCCTGCCAAGGAAATGTTACAGAGCATGAAGGCGTAAGAGGAACACTCAGAGCTGACGGGAGATGTGGTGGAGGGGGTCCACATGCCCTGCACAAGCGGGGGGGGGCACACTTTGGTTAGGCTGCCCCGCTGGGTGGAGGCCTCAGAGAGGTGATGAAATCTGGACAATTAGCGCAAATTGAAAAGGGGTCCCAGGACATGCTTTCGGAGCCATGAGGGACGGCTCTCGTGAGTCATGGTGACCATGAAATCGGAACACTTCTGAATCGGATATTCAACATCTCCAGTGTTCGTCGAGGCAGCACAGCTGTGGGCTCAGGGATGCCAATGGTCCACTTTGTTGCTGGAGCTTGTCCCTGGTAGGAACATAGAAGTAGAGAAGGTCTTTTCTCCCCCAAATGTAGTCTCCTTAGGCTGTGTTCAAGATTTCTAGCCATTTGCAGAGCACAGGCTTTAGAATAAGGACAACGACAACAATTTTATTATTATTTCTATGTTGCCCATCTCACTGGGTCACCCCAGCCACACTGGGTGGCTCCGAACAGAATAATAAAAACACAATGAAATATCGAGCATTAAGAAGCTTCGCCTAGAGGAAGGTGCAGGGTCAGTCGCTGGTATTGAAACGGTAAAGAGGAGAAGGCTGTTACAGTGGTACCTCAGGTTACATACGCTTCAGGTTACACACTCCGCTAACCCAGAAATAGTGCTTCAGGTTAAGAACTTTGATTCAGGATAAGAATAGAAATTGTGCTCCAGCAGTGCGGCGGCAACAGGAGGCCCCATTAGCTAAAGTGGTGCTTTAGGTTAAGAACAGTTTCAGGTTATGAACGCACCTCCAGAACGAATTAAGTACTTAACCTGAGGTACCACTGTATACTAAAATGGCCACCGGCCACAAAGGCTATGATAGCCATGCTCTGCCTCGACAGTCAGAGACACAGATGTTTCGGAATACCAGTTGCTGGAAGGCACAGGAGGGGAGAGGGCTCTTGCGATCAGGTCCTCCGGGTGGTTTTTCCAGAGGAGGCATCTGGTTGGCCACTGTGAGAACAGGATTCTGGGATAGATGGGTCATGGGCTGGTCCATCAGGCTCTTGTGTGCTTATTGGTACAAGACGTACACATTTGGAGTGAAGTACTCCTTTAGCTCCTGCTAACCTAGCAGTTCAAAAGCATCTCAAAGTGCAAGTAGACAAATAGGTACCGGCGGGAAGGTAAATGGCGTTTCCGTACGCTGCTCTGGTTTGCCAGAAGCGGCTTAGTCATGCTGCCCACATGACCCGGAAGCTGTCTGCGGACAAACACCGGCTCCCTTGGCCAATAAAGCGAGATGAGCGCCGCAACCCCAGAGTCGGCCACAACTGGACCTAATGGTCAGGGGTCCCTTTACCTTTACTTCTTCAGCATGAGTTTGCCCAAACTGTGGGAGGCAGTGGAAGACAGGGGTGCCTGGCATGCTCTGGTCCATGGGGTCACGAAGAGTCGGACACGACTAAGCAACAACAACTCCTTCAGAGCTTTCCTATATAAATAAAGTTAATTATACAAAGGTTGTACTCTCTCTCACACACACATGAATGGCAAATTAGACAAGCTTGTGGAGGATGGTCTATAGCACCTAAATGAAGCCTCTAGATTCAGCAGCTGTTTATCTCTTTAATTCCAGTTGCATGGGGAGTTGGGAAACATATTGCCCTTCATGCCCTCTTTGTGGGCATCCTGGAGACATCTCATTGGGCAAGATGGGCTCCTGGGCTGTCCTTGCACACATCTCCCAACGCCTGCCTGCGTGTGTTGACAGACACAGCCAACCCTTTTCACTTTGACACCTCATTAACCGCCTAATCAGATTGCAAGTGTTGCTGGACCTGTCTTTGAGTCCCCTTTCCCTGTTTCAGGATGAGGACTGCCAGTTCCTCGCTGAGATCAAGCATGCTGTTAAAGCGACCACGAGCTTTTTGACCTCATCAGCCAATGCCAACAATGATCACCCCTGCTTAGATTTGCATTGGCCGTACCAGTGCACCAGATATTAACCCCCTTCTGTGTGTACCAAGTGCAAGATTTCTGCCCCACAGTCTCTGTGTGTAGGGTCAGATTGGTCCAGAGTCATCTGTGGCTCTCAGGGGGTGGGGCATCAAGCGGGAAGAATAATAGATTCATAAAACTTTGGAAGGGACCCCAAAGTTCATCTAGCCCAATCCCCTGTGAATCACAGCTGCAGAATCCATGATAGGTGGCCTTCCAAACTCTGTTTAAAAACCTCCAAGGGACAAGAGTTTACCACCTTTGGAGGCAATTGGTTGGATTGTTGAAAGGCTCTTGGCATTAGAAAGTTGTTCCTAATATTCAGTTAGAATTTCCTTCCTAGCCATCTAAATCTATTGGTTGGGGTCTTCTGGAGCAGCAGAAAACAAGATTGCTCCGTCATTGGTGGGACAGCCCTTCAAATGTTTGAAGATGGCTCTTTTGTCACCTCTCAGTCTCCTTTAGGCTAAACACGCCCCACTCCCTCAACCATTCCTCAAAAAGGCTTAGTTTCCAGAACCACCACCATCCTGATTGCCTTCCTCTGTGCATCTTCCTTGTCAATGTCCTTCTTAAACTGGGCTGCCCACAACTGGACACAGGACCAGGTGTGGTCTGACGCAGGCAGAAAACAGAGCAGGGCTATTACTTCCCTTGAGCAGGACACTAGACTTCTGTTGATGCAGCCTGGAAGAGCATTAGGGTTTTTTTGTTGCTGCACCACCCTGTTGACTTGTGCTAAGCTTGTGGCCTTTATTATAAAGATAATAAAGGGGCATTTTCTAAGCAACAAGATCCTATAAACATTTTAAAAATGCAAAAAGTGCCATTGGGTGTGGCAGCTAGTGACTTTACAAAGCCAAATAAAATCAGATTTTCTAAAGATATATGTAGTTTGTTTTACTGGATTAATATTTTCTGCTTTATATGTTGTCTGTTTCCAGAAATGCATTTTCAGAATCTTGGGGCAGAAAGGAAAATGTTTCTAATATGTGAGTCTCTGTGAGGATGTAGCCCACGAGAGGGAATGTGCGGCAACAATCGCGTGTAGCAGAAAATTTATATAGTACCTCTTCTACCTTCCATCAAACTTTTTTTTGTGTGCGCGCAGAAAGAAAGAGCGAACCCAAAATTCAGAGTATCAGGGTGCCTCTTAAGACGGTTGCAGCCATTTTGTTTGCTTGAAGTACACTCCTGTTTGCGCTCTGCTATTCCACAGCTAAAAGCTAGGGATATAATTTATCAGGGAACCTGTATGAGGAAATGGTTTTTAAATGAATAAAACAGAATTGGCTATGCCAAAAAATAATAAATTAAAATAAAGCCAGATTTTCTAGGAATGCTTGAGGCATAAGCCTGTCACCCCGACCTTGTTAAAAAAACACAGATCTCTAGCCCTGCCCCGTAAATTGTTTTGGGGATGGATTGAGTGGTGGGGAGGGTGCCCCCCCCCCGCCTCAGGGTGACACTGGGTGCTCCAGCGGCCTAATGTGTACATCGTCTTTGGCATGCATCAAAGTGCATTTGGATTTCAAAGAAACAATTTTGCTTTTTTAGGCTGGTCCACAATGCGTAAGAACTTTCAGTTCTGCTGGCCTGTGCAATGACTTGGGAGCAGGTGGTAGGTAGGGTTTGACATCACCTCTGGCTGCAGATTCGCCCTTTTGCAGATCAGCAACTGGCTACAAGCAGGAAACAGACGGGCGTCCATCAGGCAGGGGAGAGAGGTTCATTGTCAGCAGAACATGCCCCCACCCCCAGTCCTGGCAGTCTGGGATGTGACCCACACTCTGCTCCTGTGATCTGGGAAAGGGTGTGGGCCAGGGCAGGAGGCAGAACATCTGCTGAGGACACAAAACGCAAAAACAGCCCGTCAGGACCATATACTGACTATAGAACACCAAAGATACATTCTGCAAAGATCGTGTCATCTGAAAAACCAGCTCAGGATACACACAACACAGAGGTTTCCAGGGGAATGTAAGAAAGTCAGAAGGTCCCTGTTGGATCAGGCCAATGGCCTGTCCAGTCCAGCGTCCTGTTCTCACAGGGGCCAAACATGTAACTCTGTTGGAAAACCTGCAAGCAGGATTCAAGCACAAGAGCCCTCTCTCCTCCTGTGGCTTCTAGCAACCGGCACCCAGAAACTTTGCTGCCTTCAACTGGGGAGGCAGAGCACAGCCAAAATGGAATTGAGGTAGACTGCCTCTGGACCTGGAGGTTCTATATGAACATAAGAAGAGTCCTTCTGGATCAGGTCATAGGGAGGCCCACCTAGTCCAGTGTCCCGGCAGGTGGCATTTCATCTCTCTTTCTCTCCACCCCCTGCCACCATAATGCCTTGGCAGCCTGCTCCTCAGTACTGTGGTTAAGCTGTGATTCCTGCATCACAGGGGGGTGGACTGGATAACCTTTGGGGGTGCCTTCCAATTCTACAGCTTTACGAGTCTTATCATTCTAATATTTGCCCGGCCAAGGCTAATCTGCAGCAAACAAGCACCTCAGCGCCTGGGCCGCGTGCACCACATGCCAGGAATATCTTGCATGCTTTTGGAAGGACTTCAGCATTCAGCCACTTAAGAGATGCCTGTGAGTCAGGCCCGTCCTTTGCCAGAAACTGTCTTCTGCACAGGGCTGGCCAATGGGCCAAAAGCCACACAGAGCAGATTGGAAGATCCATAAGGACACGGTAAGCTGCCTTGCACCGAGTCATGCCCTTGGTCTATCTAGCTCAGGATCGCCTAGATTCTGACTGGCAGCAGCTCTCCAGGGTATCGGGCAGAGCGCCACAGAATTGTCAAGTCGGGAGGGACCCCGGGGTCATCTAGTCCAACCCCCTGCAATGCAGGAATTGCAGCTGCCAAATACCGGACAGACAGACATCCAACTTCTGATGGGTGTTGAAGGAGAGTCCACCACCTTCCAAGGGAGTCCGTTCCACTGCTGAACGGCTCTTCCCATCAGAAAGTTCTTCCTAATGTTTGTTTGGAACCTTCTTCCTTGTCATTTGAATCCATTGATTTGAGTCCTCTTCTCTGGAGCAGCAGAAAACAAGCTTGCTCCATCTTCCACATGGCAGCCCTTAAGTTAATCTAAAGTTGGCTATCAAGTCTCAGTCTCCTCTTTTCTAGGCTAAACACTTCGACTCCCTCAGCTCAGCTTCTAGACTCTTATTCATCTTGGCCACCCACCTCTGCTCACCTTCCAGCTAGTCAGTATCCTTAAACCGGGCTGCCCAGAACTGGACACGGTCCTCCATGTGGGATCTGACCAAGCCAGGATAGAGCGGTACTGTGACTTCCTCTGATCTGGACACTAGACTTCTGTTGATGCCGCCTAGAATTGCATTAGCTTTTTCTTTTTCTGCTGCCTCTACCTAGAGAAGGGATGCGGGTGGTGCTGAGGTCCAAACCACTGAGCCTAGGACTTGCCGATCAGAAGGTCGGCGGTTCAAATCCCCGCGACGGGGTGAGCTCCTGTTGCTCGGTCCCAGCTCCTGCCAACCTAGCAGTTTGAAAGCACATCAAAGTGCAAGTAGATAAATAGGTACCGTTCTGCCGGGAAGGTAAACAGCGTTTCCGTGCGCTGCTCTGGTTTCGCCAGAAGCGGCTTAGTCATGCTGGCCACATGACCTAGAAAACTGTCTGCGGACAAACGTCGGCTCCCTCGGCCTATAGAGCGAGATGAGTGCCGCAACCCCAGAGTCGTTCGCGACTGGAATTAACTGTCAGGGGTCCTTTAGTACCTAGAGAAGCAATGGATCGAACCTAGCACTTCCTTCATCTAAATCAGGTGTGAGGTGGCTGGAAACCACAAGAGGGGAGGGGGCTCATGTCTGGCTCCCTAGTTTCTCTGGTTGGTCCCTGTGAGCATAGGATGCCAGACTAGATGGGCCATTGACCTGATCCAGCAGGATTTTCTTATCTTCTTGGGTACAGTGGCTTAAGCCTGGAGAAAGCCACCAGTCACTGATTGGAGGGATATCTGCAGAAGGGCGAGGTGGTCCGATGTAGAGATGGTACCGGACTGTACCATGTGTGTGTATGGTTGTGTGTGTGTGTGTGCTGCTTCTGAAGGCTCCCCAGTGTGAAAATGCTCGGGTGTCCACAAGTAAAGTTGACACAGTAAAGTTGCCATTGGTGGAAATGATTAACATAGGCTCACTAGTTTCAAGGAGTAGAACAACCCATTTTCTACAAATCAAAACCAGCATGCCATGGGGGGGGACAGCCTGTTCCTTGATTTGTTCATTTTCTACTTAAAAAATGCAAGGAGCATCTCACACCTGTTGCCTGAAATGGTACCAGCTGCCCTACCATCATTGTGCAATTTCATGGGCTTCCATAAGCCAAGTTGCTGAGTGCCAACCTCAAAGCAGATCGATTCATTATATGGAATGAAGTAAGAGACTGAATGAAAGATGCTCCTTCATGTAACCAGTTTGCCTGCATGTCAGAGGAAAAACCCTCCCTCTATTTTAGCACTAGAAGGGAGCATTTCTCTGCGAAAGGAACATTCAAAAATATGACACCCCCCCTCCCCCAGGATGGGTTCATAATCTCAATTTCCCTCCCAGTTTCTCATTTTTCTGATCATACGTTCAATTTCACATTTCCATATCAGTTGGTGTGATTTTTCCCCCTTTAACAAAGTCTTAATGAAAATTCCATCAGCGTTTTAGTGCAAATCTCTTGCAAATTTACACATTTTGGGGGATCATGTTGCCTAATATGCACATTTCTGCACAGCAATTTTCCTTAAGATAGCTTGTTTCTGTGTTTTATTTTCATGAATAAATGCATTTGTTTTCACTTTCCATCTGAATATATCCATTATCGTACCCATTACTTGATAGAAGTGCATTGCAAAATTTGGAGAAATGCAAATTTTGAAGGGTGTTTCTGCATATTCATAAATTGCTTTGGAAACTGTGAGTTATGTAGGTTTAAATGCAAACTGAATTGAATTTCTCTCCCCTTGCTATGTCCCTGCTTCTGCAGTTTGAGGTGGCACAGTCCAAAACTCTACTACATAAAGGTAGCAACTAAAGCTGTCTTTGCCAGGGGTGGGGGGGAAATAACCAATGTTGGCATGCTTTTCTCCCTGACTCCTAAACATTTTGGCATGCAAGGAAAAAGGAAGATGCTTTCTCCATACAAGGAAAATGAGCCAATAACAGCTGCCCCTGGAATTCTGTCTATGCTCGGGAGAACAAAAATAATTCCACGAACCTCCTCTTCATTTGACATCAAACAAGTGTAAGGAGTTCACCCTGATATTCTTTTCCCCTTTCAAATGGGAAGAGAGACATTTTGCTGCAGATCAGAATCCTTAGCCTTTCATAAAAGCGCATTGCATTCCATCCTCCTCACAACTGCTCTCTAAGCGAGGCCGGGGCTAACCTGCCTTGATTGTAGATGGAGGGAGGGAAGTGGAAAGATTTTAAAGTACTGGAGGTCACTTGATTATTGTATTCACATATTAATGGAGAGAGAGAGGTCACATCTTGGTAACAGAGCACCGTCTCTTGCAAAAATTGAATGCTGGAAGATTCAGGGCAGATGAAAAAAGTCCTTCTGCACGTAGTGCATAGTTAACTTGTGGAACTCTCTCCCACAGGAGGCAGTGATAGCCCCCAACTGAACCGGCTTTGAAAGAGGATTAGACAAATTCATGGAGGAGGAGAGGGCTATTGATGGATACTAGCCACATCCTGGAGGCAGTATGCCTCTGAATACCAGTGGCTACCAGCCACAATGGCTACGCTCTGCTTCCATGGCTGGAGGCAGCAACACTTTTGACTTCCAGAAGAGAGTGCTCTTCTGCTCAGGTCCTGCTTGCTGGTTTCCCACTGGGGCGGCCATTGTGAGGAAAGGATGCTGGCCATTGGCCGGATCCAGCAGGCTCTTCTCGTTTTTCTTAAGGTCCCAGGTTAAATATTTGGCACCTGTAACCCTGGAGAGTTGCTGTCAGTCAGGGCTGACAAGGGGGAAATCATTGCTGTGCCCTCCCTGATGCTGTTGAGCTCCAGCCTGCATCCTTTTCTGGAGCCCGACAACATCTGGAAGGAGCCACCTTGGCGATCTATGCAGGCAGCTTCCTGCATTCCTCCGAGGATCTGAACCTCAGACGTGGCACCCCACCGCTTTCAAGGGCGCAGGAACGCAGCCTTCCTCCTCTCGATGTGTGTTTGTTGGGGTCCAACATTCTCTGCGAGTCATTGCCTGGAGAGGAAAATGAGAAATTGTTCTACAAGCGGATTATGGAAAGAGAGAGAGAAAAAGAGTGTTCCTCTTGTTCGTTCAAAATCTGCAATTTGTTAACTACAAGTGCCCTCATGTCACTGCCTTAAGTGAGCAAGTAAACAGCTGTTGCCTGTTCATTTTTTCCAAATGATGCATGAGGTCATTGGCCTCTGGCATCTCCCCCCACCCCCCACCCCCTGCTCCCAGCCCCACCTACACAGATCTCTAGGGCATGGTGACCGTGCCCTCAGGTTTTACAGCAGGGGTTTGCCCCACATCTCAATAAAGACAATTGTGTTGGTTTGGAGCTGTAGTAACTCCCCCAAAACCCTACAGCTCCTGGGATAATAAGTGCACTCCTGCACATTTCTGTGATCCCATTTTATGGCAGTGTTTGAATCATAGAATCGTGGCATTGGAAGAGAACCCCAAGGTTCATGTAGTCTACCCCCTGCAATGTAGGAATCACAGCTCAAGAATCCATGGCAGATGGTCCATTCAACCTAAGTTTTAAAAACCTCCAATGAAACAGAAAGTAGCTATGATTCCTGCATTGCAGGGGACCAACTAGACAATTCTGTGTTTCTACGCTCTAGCCCTGAGCCTCCTCACCTCCCTTGAAAGATGTAGCCTGTGGAGGCTTTAACAGTGCCTGATGGGTTATAATAGGCAAACAAAGGCAAAGAGCAAACGTTGTTGAGCTGAAGGCCTTTCGCTTCTTTCTTTCACACTCAGGATAAATTTGGCGCCTTCCCACAGTCCGTGGTGAATCAGCCTCCCATTAATTTTAACGGACTTTTAAAATGGAATATATTGTTTTGAGGAAGAAGGAACAAGCGCCGTTACCTGTCCCAAGAAAGTACAGGACAATCTGTGCATTCGAACCAAACTGATGACAGAACACCCCCCGCCCCCCCAACCCCGTGGTTTTGCGTAGGTGTGCCTTGCGGACGGTGGTGGCTCCCTTCCACATCCCCGTCCTTCCTGGAGGATTCAGTGAAAGAAAGAAGAAGAAGAAAAAGAAGCGGGGGAGTTCGTTGTGTTTTGGGCTTGGCCCAAAGGACTACTCCACCGTTCCTGCTTGGTGGCTGGCCTTGTTTTCTATTTATACAGCTCAGACGTGTCTGCTCTTCATGATAATTTTCTGAACCGGGTCCAGCTTGGCGTTTGCAAAACTTCACAGTCCTCGCTAGAACAGGCCCTTCTCCCATCCCGTATAGATAACGGGGCTCTCCTTCTTCCTTCTTGCAGCTTTGGGCTTGCTCCAAAAGTCCATGGAATGGTTGCTCGCCATTTTCTTTCTGGATTTCCAGCTCTGAGCTCTGGGTTTCTGGCTGGGCTGCCGTGGAAGAGCTCTTGCGCTCCTATTCCACAGAGGTTGTGCGTGTGTCTTCCTGCCTTTCTCACGCAGTCTCTGCTCCTAATTAAACGCACGCTCGGAACAAGTTCAGGATCCTTCGCCGTTAACAGTTTTCCAGCTGGGCGGGTTGGATCTGGGCTGGAATCAGGACTGGGTTTTGGATCCCAGAAGAAGAAAGAAGCGCTTAAGAGAATCAGAGCGTGTTGTGTAGACGGGCGGTGTGGTGTCATTGTGAAGCGCCCTGAGATCTTTTGATGAAGGGCAGTATAGAAATATAATAAATAAGTAGTAAAATAAATTAATATTAGTAATAATAATAATTAATTTATTATTTGTACCCCACCCATCTGGCTGGGTTTCCCCAGCCACTCTGGGCAGCTTCCAACAAAGACCAAAAATACACTAAAATGTCACACATTAAAAACTTCCTTGAACCTTCAGATGTCTTCTAAATGTCGGGGAGTTGTTTATCTCTTTGACATCTTATGAGAGGATGTTCCACAGGGCGGGTGCCACTACTGAGAAGGTCCTCTGCCTGGTTCCCTGTAGCCTTGCTTCTCGCAATGAGGGAACCGCCAGAAGGCCCTCGGCGCTGGACCTCATCATCCGGGCAGAACGATGGGGGTGGAGACACTCCTTCAGGTATACTGGGCCGAGGCCGTTTAGGGCTTGAAAGGTCAGCACCAACACTTTGAATTGTGCTCGGAAATATACTGGGAGTCAAATAAAATGGAGTTATAAGGGGGGGGGAACACCCTAATGATGTCACATTTGAACAGAAGTAGAAATTGGCAGTCAATGAATGGGCCAGCAAGTTTGAATTGATATATACCTGTTGAAGTGTCTCCTTGATGAGCAAGGTTTTCTGGTTCAATGATGGAGTTTTGGGGAGGCCTGTCTCCTTCCGTCTGGTCTCCTGACTCTGGGTCTTCATCAGAAGAAGAGGCATCCTGGCTTAGGTCAGGATCCGGCTTAACTGTGCCCTCCAACTGTGCTACAACTCTCAAACATATGGAGAGCACCAGGTTGCTGAAGGCTGCTCTAGATATCCCACTTGATTTCTCCAGCTGTTCCAGATGTTTGGAACGGCCTCCCCTGAACGTTCTCTTCACTTCCTCCTCCTCCTTTTTCCTTTACGAAAAGCAATTACAAAAACATCTTGTTTCCTCCTTGGCCTTCATCATTTTTTGTCTTTTTGCAGCAAAACACACTTTTCCTCTTTTTTTTTTTGTCCTGGTCTCTGACGAACACCCTCTGCCTTCTCTCTCCTGCCCTCAGGACCCTTTCCCCAGATTTTAAGCCTCAATGGAAAGGAGGAATTGACAAAACTGTCAGCTTCGGTTTCTCTGGATTTCTCAATTTCCCACTCGTCAGTTGAGTTTGCCGCATTTCCACATCAGTTCCCCATTTTCTTCTTGTTTTTCTAAAAGACTCCTCATGTAACTTTGTAGCATTTTGGAACACATTATTCCTAACTTACAATTTATTTTTTCCATGAAATTTCCTTTTATATTTTTAGGACTCACCTTATTTTTGTGACTTTTTATACTGTTCATAACATTGTATGTAATGTTGTAACCAACCTAGGGGCCTTAGGGTGAAGCGCAGGTAAATAATAATAATAATAATAATAATAATAATAATAATAATAATAATAATATACACATTTTTGCAAGTTGTTTCCCCTAATACAATGCATTGCATGTTATTTTCATGAATATGTCAATTTTAATGAAATCTTTCCACAAATGCATACTTTTTAATAAGCATTATTTAGTTGGAAATGTGTATTGCAAAATGTGCATTGGAAAAAGGACAAGCTTCAAAAGATAGCCACCTCTCACTCCACCTCAGCGGGAGACAGGGTGATGGGGCATGCCTGACTCCTACTTGGTGGCATTACTGCTGCTTCCTGGGAGATAATAGGGAGAGGGATGAGGTGTCAGTGAGATCATCACAGGCTGATTTAAATAAATAAATTTACAAACAGATGTGGAAACATGGAGCTGAAAAATGAGAAATCAGAATGGACAGATTTGCCCATCCTTTGCAACCCATTGCCTTCTACAAGATGCAATAGTCACGGACTCAGATGGCCAAGGATGATGATGATGATGATGATGATGATGATGATGATGATGATGATAATAATAATAATAATAATGTATTTATACCCCGACAGATAGATGTTTATTTCCTTGACATCTGACGGGAGGGCGTTTCGCAGGGTGGGCGCTACTACCGAGAAGGCCCTCTGCCTGGTTCCCTGTAACCTCACTTCTCGCAGTGAGGGAACTGCCATAAGGCCCTCGGAGCTGGACCTCAGTCTCCAGGCTGAACGATGGGGGTGGAGACGCTCCTTTAGGTATATCCTTCAGGTATATATGTGCAACATGGGTATTCCTTTATATAATCCACAAGTATATTTCGCAAAGATTAGCATGATCTTTCGGGTATTTAAGTTTCTCCCTTAGAAGAAGTCAGATGCCACTATCAGATTTAATAAAACAGAGGTTGGATGGGCACCTGTCAGGGATGCTGTGGTTCCTGCATTGAACTAGATAACCCTTCCAACTCTACTCTTCCCCTTCACCTGAAAGTGACAGGTTTGCCTACTCTTAAGTCCATGTCTCTGGGGGACCACCCCATGGCATTCCGGAGCCAGGACAGATTCGGCGGCTGACACCGTACCCCTCTTCGTGCCGGCGCATGCATGTGCGAGTGTGTGGTCTTCTCCAGTTGCCTTCCAACCGCTGTGTGTGGCAGGGGAGTGAGAGAGACCTGTGTGGCTCTTAATCGGCTATGACGGCAGTTTCGTAGCCCTCGCCGGTACAGGATAAGCCCCAGGGACGTGACCAGTGTGTACTTCCTGACAAGCAGGCAGCAGGCAGGCCGCGCAAACCCGCGTCGCGGCCTGCGGGGTTTCCTGCCGCACAGATGTCTCCAATTGACGACAACTTGTGGCGAGGTAATGGGAGGTGAGCGCAGACTCCGGCTCCCGTCCAGCCTTCGAGAGACACCTTGGAAGCACCGGTTGGAGGAGTCACGCGCAGGAGCAACGGAAAAGGCCTGGTCCTCGCTGCCAGCTTTCTGTCCATTCCAACACGCTGAACCATTTAGAGCTAATTTCACGCTAACTCCTCTAATCAAAAACATCTTCGTTTCCTTTTGAGAAAAAAGAGAGACCGGGGGGCAGGGGCGGGGAGGAGCGATATATTTCATAGGGGCTTCCATCTCAATGTAGGGAAAAGAAACACCCTGGAAACGGTCCATATCCCCATGGAACCTTTGGGCCAAGGCAGAGTGTGGCTACTTCCTGCGAGACATTACATCACTTCCTGCATGGCCACTCTAGAATAAGAACATTTCTTTGTGCTCCTGGAATGACTGAGACGTGCTCAAAGAGTGGTTGAGGCTCCAGCCTGCAGTCGGAGGGCTCAGGGTTGATTGGGGTGAGCTCACTCAAGGGGTCCTTCCTTAATGTCAGGCGCCCACCCCTGCCAAATTATTAATTATTTCCAGAATGTAAAAATTAAAGGTTTCCTGAGGCAATGGGTGTCTGAAGAATCCCCCCCCCCGGTACCTAATCACAAGAAGAAATCTCTGAACATCTGGATGAGAAGGAAAACATCGTCTCACTAACACAAAGCAAACACGGTGCTCAGGCGGCTGGCGCAGAGCATATTCTACGACAGCCCTTCGGTGTAGTCCACACCCACACGTTGAGTAGTGTGGTGTTAATTCAGAGGTGTGGGAACTGCATAGCTTACGCAAGAACCCTGCACGGGGGCGACCTGTCCCTCTTGCTGCCCCTGCTGAAGCCCCACTTACAGGGGTCGAACGATTGCGGATTCCTGGGAGATTTTGTGGGGCTCTCATGAGATCTCACTGGAACCCAGAAGCTATTGCAGCCGCTTCTTTGGAGGTGGCAGTGTGTATCTGGAGAAGGGCACCCATGGAGGCTCCTCTTGGATTCCACCGCCTGAGCCAGCAGCCTCAGCCTGCCTGATGGATGAGCTGGCCTTGACCCTGCATTGTTATCCATTCCCATACCCTAGGTAGGCCTGAGTGTGCGGCTCCATCTTGCCTCTTCTGCATGTCAGAGGCCTTGCCAGAGAGACAATAACTTAACAGCAACCCTCCAAGGTAGTCCACTCAGATATGGGGTTGGTGCACAATGTGAGCAGCGGTCGCAGCCTCTAGTAGAACCTATACAGTGGTACCTCGCAAGACGAATGCCTCGCAAGACGGAAAACTCGCAAGAAGAAAGAGTTTTCCGTTTTTCGAGGTGCTTCGCCAGACGAATTTCCCTATGGGCTTGCTTCGCAAGAAGAAAGCCCATAGGGAAATCTCTGGGGACCTCTTTTAAAATGCTGGCGGTCGGGAGCAAAGACTTTCGCCCACCGCCGGCCTTCAGAAGAGGTCCTGGACCTCTTCTGAAGGCCGGCGGGGGGCAAAAGTCTTTGCTCCCCCCTGCCTGCCTTCCCGGGACAGCGGAGACTTCTCCGCTGTCCCGGGTGATCTTAAAATGCTGGCGGGCGGCAGCGAAGCCTTCGTTGCCGACCCCCAGCATTTTAAAAGCCCCCGGGACAGCAGAGACTTCTCCGCTGTCCGGGGCGATCTTAAAATGCTGGCTGGCAGCAGCGAAGCTTTCGCTGCCGCCTGCCAGCATTTTAAAATCGCCCCGGGACAGCGGAGGCTTCGCTGCCGCCCGCCAGCATTTTAAAATCGCCCCGGACAGCGGAGAAGTCTCCGCTGTCCCGGGGGCTTTTAAAATGCTGGCGGTCGGCAGCAAAGCCCTCCTGTCCCCGGAGCTTGCGGGGCGGGAGGTGGGGAGAAGGGCTTTTCTTCCCACCGCCAGCCTTCAGAACAGCCTTCTGAAGGCTGGCGGTGGGAAGAAAAGCCCTTGTCCCCCCCCCAGCCTTCAGAAGAGGTCAGGGGACAGACTGTCCCCGGACCTGGTCTGAAGGCGGTTTCCATAGGAACGCATTGATTGATTTTCAATGCATTCCTATGGGAAACCGTGCTTCGCAAGACAAAAAACTCGCAAGAAGAAAAAACTCGTGGAACGAATTAATTTCGTCTTGCGAGGTACCACTGTATTGTTCTCTTTTGCCAACCAAAGCTAGCCTCCATTTCTTTTAAAAGTCAGTTTCTAAAGGAACATGATTTTCTGGCACAGTTGATTACTTGTACAGTGTCCTCTTAAGGCCAGGCCTTTTCCGCCCTTCTCTCCAGCTAGGAGAAACTTCTGTGGTGCAGGTCTGTGTTAAGAGCCCAGACAAGGAGCCATGTATAACCTTCTCCAGGGGGCAGGTCCTGATAAGTCTTTTGCCTCAAAAGCAACAGAGTGCCTCACAGCCCCTTCAAGACCAACAAACTCGCCAAAACCACACCAAAACAACTTCACGGAGGAGGAGGTTATTGGTGGAAGCCACAAGCTATCATGGCAACTTTCTATCTCCACCGTCGGAGGAAGGAAGTGCCTCTGAACATGACATCAGCAATGAGGAGAGTTGCTGCTGCTGCACTCAGGTCCTGCATCTGGTGGGCCACTGTGAGAACAGGATGCTGGAGTAGACCCCAGGCGTCCCCTAGTCCAGCCCCGTGCAATGCAGGGAATCACAGCGGAAGAGGTCCTGACAGATAGCCATCCAATCCCCCCATTAAACAACCCCCAGTGAAGGGGAGTCTACCACCTTCCTAGGGTCAGCTGTTGATCCACCAGCCAAGCTGTCATTTCTTTAACCAATTTATTACAGCATCAGCTTTCATGGACTAGATGGATGATGTGTTTGCTTTCTTCATCAGATGCTTGAAATGTTGAGCTGATTGCTAGGGGGCAGGGAGCCAGCCGGAGCTCAGGAACAAAAATCATTTGGGGAGAAAGCATTCTTAAGTGGTGAAGTTGAAATTGTTTCTGATTGTCCAAATGGGGGCATGATAGAATCGAGGAATGGAGTGTCTCTCTGTGTGAGGGAACATGAGGCACGCAAAGATAAAACACACATGCCAGATATTTTGGGAGAGTCAAAGTATGCATAGGTGGAGAACTAGGGAGATGGGGGCTGGGCCACACACCAACGAGACCCCGCCAAGAACCAAAGAAATCTTTCCCCCAGCCTATTGTGGCTCAAAACATCTTTTAGGGATGTTTTCCTCACATGGAAATGGTTAAGTCCAAGCGCTCACACATGGATGTTTCCCAGCAAAATTTCCGCACATTCCTCTCCAAATAAATCCAGAGCTTCTGCCAAGTTGGACATCTTCCTCAGTGGGACTATTTTGGTGTCCTGGAGCAGGGGACAGAATCTGCGGCAGCCATTGGGGAGGCACCAGCGTGTCAGCATGGTATTCTGAAACCAGGCGTGCAGTTCCTCGAAGCGGACGGGATCTCCATGATCCCAAAATTGCTGCAGGAAGCCAAGAGGGAGACGATTTCGCAGGCTGATTGTCGATTCTGGCCAGGCGACCGAAAGCACCGTCTTGGCATTTTTGTGGGTTTGTGTACGTGTCCATTTTCCCCACACAGCAAACAATATTGGCGGTTGTTCACCAATGCTTCACAGATCCATGGCATGGGCTGCACGCTTGATCAGGTCTGGCTATGCCATCACGTGAGGGCAAGCGAGGGCAAAATAAACCAGGCAAGGTGAAGAAACCACCATTCTGTTGCTGCCTAAACAACAAAGGTGGCCAAACCATTTTAAAGCGAGGGGTTTCTCTGTACAGTGGTACCTCTGGTTGCGAACGGGATCCATTCCAGAGGCCCATTCTCAACATGAAAAGAGCGCAACCTGCAGTGGTGCACCTGCGCATGCGCTGGTTGCGATTCGCCGCTTCTGCACATGCGCGTGATGTCATTTTGTGCTTCTGCGCATGCATGAGCGGCGAAACCCAGAAGTAACCCTTTCCGGTACTTCCATGTCACTGCAGGATATAACCTGAAAGAACGTAACATGAAGCGGACGTAACATGAGGTATGACTGTATTAAGGGCCAGCCAAATGAGGAGTGTGGACCATAATTTCCCCTCATGGTGGGATTAGATAAAGGAGGAGGAAAATGCTATCAGTGGCTACTAGCCATGATGGTGATGCTGTGTCTTCACAGTTGGAGGCCAGTGCCTGGAAACTGCAGGAAGGGAGAGTGCTCTTGTGCTTGAATCCTGCTTAAGGGTTTCATATAAGCATCTGATGAAAACAAGATGCTGGACTAGATGGGCCATTGGTTGGCTTCATCCAACAGGGCTCTTCATGGGTTCTTGTGACCAAGGGGGAGCCAAATCTAACCTTTCTTGCGAGAGAATCCCACAACCTGGGAACAGCCACAGAAAAGGTTCGCTCTCTGGTCACCCCCAGCTGTGGCTCTGATGTTGATGAGACCAGGAGAAGGTGCTTCTCTGAGGATCTTGGCACCCAGGCAGGTCTGTATATGAAGATGTGATCTTTCAGGCAGCTTCATAAGTCTTCACCTGCACTTTGAATTGTGCCTGGAAATGGACCAGAAGCGGCAACTGATCATCCTGGAAAGCCTGAAGATCTACCAAGGTCAAGCAAGGTGAATTTTTTCATTTGACATAAAGTTGTGTTCGTTTTCAATATTGCAAGCTCTCCATTCCATGTGCTGGGAAAGGAAAAGGCCCCCTCGCTCGCTCTGAGACCACGATTGCGTCAGTAGACGTCGCCCACCCTTGCGTTGCCGCAGAAAGCGCGACGAGGAGACACTGCCAGATGTTCTCCGGCAGTAAATCCATGTTAACGGAGTCACAACAGGCCACTGGCGTTTGGCAGATGTCTTTGGAGCACCCCAAAACGAGGCAAGATGTGGCTTTTTAGAGGAAGATTGGGTTTTGTGGAGGGAGCCTGGAGGTTGTCATATGGGATGGCAGTAGCTAAAAAGGGGGGAAATTTAAAAAAAAATGTTTGCATCTGATTCTCCAAGATTCTGGTTGGCAATGAAATGACTGATTCCAACGGAACCAGAGGTGTTTATGCCTCTTTCCAACCCATAGAAAGCAGGGTGGGAATATAAGAAGAGCCTGCTGGATCAGGCCAGTGGCCCATCTAGTCCAGCATCCTGTTCTCACAGTGGCCAACCAGGTACCTGTGGGAAGCCCACAAGCAGGAGCTGAGCTCAAGAGCCCTTTCCCTTCATGGGGCTTCCAGCAACTGGAATTACGGCCCCCGACTGTGGAGGCACAGCATAGATATCATGGCTGCTAGCCATCAATAGCCTTCTCCTCCATGAGTGTGTCTATCTACTCTGCTTTCAAAGCCACCCAAGTTAGTGGCCATCACTGCCTCCGGTGGGAGGGAGTTCCATAGTTTAACTCTGCCTTGTCCTGAATCTCCCATCATTCAGCTTCATTGGATGTTATGTGCATCTTAGTGTTATGTGAGGGACGTGGGTGGCGCTGTGGGTAAACCACAGAGCCTAGGACTTGCTGATCCGAAGGTCGGCGGTTCAAATCCCCGCGACAGGGTGAGCTCCCATTGCTCAGTCCCTGCTCCTACCAACCTCGCAGTTTGAAAGCACGTCAAAATGCAAGTAGATAAATAGGTACCGCTCCAGCGGGAAGGTAAACGGCGTTTCTGTGCGCTGCTTTGGTTCTCCAGAAGCGGCTTAGTCATGCTGGCCACATGACCCGGAAGCTGTACGCTGGCTCCCTCGGCCAATAAAGTAAGATGAGCGCCGCAACCCCAGAGTCGGCCACGACTGGACCTAATGGTCAGGGGTCCCTTTACCTTTTAGTGTTATGTGAGAGGGATGTCTCGATACTCAACTTTTCTCTAAACAGAAAACCCCCAAACGCTGCAACCTTTGTTTATGGGGGCATCTCTCCATCTCCTTGATCATTGCAACACACCCCTCATTATTATTATTGTATAATTTTAGAAGGGGGCCATGACTGTGACTCTCTGGAAGCAACCCTGCACTTTTGAATCTGCCCCATCCTACTGCCCTTTAAGTGCTGGTTATGCAGAGGTAAATGAGCAGTGCTGGACATTAAACATCATCATCATCATCATCATCATCATTATTAATGATGATAAATTGCCCTTCATCTGAAGATCTTGGGGCGGTTCACGAGATAAAAATACAGGATAAAAGCACAAAATAAATAGTTAAAATGAAAGCAACTGCAGGCCCCTCTCAGCTTCCCCAACCAGCCGTCTCTGAGGCCCGTTCTCGTGTTTTACTTCCAAGCGGGCAAGGGTGACTCTAGAAAGAGGAGGGGGTGGGGGAGATGAAGCAAACCTCAAAGCAGCTTACAACAATCCGGTTGAAGTGAGGACAGCATTAGCTTGGCTTGGCCATGTAGGGCCTTGACACTCAAAGAGGCACCAGGGTCGCTCGCACCCCACAACCTAGCTCCAGGGCTGATAAAAACAACCCGGAGCAGGATTGATAGAGTGGCAACGGAAGAATGTAAGCACACGGATGTGCCGGGGATTTAAGGGACGGTGCGCAGGCATGTTTTGAGAGCCATCTTTTTCTATAAAGGGAAAAGGGAGACGGCTCACAAATTAGCCAGCTGGGACTTGGGGGGAGAATGCCGTACATTCCTCAGGGCCCGGGGCAGGGGGATGCCACTTCTAAAGTGTCAGTCAACCCTGATTCCAGGAACAGAGATGGAGTGGACATCGGCCATCTGTAAGGAAGGGACAGCTCTCCAGGGGATTTCCATCAGCGCCACCATTCCTGTGGCTGTTTGCCACTGGGAGTTATTTTAGAGTTGGGAAAAGGGCAACCTGAATATTCAAGGGAATAGAGGGGCTCCCTGATGTGGAAAGGTTGCAACCTGTTGCCTTTCAGCTAGAGCTGCTATCTTTCAAGCATGTGATTGGGCACTCCAATGTCTTCTTCTGGAGTGACCTGTTCTGTTTTACACTGTACCTCAATTCCCTAAAAACTGAAGCACCCTTTGTGCTTTCAATGTGCAGCTTTGGAGTGTGCAAAACAACAACTCCTCCTCGCTCTTCCTGCACACCTTCTCCAGAGGGACCCTGGGAGCCCATCCTCACCTCCTTTCACTCCAATTGGCACAAAGGGTGTGAATACTGTGTCCAATTCTGGGCGCCACAGAAGGATGCTGACAAGCTGGAAGGTGTGCAGGGCAAGGGCAACCAAGATGATCAAGGGTCTGGAAACCAAGCCTTATGAGGAACAGTTGAAGGAGCTGGGCATGTTCAGCCTGGAGAAGGAGAGACAGAGAGAAGATACGATAGCCATCTTTGAATATCTCAAGGGCTGGCACATGGAAGATGGAGCAAGCTTATTTCCTCCTGCTCTTGAGGGTAGGACTTGAACCAATGGCTTCAAGTTACAAGAAAGGAGATTCTGACTAAACATCAGGAAGAACTTTCTGACAGTAAGAGCCCTTTGACAGTGGAACAGACTCCTTGGGAGGTTGTGGACTCTCCTTCCTTGGAGGTTTTTAAGCAGAGGTTGGATGGCTCTCTGTCATGGATGCTTTAGCTGAGATTCCTGCATTGCAGGGGGTTGGACTAGATGACCCTTGGGGTCTCTTCCAACTCTACAGTTCTTTGATTCTATTATTCTATGATTTCTCCATCGCTGAAGAGCTCCTCTTTCAGTGGCTCTAAGATACTGGAGAGAGGAACCCTCAGCAGAAATAGAAAGGAATCTTTAACCCCAGACCACTAGCCCACCTTCCAGGGGTATGGGTAACCTCAGGCTAAATGTGTCCCTCTCAGCTTTCCTGTCTGACCCTCAGGAATCTCCCTAGGCCACACACACTCTCCCAAGCCACTCCACTCCCTGGGTCTGCTCTGCATCATGTGCCTCAGGTGAGTTCACCTGGCTGCATTGTGCTTTTCAACAGGGATCACGCCTCTTGCCTGCCTGGATGGAGCGAGGGGTACGCGTGGAAACCTCAAACTTTCGCATGGCTGGAACGCACCCTGTGGTTCAAAGGCAAGAGATGCACCCATTGGCCAACCCCTTTTGGCCCCTGCCCACCACAGCCATAAGGAACACAGCACACACCCATCTTACTGTACTGCAGTCTCTCGTTCTCTCCCCCCGGATAACTGCCCCAGAATGTCGTTCAGCTGTGGGAGCATGAAAGGGCTCGCTCTCATGCTTGAGTGTTGATTAGGCATGTGGCGAAGGAATGCAATGTGGAAAATTGGCCCGGAGTAAGGTGGGGGAGAGAAAGAGTTTCCAGCAACTGCCCCATCTGGGAATCACAGGGCAAGTCATCCACATACACAACCCAAGCTTTCATCTGAGCCTTCATTGCTGCCTGTTCCTCCAAAGTTGGCTCTCTAAGCCCACTCCCAAGTTATCTGCTGGTGCAGAAGCCCTCTTCCAGGGTGCATGGTGATGGCTTGGGTACTCTTCGTACCTTTCCTCCCTGGGGATCCTGGTTACACTGGACTGTTAGGAACATCCTGCCTGTTGCATAGGAGGAATGGTAGTGATTGCGAGCTTTCTCCAGAGCCATGCCAAGGAAATGCTCAGGCAACCCCTGCTGGAGACTCGGGACAGATTTAAAAATGTCCTCCTTCATGTAGTGCCTAAACTACAGAACTTGCTTGTGCAAGAGGCAATGGTGGCCACCAACCTGGATGGCTTCAGGGCAGGATTGGACAAATTCATGGTGGAAAGGACTGTCAATGGCTACTAGCCACGATGGCTGTGTTTGCCTCCATGTTCGGAGGCAGCAAAGCTTCTGAAATTCAGTTGGTGGAAATGCAGGAGGTGAGAACGTTGCTCTCATGTTCGGATCCTGCTCTCTGGTTTCCCACAATGGGTGTCTGGTTGGCCACAGTGAGAACAGGATGATGGACTCGATGAGCCACTGGCTTGATGCAGCAGGTTGACTTATGTCAACCTTAAGAAAACATTCATCTTATCTGTGTGGGAGAGGCTCACCTGAAGGCAAGAAGGTGGGGGCTGCTGAAAAGGCGATTCCTTCCCCTCCCCTGTCCTCTTCATTCACTGTGAAGAGAACCAGTGAGACCACCCTGTGCACCTGCTTCCTTTGGGTGTAGGGTGAACATCCTGGTTTCTGCAGGACCTGTCCCTTGGGTCCCTCAGATACCAGCAGGACCCACCTCACCACAAGGGGAAGGCTCCCATGAGTCCTGGTTCAGTTCAAACCAGGGGTGGATCTACATAAAAAAAAAAGCGATTCAGTTAAAAGCATGGTAAACTTCATACAGGGAAATCCCACTGGTGAAAGAAATCCTCTCATCAGACTGTTTTTCAACATGGCGCCGAGGTAAGACGCGCTTACCGGTGCTCTTCGGATTTCTTTTAATCTTCTTTTAATCCTTTATATTTTATCTTAACTGACCCAGTCAGTCTTTGAAGCATTTTATAATTGCTGCAGCTACATGCTATGGCAACTTTCTGAGAGATTTGGCCCTGCTCTAGATTGCTGCAGACTGCTCCTTGTTTCTCTCTTATCAACGGGCCGGCCTCGGCTGCTAAAAGAGAAGAGAACGCCATTATCCTAATTGGAGAGAGGGCTTAAGAGGAAGACGCTGTGTGGTGTTTAAATCCTGGATAAGTCATCGTTTGTGCCCAGGCTGCTGTCATAGAGGGTTGAGAGAGGCCAGTGGAGCCAGGACATTTGGCACCCTACCCCCTAGACATCTTGAGGCTGTCACATTTCAATACTTCCCCTTGTGAAAAGCTTCTGCAGACTGGGTCCGAGGTGTCCACGAAAGACTGATGTTGTAAGTGGATTTTACCGCAGTGGAGAGGAAAACTTCACTATTATTATCCATCCAAGGAGCTTTCACCCACGGTGCCATCTTCTGGTGGTCTTAACTATCTTATTTGTGTGTCAAATGTTATGTTATTTTAAGAATCGTATAATCCTTGGCCTGAGGAAAGTATGGGTCAGAACAAACGCTTGAGAGACTTTGACGAGCCCCTATCATCCCCTAAACCAAAACTATCAAGGTTGGTGCCACACTGGAATAGAAGAGGGAGTGACAATGCTGAGCATTGCTTTGCGGTGGAAACCCAAAATCGCTTCCTACCTCTAATTGATTTAGAAGCCACTCCAACTCTGACGACTCAAAATTTTTCAAAAGTAAAGCCTGTAAAGGAGAATACGAAAGAAAAACTCTCAACACAGTATGATGGTTTAACATCTGATATGGGGGAGTTCCCCAGCTGTGAGCAGTTACACTTAGTAATTAAGACCCTTCACTGTATCTTTAAAAGGCTGGATGAGGTATCTTCACAATTATCCAATATCCTGCTGAAAGTCGAAAAACTTGAATCAACAACACAATCTTCAGTTTGTGAGGTCAAAAACTTATTGCCTCACCCCAATTCAGATAAAAGAAAGGAGACTAAAATTAAATATATCTTAAATTCCCAATTGAATAATCAGATATTAACTCTGCAACCCAGGAAAAGTTGCCTTTCTGTCAGGTCGGAAATAGGAAGATGGTCATCGCTAGAAGGGGCTAAAGACTGTTTAAGCAAACTTTTAAAAATTAAGAAACACCAGATTGACCTATATGCGGTGATGCCCCTGTTCCGACAGACCAACTTCTTGAAGGTGATACTTGCATTCCACTCTGAAAAGATACCATCTATTATTGTTAGGCGGAAAACGCTTTTGTCCATGGCCGATATCATAGCAACGAGGGTTTTTGCAGATAGCAAGATCAAACCCCTTCTAAACAGGTGCCCTGGCGGTGAGGACATTAGGACAAGAGACTCTGCCTTACTTCAAAATACTGTCAGGCCCCACTGCGATGATTCCGCAGCGTGCCATTCTCGACCAATCTCGATACCCTCTCAAACTGCCATACATGAGGACGGAAACCTGCAGACTGCCCTTGATGAAAGGGAACTTATTGATTCGTTCAGAGCCCTCCCTCCGAAAGAACAGTCGGTGATGATGCAAAGATTTGACACGCTTAAATCGCAGCTTTTGCAAGTCCAACACAGAGGGGAGGGGTGGGCCAAAATTCTTGCAAAAATCTTTGATGCAATTAATGCCACGGGCCAGATACCTAGATCATGGAAGGAGTCCATCATAATTCCTATATATAAAAAAGAACCACCAGAGGACCCAGGAAACTATCGTAATATCAGTTTATTATCAATCATCGGAAAAATCTATACTCGCTTCCTGCTAACCAGACTAACCCAATGGGCCGAAGATTCCAATCTGATAGGCCATGAACAGGCCGGGTTTAGACCAAATCGTGCTTCTATCGACCATGCAATAATTCTATATCATTTGGCGCGGAAGTATTCTTCCCCCACTCATGGTCTTCTATGTGCCGCTTTTATAGACCTGAAGGCGGCTTTTGACAGTATCTCTAAAGAGCTGCTATGGGAAAAATTGGCAAAGTGGGGCATAGAGAAAAGGCTGTTGTGGCTTATGATCAAATTACATGAAGGGACGGCCGCTAGGGTGAGGTTAACACCTGAGGGCGATCTCACAAACTCTGTACCAATAAATAAGGGGGTACGACAAGGGTGCATCCTTGCCCCCTATCTCTTTAACCTCTATATTAGTGACATGAGAACTCCCCTAGTTGAGGCCCAAACCACCATTCACGCACCCAGGTTTGCAGACTATCGCTGCCCTTTACTATTGTACGCTGACGATGTGGTGATCCTCTCATATTCAAGAATCGGTTTGAGGAGGGCCTTTAAGATCTTCGCGTTATATTGCCAAACAAATTTACTTACTATTAACCATTCCAAATCTAAAGTCCTAATTTTTTCCAGGAGTCGTAAATTGTATAGGTGGGAACTCGAGAAGAAGCCAATTGAACAAGTCTACAAATTTCAATATCTAGGAATTTACTTCCAGCATAATATGGGATGGAAAGCGCATATCACATACTTACAAAATAAGGGCAAAGCCCTTATCTACGCTCTATTACGCTTTTTCTTTACAGAGGGGGCTATGCATGTTCCATCTGCCTTAAAAGTTTATAGTGCAAAAGTGGTTGCAACTATGGCCTATGTGGTCCCTTTATGGGGCACTTTTGTAAACCTCATGCCTCTGGTGACATTGCAAAATCTTTTTCTCAGACGCCTTTTGAAACTACCCTCCTGTGTAAGCAACTCGGCTATTCACTTAGAACTTAAGACCCCCTCCTTAGAGATCCTGATGTGGAGACATGCCTTTAATTACTGGCTGTCCCTTTGGCATAAATTGCCCAATTACCATCTTATTCAGTGCCTTTGGAGAGATGAATTTACCAGCCCATGGGCAACAAAAATCCATTCCAAATTGTTGTCTTATGGAATCTCAAGGTCATCAAACAAAGATTGGAGGAGGTTGATTTGCAACAAAATCTTACTACAGGTGGAGGTACATGTTCCCTGATAAATCAGGGCATTACATTTATGTCCCAGATACCTCGATATCTGTCTACCTTATCGGTTGCATCGCATAGATTCGCTTTTGTTAGAGCCAGATTTAATGTGTTCCCCTCAAATGTGCTGAGCAATAGATTTTCTAACGGTAAAACCTCTGTTTTATGCGCATGTGACAACAAATCAATAGAATCCCTTTATCATATCTTGTTTAATTGTCCTTTATATATTGTTCCCCGATCAAGGATTCTGAGTTCAATCATTTTGGAAACTGTTGCTAAACCACCTGAATTACATCTAGCCTATCTACTCCAGGACATTGACTCTTATAGAACATTACAGGTTGCCAGATTCCTGAATTCAGTTCTTTCATATAAAAGACTTCATGGAATGCTGCATGACTATTAAAAATCTAGTAAACTCTATCCACCATCTTTATATTCAAGGCCACAATATGGTACATCTAGAGATTGTATGTAACGTGAAGGAGATTATGCGTTGAAATATTTTAGTTGATATTTTAGAATGTAAAATGCTAATTTATTTTCTTGATTGGTTTTACCTTGTGGGCTTATAGCCGAATAAAGTATTATCTATCTATCTATCCCACTGGTGAAAGACTGGACTCCACAGCACCATCTGGTGTCACAGTGTTATAATGCACATAAAGCACTTCATCTTTATGAATGTAGCTGAGTCCCAGCAAGTGAAGGGAGGAGCCAAGAAGGCCACAAGTGTCTTTGTGGGGGGAAGGAGTACCTAAGAACATCAGAAAATACAATAATCTGCAATTCCTGGCCTTAGGCATGCACTGGAAAGGGATTATCTACTAAATTCTACTCTTCCCCAAATGTTCTAACACTGTTCTCAGTTAGGGTGCAGGGGAAGGTATCAAAATATGTATATAGATGCATAAAAATCTCTTATTTATGTATATTTATATGTATAGAGAGGCGTACATAAAAGTACAGTGGTGCCTCGCAAGACAAAATTAATTCGTTCTGCGAGTTTTTTCGTCTTGCGAATTTTTCGTCTTGCGAAGCACGGTCAAGTCGCAACTGCACCTCTTCAAGCGGTTTTAAGAAAAAGGAAACAAACTTGCAAGACGTTTTCGTCTTGCGAAGCAAGCCCGTAGGGAAATTCGTCTTGCGAAGCAACTCAAAAAACGAAAAACTCTTTCGTCTTGCGAGTTTTTCGTCTTCCGAGGCATTCGTCTTGCGAGGTACTACTGTATATAAAACATGTACACAACATATACATATTTGTAAAATATTTCTAAAACTCAACTTTTAAGTACAATACTGCACTTTGTCATCTCGCATTTTTAGATATCAAGTGCGCTTTTGGGATCCTTTTCAGCATTCTCCCTCTCTCATTCCAATGGCTACAGGGTGCCCACATGAGCTGGACTCTAGCTTCATGCCGCATGTGCGCAGATCCTGCTTGTTGGCCACTGTGAGAACAGGATGCTGCCCATTGGGCACTTCCTAGGTTCCTTTGATGGTGGACTAGTTGGGCCAGTTTTGTCCTGACCCAACAGGCTCTTCTTAGGTTCCTATGGAATCTGCAGAAGGGGAGAGGGACCCTGTGCTCAGGTCCTACTTGAAGGTTTCTGCAGGCATCTGGGTGGCCACCGGGAGAACAGGATGCTGGACTAGGTGGGGCATTGACCCATTGC
Source organism: Podarcis raffonei (assembly GCF_027172205.1). NCBI lineage: Eukaryota > Metazoa > Chordata > Lepidosauria > Squamata > Lacertidae > Podarcis > Podarcis raffonei. The sequence continues at coordinate 15,439,348 of NC_070616.1, forward strand.
AATGCAGGAACATACAGCTGCCCCATAGGAGGATTGAACCTGCAACCTTGGCATTATCAGCACCACCGTGCTTCAGTGGTGGGAAGCTGAGATGTCCTTCTGGCCTGACTCTCCCCTCTCTTTCTCTCAGGCAGGGTTTGGCTAAGAGGCAAGGATCCTGCAAAACCTGCCAGCTGCGTCCCCACTTCTGCCTCATGCAAGGAAGGCCAGGGTGGAAGCGGGGAGGAGAGAAAGGGCCTGGGGAAGAATGGAGCTCAGCAGAGAAGAATGTGTGCTGGGTCCCTGGAGGCCATTGTGTGTGTATTGCTGCCCCACGGAGCGAGGTAGAGGAATGTCTGCTGCGCTTGGGAGACAGCCTTCGTACGGCTGTCCTTGGAGACTTCCTTGCCCCCAGGCAAATACCAGAACAACTCGCACAACATCACATGCAGACGTTTTCTGGACTGGCACAGAGTTCCTCTCCCAGGCCAGCGTCTCGGCGAGTTCCCCCGAGGCTTGCTTCTCCTCCTCGCCCTGCCAAAGGCCCTGATTCATCTCCTCCGTCCTGTCAGCTTGGGAAGAACAGAGTCAGAGCCCCGCCGGATGAGGCCAAAGGCTGGTCCTTGACCCGGGCCTGATTTCCAAGAGGAGTTGGCCAAATGCCTCTGGGAAGCTCTCAAGCAGGAGGCCAAAGCGACAGCCCTGCTCCCAGAGCTGCCCTCCAGCGACTCAAAGGTAGACTGCTGCTGAACGCAGATGCTCCATTTCTAACTGTCGTGGATAATGGCCCAGCTGGATGACACCAAAGGTCCATCTAGCCTAGCATACTGTCTCCAATAGTGGTCAGTACAGATGCCACTGCACAACCTAACCAACAGGCCTTGAAATCCTTCCCTCTTTGAAAGATACGTTACAATAAAGTGATTCATCTGCCAGTTTACTCCATCAAGCCTCCCGAACTGCTTCCATCCCAGCTGGTTGTTACGATAACTGTAACTTTAAAGAATTGTTGTCTGAGCTTGCTTTTTTCCTCTGCCCTCCTCATCTCTTTTTCCTTTTGTGCTATGTTTTCAGTTCTTGTAAGCCCAGGGACAGGACCCCTCTTCTTTCTTCTTCTTCCATTCACCTTTAAACCAGCCAGCATGGCCTGTGTTCAGGGATGACAGCAACTGTAGTTCACATCCAAAGGGCACCATCTTGGTTATTGCTGAATTAGCATATGCAAAAAGGTAAAGGTACCCCTGCCCGTACGGGCCAGTCGTGTCCGACTCTAGGGTTGTGCGCCTATCTCACTTAAGAGGCCGGGGGCCAGCACTGTCCGGAGACACTTCCGGGTCATGTGGCCAGCGTGGCGAAGCTGCTCTGGCGAGCCAGTACCAGCGCAGCACACAGAAACGCCGTTTACCTTCCCGCTATAAAGCGGTACCTATTTATCTACTTGTACTTAGGGGTGCTTTCGAACTGCTAGGTGGGCAGGAGCTGGGACCGAAAGACGGGAGCTCACCCCGCCGCAAGGATTCGAACCGCTGACCAGACGATTGGCAAGTCCTAGGCACTGAGGTTTTACCCAGTAAACTGAGGTTTTACCCGCGTCCCAGCATATGCGAATCCATCCCAAATTTGTGCGTTCCCCATCGCTTCTTTATATACCTAGCAACACCCCTGCACCTGAGGAGCCATGAAAACCCTGTGAATAATCCTGTTGTGGTCCATACGACAACCCTGCGAGGCAAAGTGCTGTTATTATCCCCAGGTTGCAGATGTTGAATACTGAGGCCAAGAGAGGGGACTTGCCTCTGGCTACTGAGTGAGTTGACAGCAGAGACAAAATCTGAACCAGGGAGACAGCTTGATTTGTAAACTGGGTCTTTTAACCACCAGTGCCACAGCTTCGCTTGAGAAGCAGGGCTTGTGGATGTGGTGAGAACTGTTTCCTTTTAAAACCCAACCACAAATTGCATCCCCAAGGAAGTGGGGATGAGAGAAAGTGCTCCTTCACACAGCTCTGCCTAGTTAAGACTCTGGAATCCGCTCCCGCAAGAGGCAGCAATGGCCACCAACTTGGATGGCTTTAAAGAGGGTCAGACGACTCATCTTTGGAGGAAAAGGCTGCAAACTCCCTTCAGGGTGAAGCTTCCCATTGGGGCATCTGAGGGGGGGGGGCAAAGTGAGAGCATCATGCTGGTTCGAGGTGGGCTCCCTTTGGTCTCACCCAGCAGCCAGGCCCTTTGGATGCTCTGCACTTCCTGATCTCAAAAAGTCGCATGTGGGTTAGACAAATTCATGGAGAATAAAGCTGTCACTGCCACTAGCCAGGATGACTACGTCTCTCTCCACAGCTGGAGGCAGTTGCTGGCATCCATCTGAGGAGAGAAACAATGGGGGGGCGGGGTGAAGTCAAGCCGCTGCGTTAGCAGCACCAAAGTGATCTCCCTGGAGCGCAAGCCTGGGCAGTGTGTATGGAGGTCTTGGGCTGCCTAGAGGACAAGACTCCCCTCTTGGCTTTGCTGATGTGATCCTAAGCAGAACAATATCAGCTTGGCTGAGGGAGTTGCAAGAAGGAGTGCCATCCCATTGTCTAAGGGACTCCAGATTTGCATAGGGTTTACTCCTGAGCCTTTTCTTCTCCCGAATATATGCTGCAAGCTAGCAGAGGTTAAGGACCAGAGTTTTCCTTCTGTTGCACTAACACCTTGCTTTTGGGCTTCCCCAAAGAGGCATCTGGTTGGCCATTGTGAAACAAGGATGCTGGACTAGATAGGCCCCCCTTTTGACCTGATTCAACAGGACTCTCTTCTTATGGAACCTCCAGCTCCAGGGGCAGTCTACCTGGATTCCCTATAATGGCTGTGTGCTCTGTCTCCCCAGTTGAAGGCAGCAGTGCTACTGAATACCAGTTGCTAGAAGCTGCAGGAGGGGAGAGGGCTCTTATCCTCGAATCCTGCTTGTGGGTTTCCCTTTGGGGCATCTGGTTGGCCACTGCGAGGACAGGCTGCTGGACTAAATAGGTCCTTTGCCTGACCCAGAGAGCCAGTGTGGTGTAGTGGTTAAGAGCGGTAGACTCGTAATCTGGTGAACCAGGTTCGCTTCCCTGCTCCTCCACATGCAGCTGCTGGGTGACCTTGGGCCAGTCACACTTCTCTGAAGTCTCTCAGCCTCACTCACCTCACAGAGTGTTTGTTGTGGGGGAGGAAGGGAAAGGAGAATGTTAGCCGCTTTGAGACTCCTTTGGGTAGTGATAAAGCGGGATATCAAATCCAAACTACTACTACTACTACTACTACTACTACTACTACTCTTCTTCTTCTTCTTCTTCTTCTTCTTCTTCTTCTTCTTCTTCTTCTTCTTCTTCTTCTTCTTCTTCTTCTTCTTCGTTCTTATTTTCTAGGTTCTTGGGGTCATTTGGCCATTGCAAGAACTGGGCTAGATGGGCTTCCTTCTTTAGCCAGATCCAACAGGACTGTTCTTAGGTTCTCATGGAACCCCCAGGTCCAGAGATAGTCTATCTAAATTTCTAGGTTCTTAGGATCATTTGGTCAATGTGAGAGCAGGATGCTGGATCTGCCTGATCCAGCTATAGCATTCTTCCTCTGCCTTTATTCCTTTTCTTTTTTAAAAAAAGAAAAAGGCATGGGCAAGGCATCTTCAGTCCTTAATTTGACCCTCCCTTCCTGCTCAGATTGAAGATGAGGCTTTGGATATTTTGAAAGTGTTGTCTGCTGTGAAGTTGGGGGGGGGGGAGAGAGCAGAGGGGGCGGGGCAAGGGGCGGGGCAGCCTCATACCTTCCATGTTACTTCATTCATTCCTGCCTCCATTAAGAATTGTGTTTATTTCTCTGGGAGACTTTTGGCCCCGGCGCAAAGTTCCTTTTCGCACAGCGAGCGAGCGAGACGGCAGCCAAGCAGCGGGGAGCCACCCCCCCACCCCACCCACAGGAATGCGGCTCCTTTGACAAGGCTGGCTGGCCGGGACTAGACGGGGAGTGCACCTGCCAGGATCCGAGCCCTCCTGCCTCCTCCTCCTCCTCTGAGAAAGGCATCCATGCACAGGAAAAGCTGGGTAGAAACGTGGGAAAGCAACAGAAAAGGGCTGGATCCGGAGCAGAAAGAATGCAGGGAAGCAGCAAGCACCTTTGGGATTGGAAGGGAAAAACCCAAACCCCTAAATATGCTCTGCTTCCAGAGGATGTTGGACCTTGAGACTGACCCTTGCTGGTGCAGGAGGGCGAACCATGCCATGACAGATTGTAAATTGGGGTGGGGGCAACTGTGGTCCTTCAGATGTTGACAGGCTGCAATTGATGGGAGCTGGAGTTCATCAACATCTGGAGGGCTGCAGATGTCTCCCACCTTGACATCCTTGGCCAAAAAGGGCTCTGCACACACACACTTTTGGGGGGGGGCAACAGAATGAGCCACCCTTGGAAGAGCTGCTCTTCAATGGAAGAGCAGATCCATTGTTCTGATCCGGATCGCTTTTTGATCAACTTCTGGATAGAGAGCAGATGGGAAGATGGGAACGAGCTTTCCTTCTCCCTCTCTCATCACAGTGGAGCTGGCAGGCGTCCCATAAAGCTGTTGGAAGATTCAGGGCAGGTAAAAGGAAGTCCTCCTTCATACAGTGCTGTGGAACTGTGGAACTCACTTCCACAGGAGGCATTAATCAATGGCCACCAACCTGGATGGCTTTGGGAGAGGATGGGACAAATTCATGGAGGAGGAGAGGGCTACCAATGGCTACTAGCCACAATGGCTATGCTCTGCCTCCAGAGAGGAAGCAGAGCTTTTGAACACCAGTTGCTGGAAGCCACAGGAGGGGAGATGACTTTTGCACTCAGATCTTACCTTTCTGTTCCCCCAGCGGCATAACGGGGCAGGGCTGGGGGCTGTCACCTCAGGCACCCCCTACAACAGGCTCCTTCCTGTAGGTCAGAGCTGTGGGGAAGGAATCTGTGCCTGGGCCGGGCCTTTATGCCATGACGGCTCGATGCTGCCCTGTTGGAACAACACACTCTGATCAAGCCTGGCCTGGCAGTGGGGGACGAGGAAAGCAGAAGCAGCATCTTTGTGCCCCTCTTCTGCTTGGCTCCAGAGCGCAAGGGACTTCCTCGTGCAATGGCCCAGCACCACTGGGCTGCCCGGTCCACCTGCTCTGCCCTGGACAGCAGCAACTGATGCTACGCTGCTGCATTAAGGGCGTCTGGTTGGCCACTTTGAGAACAGGATGCTGCTGGACTAGATGGGCGAGCGGCCTGATCCTGCAGGCTCTCCTTCTGTACTTCTGTTGCCATGTTCTGCTCTGGAGGGCCACAGGTTCCTGCGATACCCTCCCCGCTCCATCCTGGGTCTCTGAGGAGCAGGTGGGAATCTGGAGAGGAGAAGCCCCCCTCTCTGCCTTTGCGCTGGGCTGGGATCCCACTTGGCAGAGCTCGCCCCTGTCAACCGGGAGCTGGCCGGGCCGCCACTCTCTCTGAGTCACCCTCCGTGTTTTGTCTGCCCCGATCCAGCCCGCCTGGAATCAATTAGCCTCCCATCTATCCGCACTGGCTCTTCGCTGAGGCCTGTTTGGTTGCGAAACGGACAAGCCAGCATCCCCACATTGCCGTCCCTTGGACCCTCTGCTTCCTGCGAGGGACGGGTGGTGGAGGGGAGCCCGGAGAGGCTCTGGACAGCTTGATTTGCATCTGTCCAGCGAGCTGAGCTGCACGCCCTGGAAGTATCAGTGGGGGACGGGACAGCCCCCGGCCCGGGCAGCAGGGACAAGACAAGACAGCGTGCTTAGAAAACATGAGTCCTGGCAGCGGTGGTTGGACAGGAAGCGGCGTAACCCCCCAGCCCTCATTAAGGCGGCTGCATTCCTCTAACTGGACCTCCAAACCACGGCCTCCTCCCCCAGCCCGCCTGTCCCTCTGCTGCTCTCAGGCGCCTGTCAGCACCCCCAATCTCAGCCTCTTTTGGTTCCTTATCATCCTGAACACAGGCACAGCCATAAGGGAAAGCGCTCCGTGACGGACTGCGTTGAGGCAAGGAAGCAGGGCTGGAAGGGTTGCCTATAGCCTGGGCTAGAGCATCTCTTTTGAATGCCTGGCCCTTGGCTGAAACCCAGGAGAGCTGCTGCCAGCCAGTGTGGACAATACTGGGGTAGATGGACCCGAGGGTCTGACTTGGCAGAAGCTGGCCTCCTAGGTTCCTATTTAAATCCTCCCTTTCCTCAGAAGCATGAGGTCCGGTGTCTTGGTTTTTGATGAAATGATTAAGCTCAGTTTTACAGCACATGCATTGAACAGCAGAAGGTGGCAGGTTTAATCCCCATCATCTCCAATTAGGGCTGGGAGAGAGACCCCTGCCTGAACACCCTGGAGGGTTTCTGCCAGTCAGTGTATGCAGCACTGGGACTGGCTCAGCTAAGGAGCTGCCTTTCTTCCTAATGAGAGGTTATTGCATTGGGTGCCCCCAACTCCTCCAGTGCTGAGAAGCTGGAGGAGGATGTGCTACTAAAATGAGTTAAGGAGAGGTGCTTAAGCCTTCCCTTTGTGGTTCCAGATGTTTTATGGACTAGCTGCAGCTACTCAGTGGTGAGAGAAAGGCTCTCTCTGCATTCTCAGAATCGCACTTCCCAATTACAAAGTCCTGTACTCCTGAGCCGAGAAAACAAGAGGGCTGAGCCCCCGATCCAATGAAGGCAGAACTGAGTCTGAAATCTGTGCACTCTTTGGGTCAGAGAGCGGAGACAGTGATGCAATTGATTGAAAAGGCACTCTTCACGTGCTCAGAGGTACCCTCTTCTCCATCATTACTGCACAACCCAAGAAGGAATGTGGGTCTCCTGCATTGGAGGGGTTGCAATAGATGGCCCTGGAGGATCCCCCCAACTCTATGATTCTATGATCTTCATTCAGTTTACACATTCGTCAATAAAAGGGTGAGAATATAGCAATGTTCTGGTGGATCAGAGCAAAGGCCCACCCTGCTTCTTACCACCAGTGTTCCTAGGACAATGTAGCATTTAGTTTTTACAGGCAGAATGTTGCTGCATAGGAGGCTGTTACTCAACGATCAAAGCTAATTGCTGCTACGAGTAGCTCAGTGCTTTGAGTTACCTGGGAGGAGAGTGAGCACTCAGGTCTCAGCAGAGCCCTCTTCAGGCCTTGAGAGGGATTGCAGTGTTTAGCCTCTGGACAGCCAAGACCCAGGAAGAAACCAGCCTGGGAAATGCAGTTTCTCTTCTTTCAGATGCAAACTGGTCTGATCTGCACCTCCCAGGCTAACATACAACATTCAGGTTTCACACTTCTCTGTCGTTTGTGAAATAAGAACATAAGAAGAGCCTTCTGGATCAGCCAGTGGCCCATTGAGCCCAGCATCCTCTTCTCACAATGGCCAACCAGATGCCTTTTCTGGGAAACCCACAAGCAGGAGTCAAGCAAAATAGCCCTCTCGCCTCCTGCAGTTCCCAGAAGCACTGCTGCCTCCCAACCATGGAGTCAGAGTCGACATGGTTAGTAGCCTTCAATAGCCCTCTCCTTCACGAATTTGTCTTATCCTCTTTTTGAAGCCACCCAAGTTGGCGGACATCACTGCCTCCTGTGGCAGTGAGTTCCGCAGTTTAACTCTGTGCTGCATGAATACAGGCTTACTTTTTTTCTGTCCTGACTCTCCCAACGTTCGGCGCGAGCTTTGTAAAAATCTGAAGTTGCTGGCAGGCCTATATATAGAATGACTTCTGCGGAATAGTAGAAAACCTTAGGAAAATAAGACAATTGTGATATGTTATGATGGAAAATGGAAAGTGTGTTGTATCAAATGTGTTGTGGACCCATGATGGGGTGACTGGAAGTCACTATAGAAATCATAGATTCAGGTGGATAGCCGTGTTAATCTGTCATAGTGATAATAAATAACAAGATGAAAGATGAAAAAATATTTTTAAATAATTCCAGTGGCACGTTAATGATCAACTAAAGCTTTCAAGGTATGAGCTTTCGTGTTCATACCTTGAAAGCTTATATTTAGCTGATCTTTAAGGTGCCACTGGAATTATTTAAAAAGATTTTTTCATCTTTCATCTTGTTATTTATTATAGAAATTATGTAAGAAGAAATTAAGTTAATTTTTGGCAAGGTGGATTATTCTTTTGATGACAGTTTGCTTTTTAATCTCAATAAAGCATTAAAAAGAATTAAAGAAAGAAAGAAAGAAAGAAACAGGGGGGTAAACTTTTCTTTCCCCGCTTTCCCCATGCAGTTCTATCTGTCGTGTTGCCAGACCTCAGCCCTCCAGCTTGTAAGCTCTGCTTTGCAGCCTGGTCTGCCCAGATTCCAGGGCTGAGCCCAGCGCTTGAGCTGTGACAACAGGCAGGCCTTTGATTCCTTTAACAAGCTGTGCCAGGCGGCAGGCCAGCTGAGCAGCTGCACGCCCAAAAGATCTTCCTTAATCCCAGATGCGTGGGCAAGCAGCACCCCACACAGACCTCCTTTTCTGCCTGGGTTGCCGTCTCAGTGAGGATTGCTGAGCAGAAGCCGTTTACCCCACCCCAACCCGTTTAAGGTGTATACCAGGAATACTCCAGCAAATTATACATGGAGAAAGTGAACATAGGAAGTATTTTTCTCCCTTTCTCTCATAATGCTAGAACTCATGGACAGAGGCGGTTTTAGGGTAGTGTGACTGGTGTGTGTGTGTTGCACTGGGCAAAGTGCTGCAGGAGGCACCAAAACAACATTGTAGGACTGAGCGCGAGAGGCTGGGGTGACGAATTTTAGCGTCACCCGGGGCGCTGCTGAAATTTGAGAGTCTTCCACCATCATGGACATCTAAAAAGAAAGTCCTCCTTTATGTAGCCAATCATTAAACTATGGAACTCCCTGCCACAGGAGGCAGTTATGGCCACCAACTTAGATGGCTTTCAAAGAGGATTAGACAAATTTGTGGAGGAGGAGAGGGCTATGGATGGCTATTGCTGGAGGCAGCAATTGCTTCTGAACACCAGTTGCTGGAAAACACAGGAGGGGAGAGGGCTCAGATCCTTCTAGTGGGTTTCCCATCAGGACATCTGGTTGGCCACTGTGAGAATAGGATGATGGGCCATGGGCATGATCCAGCAGGCTCTTTATACATTTTGATGTTTCTTTCGGTTTTAGGGTTCAGGGGAGTTGTGTCTAAGGTAGGGGTGGCTAACCTGTGGCCTTCTGGATAGGGCTGGACTCCATCTCCCATCATCCAGGCCCATTGGTTGCTCTGGAGGGGCCCAGATTTTTACCCTGTCCCCTGTTCTGGGGCACAGACATGAGCATCCCTGCTTTTGAGCCTTGTGTCCTTTCAGCTTCATTCGGCCCTCTCATGCCTCTTAAGGACTCGGACCCAGATGCATGTGGGTCAACAACATGCTTGCCTCTCTCTCTCGCTCACTCGCTCGCTCCCCCCCCCCACCGCTCCATCCCATTCCTCTATATCTACCTTGGCTTGTAAACAGACCCCCTTCCCCAAACGCTCCGGCCTGCGCGCCAAGTGGCTCTGTTATGTGGTAAGATGTAAAGCATTTTAATCAAATATTCTCCTTTGCTTTCCCAGGCTAGATTCCTAGAAGACAGGAATTTATGGTATAATCCCACTCCAGCCAGGGCGAGAGCCAGCCAAGGTCAACACCATAAGACAGGCAGCTCTTGCCAAGCGGAGAGAACAGCTCGCTCCGCGACGGGGGTGAAAGGGGGGGGTAGAGATAGAACAAGAGGACCTGGAAAGCAGACAAGTTGAAAAACACACTTGGAAATGAACGAGGCCCAGGCGAAGAGGAAAACAGCGGAGAGGAAGAGTCCCACCCTGTCTGCCTGACTCCACCCCTTCGCTCGCTTTCCTCTGGTGGGGGCCTCCACTTGCATGGACCCCAGAAGCAGGTTTTCCTCAGCACCAAAGGGTTTAGCTAGGGATGCACAGACCACCTCTCCTGAGGCATCTGCCTCGTCTCACTGAAGCTGTTTTCGTTTCTTGGCATGGCTTCAAATTCCTCAGATGTTTTGCCTGAATCCAAATCTGTTTGGGGTGAAATTTCAGGGCCAGCACGTGCTTTAACAAACACGTCAAATTGTATTCGTGCTCGTGAAATTTCGGTGCCAATGCGAGTTTAAACGAATACATCAGTTTGCATTTGGGCTTGTGAAATTTCAGGGCCAGAATGAGTTTAATAAAGACATCAAATTGCACTTTGCTCATGAAATTTCGGTGCTAACATGAGTTTAATGAAGACAGCAAATGGTACTTTGCTTGTGAAATTTCAGTGCCAACATGGGTTGAATGAATACATTAAACAGTGGTTTGCTGGTGAAATTTCAGTGCCAACATGATTTTAAAGCTTGAATCTAATTGTATTTGTGCTTGGGAAATGTTGGTGTCAACTTGAGTTTAATGAATACATCAAACCATGTTTTGCTCGTGAATTTTTTGTGCGAACATCGGTTTAATGAATACATCAAATTGTATTTTGCTTGTGAAATTTCTGTGCCAATGTGAGCCTGAATACATCAAGGCTCTCTTGCTTTCTCTCTGTGCGTGTGCTAAGAAGGTTTCTGTGTAATTGACCAGAAAGCTATTTGCTGCTAAAATTACTCTTGGGAGATTCCATAGCAAGACACTGTTACATCTCATGGGATGCTTGAAACAGGCAGTATAGATAGCCCTGGAAGACTTAGGTCCTCCTGGGCAGAAAGAATTGCCTAGAAAAGCCTTTTCCACTAGCAATCCCCATCCACCTATGTATGTGCAGAGCATTGCAGGATGAGACACAATGGCTGCCCTTTCCTCCAGAGGTATCAATTACAAAAGAACAATAGCTGTTCTATCCCCATAGAAGTACAGTGGACCCTCTGGATATGAATGTACCATATTTTCCCGTATATAAGGCTATATTTTTTCCCTAAATTTTTGAAGTTTAAAGTAAGGGGTCGACTTACACATGGATAGTGCAGAGTGCATTTTCTTAATTTTGAGTCCCCCCAAATAGGGGGCGTCTTATACACAGAAAAATAAGGCAATTCATTTCAGGGGTTCGTACGTACCTGAAAAATCCGCAAGTAGAGATGCGCTTCTGTACATGCACGTGGTGCGATAGAGCGCTTCTGCACATACGTGCGTGATGAAACCCAGAAGAATACACTTCCGGGTTTGCTGTGTTCGCAATCCAAAAGTTACGTTACCTGAAGGTAAGGTAACCTGAGGGTCCACTGTACCCATATTTGTGTTGCCTTGGTGTTAAAATTCACGCAGAGGGCACACAGCTTGTTTGAAAGGAAGCCAGCATGGAGTCGTGCATTGTGGAGAGAGCTGGATTCAAATCCTGACTCAGCCCTGAAGTTCATTGGGTAGCCTCAGACTGGCCACTTTCCCAGCCTGACTTACATCGCAGGGTTGATCCAGTGACAAATCAGAATGTCTCACCTGAGCGCCTTGTAGAAACAGCAGGACGCAATTTGAAAAGAAATAAATTTGGAAGTTGTAAACTCACCTGTTAGCTGACCAGAGGGATAACCTTGTCAACATCTGCTTTTAGCTCCAAACGAATAAAAGAGGTCTGCTTATTTTTTTCCCTTTCCTTTTCTTATCTTATCATAAGCATTCTGTTACACACCACCCCAATCTCTGAGTGGCAAGAGAAACTAGGGATCCCAGGTGCTTATTCAGGTATGGTTGAGCAGGTGGTTGTGGACCAGATCCAAGCGCTCATTGAGAAAATTGGTTTTCTAGATCCATTTCTATCAAGCTTTAGGCCTGGTTTTGGCACAGAAACTGCTGTGTACGATGACTTCTGTCTGGGGAGAGACGGGGGAAATGTGTCCCTGTTAATTCTCCTCAGCCTCTCAGTGGCTTTCAATACCATTGGCCATAGCATCCTTTTGGAACTGCTGTGTGAATTAGGGCTGGGTGGCACTACTTTGCAGTGGTTCCAGTCCTACTTGGGTGGCTGTTTCCAGAGGGTGATGCTTGGGTAGGGGTGTTCTTTGGCCCTGTGGAGCCTTCAATGGGAGCTTTGTCAAGGCTCTCCCCATATGAACCAATCTGAATCCTGCAATCATCATCTGAGGCCCTTCTTTGGGTGTCTCCTCCTCCAAAGAGTTTGGATTTGATATCCCGCTTTATCACTACCCGAAGGAGTCTAACAGGAGGTCCAGAGGGTGGCAGCACAGATACAGGCCTTTTCTCTGGTGGCTCCCTGTTTGTGGAATGCTCTCCCCAAGAAGGCTCACCTGGCCCTTCCATTATATATATTTTAGGCACCAGGCGAAAACATTTCCCTTCCACCAGACGCTTGGCTGATTAATAGTCTTTGGCCTTTTAAATATGGCTGTGGGAGGAGGGCTCTTGGTTTGTTTTGCTTCTGTTTTATTAGGTATTTTGTGTTTTTCATTTTGTATTTTTATGTTGTGAACCACTCTGTGATCTTGCGGTGAAGATGCTATTATTATTATTAATAATAATACATATCATCATTCAGACTGACCCCACCCCAAACTCTTAAAAAAGATGGATTGTCTATTTCTCCTCATCGAGCTGGGCTGCAGGGCAGCATGTTGTGTAGTGGCTAGAGTGTCAGACTAGCGAGAGCTGAGTTCAAATTGCCACGTGGCCACGAAGTTCACTGGGTGAACTTGGGTCAGTCATTGCCTCTCAGCCTAGGCTACCTCATGGGGTTGTTGTGAGGATAATATGGATGGGGGAGCCATGTACACTGTCTTGAGCTTCTTGGAGGGAAAAGATGGGATATAAATGCAGTCATAAATAAAAATACCATCGCAAAGCCTATTCCGAGGGAATGTAATGGCTGGTGCCTTTGCTCTGAATGAGCTTCTTTAAGCAACACCACATCCCTGAACAGGATATAGATATAGATATAGATATAGATATAGATATAGATATAGATATAGATATAGATGATATAGATATAGATATATGCATGCCAACAGGGAAAAGGAGGCTTTAAAATGTTTGTGAGACATATTCCCCTGGTTCAGTAAAGTGTACAGTCATACCTTGGGTTGAATATGCTTCAGGTTGAGCGTTTTCAGGTTACGCTCCACGGCGACCCGGAAGTAACGGAGCATGTTACTTCCGGGTTTCACCGCTCGCGCATACACAGACGCTCAAAATTACGTCACATGCATGCGTGGAAGCGGCGAATCATGACCTGCGCCCATGCAGACACACAGACGCAGGTTGCGTTCACTTCAGAATGCGAACGGGGCTCCGGAACGGATTCCGTTTGCATCCAGAGTACCACTGTATTTCAGAGCACTGCCTTTCCCTCAGTGCCGAATGAACACAGCCAGGCACTCTTCCTGGTTATTATTTCAGCGGAGGGCTCCCAGTGTGGCTTCTGGGGTGGTGGGCCCCCAGCCCCTCTCCCTCCCACAACCGAGCCATCACAGTCGGGAGGGTTAACTGGAAACGTCCCATGTTTCAATTCTTCCATTGACAGCAGCTTCCAAGAGTGTACTTAGAAAGCATGGAACATTGAATGGGACTGCCTCCACCTCTGTGAGGCGGTCCCCTTGGCTTGCGAGATGGCTCTCTTCTCCAAGAAGCTCAAGGGCTCCCGGCGGCTTTGGGGAATGCAATTTCTCAAGCTCTCCTTTCGTGGGCTCTGCGAGCGCCTCTCCTCTTGGTTCCACCCCCCCCTTTGTTGGATGCAGCCCTGAAAGGGACTCTCGAAATTGGAATTGGCACCCCTAGGTAAAAGGCAAAGGGACCCCTGACCATTAGGTCCAGTCGTGGCCGACTCTGGGGTTGCGGCACTCATCTCACTTTATTGGCCGAGGGAGCCGGCGTACAGCTTCCGGGTCATGTGGCCAGCATGACTAAGCCGCTTCTGGCGAAGCAGAGCAGTGCACGGAAACACCATTTACCTTCCCGCCGGAGCGGTACCTATTTATCTACTTGCACTTTGACGTGCTTTTGAACTGCTAGGTTGGCAAGAGCAGGGACCGAGCAACGGGAGCTCATCCCGTCGTGGGGATTTGAACTGCTGACCTTCTGATCGGCAAGTCCTAGGCTCTGTGGTTTAACCCACAGTGCCACCCGTGTCCCTGGCACCCCTAGAGGTACCCTTTAATCCCCATTCCGCATTGGTAAGAATGGGATCTTTTTGTATGGTAGCATCTAACCTTTGGAACTCTCTGCCCATTGACACCAGGCAGGCACCTCTTTCTGGTGCCTGCTAAAAACATTTTTTGTTTGGGCAAGCCTGTCCAGATGTTTAGGAAGTCAATGCAAGTTCTGATCTGTTTTTAGTCTGTTGCTATTTAATTTTTTTGAAAGTCTTAATTAATTGTTGTTAATTTTTCTTAGTAACAATACGGCTATTTTTTTGTAAAAACACTTAGATTTTTTATTATTATTTTTACAGTGGACCAGTGTATAAATCTTGGGAAATAAATGAAATGCACATGACAAAGCGAGGAGTGAGCATGTGCAGAGGGCTGTCTCCTTGTGGCGTCAACATTCCAGTCAGCAGGCAGGTTGTGGAGGCAATTCATTTTCTGGAATGAGAAACACTGCCCTGAAATTTAATCCTACACATAGCTGGCCTGGCTTTTCAATTTCTGATGGATCTCTCCTGATGTTTTATTCAGAAAATCACAACCCGAATGATCAAGGGGAAGGAGCGACTCCCCTGCAAGGAAAGGTTACAGAACTGGGAGCATTTTTAGGCAAGAAGTAAAATGACAGGAGTTTATAAAAGTTTGCATGCATGGAGAAAATGGATAGAGAAAGCTTTTTTCTCCCTTTCATAATATTAGTGGACATCAAGAGAAGCTGAATGTGGGAATATTCAGGACAGTTCAAAGAAAGTCCTTCTCCATGCAGCACATAGTTAAACTATGGAACTCACTGCCACAGGAAGCGGTGACGGCCACCAACATGGACGGCTTTAAAAGAAGATAAGGCAAATTCATGGAGGAAGATGGTCAGCAAGGATGCTTGTTTTGCTTGAAAGGGAAGAAGATTTCTGAGAAGCTGGAAGAAAGGTTTTGACTCAGGATGACATTTTAAGGGGGAAATGATGGAAGAATTGGCAACTTGCTCAAGAAATCCATAGTGGGGGTTAAATCTACATCTCTTCCCACACAAAGTATGGTTCCTGTAGCCCAGGGAAGAGTGTTGGCCGTAGTCCACCTCTCCTGACATCAGCAATGAAATTCTGGAGATTTATCATCTTGGTTTTTATTTATATTCCCCCCCTACTTAGACCCATTGTCAAATATAGGGACACAGGAAGCTGACTTGTATGAAGCCAGACCCGTGGTCCATCTAATTCTGTATTTTTTAATTTTAATTTTTCTGCATTTATATATCACCTTTTCTTCCAAGGAGCTCAAGACGACGTACATGGCTCAACCCCATCTCATTTAACCCCCACAACAACCCTGTGAGGTAGGCTATGATGAGAAGTAGTGAGTGACCCAGGGTCACCCAGTGTGACCTTCATGGCCAAGTGAACATTTTAACCCTGGGCTTTCCTAATCTAACCACACTGTGACAAATGGCCTCCAGGGTTTTAAGCAGAGAACTTTCCCCAGCCATATCTAGAGCAGGAATGGGGGAGAAATTTAATTCATTTCACATTTGAAGACAAACTCGGATACCATTTGCGAAATGAAACACAGCCCCCCCCCCTGAAATTTGCATTTTTCAGAATTTTGCAACACATGTCCACAGGCAAGTAATGTGTTTGAAAACATAACTGGGATGCATTAGTGATATGCATTACATTCTAGGCAATTGCTTTGCAGAAATGTGTACACGGGGCAAAACGGCCCACAAGAAAATGTGGATATTAAGATGAATTTGCATGACAATGCTGATGAATTTTCAGGAGGACTTTAAAAAATAAAAAAGTCCTGAACTGAACTGAAGATTGGGAAAAGGAGCAACAGGGAGAAGCTGAATTGACAAAAAATTCCCCCTAACCCAGAGATTGAACCTGAGTCCTTCTGCATGCAAACAGGTGTCCTACCAATGAGCTTTGCCTCTTCTGCTCCTCAATATTCTGAATCGGAGACCTATTGAAAATGGAACACTGAAAACTGTCTTGTACTGAACCAAAACCAATGGTCCATCTGGCTCAGGAGTGTCTACACTGACGGGCAGCAGCGGCTGTGGAGCGTTTCAGAGAGGAAGTCTCTCCTAGTCCTACCTGGAGATGCCATTGGGCAGAGGCACCGACTTGTGCAGAAGATTGGGAGGAGCAGCGATGACACATGCGTGATGTTGGGATGTCACACAAGCGATGTCAGGATGTCTGGAGGAGCCAGGGGCAGAACTGAATGTGGCAGAAGGGTAGTTTCAGTGGCCAGAAGCTCCTCTACTCTCCTCTTGGCCTCCTTCTTTTGCTGTCCTCCACTGGTCAGGGACGGCTTGCCTCTTCTTTCCCTTACGCGGCAGGAGGAGGAGAAGGAGCTGTGGGCCACTGAAGCCTCGCCTCACCACACCATGCTGGGCTCCGCAATTGGCCTCTCCTTCCTCTTCCTGCTGTCACTAACCACTAGGTGCTGCTTCCCCCTTCCTTGCCGCCTGAGGGGCTGGCCGCCGAAGCCACACTCAGATCCACACTTGGCCTCTTCTGCCCCCCTGATCATTCTGAACATTTTTTGGGGGGTGAGGCTGGGCCACCTAGGAATTGGTGCCTATGCCATTGGGCATCAAACGTGGGGCCTTCTGAACACCAAGCAGGTGCTCTGCTTCTCAGCTGTGGCCTTTTCACATGGCAACAACAGAGGGAAACGTCGTCTTCCCTGCCAAATGAGGCAAAAACAACATTTTATGGGGAAATCTGCAGGTGTTTTGAGCCTCAGTTATTCCCATGGGAATCATCTTTTCGGGATACGAAAGACAGACCTGCTTTCTGAGCGCACGCGGTGATGAGTTCTCTGGGAGTAAAAACGGCCCCTCCGAGGGAGAGACGGTGCTTGCGATGCAACTGGATCCCTCGCCTCAATGTTGGACGCGATTTACTCATTTATTTAAAGCGTTGCTGCCCCGCCTGTCATCGAACTCGATCCCAGGGCGGGGTTCGAAGCACAATTAAATAATCTCCTGATGATTGAAACATCTGTTTCAATTATAATAAACCCTGTCTGGTTTTAGAGAAGGGGTGGGTGGGAATCACTGCACGCAGGAGGCCTCGGGTTCAAATCCTGGTGGCATCTCCAGGCAGGGCTGGGAACATCCCATGCCTGACACTCTGCAGGGCTTATGCCAGCCAGTGTAGGCAATATTGAGCTAGATAGACAAACAGTATGACTTCGTATAAGACATGTTCCTGGGTTCCTCTTTAAGTCGCCCCATATCTTCAGAATCATGGGGACTGGAAACCTGTCTTGTTATTTGGGGGGAGGACCACAGTTCAACTCATCATGCTTTGCATGAAGGGGGTTGCAACTTCAATCCCTGGTATCTCTTGCCTGGACCCCACCAGGAGTTCTGTGTCAGTTTAAGAAGGATATTGACAAGCTGGAACATGTGCAGAGGAGGGCAACCGAGATGGTTCAGGGTCTGGAAACCAAGCCTTAGGAGGAAGGGTGGAGAGATTTGGGGCTATTTAGCCTGGAGAAGAGAGGACAAGATGTGGTATGGGAGCCACCATCAGATATCTAAAGAGCCATCACATGGAAGATGGAGCAAGCTTGTTTTCTGCTGTTTGGTAGGGACTCGAACCAACTGATTAAAATGGCAAAAAACAAAACGATTCCAACTAAAGATCAGGAAGAACCTTTGATGGCCAGAGCTGTTTGACATTGAAATGGGCTCCCTTGGAAGGTGGTGGACTCTCCTTCACTGGAGAGGTTGGATGGCTGCCTGTCAGGGATTCTTGAGCTGTGATTTCTACATTGCAGGGGATTAGACTAGACAAGCCTTGGAGTCCCTTCCAACCCAACAATTCTGATTTCTAGGCAGGAATAGGAGAGACCCCTCATATCCTAGAGAGCTGCTGCTAATCTGTTGTATGCAGCACTGAGTTTGGCTGATCAATGATCTGACTCAATAAAAGGCAGCTTCCGATGCCCACCTAGTCCTGAGTTGTAGCAAGGTCTCTAAGGCAAAGGGAATGGGTCTTTCCTATCAGTTGCCTGCTACCTGCAGGGATATTCTGAGGTTCTGATACTGAGGTTCTGATACTGAAGACTGGGATTGGATGGCTTAAGGCTGATGGCGCTTGACTCTAAATGGCCTCGGCCCTGAATACCTGAAGGAGCATCTCTGCCTTCACCATCCAGCTCGGACACTGAGGTCCAGCTCTGAGGGCCTTCTGGTGGGTCCCTCACTGCAAGAAGTGAAGTTACATGGACCTTCTCGGCAGTGGCGCCCGCCCTGGGGAACACCCTCTCAAGACATGTCAAAAAGATCAACAGTTATACAAGCACAATTTCTGTTCTCATCCTGAAGCAAAGTTCTTAACTTGAGGTACTATTTCTGGGTTAATGGAGTCTGTAACCTGAAGCGTATGTAACCCGAAGCATATGTAATCCAAGGTACCACTGTATTGGGAAGTTTTTGGCGAATTGTGTGCTCTTTTATGCTATGTTGGAAGCTGCCCAGAGTGGCTGGGGCAACCCAGTCAGATGGGTGGGGTAAATGTAATAAATTAGCAGCAGCAGCAGCAGCAGCAGCAGCAGCAGCAGCAGCAGCAGCAGCAGCATAAACTTTATTGCACTAGCCAAAGGCCATGGCTTCATAAAAAACTCAACCATCACTACATATACAATGAAACTGGGGAAAATTTGGGGCACTTGGGTTGAACTCTGGGACCCCCTGTTCTTTCCTGGGTCTCTCTCTCTCTCTCTCTCTCTCTCTCTCTCTCTCTCTCTCTCTCTCTCTCTCCTCTCCCATCATCCTGTCTCTGAGACCCCTTGCCTGGGCGGGTTGTGGACGGACTCTCTGAGATCATCCCTTTCCAACTCCCCGCCATCTCTCCCTCCATCTTGCTCCCTCGGGTTTTGCCTGGGCCAGGGATCGGTGACTCAAGCAAAAGGCATCCCCAGCGCTGTCCTCTCGGATCTGGCTCCAGGGTTTAACGAGGAGCGGTTTGTGGCAGTGAGCAGCGGCCGGCGGGGGTGTGGGGAACACACACACAGACGCACGCAGATACGAGACATGCTGCCCTCTGCTCCAGCCTCTTCCTTCAGCTGCAACCCTGCTGCGGTTGCTCCCCAGTGGAGGACCCAATCTGCCACAGGGTAGGCTTGGAGTAGTCATGGAGGGATCCTTCCCATGGTTCAGAAAGCCCACTGGAGAGGCCAGGGACCCTGAGCCAGCTCTGATCCTGATCATCATCAGTGCTATTTTTCTAGAAAAAGAGGTGTCAGAACTCAACACGAATACCTCCCTTGTTCTCTTATAATGGCAATGGTGCCTACCTGAGAGCTGCCAGAACTGAGTTCTGGCGAGTTCCCCCTGAAAAAGAGCCCTGAATAATAATATTAGTGGTGGTGGTGTTAGTGTGTTGGATTAGGACCTGGGAGACCAGAGTTCAATTTTCTCACTCAGCCACAAAGTTCACTGCGGCCTGTCAATCACAGGGTTATTGTGGGGATTTAATGAGGAGAAGCCCCACATGCACCACCTTGAGCTCCTTAAAGGAAAAGGTGGGATATACAGTCGTCCCTTGGTTATTGAACGCCCTGGAACTCGGACGTTTTGGCTCCTGAACGATCAAAACCTGGAAGTGACTGTTCCGGTTTTCGAACGTTCTTTTGGAAGCCGAACGTCCGACGGGACTTCCGTGGCTTCCAATTGGCTGCAGGAGCTTCCTACAGCCAATCAGAAGCCGCAATTTGGAAGTTGAACGCTTTGGAAGTCAAACGGACAGATTCCATTTGACTTCAAAGGTACAACTGTAAATGCAATGAATGAATGAATGAATGAATGAATGAATGAATGTTCTGGGAGGATGATTCTGGGAGACCATCAACTGCATGAAATGAATATAGGATGGGGGACATCTGGCTTACTAGCAGTACATATGAAAAGGATCCAGGGGTCTTGGTCAACAGTGTGATGCAGCAGTGAAAAAAAAGGGAGGAAAGCTAATGCTATTCTAGGCTACATCAACAGAAATATATTGTCCAGCTGAAGGGAAGTAATAGTACTGCTCTATTCTGCCTTAGAGGGATGCGGGTGGCGCTGTGGGTAAAAGCCTCAGCGCCTAGGGCTTGCCGATCGAAAGGTCGGCGGTTCGAATCCCCGCGGTGGGGTGCGCTCCCGCTGCTCAGTCCCAGCGCCTGCCAACCTAGCAGTTCGAAAGCACCCCCGGGTGCAAGTACATAAAAAGGGACCGCTTACCAGCGGGAAGGTAAACGGCGTTCCGTGTGCTGCGCTGGCTCGCCAGATGCAGCTTGTCATGCTGGCCATGTGACCCGGAAGTGTCTGCGGACAGCGCTGGCCCCCGGCCTCTTGGATGAGATGGGCGCACAACCCCAGAGTCTGTCAAGACTGGCCCGTACGGGCAGGGGTACCTTTACCTTTACCTTTATTCTGCCTTGGTCAGACCACACCTGTGGTGCTGTGTCCAGTTTTGGGCACCACAATTTAAGAAGGATGTTGACAAGCTGGAATGTAGGCAGAGGAGGCAACCAAGATGGTCAAGGGTCTGGAAACCAAGCCTGATGAGGAACGGTTGAGGGAGCTGGGTATGTTTAGCCTGGAAAAGAGGGGACTCAAAGGAGATATGATAGCCATCTTGAAATATCTCAAAAGGCTGCAACAGGGAAGAGGGAACAAGCTTGTATTCTCCTGCTCTGGAAGGTAGGACTTGAACCAATAGCTTCAAGTGACAAGAAAGGACATTCCGACTAAACATCAGGAAGGATTTGCTGACAGTAAGTTGTTCGACAGTGGAACAGACTTCTTCGGGAGATGGTGGACTCTCCTTCCCTGGAGGTTTTTAAGCAGAGGTTGGGTGGCTGTCTGTCATGGATTCTTTAGCTGAGATTCCTGCATTGCAGGGGGTTGGACTAGATGACCCTTGAGGTCCCTTCCAGCTCTCTGATTCTATGGCTATTATGCCTATTGTTACGGCACTGTCAGGCAAGGAATGTCCCGAGTGAGGAATTAACTCTATATTGTCAAAAGCACACTTACAAGTTAGGAGAAGGCAGGTCCACTAGTCCTACGTCTCCCAGTTACTTCTAGGTGTGCGTTGAAGGCGTCTTAGCACTGCTTTTAAGAGGCACACCTATTGAAAGGCAAACCACTGGCGAAACTGCTGGCTCTGGGCATCTTGGGGGAGATTTAGCCTGTCTCTGAACCGAGGCCTTTCCGTCCACACCCACCTGCCCACTCGGGGCACGTCTGGGTCAGCAGCGAGGCGGGAGGGGGTTGTGGCCAGCTCCACGGAAAGGAACCTGGGAACGGCCGGAGGACGGCGATAAGCCGGGCATTTCACACCCTCCCGTGCCAAGGAAGGGAGCTGGGCGGGGAGGAGGAAGCTGCAAAGGTGCCAGCGGGGCACAGAGGGGGAAGTGGGCGAGGTGAGTCAGAGGAGGAAATGGGGCTGGCCAGCGAAAGGAAATGCCTTATTGCTCTGGATAAGGTCCCATGGACCGAGTGGCACCAGGGAGAGGAGGGTCCTTCTGGGTCCTTGTGCCAGGAGTCCGCAGTGGGCTCCCTGCAAGGAGGAGGAGCTCCTAGGAATGTGGGCAGGGGTAGCCACAAATATCCCCCCTCCACTCCCATGTGGTTCAGCTGCCCCATATACAGTGGTACCTCAGGTTACATACGCTTCAGGTTACATACGCTTCAGGTTACAGACTCCACTAACCCAGAAATAGTGCTTCAGGTTAAGAACTTTGCTTCAGGATGAGAACAGAAATTGTGCTCCGGTGGCGCGGCGGCAGCAGGAGGCCCCATTAGCTAAAGTGGTGCTTCAGGTTAAGAACAGTTTCAGGTTAAGAACAGACCTCCAGAACGAATCAAGTACTTAACCCAAGGTACCACTGTACTAAGGGCAGCCCCGATTCCAGGTTCCAAACGACTGTTGCTATTTTGTCTCTAATTTCCCCCTTGGAGAACATCTCATTTTTGAAAACAGAGATTTGCAGAAGTAGGGATGGAGGGGTTGTTGTCGGCCTCCATCTGTCTCGGAAGACAATGGAGGACAATGGCACCTTCGGGGTGAAGTCAAACCATTGCAGAGTTACAGTGCCTGCTGTAGCTGTAGAGACCAACACGGTAGAGACAGGTTTTGTTGCAACTGGGGAAGATGGAGGCGTCCACTTGTACTGATGTAGGGATGAAGTAGGGGTATTTGATTCAGTTGGCATGTAAAGGAAAATCTACCCCATTTGCAAGATCCAGAACTGAAACACAGAACCAGCCTTTGAATTTGGCCTTTTCCTGAAATTTGTAGTGTACTTCTCCAGCGAAGTAGTGTGTACAAAAATGCACGTACTAGGGTAAAGTGTGCATAAAAATGCATATATATCCATGAAAATGACATTCTATTCGGGAGATATTCTGAAGATGGTCCCTTTCACTCTGGCCTTTGACAATCTGAGATGTGTGTTTTCAGGACAAATTCATGGAGGAAGAGAGGGCTATCATGTGTATACAGTGGTACCTCGGGTTACATACGCTTCAGGTTACAGACTCCGCTAACCCAGAAATAGTACCTTGGGTTAAGAACTTTGCTTCAGGATGAGAACCGAAATCGTGCTCTGGCGGCGCAGCGGCAGTAGCAGGAGGCCCCATTAGCTAAAGTGGTGCTTCAGGTTAAGAACAGTTTCAGGTTAAGAACGGACCTCCAGAACGAATTAAGTTCTTAACCCGAGGTACCACTGTATTAGGCAAAATTGAATACAAGCACCTGTACGTTAGGAGACGTTCACTGGTGAATAGGCACGTGAAAGCCACTTTAACTCACGTGGTGGATTCTGCACATGGAATTTGACATTTGCGAAGCTGATTTTATTCCCCTTCTGATACAAAATGAGCTAACCTCTCCTTCATGGCTCCAGACTGGAACTCTGCTCCTCAGTGGGCGTTGCATTATTACTGATTGTGGCCACCTAGTTCTGAGCAGTTTAACTGTCTCGGAAATATGCGCTTTGGAGAACGAGGAAGCCAGCAAAGGTCCCCCCCCCCCCCAGTTTTCTTGCATTTTACATCCACCTGCTGCTCTGTAAACACTTGGGCATCACACCTTGTGTGCAGTGCCTGCGTTCAGGCTGGCAAAGACATCTCTTGGGTGGGCAGACGAGAAGGCTGCCTCTGTCTTGGAGACAATGGTCCTTTCAGCAAGACAGGGAGGCTGTGTTGGACAACCCAAGCCACATCGCTGGGCTGGCTTGCACGGCGATGTGGAATAAATGGCCAGCCAAATTTGAAGTGTTCTGGCTCAGCTGGTTGGACTAAGCCTCTCTCCCCAAGCAGATGGGCTCTGTGTGTGCGCGCACATGCAAACCGTACATTTTTCCGCATGTGCGCTCACCCGTCACATATCTCCGAAGCAACCCCAGCGCTCTGTCCTGCTCTCCAACTTTCCTTTAAGAGTCACCACGGGCTCGCTATCAAGCCGAGCGAAAATGCAGCCTGGGTGGAATTGGTTTGAATTAGTGGCAAAAGGCTCGGAACGGAAATGGAACATCAGCCTTAATTAGGCCTGTCGCTTCTGGTAACGCTAATGGCCCTGGAGTGACGCTTGCAGGGGTTCCATATGGGCAGGGGCCTCCGTCACCGTCTCCCGTGGCATTTACTCCAAAGCAGCCGCACGAAAGCATCATGGACGTGCTGGGTGAGCAGGCTTGGCGTGGGCGCCTCCAGCGCACTGCGGAAGATCCTCAAGCATGCCATTCAGTGCGCAACGCATGTGCATTGCCCCAAATGTGGCTGCCAGGCTGTTAATGAGAGCCAGATGCATGGAATGTACAGTTCCAGTGTTCCTCCCTGCAGGGCATTGAAAGCCAGGGGGTGGCCACCATCGATCTGAGGGGCTGATGTTCCCCTGTCCTGCTGTTATGCAGCCATGCAGATGTCAAATGGGAGACCCAGGGCCATGCATTTTTTTTTAATGACTACCATCCCATGTGAATGCTGTTTAAAATACCTCCCCCTGGTGGTGGTCACCCCATGGAGAACCTTACTCATGCACAGCTTTGCAGTAAGGAAACTGAGGCATGCTCTCCGCAGGACTGAGGAGTGCAGGAAGCTGCTGTAGACTGAATCAGACAGCTGGCCCCATCTGGGTCAGTGTTGCTTACACTGATTGGCAGCAGCCATAGTCACTGGCTCCAGGAGGCTGAGGCTCTGTGGGTCCTCAATTCTTTTTTTTGAGGGGGCCAGGCCCCCCATCATTGAGGCTAGGCCTCCCTTGAGACTATTTGCTTGACAATACATGTGACTCCTGCCTTAGATTAGATGACCCTTTGGGGTCCAACTCTGCAATTCTGTGATTCTTTGGTTCTATGATTCTATGACCTCACCATGGTCTGCCGAAGCCTTCAGACTTTGGTGCCACCCTGAATATCAAAGCCTGAGTCCCACATGTATGCAAATGAAAAATCACATCTGTCTTTCTCTGCATCAATTGCGCAATTTATTCCAAGCCCAGGCAAAGGAGACGGGGATGGCTGGAATTCCTTTCCACTGAATTCTGGTTGCTGTTATTGTTGTTTTCCAAGGAGGAGATGTTTTCAGCGGGGTTTGCGAGGGAAGCTGGATCTCTCTGCCATCCCCCACGATGCCACAAGGCTTTCTTCTTCTTAATATCAGTGGATGTGTTGTTGCGTCTCATTGTGAAGCCCTCTGCTCCAAGGAGGACCTTGTGCTGCAAATTAGGGATTCTTTCTTCATTTGCTACCCAAGGCAAAAGCATCTGCTTGTGGCGGAAGGCAGGCTGAGGTTGCATCAGGCTTTGCAAACAAAAACACCTGATCCTCACAATGGGGCTTGGCTTGATCAAAACCCAAGATCCATTTAATCCAACACCCTGTTTCCAGACATCCAGCAAGCGGGAGATGAAGGCAAATTTCATATGTTTTCTTCTTCTTCACGAATAGACACATTTTTGTGCATTCTTTCCCTTAATGGATGCATTTTTGTGAAGAGCGTTTGGTTCAAGAAATGCGCTGCAAACTTTGGAGAAGTGTGAATTTATGCGTGGCATGGAGAGAGCGGCTAGAGAAAAGTTTCTTTTCTCTGCCCCATAACACCAGCACTCTAGCATCCTGTTCTTCCAGTGGCCAGCCAGACGCCTCGTCTGGGAAACCAGCAAGCAGGATTCGAGCACAAGAGCCCTTTCCCCTCCTGTGGCTTCCAGCATTCAGCATTCCAGTATTCAGAAGCAGTGCTGCCTCTGACCGTGGAGGCAGAGCAGAGCCATTATGGCTGGCCACCTTCGTGAATTTGTCTTGTCTCACTAGGTTGGTAGCCATCACTGCCTCCTGTGGGAGTGAGTTCCATAGTTTAACTAAGTGCTACACGTCCTGAATCTTCCAACTTTCAGCATCATTGTGGATGCCCACCATGTCTAGCATTATGAGAGAGAGAAAAGCTTTTCTCTATCCACTTTTTTCCATGGCAGGCATGATTTTAGACATCATATAACAACAAAAACAACAATAATTATTATTATTATTATTATTATTATTATTATTATTATTATTATACATCATGTCACCTCTTACTTGCCTTTATGATATTGGCAGTGCTGTTTTCCTTTCCTAATGATCTCAGTAAGAGTTGTTCTCCAGCAGAATGGACTCTGTTTGGAGGTTGTGGACTCTCCTTCACTGGATATTTTTAAGCAGAACTTGGATGCCCATCTGACATGGATGCTTTAGGGGATTGGACTTGATGACTATGCGGGTCCCTTCCAACTCTACAATTCTATAATTCTGTGCATTCAAAGTTGCCACCAATAGGCTTCCCTGAAGAGAGAATCTTGAAGCATACTGTACATATGGGTGGGTTTGGGAATGTCATTCTGGATGATGCCCTTAGTCTCTTCCAATTCTTGGGGTTCAGTGAGGTTTAGAATCTAATAGAGGAAGTTGTTGAACTGGTCAGACAAGTTTCTTTGTAGGACGGTGACCTTAGCTCATGGGTAGGCAAACTAAGGCCGGGGGCCAGATCCAGCCCAATCGCCTTCTAAATCCGGCCAACGGATGGTCTGGGAATCAGTGTGTTTTTATATGAGTAGAATGTGTCCTTGTATTTAAAATGCATCTCTGGGTTATTTGTGGGGCCTGCCTGGTGTTTTTACATGAGTAGAATGTGTGCTTTTATTTAAAATGCATCTCTGCATTATTTGTGGAGCATAGGAATTTGTGATGGTTTGTTTTTTCAAAATATAGTCTGGCCCCCTGCAAGATCTGAGGGACAGTGGACCAGCCCCCTGCTGAAAAAGTTTGCTGACCCTTGCCTTAGCTGGCTACTTAAGTGCCCTCATCAGCATCCCAAAAGAATGAGCAAAGTTGCAACAGCTGCACCTAAGTGATGAGGCCCTCCAGTCTGATGGGTGGGCTTTTCCGCCACCCTCCTTGCTTGGCTGCTAGGTAGACGAACAGGAGCCTGTTTTTTTGGGTGTGAGCTGAGCTGGAAGCAGGCTGGAAGCCTGCACTGGCTCCAAAGCTGTGACTAATAGAGAAGCAAGATTTGTTGCAGAGGTTAATGCTGTGTCTCAGGTTGTATCCATGCATCAATAAAACCATATATCCTAAAGACACCACAGTCTCCGCTGGCTTTCATTCCAAGGAAACTGAACTCTGAGCAGCCTCCCACCGCTCAGAGGGTGGGGTGGAAGGTAACTATTCTGTGCATGCTCAGAGGTCACCTCCCCCTCAACGAGCATGACTGCATTTTCCAGGACGGCGCCCTGATCGGGAAAAACAAGCTCACATGTGTGAGCTCACAGGTTCAGGGGCTGACCTCTGGCTCAAGCGGAGCTGTTTCTTCAGAACTCTTGTCAAAAGGCTTGGACGGTGGGTTGGTCTCGGAACAAGCTGCCAAGGGTTTATTTTATTTTTGGGAAAAGGGAGACTGGGTCTGTCTGGTGGGCCCTGCAGCTATGCCGAGCGGGAGGGGCTGGAAAGACCCCAGAGGGGCATAAATTCTGGGGGCTGCTGGCACCAGGACCCCCATCTTCTTTCTCCTGGACCCTCCTCTTCTCCCACCATGGTTAACTCTCCCAACTGAGGTGTGTGCCCCTCTCTGTGGAACGCGGTCGCTGAGCACCAAGGGGAGTCTTGCTGGAAGATCTCAGCCCTGTTTTCCTTTGCAAACATGCCCAGCCTCTCCCAGCTTTGTGCGGTTTCTGGAGGAAGGGCCCATCTGCCTTGCCAACCATGTTCTAAGCCTCCCTTTCCTGTGCTGGAGAGCCTGGAATGTTGCACCTGGAGACACACAGGGGCTATTCATGTCCGATGCAAGAGAGACTTATGTCACCCTCGAGGCCTGCCAAGGTCCCATTCAGCCTGACAGGTGCTTGGCACAGGGAGAGGGAGAGGGAGCTGGGAGGGGGGGATGTCAAGCAGCCAAGGCACCTTTGCAGCAACAGGCAGAACGAGCAAGAGGCCTGCCTTCTTCAAAACAGCTTCTCCCCCTAGCCTTGTCTAAAGGCAGCATTGCAAAGAAAGTCATCCGTAATGTCAATGTTATTATCTAATGTCTTTATATCCCACCTTGGAATTCAAAGCGTCTTGCAACACTGAAAAACAGAAAGTGATAGAAACTCAGTTAAACCAATAATTCAAATGCATTTAAAAATACACGTAGAAGCAGTTAAAGTCCACGGTAATGCCCAGTTTGCCCTGACAGCAGCCCAGGGATCAGCATTGTCTGCGCCTTAGTGTTTCCCAGCAGTACACGTGAAAAGGATCAATGGATCATAGCAGACCATGAGTCAACAGTGTGATGCAGCAGCAAAAAAGGCTAATGCAATTCTAGGCTGCATTAACAAAAGTCTGGTGTTCCGATCAAAGGAAGTTATCATATTGCTGTATCCTGCCTTGGTCAGAGCCCACCTGGGGTCCTGTGTCCAGTTCTGGGTGCCACAGATTAAGCTGGAAGGTGTGCAGAGGAGGGTGACCAAGACGATCAAGGCTCTGGAAACCAAGCCTTATGACAAAGGAGTTGGGTATGTTTAGCTTGGAGAAGAGAAGATCTTCAAATATCTGAAGATGGAGCAAGCATTTTTCTGCTGCTCCAGGGAAAAGGATCCAAACCAATGGATCCAAATTTCACGAAATTCCAACTAAACCTTAGGAAGCACTTTCTGGCAGTAAAACTGTTTGACTATGGGATGTACATCCTCAGAAGGTGGTGGACTCACCTTTGTCTGAGATTTTGAAAGAGAGGTTGGGTGGCCATCGGCCAGGTCTCCTTTAGCTGTGATGCTAGTGGTTCCCCCACTGCGAGAAGGGAAGTTACAGGGAACCAGGAGGAGGGCCTTCTCGGTAGTGGCGCCTGCCCTGTGGAAATCCCTCCCATCAGATGTCAAACAGACAACCACCTGGTAGGCTACTGTGAGGTCAGGAAACTGAGCTGGATGGGTCATTGCCTGATCTAAGAGGCTCTTATGTTCTTCTGCAAATAAATCCAGCAGTTGGAGCAAGACATGAAATGCCTGGTACGTGTGTCTTGGGCAGTAATTATTGTTAGGACAATGGGTGTGTTACAAGCACTCCCCTATTTTTCTCTGAAAATGGTTGGAGAACATGACAAACCCAGATCTCATTTGCAGAAAGAAGCAAGGCCACCAGGTATCGTTTTTTCAAGACCTTTGAATTGCGGCGACCTCTGGGATGTTTATGAACATCCGGTGCCTTCCCAGCGGCTATTGACCTGTTATATTCATGCACGGTTGCACTTCCTCCCTGGTGGAGTTTAATCCACTTCTTTGTTTTAAGCTGCAAAGATGGCCCCGGATCCAACCTGAAGCCTTTGGGGGCCGTGCGGATTGAGCGCTGAGTGCCTGCACTGTGACTCACCCTCCGCTATGTTTAGAAGCCTCGCAGGATGCATTTTGCTCCGATTCCAAAAACATCTTTCCTTGCCCGAGTCAGGGCTCCAGTAAAAAGGGCGAAGATGAAAGGCCGGCTAATTCCAAGAGTTGCTCATGCTGGGGCCGGCAGGCGACTGGAGCTTTGTTGACCTTGGCTCCTCACGGGCTTGGCATGCTCTCGCCTCGCTCGGAATCGGCTTGTGGAGCTAATCTCTGTCTCCCACACCAGTCCCAGCCTGCCTTGTCCAACCCCCCCCCCCAACTCAACAAGAGAGGGCGGGGGAGATGAGGAGCAGGACAAACTAGGCAACATCTTCCTCAGGAAAGGGAACACTCTGGGTACACAAATTTTCAGCGTGCTGCTTTGCAAGGGGAAAGGAGCACCCTTGTCTGATCTCAGCCAAGGTGGAGGAGACACCTGTAAAGGCTCGCATGTCCATGCAATAATACAATCATAGAATTGGAAGGGACCCCAAAGGCCAAGTAGTCCAACCCCTGCAATGTGCAGATGACCATCCAACCTCTCTTTCAAAACCTCCAAGGAATGAGAGTCCACCGCCTTCCAAGGGAGTCCGTTCCACTCTGGAACAGCTCTCACCACCAGAAAATTCTTCCTAAGGGTTTTGTCCTTTGGATGCATTGGCTTGGATCCTCCCTAATGTTTAGTCAGTGTCTCCTTCACACAAGGGACACTTGGCATAAGAGCCCTACAGCTGGACCCCTGTAGTCCAGCATCGTGTTCTCACCTTGGCCAACCAGCTGCCCCAAGAAGAAGCTCATAAGCAACACCTGAGCACGACAGACAGCAGCAAATCTCCCCAGCGACTGGCATTATTCAAAGATGCCCTCAGATTAACAAGCCTAAATTTGTCATGTCCATTAATTGCCATGGGTTTACTCTAAGACTAGCCTTTGGTGCAACCTCTAGGCAGCTACTGTAATTCAGCAAGGAAATGGAGTTAAGTTCATCAACCCTAGAAAATTCAGTTTGATCAAACAACTTTACTAGTTTGAAATAAGAAGGTAAGAGGAGCTTGCTGGATCAGGCCAATGGCCCAGCCAGCCTGTCCTCACAGTGGCCCACCAGATGCCTGGGGGGAAACCCAGAAGCAAGACCTCCTGCAGTTTCCAGCAACTGGTATTCAGAAGCTTCTACTGCCTCCAACCATGAAGGAAGAGAATAGCTCTCATGGCTAACAGCCATTGATGGTCTTACCCTCTGTGAATTTGCCTAATCCTCTTATCTAAACTGGTATCCATCACTGTCTCCTGTGGGAGTGAGTTCCAATTTGCAAAGGGGAATTTCCTCTTACCTGTCCTGAAACTCCCAACATCCGGCTTCATTAAATGGCCCCACCTGAGTTCTAGCATTATACTGGAGGGCATTATGGAACTCATTGCTACAAGATGTGAAACTGGCTATTATTTTAGATGACTTTTCAAGGGCTTTGCCAAGGATCTACAAAGGATAAGTGTGTCAGTGGCTATCGGTCATGATTTTACTTTATTTGTAGACTACTTTTTACCACAGTGTGTTCACAAAGCAGTTTCCAATAACAGTTATTGAAACAAATAAAGAACCCAAGTACCACAAACGTTTAAAACCACAGCATTCATCTTCTCCCTTATGAACCTGCCTGGGTTCTAAGATCTTCAGCGGAGGCCCGTCTCTCAGTCCCCACCACCCTCACAGGCACAATTGATGGGGATGCAGGACAGGGCCTTCTCGGTGGATGCTCCCAGGTTTTGGAAATCCCTCTCTGGAGAAACCAGACTAGCTTCCTCCTTGCTGTCCTTCTGCTGGCAGGTAATACTGTTTTATTCCAACAGACCCTTGGGAACTGATTAGCATTTAAGGAAAGGGCACTGCACTTTCATTATCTGCATTTTAATATTTTTTAAAATACAGTCGTACCTTGGATCCCAAATGCCTTGCGAGTCAAATGTTTTGGCTCCTGAACACCGCAAACCCGGAAGTGAGTGTTTCGGTTTGTGAACGTTCTTTGGAACCCGAGTGTCCGACGCAGCTTCCGGTTAACTGCAGGAACTTCCTGCAGCCAATCAGAAGCCGTGCCTTGGTTTTGGAAGTTGCCTGAACGTTTTGGAAGTTGAACGGACTTCCAGAAAGGATTCTGTTTGACTTCCGAGGTACAACTGTATTGCTTTAATCCTATAAGAATTTAATTATTGTCCTTTATATGTTTTTAGCTTTTTGTATTTCATCTGCATTTCAAATTGTGTAAGCCACTTTGAGTCCCAGTCGGGGAGGAAAGGTGGAATATAAATAAATACATTAACAATAACAACAACAACAGAACGATGGAACTCTTGAAAGGCAAAGCTGGGCTCCTTTCTTGTCACTTAAATCCATTGGTCCCACGCTCTTGAGCAGCAGAAAGAAGCTTGCTCCATTTTCCGTGCGACGGCCCTTCAGATATTTGAAGATAGCTATCATGTCTCGCCTTCTCCAGGCTAAACATACCCAACTTCCTCAACCGTTCCTCATAAGACGTGATTTGCAGACCCTTGGTCATCTTGGTTGCCCACCTTCCAGCTGGTTGATATCCTTCTGAGAAGGTGGTGCCCAGAACTGGCCAAGTGTGGTCTGACCAAGGCAGAATAGAACGGGACTATTACTTTCCTAGACTTTTGTTGATGCAGCCTAGAATTGCATTGAGATCTTTTTGCCGCTGCAGCACACTGTTGACTTGATGTTAAACTTGTGGTCTCTTTGATCCTTTCCGCATGTCCTTTAGGTATGGCCTGCTGTTACCTCCCCACCACCCCGCACTGCTCTCTTAATTCCACCGCCATGCCTCTCCCAGCCCAATCCCTCCCCTGCAGCACATCAAAAGAGGCAGGTGCCGTGCGCAACTTGTGTGTTCCTCTTGCGCAGCCCCGAGCACGCTACAGTCAACCTGCCTTGGATCCCTCTCTGCATGCTTGTTTTGCAATACTCCACCACAGCTGCGTAAAAAAGGAAAAAGGGGGGGAAAGAGAGAGAGAGAGGCTGTGTTCATTCAGAAGCAGAATCCACATCCGCCCAGACAGGCCATCTGGAGCCATCCAGAGCCAAGTGGAAAAGATAGAAACCCACTTGAGAGAGAGAGACAGAAGAGCAACAGGCAAGCTCTTGAAGAGACAGAGGCCGTCTCTAATTGAGGGCATTTCGATTGCTTCTTGGTCAGTGACCGGAGGCTTCCCGCCAGGCTCAAAACAGCTGGGCGTGCAAACATCTGGCCGGGGTCCCTCACTGGCTGCCCCCTCCTCCCAAGACGGCGCATCGTCAAGCTGCGCAGTTATTGCCGTAGAGAGCCAAGGGCGCTGTATTTCCTCTCCAGCACGGTTTTGCTTTTTGACCATCGCACCTCGCCCCTTCAAAGCTCCTGGAGGGGTCCTGCACAGAGACAGACCAGCATTTCAAAAATCGGGCAGGGACTGAGTTGCTGGGTGCCATCACAAGACACGCCCAGCCTTAAGCCGTAGAATGGGTGACGGCGGCAGTTTGGGGTCTGCAGGGCACATGAAGGGGCCATGAGGGCTGGGAACTGTGGAGACAAGATGGGTTGTGCACACATTGGGGCCAGATAGACTTCTGATGCATAGGGTGGCAGCGGGGAGAGCATGTAGCCATCTAGATGTGGTTCCCTGGTGACAAGCCATACCGGTTGGGCTATGGGCAGCTGGAGTCCAGAAACATTTGGCAAGCCCCCAGGGCTGCAGCGCCAGTCATTGAGCAGGGCAAGCAAAGTCGACCACAAGCTTAACATGAGCCAACAGTGTGATGCAGCAGCAAAACAAGCTAATGCAATTCTAGCTGCATCGACAAAAGTCCAGTGTCCAGATCATGGGAAGGCATAATGCCTCACTATTCTGCCTAGGCTTAGTCCCTAAAGCACAGTTTAGGAAGGATATTGCTAAAGATGGAAGGTGTGCAGAGGATGGCAACCAAGATGATAAAGAGTCAGGAAACCAAGCCTTATGAGGAATGGTTGAGGGAGCTGGCATGTTTAGCCTGAAGAAGAGAAAATCGAGAGGTCATATGATATCCATCTTCACATATCTGAACGGTTATCCCTTGGAAGATGAAAAAAGCTTGTTTTCTGTTACTCCAGAGGGGAGGACCCAAACCAACAGATATACAGTGGTACCTCAGGTTACAAACACTTCAGGTTACAGACTCCGCTAACCCGGAAGTATTACCTTGGGTTAAGAACTTTACTTCAGGATGAGAACAGAAATCGTGCAGCAGCAGTGCGGTGGAAGCAGGAGGCCCCATTAGCTAAAGTGGTACCTCAGGTTAAGAACAGTTTCAGGTTAAGAACGGACCTCCGGAACGAATGAAGTTCTTAACCCGAGGTAACAGGGTTTTTTTGCACTTGGGCAAAAAAAATGAGAGGCACAAATACAAGATGGGTGACACCTGGCTTGAGAGCAGTACATGTGAAAAGGATCTAGGAGTCTTGGTTGACCACAAACTTGACATGAGCCAACAGTGTGACGCGGCAGCTAAAAAAGCCAATGCAATTCTGGGCTGCATCAATAGGAGTATAGCATCTAGATCAAGGGAAGTAATAGTGCCACTGTATTCCGCTCTGGTCAGACCTCACCTGGAGTACTGTGTCCAGTTCTGGGCGCCACAGTTCAAGAAGGACACTGACAAACTGGAACGTGTTCAGAGGAGGGCAACCAAAATGGTCAAAGCCCTGGAAACGATGCCTTATGAGGAACGACTAAGGGAGCTGGGCATGTTTAGCCTGGAGAAGAGGAGGTTAAGGGGTGATATGATAGCCATGTTCAAATATATAAAAGGATGTCACATAGAGGAGGGAGAAAGGTTGTTTTCTGCTGCTCCAGAGAAGCGGACACGGAGCAATGGATCCAAACTGCAGGAAAGAAGATTCCACCTAAACATTAGGAAGAACTTCCTGACAGTAAGAGCTGTTCGACAGTGGAATTTGCTGCCAAGGAGTGTGGTGGAGTCTCCTTCTTTGGAGGTCTTTAAGCAGAGGCTTGACAACCATATGTCAGGAGTGCTCTGATGGTGTTTCCTGCTTGGCAGGGGGTTGGACTCGATGGCCCTTGTGGTCTCTTCCAACTCTATGATTCTATGATTCTATGATTCTATACCACTGTAAATGACAAGAAAGGAGAGTCCAACAAAATGTTAGGAAGATCTTACTGCTGATGAAAGCTGTTCAGCAGCAGAATGGACTCCCTGCTAATGGTGTGGACTCTCCTCAATGGAGGTTTTTAGAGAGAGGTTGGGTGGCCGTCTGTCAGGGCTTCTTTAGCTGTGATTGGTGCATTCCACGAGGTTGCACTAGATGCCTCTTGGGGTTTCCTTCCATCTCTACAATTCTATGATTCCATGAAGAGAGGGCTGGATAGAGCCACGTTTGGCCCCAGAGCCCCAGGTTCCTGACCCCATCTCTACAGCCTGAACAGTCATCATAGTGAGTCACATGCTAAGCAAAACCTCCCTACCATGTAGTCTGAGTACCTGACCTGGGGAAAGGACAAAGGCAGGGTAGCCAAGCTGCTTCATGGCGTGGTTATTCCCTCCAGCCTCATCCTATGCAAGGTCCTTTTGTTTCTGCCTGCACATTCCAAAGCCACTCTCCCCACCCAGAGGGCTGGACACTCTCCTTTAAAAAAAACACACCAGTGCAATCTGAGCTGAATCCTGCTCATGCTGCTGTCTTTGTGGCTCTGCTACATGCAGAGCTCCGCTGGCCACAGCGCTGATGGCAGGAAATCTCACCTGTGGCTGGGCATCTCTAGAG
The DNA here is from genome assembly GCF_027172205.1 of Podarcis raffonei. Classification (NCBI taxonomy): domain Eukaryota; kingdom Metazoa; phylum Chordata; class Lepidosauria; order Squamata; family Lacertidae; genus Podarcis; species Podarcis raffonei. Next base: position 15,474,097 of record NC_070616.1, read on the forward strand.
AGTGCGGCCCCCTGTGTCCTGTTAGGTCCTCTGCAGAGGTAGGTGCAGCAAGAAAGAGTGAGAGGGTTGCTTCACTGGCGCCACCTATAGGTTCAAAGAAGACCTTGGAGAGCTTTTCAAACTCTTCAGCTGTGCTGTTCTAGTTACAGATGGATGGTTCTGTACTTTCCAGTTTCTCTTGGTTTATCATTCTCTCCCCTACCATCTGAAGTTCAGTCACCCCTTTTCCGCATCCGTTTGCGATATATTTAAAAAGCCTGCATGGAAAAACAATTTGGTGCGTAATTTTGGACCTAATATACACGCTCCATTTTTGCGAGCCATTTCCCTGTAAAATGATGGATTTTTGTACATGAAATGTGTGTTTGCTATAATTCACCTTGATATGCATTTTTTGAAAGGACTTCCCTTAAATAATACACTTTTTGGAGCACCTTTCCATCGGAGAACTGCACTGCGATATTCAGAGTGCAGATGGGCAATTTGGGTGGTTTCTGATTTTTCTTGTTCACTTGCCCACATTTTCACATCAGTTTGGGGATCTTTCTTTTTTCAGTCTTTGTCAGCATTTTACTGCAAAGTCCTCCCCAAATATACTTTGCCTAGATGCACATTCCTCTACCTACTAAAAGGCTTCTGGGTATGCCACTCTCACTGATAAATGCACAGTGCATCGTTATACACACTTTTATGTTGATATATAAGAACATAATAAGAGCCTGCTGGATCAGGCCAGTTGCCCATCTAGTCCAGAATCCTGTTCTCATGGTGGCCAACCAGTTGCCTCTTCTAGGAAATCCACAAGCAGGATTCGAACCCAAGAGCCCTCTCCCCTCCTTCCATTTCCAGCAACTGGTATTCAGAAGCATTGCTGCCCTGACTGTGAAGGCAGAACGTAGCCATTGATAGCCCTCACCTTCATGAATTTCTCCTGTCCTCCTTTAAAGCCATCCAAGTTGGTGGCTATCACTGCCTCCAGTGGCAAGGAGTTCCACAGTTTAACTATGCACTGTATAGTCTTTTATCTGTCCCAAATCATCCAGCCTTAAGCTTCATGGCGTGTCCACAAGTTCTAGTGTTAGGAGATAGGCAGGAAACTTGACTGGAGAACTGCAGCTCAAGATTAGGAAATGCGTGTCTTTCAAAGACTGGCTGTGTTTTGAGTCTGCATATTGTTTAGGAAACTGTGAAAGCAGGGGGTGCGTCTTTAAGCGTGAACTGAAACAAGTTTCTCTGAAATACAAAGGGATGCCGAGTTTCCTCCACAGAGGAGGTTGGGAACAACGGACAAGCTGTCCTGAAAACCAACTTGGTCAACTCTGCTTCTTGTCCTTTGCAGCCTGGGCTGCCAGCTGATCACCCAAAGCCCAACCTGCAGCATCCCTGTGCCATTGACTGTAGCAGGTCCCGTAGGGGGAGCTTTTGAATGCAGGGATCGCCTGCTATTATTGCCCAAAATAAAGTACATAAATACATTCTATTGGAGGGAAACCACTGGTGAAAATGTATGTTTGAGACTAAAATGCATACAAAATGTGTTTGTTGGGAGTACCGCAACACAATTTGCACACGATATTCCAGAAAATATGCAGGGAATCCCCCCTTCTCCAGATTTTACCTGTCTGAATGTGCTGTTTCTCTTCTGCTTCTTTATTTATGTTGTGTCTTTTTTAAATTAAAATACTTTTCTATCATTTTATGTCACTAATGTAAGGCCTTTCAAGCTCAGCGGCAGAGCACCTGCTTGCATTCAGAAGGTCCCAGCTTCAATCCCTGGCAGTGTCTCTATGTAGGGCTGGGGAAGCCTGAAACTCTGGAGAGCTGCTGCCGGCCAGTGTAGACAGTACTGAGCCAGATGGACCAAGGCTCTGAATGTAGCTTAGAGGCAGAATACCTGCCTTGTATATAGAAGGGTCCAGGTTCAATATACAGCATCTCTAGGGAGGGGTGGGAAAGACCCCTGCCTGAACCCCTGGCAAGCCACTGCCAGTCATTGTCGACAGTATTGAGCCAGTGGACAAATGGTCTTAATGTAGCTCAGTGGCAGAACACCTGCCTTGCATACAGAAAGACTTGGGTTCAATCCAGGGCATTTCTAGGTAAGGCTGGGAAAGACCCCTGCCTGACCCCCTGGATAGCTGCTGCTGGCCAGTGTAGACCATACTGGACTAGATGGAGCAAGGGTCGAGGCTTTCCATAAGGCAGCTATATTCCTGTGTTCCTGTGAGTGGTACAGTCGTCAAATAAAATGACTGGTAGAAAAATGACAAAACTTCAGAATGTTCATTTTGTTTAATAGCCTGCCCTATCTCTCAGGTTATGCAGATAACCTCAGATATGCAGATGACACAACCTTGCTGGCAGAAAGTGAGGAGGAATTAAAGAACCCTTTAATGAGGGTGAAAGGGGAGAGTGCAAAATATGGTCTGAAGCTCAACATCAAAAAAACGAAGATCATGGCCACTGGGCCCATCACCTCCTGGCAAATAGAAGGGGAAGAAATGGAGGCAGTGAGAGATTTTACTTTCTTGGGCTCCATGATCACTGCAGATAGTGACAGCAGTCACGAAATTAAAAGACACCTGCTTCTTGGGAGAAAAGCGATGATAAACCTAGACAGCATCTTAAAAAGCAGAGACATCACCTTGCCGACAAAGGTCCGTATAGTTAAAGCGATGGTTTTCCCAGTAGTGATGTATGGAAGTGAGAGCTGGACCATAAAGAAGGCCGAAGAATGTGCTGGAGGAGACTCTTGAGAGTCCCATGGGCTGCAAGAAGATCAAACCTATCCATTCTGAATGAAATCAGCCCTGAGTGCTCACTGGAAGGACGGATCCTGAAGCTGAGGCTCCAATACTTTGGCCACTTCATGAGAAGAGAAGACTCCCTGGAAAAGACCCTGATGCTGGGAAAGATGGAGGGCACAAGGAGAAGGGGGCAACAGAGGACGAGATGGTTGGACAGTATTCTCGAAGCCACAAACATGAATCTGACCAAACTGCGGGAGGCAGTGGAAGACAGGAGTGCCCGGCGTGCTCTGGTCCATGGGGTCACAAAGAGTCGGACATGACTAAACGACTAAACAACAACAATCTCTCAGGACTTGGGGTGACTCTCAGTTGAAAACCACACTTTGAAAAAAATCAATCAGCCTGTAAGACATTGAGCTTTCCCCTAATACTTTTGCGTGCCTCCTCCCCTCAATAGCTGGAGCCTTTCCCTGCACCCCAGGGGAGAGTCGGCCCTCCTCTCTTGGACCAAACTAAAGTCCACCTAATCTAGCATCCTGTTTCTGACAGCTGCGAGCCAGATGCCTCCAAAACGGCTACAAGCAGCACACAAAGGCAACGGCCCTTCTCCGTTGGTGGTCCCCAACATCTGGAGGTACTCGGAGGTAGGCTGCCCCTGAACCTGGAGGCTCCACATAGCTTGGCTAATCCAAAGATTTGACACTTGTACCCAGCGACATCTCTGGGGAGCTCAAAAGCATGGCACAGAGGAGACAGCAGCCCTCTGTTGTTTCAGCATGCGGGATTTGAGGCTAACTGCTCCTGGACATGGAGGTTCTACTCAGTGTGGACTTGAGTGAGCACATTTAACAGTTAAAGACGTGGGTGTTTGCTGCTGAAAATGGCAGGCCCCTTCTCCATCCACAACACGAGAGACAGTGTGGTGGAATGGCCCTAGCGCAGGGTTCAAATTTCTTCTCCATAAGAACATAAGAGCCTGCAAGGTCAGGCCAATGGCCCATCTTCCCAGCATCCTCTTCACACAGCGGCCAGCCAGGTGCCTCTTCTGGGAAACCCGCAAGCAGGATTTGAACACAAGAGCATTCTCCACTCCTGCGGCTTCCAGCAACTGGTATTCGGAAGCACTGCTGCCTCCAACTGTGGAGGAAGAGCACAGCTCCCATGGCTGATAGCCATTGATAGCCCTCTCCTGCTCCAAGACTTTGCCTAATCCTCTTTGAAAGCCAACCTAGTTGGTGGCGATCACACCCTCTTGTGGGAGTGAGTTCCATAGACGATGTGCTGTGTGAAGAAGGACTTTCTGGGTGACTGTAGTCCAGCTGTAGTTGCTCAGCCTGGCCTACCTCACAAGGCTGTTGGGGGGCAAAAGCAGGTTGTTGTGGAGGAAAGGTTGGATAAAACACTTGGAGAATTGTGGGGTTTGTTTGGTTTTGCAATCCATAAATTCCTCGAAATAAATAAAGAGATAGCAAGCAAGTAGTGGTGGGAGGAGGAAATCTTGACGGTGATGACGTATCACCTCACAAGGCTTTTCCCTTGGCACCCCCAATCAGGGCTATGGAGGAAAGGAGGCCTGAACTCCACTGTCTCTGATGGTGAGGGATCTCCTACATGAGATCTTAATTAACAATGTCTCCCCTTTTGGCTAGTGAGGACATTCCGGCTAACCTGTATGATGTTTATTCTGCCTTGCAAAACCCCACCTGGAGCGTATCTACACACAGGAAAAAACCACTATAAATAAATCAGAAATTAAATCGTTATAATAAAGGAAAAAGAAAAACGCTATGTAAAATCGCATAGGAATTGTTTTTTGCTCTCCAGTGCCCTCTGGTGTTGCATGTTTATAACACATTCAAAATACTGTTTTTTGACCAATGTAGCTGAGTCCCTGGAGTCCAGTTCTGGGCACCCCAATTTGAGAAGGATGTTGACAAGCTGGAAGGTGGGCCAAGATGGTGACCAAGAGGTTCAAGGGCCCGGAAGCCAAGTCTGGTGAGGGAATTGGGGGTGCTTAGACTGGAGAAGAGAAAACTGAGATGAGATCTAAGAGCCATCTTCAAGTATTGGAAGGGATGTCGCATGGAAGATGGGGCCATACCCTCCAACAAAATCAAAATCCAGGACGCCATCTTTCCAGATGCCGTCTTCCCGCTTTTTATCACAAGAGCACAGCGGCCATTTTGGTTGCCATGGTTTGTCAGACACAGTGCCCCAAAAAGTGCGTTTTGGGGTCACTTGAACCCTGGCATCTCCTGGGTGCAGCCTGACACTCTAACCACTCTGCCACACTGTCTCTCTTAAGATAAGGCTCTGTCCTAGTTTGCATATCATAGAAAGTCCACCTATTTATTTATTTAATGCATTTATATTGCCCCTTTTTCTTCAAGTACCGGTATCTCAAGCTGTTATGCATGCCTCATCTTCCCCCCTTAATCCCCATGGCACCTCTGTGAAGTAGGTTGGGCCAGTGAGGTAGTCACACCCGGTGAGCTTTGCGGCTAAGAAACAGAGATACAAACCTTGAGGTCTTAGTCCAACATGCTAATCACTGTGCCACACTACCTCTCAGCCATCACTTCTACATGTGGCAGGGAGTTCCATAAGTGAATGGCTGCATCCTTTGCTCATTCTGAAGCAACCAAATGGACTTTGATGAGTGCCTGCGAGCTCTGGCATTTGGGCAAGTCTCCTGAGGCAGGGAGTTCCATAAGTGAACAGATGCATCATATTACGAAAAGAGGCTTTCTTTGCCTTGTTGAGTGCCTGCAAGCTCTGGCCTTTTGAGAAATCTGCTCTCTGCCTGCCACCTTGTTCATGTAGGGAGAAGGAGGCCCACGTCTCTTCCTGTCTCCTCCACTGTGCCCGACAGTTTGGCGCAGGCGCCTAGGTGTGGCTGGGGAAACGGGCAGGCCCCTGCCCAGCTGGCTGAGCCAATGCCACTGGAAAGTCTTATTCTGCCCGGCGGAGGGCTGCCGTGTTTTTCCAACCCTGCGAATATTCTGGGGCTCAGATTGCCAGGCCTCCTCAGGGAAGTCTGCTGAGGAAACTGTCCGATATTTGCAGGGTGTGGCTTCCCAAATGTCTGATATTTGGTTTCTCTCTTTCTCAGTTGAAAATCGCTGGTCGGATGCTCCGTTCTTGAGTCCTGAAGCTAAAGAAAACTTGCTCTCAGAGGAGTCTGCTCTCTGGGTTTCTGCCGGAGTCACTGCTCTGGGGGTGCAGCGGTTTTGCCTAGGGCGGAAGGGCCCAACTGCAGCTGATGCAGGGTAGCAACAAAATTACTGATTCAAAGGAGGAGAGCCCAGACCAGTGAATCATGCAGGTTTGCAACAGGCAGCCTCCTCCAGATCAGGTGTGATGGAATGACCCAATTATGCCCCAGACAACAATAGGGACAAATTGCCCACTGTAGACCCAAACAGCAACCTCCTCTGAGATGGGGATGGATGCATTTGTCACCTTTGGCTTTTAATTCTTCTTAAATTCAGTTTGCCACATTTCTGTATCAGTTTGCATGTGTTTTTTTTAAATAGCTCTCATGGAAATTAATCAGTACCTGGCGTTCAGGTCAATGATGGTCACCTGCCTATTGGTCCTTTCCAAATGTTTTTTGTCTATCCTGAAACTCCTGCTAGCTTCATGCCACATCCAAGTATTTCTGAGATAAGAAGCAACATTCCTCTCTACACCTTAAATAAAGTTTTGTAGAGATCGAAGGGAACCCCAAGGGACATCTAGTCCAACCCCTGCAATGCAGGAATCACAGCTAACGAACCCCTTGCAGACAGCCATCCGTCTTCTTGTCTGAAGGCACTGAAATGAACCTTTAAAAAAAAAATCCCGTCCAACAACCTGGGTAATGTCTTCCAAACACTGACATCCTGAAAATGATGGGATCTGGCGAATAAATTTGCCAGACGGGGGTGGGAGGGGGCAGGGAAGGCACCCATTTCTGGCATTGAGGAAAAAAGTCAACAAAATACAGGCTTTCTAGGAGGCTGGGAAGAACAATTCTTTGGAAACAAACGTTCCAGAAATTCTTGAGTGGGGAATTCTGCGCCCCATGCCAGATTTCTGTGGATGGGGGGTTATAGCCATCTGTCTTCTCTATATGTGACCCTACACATAGAGGTGAAGCAGTCCTACTCTATCTGCCACTGCTGCCCACACCAAGGTGGGTGGCATAGCAAGGGATGGGACTCTATCAAAGGTAACACCTGGTTTCTGGGGCCTAGAATGAAGATTTTATTAGCATCTTGAAGATGGCAAGAGTTCTCCTGGGCATATACAAACTGTGCTTCAGTCATTATGGTCAGGTGTGCATGAGGCTTCTCTACTCCACCTTCTGTGGCAGGTTGGAGAGATGCTCTTCTTCTGGGGTCTGCCCTGAGCATGTGCAGAGAGCATTTCAGTCACCAAAGTGAGAAGGAACATCATTTGGAAGGATCATCTCCAGCCCTGCCATCTCCTAACCACCTTCCTCATTGCAGCTTTCCTTGTAATTGCTTCTACTAGGAATTTTGTCAACGGGTTGATGGATGTACCCATTTCACAGAAGGGCAACTGAAGCCAAGAGAGTTGCCCAGCACTTTGTGGTGAATGCAGCAGGGCAAGACATCTTGAAATTCACCACCTACGTCCCCAAGATGTTTGGGTCTCTCTCACTGCCCTGAAGGTGGGGGGAGGGGATAAATTCTGCAGGCGAGACTATCTAATTCGCATGTTCCCAAACAACCTGAGAACCGAACCTTTGACATATGCACTTCTTCGAATTTTGCAATACAGTTCTCCAGCCAAGTAACAAAAATGCATTCTTGTTCGGCAAAGTGTGCCTAACATTGCATCTATTAGGAAAAAGAACATGCCCGAAATGCATTAGATTATGTGAAACCGTTTTGCAAAAAACACACAAAAACACCCCCGCATAGAGCCAGGCCAAAAATTGCATGCAACAAACTGCATGTAACTGTGCATTCGGAGCTGACGAATTCTCGTGAGGGCTTTTCGGAATAAATAAACAAATTGCAAACCGATGTGGAAACATGCAGAAGCAGACTGGGGGAGTGGAAGAACAAGGACCTGAAAGGGCAGGTTTATCTGTGCCACTCCACCTTTGCAAATGTGGCAATGAGAGCATTGGTGCTGTTGTTTTGCTAAAGGTCAGGGGTTTGTGACCCCCTTGGCTCAGGGCCACTTTCAGGCCACGGCTCCCTGTGTTGCAGAGCACCGGTCCAGGTGTAGGATGTCTGAGCACAAACAAAACTGAAGCAACCGCTTAGCGGGGGCTGGCTGGCTGCGGCCCAGGGGTTCAGCTGCTCAGAGCTGGAACCCTTTGGAGATAGCTTATCTCCAGACTCTCCGACTTAATTTCCGCCACCTTCCCCCACCCCTGCTCTCTCCCCCACCCCACCCTTAGTCCTGCCTGTTCGGCGGGGACCCGTTTCCATCCGGCTCCCATCCTCAGGGCCCCTCACATTCCATTCCAAGACACCCCCCCCCCGCTTCCAAAACCCATTCCGACGAGGGACCCTTGTCCCCCTCGCTTAAGTCCCACAACCTGACTGCCTCCTGGCCCGTCCTCTTGGCCTCAGGCCTTGATGCCCTGCATTGGTCCGGGGCATCTGATTCGGCCAGAACTTTATCCCCCTCCCTAAAAGGAGGGGGGGAGCCGCTGTACCAATCTGGATCCCCCCTCCCTCCAGCTCCCTCCCCCTTTTCCTGAAATCTCTCTTGGCAGCAGAGCTCGCTTTTGGCAACAGATCCCACCCGCGCTGGGGAGAGAGAAATTACAAAGGCAAGCCAGGCTCTTGGAGAGAGAGATCTGTGTGTGTGTGTGTGTGTGTGTGTGTGTGTGTGTGTGCCCCCTCTCCCAATGACGTAGTGTCCTGAGCCTTGTCCCCTCCCCTCATCCCTCCCCTCTCCCCCCCCCTTTACATCCTTGGAAGCCGCAATTAAGCAGCTCCGCTAGGATAAAACACTCCGGCGGCCAGCGGGCTGGGGCATTGCGTCGAGAGAGATGGCCAGGCTACGGACTCCTTCCTTCCTTTCCGGGGCTGTCACTGTCCTCCTGCTCTCCAGTCTCCCGGCTTCGTGGCAAGGAGGTAAGAGGCAGCGGGAGCAGCAGAGAAGGCTCGGGACGAAAACCGCAGACAGCCTCTGACCAGATGCTTTTCCCCCTGGCCCTGGAAGGGGTCGTCAAGCCGCCTCGCTTCCAAGCCATCTGCGGCGGAGGCTGTTCTGTCTGGGCAATCGGGGCATCTGACCTCTGCCTGCACCCATCTTTTTGCTTTCTTGCAACAGGCCACTGGCTGTCACAGCCTCCCCTCTGAGGTGCACTTGTAGAACACAGCAAGGAGCAGGATGGGGGGCAAGACTGAGAGGAGTCACCTTTGCCTCCCTCTGCTGTGGGTCTCTCCAGCTCCTGCCCCACTGGTGGGCACCTGCCGCCGCACCTTTTAAAAACTCAGTGCCTGCCCCCCCTCCGGAGCAAGACTCACTGCTCCAAATCTCAGACATGCTGCAGGGACCAATCCCTCTACTCCCTGCTTGTTGGTGACAAGGGGCAAAAGTCTGGAGCCCCCGATACTGGCCCTCACCATCTTCAGGGTCTCTGAAATCTTCCGGGTGCACCCTGAAGGTGGCTGAGGTGCTGCCTGCCCACAGGGAGTCACTAATATTACCATTGACAAACTTTAAGGGTCTATCGTGGTGGTTGAATGGAAGGGGGGCAGGATATGAAGCCAGTGGACTCCAGGAGAGGACAGGAGAGGCTTAACTGAATCCCCAGAAGGTGTTTGCCAAACACCAAACCTCAGCCCCTCAGATGGTACAAGCATGTAATGCAGTGTTTCTGAGCATGTGCAGAGTGCATTGAGGAGCCATAGCGGTGCTTTGGGGATTGGGGCACAGAACATCGGGGTAAAAAGGGTTCCTCTTGAACCACAACATTTACTTTCATCTTCTTTGGTGTTGGGGGGGGAGTTAGCTCCCCGCTTGCCCCCCACAAGTGAGTTTAGTTTGGTTGTTGCTCAAGAATTAGCTGTGGCTCCTGCTTTGCAGGGAGTTGGACTAGTTGAGTCGCTGTGTCCCTCCCAGCTCTACAATCCTATGATTTATTGCATGTCAGAAGGATGTGCCACCTGCACAGCCCACACAATTTGCACAGGTCGCTCTCCTGTGGTGACGCCGTGGCTCTCCCCGGGCGACCACAGACGCTTTGCCCAGTCGGAGGGCAAAGGGAAGCCCATTGGGAGCGGGAGGGCAGGATCCAAGTGAGGTTCCTGCTTTGCACCCGATCCAAAAAGGGGAAGCAGGCAGGAGAAGTGGGTCATGCCCGTAGGTTCCCATGAGGTTCATCAGAAGGGACGCCCCCATCCCGGACGCCTTTGCCCCATCTCTGGGAACACCGCGGTCCCGCCAAACAGCCGCTGCCTTTGCCTGCAACTTGGGTGTCCTCTTGGAAAACATGCTCTTCCCGGGTTTTGAACACAGCAAGAGGCATTAATGAAACACACTCTCTTGCTTTTCTATTTTGGCATTCCCCGCGAGATCGTACTGTCTCCCCTTGCCGCCCTCAGGAACTGTCATCGCTTCAGTCCAAGCATGTGGGGTGACGGCTTGAGGATCCCATTAAAAAAAAAAAAATCTCTTTGGGAAGATTCAGATCTGATAGGCTGGAAGAATTCCCCATCTCTGGGTCAAACTAGACAGAGACCTGCTGTTCAGAAGGCTGGGCTTTCTCACTCCAACAACCTGCTTGACAGATTGTGTCTGCATCCAGTAGGGGAAGGATTGCCTAGGGCTCAAATGTTGGGACCTGGGTGAAGAAGGGCACCCAAAGATCACCATGGTCAGGGCTGGGGAGCTGGTGACCCCATAGACATTGCAGGACTCCAACTCTCATTATTCCCCATCGTTGGCTGCTGGGAGTTGGAGTCCGACAGGGTCTGTAGGGTTACAGATGTTCCCTTTGCTATAAGGGGCCAGGGGTGGCAGCCTGACAACCTTTGTGACATCATGGGGGAACCTGTGAGGTAGCTGTGATGGGTGAAGCAGGCCCACTCAAGTTAAGAGAGGGTCAGACTAGATGACCGTTGGTACCCCTTCCAATTCTGTGATTCTATGTCCCGCTTCCATGGGAAAAGAAGCATTCCTCCTACTCTCTCTCTCAAAGTGAACTAGAGGAATGCACAAGCTCCATCACCATCTATTCCTTCTGAGCGGGTTTTTCCACGCTGGTAGACCGAAGTCATTTTGCTGCGAGAGTCCATTTATTTATTTCCTTCCTTATCACAATGGTACCTTGTTTCTCAGACTTAATCTGTTCCGGGAGTCCGTTCAACTCCTGGAACAGTTCGAAAACCAAGGCACAGCTTCCAATTGGCTGCAGGAGCTTCCCGCATTCAAGCAGAAGCTGTGGAAGCCGTGTTGGACGCTCAGCTTCCAAAAAACGTTCGCAAACCAGAACACTCACTTCTGGGTTTGCGGTGTTCGGGAGCTGATTTGTTTGGGAGCCAAGTTGTTTGAGTACCAAGGCACCACTGTAAATTTATATCTTGCCCCATCCTCCCAAAGGAGCCCAGGGTGGGGGCGAGAAGGTGGTCCCCAAATTCGCAGAGAGACCCTGACTGGACGGGCAGCGGGATCCTTCTGTGGAGTGAGGCAGCTGGCTCAGGCTGCAGGCAGCAGTGCCCCAACTCCTTTGCCAAGCCCCCTAAGCTAGCCTCTACTCTGCACCCCCTAAGCCGCCCTGCTGCCTCGGGAAGAGCTGAGGATTTTGTCGAAATAAGTCATTCATCAGTCCAGTCAGATTCTGTCAGGGCCACTGGGACAGGGCAGAGATCTTGCCCTCCAGCCCTTTGCCTCAGGTGGTAAAATGTCATCACCAAGAACCCCATTACTGCCAGCAAGTCAGCTGAGAGGGCAGGGGTGACCAGGCTGCTTGGTGTGCCCAACTGGTTCCTTCATCACCTTGCCACCATTCAGTGCTTCCCTGCCACCAGAAGCAGCCTCCTCTTCCTTTTGCCCAGCAGCAGAGCCGGCCCTGATGCCACCAGGAAACTCCTGGCTGGAGCTGGGGGGGGCCCTTTGCATGTTCGCTGTTCAGGCTGCCTCGTACAAATTGCTGCAAGTGTGGCAGGTCTGGGAGGCAGGGAATTTGGAGTATGCAAAGCAGGTGTCAATTGGGATTGCTCCCGAGTATGGCTGCGCATGCATAAGGGTCCCAGGTTCTGGGAGAGACCCCTGCCTGAACCCCTAGAGAGCAGCTGCTGGTCAGTGCAGACTGTCCTGAGCTACATGGACCAAAGGTTTGACTTGGTAGAAGGCAGTTTCCTGCCTTCCCATGAAATAAGTTGGATTTTCCCCCTCCACTTTTCCTGGGCGCTCCTGGGATGTAACCAGAAAGTCAGCCTGGATAGCTTAGTAAGTTGGCTACAGCACAGTGCTGAGAATGCGAAGGTTCCAGGTTTGATCCCCGTATGGGGCAGTTGCATATTCCTGCACTGTAGAGGGTTCGACTGGATGGTCCTCAGGGTTCTTCCAGCTCTACAGTTCTATGAAATAGCATCCATGAAATAGTTTGAAGGTTCAGGACCCTCAGGCCCACGATATGGATTAATTTCTGGGCATATGAAGATGGCTGCTGGCTGGGTTCTCAACAGCAGTTTATAGAAGCCCCTAAGCACCTCTCAAGGAAAGGGGAAATTGTGACTAAAAAGTGGGGGCAGGAAATCTGGGACCCGGGGCTTGGTCGCCGCTAACAACACTCCTGTATTTCGCCACCATTCCTGACAGACGCTTCTCCATAAATATTTATCAGGGAGAAATTGTCTCTGAAAGCCAGAGCCATGCCTGCACTCTTTTGTTCTTCCTACAAAGGTGTGTCCGTTATGAGAGACTAGATGCCCCTTTGGGTCCCTTCCAACTCTACAATTCAGCTATTTCCTCCTGCCTAAACAGGAGTTCTGTGCACAAAAGATCTCATGAGAGTTGGCAGAGCTCAGATTTCCCCTTCTATCATTCCTGGAAGGGAAACAGCCACAGAAAGGGGAAGCGGGCTCCCCAATAGCTCTTTTCCTAGTCGCCAGGGGTGAGCCGAGATTGCCTGCTGGTTGACCACAGCTTGCAAATGATCAAGAGGGTGGTTTTTCTTTATGAGGTGCTAGAGTGCCTAGAGATCCCTAACAGTGGCTAGTAAATTCTTTTGGTAATGACAAAAATGGGCCGTTTTTTGTTTTTAACACAAGCTAGTATTCTCTTCTGTGGTCAGAAGGTCAGTTTATGTCTGTAATTCCTACTCTGTGTTGCTTTAGGCAGTGGTTAAATTGGATTTAACTTTCCCCTCTCACACAGACACCCATTCGAAACCCAGAAAAAGACCACCACATTTTCCTATACATTAAGGATCCTCAAGGCCTTTTCACACCCACCCGCCGTGTTCCGAAGTGAGCTCCAATGAATTAAATTGTGGAGCTCTCTCCGCCTGGAGGCAGTGACCCGCCACCAATATGGATGGCTTTGGAATGGAGAAATTCACAAACTATTGGTGGTTATTAGTCATGATGGCTTTTTTCTGCCTCCACAGTTGGAGGCAGCAATGCTTTTGAGTAACAATTCCTGGAAAACACAGGAGGGGAGAACGCTCTTGTGCTTTAAACGCTGCCTCTAAAAGTGCTCTGATGTCTTTTAATTATTGCTTTCCGCTAGTTTGCTTTCGTTACTTTGCCTTTGATAGGTTGGAAGCCGCCTCGAATCCATGCTCTGGAGAAAGGCAGAGAGTCCAAATAAATTAAAAAGATAATAACTTGCAAATGCACCCACCCCCACCAGAAAGGATCCATAGTTGCATAAAATGTGCACCTGCTGATTGTTATGCATTGATGAAAATTTAGGGACAATGACTGTAGTTTCAGAAGAAATTCAATAATCTCACCCCAGTGGCCAAGTTCGCTGAGCCTGCAAGCTTAACCAGCTGCCCAGGTGCTAATGACTGTGGACGGCTCATTTCAAGCCTCCCAGATCCCCCTTAAGAGAGTTCGTTAGCACTAAACGGGACTTGGACCAGCTGGTTCAATGGTCCTCAAAGTGGATAGCACTCCCTGGCAGGTGGTCAGATTACCTGGTGGGGGGCGGCGGTGCTGAGATGCAAGGGTGTGGCAGGGGGGCGCTGGAGGTGGAAATGACCACAGCCTTTGAAAAGCTGAGATTTTTGTGGTTCCTGCATTGCCAGGGGTTGGATTCTTTGGATTCCTTCCAACCTTGCAATGCTGTGATTCTATCAGTTTTTGTTGCATTGATCAAAATACTTTTAAATGGGTTTTGAATGAATGTGCAATTAATTGTTGGTGCTTTGAATTTTATTGGGCTCTTGCCTTGCTTAGTAGGTCACGCACACCACTATTCTGAAAAATGTTTCTCGTAGTGGTTTTTTGTTTGTTTGTTTGTTTGGTGGTGGTCAATGGGGATGAGTTTATATTGTCTTTCAGGGAAAAAGGTTTGGTGCAAATTAACATCTGATAATCATAATAGTTGGCGGGGGGAGGTGACCCCCAAAAGTCTGGGAAACGCCAAGCCAGTTTTTCAAATCGGAGGGCCATTTGCTGCAAAATAGGGCACATATGAGGCCAGACTTGTCCCAGGAGAAGTGGCCTCCCGTCGGCTGATCCTTGGCGTGTTTACTGGGAGGGAGCTCCCACTTGGTCCAAGTGGCCTTCCTCCCACATTGAAGCATTCAGAGAATTGCAGGGAAATTGCTTAAGGGAAACAGGACGGTGCATTTTTTGAGTTTGGCAGGCCTTCAGATCCTTTAAACCGGTCAACAAGTTTGAGGAATCAGGGCTTGGGTCCTGTTCCAAAGCAATCTTTAGAGTTCAGTGAGAGCCTGGGCCTACGTCTAGGAACCATGCACTCCGCTGGACAGGACTGTTGCAGGCACTGTGCAAAAACTTAAAGATACTGTGCAAAAACTTAAAGATACAGTACAGCAGCCCTGCTTGGAGGATTGCAGGCCGATGGGCCTCTGCAAAGCAGTAGCTAGGTCATAGGCTTCCTCAAACTCGGCCATCCAGATGTTTTGAGACTACCATTCCCAGCATCCTTGACCACTAGTCCTACTAGCTAGGGATCATGGGAGTTGTAGGCCAAAAACATCTGGATGGCTGAGTTTGAGGAAGCCTGAGCTAGGAGGATAGGAGGCGGAAGGGGAAGGGAGGGTTGCTTAACCCCTCCTCCTCCCGCCCTCCCCTTGGCTTTCTCCCGCCTTGTTTTTCCCTCCCGCCAAGAGGCTAGAAATATGTGTGTCCGGCTGCCTTGGGAAGCAGAGGGAGGGAGGCAGAGAAATGGTAGCGGCTGGGTGGGAGGGGCAAATGTTTCTCGTTTTTTTCGAATCGGAATCATAGAATTGTACAGTTGGATGGGACTCAAAGAGCCCTCTTCTCCAACCCTCTGCAATCTGAATTTCAGTTCCCACATTTCGACATCAGTTTGCAAATTTTAGTGATAATAAAAAAAAAAGTCCTCATGAAAATTCATTTTAGGACAGATTTCTCCTAACTGGGAAGGCTTGAGGTAGTTAGGGGTGTTTAGCCTGCAGAAGAGAAGAGTGAAAGCCAATAGGATAGCCATCTTCAGATATCTGAAGGGCTGTCACATGGAAGACGGAGTCAGCTTGTTTTGCACTGCTCTAGAGAGGAGGATCCAAACCAATGGATCCCATTCTCGAGAAAGGAAATTCTGGTTAAACATTAGAATCTGATATATCTGAAGGGGCGTCTCCACCCCCATCGTTCAGCCCGGACACTGAGGTCCACCTCCGAGGGCCTTCTGGCAGTTCCCTCACTGCGAGAAGTGAGGTTACAGGGAACCAGGCAAAGGGCCTTCTCGGTAGTGGCACCCACCCTGTGGAACACCCTCCCATCAAATGTCAAGGAAATAAACAACCACCTGACTTTTAGAAGACATCTGAAGGGCAGCCCTGTTTAGGGAAGTTTTTAATATTTAATGTCTTATCATGTTATAAAAATTCTATTGTGAGCGGCCCAAGTGGCTGGGGAAACCCACCCAGATGGGCAGGGTACAAGGGTACAAATAAATTATTATTATTATTATTATTATTATTATTATTATTATTATTATTATTAGGAACTTCCTCACAGTAAAAGCTGTTCAACAGCGAAATGAACTCCTTTGGAACGTGGTAGGCTCCATCTTTGGAGATTTTAAAAGAGAGGTTGGGTGGCCACCTGTCAGGGATTCTTGAACTGTGGTTCCTGCATTGCAAGGGGTTGGACTAGATGACCCTTGGAGATCCCTTCCAATTCTACAATTCCGTGGTTTTCTGAAATCTTGGAGAGCCCCTGCCAATCAGTGTCGGCAGTACTGAGCTAGATGGACCAACAAGCTCAACTGGCTCTACAGAGTGGCAGACTCTGCACAAGGCATTTCACTGTGTTCTTATGAGTGGGGTTTCCATCTACAGAGGAAGTCTACCTCTGAGAACAAAATCACGGGAGCCAAAACAACAGGGCTTGGTTGTCATCTGCAGGTTCTTCCATGGTTCCTATGGGGCCTCTGGAGGCAAAAAGAGCAGGCTGGACTCGACGGGCTAGGAAGGGAGGGAGAAAAAGGTTGCTCCATCAATGAAAACTTCACAGATTTTTTGAGCTGGCAACAAATGGGACTTGCAAGGCTTTGGAGGTGGTTGGAAACTGAGCAGCTGCTTATTAGAGCTGGGGCAAATTAGCAGCCCCAATGTTTTCCTTCCCGATATATCATGGGCCCAATGTTATTTCTTGTGGTGTCCTCATGAAACCTTTGTTAAGAAGAGGCCTGCAAGATAAGATAACGACCCTTACTAGGCTTTCTCTCCTCCTTCTGTAACCAAAAAAAGGATTGGGATCTGAGACTTGCATGCGAGGGAAAGGAAAGTCTCGCCTCCCTGATCCCATAAAGATATTGTGCTTTTCTCGTTCCTTTCCTTCCTAGCTTGCATGCCCTTCATGTGTTTTCTTAAGCTGTTCGGGACATGGCAAGGCCTTGCTTAAGCCGTTAAGTCAGTTTCTTAAGCTGCCTCTCCCCTCCCTCGTGAGTAGCGGGAGCAGATGAAGTCTTGGGAATTAATGCAGCAATTGGCATCAAGGCACCCAGTTCATAGCAATAGGCCCACTGTATTCTGCTTAACACAAGTCAACAGTGTGATGGTCAATGCGATTCAGCAGAAGTCAACTGTCCAGATCAAGGGAAGTAATAGGGCCAATCTAGTCTGCCTTGGTCAGACACCATCTGGAGTCCTGTGTCTGGTTGTGAGCACCCCTGTTTAAGAAGGGTATTTTCAAGATGGAAGGTGTGCAGAGGAGGTGACCAAGATGATCAAGGTTTTGGAAACCGGGTCTTATGAGGAACGGTTGAGAGAGCTGGGTATGAGTTAAGCCTGGAATAAAGGAGACTGAGACGTGATATGAAAGCCATCTTCAGATACCTGAAGGAAGATGGAGCAAGCTTGTTTTCTGCTGCTTCAGAAGGCAGGGCCCGAACCAATGGATTCAAATTGCAAGAAAGGCAATTCTGACAACACATTAGGAAGACCTTTCTGGCGGTAAGAGCTGTGTGGTGGACAGAAGGTGGTGGGCTCTCCTTCCTTGGAGGTTTTTAAGCAGAGGTTGGATGGCCCATCTGTCAGGGATTGTTTAGCTGTGATTCCTTCCTTGCAGAGGGTTGGACTAGATGACCCCAGGGGTTCCTTCCAACTCTACAAATGAATGATTCTATTACACATTTTTTATTGCCTTTTCCCCAAGGAACTCGTAACAGTGTAGAAAGCCTTCTCAGTCACTTGAGCATCAAAACAGCCCTGTGAGGTGGGTGCATCATGCTGAAAGATGAAGACTGGCCTGAAACTGGAAACTGTGCTTCATGACTCAGTGGGGATTTGAACCCAGTTTTCACTGATGCTAGTCTGACACCACGGTGCTGGGTTGGGGGGTGGGATCTGTTAATTTCAGTTCCTACCAATTTATCATTTTTCCAATTTTCAGTTTCTCACGTTTTCCTATCAGTTTACAAATTAGTCCTTCAGAAAATTTGTCAGCTTTTTAGTGCAAAGCAATTTCGCCTTCCATAATGCTTGGCTGTATTTTATTTTATTATTTGACTGTTAGATGCTCTTTAGCCACACTCTACCCCAGAGTATGGATTTTTGTACACATAACGTGGCTGGAGAACTGCATTGCAAAATCTGGAGATGTTCAGATTTTGAAGGATGGGTTCACTGTTTCAGTTTGCATGTTGCTTTGTGCAAAGTGCATATTAGGGAGGCTTGCTTTTAAATGCAAACTGAGCTGTATTTCTCTCCCCATCCCTAGTCATAGCTCAGTGGCAGAGCATGCAAATGTTCCCAGGTTCGATTCCTGGCATTCCCAGGTAGGTCTGGGAGAAATTCTTTACCAGAAAGTCTGGTGAGCTGCTTCCAGTCAAAATACTGAGGTGGCTGGACAGGGTATAATAGAAGGCAGCTCCCTGCATTCTTGTAAGTGGAGCCTCCATATACCAAATTAGTCTACCTCTAAGAACCAGTGATGGGACGTGCGTGGTGCTGTGGGTTAAGCCACAGAGCCTAGGACTTGCCAATCAGAAGGTCGGCGGTTTGAATCCCCGCGATGGGGTGAGCTCCCGTTGCTCGGTCCCTGCTCCTGCCAACCTAGCAGTTCGAAAGCATGTCAAAAGTGCAAGTAGATAAATAGGTACCACTCTGGCGGGAAGGTAAACGGTGTTTCCATGCGCTGCTCTGGTTCGCCATGCTGAACCACATGAACCATGCTGGCCACATGACCCGGAAGCTGTACACTGGCTCCCTCGGCCAATAAAGCGAGATGAGTGCCGCAACCCCAGAGTTGGTCACGACTGGACCTAATGGTCAGGGGTCCCTTTACCTTTACCTTTAAGAACCAGTGATGAAAAAGCACAGCTGCACTGACCGGGGTGGCTGATGGGAGTTGTGGTCCAGCAACATCTGGAGGGTACTGAGTTGACAAAGCTGGTTCTAGTCTCAGAAAGAAACTATTATTTGGGCCAGAAATTTGGCTGCACTTGCTCGACTGCAGATGCAGACGTGATTTGTCCAAGTCATAATGCAGGGGGTTGGAGGAGATGACCCTTGGGGTCCCTCCCAGCTCTAAAATTCTATGATATTCATCTCTGCCACGGCAGTCTTGGGCCTCCTGAGCCTGGCGTGTCTCAGCGCTAAGGCGATTAGCTTGGCTGTCGTTGTGCGGGGACACAGAGGGAAGGGAGGGAGGCTGGGGCAGCTGGGCACGAGATGCCGGCACTTGGTGGCACTCTCAACTCCTGACCTCTCTTCCCCGATCTGAGCTTTGGCCTTGAGGACGTGGGTGGAGGAAAAGAAGCTTTTTTGTGAAGAAAGGTGGCAGCGTTTGGGACTCTTTAGTTGAGAGAATGGCGAGGAGGAGGCGACTCGATAGAAAATGACGCCTGGAATGGAGAAAGTGAGTAGGGAAAAGTTTTTCTCCATTTCTCATAACACTAGAACTGAGGGACGTCCAGGGACGCTGAGTGTTTGAAGATCCAGGACAGGCAAAAGAAAGTCCTTAATGCAGTGCAGAGTCCAACCGTGGAGCTCTCCATGATGGCTGCCAACTTGGATGGCTTTAAAAGAAGATTGGACAATAATAAGGCCATCAGTGGCTATTGGCTGTGATGGCTATGCCCTGACCCCATGGTTGGAGGGAATACCAGTTCTGAATACCAGTTCCTGGAAACCACAGGAGAGGAGTGTTGCTCTTGTGCTCAAATCTTGCTTAATGTACTTCCCAATGAGACATCTGGTTAGGAACTGATTCTGTGGGTGGTTTTGTGGGGTAGACCATTCGACCTCTGCTTTTCTCATCTGTGAGATTTGAACAGTCAGCGTCCGGGAGATCCACCAGAATCCCAATTTCCATTTGCACGCCCACCCCACAAAATCTGGATGTTTCAGAAGGGCAGCTTGTTGGGGGTCTCCTGAACGTCTCTCCAGACTTTTCCCTCTGGCGGGAATTTGCATGAGGCGCCATCAGAAGTCCTTGGCAATGCTTTGGATTGGGGTGGGGTGGGTGGGAAATGACCTCCAGAGTCGACAAATGTATCCCTTGGCCCCCCCACCCCCAAATGTTAACACCCACCAAGAGAGCAACCTTTCTCGCTTCCTCTCAATTTTATACCCCCGAAACAAATCTGGGAGGAAAATGAGAAAATGATCCCTTAATTTCCCTGTGACAAGAAAACATTCTCAGTCTGAGATCACGGCAAATGCAAACATTGCTCTCCATCTTTGGAACATGATGGGGTGTGTGTGTGTGTGTGGAGGGACAGAATCTGATTATCTTGCCAGAAAATAACCCCCCTCTCCCTTTTGAGACACCCCAGGCCACACCTTCAGCTGAACATACGTTCCCAGACAGGAGATAAACACAGACCCGTGTGTGGATCAGATTGGCTGGAATAGCAGCCAACTTTCTTGATTAAAAACATGACTTAAGAGCCTAAGAAGAGCCTGGTGGATTAGGCCAGGGGCTCATCGAGTCCAGCATCCTGTTCTCACAGTGGCCAACCAGAAGCCCCAATGGGAAAACCTCAAGCAGGAGTCAATCTCAGGATTCATAAGCATTGCTGCTTCCATCCATGCAGCCATCATGCCTAGCAGCCATCAATAGCCCATGAATCTGTCCAATCCTCTTTTTAAAGCCACCCAAGTTGCTGGTCATCACTGCAGTGAGTTCCACAGTTTAACTCTGCTCTGTGTGAAGAAGGAGTTGCTTTTTCTTGTCCTGAATCTCCCAGTGTTTGGCTTTCTGAGAGGGGGGGGGAACCTTTCTCTACCCACAGGAGCAAGTGATGGCTACCAACCTGGATGGCTTTAAAAGAGGATTAGACAAATTCATGGAGGAGCAGAGGGATATTGATGGATACTATCCGGGATGGCTATGCTCTGCCTCTGTGGCCGGAGGCAGTAACTGAATACCAGTTTTGGTAACTGCCAGAGGAGAGGAGAGGGCTTGTGTGCTTGGGTCCTGCTTGTAGGTTTCGCAGAAGAGGCATCTATTTGGCCACTGTGAGAAGAGGATGCTGGAACAGATGGGCCAATGGCCTCATCCAGCAGGCCTCTGACACTCTGACATACTCTCTAACATTTCTCCGATGAAAATAGGGATGTCCTATTTCTTCTTCTTCCCTCGCCCATCTGACTGGATTGCCCCAGCCACTCTGGGCAGCTTCTAACATATATAAAATAATAATAATAATAATAATAATAATAATAATAATAATAATAATTTTTATTTATATCCCACCCTCCCCAGCCAAAGCCGGGCTCAGGGCGGCTAACAAAAATAAAATAATACAACATTCTAAAATCATTACATTAAAATTAATTCAACTCAAATTGATGGCAACCATTAGGCTAAAGTTCTGTGAAGATTGCCAAAGGAGGGAGTCAGGCTGTGCCCTGGCCAAAGGCCTGGTGGAACAGCTCTGTCTTGCAGGCCCTGCGGAAAGATGTCAAGTCCGGCAGGGCCCTAGTGTCTTGTGACAGAGCGTTCCACCAGATTGGAGCCACAGCCGAAAAAGCCCTGGCTCTAGTTGAGGCCAGCCTAACCTCTCTGTGGCCTGGGACCTTCAGGATGTTTTTGTTTGAAGACCGTAAGTTCCTCTGTGGGACATACCAGGAGAGGCGGTCCCGTAGGTAATAAAATGACAAACATTTTTTTAAAAAATAAAAAATCCCTATACAGGTCTGTCTTCTAAAGGTTGTATAGTTACTTATCTCCTTGGCTTGGGGGAGTCTCATACTCCATACCTCCCAACATTTCTCCGATGAATGTCCAAAGGAAAAGTGGGACATTCCAGCATCAGATCAGAAAGAGGGGTGGCTTCTGTAAATCCAGGACTGACCCCTGAAAATCGGGACACTTGGAGGATCTGCTCTAAAGCTTTTGTGTCTGCTCTGTTAACTTGGCACCTTTGAGCCAAAGTGTGGAGCCAGGCTGTGGGGGCAGTGCCTGGCATCATTTCCCGCTCTGTAGCCTCTGCCCATGTGCTCCTCTTGCCCTCCTTGTCCGCACCTGGCAGGCATTAGCTTAGCCTGCTCCCTTGCAAGCCAGCCAGCTACAACACAGAGACGCAAGCATCCAGGCTGCCTGCTATCATCCCCGGCTGCCTGTTGCCTGAGGAACTCCATTATCTCAGGGCCTTAGGCCAAGCCGAGGCATCCAGACGAGTCCTGATTGGCCAGCCTCGAAGGTGTGTGAGTAAGAAGGAGCTGGGAGGCCCATAATCCTTTCCCAGAGGGAGGCAGGGCGGATTATCGGCGTAAAAATCACAATTCCTGAGTCCAGTTTCCGAAGGCCATCTGCGTGTGAGTCAGGTCTCTCTCTCTCTCTCTCTCCGTCCACCGCCCAGGAGCTCTCTCCAATTGCTGCTGGATGTGTGCGTCTGCAGACACCTCCATGCCAAGACAATCATATCTGTGAAAATAGGAGAGGTTAAAAATATATTCAAGTTGGTTTGAAATATAACAGACAAAGCTCCCTCCCTTGTCTGAAATGCCAGCTCCCAGACTTGTATCTTGCGCTGGCCAAGAGATGAGGCATCTGCGCCGTCTCCAAACTGAAGCAGGTGAAGAATCAGAGAATCGGAGAGTTGAAAGGTCACCCTTAGGGTCATCTAGTCCAACCCCCTGCAATGCAGGAAACACTGCTCAAGAATCCCTGACAGATGGCCATCCAACCTCTGTTGAAAACCTCCAAGGAAGGAGAGTCTGCCACCTTCTGAGGCAGTCCTCAAACAACTCTTACTTTCAGAAAGTTCTTCCTAAAGTTTAGTCCTTACGTTTGCTGTTATTTTGCTCATGAAAGCCACCTTTAGTCCCAGAACCTCTTTTGAATGTCAGTTTTTCTCCCCTCTGGAGTATGAAAAAGCAGGCACAGACATCTCTGGGCATGTGCCGAGTGCATTTTGCCTTCACAAGCTACGTTGTGTCAGTCGCCGCTGAGTTTTGTTCAGGGTGAAATGTCAAGGTGGGTTTTGCACATTACTGAGGAGAACAGCTCAGGTGGCAGAGTTTTGACTCTCCGCCTGCCTGAATTGGGAGACGGGTTTTGATGCCCAGTGCCAGTTTTAGAAGAGGCAAGACATCTTCCTGAGAGTAAAGGCCAAGATCTCCTCTCTGTCCCAGCATCTTTATGCCTGGAAGCTGAGATCTTTATGCCTCTAAGCTATGGAACTCATTGCCACAGGAAGCAGCGGTGGCCGCCAACCTAGATGGCTTTAAAAGAGCATTCAAGAAATCCATGGAGGAGAGGGGCTAATAACCATGATGATTGTGCTCTGCCTCCAAATTCAGAGGCAGCAATGCATCTGAATACCAGTTGCTGGAAACAACAGGAGAAGAGGGGGCTCTTGTGCTGGGGTCCTGTTTGCAAGTTTCCAATTGGGGCATCTGGTCGGCCACTGTGAGAACAGGATACTGGACTAGATGGGCCCCCTTTGGCCTGATCCAGGAGGGTCTTCTTATGCTGCTACGGGACACCAGTCACAGCCTACTTGGCACCAAGGCCGTGAAAGCTTTGCTGCAGCTCTGCTGGAGGAGCTGGGAAGGTCTGCTGAGAGCCGCCCCCAGCCTGCTGTTTGTCTGCGGACTGCTCTCTCACACAGCAGGCGCCTCAGTTTTCCCCAAGGAGATCAAGGGAGGCCGCAGCGTTGAGCCCACAGCACCAGCTCTCATGCCAAACCCTCACCTCTCTGACCTGTCGTAAGCTCTGGGAAACGGGCTGGGGGGCAATTGGCGAGGATGTCTGGAGTAGAGGGACACACCATCAGGGTAGTCAAAGCGGAATGGCCACAGAGAAGGCTAGGGAGGCCAGCTCTTGGGTGTTTGGGGTGGGTGGGGGCCAGTGAGGTCAACAAGGCCCCTTGAGTTGACTCGAGGACTGTGGCATCTGGCTAACAGATGCCTATAAATAGGAGATGTTCATGAGAAGCGCCCATCATTGCTCGGGAATGCTAAGAAACCTAACAGATCAGTGCAGTTTTCAAGTCTGTGCAGTTTGGAAAGGTTCGATCCACCATCTTCATTCCAAATGGCGTCTGACAATATCAAAATTGAGATGCAAACGTGCCCTTCTATTATGGATACCAATATCTCAAGAGAACAGACAGACAGATCGTTATCTAGTAGATGTGAGGCATGCTGGAATCGTAGAATTGGAGGGATGAACCCTCTTTAATCCAACAGTGATCTTTTGGTGGCTGTATCTACAGGGCAGGCTTAGTGTGGCTTCCTATTCACTCATTCCTCTCAGGAAATCCCTGCGAACTGATGTTCTGCAAAGGGGAGAGAGAGCAATGAGGGTTCCCTCCCTCCCACATGCCCCAACCGAAACAGCCACTCCCAGAATGCTTTGGGAGACATCGCAACATGTATGAAACTTGATGTAAGAACATAAGAAGCGTCGGTTGGATCAGGCCAGTGGCCCATCTAGTGCATCATCCTGTTCTTAAAGACGCCTGTGAGAAACCAGCAAGCAGGACCTGAGTTCAGGAGCCTTCTCCCCTCCTGTGGTTTCCAGAAAATGGGATTTGGGAAGCATTGCCATCTCCAGCCATGGAGGTGGAACAGAGTCATCCTAGCTAGTAGCCATGGAGAGCTCTCACCTCCACAAATGTGTTTAGTCATCTTTTAAAGCCATCTAAAAGGGGATGCGGGTGGCTCTGTGGGTAAAACCTCAGCGCCTAGGACTTGCCGATCGTCAGGTCGGCGGTTCGAATCCCCGCGGCGGGGTGCGCTCCCGTTGCTCGGTCCCAGCGCCTGCCAACCTAGCAGTTCGAAAGCACCCCCGGGTGCAAGTAGATAAATAGGGACCGCTTACTAGCGGGAAGGTAAACGGCGTTCCGTGTGCTGCGCTGGCTCGCCAGATGCAGCTTGTCACGCTGGCCACGTGACCTGGAAGTGTCTGCAGACAGTGCTGGCCCCCGGCCTCTTAAGTGAGATGGGCGCACAACCCTAGAGTCGGACACGACTGGCTCGTACGGGCAGGGGTACCTTTACCTTTACCTTTTTAAGTTGTGGGCCATCACTGCCTCCTGTGGGAGGGAGTTGCGCTGTTTAAAATATGTGCACTTCCTTTCCTGAATCTTCCAGGTCTCCTTTTGCACTTTGCAGTCTGCATGTTAGTATAGGGTTTCATTTGAGCTTAGACCTTGGCAACTGTTTACAGCCGAGCCACTTGTGAGCAGGGACGGGGTGGAATCCAAGCAAGAAAGACTCTGGGCTCACGCAGAGTGCCTTTCTCTTGTTCCTAAATCGCCAACTCTAAACAATTGTTTGTCCGTCTCCAGCTGTAAAATTTCTGGCGGAGGAGGGGAAAAAAGGCACACGCCCCGTTTTATTTTCATTTTTAATGAAAAGAAAATACGTAAACATTGCAGCAAAACAATGAGCTCTTCGGAGGGTTTGCTGAGTCCCATCCCACCCTTTGCGTGCAAACGGTTACATCCTTTGCGGGGAGAGCTTCGGTTTGCAAAATGGCACCCC
The DNA here is from genome assembly GCF_027172205.1 of Podarcis raffonei. NCBI lineage: Eukaryota > Metazoa > Chordata > Lepidosauria > Squamata > Lacertidae > Podarcis > Podarcis raffonei. Next base: position 15,499,432 of record NC_070616.1, read on the forward strand.
CCCCATCCCTGAAAACACTCATGTTTGCAGCAAACCGCCTGGGGGGTTAGTGAGTTTAGGAAAGAAGTCTATTTTTCCAAATCCCCCATTTTGTTTTTCATAGCAAGCCATGGAAAAATGGGGAGGTGGGGGGGGTGAAGAGAGCATTTTCCAAAAGTTGATTCATTTTCTGGGCACAAACATCAGTGATACAATTAAGCAGCCTTCGACTGTCCTTTTCTGTTTGCTAACAGGGAGTGGGGTAGAGCAGGGCTTAATTAGACTATGGTTGCGATGCTAACCGTCTGGGGAAAATCAAGCACCTCTGAGCATGAGAAGAGTGCCATCCTTTGCAACAGTCCATAAGTATGGCATGAATGGCCTGGAGAAAATGGGACAGAGAAAAGCTCTGCTACCCCTCTCATATTAACACAAGAACTTGCAGATATCCAATGAAGCGGGATGTGAGATGATCAGGACAGATAAAAAGACTTCTTTATGAAGCACAACTCATTCTTGCAGGAGGCCACCATGCTCACCAACTTTAAAAATCATAGGATTTTAGAGTTAGGGTCATCTAGCCCAACTCAGCAATGCAGGAATCTCAGCACACAGTCCCCCATCCAATTTGAAACCAGACCCTCCAAGTGTCACTATTTTCCAGGGACAGTCACGGGTTTACAGAAGCTGTCCCGGTTTCTGATTTGATGTCTCATTTTTCCTGAGGACATTCCTTCAGATGTCCCTATTTTCATCAGAAAAACGTTGGAGGGTATGGAGTTATGCGACCCCTGAGCCAAGGAGATAAGTAACTGTACAACCTTTCGCAGACATCGGAAAGCAACTGTATGGGGACTTTTTGTTTAATGTACAGTATAATGCTTTATTATGTTTTAAAATACAGTATGTTGGAATCCGCCCAGAGTGGCTGGGACAACCCAGTAAGATGGGTGGGGTATAATAATAATAATAATAATAATAATAATAATAATAATAATAATAATAGAATAAAGGTAAAGGTAAAGGTACCCCTGCCCGTACGGGCTAGTCTTGACAGACTCTAGGGTTGTGCGCCCATCTCACTCAAGAGGCCGGGGGCCAGCGCTGTCTGGAGACACTTCCGGGTCACGTGGCCAGCGTGACATCGCTGCTCTGGCGAGCCAGAGCCGCACACGGAAACGCCATTTACCTTCCCGCTAGTAAGCGGTCCCTATTTATCTACTTGCACCCGGAGGTGCTTTCGAACTGCTAGGTTGGCAGGCGCTGGGACCGAGCAACGGGAGCGCACCCCGCCGCGGGGATTCGAACCGCCGACCTTTCGATCGGCAAGCCCTAGGCGCTGAGGCTTTTACCCACAGCGCCACCCGCGTCCCTCAGTAATGGAATAGGACGTCTCTATTTTTCATTGGACAGATGTTGGAGGGGTATGTTATTTTCAATTCCTCTCCTAATGATCCCTAGCCTTTTTCACGCCCTCCTTGGGAAAGGCACTGTAGGCCTCTCTCCCTATTGCTCGGCAGTTGCAAAACCTAATGCATTTAGACTGAGGAGATGGCGAGATATAAGCCGAGTGATAAATACAAATAAATCTCGGAGAGTCGTCCGTCTGCGAGGCATCTGATTCTGGCTTGCCAAGTCTCTCCGCGTGCAGCCGCCTCACTTCCTGGAATCGCTCTCCATGGCTGCCCAATCCTGAGTCACATTGCACAAGGAGTGTGTGTGTGTGTGTGTGTGTGTTGCAACAACTCCATTTTATACATGTTCACTGACAGCCCAGCAGAGCTGTGGTTAGAGAGAGAGAATGATGGCCTGTCTTGCGTCCCCTTTCCCTGGAAATTCAAGAGCAACACTTTGGCAGAGCTTTATTTGTTAAACAAAATCTATATGCCACTTGATCAAGGCTCCAAACGGTTTACGAGAAGTCATCCATCAAAAAACAGTAATTGAAAACATTTGGGAAATGATTAAAATTAACGGCAGACTAAAGAGAGATTTGAAGTACATGCATACATGCCTGGGCAAGCTTGCCTGAGCAAAATCTTTAAGCAGGTGCTGTAAAGAGTGCAGCCGAGGCTCCTGCCTGATGTCAAAAGGCAGGGAGTTCCAAAGTTTGGGTGGTGCCATGCTAAAAGAACAGATTCTCACAAGTGCAGAGGTTGTGTGGCACCTGTAAGTGGGCCAGTTCTGCAGAGCAAAGCAGTTGAGTAGACACATTACGGAGTCAGGTGGTCCTGCAAGGAAAGCAGTCCTAAGTTTTCAACAGGTTTTTGTACCAGTAACAATGCATTGCTACCTTGGCCTGATAGCAAACTAGCAGCCTGTGCCGGTTCCAGCTAAATGTGAGGAAGAACTTTTTGGTAGTAGGAAATGTTCGATAGGCGAGTGGACAACCTTAGAAAGTGGCTGGACTCTCCTTCCTTGGAGGTTTTTAAGCAGAGGTTGGATGGCCAGCTGCCAGGATATCTTTTGCTGTGATTCCTACATTACAGGAGGTGAGATTAGATGACCCCTGGACTCCTTCTTAAACTGTGGTGCCCAGAACTGGACAAGCTTTCCCTTGGTGATTCATCTTCTCTGGTCTGGAGAAATAGCTCCCGGTGCCAGAGGTTTTCCGGGGCGGAATCCTGGACCCAATGGGCTGTGTTTGATGGCAGGCCTATTTTCTGGGGGCGGGGGGCAGGGAGAGAAAGAGAAAAAGAGAAGCATGTCCTGATTACAGGCAAAGGCAGAGGGGAGCTGGCCTGCAGCCACTGACAATTTTGGGAAGGAAACAAAAGATTGTGTTTTTGTTTTGTTTTGATTTGTTTCTTACAAAGGAGACACAGAGAGCTCTAGCGAAGCCAGCTGTGAGGGAAGGCCAGGATTGCTCCAGCCACATACCTAGGCAGATTGAAGTCTCAGCGACATCTGCTGGGCAAGGCGGAAGTGGCACAACTAATTGTTTCCTGGGCAGCAGGTGATCGTGCTGATCTTCCTCAGGAATGGCCGCAGCCAGGCACCTGCTATGCACACAGAATCCCGAGTGGCTTCTCCTGGTAGAGCTGGGAGACCCTTGTCTGAAACTCTGGAGGCTCATTGCCTGTCAGTGTAGACACTGCTGATCTAGATAATAGAATTGTAGAGTTGGAAGGGATCCCCAAGGGTCATCTTGTCCAACCCCCTGCAAGGCAGGAATCTTTCACCCAACGTGGGGCTCGAACCCTTGGTGCTGAGATTAAGAGTCTCATGCTCTACCAACTGAGCTATATAGACCAGTGGTCTGACTTTGTCAAAGGCTGTTCTCTGTGCTCCTATTTGGGAAAGGCCTATTTAAACCAGCTCTTTGTCTAGAACCATGAGGACTAGAGTCTTACTTTACTTTTAGTGAAAGCAGTACAGCATCTGCTCTGAATGCAGAAGGTCCCAGGTTCCATCCCCAATGACATCTGCAGGTAGACCTGAGACTGTCTCTTTCTTGAAACTATGAAGAGCCATTGCCAGTCAGTGTCAACAGTACTAAACTAGATGGATCAGTGGTCTGATTCTGTACAAGGTTGCTCCCTGTGTTCCCCATAGAGTAGGCAAAACTGATGGGGAGGGCAGAGGTCCCACATTGGCTGGGATTATCTAGTGTGACGTATTTTCTGTATTACAGTGGTACCTTGGGTTACAGATGCTTCAGGTTACATACGCTTCAGGTTACAGATGCCGTTAACCCAGAAATAGTACCTCGGGTTAAGAACTTTGCTTCAGGATGAGAACAGAAATCACATGATGGCATCGCGGTGGCAGCAGGGAGGCCCCATTAGCTAAAATGATACCTCAGGTTAAGAACAGTTTCAGGTTAAGAACGGACCTCCGGAATGAATTAAGTTCTTAACCCAAGGTACCACTGAATTATGTATTCATTGTGTTTATGAACCACCTTTTTTCTCCAAGGCAGTGGTGTAGCATAGGTTGCCAATGCCTTGGGCAAGGCAAGTATTGCATCTCCTATGGACCATTAGCACAGATCCCAAGAGGAAGTTTTCTAGGTGGGGCTTGGCGATCTCACATGGGGCTGAAATGGACCAAGTTTGGGAGTTGTAGATAACCTTAGGATCAGAGGCAGGCGGAAAAGCAAACACAACTTTCCGCTTGCCTGTTTCTTTGTTTGTTTTGGGCAAGTCTGTGCAAGGGCTCGTTTCTTTTAAAAGAGGCACTTTCTGAATCCAGGGAGGTGGGAATCACGGCATGGAAGAGGACAGCAGCAAGCTGGGAAGTGCCAGTATTTTTTCTTTTGAAATGTTGTGCCCCCTAATCATTTTGCACCCAGGGCCCCTACCCTCTCCTCCCCATGCTAGACCACTGCTCCAATGAGCTCTAGGTGGCGGACATGGACCCCCTGCCTCATTTAATCCCCACAACAACCCTGTGAGGTAGGTGAGGCCAAGAGGCACTGGCCAGCCCCAATGAGACCTTCATGGCTGAGCAGGGGCAGAATTCGAATCCTTTTTTTTTTTAATATGATATTTTATTAGTTTTAACAATAGAAAAATAGAACAATAAAAACACAGAGAAACACAGAAAAAATATGAAAGACAACAATACAAACTTTCACAATACATAAAGTACAAACATTTAGAAAAAGAAAGAAAAAAACAATCGTCACACATAAAATAAGAGAAACACAAATCACTCTTTTCTAAATATTCATCTTCACTTAACTTACTTTCCTGACTTCCTCACGCCTCCCTTTTTTATATCCCTTTTTCACAATTAGTTCAGCAAATTCATATCCTACTACTTTGTCCTTATATATTTTACCTCCCAAATTTATAATTTCAAATTTTTATCTCTTATTACTAGAACCCCTTCATTTTATTTCAATGTCATCAGCATTCATACATTTTACAATACTTCTGTAAATAAATTTTAAATTTCCTCCAATCTTCTTCCACCAACTCTTCTCCCTGATCTCGGATTCTGCCAGTCATCTCAGCCGTCTCCATATAGTCAATTACTTGCATCTGCCATTCTTCCAAGGTGGGTATTTCTTGTGTCTTCCCAGAATTCGAATCCTAGTTTCCCAAGTCCTAGTCCGATACTACAGTACATTGGTCCACCAAAAAGGCAGAAGGGGATAAATCTGAGCCTCTTCCTGCTCCTTTCTCCTCCCTCAACGCCATCCCCCCTTGCCGGCAGCCACGCTCCTCCTCGGGTCTCTGTTTATTTCATCACCCTCCTCTTCCCACCCTCCTTCCCTCCATCCGTTTTGGCGAAGCCTCTTGCCTGTTTCCCAGTTCACCCTGGCTTGCATGTCTTGAGGATTTTGGCTTGTGTTGACTTCACTTTGGGCCGCTGTCCAGCAGCCAATTAAGCTAGAATGCCGGAACTTTAAACCAGTTCTAGACCCGCTCTGGAGAACGGGGGAGGGAAGGCGGTTAGAAGAGGCATTGGTGTGTGTTGGGGTGGGAATGGGGGGGGGGGAAGCAACCTAGAGAGTTTTGCTGATCTGGAGATTGGAGGCCTGTTTCTTATGCTGGTTTCCAGATGTTTTTTCACCACGCTCTCCAGCACGCCGGAGCAGATGTTCAGGCGGTAGTGCTTAATTGGTGCCTACCCTTGAACATGAGAAGAGGCTGCTGGATCAGGCCACTGGGCCGCCGGGTTGCAGCTTCGTGTTCTCCCAGTAGCTGGCCAGATGCACCACTGGGAAAGCAGGATTCACCACTTGTGATTCTCAGCATCACTGCCTCCAACGGTGGAGGAAGGACATAGACATCATGGCTTCAATAGATGTCTAATCCTCTTTGGAATCCATCCAAGCTGGTGGCCCTCGCTGCCTCCTTTTGGAGGGAGTTCCTGAAGAACCTAGGGAGATCCTGCTGGATCAGGCCCATCTAGTCCAGCATCTTGGGAAAAGGAAATGGGTTCAAATGAGAGATTCCGACCAAACATCAGGAAGAATTTCGGGTGGTAAGAGCTGGTCTGGACCCAATGGAAGGTGGTGGACACTCCTTCCTTGGAGGTTTCGAAGCAGAGGTTTCTGGCCACCTGTCAGGGTTTGGCCTAGGACCCTCGTACCTACGGGACCGCCTCTCCTGGTATGCCCCGCAAAGGACCTTAAGGTCCATAAATAACAACACTTTGGAGGCCCCGAGCCTCAAGGAGGTTAGATTGGTTTCAACTAGGGCCAGGGCCTTTTCAGTACTGGCCCCAACTTGGTGGAACGCTCTGTCACAAGAAACTAGGGCCCTGTGGGATTTGACATCTTTCCGCAGGGCCTGTAAGATGGAGCTGTTCCGCCTGGCCTTCGGCTTAGACTCACTCTGACCCCTTATATGAGATTTGGTATATAAATTTTCCCTTGGCTTTTTTTGCTGGCCCATGTAGGACCAGCATGGATAGCTGGCTTGGGTGAATATCTGATGTTTCCTCCCTTTACGGTCTTGAATTATGGGCTTCTACTAAAATGAGGCTGCATTTTAAGCTGCATTTTAAGCCGTATTTTAATTAACTGTTTGTTTGTTTGTTTGTTGTTGTTGTTGTTTTTCTATTACATTTTATTGTAAATCATATTTGGTGTTAGCCGCCCTGAGCCTGGCCCTGGCCGGGGAGGGCAGGGTATAAATAAAAAATTATTATTATTATTATTATTATTATTATTATTATTATTATTATTATTATTTATTATTTCTTGAGCTGTGATTCCTGCATTGCAGAGGGTTGGACTAGATGACTCTTGCAGGTCCCTTCCAACTGAATCATCTTCACAACCACCTCCCTAGGAGGCGCTGCTGATTCCTCAGTCTCAAGCCTTCTTTGCATGCTCCCAAGTATTGTAGCCTACCTTTTGCAGTAGTTGTGTGAAATTGCTATGATAAAGCATGCAACTCTGCTTTTTGGGGGGGAGGGGGAAGTGTTATGGAAATTCTGTGAGACACTCTGTGATTTTTATGAAGCTTATGAAAATACGCTCCAAGCTCAAAGGCGGGAGGTGGCGGGTGCAAGATTGGGCATGGCTCCTCTGCTCCTCTGAGTCGCACTGTGGCTCACAACTTTGATTTGGCGATGGACTGGGGTTTTGCTGCCAATGCACAGCTTGACTCACTTGCTTGAGCCATCTGTGAGTCTTCGCTCAGTTGCCTCATCTCCCTTGGGTGCAGGTTCAGTGGGGGTGCTTGGGCTCATGGGGAGGGGAGATTGAGAGGGCCCTGTCCTTTGACTGACTGTCTTTTCCATGGTTTGAAGAGAGGGAAAACAATCTTCAGAGAATGGCCCCAGTGTTAATTAGCTAATTAGGGGGGTGCTGAGAAGGTGTGTGTGTGTGTGTGTGTGTGTGTGTGAGAGAGAGAGAGAGAGAGAGAGAGAGAGAGTGTCCTTCATTTTTCCACCCCCTAAAAAATTAAACCTCTTCACATCCCAACTTGGCCTTTGTTTGACAATGGAACAAACTCCCTTGGGAGGTAGTGGACTTCATTGGAGGCTTTTCAACAAGAGTTTAGAAGACCACCTGTCAGAGATTCTTATGCTGTGATTCCTGCATTGCAGGGGTTGGACTAGATGGCCCTTGGGTACCCCTCCAACATAGAACTGTATTCTATGATTCTATTTATCTGAGGCCCCTCCAGATGTTTTGGACTGAAACATCCTCCAACCTCATCAACAGGGAGCTGTGTTCCCACCAGCTGAAGTATCACATGACCACACTGACTGGGGCTGATGGGAGATTTATTTGTTTATTTATCTATTAAGATTTATACACTGCTTGATTGTAAAAAACCCGCAACCCTCTCAAAGAGGTTTACAAAAAGATAAAATGATGAACTTATCCATAAGAAAAATTAACAACAAAAGTTAAGACTTTCTGAACGTTAAAATAACAATAGCAGATTAAGTACTGGAAGCAGATTAAAATTCACATCAATTTTCTAAACATCTGAGTGGGCTTGTCTAAACAAAAATGTTAGGAGGCACCGAAAAAGGTACCTGGACTGTTTATGTATGTGACAACAGCTGCAAGGATGCTACTAGCCCAAAGATGGAAAGAACCAACAGTCCCGACTAGGGAAGAATGGCAAGCCAAACTGCCGGACTATGCTGAAATGGCAAAACTGAATGGGAGACTCAGGAATCAAGAAGATAATGACTTTTAAAAAGAATGGGGGAAATTCATTTACTTAGGAGACCATTGTAAACAAATTAAAACCTTAGCTGAACTTTAAAAATAACTTGTAAAGGAACGAAAGGTATGGATAATTTAGAGAGATAAAAATTGTTGAGAACGCAATATGTAGTTTTAGAAAAAATATTTTAAGGACCCATGCAGGGGACGGGGGGTGGGGGGTGGGGAGCCACAAGATTCAGAGAATCTCATATATGGATATGCTGAAAGTTTTTTTTCTTTTTATTATTTTGAATTTGTTCCTGTAAAAACCAATAAAAAATATTATTAAAAAAGAAAAGAAAATGGTACATGCTTGGTATCAAGAGGCAGGGAGTTCCAAAGTGTATGAATGGGTATTATGTAGTCCAAGTCATCTAGGGGGCCCCAGGCTAGGGGACCTTGGTCTAATTCCTCAGTCTGCCAGCTGCTGCTGCTCTCCCTACTTGGCAAGGGCACTCTCCAGATTTCCTAGTGGCCATCCCATAATAAATCATTGTCAGTGGGGGTGGGGCAGGAAAGTGGGAGATGCCCGCTTGAGGCAAAGAGCACATGGGCAGAAAATTCCAGTTTTCTTTGCTACCCCTTCACAACTTATCCAGAGAGCAGATATATTTGGGTGTTGCCATTCTTTCATAACTACAGCCAGATCTGCGTTAGATTGACTCTCTCTCTTTAAAAAAAAAAAAGGAAAAGGAAAAGCCTTCTCTCTTGTTAACAGAATGTTCAAAGCTTTAGAGGAAAGAGATTGATGTGTGCAACTGTGTGGTTTGCATTTCTTTCTGTATACAAGCAAAGCAATGTCACGCCATGTGGTCCACCTACAGGAAAGATGGGCAACATCTGGAGAGGGGGATCCAGATGTGCTTGACTCCAGCTCCTGGCATCTGGCCTCAGGGTTGATGGTAAGAGCTGGGAATCCACCAAACACCTGGAGACCCCCACAGATCTCCCCCAACCATGACCTGAAAACTCAGCTTGGGAGACTGGCTTTTTAAAAAGCCCTTTCAAGAAATACGAATATAAGAAGTCTGTTGGATCAAGCCCATGGCCCATCTAGTCCAGCATCCTGTTCTTACAGTGGCCAATCAGATGACTGTGGGAAACACATATGCAGGACCTGAGCGCAAGAGCCCTGTCCCCTCCTGTGGTTTCAAAAAACTGGTATTCAGAAGCATTGCTGCCTCCAAGGTCCCTAGCTGGAGCCCCAGACCCTGGGCTGACAAAAGGTCCCCTCCCTTTGTTGCAGCGAAAGAGAAGCACTCTGCTTGTGCTCAGGAGCAATCCTCTTTCTTGTTCCTCTTCCGGGGAACCCACAAGCAGCATTTGAGCACCATTGCACTCTTCCTTCCTGCAGTTTCCCGCAACGGGCACTGAGAAGTCTTGCTGCCTCCATCCGTGGAGGCAGAGCAGAGCCATCCTGGCCAACAGCCATCTATAGGCCCTTTCCCCCATGAATTTGTGCAATACTTACTTAAAGCCCAGACGGTGGCCATCACTGCTTCCTGCGGGAGGGAGTTCTGCAGTTTAACAATATGCTACGTGCAAAGTGCTTTCTTTTACCTGCCCTGAATCTCCCGACACCCAGCTTCCTTGTATGCCCAATGTCATGAGAGAGGTGGGGGGAATCTTTCCCTTATCCACTTTCCCCACGACATGCTTGCTTTTGTTTATTTTTATTTTTTATTTTTTACCAACAACCAAACACAAAGAGTGAAACCCCCCAGGCGGCTGATACATTGGGTATACATAATCAATAATAACTTATTTAAATCAACCATGTGTACAATTTTATATACGTTAACATTCCTCCATCCACAAGGACATGCATGCTTTTATAAACTTCTATCAGGTTGCCTCTTACATTTTCTCTCAATGAAAAACCCCCTTGGAGGAGGGTCGCTCCATCCCCTTAAGGCTGCTCTGCTTGGCCTTTTCTGAGCCACAGGCTGGGGCTGGCATTGCAAACAGGTTCTGTGGCTGAGCCCCGTCTCAAACGAAGCTCTATGTGGGAGCTCTATGTGGGAGCCAATTCAGTTTCTCCCAGGGCTTTGCTTCCAGCTGAGGATCTTTGCGCTCCCACCAGCCACACCAATAGCTTCTTGGCCCGGAGAGAGCCCTTCTGCAATCAGACGGTTGAGAAAAGGTCAGCTCTGTTGTTCGACTCCCAGGGCAAAGCATGTTGAACTTAAACACAAGTGTTTATTTAAGAGGGGAGGAGCAAGGAAGGCGTATTGGCTGGGCTGGAGGGCGAGAGAGGGGGGAAGAAGGCAACATGAAAACAAAGGGTGAGCTGTTTGGGGCACAGTTGCGCAATCCTCACGGAGGGTCAGAGGCAAAGCAGGATTCCACCCCGGAAAGCCAAAGTGCTGTCAGTGACTGGAGCAGCTGCTGACACAGGCCAGAGATGGTGGGGGCGGGTTGTGCAAAAGAGAGAGCGCAGATCTTAACACGATACTTGCCGCATTAATTATTCCTCTTTATGCATCCAGGAAACTAGCAGATCACACTTGTGAATTTGATTCATAGAATCCCAGAATTGTAGAGGTGGAAGGGAACCCCAAAGGCCATCTAGCCCAACCCCCTGCGATGCAAGAATCACAGCTAAAGAACCCTGGACAGATCGCCCTTGGACTTGTGCCCTGAGCCCTTTTACTACCCAGCAATGCTCCTGAGTGGCAGGAAGATGGGAGCGGGGGGAAGATAGAGGCCAAGGGAGTCTTCTAAGCCTCTCAATACTTTTGTCTTGGATGGGCACGAATGGGGTTTCCCTTCATCACCAGCTATGAGCCAATCAAACTCTCCTTTCCTTTCCAGGGGTCCCAGGTGCTGGCGTTGGAGTTCCCGGGCAAGGCTACTACCCAGGTAAGGGGGTGGTACTACCTGCTGTGTTTATCTTTGTGTTACAGATGTCACCAAATCTACCCGATTTTATTTGTGTGTGGAATTTCTCTGCCCCTTCCCGCAATAAGCCACCCTTCTCAAAGCCCCTTTCTTGCAAGAAAAGGGTCACAAACAGGAATAATGGGACGAGATAACGCACTGCCCTGTGGAATTCATGCATGCATTCTTCTATTTGTCTGGCTGATTAATTTCTGATCCTGCTGACATGCCCTCTCCCTAAGCGTCCCAGGGGGAATCGCATCATCTTAAAAAGCAATCTCAAAATAATGCATAATCAGTCAATGAGAGCTGGTCAGAGTGTCGGGTTAGGATCTGGGAAACAAGGGTTTGAATCTCCCGCACCACCATGAAGTTCCCTCGGTGGCTTTGCGCCTGTCACTGCCTCTCAGCCTAGCGTACCTCATAGGGTAATTTGTGGGGATTAAATGGGGGGGGGACCATGTATACTGCCTTGAGCTCATTGGACAAAAAGGTGGGCTATAAATGCAATCAATCAATCAATCAATCAATCAACAAACTGTGAGTCAACAACAGTAAATGCTACAACTGATAGCACCATTTGCAGCGGGTGAGGCCTGTGGCCCCCTGATTGTTGCTGAACTACAACTCCCATCCTCACCCCTGAGCTACTCTTGCTGGTGCTGAAGCCAGTTTCAGTTCCCATCAGCACCAGTGATGGGTGCTGCGTAAGCCTGCTTGCAATGGCTAGGCGCTGTTTGAGGGCCCCTCCTGGGTCTCCTGAGACAACCGTCTTGATCCCTACAGGAGCTGCTGGCGTAGGAGGACTAGGAGGACTTGGTGGGGCAGGTGAGTCCCTGGAGGAGGGAAAGGATGCTCTCTGCCTCCTGTGCTTGAGCGACCGAATGGTTTAGAAGATAATGCATGGGGCAGGGAACATAGGTGGTGGTCCTTTCCCCTGTTTCACCCATGGATCAGTGGCTACTTCTCAGGACAGCTGCATTGAACCTAAACTGAACCAAGGATCAGAAAAGGGCAACCCAAACGATTGAGGAGGTGCAGCAAATCCCCCACGAGGAAAGGTTGCAGCATTTGGGACTTTTTAGTTTAGACTAAGGCAAGCAAGAAGAGCTTGTAAAATTGTGCATGGCATGGAGAAAGTGGGTAGAGGAAAGCTTTCCTCCATCTCTCAAAACGCTGGCCCTCCTGGACATCTAACGAAGGAGAACAAGGGAAGATTCAGAACCTGCAAAAGGAAGGACTTCTGGATAGCTTAGTTGGTCAGAGCATGGTGCTGATGATGCCAAGGTTGAAGGTTTGATCCCTATAAGGGATGGCTGCATATTCCTGCATTTCAGTGGGTTGGACTAGATGGTCCTCAGGGTCCCTTTCCAACTCCATGATTCTTCATTCATTGCACAGTTAAACTTTGAAACTCTCTCCCACAAGAGGCAGGGATGGCCACCAACTTAGACAGCTTTAAAAGAGGGTTAGACAAATTCATGGAGGACAATAAAGCTATTGACGGCTACTAGCCAAGATGGCTATGCTCTGCCTACATACTTGGAGGCAGCAATGCTTCTGAATACCAGCTGCTGGAAATAGAATCTATAGGGTGTCACATTGGCTGCCCATGATATACTTTGGAGCTTAGCATCAGACAGTTGGGAAATGTGAGTGGGGAGTCTTCAAAGTCCATTTTAAAGTCTTCAGGGTAGCACCCATGTTTGCCTTTCTTTGGAGGGAATTCCACAGAATGGGGGCCAGTCACCATGAAGGCCCTGTCTCTCTTTATGTCCACCAATCTAGTTCACATTAGGGAAGTGTGAGGACAGGGAATTTCAGGCCTGGGTGCTGGATGCAGCCCTCTATGTGGCCCCTGAGACCCTCATCTGCCCTGCACCTCCCTGGAGTTGTATTGCCTGGCAGGGATGGGTTCTTGACCTGAGAGGTTGCCTCTTGCTTGCTTGGATGACTGTGAAAGTAGTGTGTGTTTTTGTGGGTGTGAGAATTTCTGACTGCCATGGGGCTTGGGTGCAGCCTACCATACAGTGGCAAGTGTCCCAATCCTTTGCTCTGCCCACTGTTGCTTTTGGGGACGCTTCTCCTGACATTGGCGCTCATCTAACTGTACTGGATGCCTCCCTTTCTCCCCAGGATTTGGAGCAGGAGCAAAGCCCCCCAAACCAGGTAAGTGGCCATCTCCACTTCCCCTGATGCTCTTTGTGATTGACATGGTCTCTCCTCTCTTGTTGTGGCTACTAAATGGGGAGAGGAGGAGCAAGAGGCAGCCCAGTGGGCTTACTTGTGTACTCCTCTCCCCAGGTTCTGTACCAGGGATGGGGGGAATCTGTGGCCCTCCAGATGTTGACCACATCATGATCGGCCACTGGCCATGCTGGCTTCCAGGCATGGGCATAGCCAGGATTTTTGTTAGGGGGCGGAGCAGGCCTTTTGTTGGTGGGAGAGGGCAGAACCTCAGTTTGCTATGTGTTTTATTGATTTTTTATTGATTTAGGGGGGCAGCTGCCTCTCCCTGCCCCCCCTGGCTATGCCCATGCTTCCGGGGCTGGTGGGAAATGGATAAGGTTTGGAAAAGAGCAAGGGGATAGAATGTCTCCCCTGTGAGGAATGGTTGCAGCCTCTGGGGATTTTTAGTTTAGAGGAAAGGAAAGCAAGATAGACCTTTATAAACTTCTGCACAACCTCAAGGAAGTGGATAGGGAAAAGTTTTTCCCCTCTCTCTTATAACATTGCAACTTGTGGACACCAGGTGAAGCTGAATGTTGGAAGATTTGCGACAGCTAAAAGGAAGGACTTCTTATTCCAGCATTTGCAGGGGGTTGGACTGGATGACCCTCGGGGTCCCTTCAAGTTCTGTGGTTCTGTGATTCACGCAACACATAGTTAAACTGTGGAACCCACAGTTCCCACAGGAGGCAGTTATGGTGACCAGCCTAGATGGCTTTAAAAGAGGATTGGATGAATTCAGGGAGAAGAGGGCTATCGTTGGCTACTAGCCAGGATGGTCAAAAGCACTGATGCTTCTGAATTCCATTTGCTGGAAACCACAGGAAAGGATAAGGCTTTTGTGTTTATGGCATTTGGTGGCTACTGTGAGAATAGGATGCTAGGCTAGATGGGTCCTCTGTGGGCTGATCCAACTGCAGGACCTCTGACGCCCTGGCTTCTTTTCTCCTCTGCAGGTGTCGGAGGGGTTGTCGGAGGCACTGGAGCACTAGGTAAGCTTGCCCTGAGCTCTCCAGCTGTTTCCTGGGAAGGTCTGGCTGAGAACAGGGATCTCAGACCCATCACCGGCTCTTCTAGGGCTCCCAAGCTGGTGAGAGGGAATTGTTTGGAGGATATGCAGAGCACTGGCTCAGCACAACTGCTGCCTGGGGCAAAGCGGAAAGATGCCACCTTATCCCATTCCCTGCTCAAAAGCAGACTGGCAGCTGAGTCTTACTTCAGCACTGGCAATGGGGACAGCGCCCTGTGCTGCATGTGAGGGCAGAATGCCTGCTTGACCTAGTGGTTCTCAAAGTGTGTGGCATTGTGCCCATGGGGTGGGCTTACCTAGGTGGGTACTAAGAAGGAAGCACAGAGGCTGGAGGTGAAAACGACTATCAGATTTTGAAAAGTTGGCATCACTGAATCATCAATTTTCTAATTGGATTTTGAATAAATGCGCTTTTAATTGTTGCTGCTTTGAATTTTATTGTGTTGTTATCTGCCTTAGTGGGTCATGCAGGCTGCTATTTTGAATAATGCATTTTATGGGGTAGGGGGATGAGTTTATGGGACCAGGGGGTGGACTCCAAAAATTTTTTGGGGGGGAACTCCTGGAACTCGCTCCCACAGGAGTCAGTGATGGCAACCAGGTTGGATGGCTCTTGCTAGTTTAAGAGATGGGCACATAGAAAGCAAGTGGAGCCCAGTGGCTGGACAATGAGGAGTGGTGGGAGGCAACAGCCAGGGAACCCCCAAGGGAAACCCCCAAGGAGGAAGGCTCAGAGCCTGGGGATAGTGGCGGGACACTGGGGAGAGGTCGGAGGGAGCAGAGTGGGAGGAGCAACTGGATGCTGAAGGGGCAACAGGGTTTAGTGAGCAGGAAGAGCCTGTGACAGGGTGTTCAGACTCCAAGGGGTCAAGAGGCTGCAAAAGAATCCAGGGAGTCTCCCTCTCCTGCTGCAACAAACTCCCCTCCTTGCTGGTCTCCAATAACACAGAGAATAACGAGGATGGGGGCAGAGCAGAGGTCAGAGACGCACAGACACAGATGGCTTTGAAAATGACTGGGAGAGGAGGAACCTTAGGAGGGATGGAAGGCAGCTGCTCCATAGGGGCAAGACCTGCTTGGAAGTGTTGCTGAGTTGCATGCCATTTCGAAGAAAGAGTTAACTTCACTGATGACAGAGTCCTGAATCTTTCAAGCTGACCTGCATCTGACTCCAGCCCTGACACTCAGTGCCGCTTTCCTTCTCTGCCCTAGGTGGTGGTGTCTATCCAGGTGGTGCCTATCCAGGAGGTGTCTATCCAGGAGGTGTCTACCCAGGTGCCGGAAGCCCTGCAGCGGCAGCTGCTGCTTATAAGGCAGCTGCCAAGGCTGGTGAGTCAAGGCTGCAGGTGTCTCTGATGATTATGGAGGTTCTTCTGCCTGCCTACTCCGTGGGACACAGAATCCGTGCTCTGGCTGCATCTCTGCCCCACAATGCAGCCATTGCTTTGCTGGTCTCCCCTCCAGAAATTTCCCCCTTAGAAGGCAATTCCCAAACAATCCCTCGGTGGTGATGTTGGGCTGTCGCAATACAGAGATGCAGTCCTTTGAGGAGGCTTCCCATTCTAGTTATTCAAATGCCTTCTGTGCACCAGAGGATGCCATCGCTTGTGGTGCAGGGACATAGCAGAACAGGCAGCCTCTTGTAGGCTTCTGGATGAGTCCCTGTTCTGGACAGCGACTCACCCAGAAGCACAGGGAATGTGCTCCTCTGAGAGCAAGTGATTCCTGCTTTTAGGCACTCAGAAAATAAATATTTTGGGTGAGGGGGAAGGCGGCTTTCTGAAATGTGATCATGGCTGCTCCAGCTATGACAACAGGGTCTGAGTTCCTGAGACTCTGTTTGTGTTGTTCCTTAAACAGGCGCTGGGGCTGGTGCAGGTACTGGTGTAGGCGTACCTGGAGCTGGCGTGGGTGTACCTGGAGCCGGTGTAGGCGTACCTGGAGGCGGCGTGGCTGTACCTGGAGGTAAGCTATTTCCACAGGGTATGTTGCCTTGATCTCCTCGCACCCCAGAGACTTAGGAACACTGGAGAGAGAATTGGCCCATCTAGTTCAGCCTTGCCTGTGTTTCCTTTCAGCACAGGAAGTGACACACGTTACATTCCAGCCTGGCAAAGGCCTGCAAGGAGGGCTCAGAACCAGGCTAGAGGGGTGTGTGGTCTAGAGAGGAGGCGTGGCTTGGAAAGTGCCCACAGAGGCCTGGAAAGCCACATTCAGCCCCCAGGCCTGAGACTCTCTGGCCATCCTAGGGCAAGCGAAGTGATATTTCTCTTTCTTTGTCTCCCTCCCACAGGTGGCGTCTTGCAACCAGGAGCTGGCGGGGCTGGCGTTGGGGCCAAGCCTGGCAAAATCCCTGGTAGGTCGAAGGCTGCCCCCTCTAAAATCCAGGGGCAACTTGGGGAAGAGCCAGATGTTTTTGTAGCAGACAGGGAAGAAATCTGTGCAGTCTGGTGTGTGAGCTGGAATGCAGCCAGTCCTTTGAAATGGTCACTTCTCCAAATTTTGTGGTGCAGATCTCCACCCAAAAGTTTTGTATCCAAAAATAGTGTATCCGTTAGGAGAAAATGGGCACCAAGTTCAATGTGTTTGTGAAAACAGCATACAAAAAGTATATGGCACAGATTATCTTGATCCATAACTGGTGCAGTTTGGGGTTTCCTTAAGAGTTTGAACGATAGTTATCATAGCATCTTTTAATCAACTCCTGCAGACCATTTCTTTTTTAACAAAAAGTATTTTATGTTTCTTCCACATATAATAAACATAATTTAAAATATAATTACAGTGGTACCTCGGTTTTCGAACGTAATCCGTTCCGGAAGACCGTTTGACTTCTGAAATGTTCGAAAACTGAGGTGCAAAGGGATGGCTGCAAGTTCAATTGTGAAAACTGAAAAACATGCAGCGGAAGCCGTTCAACTTCCAAGGCGCGTTCAAAAATGGAAGCATTTACTTCCGGGTTTTTGGCGTTTGAAAACTGAAATGTTTGGTTTCCTATGTGCTCGAAAACCGAGGTACCACTGTGACAGCAGCAATATCAGCTAGTCTGTAATTTATTTGAGGGAAAGCATAATAACACCTTAAAGTTGGAACCACCACTTTATTAAATTGATTAAGCATATTTAAATTTGTAGTCCGCTAGGTCTCTCCAGAAGTTTCCAATGGTCTGGGGAGGTTGTCTCTATTGATTGCCATGTCTTGCATGGGAGATGAATGGCTGGTAGGATAAAGGCCTCGTCTTGCTTTGACCCACCCTGACCTGGAAGGTCAATTTCTCAGCAACGGACCACACCTGAGCATACCAGGAATCTATTGACAGACCTGTTGCTGGTCACCAACATTTAGCAACTACTGTACGAGCAGCAAAAATGTCAACACCTCCCAGTGAGATACATGCTGATTTGATTCATCTATTATTCCTAGCAAGGGTAACAAAGGAGTTGGATTTATCGTTCTGTTACAAATTGATCCCGTTTCTTCAAAGATGGCTAGCAATTTCTGTAGGCTGCATGTTGCAGATGCTCCACTGCCTTAGCTCCATGGCTGGTGCTGACAGTTTGTGCTCTCTCCTCGACAGGTGTGGGGATCCCTGGCGTCTTCCCTGGAGGTGTGCTCCCTGGCACAGGTGAGTTCTGTCCCATTCTGGAGAAGGACCATAGCTCAGTGGTACGGTCTCAACCTTGTATGCAGAGGGTCCCAGGTTTAGTCCCCAAGGCCATCTCTAGGTATGGCTGGGGATGTCCGCTGCCAGAAACCCTGGAGAGCTGCTGCCAGTCAGTACCAAGTTAGGGGAACCAGAAGTCTGACTCTCAGGGTAAGGCAGCTTCTTCTGTTTAAATCTGCCCTTGATCTGGAACCATGAGGACTGGAATCTTAGCTCAGCTGCCTTGCAGGCAAACGGTCTCAGGTTCAGTCCTTTCACAGAATCATAGAATTGTGGCTTTGGAAGGGAACCCCCCCAGGGTCATCTAGTCCAACCCCCAGCAATGCATGAATCTCTGTGAAAGCATCCATGACAGATGGCCATCCAACCTCTGCTTAAAAACCTCCAATGAAGGAGAGTCCATCACTTCTCATGGGAGTCCATTCTGCTGTAGAACAGCTTACTGCCAGAAAGTTCTTCCTGATCTTTAGCCAGAATCTCCCTTCTTATAACTTGATGCTATTGGTTTGAGTCCTACCCTCTAGAGCAGGAGAAGCTGGTTGCCTCTTCCATGTGACAGCCTCTGAGATATGAGAAGATGGCTCTCCTATCTCCACTAAGTCTCCTTTTTTCCAGGCTGAACATACCCAGCTCCTTCAACCATTCCTCATAGGGCTTCAACTCCGTATAAGGCAGATATCTGTGTTCTCCCATAGGAACTCAACAGTTCAGCACATGGTGTCAAAAGTCAACACATTCTTAGCACATCCCATCCTGTTTCCAGTTTCCAGTTCAGCTTTTGAGTGCATTCAAATAAAGACCCACATTTGAAGCCCTGCTGTAGTTGTTAAAAGAGTCCAGCATCTTCTGTTCCTCTTTCAGGGATCCGTTATCCTGGTGTAGGAGTCCTGCCTGGCGTTCCCACCGGAACTGGAGTGAAGCCAAAAGTTCCAGGTAAGCCTTCTTACCCCTCCCCTATGATGGCTTGTATCCATCCCTTGCTCCAGAGAAGGTGGGGCTTATCACCTTCCGATGGGCTTTGTTTCTCAAATTACTATGGCAGTTTTCATAGGTAGGAAGTCTCCTGCAGCCGACACTCAAGTCGTCCGGTTGCTAGAACAAGCGTAGCCATTGTGGTGCCTCCAGATGTCATTGGACCCCAACTGCCAGCAGAGCCAAAGGTCAGGGCTCTTGGGAGTTGTAGTTTGACAACATATGGAGGGCACCATGTTGATTACCCTTGCACTAGAATATGGGCCGTTTCACACATGATGAATGCTCACTACTACAGAACTCCGGCTGTAGTACTTACTTAAGAATATCAGAAGACTCTGCTTGGATCAGGCCAGGCACCCAGGGATGGTGATGGAAATTGTAGTTTGGCAGCATCTGGAGGACCAAAGGTCTCTTGCACTTTGAAATCCACTCTTTTGGCCAAAACGAGTTTTAAATAAAAACTATTATGTGTGATCAGAAAATAAATGTATTTCACATTCATTGCATTTATATACCCAACCTTCCGTCTGAGGAATTCAAGGTGGCGCACATAGTTCTCCTCATTCTCATCTTATCCTACCCTGTGAGGTAGGTTAGGCTGACAGAAACTGGCCTAAAGTCACCCATGGACCTTCATGGCTGTGTGTGGATTTGAACCCTGTTCTCTCCCAGGTCCTCGTCTGACATTAAGCACTAAATCAGGCTTCCTCAACTTCGGCCCTCCAGATGTTTTTGGCCTACAACTCCCATGATCCCTAGCTAACAGGACCAGTGGTCGGGGATGATGGGAATTGTAATCTCAAAACATCTGGAGGGCGGAGGTTGAGGAAGCCTGCACTAAATCTTGCAACACTTCAAGCCTTCTGCCGATTGCATTGAAACGTCTTGACTGCTATGTATCACGCTGCTAGTCCTGTGTGTGCAAGGACAGCCACTGATCATTATCTCTTTTCCTTTCAGGGGCAGGAGGAGGAGCTGTCAACGGGCTCTCTCGTAGGTTATCAAAACACACCTATGCATGTGCCCCATTCCCAACAGAGCCGGGAGGGAAACAGATCGGCCCACCATGGTGGAGTGGGGGGTGAGAATGGTTCCACTGTGGGAAGCCTCATTTTCTTTTCCTTTGTTGTTCTAGCCTTCGGAGTCTTTGGAGGGCAGCAGCCTGGGCTCCCACTGGGCTATCCCATCAAGGCACCCAAACTCCCTGGTGAGCCTGACACCCAGAACCAAATTGCTGTTGAAAACCCCATTCTGAGAAGGTCCTCTTTACACGATCGAAAGAACGCGAGACAAATCTCCCCTCACCTCTTGTTTTTGGCAAGCGAACCAGGCTCTGAGTTTGAGTCCTGTCTGAGACTGTTGACTCACTGTGTGTGACTCATGCAGGTTACCGCCCGCCCCGGCCTCAGTTCTACTTCCGTAAAATGGGACCAAAACCCACCCTTGGTTGCAGAGCTGTTAGGTGGCGGTTTGGGTTCCTATAATAAAGGGCTGTAATGCTCGTGTCAAATGTGAAAGGCAAAGGTGAGGAACCTTTTTTCACCTGAGGGGCCACATTCCCTTCTAAGCGGCCTTCCGGGGGCCGTATACCAATGGTGGGTGGAGACAGAAACAAAAGTGAGTGGAACAACAAAGGCTAATTTTAATTAATGGATAGTGTGGTTTTTTCTGGGGGGGGGCACAGGGGTACGCATACCCCTAAACATTTTGTGAATCTTTGTACTTTTGTCTATTTAATATATTTATTTTTCCCTGATTTGAACTATAAAATGGTGATTTTCTTGAGTCAAAATGAGAGTATCCCTAAACATTTTTTTAGAAAAAAGCACTGATAATAGTAGTTCTACCTTTGAACACCAGGCTTGTTTTTACATTTACACACACACACACACACACACACACACACACACACACACACACTTTCCTTTGTGCAGATAAGTAAGAAACAATATCATCATCATAATTTATTAGTTATATTCCCCCCATTCGGCTGGGCTTCTCCAGCCACTCTGGGCGGCTCCCAACAGATTAAAGGATTAACAGGGTTCAAGGGCAGATCCTAGCTAGGAAAAATCACTCAAAGAGGGTGCCTAACAGGGTCGGTAAGGGGTGTGGCCTGGAGAGAGGGGGTGTGGCTGATGAAAGTCTCAGGAGCCAGATAGTGAGGTTGGGAGAGCCTCTGAGCCTGAGGTTCTCATCACTGGTGAAAGGCATCTCATTTCTGTTCTTAATTTGTTTAAATGTATTCAGATGGACAGCTTCTATCTCTAAGGCAGCTAGCCATGGTTTTTAGCGCAAATGCAAGCCATCTCTTTAACATCTCAGCCATTGGGGGAGGGGAATTAATAAAGATATTAAAAACTGGCTCTGCTGGCTTAACTTTCTGCTAAGGGGTTAAGGACTCGCTTTGCATTCAGAAGGGTCCCACGTTTAACCCCTGATATCAAATCCAGAATAAAAGTAGCTCTAGTAGGCGGGTAACCAAAGGCCATTCTGTGCTCAGTGAGGCAGTGGCATGCAGTTCCTTAGGCTCACATTATGATTTTTTTCTTTTCTTTTCCAGGTAGCTATTATGGCCTCCCATATGGCGCTGGGAAAGGGCCTTATGGAGGTGAGTTCTCTTGGTCTCAAGTGCCTGGGGGAAGTGTGGCCTGGGGGAAGTGTGGAGGGGCTGAGAGAAACGGGTGCATTTTGGGGGATGAAAGTACATGGATCTGTGTTTGGGATGGGCTTCTCCAAGGTTTGACTCTGGGTACCACAAATGAGGCTGGCTGTGCAGGCACCTCAGTGCTACAGATTTCAGCTAGTCGGTTTGAAACCTGTTTCACTCTTGTGGCTTTTGAGTGAGGACTGCACTTTTTGAGGGGGGATTTTGAACCCCCTTCAGAAACTCCGTCAGTTGCCATTCAAAACTACAATCCCATAGGCGTCCCTTGATTGAGAAGCAGAGCTGATGCTGGCACCAATATCTCAGTGTAGACGTCTAGTTCTTTGCATCAATAAGAAGGAGGAGGGGACTGTACCACATCACTCTGAAGCAATCTGGGGATGGGCAAAAGCACAACAAAAAGTTTCTGATCCTTGGAACCCACATCATCAACCCCCAGCCAATTTCCTCTGGGCTTTGCATTTGGCGGTTCTTCTCCCCTGAAGACTTGACTTCACTTTGTGGTTCTAGGTGTTGGGCCGGGCGGCGTGTACGGTGGTGCCGGAGGGAAGGCCGGTTACCCAACAGGGACAGGTAAGCAGGTTCCACTAGCACACAACACCAGCGAAGGATGACCCCCAGAGTCTTGGACCCCTTGCTGACACCTCTGTTGCTCTGCACAGTGTAATAAATGAAAATCTGCCCTTATTCCCTTATGGGGGACACAAGAGCCCTTATAGAGTCCTTTGTAGGTTCTCCATCGGTCAGAGGAAAAAACAGAGGCCAACCAGAGAATATTGAGAAGCAAAGCAGCTTGTAAGCCTGATCTTTATTGAACCATTGCAACAGGGTGCCCCCTTCACACGCAGGAGAAGGAGGAGGACCCCAAACCAAGGTGTGTCCGCCCTTATATAGACATTTTAAATTGCCCACCTTGGAGTCAAAGACCACCCCCAGAAACATCATACCTACATCACAGAAAGGGCGGGCTAAAGCAGAAATCTGAGTAGGTTGTTTACCTCATCATCTGAGTGGGTTGTTTAACTCCTGTCTGGCAAGTTACCTGTTAATGTTTACTGGATTGATACCCTGGGGAGCCTGGCTAGTCTTTTGTAATGATAAGTACTTAGTTCCTGAGCCAAGTAACAGGCTCACCCTATTCATACACAGATATACCCTTAGGACAGGATTTGTGAAGGAAAAGGCAATGGGGAGGCTCCTCCATTTGACCTTGCAGAGAAAACACCTGGTCAGCCTGGGAGTCAAAATGGCTCCATAGCTGTACAGCTTCAGACAAATGGCCTATATATCTATGTACATGTTTGCTTGGTACATTTATGAACCTTTATTATATACATAAGACCTTAATTTGTTTATTTCAGCAGACAGAAATCAACACATGCTTAGCCAACCCAGTGCCTCCAGATGTTGTTGAACTACAACTCCCACAGCTCCAGCCAGCCTAGCCAGGCTATCTGGGGCTGATGGGAGTTGGAGTCCAAAATGGCCCGGCTGGCTGAGGCTGATGGAGTCAAACAACTGCCCCAGGCTGCCAAAAGGCTTGGCTCCAGTGTGTTACTTGGTTTGGATCCTAGATTTCTGAAGCCAGTAAGTTGGGAGGGATATCTGTGCTTTGTGTCCTGAAGATTCTAGCAACGTGGCCACATCGCTGAAGCTCTTTTTGTTCTTTTTGCAGGTGTGGGAGCTCAGGTAGCCGCTGCAAAAGCAGCTGCCAAATATGGTGAGTGACACCATGCTGGAGGAGCCCATATGTAGCCATTCTCTTAAGCCCAGGCTCTGGCTGGCCCTCATTCACTCCTCTTTCTTTCTTTCTTTCTTTCTTTCTTTCTTTCTTTCTTTCTTTCTCCAAAGGTGCTGGAGCTGTGCCCGGGGCGGTCGGAGTCCCTGGAGCTGGGGCCCTTGGAGGAGGCTTGGTGCCCGGTGCTGGTGTCCCAGGAGCAATAGGTAAATGACCTTGGATGGGTAATAGGCGAACAGTTTTGTAGAGTTAATAGTCAATGCCTTTGGAGGAGTGATAGATAAGCATCTTTTAATGGGCAATAGTAAACACATTGGTTTGTATGTATGTATGTGGGTTTGATTTTTTCTTTCTTTTAGGTTCTTTATATTTTGACAAAGTAATAATCATAAATAAATAAGAATAAGAATGTGCACCCCACCGCCGAGACCATTCCATTGTAACTATCCAACCTCCCGAAATTTCAACACCTCTTGCAGCGGTTTGGCCCCTTTCTGTATTTCGTGCAGCTGTCAATAAATTTGTGAGCAAGTCTTTCACAGCCTGCGAGGCTTCTTTTCTTTGTTTTTGTAAGTCACCTTGAGTTGCCCCAGCAAGAAAAAGCAACTAATAAATTAAATAATAATAATAATAATAATAATAATAATAATAATAATAAATAAATAAATAAATAAATGATATGGATAATGATGAATGCGCTAGGTGAGTGCCTTTGCTGTCGTTGTGGCCAAAAGATTCTGCAGTTGTGCTCTTCAAAAACAAGCCCATCCAAGTTGGCCAGGCGAAAGGAATGGCTCTCAGCTTCTCTCACCCTTTTTCACTGCAGGTGCAGGTGGACCAGCGGCGGCGGCGGCAGCAGCAGCCAAAGCAGCAGCCAAAGCAGCAGCTTACGGTGAGCTGTTTACCCAATTGATCGATAAAACAGCCCAGAAATCACAGGATTTCTGCAGTGCTTAAAACAAACAGAAGCCGTAAAGGTAGAAATGCAAGTTCCGTCAATAGGTACAGTAGAGCTTACTGAGAATGCCTGCTGAAATCAAAAGGTCTTTGCCAAGTGCCTGAAATTCAACAGGGAGGAGGCGGCTTGCCTCATCTAAGCTCCACAAAGTCGGTTCCACAATCCTGAGGCTGATATGGAGAATGTGGCTCTCTATGAAAGTTGTTGTTCTCTCCTAACACTAGAACTCACAGGCATCCATGTGGGCAGATTCAGGACAGAGAAAAGAAAGTCCTACTTCATGCAGCACAGAGTTAAACTATGGAACTCGCTTCCGCAGGAGGCAGTGATGGCCAAACTGAATGGCTTTTTGAAAAGATCGGAAAGATTAATGGAGGAGAGAGATATCAATGGCTACTAGCCAGGGTGGCTCTGTCCACAGTAAGAGGCAATATGCTTCTGAATAATGCCAGATGTTGGGAGTCACAAGTTGGGAGAGTTTCTGTGGCACTCAAGTCCTGCTTATGGGCTTCCCTCTGGGGCATCTGGTGGGCCACTGTGACAGCATCATGCTGGGCTATGTTGGGTCACTGAGCAGTCCAACAGGCTCAACTTATGAGCCAGGTATCTGAGCCAAGGGCAACCCCTAACAGAGAACCCCTTTCCCCAGGATCTCAGTGGTTGGGCAAGGATATATGGAATCATATATGGTCCTTGAAGTATCCAAATTGTTGAGGGCCTTTTAATTTAATCCAGATTCTTTGAACTCGGCCTGGTAGCATGTTAGTGGCCAGTGCAAAATTGATAGGGGAAGGGGTCCAGTTTGGAGTGGGGGGAAGGGTACTTAACTCTTCCCCCATCTGCCATCTCACCCACAGTACACTCTATCTGCTTTTGTGAACTAACAGCAGGAAACTCTCCTTCCTTAGAAGCCTTGGACCAGAGAGTGGATGGCCACCTGTCAGGGAATCGTTAGCTGTTCTGCACTGTGGGGGGGGGGAATGGACCCTCAGAGTTCCTTCCATCTCTCTCTTTCTATGAAGCATGCATCTGAAGAAAAGCAAGTGTGGGGGGTGGGGTGGACAATGGTGAGATAGCATGGGAAAGGGGAAGGATTTCAACCAGGGCCGGATTTAGGTTTGATGAGTCCCTAAGCTACTGAAGGTAATGGGGCCCTTTATATGTCCAGCTGTCCTTTGTCAACAACAAATTGTCACTGTTTTTCGTGTTGAATATACACTATATGATAATTTATGGACCTAATAGGTATCTAAAGCCATTTGCACATAACAAAATATGTAGTTTATCATAAAATACATATTTTATGCAGGCACCCGATATATAAAAATGAGCAAACCAGTGATATTTTAGGGAGCAGGCTAGCAGGCGGTGCCCAGTACTTACACCATAGGAGCCTACACAACACAAAACACTGCTGCTGTATGTAGGTTTTATTTTATTTGTTTTTTATCTTATATTTTGGAAATGTACATCCAGTTTTTTTCCCTTTAATTTTTTTGGGGGGTCCCCAAGAGAGTGGGGCCCTAAGCTATAGCTTGTTTAGCTTATACGTAAATCTGGCGCTGATTTCAACCCTCCCCACGCTTCGCTCCAGATTGCATCTCTTTCCTCCTGCTCTTTAAGAGGCCTGCCAAAGACGTGGATCCCCAAACCCAGATTTTTTGTGTTTTCTAATGGAAATTTCATTCCTGCCACTCAACGCCCTCTTGTGTTTGGATTCGTGAATCAGGTTTGGATTTGGGGCGGGCGAGAAATCTTGCCCCAATTGCACAGAAGCAAGGATAAGTGCACTATCAAGAATGGATCCATGCCAGTGCTTCTTGAGTGCTGAGAATAAGATCTGATTTGGGGGTGGGGTGGATCTTCTGGACAGACTCCAGCTCCAAAGGTGCTTCAGCCAGGCTGGAGCCCCAACACACACACACACACACACACACACACACACACTTTCTTGGAGTCCTTAGTAACTCTTCCCCCGGCCTCAAGCATTGCACACCCAGCCGCACCTGATCTGCTCCAGAGAGCGATAGCAGCCTGGCCTGGCCTGGCCTGGTTTTCCTGGGATCGTCCCAGAACGCCATCTGGTTTTGATTGGAAGCAGGCGGCCAGTGGGGAACTGTGCAATTTTGGGATTGAAGAAAAGCCACAGTCGAATCAGGTTTCGCTGGAGTGTGTCTGCAAGGAAGAGAGGGAGAGAGAGAATGTACTCCTTTTCCAGCTTTTGCTGCGCTTAGTAACCTTCCGCCCTGTGATTGGTTAGGAGCGAGGGTGCCAGAGCTTCATGGATCATCTCTAGCCACACCACATTGGAGCTTATTGTGGGGGAGGGAACTTCCAGCGTTGAAGTTGGGGCACTTTAGTTGCTGGAGTAACTCGTCTCCACAGCAAGACCACAGACCAAAATCCGGTGTTCATTTCTGGTCACTTCACCTCAGGAAGAATAGTGTAGAGTTGGAAAAGGTTGAGGAAAGGGCAACTGGGGATGGAGCGAATCTCCTATGAAGGACAGTTTCAGCACTTGGGACTTTTTAGTTTAGAGAAAAGGCGAGTAAGAGGCGATATGATAGTGCTTTCTAAAATCATTCAAGGCATGGAGAGAGCGGACAGAGAAAAATTTCCCTCTCTCTCTCATAATAACATTGGAACTCCAATGAATCTGAATGTCGGAAGATTCGGGACAAGATTAAGGAAGTCCTTCACGCCCAGGTCAATGGAGTAGGTGAAATGAACCTGTGGAACTCCCTCCCACAGGAGGCAGCGGTGGCCACCAACTTGGAGGGCTTGAAAAGAGGATTGGACCAATTCATGGAGGAGGAGAAGGCTATTGATGGCTGCTAGCCAGGATGGCTCTGCTCTGCCTCCATAGCAAGAGGCAGCAATGGTCCTGAATTCCAGTTGCTGGAAACATAGGAGGAGAAAGGGCTCTTGTGCTCAAATCCTGCTTGCAGGTCTCCCATAATGAGCATCAGGTTGGCCACTGTGAGAACAGGATGCTGGACTGGATGGGCCCTTGGCTTGATCCAGCTGTGCACTTATTATGTTCTTGTGCTATGTTTAGCCCTGCATTTGCAAGGCATCGTCCTCGTATAGAGGGGCTTTGGCAGAGAGCAACTTATGACAGCCCTGAAGTGGCAACTACTCCCTGTTTGTTTTTAGCCCAGAGGTGGGTGGTGGTGGTTTGGATTCTCAGCCACCCCCTCCCCCTGTGAAGCACCCCTTGAGGTTGAAACAGAGGCTGGTTCAGCCTGAGTCTAACTCTCAACTTCATTCTGAAGCCTTGCACTCCATTGACCTGGGTGCAGAAATGTGGCGGATTTAAATATGTTAAAACTGATGCATATGCAAATATGTTTTTGCTCACAAGTCCTGAATTAGAAAGTGCATGAACTGTTTATGCTGTAATCTTTTTTTGCAGAGGTGGGGTGTGGGAGAGATAGGCTACAGTGAAATTTTAGGTTACTCCATTGATTCCTTATGGGTATCTACATTCCCAAAGGAGCTGGAGACGGGAGGGTCTGCTGAAACCAGAAGTTCAGGCTGCATGATGTTCCACATGCTTTTAGCTCTATGGCCCAAGCAGAGTTGGGATCCCACAGAAGAGGGAAGCTGCCCTCTAGTGCATCAGTCTGGCTACAACACACATGTGATTCTACGGGGTGTTGAACTGCAGATGACAGATGGGGGGGTTCCTCAATTCAAGACCAGATTAACCCTTCACTTTCCATATAGCCAGAAATGTTGACGTGGTGGCAGGAATCATAATTCATTGTGGAGCAGCAAAAAGCCCCTCATGTCACGTATAGATAATCCTATGAAAGGGATTCCAGTGATCTCGCCCATTGGGCTGCTTTGGCTATTTAAAATGTTGGGGTTTAAACTGAAATACGTCACTGATGTACTCTTTCACGGCCGTTCTTCCACTTTAAGCCTCAGTGAGATTTGCATATGGGGAGGCATGTGAAGGTTTGCTGTATATCTTAGACACACACCCTTCGAATTAAGTCCCACTGAACTGCCTTCTGCGTGAATGTTGGGTGCGACTTGCAGGAGAGAGGTCTTGCATGGGTTAAAACAGATAGGGACCTCCACACCCCCAAACTACCTCTGTATACCCAGTAGCATACCCTCCAACATTTCTCAGATGAAAATAGGGACATTCTATTCTACATCAAGAGGCTTCTCCCGTGTTTGATCTCCTGCACTCATATATTTCACATACACCTATACATCGGTCACCTTGAGACAATTGCAACCTTTAAGCCTAGCCTACCTCACAGGATTGTTGTAAAGAAAAAATGTGTGAGGGAAGGGGTCAACAGATCAATGGAATGGAATGGAATTGTAGCTGTAAGCTGCTTGGGCGTGGAGGAGAGGAAATGGAAAACAGGGACATTCCATGATCAAATCAGAAAGTGGGGTGGCTTCTGTCATTCCGGGACTGTCCCTGGAAAATCGGGACACTTGGCGGGTATGCAGTGGTTCCCGAACATTTTTGGGGCTTGCCTCTTTGGTTCCATAAACTCATCTCCACTGCCCTCTATTCTATAAAAAACACATGATTCAGAACAGTGGTTTGCATGAGCCCCTAAGAAATATAATAAAACAATGAAAGAGTCACAATTAATCATGCCTTTATTCAAAATCCAATTGAAAGTTATTTAGTTTAATTAATTCAACAAAATGGATTAATTTTATCCAGGGTGCGACTCCCCAACACCATTCCAGAAGCCAGCTGTGTTTCTGGCAATTTTTTACTCTCCTCTCCTCTCTCTTTCCCCAGGTGGCCGAGTTCCAGGGACGGGCATCGGTGGCGCTGGTGTCCCAGGGGTTGGGCCAGGTGGCGTAGTTCCTGGCGCCACACCTGGTGTTATTGGAGTCGGCCCAGGAGGAACTGGGGTAGGAGGTATGTGTCACAGAGGATTGGTGGGGGGACAGATGAGGAAGGTGAAGCCAAATTGGAGGGATTTGATCCTGTTTGCACATTCGTAATCTGCTTTTCGTGACTTACGAAACACAGACCCCCATCCTTTAAAATTTGCATTCCTCTGGCGTTTGCAGTGCATTTCTTCAGCCGAGTTACGTGTACAAAAATGCACGTACCAGAATAACTGTGCCTATAAATCATGATTCTTAATTCATTTCCTGCTCTTCGCCCTAAGGTCCCAGGGCAGGTTACAGCATTGAAGCACAATGTCAAAAGCGATTTTAAACAATTATAAGCGTACCTGCTTTACCTCCTATTTCTGAGACCTATCTTCCTGTTTTCTCTTTGGCAGGAGTGAGTCCCGCTGCAGCAGCAAAAGCAGCAAAGTATGGTAAGATCCTGAGTTGTTGAGTCACAGTTTTTGCTGGGGTTTGAGATGGTGGGCATGGAGAGATCCTGCCTCAAGTGGACTCCATAGCACTGGGCACACCAGGCAACCCCCTTAACATCCTTGTGCCCATTTCGAGTTTCATGTCTCAGAGGCGAAGAATAGGTGAGGGATCCACTTGGGTCACCAGTGAAATACCACTACTCGTCATTTTTTCACTTACCCAGCAATGGGGAGGGGAGCCCGCCTTCCAGCAAAGATCTTCCACTGCAGCCAGCCCAAAACAGATCCAAATAATCGGTGTCATCCAAAACCTCCTGGATTAATAGAATTGTAGATTTGGAAGGGACTCTCAGGGTCATCTTAGTCCAGCCCCCTGCAAGAGTTAAGGAGTGGAGACATCGCCACTCACTCTTGCCCCAGAATTGCAAACTCAGTCCCTGGCAGGACTTAACCCTAATCGGCTAGATCCAGGCCAGGTATCTTCTGAAGAGGCCAAACGATGACCTCCTTTAAGGGAGCTGCATGGTCCCTCAAAGAGGCAGTAGCCACCTCCGGGGTCTTTGTGGATCTTTGGCTGCTTTTAATGGTGGGGATCTGATGAGCTGGTTGGAACTGGCCTGGCTCTCATATTCATTTCTTCTGTCTCAGGTCTTATTCCTGGTGCTGGCGTTGGTGGAGTTCCTGGTGCTGGTGTTGGTGGAGTTCCTGGTGCTGGTGTCGGTGGAGTTCCCGGTGCTGGAGTTGCTGTTCCAGGTGCGTTTACATGAGAAGGTAACAACATGGCACCAGTTTACCTGCAAGATCACTTTGATTTGCAGAACCGGCACTGCTGCAAGTGCCACATAATACCCGTTACGTGTTTGCAAGAAAATTCATTTTTAGCATGGCAGCACCTACACTTGGGAACTCCCTGCCTTTTGACACCAGGCAAGCACCTTTTCAGTGCCTGCTAAAAACATCTTTTGTTCAAGCACGCCTGCGCAGACATGTAGAAATCTGCTGTGTCTTTTAATACTTTTTTTTAGCATATTGTAGATGTTATTTTTTGAAGTTTTAAAAGAGTTGTAGAGAGTGTTGGTAAAGTTTTTTTAAATTTCATTTTTATAATGTATATAAAACAGAACAATGATATCGAAAGATGAAAATTGAAAGGAGAAACTACAAGACAGACACACAGAATGAGTGCAGTTGCACACAGGTGAAAAGAAAGAAAGTTACAAGTAAATAAAATCAGCGTTATATGATAGCATAGTTCCAGATTTCTGATGTGGGCTGCCTTGAAAATGATGGTTTCGCTGTATATATAATAAAGGAATGGCAAATCATATTAAAAGCACCTGGGTGTGCTAGCCCCTGTGGAAATCTACAATATGCTTAATTTCCTGCATTATAGCTATATGGCAGAGTGAGTGGTACCAAGCGTCCAGTATAA
This sequence comes from Podarcis raffonei, assembly GCF_027172205.1. Classification (NCBI taxonomy): domain Eukaryota; kingdom Metazoa; phylum Chordata; class Lepidosauria; order Squamata; family Lacertidae; genus Podarcis; species Podarcis raffonei. Next base: position 15,530,428 of record NC_070616.1, read on the forward strand.
GATTTTGGGTCCCGTCCCCCCATTGTGATTCCTATTCAAGTTGCCAAGGTCATAAGTAAGACCAATTCTTTTGGCACTGTATCTACATTGGTATCATCAGAAATATTCAGCAACTTAAAGAGTTGTTTTTACTGATAATTCTGTTGTTTGACTTGCTTTGTAAATCACTTTAGGGTTCTGTTTTTAAAACCAAGCAGTGCATAAATGAAATAGACAAGGTAGCTCCAGGAGTGCATGGGTGCCGTGGCTGGCTAGCCCCTTGACTCATTTTTGTCTCTGCCAACAGGAGCTGGAGTGTCTGCAGCAGCAGCGGCAAAGGCAGCGGCAAAGGCAGCCGCCTACGGTAAGCTGAGCATCCTCATCCTGTCCCAACAGCATTGGGGCTGCTGGATAAATCAGGGCAGGCCAACTCAAGGCAGGAAGGAATAGAAAGATCTCTTTAGGGAAACAGAACATGGGCTCAACTGTTTAAGAAAATCAGGCGATTATAAAGCAGCACTCCGGACAGACCACCTGATGCCACTTACCGTATTTTTCCCTCTATAACACGCAGATTTTTTCTCCTAAAAAGTAAGGGGAAATGTCTATGCGTGTTATTGAGCGAATGTGTGGTCCCTGGAGCCGACTGGCCCAAGTGCATCACACATTTTCTTCGAGGGATGTCTTCGTTGCGGTCAGCAGAAGCCAGGGAAGTGCTTGCTAGGAGGTTTGGCCACTCTGCAGCGTGACTGTGTGTTTGCTAGTGTGTGTGCTTTGTGAGTGTGTGGTTGCCTGTGTGTTTGTTCGCTAGTGTGGGTGCTTGGAGGGAGTGAGAGAGTGACTGACTGCTGCATCTTCTCCTGCAATTTGCCTTTTAAAAAATTGGAAGCAGCGGGGCAGTAAAAACCACCTCCGAAAGCCCCATTTTTCCCTTCTAAGGCTGCAGCTCGGCTTTGGGAGCCCTGAACCCCTGCCTTGTTCTTGGGGGATCTTTGAGGTTTTCCCTTTAGCTTTAACCCAGCCCCCTTATTTTACCAGTTTATCTTCATTCTCTGCGTTAGAGCCTCCCGAGAGAGAAAGCTGTTGCTTTCCTGCATTCTGCCTCAGGGTCTTACTGCCCACCCGCTTCTGTTTCATTACTGTGTTTGCTCAAACGGAACAAAGAGCAGAGAAAACCCCTCCCCTCCAGGCAAGCAGAGGGGAAAGCAGCGCGTCCTTCCTTCTACCGTAATTCCTCTCCGTGCTCCAGTGCTGCTGCGTCTAGGGACTCACAGGCAACACGCAGGTGGGGGGAGAGAAAGAGAGAGAGAGCTGGCTGGCTGGCTGGCTTGGGTGGGTGGGTGGGTGGGTGGGGGAACTTTTGCCTTCCTTTCCTCCCTCCGGTAAAACCCCTCTCCTGCATTCTTAGCCAGCTGCTTCTCCGCACACCCCTCTCGGTGCTCCTTGTCCATTCTATGTTTTTCCTTCCCTCCCCACTTAAAACGTGGTTACAAAGCACGGATCCACATGGATCCTCAGGATCTTTGCATAGGGTCACCCCAAATTCACCATCAGATCACATAGCATATCCATGGCTACAGCCTGCACCAAAAGAATCACGCACCCACTGTTGCCTGGGGCTGCAATGGTGCAAAAACGTGGTTACAAAGCATGGATCCACATGGATCCTCAGGATCTTTGCATAGGGTCACCCCAAATTCAACATCAGATCACATAGCATATCCATGGCTACAGCCTGCACCAAAAAAATCACGCACCCACTGTTGCCTGGGGCTGCAATGGTGCAAAAACGTGGTTACAAAGCACAGATCCACATGGATTCTCAGGATTTTTGCATTGGGCTACCCCAAACTCACTGTCAAATCACATGTCTGTGGCCACAGCATGAAGCACAAAAATGATACATCCACTGCTTCATTCAGAATTTTTTCCCTTGTTTTCCTCCTCTAAAAACTATGTGCGTGTTATGGTCAGGTGCGTGTTATCGAGCGAAAAATACGGTAATATATTACGGAAAACCCATAAAGTCTAGAGCAGTCATAGGCAAACAGGACCAGTGGTCAGGGATGATGGGAGTTGTAATCCTAAAACATCTGAAGGGCCGAGTTTGCCTATGCCTGGTCTAGAGCAGGAGCAAGGAAGTTTTTCAGCCCTTCTGTTTCAGGAAACTTTCGGAGGGATTCGTATGCCAGAGGTAGGCAGGGCCAGAGGCAAAGGTTTCAATCTGAAAGTTTTAGTCCTTTTTTGTGGTGGGTTAAACCACAGAGCCTAGGACTTGCCGATCACAAGGTTGGCTGTTCTAATCCCCGCGACGGGGTGAGCTCCCGTTGCTCAGTCCCTGCTCCTGCCCACCTAGCAGTTCGGAAGCATGTCAAAGTAGATAAATAGGTACCGCTCTGGCAGGAAGGTAAACGGCATTTCTGTGTGCTGCTCTCGTTCGCCAGAAGCGGCTTAGTTATGCTGGCCACATGACCCGGAAGCTGTACGCCGTCTCCCTCGGCCAATAAAGCAAGATGAGCGCCGCAACCCCAGAGTCGGTCACGACTGGACCTAATGGTCAGGGGTCTCCTTACCTTTATTATTATTTTAACTTTTTGAAACCCTTGATTTCCTTAGAGATAATTTTACTGTTTTTCCTTTTTTGTAAGCCGCTCTGATGGTTGGCTTTTGGCTTTTGTGTTTGTTTTTTACAATCAAGCAGTGTATAAATCTTATGAAATAAGTGAATAAATAGAAATGGGCAGGGCAACACATGTAGATTTTTGCTAGTTTCTACACACTCTCACACAGCCCTCTCTGTCCTCCATGTGGGGGAAAGCAAACATGCATTGCCAAGGGCCCAGCCAGGCAAAAAGCTCTTGAGAAGGGTATGAAGGCCCCGCTAACCATGCCAGGCTAGACAAAGCCAGGAGCAGCAGGTCTCGATGGATTCACAGAATTGTAGAATTGCAAGTGACCCACAGGGGCCACCTAGTCCAATTCCCTGCAATGCAGGAATCACAGCACAAGAATCCCTGATAGGCGGCCATCCAATCTCTGCTTAAAAACCTCTTCAGTGCTTCAGAGTCCACCACCTTCCGAGGGAGTCCGTTCCACTGTCAAACAGCTCTAACCCTCAGAAAGTTTTTCCTAATGTTGAGTCAGAATCTCCTTTCTTATCATTCGAATCCACTGGTTCAGGACCTCCCCTCTGGAGCAGCAGAAAACAAGCTAGCTCCATCTCCCAGGGGGCGGCACTTCAGGTATTTGAAGGTTTGCTGCAAATGGCTAATCTGACCTCTTGTTTGTCATTTCCTGCAGGGGCTGGTGTGGTGCCTGGCTATGGCGCCATTGGTGGTGTGGCACCTGGTAGAGTCGTACCTGGTGGAGTCGCACCTGGTGGAGTCGTACCTGGTGGAGTTGCACCTGGTGGAGTCATACCTGGTGGAGTCGCACCCGGTGGGTTAGGTAGGTTCCCCCCTCTGTGGGAAGTCAATGCCTTCTCAAGGCAACAGAGCGGCTCGTCCCGAAACCTTGGTCTTTGCAATAACATGGAGGCTGCTCCCGCTCTGTGGAACAACATCAAGATGTGACAGACACCCGCTCTCTGCATTTCCTGAAGACAATGGGAGAAGTGAGGCAGTTGTGGTGGGGGAGGAGGTTCCTGGCAGGCTTTCACAACTGGATGAAAAGGGTCTGTACTATGAGTGCGCACCACCCACTGCTCAAAAGCATGCAGGGTCCTGGAAGGACAGGAGGAGAATGGTAGATGGGCTGGGCTGGGGAAGAGCTTTGGCTAGTGGCCAAGGTGGTCAACCACTGAAATCAGACCTGGTGCGGGTGGCCCTGCTGACACCTCTCTCTTTCTCTCTTTCTCAATTCTCAGTGCCAGGAAGCCCCGTGGCAGCTCAAGCAGCAGCAAAAGCAGCCGCCAAAGCAGCCAAATATGGTAAGGAGGGCCACTGTGGTGTGTAGTGGTTAGAGTGTCCGACTGGGACCTGGGAGACGAGGGTTCAAATCCTTGTTGGTGGTGGAAGCTCACTGGGTGACCTTGGGCCAGCCACAGTCTCTCAGCCTGATCTGCCTCACGGGGTTGTTTGTGGGGATTAAATGAGAAGGGAAAGAACCATGAATGCCGCTTTGAACTCCTTGCAGGAAAGGTGAGATATTAATGTAGAAAATAAATAAATATCAAGACTTCCAACCAGCACAGGAGATAAGGATGGCAAAGGAGATGCGGATCAGTTTTTCTTTAGCCTTGCAAATAGCAGCTTGTGCACAAACGTAAATTTCCATGACGCTCTTGGATTCCTGTCGTAAAAAATATTGACACTCTGGAGACACAGACAGAGATGCTCATGGAGGCTGGTCTATTAGGACAAAGAGGGTGCTGCCCCACTGCCCTCAGCCAGCCCCCACCCTGCCTGCCTTCTTCAATTACAACCACTCCATCAGGTGGCTCTGCCTATCAGCTTCCTCCTCCTCCTCCTCCTCCTCCATTGTAGGGAGGAGGAGGAGAAAACCAGGCGTTGGCTCCACCCGTCTAGCGCCACCTACTGGTAGGCTCCCTGCCTTCTGCCCTACCAATCCTGATGGACACCACTGGGGCAGGCCCTCCCCCCTTTTGATGATGTAGCCTCATTTCAAGAAGACACAGAAAACATCAGTACGAATGCAACTGGCGTTAGGAAGTGAGCAGTCTGAGCAGGGAGCCTGCAATACCCTCTCCTAGTTTTGATCTAAATGTTTTCCTCTGAGGACTTTGGCTCCACCCAGGTGATGTTCTCAGGGTGTGGTGGGGCTCAGGACCATTTTCCAAAAGTGTGCCTTGCTCCAACAGGAGCAGGAAGAGGCGTTGGCGGCATTGGCGTTGGCGTTGGCGGTGTCGGCGGTGTTGGCGGTGTTGGCGGCGTTGGCGGCGGTGGAGTCGGTGGCGTTGGCGGTGTTGGCGGTGTTGGCGTTGGTGGCGGTAAGCAGCCATTAAGTGCCAGCAACTTATAATATTATCTTGTTTTATTTGGGGCATGGAGATTTCCAGGTGGCTCCGTGCAGGGCAGAAGCTTCCTGAGCAGTTCACAACACAAAATGAATGTGAGCCAACCCAGAGAGATGCTCATGGGAAGCCAAAATAAGGATGAGGGTTTTTTAAATGAAAACAAATTTCTTTCCTCAGCAGCAGCAGCCCCAGTTTAGATGGTTGCACACAGCTGCTGCTCTTAACTTCTTAAAGCAATGCATACTAGCTGACTGCACATCTCAAGTTGTGTCAGGGACTGGGTGGATGAGGCAGAGTGGTGGAAGCCACTTGCCCAAGAGCCCCCAAGGAAGGCAGAGAAGAAGATGACTTAGATCCTGGGTCCTGGTGGCAGGATACTGGCCGCAACTCAGAGGAGGGGACGAGGTGGGAGATACTAGAAGCAGGAAGCTTGAGGTATCGTGAAGAGGCAGAAGCAGGCTGGTGGCCCAGCACAGGGCGGGGGGATGAGTTTCCCAGTTTGGATGAAGGCTACGACAGAGGAGAGCCAGACCCTGCATCTCTCCCATAGCTCCATCATGCCAGCCTCTCTGCTGATGGCTCTCTGGCCCCACTTACTCCTAGAACGTGAAGGATGTTATGTATTGCTGAGCAACAGGCTAGGCAGGCACAGAAAGTGGCTTGCTGTAGCAGAAGATTACAAGGGAGGAGCCCTGACTCGGAGGGCTAGATAATGATGGAGGGGCTGCACACCAGTTCAAGCAACTTCTTCATGGGGGGGGGGGCGGTTTGCCTTTATGAGCCTCCTTGTATTCCCCCCCCCCTTTCCTTAATAATGAAACTAACTGCACGTTAGCCTCATGTCTCCGCATCTGGCCTGTGAATGACCTGATCTTTCTGTCAGCCCCTGACAAATTGCTGGAAACCACAGGAAGGGAGAGGGCTCTTGCGCTCAGATCTCGCTGGAGGGCTTCCCATAGGGGCATCTGACTGGCCACTGTGGGAACAGGAAGCTGGGCTAGGGTCATCTTAGTTGTTGTGTCGTGGTGTCCCAATGGGTTTGGCCCTAATCCTGACTCCTTCTGTTCTTCCGCTAGTTCCTGGGGGAGCAGCGGCAGCTAAAGCAGCAGCAAAGGCAGCTAAATACGGTGAGTCCCCATTGCGTCCATCCTGATCTCATATCCCCTGCCTAATCCAGTTCTTCCCTGCCCCTCTGCGCATCCTGGCCCACTGCCCTATAGTGCCAGCCAGTGAGCTTTTTCCCAGATGCAAAAACATGAAATCATCTCTGAAGCATCCCACATTGCCACGATTCAGATTGTAAACTTTCTGGGGCATGAGGCCTTAGTTGTGTGCTCACCCTTCATTTAAAACACCTTCAGAACACATTCTCAGCTGGAGAATCCTGAGAACTGTAGTTTGCCCCTCACAGAACTACAGTTCCTCGCACCCTTAACAAAGCACAGTACCTAGGTTTCTTGAACTGGGCCAGTCATAATGGAGCAGAGAATCATAGGAAAAAAACAAAAGAGACTGGAAAAAGTTTAAAGACTATTTACAGAAACATTTTAAAATTAATGATTGCTAGAAGAATGTTGGAATGAAGTGATATGGCTTTAGTAAAAATAAGGTTAAAATGTGTTGAGATAATTATAGGATAGAAAACAGGGGAAGATGGAAAGGAATTGCTGAAATAATTAATAGAAGTGGAATACAAAAAGGGAGGTGTGAGGAGGTCGTGGAAATATGTGAAAGAAAGATAAGATATTGGAAATTTTTTCTTTTTTTTGATGTGTTTTTAAATTGTTTTTGTTTTGTCTTGTTAGTTTAATGTTTTAGTGTTATGTAGTGTTTTTGTATTGTAATGTACTGTTTTTTCTTTGTTTTTTTGTAGTGTTTAAATTGTTGTAAAAGTAATAAATATTATTTTTTTTAAAAAAAGAGAATCATAGGATTATAAAGTTGGAAGGGGACTCCAAAGGCCATTTGGTCCATCCCCCCCCCCTTCCCCGCAGTGCAGAATTCACAGCTAAATGGGTGGTGGTGGTGGAATGTGGTCAAATTTTGCCCCTAATTCCAACCTCTTTGTAGGTCGTGGGGCAGGTGTCTTTCCTGGCGGTGGAACGGGTGTCTTGCCAGGGGGTGGAACAGGCGTCTTGCCAGGGGGAGGCGTTGTGCCAGGTGTTCCTGGAGCAGGTAAGGGACCCCTCAGGTACTCCTCATCCTCTGATCTTGGGGAATTGGCACTGGACAAGATTCCCAGTCCAGTTTTGCTGTGCACCAGAAGAGATCCCTGGCCATTGGGGCTCTGACACAGATTGTTTCTCCTTATCTCACAGGAATCCCCCAAACTGGACTGCAACCAGGGGCCAAGCCACCTAAATATGGTACGTATGAGTCCCTGTCAGGGAAATGGGCAAGACGTAAGTAATAATAATCATAATGATAGTACTGGAAGTTCTGCCTATCCACTCACCTGCCCACACCTCACCCAAAAAACAAAAACAAAACACCCAAAAAACAAAAACAAAAGAGTCACAGGAGATCTAGCTATCTGTTGATAAAAGTTAGTTCTTGGTATGAGCTTTCGTGTGCATGCACACTTCTTCAGATACACAGTGTATGAGTGTATCTGAAGAAGTGTGCATGCACACGAAAGCTCATACCAAGAACTAACTTAGTTGGTCTTTAAGGTGCTACTGGAAAGAAAAAAAAAATTTTGTTTTGACTATGGCAGACCAACACGGCTACCTATCTGTAACTGTTGATAAAAGGAAACCCATCTTTACGCAGCACAGAATTAAATGTGGAACTCCCCACCACCACAAGAGGCACTGATGGTCACCAAACTAGAGGGCTTTAGGATTGGGTCAATTCATGGAGGAGGAGGGGGCTATGGATGGGCACAAGTCACGATGGCCATGCTCTGCCTCCACAGTTAGAGGCAGCAAAGCTTCCTGATACCAGTCACTGGCAGTCTTTGTGGGGAGCAGGGGAGAGGGCTCGTGTGCTCCTGTTTCCCATAAGAGGCATCTGGTTGGCCACTGTGAGAACAGGATGCTGGACTGGATGGACCTGATCCGGCAGACGCTTCTTATGAGTTGAAGAACTGGGAGACATGGGAAGTGTCTGGTCGGCAGTGGGGAGAAATGCCTTTGATAAACCAAGACTCGCTTTTTCTCACCCCAACAGGTGTGCCAGGAGCTGGGCTGGGTGGCTTTGGCGTACCAGGTACGATGCTACAGACCCAAGGGGAGGGAGGGGAGAAGAGGGGCCTCCACACAAGACAGGGCATTCTTTGGGACAAGATGGACAGCTCCATGGCTCATCCCTTGTCCTGGCTACACATCTGAAATCACTTGGGGGCTGGGCTGTGGGGCTTGGGAGCATTCCAGGCAGTCATAGGCTGAATAACTTCAGTATCCTCCATCTTCCTTTATTTACTCTATGGGTCCTCCACACATTATAGCTTATTTCTAACGAACCATGAGGGTGGGTTTATGACTGAGCCACTTTTTCTGGCAGGCTTTGGTGGACGAGGAGGATATGGGGTCCCCGGCGCAGGGGGAGCGGGCCTTGGTGGCGCTGGAGCTGGAGGTGCGTAGAGATCGTTCAGCCAGAGCACTGGGAAGGAAGCCCCCAATGTTGTGCTCTGAATTTGGGGGTGGTGTGAGGGGACTTCGCAAGATGTCTCGGTGGCCTTACCCAATGGTGGCCGCAGTGAGTTGACCCTCTGCTTTGTCGTTGCTACCAGCCAGAGCCTGCAAGGAAGCAGGCAGTGGGATCTGCTAACTGTTGTAGTTACACCCTGTTGTAGCTACTCCCTGTTTTAGCAACTATTCGTTGTAGCTACTCCTCATCCTCACCCCTGTTTCCCCCTCCCCTGCTCACCACCCCGAGCCAGAGTCCGAGTCATAATTATGAGAAAGCAGGAGGATGAAGCTCTCATCATGGAGGAAGATGAATACCAAAAGCTATTTGCCTCTTTTGGAGCAGCCCATTGGCATTTTGTACTGGTACCTACGACACCATTCTCAATATAGAAGTACCAGCACCACATTTTTCTTACCCCCCAAAATAGTACTGGATATACCACAAATGTTACAGCCCCAATCTGCTTCCTACAGTCCTATTTCGGGGGCCCTGCCTCCAGCTCCCCTAGCCTGCCAATGCCCTCTGAGGCAGCCCCACTGCTTCCTTGAGGTCAGCAGGCCACAAGCCTGACTTCCAGGACAAGCTTCTAATTTCCCCTCATGCTCTCTTGCACAGGGCTGACGTACCCAGGAGCCGGTGGCAAACCTCCCAAACCAGGTATGAGCAAAATGGGACCATGTGGTGGAGTTGGGTAATGGCGGAAGGCGAGTGGCGGAGCTCAGTTTCCCTCAGAACTCTCCAGATTGCTCCAAGGTTCAAGGCAGAGATTGGGGACCTCAAATGCGGCCCCCATACCTCTTAGGACTGGCCCCAGGCCACGCCCCTCCTTGCCCTGCCCTGCACCCTTCTTGAGTGTCGGTGCCTGGCTGGAATGTGTCCTTAGACAGTCATAAAGCCTCTTTGCTTGCCTGGATAGAGGAAATGTGTGTATAAATATCTGACTTTCAAATGACTGGGAGACAGCCAGGCATAAAATGGCAACCCTCACATCTGTAGCCCCACCCCTTTCCGCCTTTGGCTCCGCCCACCACTAGGAGCGGCCCTCACAATTTGCTCAGGAGGCAACACAGCCCCCGGGCTGAAAAGCCTTCTTATTTATTTCTTATCATTTCATAAAATTTATATACCACATGATTGTACACACACACACACAACCCTCAAGGCTGTGTACAAAAGAGCTAAAACAATAAAGTTATTGATAAGGAAAAATGGCAAGAATGATTTAAGGCACTTGGAAAGTTAAAATAACAACAGACTAAAAATGGATTAAAACTCTTCACCCATGATGTAAAATGGTAGAGCCTCATAAAGGACAAATTTACCCTAATGGAGGTTCCTACCCCCATGGGAAAAAAATAATTTGGGATTGTATGTTTGACCGAAGTCTTGAGAGTTCATAGATGGACCCCCCACCCAAAAAAAGCCTTCAACTCCCCTAAGGATGCAACATTTAATCTGGATACGTACATTTCAGACTTTCGGTGTATTGCGATATTGAACAGGGCGTTGCCAGAGTTGTGTGATACACACCCCAATTTGACCTCCCTCAACAACATCTATTCTGATCAAATGTCTTCTTATTTCTATCACAGGTTATGGTGCTGGCATTCCACAAGCTGGTGAGTTGATGAACTAAATTCCCTTTATTATATAATGTGTGTGTGTGTGTGTGTGTGTGTGTGAGAGAGAGAGAGAGAGAGAGAGAGAGAGAGAAATTATAGAACAAAGTTCAATAATGCTGTCACTGCGAGACAAATTTGGTTTCAATAAAAATGCTAAGTCTTTTTAAAAAAACAACAACAACACACCTAATATTACATTATTATTATGCTTTGTAGCCAAGATCATTAGACATCCAACATGCTTGCTTGTCAAGAAAAAAGAAAGAAAGGGAAATAAATAAACAAAAGAAAAATGACATATGAAGCAGAACAGGAGCAGCTTAGTGAGGCGAGAAACTCACAAAAAACTGTAAAGTATCATGAAAAGATTAAAAGGCGAAACTATCTTAATTTACATTGTCATTCAAAAAATGCTAAGTCTAAATGATGTTAAATAGAGCTTTTCAGCAGAAAGAGAAAATAAAATAGAGGACCCCCCCCCCCAAAACTACATCTCTGATGGTTTGATAAAACAATAATGTTGTAACAAGTTATGTAACAGAATTAAAATTAAAAATAACACCAAGACTCAGCAGCTACCTTAGTATCAGTAGTAAGACTTCCACTCATTCTCTAGAACAAGCAAGAAATCCAGTTTGCCCTGGCAGCAACCCAGTTGGTCAGCATCGCCTGCCTCTCAGTTTTCAAAGGTCTGTCGAAGCAGGAAGGCCTTAGCCTGCTGGCAGAAGGATGACAAGGAGGGAGCCAGGCGGACCTCTCCTGAGTGGGGATCCCACAATCTGGGAGCTCACCCAAGGATCTGAGCACCCAGGCTCAGAGCATCCTATCTTTCTGGTAGCCTGGCCCCGAGCTGTATAGGAATGTGTGAACTGATTCCACCCAGCTGATGAGAGGGGACAGATGGGTAGGGGAAGAAGAAGAAGAAGAAGAAGAAGAGGAGGAGGAGGAGGAGGAGGAGGGGGGAGGGGGAGGAGGAGTGGACTAGACCAACTCTATGAACCAGGCTTGTGGAATTCCTGCCATATTGAAGCTTTTCTGACTCTCTCTCTCCCACCCATCTTTTCTCCATTGTAGCGGGCGGAGCTGGCTATGGTTATGGTTTGTCTCCTATTTACCCAGGTACGTTAATAGGCGCTGGGGGGGTGAGTTCAGTTCCTGAAAAACCCGGGTGCAGGGAGAAAGCAGTGGCCTGATGATGAGTGACACCCACAAAGGAGCTTAAACAAACCAGGGGAGCAGTCAATTTGGGGGCAAGCAGGTGGTCTTCAGTGGGGTCATCTCCCTCATAAGGTATGCCTTACACCCTGTCATTGATACCAGTTCATAAGAACTTAAGAATCTAAGAGCCCGTTGGATCAGGCCAGTGGCCCATCTAGTCCAGCATCCTGTCTTCACAGTGGCCAACCTGACACCTGTGGGAAACCAGCAAGCATAAGATGCCTTGCTCCCACAGGAGGTAGTGATGGCCACCAGTTTGGATGGCTTTGAAAGATGCTTGCTCCATTCATGGAGGGGGGAACTAACAATGGCTACTAGCCATGATGGCTTTGTTCTGGATATCAATCGCTGGAGACCACAGGAGAGGGGAGGGCTCTTGTGTTTGAATTCTGCTGTCACAGACTCACTGGATGCAGAGGAGTGGTGCGAGGTGCCAGCGGGGGAACCCCCAAGGGAAGACGTCTCAGAGCCAGAGGATTGGTGGTGGGTCAGAGGGAGAAGAGGGAGCAGATGAGGAGAAGGAGGTGTCAGGGGCTGAGGAGGTAACAGGCTTTAGTGAGCAGGAAGAGGCTGTGGCAGAGAGCAGTCCAGACTAAGAGGCAGAAGCAGAAGTGGGGACCAAGAGGCAGAGATGAGGCAGGCTGCTGAAGAAGCTAGGGACTCTCCCCCTCCTGCTGTGACCAGCTCCCCTCCCCACTGGTCTCCCGGAACCAGAAGAGGTATGAAGAGGGCGGTGGAAATATGGGGAAGACGACAAAGCCTCAAATCACTTGGAAAGAACTTAGGCAGCTGTGGGAAGGCGGGGGACCTTCAGTCCTCACAACTGCCTCCTTGGGGCAAGCTCTATCAGGAACAGTTGCTGTGCTCACTAGGCCTGAGCTGTTTAATTCCTTTGAATAAAGAGTTAACTTCACAGACACCTTGTGAGTTATTGCTTTGTTCCCTACTCCCGCCTTGATACCTGCTTGGGGGTTTCTCATATCAGGCATCTGGCTGGCAGCGGCGTAGCGTGGGTTGTCAGCACCCGGGGCAAGGCAAGTAATTTGCGCCCCCTAACCCCTAACCTGCCACCGCTGCCAGCTTCTTCTTGCTGCTTCCTGGGCTGGGGTATTTACGGTAAGGTAGCCACGGCGGCGGCGGGTCCGTGTCAGGTGATCTGAGGCGAGTTGCCGCTGGCGCTGCCGCCCAAACGACGCCGCTTGCCCGGAGGAGGAGGGCAGAGAGGCAAGGAAAATGCAACATGGCCCAGCAGCTGCAGCAGCAGCGGCAGCGGCGGCGGGGCTGTGAGGAGGGGCTGCCTGGCATGCCCTCCGCGGCTCTGACGCGCGGGGACCGCGGCGAGCGCTGAGAGCCGCTGCCAGCTCGTCCGTTCCGCAAGACATGGGGCTCTGCTACAGCCTGCGCCCGAGGCTCTTCAGCGACTCCGGAGGCGGCAAGCGCGCCCCCCCAGATGTTGCGCCTGGTGCGGCCGGCCCCCCTGCACCCCCCACGGTACGCCACTGCTGGCTGGCCACTGTGAGAAGGAGGTGCTGGACCAGGTGGGCCTCCTTTGGCCTGATCCAGCTACAGGACTCTTTGTATGTTCTTATGCTCAGGGATAGGAGTCCCATACTAATGATCTAAATACAAGGAAATATAACAAGATGCTTGGGTGTTTCCATAGAATCCTGGAACAGTACAGTCATCTAGTCAAGCCCCCTGCAATGCATCAATTTCCCCGCTTCTCTTTTCCTGAGGCCCACTTGACCTTTGTCATGCACCCCTCACCCCAAAACACACACATAGTTCAGAATGTGGGGTGGGAAGGGGCTGCTGGCTGCTCTGTGTGGCTAACCAGCTTTCCTGCCTGGTTTGGGCTTGCAGGTGGAGTCCCTGGCCAGCTGGGCTATGGTGGTAAGTGCACTGATTTTTGCTGGCTGGGGGGGGGGGGTTGAGGGTGAATCCAGGAGATCTTGCCTGCCTTGAGTGACCTCACCCCCTGTTTCTCCCCTGCTTCTCCACAGGCAAACCTCCCAAGCCGTACGGCTACAGAGGTAAGTCGCACCCCAACCCAGAAGCAGTCCACTTTCAAACTGTTTCTGTCTTGTTCCAAGAGCCTCCAGGTTCAAAGGCAGTCTACCTCTGAGTGCCAGGCTCTAGCAACGGGGGTGGGGTGGGGAGAGCTTCTTCCCATCAGGCCTTGCCTGCACGGGGAAGGTCTCATAGGCCTCCGGTGGGCCTCTAATTGGAACAGGAGGTCGAAGGGCAAATTCTCTTGGGCTGGCTGTTTTTGCAAAGGGGCCAAGAGAATGGCCACCAATCACATTATGTTTGCAGACTTAAATGATGACAGCAAGTACCAACAGGTTCACTTGCCTGAATTCCGCCCCAAGCTGAGAATCAGCACACAAATGGACACAATTTGGGGTGCTGTTTTCCAGTCCATCGGAATCTTCCACTATCCCTACCTGTGAGCCACCCATGAAAAATGCCCCCCGGACACACAGTGTCCTCCTCCTCCTCCTATTGTTGTTGTATTTTATTTTAATGTGTTTATCATGCCTTTCTCCGAAGGTGGGATTCACGGTGGCTTGCAACATTATTATTTTTTTAAAAAATTATAAATTACAAGGTAATAAAAGCAAAGTAGTTTTAGAACCAGCAACTGAAATACAGTTTGCCCTGACAGCAGCTCAGAAGATGGTTAAATAAGGACACCACTGGTAGCAAAGGAGCTAGTCCATATGAACCCATCCACCAGTTCTGGTGTGCTCCAGGTGCCTCAAGGCCAGCCCACCCACGAGGCAGGGTGAAATGGAAGCCCCCGAGGCATCACCCCTACAGATGTCCTTTAATGTCATCAACCCAGTCCTGTGGAACTCTCCACCACTGGAGTTTCAGCAAGCACTGAACGCTTTTCAATTCTGCCAAACCTAGTGAGGCAATTCAGAACACATCCTCCCACAATGTCTGTTTTAAACTTTTTGAATGGTTTTATGCTTTCATTGCTGTAAGCCGCTTTGATATATATATTTTTCTGATGTTGCAATATACTGGTAATATTATTATTACTATTTTTACAAATAAATAATACAAATAGTTCAAAGGCAGCTGGGATGTGAGTAAGGCATGTGTCACCGCTGATGGTCTTCCTCTTCTCCTCTCCCCACACCTTGCAGGCCGCAAGAGGAAGTAGCCCTGACAGACTGCCTACCATTCACCTCATGAACTTTGGTGCTACTGCCTGGTCTCGAATGTACCCCCTCACCCCGAGAAAAGCAGATTCCACCACCACCGCCATCGTCACCGCCGCCCTGTGCCTTTCTGCCCCACAGACCCCAAACAGCCCTCCTCCCTCTCTCACTGGTGCTACACCCAGCCGTCCACTTCCTGGGCGGTGGGGGGGCCTCTTTGGTGCTGCGGCCGAGGAGGGCCGCTTTCGGAGGAGGGGGGGAAGATGCCCGAGCACTTTAGCCCACTCCTGAGCCCTGTGCGGGGGGGTCAGTAGTCACACTGGCCAGTTGGCCCCACTCCCTTTCCCAGTCTCCGCCCCCTCTCTCTCTCTCTCCAGGCCCCAGTTTTTCTGGGGGGAGAATGCCACTGGGTTGCCATGGGAGCCCCTACCCTGGCACACTGCCTGTGTATCGGCAGGGGAGGGGGAGCAGGCCGGGCTGGGGGGTCGGTGCCAACAGGATTAACCTTAATCCTCCAGCTGCTGCCTGTCAGGGCCGCAGCGGATTAGCACAGCCCAGGCCACATCCGGCCTTTCAAGCAAGAGAGCCAGAGGCCACGCCGTCCAGGTCTGAGCAAAGAGGCCGTCCTGGGGGTCCCCCGCCCCTCCCCACAGGACCGTGGCCGACCTGCTCCACGACTCTTCATGTTTAATCACTTCGATGTAACTGGGATGGGACACTTTTTATAAAGAGGAACAGTAAACCGCTTTCCGGGAAAAAAAGAATTAAATAAAACCTGACTAATAAATAACTTTTTAAAGGAACATTTCTTGTGCTTTTTCCTCCTGGAGACGTACGGTCTGCAACCTAGTTTCCCTTGAGCAACCCAAGCAAACACAAACTGAGTGTCTCTGAGCCTGTGCAGAGGGGCAAAGTGAGTGCATCTTGGCAGGTGTGACTGTTTATTATTAGAAGCATAGAACCTAAGAGTCATCTGGTTCAACTCTTTGCAATGCACCATGGCTAAAGATGCCTGACAGGTGGCCATCCAGCCTCTGTGGGAAAACCTCCAATGACAGAAATTCTACCACCTTCCAAAATAGCCCATTCTACTGTCTAATAGCTCTTAACACCAAACTGTTACTGTTTTTCTAGAAAAAGAGGTACTCAAACCCGCCATGAATGCCACCCTTGTTCTCTTATATTGGCAATGGTGTTCACCTGAGAGGTGCCAGAACTAGGCGGTATATTGTGCAAAACCAGTGTGAAGTCCATATCGTGATATCGGTTTCATAATTTTTGACCTGGCAATATATCATGAATCATGATGCATGTGTATGTGGTGATATATCACAATGTTGAAAACCAGATATCACCCAGCCCTATCCAGAATCGAGTTCCAATGAGTTCTGGCCAAAAAAAGGGCTCTGGTTCTTCCTGCTGTTTAGTCAAAATCTCCTTTCTGGTAATTTGAATCCATTGGTTCCAGTCCTCCCCTCCAGAGCAGCAGCAAACCAGCTCCCTCCGTCTTCCATGTGGCAGCTCTTCAGTTCTTTGAAGATAGTTCTCATACCATCCCTCAATTTTGATAGATAGTAGGGACGCGGGTGGCGCTGTGGGTAAAAGCCTCAGCGCCTAGGGCTTGCCGATCGAAAGGTTGGCGGTTCGAATCCCCGCGGTGGGGTGCGCTCCCGTTGCTCGGTCCCAGCGCCTGCCAACCTAGCAGTTCGAAAGCACCTCCGGGTGCAAGTAGATAAATAGGGACCGCTTACTGGCGGGAAGGTAAACGGCGTTTCCGTGTGCTGTGCTGGCTCGCCAGATGCGGCTTTGTCATGCTGGCCACGTGACCCGGAAGTGTCTCCGGACAGCGCTGGCCCCCGGCCTCTTAAGTGAGATGGGTGCACAACCCTAGAGTCTGTCAAGACTGGCCCGTACGGGCAGGGGTACCTTTACCTTAGTGAGATGCACACTTGGAAATGGCCCTCTCTGGATCCTATAGCTTAGGGGGAGGAGTTGGGCTGTAGGGCTCATTAAAGATCCAGAGGTGAGCTTGCTAGAGTGGAGCAAAGCACTTTGCAACCAGCAGTTCAGCTCCTTTGCAGCCTGACGAGGAGCTGAGCTGTTTCACTGAGAGTCATGCAACTTTTATTGCAGAATGCCCAGCAATGGGGCAACTTCTGTAAGCAATGACACTACTGAGAAAATGGTGGTGTTGGTTTGGTTTCATAAATACATTTTATTGAATTTCACACCTATAAGCCATCTCAAACAATAAAAAAAACTACAGAAGAAAACAAGACAGTAGAAATTGGAGAAACTGTAAATGAAGAATTAATTATCCTGGAAAATATTACACAGGAACTGTTTTGGATTGTCATTATACTAGGACCATGATATTTAAATGTAATATTTTTCTTTCCCTAGTCATAAAACCCACAGGTGAATAAATGCATCTGGTGGAGACGAACTATGTTACTCCATGTTTGCAAATAGAATAAAATCATAAAATTGTACCTTACTGCCAAAAACGAATCTGCAGGGACCCTGCAGCACCTGTGTGAATTTCACAAGGAAATATCTGTGTTTGTGGTGCAAGTGAACCGAAAATAGGCAGGAAATCCACACTGAGGAGGGGAGAGAGCACCGGGAATCATTGGGGAACGGAGATGAAATTTCTATGGACCATGTCATAATGCCATACAAATCTATGCTGCGGTCGCATTTTGATCATTGTGTGAAATTCCGGCCACCTCACCTAAAAATGGATTTTGCAGAATTGGAAAGCAACAACCAAAATGATCAAGGAGGTAGAAGGAGAAAGCTTGTGGCATTTGAGGCTTTTTAGTTAAGAGAAAAGGCAAGTAAGAGGCGACATGATAGAGGTTATAAAATTATGCATGGCATAGGAAAAGTGGATGGGGAAAAGTTTTTCTTCCTCTCATAGCACTAGAAGTCGTGGACATCCAATGAAGCTGGATATTGGGAGATTCAGGGCAGGTGTAAGGAAGTCCTTCTTCATGCAACTTGCTCCCACAGGAGGTAGTGATGGCCACCAGCCTGGATGGCTTTAACAGAGGATGGGACAATTTCAATTTCCTCTTATTGATGGCTTCTGGCCATGATAGATATGCTCTGCCTCTGCAGTTGGAGGTAGCAATGCTTCTGAATACCAGTTGATAGAAACCAGAGGAGAGGAGAGGAAAGGAGAGGGATCCTGTGCTTTGGTCCTGCTTGTGAGTTTCCCAGTGAAGCAACGGGGGTGGTCACTTTGAGAAGAGGATGCTGGACTAGATGGGCTGACCAGCAGACTCCTCTTGCGTTCTTAATGGAAGCTAGCCAGCACTTCTGGTGGAAAATAAATAATAATAATAATAAAACACATCAAAAGAATCTTAATATAGCCATATGCAAAATTGTCCCAAGACTCCTTTTAGCCAAGTTGTTCTGTACAATGGCGATGTGTGCGGGGGGGGGGGGAAGGAGACACATACACAAATAAGCTGAAGGAATTGAAGGCTGTCACTGCTTGCTGCTCTGTACAAATTCAGAAGGCAGAAATACAACAACAGAACAAGAGGAGATCCCGAATGCATCAGTTAAGCACTCTAAGAAGAGCCCTGCGGATGGATTAGGCCATCTAGACCAGCATCCTGTTCTCACAGGATGGCCATTGTGGCCATTGTGGGAAACCCACAAGCAGTATTCATGCACAAGAGCACTCTGGCCCCGCCTGGCTTCCACCAGCTGGTATTCAGAAGCATTGTTGCCTCTGACTGTGGAGGCAGAGCATAGCCATTGTGGCTACTACCCATTGATAGCCTTTTCCTCCATAAATGGCTGTGCATTAGCAACCAGAAAATAGACAGCAGATAAGAACCTAAGAGCTTGCTGGGTCAGGCCAATGGCCCATCAAGCCCAGTGTCCTTTTCATATAATTGTTGAGCTGGAAGGGACCCCTAGGCTTATCCAAGTCCATCCCTCTGCAGTGCTGGAATCTCAACACGTAGTTCCCCATCCAATTTGAAACCAGACCAGACCCTGCTTAGCTTTGCAAATGTGCCAGCAGTTTTAGAGGCCAACCGATGTCCCAAGGGAAAGCCCACAAGCAGGATTCAAGTAGAAAGGGACTCCCCCTCACGCCACCATGGCATCCGGTATTGAGAAGTCTTGCTTCCTCCCACTGGCTAGAGGGACTGGTGGTCTGAAAGCAGTCCTTGGTTGGTAACCATGAGGACTGGAGTCTTAACCCAGTGGTAGGAGAGCATCTGTCCCAGGTTCTATCCCAGGTGGCATCTCCAGGTAGAGACTCCCACTTTGGAGAGAGCTGCTGCTGGTCAGTGTCCACCATACGGGGCTGGACTGCTGGTCTGACACAGGACAAGGCAGCTTCCTACTGTTATGAGTTTATGAGTTTCAGACTGCCACCCACTCTTTACAAGTTTCTGGGTGCCAGACACTGAACTTCTGGATTCAGTAAATGTTAAAATATAAACTAAGCCAGTTTCCTGGCCAGGAAATCGCCTGGGATAATGGAGAACAAAAGCCATTAGGAAAACCAAATAGAAGGGCCCTCAGCTCAGAGTTAGTTGGGAGGACAAAGAGTTCGAAGTAGAGTTTTAGAGTTGACCGTGACCTGACCTAAGTTGCAGGCTAGAAAAAGTGGCCGGCTGGAAAAGGCAGAGAGTCAGAGCACAATGGTTGATGTCTGTTTGAATCCAGAGAAGCAAGAGTCTTTTGGGGTGTTAATGCTGGGAACTGCTGCATTGTAGGCTCAGGTTGCATATACAGTGGTACCTCGGGTTAAGTACTTAATTCGTTCTGGAGGTCCATTCTTAACCTGAAACTGTTCTGCACCACTTTAGCTAATGGGGCCTCCTGCTGCCGCCGTGCCGCCGGAGCACAATTTCTGTTCTCATCCTGAAGCAAAGTTCTTAACCCGAGGTACTATTTCTGGGTTAGCGGAGTCTGTAACCTGAAGTGTATGTAACCCAAGGTACCACTGTATGTGTAAATAAACTATGTATCATAAAAATACCTGAGCTCCCACTATGCCTCATTTTTAAAAGGAAACATGTAGGGGTGAATTTTCGTATTTCAAATTTTTAGTGGCGCCAAAATCTGATGTCTCCTGCCTCTTGCCTTCCGTTCTGTGCACTATGTCACAGTTGTGGCGCCCTGTGGTGTCCCCTCGGCTCGGCGCCCAGTGCAGGTGAACCGGCCATGCTGCCCTAAATCTGGCTCTGGAAACACGGACCCTTGGTAATCGTGCCTGGAACCCAATAGCGTCTCGCACAGCTCAGAGATTGGGGTGGCACACAACAATACTTTCCCCTCTTCCCTGCACTACCCCCTCACCTTTTGTCTGCAGTTGCCCCTGGGCGCTCTGCACATACTCAGGGGCCCCTTCTCCACCCCCTCCTGAAACCCTGGAGAGAGCGGCTGCCAGTCACCTGTGGACCATCACAGCTTAGCTGAGGTCTGACACGAGATCGTACATTTCTCTGCACACACACCCCCGTCTGTTTTATCTGCCGTTGCCCCCGGACCCACCGCGCGCACTCAGGGCTTCCCTCACCATCCCCTCCCTTTCCGTCAGCTTGGCTTCCCAGGGAGCGCGCGGCGGCGGGGTGTGTGTGTGCGCGCGTGCGTGTGTCCGGTTCTGGCTGGCTGGCTGCATCCCTGCCGGGACTCCGCTTCTTCTAGCCCCCCGCCCCGTCCAAGCGAGAGGGGAGGCGCCTGGCCTTGCATCGCCTTGCAGCGCACGTTGCATTATAGCTGGAGACGGGCGGAGTAAGGGGGGTCCCTCTGGCTGGCTGGCTCCTCTTTGGACCCGCCTCCCTCCTCCTCCTCACCCCCCGCCCCATTTTCCCAGGGCTGCCGCGCAGTCGGCCCGGGCGAGTCCGCAGCCGGCGCAACCAAGCAGCCAGCCTTGCCCGCCCTGCCCCCTTCGCCGCCCGGCAAGCGCAGGGAGGAGACGCCGACGCCGACGCTGCTGCCGCCCGAGCCGGGGGGGTCTGGCGCGGCGTCCGCATGAGGCTGATGCTCCTGTGCTGCACCTGGAGAGACGAGCCCATGGGAGAGGACGAAGGTGGGTCCTGGAAGAGAGCCCTCCCCACCCCCACTCCACGTCGCCCCTCGCCCGGCCTCTGGCCTGACTCCTGGGGCGCGGTGGTGACGGAGTGGGGTGGCGTGCAGGGCTCCTCCGCCCCATCCCCTGCTTGACCTTGAGCCCCACAGGGGGTGGGAGAGAGCGAGAGAAACGTCCGGGCCGCCCCCTTGCTGCATTGCACGCGTGGCAGGCATTCACACGTGCAAGAGGCCGGCAGGGGTGGGGGCGAAAGGAGAGATCTACTTCACGCGCGTGCGCTAGTGGGGCTTGTGGAGTGGTCCTCGGAAGGTTGGGAGAGGCCCCCAAGGCCTACTTAGCCCCTTCACTCGCCTTAACGGGCGTGCGCGGACTAAGTGGGAGCGCGTCTCTGAGCACGTGCAGAGCGCGTTTCCTCTCTCCCCACCTCCAGCCCGTTGTCTCTGCGCTTTCAACTCACCCCAGGAGGCGGGGGCGGGGAGGTTAATCCGGTGCCCATCCGGTGGGTGCTGTCCAGGGTGCTGTTTCTCCCGACCTCCTGCCGCAGGCAAGGGAGTCTCGTCTGACCGGAATGCAAGAAAGTGGGGTTTGGATAAAAGACTTCGGGGTTGATTCTAGGATCCATGCTTTCCCACTTCCTTTCGCAAATATTTTCGCCACTTTACTGAAAGTTGAGGATTCATAGAGCCTTTCCTGAGTGTGGGAATTCTCCTTTTGCAAACGGGTGGAACAGGATAGGGTGAATAAAATGCTCATTCACAGCAGGAAGAAGAGTGTCCCCCTCGCCCCACAAATCTTATCATCTTTCTGATCCTCATAACCCCAATGGCATCTGGGTCCAGAAGAGGGTGGGCATGCTGTGGTTACAAAGAAAAAAGAAAGCACTCTCTGTGCATGCTCCAAGACACCCTTGCTCCCCTGTAATTGTTACAGCATGGAGGCCTGCTACTGAAAACAGGTTCAGAGTCTGGGTGCAAGAAAAAAATTATCACCCCCCCATTCTGTTCTCCATTTCTAGGGATGCCTCCCTGGTTTCCCTGCCACTCCTCTCCACACACACCCAATCTATGGGAGTGAAGTAGGGGGCAGTCCTGCTGTTATATAAACAGGAGATCGATCTGTGGCCACCAGCCATGGGAAAGGAGGTCATAGGGCTAGCCTCAGCTAGGGGCCTCTGGGCATTTGTGAGCAGCTGGGTGCAGGAGAATTGCCATTACCCCCCCCATGCCCCCTCTCAAGAGTTAACAAAGATGAGGCTCCTGGTGGAGCCATGCTTCAGGTTCGGATTACGGAAGTTATTCTGTGTGTTCTCAGAGGCACCCTTGTTCATTCAGTGTGAGTGCTGCATTTCTTTGAGCACTGCTTCAAACAAATCTATTCTGGGGGGGGGGGCACAGGAGGATGAGGTGCATTCTGGGGGGAGAGAGAGAAATCACCCACAGCCCCTCTGGAGTTTTGGGGTGCCTCTGCACTATACATTTAAATCAGCGTCATGCAACTTTAAATAGTCATGCCTTTCCCCCAAAAAAATCCTGGGAAGTGTAGTTTGTTATGGGTGCTGAGGGTTTTTAGGGGACCCCTTATTCCCCTCCCCAAACTGCAAATCCCAGAGTGGTTTGACAGTCAATCCCTGTTCCCAGGGAACTCTGGAAATTGTAGTTCCGGGAGTGGGGGCTAATAGGGGTATTTCTAAAAGCAACTCAACATCCTTAGCAAACTATGGTTGCCAAGATTCTTCGGGAGAAGCCGTGCCTGTTTAAAGTGGTCTTAGACTGCTTTAAATATGTGGTATGCATTGACTCCCTCCTTCCTCTCTGAGGCCACACCACACATCCAACATGCATTGAAAGCCTGTTTGGCTTCCCAGGATCTGTAGTTTGTTAAGGGCTTGGGAACTGTAGCTCCTCAAGGCCAAAACTGCCGTCCCTAGAATTCTTTCGGGGAAAGCCATGCCAGTTTGAAGTGGTACTATACCACTTTAAAAATGTCGTGCAGACAAGGGCCCTGTTTGTAGGCCTACATCTGGTTTTGGGCAAAAACTGAAATCTGCAGTGAGAGCCCAGGCTGTGCTGATGACCCCCCTCCACTCAACCTGCCCCCACCTCTGTTTCCCTCTCCAGGAAGCGATCTGCCGATATGCGCCAGCTGCAGCCACAATATCTACGACGGCCAATATTTGCAGGCTCTCAACGCAGACTGGCACACCGACTGCTTCAGGTAGGACTGCTCTGGTAGGGCAGCTGTCACCAGTAGGGTGGGAAGGGGGAGCCAGCATCCTCCCAGCTGCTTTTCTGAACTGCCATCTCCCATCAGGCCCTGCCAGGAGGGTCGAAGGTCAAGGACAATGGGAGTTGTAGTCCTGCAAGCTAAGGGAAGGACTATACCTCAGGGATGGAACACTTGCTTTGAGTGCAGAAGGTCCCAGGTTCAATCCCCAATGGTGAGAGATTCTCCTGCCTGAAATCGTGGGGATCTGCTGCCAGTCAGTGTAGACAGCATTGGGCTAGATAGACCAGTGGTCTGACTTCCTGTGTTCCGATCTGGAGAACCACAGTTTCAGAAAGCAGTGAGGGGGTTATTAGAGCAAGGAAAAGTTTCAAGATCTGGGGCTTTTTCCTTTAGAAAGTGGTAGTGTTCAATTAGGACCTGAGAGAGGCCAGGGTTCAAATCCCGACTAGGTCATGAAGCTCCTCACTAGGTCATGACTGTGGATCTGTCGCTGCCTCTTGGCTTAGCCTACCTCACAGGGTTGTTGTGGGCAGGAGAACCTGGGAGGAAAAAAGGTGGGCTATAAATGCAATAAACAAATAAATAGCTTGACTTTCCATGGTGTGCAAACTAGGCCAGAGCTACATCTTAAGAGAGGCAGTGTTGCAAAGTGGTTACATTATCAGACTAGGACATGGGAGACCTGGGTTCAAATCCCCACTTAGTCATGAAGTTCACTGGGTGACCTTGGAGGCCAGTCACTGCCTCTCAGCCTAGCCTGCCTTACAGGGTTGTTGTGGGAATTAATTGAGGGGGGAAGGGAGAACCACGTCCACCACTCTGAGCTCCTTGGAGAAAAAGGAGAAATGCTAGGAAATTCAGGGCAGACATAAGCAAGTCCTTCTGAATGCAATGCATAGTTAAATGATGGAACTCACTGCCGCAGGAGCCACCGGCTTGGATGGTTTTAAAAGAGGACTGGACAGAGGGGCTGTTGATGGTTATTAGCTACAATGGCTATGGTCTGCCTCTGAATCCTACTTCCTGGGGATCCCAAGTGGGGAGAGGGTTGCTCTGGCGCTCAGGTCCTGATTATGGGCTTCCTGGAAGAGATGTCCGGTTGGCCACTGTGAGGACTGGATGCTGGACTAGAAATCGGCTTCTTTTCGACTGAGCCATCCCAGGACTCTTCCTATGTTCACTGTTGCTTATTTGGCCAGAAAGGAAGTGCCCCCCACCCTTAGAATATTCTTTAGCACGGGTTGGTGTGAGCAACGAGATCCAGCGCTCTCCTGCCAAGGAGGCTCGTGGCCTGGCCCTGGGACAGCTTGAGCAGCTCCTTCTGCACCAAAGAATCGTGCAAACCTAGAATTGTAGAGTTGGAAGGGCATCTAGCCCAACTTCTGCAATGCAGGAATCGCAGCTGAAGAGTCCCTGACTGATTGCCATCCAGCCTCTTGAAAATCCTCCAGAGACGGAGAATCCACTGCTGTGGAAGGAGAATCCTCCACCGTGGAACAGATCCTATGGTCAGAAAGTTGTTCCTTGTCAGAATCTCCTCTCTTGCCATTTGAATCCTTTGGTCCGGGTCCAACCCTCTGGAGCAGCAGAAAAGAAGCTGGCTCCATCTTCTCAGTGAGAGTCCTTCAGATATTTGAAGATGGCTATCATATCACCTCTAAGTTTTTTCTTCTCCAGGCTAAATATAACCAATGCCCTCAACCTTTCCTCAAAAGGCTTGGACCCTTGATAATCTCCGTCACCCTCCTCTGCCCACCTTCCAGCTTGCCAATATCCTTCTTAAACTGCAGTGCCCTGAATTGCACGCCACACTCTAAGTGGGGTCTGACCAAGGCAGATATGGACACTAGACTTCTTCTGAAGATGCCTATCATAGAATTGTAGAGTTGGAAGGGACCCTGGCGAACATCAAGTCCCACAATGCAGGAATATGCAGCTGTCCCGTACGGGGATCGAACCTGCAACCTTGGCATTATTAGCACCATGCTCTAACCAACTGAGCTATCCTGCTTGCACCTCTCGGTCTTCTCCAGGCTAAACATACCCTCTCCCCTCCAGCATATGTTCCAGGTGCCTGGTGGGGAGGGGGCGAAAGACGAGAGCCACCTTCCTCCGCTGATCATCTGTTTCCCCAACAGCTTGGCTGCTCCATTCATTCTTGGCTTTACAGTCCCCCCCCCCTCCTTCTGGGCAGCCGTCAATATGGCTGGTGGCATCTGGCAAGCGCAGAGACTTGGCTCTCCTTCCAAGAGACACACTCCTCACACGTCCAGCTCGGAGCCGATTCCCTGGGCCCCGACCCTGGCTGCTTTGGGGTTGTGCGCTTTTAAAAGTCTGGCTGCCTCCCTCACCAAGCAGGGAATAAAATAGCTCTTCTCTCACACTCACACTGGAGTCTGCTTGGAAGAGTCTGGCTTGAGGGCAAACGGGTGCGTCTGTGAACCATCTGAGGGCATGCATTTAAACTCAGGAACTTGCTCCCGCAGGACGCAGTGGGGAACACCAACCTGGATTTCTTTAAAAGACAAATTCATGGAGGAGAAGGCTACTAACCATGATAGCTATGCTCTGCCTCTGGGCTCTTCTTATGTCCTGATGGAACCTCCAGGCCCAGTGGCAGTCTATCTCTATTTCCAAGTTCTTGGGGGCATTTAGCTATTGTGAGAACAGGGTGCTGTGCCAGATGTGTCTTTGGCCTGATCCATCAGGCTCTTCTCACGTTCTTACAGCTCTTGCATGCTGGGGAGATGCCCAGGTGTCGGTGCTCCCCCCACCAGCTAGCGGGGCACGGAGGTGGGTGGAAATTGCATGTGTCCTCTGAGGTGGACAATGCACAGGCTGGCTCGATGATGCAAGAGGCGGTGCAGAGAGAGGCCTGCGCTCCAGCCTCCCAGCTGTGGCAAGAGCACATCTGCGCAGGGCTGTTGACAAAGATAGCTACGTGACTCCCAGGGGGGCGGCTGAGAGAGAGGCCCGATGCTGCGTGGAGGCGGCAGTCACAGAGGAAATTCCCCTCCTTGTGATTACAGAACAACTTCCTGCCCTGGGGCTGGGCTGGCTGGAGTCAGCTTCCGAGGCAGAACAGAGCAGAGCAGAGCGGAGCAAATTGCAATGGCAGTGAGGAGCTACTCTTCGGGGTCAGAGCTGGCGAACTCGGGGGCTTATCTCGGGGGCCGGGCTCAGCCCCTGGCTGCCCAGGGCAGGCAGGGAAGGGTGTGCCTCTGCCCACGTTTGAGGCACCAGCAGTGGGCAGGTGCCAAGGAGGAGACCCCGTTGCTGGCTGCCGTGCTCAAGAGCAACCACTTTCTGACAGCAGGAGCCAAGTAAGTCTCCGCCGGAAATGATGAAATGCAGGATTTGAACTCAGAGTTGGCAGGAGATAAAAGCTGACTAGCTGGGCCAGGCGCTGGGTTGGGTTAGTTCAGTGCACTGCCTCCGGCTGTGGTCAGTTGGCGCCTCTGGAAAGCTTCCCAGTACAGTGGACGCTCGGGTTGCGAACATGATCCGTGTGGGATGCACGTTCACAACCCGTAGCGTCCACAACCCTCAGTGACGCATCTGTGCATGCGCGGGTTGTGATTTGGTGCTTCTGCACATGCGCAAAGTGCAACTTAGTGCTTTTGCGCATGCACGGCAGCCAAAAGCCAGAAGTAACCTGTTCCAGTACTTCCGGGTTTCGGTGGTCCGTAACCTGAAAAACCGCAACCTGAAGCGTCTGTAACCCGAGGTATGACTGTAGTGCTCCTGTTGCCCTTTGGCTCTAAGCATCTGATACTGAAAGATACACTGCCTCTGAATGTGGAGGGTTTATTTAGTGGTCACAGGTGAGAACTGCTGACTAGGGTTGGGTGATATATTGATGTATCCTCCAATTTGCAGTCCTTGGCATAGAACAAGCGGAAATGTGGACAAGCCCAAAGAGGTGACATGGTAGAAGTTTATAAAATGACACCTGGCATGATGAAGGTGGCTCAGGTGGTTAGAACATGGTGTTGAAAATACCAAGGTTGTGGGTTTGATCCCCGTATGGGCCAGCTGCATATTCCTGCATTGCAGGGGTTTGGGTATGAGATCTAGCGCCGAGGGCCTTCTGGCGGTTCCCTCACTGCGAGAAGTGAGGCTACAGGGAACCAGACAGAGGGCCTTCTCGGTAGTGGCGCCCGCCCTGTGGAACGCCCTCCCATCAGATGTCAAAGAGATAAATAATTACCTGACATTCAGAAGACATCTTAAGGCAGCCCTGTTCAGGGAAGTTTTTAATATGTAACGCTGTACTGTTTTTAACACTGATTGGGAGCCGCCCAGAGTGGCTGGGGAAACTCAGCCAGATGGGCGGGGTATAAATAATAAATTATTATTATTATTATTATTATTATTATTATTATTATTATTATTATTATTGGTTAGAGGACCCTTAAGGTCCCTTCCAACTCTGCAATTCTATGATTCCATGGTGAAAGTGGATAGAGAGAAGTTTTTCTCCCTCTCTCATAACACTAGAACTCATGGACTTCCAATGAAGCTGCTGGATGATCTGGTACAGAGGAAAGAAAGTCCTTCACGCTGTGCATAGTTAAACTGTGGAACTCCCTCCCACAGGAGGCAGTGATGGCCAACAACCTGGGTGGCTTTAAAAGAGAATTAGGCAAATTCATGGACGAGGAGAAGGCTCTTGAAGGCTACTAGCTATGGTAGCTATGCTCTGGCTCCACAGTCAGAGGCAATAATGCTTCTGAATACCAGTTTCTGGAAACAGCAGGAGGAAAGAGGGCTCTTGTGCTCAAGTCCTGCTTGCTGCTTGCTTCTCTATGGAGCATCTGGTTGGCCACTGTGAGAACAGGATGCTGGAATAGCTGGGCCATTGGCCTGATCCACCAGGCTTTTCTGATGTTCCTGTTGTTCTTTGTCTCTACCATCTGGTGTCCAAAGTTACACTTCCTCTAAGCATGGAGGTTTGATTTAGTTGGCCGGGTTCTCCATGGTATTAAAACTGTCTTTTAAAGCAAGAATGGAGGATCCCTGTTGGGCTTGTCTTTGCATTTGGTTTCTGATTCAGAAGCAGCCCCACCTAAAGTTATAGGCAGCAATGCTTCTTTTGAATTGGTCAAGGGGGTGGGGCATGTCTGTTCGGCTCACTTGCACCTTGCATAAAGAGGTCCAGCAGGTTTCTGCGTGGTTTCAAAAACCTGCTGTACATGGTTTGACCCGAGGCAAAAGGAAGGTGGAACAAATTTGTGTTGCACTTTGGGGTGTGAAACCCCATTCTGTTTTCTTCAGACTGAGAACAAGGAGCTGCCAGCTCCGGGTTGCCTCATAGAAGCTTCTCAGTGCCAGCAAACTGGAAGAGTTTTGCAGCTTCTGATTCTATTTCCAGATCAGCGGCTACCACTTGCCAGCACGTGCCTGCGAAGGTCACCTTTCATTGTCCTTGGTGGAGAAAGAAAGGCAAGCTGGGCTCCTTTTGTCAACATCCTGTCTCGTATTATTAGGATCACTGGTCCTGGGCAAGGTGGAATTCTGAAGGAAATGGGAACAGGAGCAGAAAATGGCCCGTGTCTGCTGATTTGTTCCTTGTGTGGGACAGAAATCAGTCCAGTGAATGCTATCCACATTCACTGTTGTGACTTTCAGTCTGCAAACGATATGTAATTGATGATGTTCCTCTCCCCTGTTTGCATTGGATTTCCTTTGCATCGAAACCAATAGTGCTGATTGATTGATTGACCTACTATATATTTTGGAAAGTAGTTTATCTGTCTGTCTGTTTGTCTGTCTGCCTGCCTGCTCTCTATGTGTTTGGACATGTCTTGGGATAATGTTTCCCCAGTGTGGCCTGATAGTGCCTGAGATAGAGGAGCGTTTTTTCCATCTATGTTTGAATACCAACTGATGCCGTTTTGAATTGAGATACTGTTGTTGTTGTAGTAGTAGTAGTTGTTGTAGTTGTAGAAGTAGTAGTAGTAGTAGTACTGGTTGTTGTTGACCTTTCTCCCCAAGGAGCTCAAGGTACCATGCATGATTCTTCCCGTCCTCATTTCAAAAGGAAGCCAAAACTCATTTTGGGTGGGTGTCCCACATTTAACCTCATTTAAACTTTAAACCTTTAAGAGGAAGTCCAGCTATCAGAGTCCATGGCTTGGGAGCAGACCCTTTTCCTTTCACAGCACCTGATTTTGACTGTGCTTCCTTTTAAATGCTGATTTTCCTTGGTAGGTTTTTGGAAATCCCATTGAAACCCCAAATGGCTGGGCCTGGTGGGTTCTTTTCTGCATTAACCCCCAGGGCAGACTCTGAAAACAGAGGTGACTAGGTTTGGTTCCTCTAGGCCAGGGTGGTCCAACTCTTCATACCAAGTGGGCCACAAGAGTACTTTGACACAGAACCTGTGGGCCACACACAGCGTGGGAGGGGGAGTGAGGCCAAAGTTTTAGCTAAGAACCAAAAGTGTTCAGGTATAATACCAGTCCATAATAGGAGATGGAGATCTGGGTCACTGTTGTCATAAAACTTATTCGACAAAAGGAAACCCAACAACTGAGAAAGATGTTGTTACATAATTAGATACGTAACTGGTGATGTCAAATTCCAGAGTGTGAGATGAGTGTCTTGGTTTTTTGCCAGAAGCTGAGCTGCAGTCAAATGAAAATGGCATGTGTGATGTACAGAGTCTTCCATGTGACTCTTAATGGAGGGAGCATTAAAATTAGAGGCTTCCCTGCCCCCAGAAGCTTACAAATTAAATTGTGTTTGAGAGGAAAGCGGCAAGGCGGCAAGGCAGATAAGAAGGAAGGGGAGACAAGAGAGAACTTCGAATGGCTGCAGTTTCATGTTTTCAAGCTTCCATTTTGTTGTGGGCAGCAATGAAGGGGCCTGAACTGTAGGCCTCACAGGAAAGGTGTTGTTTGTTTGTTTGTTTTATAGGAGGAAGGAACCGAACATTTACTTGCTTGGAGCTAACTTCTGTGAGCTCATGAGTGCTTGCAATCCTCTGGATTCTCATGGCATGCACATAATTTATTTATCGCATTGACACCCCATATTTCTCTCTCTCCAAGGAGCTCAAGTTGGCATACATGTTTCTCCCCAGCCTCATTTAATCGCCACCACAACCCTGTGAGGTAGGTCAGGCTGAGAGGCAGGGACAGAGCCCAAGCTTCATGGCTGATGGGGGGATTTCAACCCTGGTCTTCTAGTTCCTAGCCTGACACTCTAGCCACTATGCTACACTGGGTCTCCACACAGCCTTTGGAGAAATTATTTTATCTTATTTTACATTGCGATGTTGTACTGAGCCACTGATATCCCTCTCCTCCTCCTTGAATTTGTCCAGTCGTCTTTGAAAGCCATCCAAGTTGGTGGCCTTTGCTGCCTCCAGTGGGTTCCACAGCTGAGCACGATAGTCTTTGGTCTGTTCTGAATATTCCCAAAATTCAGCTTCCTTGGATGTCCACAAATTCTACAGTTGTGAGAGAGGAAGGGAACCTCTTCTCTATCCACTTTCTCCATGCCGGGCATAGTTTTATAAACTTCAATCAGGTTGCCTCTTTTACTTGCATTTTCTCTAAACTTAAAAACTCCCAAATGCTGCAACCTATGTGCAAGTTAGTGTGGTGTGGAGGGGGAGGAGCGGGGAAGGAGGCCATCCACTTGCAAGGAAGTGTGAGTGGGCTTTGCATGGAAGTGAAAGTGATATCCAGCGGATGCTGGATGCCAGATATCAGGCTACCACAGACCAGTTGCTTCTTGTAGACTTCCAAGCGGCATCTGGTTGGGTGGTGCTTTTGCTCAGATCCAACAGGGCTGCCGTTATTCCCTGTGGCCGTTAGGAATGGACCCGCCATGTTCAGAGGAAGTTTATCACTGAACACCACTTTCTTCAGGTAGGTGTGGTGGCTTTTGCTTTCATTAATATTTTTTTAAAAATAATATCTCGAACAACTTATATTCAAAAGAATTTCAGATCAGCGCATGGAAAACAGAACAGCAGGGTTCTGTCGCAGGGTAGAGTTGCAGAACGTTATACAAAGTGGAGGTCCAGTACTGTAGGGAAAAAATAGGTTGCAACATTTGGGACTTTTTTTGGCGAGTAAGAGGCAACACGATAGGCAAAATTATGCCTGGCATGGAGAAAGTGGATGGAGGAAAGTTTTCCTTCTTCCTCTAACGCTAGACATTTGATGAAGCTGAATGTTGGAAGATTCAGGACAGATAAAAGGAACTTCTTTATGCAGTGCAACATTAAACTGTGGAACTCACTCCCACAAGAGGCAGAGATGGGCACCAATTTGGGTGGCTTTGAAAGGGGATTAGGCAAGATCATTAAGGAGAGGGCTATCATTTGCTAAAAGCCACAATGGCTATGCTCTGCCTCCACAGAGGCAGCAATGCCTATGAACGCAGAGGGGGAGGGCTCTTGTGCTTGGATTCTACTTGCTGAGTGACAGTCTAGCCACTGTGAGAGCAGGATACTGGATTAGATGTGCTATTGGCCTGATCCAGCAGGCTCTTCCGATGTTCGAAAATGGAGTTCCAATGCAAAAAAAGCCAGAAACTCTAATCAACATACATTATCAAGTATAATCTCACAACAAAATACAAAGCGTAGGTCAAATGCAGCACAAAAAAAGATCAAGCAATATACTGTGCCAGGCAAAAGGCAAAGGCAAAAACCAAATAAGTGCTCATTCACACTTTAACTTGACCCATATTTTGATTGGATTGTGTATCGATTAATTCCACTGCATCTGAGAGCTTTTATCGCCGTTCCACTGCTGTGCCTTGTGAAAATCAGATCTTACCTGCTGAATCAGATCTCATCAGATGCTTGGGAAAAACTGGAGAGAGATTTTGCTTACTGTGCTTCTGATTCAGCAGGTAAGATTGGATTTCCACAAGGCACAACTGCAGAACATTGAGGAAAGCTTCTGGCCTCGGGGGGATTAATTGGGACACAAGGCGATCAAAATACGGGGCAAGCAAAAGTGTGGATGAGCCCTAAATCTCAGAATGCTAGGACTGTAGAGTTGGAAGGGCCCTGAAGGGTCATCTAGCCCAACCCCCTGCAATGCAGCGAATAAAAAGCAGATGCTGTACAAAATAATAAAAATAAAATAGTATACAGGAATATTAACAATAAAATCAGAGAACCTTTCCAAATAGCACTATGCTCTCAATTCTTATGTTCTTCTGCTTCTTACTCTTAGGTTTGTATGCTCCTGCTAAATCCCAGGAAACCCAGAATAGCCATTGTTTGGTAGCCAGGCATGGGTTAAACCCAGCCGGCTCTGCTATTGGCTCCCCTCTCTCCCTGCTTAGAGTTTGAGCTGGGAAGTTCCGCAAGGGTGATGTAATGGGGTGGCCCCCCTGCAAGTGACGTCAGTCACTGCTGCTTTGGCATTCCCCTCCTCACTCTGGAAATGAGGTGGGGAGGAGAGGAGGGGGCTGAGCAGCAGTGATGCAATGGAGCCTCATCACACAAGCCAGAGACATATGGACTCACTCAATCTCCCCCTCTGGCAGGAATGTTTCTTTCATGGGGGTGGGATGGAGGGTCCGGGAAGACCCTCTCTGCCCGAGGCCACTGGGAGGGATCAAGGGGTGCAGGAGGGTTGCTGCTGGCTTGTGATGGAGCCCCCAAATGCCAGCTAATTCCTGGCATGTTCACACCATGAAAGGGGGTGCATAAGAAGATAAGAGCCCTCTCCCCTCCTGGGGTTTCCAGCAACTGCTATTCAGAGGCATTGCTGCCTCTCACCAGAGCACAGCCACCCTGCCTAGTAGCCATGGAGAGCCCTCTCCTCCGCCTCCATTGATTTGTCTAATCCTCTTTTAAAGCCATCTGGGGTCGCTGCCTCCGTGAGGTCAGCCGGGGTGGCACCCGCGCGTGCAAGGCTATTGTGCAGAACACCTGCTGGGTGGCGCCATCCTTCTGCAGGTGCCTCGTGCTAGGAGAGGCGTGTAAGTAACTTCACCAGTGAACACGGAGGCTTATCTCAAAAGGCTGGTCCCCTCAGGGTAGTTTCTGTCCTTGGGGAGGGGGCAATTGCAGGCTTCTTCTACCGGAAGAGAGAGGAAGGGAGGGGGGGAGAGAGAGCTTCGCACGACAGCTTGCCCGGATGCCTCCTGTCACGTAAATCCATTGCACCAGTGGCAGGCTGAGTCACACTGAATACCTTTCCGCAGAAACTCCTGCTGCAGGCTCACCGCTCCCAGGGTTCGTACTTGGTTGGCCAGCCGGCGAGGCAGCCACAAGGAGGCAGGCCTCAGACAATGGGAATCGTGGCTGGCCTAGGTGGCGCTGATGCAAGCAAAGACCTCCCTCTCCCTCCCCAAATGATGTAGACATGGAAATTAACTGCACTGTAAGAAGGTGGCAGATTAGTAAATCAAGGCAGGTGTTTTCCCAGAGAGTGGCCGGTCCAGAAGCCTTTTCTTCTTCCTCTGCCATATTCTGGAAAGTTTCATTTCTAAATCTTGGCATGCTTGCAAAGCACAGATGTATGTGTGCACCCTAAGTTTGGGAGGTGGACCTTTTTATTGCCAGTGACACCTGTAGTTTATTTTTTAATTGTCAGAGGCAGTGTAGTGTAGTGGTTTGAGCCCTGGACTATGATCTTGGAGACCAGTGTTCTAATCCCCACTTGGCCAGGAAGCTCACTGGGTGACCTTGTGGGACAGTCATGCTCTCTCTCAGCCTAACCTACCTCACAGGGTTGTTGTGGGAGTTGACTGAGGAGGGGGAGAAGCATGTACTCCACCTTTGTAGAGTGTTCAGCTAACTCCACCTCTTGCCAACCTGGGCCTTCCAGCTGTTTCAAAGGACAGTATGTTCATCCCCTGGTTCCGCTGCTGATGGGAGTTGTAGTCCAAAACACCTGGAAGGACCTAGGTTGGCCAAAGTGTTGGCATAACTATATGATTGCCCAATGCTGGTCTCCTGCATGAGAGTCATCACTGCTCAACTCAGTGGGCCTTACTTCCAAGTAAAGAGGTTAGGGTGGCGCGGTTCTGTAAATCTGGCTGGATGGTTGTGATCCAGCTGAGTTCTACTTGAATTGGTCCCATCAAAAGCAAGGGGCCTAAATTAAATATACTCTTTTATTTCAGTGCGTCTGTTCTGAGACTATTTTGCGTGGGACTAGTGTTGGACACAACATATGTCATATTTCATGTGGAAGGTGCTGAGGCTTACCCTTTTCAGAACAATTATAATTAAATACTTTCCCTGATAATTAAAAGACCTGCTGCTGTAGGAGGTAATAGAAAGAAAACATGTGTCACCAGGCTAATAAAATGATTCACACACAAAAAGGTCACAACTCACTATGCAGAACCTGGGGTCCTGGGTTCAAATCACAGCCATTCTAGAGGATCTCAGCTTGACTTTGGAGACTAGCTGCTGGTCAGAGAAGAGGACCTTTGGGGCTAGATCAATCCAGTTGTGATTCCCTGGAGAAGTCCCCAGGGCAAGTCGGGTCAGTTGTTTCAGAACCACGGAGAGCTCCTCATGAGCAAGTTGCTCCATCAGGGTTGGATGGGAACCAGGGCCTCAGCTCAGTTGGCATTAAAAGAGAACTAGTAGACAAATTCATGGAGGATAACACTATCATAAATGGGGAGAGTTTCTGTCATGCTTTGGGGCTTCCCATAAGCATCTGGCTGGCCCCTGTGGGAATAAGATGCTGGACTGGAAAGGTCCATGACCTGATGCATCGCAGGGGGTTCAGCTTTGGGACCCTCCTGATTCTGTGATCCAGCAGGGCTCTTTTCACACTCTTAGACCATCCTTCAGATTTGCAGGATTTATGAGTAAACCTTAGGAGCGAGGTTGCCGATAGCAGCCTTTCTGCTCAGTTGAAGGGTGATAGTGGGTCCCCAGGGATGCCTGCTTGGCTGCCCTGATCCACCAGAAGCAGCGGGGAGGACAAGCTGGGAGGGACATTTGACACCCAAATGTAAACGGAGTGCTCAAGGACAAAAGGAGCGTTGCAGACAGAGGCAAAACCAGCCTTTGCAGGTGGCCACTTTTCAGGAGACACCTGAGCCCAGCTTCTCCCTTTTCAGATTGGCATCTCCAAACCGAGAATGAATCAGAGAGCAGCTAAAAGGAGACGCAGTGGGAAATGCCCTTGGGATAACTGGGGGACTTTGCCAGAAGCAAAGGCTGTTAGAGAATACAAGAGCCTGCTAGGTTACGCTAGCGACCCATCTAGTCCAGCATCCCATTCTCCCCGATGCCTCTTTGGGGAAACCTGCAAGCAGGACCCGAGAAAAAGGTCAGGATTGGAATATAATTAATAATGATGCAATTAGCTGCTGATTAAAAAGGGGTCCTGGTAGAAAAATGAAAGTGCACTGAGAGCTCTGTCCGTGTTGGAATAAGGTAGGACCCAGGATGGTTAGACTGGGAAGGTTTGGGAAGTTGGCACACCCTTCATCTGTCCTGAAGTGGGATCTGGGCCTCCCCCCAGGGCTGGGTCTAAGGCTGCCCTTGTGGAGGTGCCAGTAAGGGGGCGTTTCTGTAGCTTGTTGCTGATTCCATGCCACAATGGCGTGAGAACACATACAGTGGCTTTGCAACCTGTCAGACCTAAACAGGAAATGAATCTGTCCCATCACTTCCTCCTTTCCTCAGGAGAAATCCCCACCAGCCGTTAGCTCAGCCCTGCCTGGTTCCTCCCATGCAAAATATACATAAGGAAGGATTGGAACCACCCATTTTTTATCCTCATCCCTGGCATCTAGACTGCCCCTGACTCTGGAAGTTCTGTTTAGCCACCAACCGGACACACAGACACACCAATCCCCTTCCCTCCCATTAATCTGTAGGATCCCCATTTGGAGTCTCTTCAAGGACTTCCCCCACCTCTTGTGCCAGGGAGTTCCACCAGTGAATTCCTGCACTGCAGGGGGTTGGACTAGAAAGCCCTTGGGGATCCCTTACAACTCTATGGTTTCATGCTGCATGTGAAGAAGCATTTGCTTTTGCCCACCCTGGATGTCTGCCATCCTTCTGCCTGCTTGGGAGATCTTTGAGATTTCTAGCTGACCACAGTCTGAAAAAGGACACTGGGTGAGATGGTGGGGTGGAGAAAGCTCGTGCGCGCGCGCACACACACACACACCTCAGTCTCCCAGAAGTCTAGAACTGAGCACCCCAAAGGAACATACAAATCATAGAATAGTAGTCTGAAGGGATCCCAAGAGTCATGTAGTCAGAACATTGGCCCATCCATCTCAGTGTTGTCTGCACTGATGGGACAGCAGCTCTCCATGGTTCCAGACAGAGCCGCAGTCAAGCACAGGTCAGCAGTAAAACACCCAGTGTCAATGAAGTTAACTCTCTATTCACAGCAAGCAAAATACCACAGGCCTTGTACAGTGGCACCTCGGGTTAAGAACTTAATTCGTTCTGGAGGTCCGTTCTTAACATGAAACTGTTCTTAACCTGAGGTACCACTTTAGCTAATGGGGCCTCCCACAGCCGCTAAGCCGCCACAGCACGATTTCTCTTCTCATCCTGAAGCAAAGCTCTTAACCCGAGGTAATATTTCTGGGTTAGCAGAGCCTGTAACCTGAAGCGTCTGTAACCCGAGGTACCACTGTAATCCCACCAACTCCTCCCAGTAGGTCTTGCCCCACTGAGGCCGTTGCGAGGACTGAAGGTCCCCACCTTCCCCACAGCTGCCTAAGTCCACTCCTCTCCAGGGTTGTCCCCCCAAGCAATCAGAGACTGAGACTGCGCCTGTGCACAACCAATCTCTGCTCTGCCCTTTTCATGTCTCTGTGTGTTCTAGGAGACCCACAGGGACAGGAGCTGATCGCAGCAGGAGGGCA
The DNA here is from genome assembly GCF_027172205.1 of Podarcis raffonei. NCBI lineage: Eukaryota > Metazoa > Chordata > Lepidosauria > Squamata > Lacertidae > Podarcis > Podarcis raffonei. The sequence goes on from NC_070616.1 coordinate 15,567,157, forward strand.
AGACTCCCTGGCTTCTTCAGCAGCCTGCCTCATCTCTGCCTCTTGGCCCTCCTCGTCCCCAGCCTCTGCTTCTGCCTCTGCCTCTGAACCCCTCTGCCACAGTCTCTTCTTGCTCACTAAACCCTGTTGCCTCTTCAGCTTCTGACACCGCCTGCTTCCTCTTCTCCTTCCAACCACTCATGGTCACCCCACCACCAATCCCCTGGCTCTGAGCCTTCTTCCCTGGGAGTTCCCTTGGGGCGGTGCCCTAGCCGGTGCCTCCCACCACTCCTCTGCCTCCAACCAGTCCTTGACACTGGGAATATTCCCAGTCCTGCCTTGTAGATGCCAGGGATTGGACCTGGGACCTTCCGCATGCAAGGCAGAATCATTGCCACAGAGAAGCTCATCCCTCACCATCAGAAAAACCCAGCTGTTCCCAGGAATAGCTGGTCCTTGAAGGCAGACAGTTTGCTCTGCCTGCAATCAGCTCTGGTACCCCCCTTCTGTTGGGTTCTCTGCCTTCTACCCTATCCTGTCTCAATGGGTTCCAGCCACCATCACGTCTGACCTTCTGGTGTAAGGAAAGTTCTTACAGTATTTGGAGTGTGTGGGGCTTTTCCTCCGAACCCAAAGGACATGTGATTTCGGGTGAGTTTTGCCTCCTCATTGTTGGGGAACTCACCCAGAAAAGTGTCACAGCTCTTTTGCAAGCCAGGAAATGACCTTGACGGAGGTTCATAAGGGTGGAAAGTAGAGTTACTTCCCTGAACTTTCAGTTTGGGTGACATGTTCAGATCCCTGGCCTTGTTTTGCCAGCCTTTGACGCCTCTTTGTTGCTGCAAACAAACTGCACCTAGCCCCTCTCTCTTCCACAGGCCCACCAGCCTTTCAGGATTGCCAAGGATTCACCAACCTCTGTGCCAAAGAGACAATTTCACGGTGGATATATTTTGAATGTGGTTGGCAGTCACAACCGGATTGTCAGACGTCACCAAATATTCATCAGTGTTCAGAGTTTTTGAAGAGCTGAGCCACCTCTGCCTCCTTACCACAGCTTCTCATAAAAACTGCCTTCTTTTCTTTTCTTTTCTTTTCTTTTCTTTTCTTTTCTTTCTGTTGTTCCTGCTTTGCCTTTAACCGTTAGCCCTCCCACAAACCTCAGGAAGTCATTTTAAAATGAAGCTGAGTGTTTGGAGATTGCAGTAGGAGGTATTTCTTCAAACAGTGCATAGTTAAGCTCCGGCACTCCAGCAGGAGGTAGTGATGGCTGGATAAGATTGTTAGACAAATTCATGAAGGATAATTCTATGCTGGCCATGTTTTTTGGTGAAGACTTTTTGTTTCTGTTATAATGCATATAAAACAGAGAGAACGGTGATAACAACAGATGAGAATTCAAAGATGACAAACAAAACTATAAAATAGGCACGTAGAATAAGTACATTTGCACATGGGCTAAAATAACAAAGTCCAAGTAAAAAAATATTAGCGTTTTCTGATTATTAAGTCTAGCTTCTGATTTGCCTTGGGGACAAGGATTGTCATGAAAATGATGTTTCTGCTGTAGACGTCATAGCGCAATGCCTAATCATATAAAAAGTGTCCGGAGGTTCTAATCCCTGTGGAAATCTCAAATTATGCATTATTTTCTCCGTTATACCAGTGTGAGAGGTACCAAACCTCCAGTGTAAGATTTGGGGCCATTTTCCATTGAGTTGCAGTTACTGTTTGACCAATATATAATATATAAGACCAATTATTTAATTTTGGACAATAAACCATGGTTTCTTTAGGAATAACCATCTGCCAAAATTTAAAAAAAACAACACACAAAAACTTGCACCAATTTACAGCACCACTATAAATGATAATATGTACCAAGTTTATTGCAACCTCCCCAACAATTAAGTGATATAGAAAAAGTGTTTTAGATATCTCCCAAGAAGGGTAATACATTCTGTGACGGCTGTGTTTGACCTCCGTTGTCTCGGAATGCCCATTGCTGGAAATTGCAAGTTGGCATAGCATTGCTATTGCACCCAGGTCCTGCTTTTGGATCGCTCATTCAGGCATCTGGCTGGTCATAGTGCTGAACTATGATGGGCCCAATCCTCTGGATGTTGTAATGAGCCCAGGGATCATGCCAGCTGACAATGAGAGGATTCCCCTTTGTCCTAGTCAATTTAATGCTTTGAAAAATGTATTGACTGTTATTTGACCCGCTGAGTCAATCATTTCCTCAATCAGTCAAATGCCCAGCCTGAAATCCACGAGTCAAGCTTAGGGAGGGAGGGGATTTATTTCATCTCTTGCCCTGATATCCTACCTTTCCAACAAGGAACTCCATTGCCTTACATGACGGAGGTTCTTCTCCCATCTCCATTGGATCCTTAAAACAGCCCTGAGAGGTTGGTTAGAGAGAGTATGGCTGGCTCAAGGTCATCCATGGCTGTCTGGAGTTGAACCCTGGCCTCCCAGGTCCTAGTCCAACAACCTAACGACTATGCCATGCTGGAAGGGCATTACAATAACTCAATACTAAGTGGATCTGACTCAAAGGGACCATTTCAATCTTTCTCCAAACTTTTGGAAGGGCTGCTGTGCACACATTGCTTGGTTGAGGGCAATGGCCGTCTGTTAAGATGCTTGAGGCTGAAGCTGCAGTTGGTGCAGAATGCTGCAGCATGATTGCTGACAGGAGTAAGGCCTTGGCAGCATATAACACCTGTGCTCCAAGAACTGCACTGCTTGCCAATTTGCTATTGGGCCAAGTTCAAAGCGTTACTATTAGTATATAAAGCTCTTAACAACCTGGGACCAGTTTACCTGTGAGATCGCCTTACCACATCTATATCCATTTTCCTGCTTTGATTTGAAGAACTGGCATTGTTACAAGTGCCACATAATACCAGACTCTCCCAGTGTCCTTATTTTCCAGGGACAGTCCCAGATGTACAGAAGCTGTACCGGTTTCTGATGTGATCCTGGAATGTCCTGCTTTTCCTTAGGACATCCCTATTTTCATTGGGAAAATGTTGGAGCGTAGGGAACATGTAACCGCTGAACCAAGAAGATAAGTAACTACAGTCATACCTTGGTTTCTGAACAGCTTAGTTCCCGAACGTTTTGGCTCCTGAACATTGCAAACTCAGAAATGACTTTTCCAGTTTGTGAACTATTTTTAGAACCCAAACGTCTGATGGGGCTTCTGAGGCTTCTGATTGGCTACAGGAGCTTCCTGCAGCCAGAAGCTGCAATTTGGTTTTCGAACATTTTAGAAGTCGAACAGACTTCTGGAATGGATTCCATTTGACTTCCAAGGTACGACTGTATGCAACCTTTAGAAGACATCTGAAGGCAGCCCTGTATGGGGAAGTTTCTTAACGTTTAATATTTTATTATGTTTTTATATATGTTGGAAGCTGCCTAGAGTGGCTGGGACAAAGATAATAAAGTTATTATTATTATTATTATTATTAGTTGTTGTTGTTGGTTGTTGTTGTTAAATAAAAAAAGGTAAAGGGACCCTTAACCATTAGGTCCAGTCATGACCGACTCTGGGATTGTGCGCTCATCTCGCTCTATAGGCCAAGGGAGCCGGCATTTGTCCGCAGACAGCTCCGGGTCATGTGGCCAGCATGACTAAGCCGCTTCTGGCCATTTACCTGCCCGCTGCAGCGGTACCTATTTATCTACTTGCACTTTGACGTGCTTTTAAACTGCTAGGTTGGCAGGAGCAGGGACCGAACAATGGGAGCTCACCCCATCGTGGGGATTCGAACCACCGACCTTCTGATTGGCAAGTCCTAGGCTCTGTGGTTTAACCCACAGCGCCACCCGCATCCCTCCACACTGTTGCTAAATAGGACATCCCTATTTTCATCGAAGAAGTGTTGGCGGTTATATAATACCCGTTCTGCATTTGTAAGAAATCTATATCTTAGTGTGGCAGCACTTAAACTTTGGAACCCCCTGCCTCTTGAAATCAGGCAGGCGTCTTCAGTGTACCCTCTTCAGCGCCTGCTAAAAACATTATTGTTTGGGCAAGCCCATCCAGATGTTTAGAAAGTTGATGAAAGCCTCAATCTGTTTTTAGTCTATTGTTATTTTCACTTTTTGGAAGCCGTCATGGAATGAGTTAATAAATATGGGTCCTGGGGCCTGACGTCTCTCTCTCTCTCTCTCTTGCTGTCCTTGCAGGTGCTGCGAATGTGGGGCGTCCCTTTCCCACCAGTACTACGAGAAGGATGGACGCCTCTACTGCAAGAAGGACTATTGGGCACACTTTGGGGAGCTCTGCCACGGCTGCTCAGAGCAGATCACCAAAGGGCTCGTTATGGTAAGAAAGGGGGTCCAGGAGAGAGCAGAGGGATCTCCTCTAGCCCAAATACTTTGCTGAAATGAAGACATTCTATGTCTTTGGCATCCCCATGATCTACCAAACCAGTCACTGCATCAAAAAAGGAGGCAAGCTTCGTCTGCCATGGCTTCCTCTTGAGAAATCCATAAAGGTAAAGGTAAAGGGACCCTTGACCATTAGGTCCGGTCATGACCGACTCTTGGGTTGTGGCACTCAACTCACTTTATTGGCCGAGGGAGCCGGCGTACAGCTTCCAGGTCATGTGGCCAGCATGACTAAGCCGCTTCTGGCAAACCAGAGCAGCGCACGGAAACTCCGTTTACCTTCCCGCCAGAGCAGTGCCTATTTATCTACTTGCACTTTGATGTGCTTTTGAACTGCTAGGTTGGCAGGAGCTGGGACTGAACAACGGGAGCTCACCCCGTCATGGGGATTTGAACCGCTGACCTTCTGATCGGCAAGCCCTAGGCTCTGTGGTTTAACCCACAGCGCCACCCACGTCCCTCAGGAGAAATCCATACTAGCCTCTAATATCAACACATTATTTTCTAGATGCTCCCAAACCACCTGCCCTAGAATTTCGCCCAGTATAGCCATTTTGTTGGCCTGCCTGAATTTCCCAGAGCTGTTTTCCTTTTCTGTTTTTGAAAAGCAAGGGCAATCCCATCCCACTCCTTTTGCCCATCTCCAATCCCCCGGCCCCTCACCTTCTCTCCAAAAATGCTCAAAAGAGGCTCTGAAATAACCCACTGCAAGCCCCTCTTTAGACTTCTTTGTTCTGCATTTCCCAGGCTGAACATAGTTCCCCTAGCAGAAGAAGACAGAGGCCGAAAAGGAACTGAGTGGTTCCTATTTCCTCCAAGTCACCTCTTAACTGAAACCACAGCCACCTGCACGTCACCTGGTGTCATAGTTCTGGGAATTAGGTCTTATGTCGTGTTCTGGGAGGGGGTTACATGCCCCCTATAGGATCAGACTTGCAGGGCTCCTGGATTCCAATATGTCACCGACAGTGAGCCTTTCCTGATATGTGCCTTTGCAGGTGCAGTTTGAATCCAGGCTCAAAAGCAAACGGACCAAGCAGGGCTTGCTGTCAGTTCACATCAGCTGGTCAGCACTGACAATGAGCCCCTCCAAAGTTATCCATTTGCAGGTGTGGCTTGAATTTAGCTTGCAACTGCCAAGTGGGGCTCCCTATTGGTTCCTGTTGGTTTGTTTCAGAATTTATAAACCCCTCTCCATAGAACTAGAGAACCGGAAGAGATGTAAATATGTAAATACAGTGGTACCTTGGGTTACATACGCTTCAGGTTACAGACTCCACTAACCCAGAAATAGTACCTCAGATTAAGAACTTTGCTTCAGGATGAGAACAGAAATCAGGCTCAGGCGGTGCGGCGCGGCGGCAGCAGGAGGCCCCATTAGCTAAAGTGGTGCTTCAGGTTAAGAACAGTTTCAGGTTAAGAACGGACCTCCAGAACAAATTAAGTACTTAACCCGAGGTACCACTGTACACGTGTCTGTTTCCCTCCTAGGTTGCTGGAGAGCAAAAATATCACCCCGAATGTTTCAGCTGCCTGAACTGCCGGGCGTTCATCGGCGATGGAGACACTTATGCGCTGGTGGAACGGTCCAAGCTGTACTGGTGAGAGGGGAGAACAGCTGGGCTCACTTGCGGGGGGGGCAGTGCTTGGGCAGGAAACAGTCAGAGAGAACCAAAGGGACAGCTTTCATTATTGCAGGCTGCAACTGGAGATTTCAGGCTCCACTGTGGAGCGTTGTCCCTTATCATAAGAGCATCAGAAGAGCCTGGTGGATCAAGCCAATGGCCAATCTAGTCTAGCCTCCTGCTCTTGTAGTGGCCAACCAAATGCCTCAAAGCAAAGCCTGAAAGCAGGATTCGAACATAAGAGCCCTCTCCCCTCCTGTGATTTCCCTCCTGTGGCTTTGCTGCCTCCAGCTGTGGAGGTGGCTAGTAATCATTGGTAGCCCCCTCCTTTATGAATTTGTCTAGTCCTCCCAGACCCTTGTTCTGGGAAACAAGGGTCATTATGTAACTTGTAAACTGCGATGCAAAACAACACCGGTTCCTCCACTTTAATTTACTGATCCAAGTATTTGTTTCTTGTAACATCAGTGCAGCTTGTTTTCTCTGCAGTTTTGTGCTATTTCCAAACTATTGGTACTGGGATATTTTACCAGAACACAGCAACCCTGTCACATAGACAGCTTCTTGAACACTGAGGGCAGCCGGGGACAGTGTGGAATTAAATTACATCTTCAAATAAAATTTGTATGGGTTATTATTATTATTTTTAATTGATTGATATTATTATTTCTAATAGTTTCTAATATGCATTTTTTTAAAAAAACATTGTACTTAAGTGATCACATGAGATGTTGTGAGCCACTTTGGGCACAATTTTGTGGACAAGTGGCATACAAATAAACAGATGATGATGATGATAAGAGTTCAAAAACAACATTCTTGGCAATACATTCATTTTTTATAACTGCAATTCGACCTAACAAGGAAAGCTTCAGGTTTGACCAAATCTCCAGATCTTTTTTCACTTCTGTCCAAGTTTTTTCATAATTGTCTTTAAATAGATTCACATTCTTAGCTGTCATATTCACACCCAGATATTTCACTTTTTTAACCACAGTCAACCCCGTCTCATTCTGAAACCTTTCTTTTTCAATCTGTGTTAAATTTTTCTCCAATACCTTAGTCTTTGACTTATTCAGTTTAAATCCTGCCAATTGGCCAAACTCTTGAATTATCTCCAAAACTCTTTTCGTACTAGCTTCTGGCTCCTGTAAAGTAAGTACTAGATCATCTGCAAATGCTCTCAGTTTGTATTGTTTAACTCCGACCTGAATCCCTTTAACCAACTGGTCCCTCCTAATCATATTAAGCAAAACCTCCAGGACCGATATAAAAAGTAATGGGGAGATAGGGCACCCCTGACGTGTCCCTTTTTCAATCTTAAACTCTTCTGTTACCACATTATTTACAATTAATTTTGCTTTCTGTTCAGAATAAATTGCACCTATACCATTTTCAAACCCTTGGCCTACCCCCATCCCCCGGAGGTTCTTCAACATGAAGCTCCAAGAAATATTGTCAAAGGCTTTCTCGGCGTCCACAAATATCAAAACAGCCTTAGTGTTTATATTCACTTCCAGCTTCTCCAAAATGTCAATTATATTCCTTACATTGTCCGACAAATGCCTTTTCGGGAGAAAGCCCGCCTGGTCCCCATGAATCTCCTCCATCAAAACTCTTTTCAGTCTCTTTGCTAAAACATCAGCAAAGATTTTGTAATCCACATTTAGTAAGGAGATGGGTCGGTAGTTCTTAAGTTGGGTCTTTTCAGTCTCTGTCTTTGGTATAAGTGTAATGTAGGCCTCTCTCCACGTGTCGGGTGCCCTTCTCCCCTCCATGATCTCGTTGCAGACTTCCTTCAAAGGTTGTATAAGCCCTTCCTTCAAAACTTTATAATATTTGGAAGTCAATCCATCCGGTCCAGGTGATTTGCCCAACGTCATGTTTTGAATGGCAGGGGAGCACCAAGGAGAGATTTGGCCTGGTGGGCAGGAGAATTGAAGAGTGCCAGGCAAAGAGGCCTGGTTTCCCTCACCCTGATCTAGAACCCTCATTCGGAGGAGACCTGTTGGAACATCTCAGGAGCCTCGAGTTACGCAGTTCACTCCATTTCTCATGGGACTTTCGGGGCTTGCTCACCATTTGAGAATGACTTCCCTAGTGCCTCACCCTTCTCCTCCTCCCTGCCACAGCGGACACTGTTATTACCAGATGGTGGTGACGCCCGTGATGGACCAGCTGCTCCCAGAATCCCCCGGCACCCGGATCCCGCACACGGTCACCCTCGTCTCCATCCCGGCCTGTTCTGATGGCAAGAGGGGCTTCTCCGTCTCCATCGAGGCTCCACATGGAGGCTCAGAGCACCCACACACTGTCCGCGTCAGAGAGTAAGTACAGCCCGCCAGGCGTCCGGCTCTTGTCTTGCCCTTGTTCAGGTGATGTGGTTCACCTCAAGGAACTGCCCACACTCAGCCTCCACGGCCTTCTTATTCTGATCGTTCCAGTGAATAATAGCCAACACAACTTGAAATCCACCAAAGCTTCCCATTTCAAACATAGTTTTAAATTTATTGTATTTTCCTGTGAAATTTTACAGGCAGCATTTTGAAATTTGCATGTTCTTAGGCTTCACAGTGCCTGCTGATTTGTTGCGATTCCAGTAGGCTTCAGATGCGAAATCTCATATGCTGTCGGCTCTCAAACACTCAATTACCATTGCATGTCAAATCCTAAATTACCATTGCATGTCAGATACCAGAATACCATTCCATGCTGTCTTGTCTAATGCATTTGTGTGGCCTTCTCCAGACACTATGGAATTCTGAATTCCGTACAGCTGTTACGAAATTAAGGGATAGATGCTGTTATACCGCTGTTACAAAATTTTGGATACCATGATTTGCCATCTTTCAAATGCCATCAAATATTATCAGGTGTTTTTGGTTAACATGCTTTATTCTAGTGTATTATTACATGCATCTTCCACCAATTCCTCCAAGGAACTCTAGGTGGCACCTGTGGTTCTCCTGCTCCCCATTTTATCCTCACAAGAACCTTGTGAGGTGGATTAGGCTGACAGTGCCTGGTCCAAGGTCACTCAGTGAGCTTCATTGCTAAGAGGAGATTCAAGCACTGGTCCCCCAGATCCTAGTCTGACATTCTAAGCACTACACTGCACTTAATATTTGAAATATCCATTGGATGTCAAGTGAAATTGGAGCTCAAGGCTCCAGCAGCGCGAGTGGTTCCCCTGTACAGGGTGCCGAGCCAAGAGGGCACAAAATAACAACAACAACAACAACAACAACAACAATAATATCACCTTTATTTATATGGGTATCTACTGAGAAGATCAAGGGTTAAACCACAGAGCCTAGGGCTTGCCGATCAGAAGGTCAGCGGTTCGAATCCCCACAATGGGGTGAGCTCCCATTGCTCGGTCCCTGCTCCTGCCAACCTAGCAGTTCGAAAGCACGTCAGAGTGCAAGTAGATAAATAGGTACCGCTCCAGCGGGAAGGTAAACGGCATTTCCATGCACTGCTCTGGTTCGCCAGAAGCGGCTTAGTCATGCTGGCCACATGACCCGGAAGCTGTACACCGGCTCCCTCGGCCAGTAAAGCGAGATGAGCGCCGCAACCCCAGAGTCAGTCACGACTGGACCTAATGGTCAGCGGTCTCTTTACCTTTACCTTACTGAGAAGATCCATTAAAAAAACAACTGCACCAAAAGGAATTATTGTGAAAATATGAAATATTTAGAGAGGAGCTAATTTTGTCCTTTCTCAGGGTACCATATTACCAAAGTCCACCCTGGCTCCAGCCTGATCAATTGTAAATAAGAGATTGATGCATTGTGACATTGTGGTCCTGCTTTTTCCTCTGCTAGGAATTCTGGAGTCTGGTTTACTCCTCTGGGACTTGGGTTTGAGGGGATACCCCATATGCCAGCCTGGAATAACCCTTTTCTTGCCTCCCTCTCCAACACCCTGGAAACAGATTGAACCCAGACTGCATAAGTCCTGACATGAAGAACTCCATCCACGTTGGCGACCGCATCCTGGAGATCAATGGCACGCCGATCCGGCATGTCCCCCTAGACGAGGTGATGTTCTGGGGTTTTTTCTCTCCTCCATGCTTTTGAGAACGTAACTGCTGGATCCCATGCCTTGCCGGGAAACATCTGGGCTCCCCATAAGAACATCAGAAGAGGCCATTGGCCCAGCTAGTCCAGCATCCTGATCTCACCAGGGCCAGTTATCCCTAGGTATCTAGATAGACTACCTCTGGACCTGGAGGTTCCATGAGAAGAACCTGGCTGGTGGATTCAGGCCCAAAGGAGCCTGTTTAGTCCAGCATCCTATCTTTGCAGTGGCCAGCCAGATGCCCTAAGGGGAAACCAGCAAGCAGGGTTTGAACACCAGAGCCCTCTTCCCTCCTGCCATTTCCAGTAACTGGTATGGAGAAGCATCACTGCCTCTGACTGTGGAGGCAGAGCAGAGCCATCCTGGCTATCGGCCCTCAGTAGCCCTCTCCTCTTCCACGGATTTCTCTAATCCTCTTTTAAAACCTTCTAGGTTAGTGGCCATCACTGCCCCCAGTGGCGGGGAGTTCCACAGTTTAACTCTGCACTGCGCAAAGAAGTCACTTATTCACTCCAACCTGGCCTGCCTTACTGTCTCCCCTCTGCAGATTGACCTTCTGATCCAGGAGACCAGCCGCCTGCTGCAGCTCACCATCGAACACGACCCGCACGACATGCTGGAGAGCGGTGGCGGCAGCCCCCTCTCAGAGCTGCGAAGCCCGCTCCGCTCCCCCAGCTGCACCCCCTGCCCAGAACCGTCCGCCATCCGCCAGCGCTCCGTCATGTAAGGCAATGAGGCTAAGCAGCCAGCCCTAAATCGGGGGGGGGGTATGCCTGTACCCCACCACTTGAGCAATGATGGGTCAGGGATGGTGGGAGTTTGGCAAACCTGGGGGGGCACCAGGTTGGGGGACGCCGGAGACAGGGTTGTACCTGCTCTTTTTTTATCCTTTTTGCAAAATGTGTACACTGCTTGGTTGTAAAAAGTAATGCGCAAAACAGTTTACGAAGAATATAAAACAATCAAATTATCAGCAATGATAGTTTTTAAAAAATAATTTTACTTATAAGCTTTTACAAGATATACAAAAAAATCAAAAATTTGAAACACCACCAATCTTTCATATATCTCTTATTTCGGTTCCCGTCTTTCTTTGGTTCCTTATTTTTATGTTGTTTTTATCAACAAGAAGAATTAATAACAAGATAGGACATTCAAAAAGTTAAAACAGCAATAGACTAAGAACAGATAGAAGCTCACACCAACTTTCCAAACATCCCGGTCAGCTTGTCTGAGCAAAAAATATATATACAGTAATAAAAATTAGCAGGCTCTGAAAAGAGTGCAGCAGAGGCGCCTGCCTGACTTCATTAGGCAGGGAGTTCCAAAGTTGTAGGCACTGCCAAACTAAAAGATCAAGTGCTTACAAATACGGAATGGTTATGATGTGGCACCTGTAACAGGGGCACTTCCGCTGAGTGAGGCTGTCGAGTGGGCATAAGGCTACCTCGCAGGTAAGCTGTTCCTAAAGCGTTAAGGGCTTTGTATACTAATAGTAACGCCATGAAATTGGCCCAGTAGCAAATCAGCAACCAGTGTGGATCTTTGAGCACAGGTGTTACATGTTGGCAAGGCCTCGCTCCTGTCAGCAATCGTGCTGCAGCATTCTGCACTATCCTCAGCTTCCGGATCAGGTGCCAGGAGGCCCCACATAGAGCACATCGTGGTAATCTAGTCTTGGGTAACCAGTGCATGAACTGCAATTCCCATAAACCCTTAACCAGCTGTGTTGTCCAGAAATCTATGAGAAAAAACATGCTTCAAACATGCTCTGAAGGACAGTGCCAAAGCAGTTGGGTGGGCGCAATTGGGGTGATCTTGCAGGTAAACAGGTCCCACATTTCCCCTTTCAAGAGGGCAGCAGTGACCACTATCGTTCCTCTTGTGCCCCTGCTGATGCCCCCTCTCTCTTTCTTGCCTTGATCCTCCTAGGAGAAGCTGCAGCATCGACAAATCTCCCTGCTCCAGTTCCCTGGGCTCCCCTGCCTCGCAGCGGAAGGACATCGGGCGCTCCGAGTCCCTCCGAGTCGTCTCTCGGCTTCACCGCATCTTCCGCCCCTCGGATCTCATCCACGGCGAGGTCTTGGGCAAGGGCTGCTTTGGGCAGGCAATCAAGGTACCAGTGTGCCCGCTCTGCCCTTCCCCAGCTGGGCCTTGCCCATGGCTCGATCACACCAACCCCAGGCAACTCATTGATTCTCCCCTGGCCTCCTCGCTGGCCCAAATAGGACTAATTTAGCCAGCTAGCCCTGGTGATCATCTAATGTTTATTGCATGGATTTCCCCCCTAAATTGATTTTGAATTCTGAATTTATGGTTTTTCACGTTTTATACTGTATTTTATGCTGTTTTTTGTTGCATCAATTAAGTGTTTTAAATTTGTTGTTAGCTGCCCTGAGCCCGGTTTTCTGAACCGGGAAGAGCGGGGTATAAATAAATTATTATTATTATTATTATTATTATTATTATTATTAATTATTAATTATTGATGATGAACATCCTGTGACATCACTCTGGGATGCTCGCACAAGATCTCGTGGGGCCATCTGAGCTCCTGTGAGATCTCGTGTGGGCTTCCCCAGCCTTCCAGATCCCACATGCTGAGCCCACCTTGCCCCCCACCCCCCAAGCAAGGCAGAGAGCTTAAAAGCTCTTTTCGTGCTGTTTCCACTTGGCAGCTACCTGGCATAAAATGAGCTTTTAAGTTGTCTGCCTTGCTGCGGTTGGGCAATGCCCATTCAGTGCTCCAGCTGAACGGAGGAGTCTCCTCCCCTTTCCCCGCTAGCTGTGGGGTGGCTCCAAAGGTTTGGGTATGCACGATTTCCTTGCATTTGTGGAACCCTTGGAACTGAACCCCTGCATGAGATGCACTAATACTGTTAATGATGTTTAAAGGTTTTGAGCTTCCTTTCTGGGCATGAAGAGTGGGCAGGGCTGGATTTAGGTTTGATGAGGCCCTAAGCTACTGAAGGTAATGGGGCCCTTTATATGTCCAGCTGTCCTTTGTCAACAACAAATTGTCGCTGTTTTTTTGTGTTGAATATATGCTATATGGTAATTTATGGACCTAATAGGTATCTAAAGCCATTTGCACATAACAAGTAGGAGCCTACACAACACAAAACACTGCTGCTGTATGTAGGTTTTATTTTATTTGGTTTTTTTATCTTATATTTTGGAAATGTACATCCAGTTTTTCCCCCTTTAAATTTTTTTGGGGCCCCAAGAGAGTGGGGTCCTACAACTTGTTTAGCTTATATGTAAATCCAGCACTGAGAGTGGACCACAAAACGTTTAAAGAAATAAATGCATCCTTTGGCAGGTGACACACCGGGAAACGGGAGAAGTGATGGTCATGAAGGAACTGATCCGCTTTGATGAGGAGACCCAAAGAACATTCCTTAAGGAGGTAGGTCTAACCTAAGTATATTCCAGTAGCCGTGGAGTCCTCTCACAACACCCTGCTCTGTTTTTCCCTTGATAGCTACCATAGAGTCATAAAATCATAGCATTGTCAAGTTGGAAGGGATCCCAATGTATTCTAGTCCAGCCCCTGCAATGCAGGAATCACATCTAGAGAATTGCTGGCAGATGCCCATCCAACCTCTGTTTAAAAACCTCCAATGAAGGAGAGTCCGCCACCTTCCCAAACATCCTTTCCTCTGTCAAACGGCTCTTATGCTCAGAAGGTTCTTCTTAAGGTTTCGTCAGAATCTCCTTCCTTGTAACTTGATTCCAGTGGTTCAGGTCCTCCCCTCTAGAACAGAACAAGCTAGCTCCATCTTCCATCTCTCTCACAGAATGCCTGTATGTTGGCAATCCATGGCTGGTCCTTCCCTTTCAGAATGTTGGAGGGCGTCCCTTCTGTGAAGTCACAGAAATCAAACCAATGGGAGCATGTATGTTGGCATTCCATGGCTGGCCCTTTCAGAATGTTGGAGGGCATCCCTTCTGTGAAGTCACAGAAATCAAACCAATGGGAGCATGTATGTTGGCATTCCATGGCTGGCCCTTTCAGAATGTTGGAGGGCTTCCCTTCTGTGAAGTCACAGAAATTGAACCAATTGGAGCCTTATGTTGGTATTCCATGGCTGGCCCTTTCAGAATGTTGGAGGGCATCCCTTCTGTGAAGTCACAGAAATCCAACCAGTTGCTTGGGAGAAGCCAGCAACAGCCCTAATACAGTCTGAATAAATCTGCTAGGCTGCCCCTCCCCACCCACCCTGACTGCTTCTGGCCCCAGATAAATTCTTGGATAATCTCTGCTGCTCCGTCTTGGCCTGGTGGCTGACCCCCTCGTGGTGCTCTTCCGCCCTCCCTCACCCAGGTGAAAGTGATGCGATGCCTGGAGCACCCCAACGTGCTGCGGTTCATCGGGGTTCTCTACAAGGACAAGCGGCTGAACTTCATCACAGAGTACATCAAGGGAGGGACGCTCCGTGGGATCATCAAGAACATGGTGAGGGCATCGGCAGAGATTACAACCTAGGTGACTCGGGGGCTTGGGAGACCCTCATTTATACAACACAGGGGTTGGTGTCTTCTGCCTCCGCCATCCCACCTGCCACCAGCTCAAATAAGAAGGTTACAGCCTCACCTAATTTTGCTAAAATATAATTCCATAGAATTTTAGAGTTGGAAGGGATCCCAAGGGTCATCTATTCCAACCCCCTGCAATGCAGGGATCATGGCTGAATTTGACAAACGGCAGGAGGGGATGCATTCACAACCCACCAAGTGTTTGTGAACTGCCCTGGGGTTTTCTAAATTAAAAGCAGTGCATAGAAAATATCATTTATTTCATTTATGGAGCAATCCCCGTGAGGCATCCCAAAGCAACTTGCAATATCCTTTGCCATTTACAAGCCCACGATGATTATCCCAACTGCCCGGCTGTCTTTGCTCCTCTGCCCAGAAAGCGGGGTGCCCCCTCACCACCTACATCTCTGCTTTCAGGATGGTCAGTATCCCTGGAGCCAGAGGGTCAGCTTTGCGAAAGACATTGCTGCAGGGATGGTGAGTATACAGGGGAATCGGCCCCCTTCCTGCAATGCAGTGCGACAAGGTGCTATGTGAGGTTCGGGAGTGAACAAAGCCATCACAATTTCCTCTAGGGAGATATATTTTCCTGGTTTGGACCAGGGCATTCAGAACATAACTGGAGGCATTCCTGGAGCTGTCGGTCCAGAAGAGCTTCACTCTCCAGAGGCAGTGTACCTCTTGGTGCCAAGTGCCTTTAGCAGGGGGAAAGCCAAGAATTAAACATAAAATTATGATAGAAATAAAAGAAAGAGGAGGCTTTGCCCTGCCAGACCTGCAAATGTATTATGAGGCAGCCTGTCTGTGTTGGTTAAAAGAATGGATCACATTGGATAATGCAGACACCCTGCACTTAGAAGGCTATGGCTTAAAATTTGGCTGTCATGCATGTCTTTGGTGTGGGAAGGAGAAAATTTATAAAAGTTTTATGAACCATATTCTTAGGAAGAATCAGTATAGCATTTGGGAGAAATATAAAAATCTGCTGAAAAGGAAAACGTCTTTAGTCTTCTGAAAAGAAGCATGGCAAAAAATCTAACTTGTCTCCCCTCCCCTGCCACTTCCAGGCTTATCTGCACTCCATGAACATCATCCACAGAGACCTGAACACACACAACTGTCTGGTGCGGGAGGTGAGTTGTTGCGGTACCAGGTCCAGTGCAGCAGGGAGGGTCTTGCGCTTCCTCTGTCAATGACTGAGGATCTTGAAGCTGCCATGTGGCTGACGAGGGCCATTTCTCTCCCCGGACAGAACAAAAGTGTGGTAGTGGCCGATTTTGGCCTTGCAAGGCTGATGATCGATGAGAAGAACCAGCTGGCCACTCTGAAGAAGCCAGACCGCAGGAAGAGGTACACTGTGGTGGGAAATCCCTACTGGATGGCTCCGGAAATGATCAACGGTGAGTGGGACAGAGGGAGGGCGAGTGGGGACATTGCCAGGGCTTCCTTGCTTGGCGTTCAGCATCCATAGCAAGGGAAGGTTCATGGGAACAAGGGAAACTGCCTTACTTCGAGTCAGACCGTTGCTCCATCTTGGTCAGTGTTGTCTACACTGACTGGCAGCAGCTCTCTGGGGTTTCAGAGGGGACATTCCCAACGCTGTTGTGGGTCGACCCCGGGCCCTTCTGCATGCCAAGCAGGTGCAAAGAGTCCGATCCCCATGGTTCCGCATGCAGGAGGCAGCCTTACGCTGAGTCTAACTATTGGTCCGCCTAGCTGAGTGTTGCATGCACTGACTGGCAGCAGCGGCCCTCCAGGGTTTCAGGCTCAGGGGTCTTTCCCAATCCTCCCTGGGGATGTCACTGGGGATGGAACCTTCTGCATGTCACTGAGCTATGGCCCTTCCTGTCAGGGATTGGCTGGATGATGAGCAGTGCGGGGGGCGGGGTCTTCAGACGAGGAACTCCCTAGAGAAGCCACAGAGGAAGAAGGCGCCGACTCAGGGGAGTAGTGGTGAGACAAAAGAGGCAGATCAGAGGAGGGAGGAAGCCGGGAGGTGGAAGAAACAGGCAGCTTGGGTGAACAAAGAGAGCCAGAGGCAGGGATCCCTCCAAGGACAGGAAAAGGGACATACATTTAAAACTGTATTTTATTTTATTTTTTCTTATTATGTTTTTACTGAAATTTTATTGGTGTTAGCCGCCCTGAGCCCAGGGAGGGCGGGGTATAAATAAAATATTATTATTATTATTATTATTATTATTATTATTATTATTATTATTATTATTATTATTATTATACTTCAAGCTCAGGGTCGGAATAAGAGTTCAGGGAGGGGTCAGAAACTGCAAGAGCTTCTTCACAGCAGCTGCCCAGTCCCTCTGCCTTGAGCTCCCCTCACCCTTTGATTCCAAGATCACGCAGAGCGTTACACATAGCCAAACGGAAGGCTAGGAAAGCCCAAGGCAGGGGGCTCCCTCCTCCCCAACGGAGTTTGCATCTGCTTGGGAGACGTCCGGAAGAGTAAAGCTAGGAAGAAAAAGAGGTGCAACATTTTCAGTGAGGGCAGCCATGCCGGAGTGACCTCTGTTGCATACAAATTTCCCGAATGAAGCAGCTGACTTGACTTTGAGTCTCCCTCCTGACCTGTTGATAAACCTGCTCCCCTGACAGCCCCCCGACACTTGCCTTGTAAAGTGGGGAGCAGTTGACGGCGCCCTCCCAGGCGACCTCTGTGACCAGGCTGAACGATCCGGTTTGAGCTGCACTTTTGGGAAGATGTCTCTCATGAGGGTTGTGGCTCTGTGGCCCTGGTGAAATGGCTCTTTCTTTGGCACGGAGGAGCACCAGGGTCTGCAGGCAGCACCATGTGGGCAGAGAAATGGGCTGCTGAGAGAGTGCTTGTAGGCCTGATGCCTGGGTAATGGACTCCCTCTCCTCTCCTTGTGCAGGCAGGAGCTACGACGAGAAGGTGGACGTGTTTTCCTTCGGCATCATCCTTTGTGAGGCAAGTAGGCTTGGCTGCACCGGCTGCTACTACCAACTTTCCCAAACTATGCTCTTTTTGCCTGCCGATTTAATCACTTGGAATTTTAGCCATGCACCTTTTTCTCTGAAGCGTGCGTGGCATGGAGAGAGGGAATAGAGAAAAGCTTTTTCCACTTGACACTTGAACTAATGGACATCCAAGGAAGCTGAATAATGAAAGGTTCAGGACTTTCAGAAACTATTTGGAAGCCTTGCTGCCTCCGACTGTGGAATCAGAGCATAGCCATCTTGGCTAGTGGCCATTGCTAGCCCTCTCCTCCTCCATGAATGTATTAAGCCCTCTTTTAAAGCCATCCAACTTATGGCCATCACTGCCTCCTGTGGCAGGGAGTTCCACAGTTTAACTAGAAAGGCGTTTCTTTTATCTGTCCTGAATATGGCTGCGAGTTCTAGTGTTAGGGTCCCTCTTACGCTGGGCTCTGGGTTCTAATCCTTTTTAAATTAATTTTCCAAATTTGTAACAGAAATAACATACAAAACACACTAAAGAAAACACATTACAATACAAAAAAGAAGAAGAAAAGACAAATAAAAACACTTATTACTTATAACCTAATTTAACTTTCATTGTTAACTGACTTCCTCAGATCCCCCCTTACTGAATTTCATTGTATCACCTTGTAACAGATCTCCAAAATCATATTTCTTTTAAACTTAACTCCTTCAATTTACTATCCTCTTCTCTTTTATTAGTATTCTTATCCTTAATTCTTTGCAATCCATTCTTAATCTAGTCCTAAGCCTATTTGATACTTCCAAGTGATTTCTAATTATCTTAAGTTACAATATTTGGCTAAATATTCTTTGAATTTCTTCCAATCTTCTTGGTATTCCTCTTCCTTCTGGTCGCGGATTCTTCCAGTCAGGTTGGCCAGCTCCAAAAAGTCCAACATCTTCACCTGCCATTCTTCTATTGTTGGTATCTCTTGCGATTTCCAATTTTTCTCTGGGTTCTAATCCTGGATGAGCCCCCAATGCAGGGAGACACTTCTAACACCTCCTTCCTCTCCATTGCACACAGATCATCGGGAGGGTCAGCGCGGACCCCGACTACCTGCCTCGGACCCTGGACTTCGGCCTGAATGTGAGGGGCTTCTTGGACCGCTACTGCCCCCCAAACTGCCCTCCAAGCTTTTTCCCCATTGCCGTCCGCTGCTGCGATCTGGATCACGAGAAACGGTGAGCGACAAGGAGGTGGGGACCCATGTATGGGAGGTGGATCTAGTGCTGGAAAGGGGGTCAGGATGTTCTGAGCTATCCCTCAGGGGTGGGCCCATAGGAACTAATTTGCATATGGTAATGTATAGCTGTAGGTTCACATTTAGAAGTTCAATGTCGCAGGAGGCAGGGCAACCATTTCCCCTGTCCAGATCACCTGCAGAGACATTATTTGGTTCATTTGCACCCGCCAACCTCTATTCCTATTCCCAACAGACCCCAATTAAAGTCCCCTTTAGTACTCCCATTTGTTATCTCCAGATAAACTCCTGCATTGCCAGGGGTGGGACTGATGATACTTTAGTCCCCTTCCAACTCTAAAGTTTTTTGATTCTGTGATTCTTCTTCAAATCATTTATTTCAGGGATCCCCAACCTTCAGCCCTCCAGATGTTTTGGACTACAATTCCCATCATCCCTGACCACGGGTCCTGTTAGCTAGGGATCATGGGATTGTAGGCCAAAACATCTGGAGGGCCACAGGTTGGGGTTGCCTGGTTTATTTTTTCAGATCACGACCCATTCACTCCCCACCAACAAATGTATGTACTGACCCAGAAACAATCAGGCCCCTTAGAGAACTATTGGAGGGCTGTGTCTCTTGGGCTCACCCCTTGCAACACCCCTAATCAATTTTAGGGGGCAGCACCTCCTGGCCCCTCTTGCAACACCCCCTAAACCCACAGGTCCATGAGATGAATGGGGGGGTGGGCTATGTCTACTGGGCCCCACCCCTTGCAGCACCCCTGCCAGCAGGCTCTTCTTACGATATTGTTGAGCCTCCATGCACAGGAGCAGTCTACCTGCAAGAGCGAATCCTCATGTCCTCCTTGCTCTTCCTCCAGGCCTTCCTTCAGCCGGTTGGAGCAGTGGCTGGAAGCCCTCCGGATGCACCTGGCCATACAGCTGCCCCTCATCTCCCAGCTGGAGCAGCTGGAGCGGGACTTCTGGGAGACGCAGCGGCAGGCTGAGGGCGGGCTCCCCGCGCACCCCGAGGTCTCAGAATGAGCACCGGGGGGCTGGAAGACGCCTCCCATCCTGCTGGGCCGTCCTGCAAGCTCCCTGCATCCGCCCCCCGGCCGGAGCCGGTCTCTGGGTCCAAAGAGGCCACGTCCATCCGTGGCGCCCTGCGTGGCTGGGAGCTGGTTCTCCCTGCTTCTTTCCCTGGGGGTGGGCTGGGTGGGATCTGTGCCTGGCATGCACAGTCGTCGGAAGGGGCACCTTGAAGCTCTTGTAAATACCCTTGTCTATGGAGAGGCACCTGGACAAAAACCCTGTAAGGGAAAGGGGGGCGCCCCCTTGCCCCACACTGCCCCCAACTTCTGCCTGGCACGCTTTGTGGCTGCGAAAAGTCTTGGAACACCCCACTGAGCACGTTCCTTCCTGTTACCGGCTGGCTATTGCTCCACAAGCTAGCATTGTGTGTGTGTGTGTGGTTTTCTTTTGGGGGTGGAGAATCTCTGGGGTGCCTCATTCCAGCGCCCCGCAAACAGGCTCTCTTCGCTCCCTGCCTTGGGCAGAGTCTCCCACTCCTGCAAAGCGGTGCCTTCAGGTTTTTGTCGTCCCCTGGTTCTCTGCCCGCCCCCCTTTCATTTGTTCTCTGTGTGTGGGTCACTTTCGCGGGGACGCAGGACTCGCACCTGTGACGCGCAACATTCAAGGCATTGCTTGTGCGCTGCCCAGAGCCCGTGTGGTGTCCGTATCTCTCTGTGCCCAGATGTGTGTGTCTGTCTGTCCGTATGCCCTTAGACAGTCTCCTAACCCTGCTGGTGGAGGACCTGTTGTCGCCCCTTAGTTGTGGGTATTTGGAGAAGTGCTCTCGGTGTGCATTGTGGGGTGGCATGATGCGCTTGACCCCTCCCCTCCAGCCGCTTCTCTGCTCTGCCTCGCCCTTCCACGCCAAGCTGCTGTTCTGCTGGTGGGGATTCTGTCGTGCTGCGGGGAGTTATTTGCGACATCGGCCCACTTCTCTTTTTCCCACGGAGAGCTTTGGGCACACAGGCTTGCATCCTCCGGAAATGCTTTTCAGGTCTGAGGGGGGACCCCACAGCTTAGGAGTGGAGCAGAGCTGGGCCCGGAGGAGGTAGAACTGGCATCATTGGGCATCTCTTGAGAGCCCACACTCTTGCAAGGGGCCCACTGCTAGGCCTCAAGGCCTCCTGGCCTGCTTCTTCTCCTTTCTTTTAGGAGCACCTTGGAGAAGATGGAGAAGAATCATAGAATTGCAATCTAGCTGTGACTCCTCCCAAATCTACCATTCTAGGAGTCGATAAGCGGCAAAAAGATGCATACAGTGGTACCTTGGTTCTCGAACTTAATCCGTTCCGGGAGTCCATTCGACTCCCGAAACTGTTCAAAAACCAAGGCGCGGCTTCTGACTGGCTGCAGGAGCTTCCTGCACTCAATCGGAAGCCGCTTCGGATGTTCGGCTTCCGAAAAACGTTCGCAAACCAGAACACTTACGTCTGGGTTTGCGGCGTTCAGGAGCCGATTTGTTCAACAACTAAGCCATTTGGGAACCAAGATACCACTGTACTAGGAAAAATGGTATTAAAAAAGCATATTATGAGATATTCGGACTAAGATGCTGGTGAATTTTAATGAAAAAACTATTTGCAAACTGGCATTGTCACTGAGTCGCTCGCTGCCGCTGGTCTCCACTTGGATCATTCCTGATCCTGTCTGTGTTGACCTGATTGGGTCCCTTCCTGCGACATCTGGGAGGAAGGCAAGCTTGCGAGAGTGTGGGGCATCAGAGCCAGGGTGACTCAGGGCTGTGGCCTCCTCTGCCGTGGGGGTCTCCTTCAAACGAACTGGGAAGTGTTGCATTTCCACGGGGCCCGTGCAGAGTGCACCCCTTGTGTCCCAAGTCAATCCTGATCTCCCATTTGGGGCTCCTGAGCCCCTTGCTGCTATCTTTGTTCTCTGGACCTCTCCACCCGCATTCTGTTGTTTGTGAAGGGGCCTGGGCCAGCCACCTCCAGCCCCGCCCCACCCTACTTTTGCCAGCTAGTGGGGCTGGTCGGATCCTGGCCCCTTGTCTTGCATTGATTTCTCCATGCCATGCCATCCCTCTAGGTGCTTTTAAACTCCCTGGTTGCTGAAGGGTTAGGCCCAGCATGAAGGAGTTTTTCCACGCTGGGGGGGGGGATCTTCCACACCGCCTTCTGCATTTTGGGGAGGGGTGCTTCTGCGCGGTACGTCTGAGGCCCCCTCCTCCCCCCTCCCCCCACCACATTCAGGTTATTTTTTCTGTAACATAGTTGAAGAGAAGAGTTTGTATTATTTTTTCATATACAGCTGCCCTTGGCGCTTTTTGGAGTTTTGCCATGTTTTCACTCTGCCTCAGTTTCGCCTACGGGGAAGTATTAATTTGGGGAGTCATTGGGTGGGTGGGGAAGAAAGAGCACGCGAGATTTTTTTTTAAAAAAAATAGACTGTGAAGCATCTGTATGCACTTTGACCCGGAAGTGAACCTAGATGCCGTCTCCGGAGGGGAGGCGGAGGATTTGCAAAACAGGGATGTGAATTAAATCACGTGGAATTAATAAAAAAGATATTTCCACCCCACACTCCAGTTTCCTGTTGTTTCCTTGGAGGGCAAGGGGGATAGAGGAAGTTGTCATGTACTGACTCAGACCATTGGTCCATCCAGCTAACAGTATCACCTACACTGGCTGGCAGCAGCTGTCCAGGGTTTCAGGCAGGGGACATTCCAGTCCTACAGGGAGATGCTGCTGGAAACTGAACCTGGAACCTTCTGCATTCAAAGCAGGTAGACGATGGAGCTCCCTTGTTTTTTGCTGCTCCTGAGTGGAGGACCCAAACCAATGGATTCAAATGGCAAGAGATTCTGACTTAAAACAGGAAGAACTTTCTGACGACAAGAGCTGTTTGACTGTGGAACAGACGGAAACTGACGGGCCGCTCCTTCATTGGAGGTTTTGAAGCAGAAGTTGGATGGTCATCTGTCAGGGATTCTTTGGCTGTGATATGTGCATCGCAGGGGGTTGGACTAGACGACCTCTGGGGATCCCTTCCAACTCTACATGTATTGGATTCTATGAAATGCCCTCTGGAGGAGGCCAGGGCTAACCACCCCCAAATGGGAGCTACATGGAGCTAAAAAAGCCAATGCAATTCTGGGCTGCATCAATAGGAGTATAGCATCTAGATCAAGGGAAGTAATAGTGCCACTGTATTCTGCTCTGGTCAGACCTCACCTGGAGTACTGTGTCCAGTTCTGGGCGCCACAGTTCAAGGAGGACACTGAGAAACTGGAACGTGTCCAGAGGAGGGCAACCAAAATGGTCAAAGGCCTGGAAACGATGCCTTATGAGGAACGGCTAAGGGAGCTGGGCATGTTTAGCCTGGAGAAGAGGAGGTTAAGGGGTGATATGATAGCCATGTTCAAATATATAAAAGGATGTCACATAGAGGAGGGAGAAAGGTTGTTTTCTGCTGCTCCAGAGAAGCGGACACGGAGCAATGGATCCAAACTGCAGGAAAGAAGATTCCACCTAAACATTAGGAAGAACTTCCTGACAGTAAGAGCTGTTTGACAGTGGAATTTGCTGCCAAGGAGTGTGGTGGAGTCTCCTTCTTTGGAGGTCTTTAAGCAGAGGCTTGACAACCATATGTCAGGAGTGCTCTGATGGTGTTTCCTGCTTGGCAGGGGGTTGGACTCGATGGCCCTTGTGGTCTCTTCCAACTCTATGATTCTATGATTCTACTCGGCAGTGGTGGTGTCTGCTTTGCTTATGGAGTCCCTCCTCCAACCTTCTGGAGTCCAGCCAGTTAAGGACACACTTTCTTGTCCATGTGCTGCTGCCAACCTTGTGATGGCACTGCTCAAAACCAGGGGCTTTTTGGAGGGAAAGGGGAGAAAAAGAGTGGCTGTCATGCAGGGCTTCAGAAACTCAGCCTTCCCTGCAAGTGTGTCTCTCTCTCATTATGATAACATAAGCAAACAGGTATTTAGAAGCCCCATGGGTATTCGGAAGCACAGCTAGTATCCACTGTCCCTCCATGAATTTGTCTAATCTGCTATGAAAGCCTTGCAAGTTGGCAGACACGACGGCTTCCTGCAGCAGTGAGTTCCACAGTTTAGACACTGCGTGAAGAAGTACTTTCTTTTATGTGTTCTTAGTCATCCAACATTCAGATCCAGGTTTTAGTGTTACAAGAGAGGGAGAGAGATAAATATCTATTTCTCTAAAGTAAAAAACAAACCCAAACACTGCAACCATTCCTCATAGGAGAGTCAACTCCATCCCCTTGACCCTCTTCATTGTCCTGTTCTGAACCTTTTCCAATTCTGCAATCTCCTTTCTGAGGTGAGGCGACCAGAACTGCGTGCGGTATTCCAATCACGATTGCACTGTATATTTGTATATTGGCGTTGTGATATTGCCACAGAGCAATGCAGTCCACATGCTGACTCCTTACGCTGCATTCAAAGAATCACAGAATCGTAGATTTGGAAGGGACCACAAGGGTCATCTAGTCCAACCCCCCTGCAATGCAGGAATATTCTGCCCAACATGGGGCTCAAACCCACAACACTGAGAGTCCAACTGAGTTATCGCAGCAGTACACGGACCTACGCTTCAAACCCAAATCAGGAGGAGGCCCCAATAAACTCATGGAAATCAGCTACATTTATTAGCAGGATAAAAAATATTTCGACTGGAGCGATTTGAATGTATAAACCTATAATTTTTGTGTGTTTTTTACAGCTTTTAAATAAATAAAGCTTTCCTTCTCTTTTCTTGGTACGACCGTGCAAAGATATAGACCCTCTCTGTTTTTGGTAAGAAAATAGCAAGTTTTGGAAAATAAAGAAGCAAAACCATAAACAATCATTCCTCTCCACCCCAACGCAAACCTCCTTCACAGCTCCCCAAAATAAGAGGTTGAGGCAGGGGGAATTAAGGCATCCTTTGCCAACCTGGTGCCCCCCACCCTAGACAATGTGGTGGACTATTTTTCCTCAGAGGTTTTTCAACAGAGGTTGACAGCCAGGGATTCTTTTGTTCTGAGATTCTATGCTACAAAGGTGTGAGTTTGTAGATCTGGGGCTGAGGGTCACCTCTCCACAGAAGGTCTGCCATCTCAAAAGCAAATCGGTTTTCCAAAGAGCTTTGTCAATGCTCCACCACTCCAATTGCAATAATAATAATAATAATAATAATAATAATAATAATAATAATAATAATAATAATATCTAAAACTGAGTGACTTGGAAAAAGCAGGCATTTTGCCAACATCTCATGCAGAGGAACATGTGGAAATGTAACTTTTCTCTTCCTGGCTGATGGCGGGAAATAATAATTAATTATCAACAGTAAACCATAATTGACAACAATAATAAATATATCAAACAATAAAGGAATAACAAGAAGGCAGTAAGAAACCTAAGGAGTAAAAAGGGAGTATTTTGAAGCTGAGCTTATGCTAGGGTTGCCAACTTTTCAACCAGCCCCTGCTCTCCTGTGCATTAATAGCAGGTCAATCTGCAGACATGGGACTTGGGTTGGAGGGAGGATTTTCCTGCCACGCCATGAAAAGCATTAGCTGCCGGTTTGTGCAAATCAAGGTGCTGTTGAAGGCACAGGAGCAGGCTGGGGTGGCTTCTTCCCTGGTTAGTTGGCAACCTGTTCTATTGTGTTTGGTGGCTTGACGCAAAAGCGGCCTAAAATTCAGGGCTGCGGTGGTTGTGAGACACAGCGTCTTACGGGCTTTCCCCATGCAGAGCCTTCTGCACAAGGTGACCATTGTGACGGTTCTTTGAGCTCTCAGGCTGGGGTTTCGGAGTCCCTGGCTGAATTTGGGCTCAACTCCAGATGTTGCTACAGCCAATTATGCAGGCAGCTTAAAACAAAGAGAATTCAGGCATCGCCACCACGGAAACTAGCAGGTATCTCTGATGAGAACAAGGAATAGAGCCTTCACTGCCAGATGAAGCCTATTCCAGATGACCAGATGCTGGTAATATGAGGGGGTCTTTGCAATCCTCTTTTGCCCAGCGTTTTCCTGTAGGGGCCTCTGGCAGAGCATGTTCAATGTTCCTTATTCCAATGTGAAGTGAGGTTCTCCCAATTCTTTGGCTGCACAGGGGCTCCCAATATTTGGCACCTACAGGTGCCTGGAGCATCCGCCCACCTGCTCATGTCTCTTCCTTCTCTGTGGTTGATGGAGAGAGAAGAAGCAAAGGTAGGGGTGGCTCATTGATTTAATGTAAAAAAAGGGGGCCTAGATATTTTAGTAGGCCCATCCACACTGAGCTGTGCATGCAGGCTCCAAGCAAGCAGACATTGTGAGGGTGCGTCCAGACCAGGGTTTGTGCTGCTGCTTCTCCAGATCGTTCCCCATGGAGGCCACTTCTTGAAACAGAAGATCTGCCCCACCTTCCACAAGGAATGGGCTTGGATTCCGGTGTCTCTCCAACGGTCCGTTCCGACAACCCCAGGGAGAAGGCTGTGCAGAGGAGCTGGTGGCTTTGACAGCACCTCTCTGCCCCCTGAGTCCATCTCTCACCACCAGTCCCTTTTTACACATGAACAGTGAATGTACGGTTTGGAGACGGGGTATTGTGCAGCTTGGCTCGCTGACTCGATCTCTTCAAGCTTAGCATGGCGCATGGGTGCTCAGCAGAGATGGGGGTTTGCAGCAGGCTCACAAACACGGCTCCGAGGGATGCCCGCAGCATGCAGAAGCAGCCTCTGAAAAAGGCGTCGCTCAAGTTTATAGACGCATTGGAAGATTTCTGAGCAAATTAGGCCACAGAGTAGAGGTTCATTCTGCGATTTGGCTCCAGTTCGGGTTTATTTGACTGAGCAAGAAAACACACCCTGATGCTCTCCTAGTTTGCGCCAGAAACCCTTATGACACGAGGAAGTAAATTTCTCAGGCCAATTGTCCTTAATAAAATTAACTTGCAAAAAAAATTTAAAATATTATTTTAATTCCGTGTTTTGTTTTGAGCATTTCTCAATTATGGGGGCTGGGAGGGTTGCTGGGTTTTTTGCCCCCCCCAAAAAAACCGGATATAAAATAAATGCACCGTATTTTTCGCTCTATAACACGCACCCGACCATAACACGCACGTAGTTTTTAGAGGAGGAAAATCCGTAGGCATGCCACCCGTAGGCATTCCCTCCATAACACGCACAGACATTTCCCCTTACTTTCTAGGAGGAAAAAAGTGAGTGTTATGGTGCAAAAAATACGGTATTTCGTATTCATAGGAACAAAGCCACCAAGGATTTCTTGGGTGCAAAAAGATACTGAACTCCCATTCATTTTAATTGGAGACCTTGCACCAGTTGACACCCATAGTCTTTCAGATTAACTTAAAAAATATTAAGAGGAGCAAAAAAAAAAGTAAATTTTTAAAACAACCCCTTACCCCTTTATGCCCACTTGACTGCTTCAATCAGCAGAACTGGCGCTGATCCAGGTGCCACATAATATCCATTCTGCCCTTTTAAAAACTTTTATCACAGCAACATCTACTGTTACTTTAACTTTCCTAAAGTCTTAAATTATCAATGTCACTTCTTATTGATAATTTCATTGTTCTATCTTTTTGGTAAATCGCTTTGAGGGTGATTGGGTTTTTTTTTACAATCAAGCGGTGTATAAATTTTATGAAATAAATAAAATTTGATCTCTCAAACAGGCAGTTTGATAATGCATCTGGGTTTCGAATTTGTAATTTCACCTATAAAGTGTCCTGTCACATGTTTTCAGCAACAGAGAGGGCAGAGGGTGTGTTTGATCAGAGAAATGACTCATATTAAAAAGAAAAAATCTGGTACCTAGTCAGAGGCAAAAGCTAAGGTTGCCATGGTGGGATTTGCTGGGCAAATGATCCGAAGACACACATTGCCATCAGCAAGGAGCAAAAAATCTGTGTTTGCTGAATCCTTCTGCAGCTGGAAAAGGAGGTATTTGAATTGCACTTGAATTGCACCCAAATCATTATCGCGACGGCTGCCAAAGGGTTCAGGTCAGGCAGGAGAGCAAGAGGCAGAACATTCTCACATGCTGGAGAATCGCAGGCAGAATATTTGGCGCCTGGATGAGCTCCTCGTTCCTTAGGAAATCCGATCTAGAAGCAGGGCGGAGTGTCGGTTATAAGGCGATGATCATTGCATCAGATGACCGTTAGCTTAAGGTGCAAGGTGCATCGTCAGGGCCAAGCGCTGGGGAAGGGCAGATGGAGCAGCTGAGATGTAAACATTTTGTGTCTCTGGGGGGCGCAAGGAGCAAAGGTGTTTTTGCAGGATCTGAGGGGTCGGGGGCTAGTGGGCATCTTCCATCTGCCGCTGGATTTTCTGCAACATGTCCTGCATTCGGCGTAACTGAAAAGGGGGGAGGGAATCAGACCTGGGTTGCAAGGCACAAACATTATGCACCCCCCTTGATACTGGGCCTGGGTCTTTTAAATTGTGGCTCTGTTCCCTCTGACGTGGATAAGCCACAAGGAAAAAACTCCACCTTGGGATTTAGAGGAAGACATGCCAATTTATTTTGGTGGTTAGCAAATTCATATATAGGAATCACTCATACTGTTAAAGGAATCACTCATACTGTCAAGGGTTTGGCATCACTCATTAAATCTGGAATCACTCATACTGTCAAGGGTTTGGCGGGGTCAGTCTGGATGATGCCCTGAGACCCTTCCAATTCTTGGGGTCCTGTACCCAGTGAGGGTTGCAATCTAAGGCAGGAGGTTGCTAAACTAGTGGACAAGTTTGTGACTTTAGGTGGCCGCTTAAGTGTCTAGCATCCCAAAAGAATGAGCTCAGTTGAAAGAGCTACCACTAAGTGATGGGGCGCTGCAGGCTAACAGGTGGGACCCGCAGGGGTCAAAGGGGAACCCTCAAGGAGGGCTTGAGTGCAAGAGCTCTCTTCCCTCTTGTGGTCTCCACCAACTGCTATTCAGAGGCATTGCTGCTGCTTCCGACTGAGGGCAGCCCTCTCCATCTATTGTGTGATTCGCAAAGTTGGTGGCCCCCACTGCCTCCTGCAGCCACGAGTTCTTGGTCTGTTTGGGGCACTTCCCAGCCCTGCTGGGCTCCCATCTCTTTCGCGCTCATCCATAGCTGTCAACTTTTCCCTTTTCTTGCGAGGAATCCTATTCGGAATAAGGGAATTTCCCTTTTAAAAAAGGGAAACGTTGACAGCTATGCTCTCATCTGACCTGCAGGTAACCGCCATGCCACTCACCTCGTCGTCCTTCTCCCGGATCAGCTTCTCCGTCTCCACATCTGGTGTTGAGGGGATGGCCGGAATGGGGAAATCTGTCCCACTTTCTCTTGTCAGTTTGCTATTTATTTATTTTAAAGAGAGAGAGAGAGAGAGAGAAGCATCAAGGCCAAAAGCAGCAGAGACGTGTTTGCACCCACCACCACCACCCCGACTCTGCAAGACACAGCTGTTCAGAGATGCCTAAACAACTGGCTCTTCTCCACCCCACACTGAGGTCCTTAAATTTACTCACTTAACTGCTATCCTACAAGGCTGTCACAGTCATCCAACAATTAAAATGAAGAGTAACACTTTTGAGGAGGGGAGGGGGAAGCCCAGCGTCAGGCTCTTAGGGAAAGTGTTGCTCTCAAATCGCTCTTCACCCGCAAAGCTTACCTAAATAAGTAGGACTTTCTGAGCCTCCACAGCGAACCAGAGTGTTGAACCTCCTCTGGGAACTCACTCCAGAGTCTTGGGGCTCTTGCAAAGAAGGACTTTCCTCCTCTGTCGGTCTGCTCCAACAAAGGATGTTCTTAAGGAGCATCTAGAGATACAACAGGTTTCCCCCCACCCAGTTCTGGCTGGGCTACAACGCCCAACAGCAGCAGCAGACCTTGGGGCTCTCAAATTCCAGCGGTGTCCTGTGCATTGCCAAAATTCGGCGCCCCTTCGCCATGTGCTCTCCATTCTAAATAATAGTTGTGGCGCCTCCCCCCCCCAAAGCGGTTTCGCTCCCCTCAGTCCATGTCTGCCATCAGCCCCAGTCAGCATGACCAATGGTCAGGGATCCTGGTCTGCAAGCCCAGCCAGGTCGCTGAGCATCTGTGGGTCAAGTTGAACTGTGGAACTCGCCCCCACAAGATGTAGCAATGGCCACCAGCTTGGATGGCTTTAGAAGAGGACTAGGCAGATTCATGGAGGAGAAGGAAGCTATCAGTCATGGCTACCAGTTCTCCCTCCGCTGGCAGAGGCAGTTTGCCATGGGGAGAGTTGTTGTGGCCACTGTGTAGACAGGATGCTTGACTAGGTGGGTCTTCTAAGGTTCTGATAGGTGGCTTTCAAAAGATGGAAGCACAGGATACGTTCTGCTGACGAGAAGCTCACGGTGGGTGTGCAGCTACAGACACCCCATCCTGCTTTTTCTTTGGTGGGGCAGTCTAAGTCCAAAAAAGGGACTGTCTTCTGCAAAGGACGACACCTGGCTTGGCATTCAGTAGGTCCCAGGTTCAGGCCGCCAAATTGGTTTCTCCAAGCAGGGCTGGGAGAGGCTTCCTCTCTGAAAGTCTCTGCAGACGCTCTGGGTGCATCTGTCTCAATAGAAGCTTTCTATATAATATTTCCATGGCTTGATAAGTGGCCAAAGGGCAGAGATGTTGTTGCAAAGGCAGATTAGTGGATTTGGAAGAGGGGGATTAATGGGGTATGCAGGCAGATGGTTATTTTGTACACTATATGCTTGTGAAAATATACCATTTTTATTTTTTTTTAATGTCAGCAGGGGCTCGTGACATTCCCAAGCATATGTGTCCCTCCCATCCAATTTCTCTCCAACTTTTCTACCCCACCCCCAGTCACAAGCTCCTGTGATGGGGAGACGCATCAAAAAGTCAGGGCACATCCCCAGAGGTACCATCATGCACAATGGTCTTTGGAGAAGCACTGGTTCTCGGTTCATGTGGGAACCCTGTGCTGTGTCAAGCCTGCTGAGAGATGCGTTTCCCGGGTTTTAATGAGCCTTGGGGTGTGTCCCTTCCAACTCTGTCATTCTGTGAGTCTATGTTCCATCCACAGGCCCCTTCCTACTCCCTCTCGCCTCTGAATGTAGTACCACGATCCTGCTTTGTCCCCACCCTAAAGGGTTCTTAGGGTAGCAGCAGAAGACATGGGATGACCCAGAGCACCTTGGCCAACCACCATAAAGGATACTGATGCTATAAGAGGGCCAGTGTGTGCAGTGGTTGGGGAGTCAGACTCGGACCTGGGAGAGACCAGGATTCAAATCCCTACTTGGCCAAAAAGTTCACTGGGTGACCTTGGGCCATTCTCTGTCTTCTCTCAGACTAGACTACCTCACAAGATTGTTGTGCAGATCATATGAGGAGGAGAACCATGTACATCACCATGAGCTCCTTGAGGCATAAATGCGATAATTGAAATAAATAAATGCAGTGCTGCTTCGTAGAGTCATCTGGATCTGGTGACAGTCTAGACCAGGCATAGGCAAACTCCGGCCCTCCAGATGTTTTGGAACTACAATTCCCATCATCCCTAGCTAACAGGACCAGTGGTCAGGGATGATGGGAATTGTAGTCTCAAAACATCTGGAGGGCTGGAGTTTGCCTATGCCTTGTCTAGACCCTCTGAACATTTCAAGGCTGACCTGCAAGTTCAGCGCAGTTCCTGATCCCCCAACCAAACTCTCCAATGCTCTGGAGAGTAACTGAAGTGGTGTGAAAGAAGAACATGGCACATGGCCTTGAGGAATGAGGAGTGGGCTGTGGGCAGCCATCTGCCAAAGATTATTTAGCTGTGATTCCAGCACTGAAGGGGGTTGGGCTAGATGACCCTTGGGGGTCCCTTCCAAGTCTACAATTCTATGATCCTGTTCTGATGCACTCCGTCAAAAGCCAGGTTGTGCAGTGTATCAATGCCCCCATTCCTCCACACAGCAGACTTAGTGAGGTGGAGGGCAAATCCATGACACAGGCTTCCCCATTTCCCACGCACCCCCCATCCTTGTGCTATGACTTCTGCAGTTGTCCAGTGATGGCAATACGACACTCAAGAATCTCCTTTGCCAACCCTTGCTGGGTGAGAATCTACTTCAGGGGTGGGAAACCTCCAACCCATGAGGCAAATTGGGCCTAACAAGGGTCCCTGTTTGACCCACGAGGCCGTTGCCCGGAAGCCATGCCCTACATTTAAAGGGCTGTCACGTGATGACTTTTCAGCAGAGTTTGGATGGCCATCTGTCAGGGATTCTTTAGGTGACTCCGGGGGCGGTGTCCCTTCCAACCCTACAATCCCATGGCATCCAGCCTCAGCCAATTAGCGGGCCTTCAAAGCACATTCCAAGCCCTGGAAGGTGCTTTGAAGTCCCTGCAATCATTGCCTGACGAAGGGGCCCGCCACATTCACCACTGGTGGAGAAGCATCACCACTTCCAGCACTGATTTTGGACAAGATTGTGCTGATTTTGGGCAAGATCTCAACCAAATGGACACCATCTTGTCCCAAGTTGATGGTATTGCTTCTCTGTCGTTGGGGGGTGGGGGTGGGAAGCAGGCAGGGCATGCCGCCTGAGGGCTTCTGCTGCCTGAGGCAGAGGCTTTACCCTGCCTAACAGGTGAGCTGGCTCTGACTTGACATCATTGCGACATCACATGATTGACAGCCTGCACTGACAACCTTCTGCAGCTGTGTGGCAGAGGTGGGCGGGGCCAAAGGCAGAAAGTGGGCGGGGCCAGAGGCAAAGCTGGGCTCACCCAACAGCAGTGACCTTCCTTGGATGTCTTTACGGCCAAATTCTCCCTTGCTTGTGAAGCTCCCGTCCACTTCAACAGAGCTGACCCCAAACCACATCCTATATTGTTGTTTTCTCTCCTGTTAAGGAACAACTCCTCCCTCAATCCCCCTCTCATCCCCTCCCCAGATGCAAGCATGGCTATTTATGCTCACAACAACATCACCCCTTTGCCAGGTGTGGGGCACAAGGCCGCATGGCCCTTTGGGGTCAATAGTGTCATGCCAAATGGGGGGTGCACTCCTCCCCCCCAAAAAACCCACATTTTGCTTTCCCACAGACACAAGGCAAGGGTCCGAGACAAGAATGGGTTAGAAAGAAAATAATTTATGTAAAAATGCACGGATGCCAGACAAAACACAGGTCTCCAGGAGAGAGAGAAAGAGAGAGAGAGGAGGAGGAGGTTGGTGGCGCAGCCCCGGGGGGCGGGCGGGTGGGAAACGCCGCGCGGATCTTCGGCCGGGAAAGGGGACCTCGGTCGCTCACTCCATAGAACAGTCGCTGCAGCAGAGTCTCAAAGATGAGGAGTCCCTCCTTGGTTCCCCCAAAAAGATGGCGGCAAGCAGAACAAGGGAATTGAAACACTAGGCTTAGATTCACCATCAGGGAAACCAAGGCAGAAGGCGGCTGAGACATTGCAGGGGGTTGGGCTAGATGACCCCTGGGGTCCCTTCCGACTCTACAATTCTATGTTTCCCATTATGTTGGTCTTGCCCCTTGATATTTTGTGGGGGGCTCATGGCTAAAGATGCCGACACAGAGTGAGGGGAGTGCAGAATAACACCCCAGACAACTGAAAGGCCAAACCATGGGTTGTGGAGGCAGAGCTTATGGTTTGGGTGTGATGCACGTAGAGGCGTACTCAGTGTCCCCTGGGCCCTTGGCAAGCAGTTGTATCAGCAACCCCCATAGGAAAAAAAAATACCACTTTACTGCAATTGCCACATTAGAAATTACAGTGGTGCCTCGGTTTTCGAGCATCTCAGAAGCCAAACGTTTCAGTTTTCGAACGCCAAAAGCCCGGAATTGCTTCCATTTTCGAACGTGCCTCAGAAGTCAAATGGCTTATGCTGCGTGTTTTTCAATTTCTGCAATTGAACTTGCACTTTGCGCCTCAGTTTTCAAACGTTTCAGAAGCTGAACGGTCTTCCGGAATGGAATACGTTCAAGAACTGAGGTACAACTGTACTACATTTTACACAGCCCAAGTACTCAAAGCAGAAGGGAGGAAAAAAATTGCATGCCTTCGTGCCACAGTGCAAGATGGACAGGAGGCTTCTCCTGGAAATGATCTCGCCGTGACAGCGATGGGTGTGTGACCACACACGCCATACACTCCCTAGTCTGGTAGGTGATTTTTGCCACCCCCCACTTGTTTGGTCTACGTTGCTGGTGGGGTCTGGCTTTGCCAACCCCTAGGTACACCTCTTTCTGTGGTGTGTGTGTGTTCCCCTGTCCTTTGGCCGAGTGACAAGAATTCCAACTCCAGGGAGCAAAAGGGCAGTCATGGAATGTTGGCAAACTGCAACTCTCGTTGAGAAAGTGAGAGGTCAGTTTAGTTGGGGATCGAATGCAAGCAGCGCATGGTTGGCTGGAAGGGGGCAGAAGAGGACAGCGGCTAAGAGCAGAGGAGATCCAGAACGGGGTAAGAAGCTAGCAGCCCGAGGGAAGGAAAAGGGTTGTGGGCTAAGAAGCGTGGAGATCAGGGAATCACGAAAGGACGGGGCAAGATCTGAGAGAAAGAGGGATGTGGAAAAGAAGGCATTAAAGGAGCTGAGGGAGGACTTGGGTAGCAGCAAGGTAGGTGGGCCGTACATGCTTCTGGAACAGAAGGGAGAGGGTGGGCATATGAGCTTCAGAGACTGACAGGCTACAGACCAAAGAAGCAGAGAAAGCCACTAGGGGGAGCTGGAATTCAATCTACTGGTTGGAATTAACCAAAGCAAACTCATGCTGGTGAGTCCCTGGGATGACCACCTCCAACCTGGAACCGCCCAGATGTTCTGGACTAAAACTCACGCAGCCCATAGCCTGTGGAACTCCCTCTCACAGGAGGCAGTGATGGCCACCAACCATGATGGCTTTAAGAGAGGGTTAGACAAATGAATGGAGGAGAAAAGGGCTACTGAAGGCTACTAGTCACAATGGCTGTGCTCTGCCTTCACGGTTGGAGGCAGTGATGCTTCTGAATACCAGCTGCTGGAAACTCCCATAAAAGAAAACATCTGGAGGGAAGCAGCTTAGCAGGGGTTGCCCTAGCGGAATGGTTACTGATCCCTCCTTCTTACAGAGAGAGACCTCTCTACCCTTGATCACTTTTAGGGTACTCAGCCTGAGGACAGGGCCTGTTATTGAGGTTGATCTCTTATCTAGTTGGTTCATAAGATTTATACATCCCTTGATTGCAAAACAAAGCAAGACATCACACCCGGTTTACAGAAAGAATTAAAACAATAAAAACATCAGCGGTTAAAAAGAGCTATTGAAAAATAATTAAAATCAACAATAAGCTGAAAACCAGAATAAAGCACACATCAATGTTCTGCGTGCCTGGGTAGGCTTGCCTAAACGGAAATGTTTTTAGCAGGCCACCAGAAAGAGTACATCAAAAGTCAAAGAGTACAGCCTAAGTCAAGAGGCAGGGAGTTCCAAAGTGCGGAACAGGTATTATATGCTATTTCCGCAAAACTAAGTGGCGCTGTGGGTTAAACCACAGAGCCTAGGACTTGCCAATCAGAAGGTTGGCGGTTCAAATCCCCCCGACGGGGTGAGCTCCCATTGCTCGGTCCCTGCTCCTGCCAACCTAGCAGTTCGAAAGCACGTCAAAGTGCAAGTAGATAAATAGGTACCGCTCCGGCGGGAAGGTAAACAGCGTTTCCGTGCGCTGCTCTGGTTCGCCAGAAATGGCTTAGTCATGCTGGCCACATGACCCGGAAGCTGTACATCGGCTCCCTTGGCCAATAAAGCGAGATGAGCGCCGTAACCCCAGAGTCGGCCACAACTGGACCTAATGGTCAGGGGTCCCTTTACCCTTTACGTTTTTAAGCAGTCAAGTGGGTGTATAAGGGGTAAGGTGATCCTGCAAGTAAACTGGTCCCAAGTTGTTGGGTTTGTTTGTTGTTGTTTTTGTAACCCTTTAAGAGTAATGGGGGGGCAGGCAGTTTCTAAAAAAAATAAAATGCTCCAAATAAACCAATGGATTTCAATTGTGAATAATTTATTTAAGTTGCAAAATGGTGGCCTGTTGTGGTTTTAATAAACTC
The DNA here is from genome assembly GCF_027172205.1 of Podarcis raffonei. Lineage (NCBI taxonomy): Eukaryota > Metazoa > Chordata > Lepidosauria > Squamata > Lacertidae > Podarcis > Podarcis raffonei. Next base: position 15,603,038 of record NC_070616.1, read on the forward strand.
AAGTCCTGCTTTGGGGGCGGGGGCTAAAACAATAGTGTTTTCTGGGTTTTTTAATAAAAAAAGAAGAAATAATGATCTTGGAATCGTAGGCAGCGCTAACCTTCCTGCAGAATCCTTCTCTCTCTCTGTCTTACACCCTCACCCCAGCTGGGGGCACTCTCCATCTCTCCGCCTGAAGCCTGTTATTAGGGTGGAGGGGGCAAGAGCATGTTATTGAGATCGGGGAGGGGGAGTCGCGCTCCGTCCCAGAGGGGGGGCATGCCCCCCCACTCCCTGATCCCGCCAGCCCCAGATAACACATGCAAGCACACACAGGCTCACGGCTTACTTGCGATTCCGCTCTTTGACCACCATCCTGGTCATGCTCTGGATGCACTGCGCCCGGTAGTTCTCATAGTGGGTCTCCCGCGTCACGTCCTTCAGGTCCTGCATGTGGGTCCTCACCAGCATGGTCCGCAGCTTGACAAAGTCGCAGTGCAGAGGGTTCTCCACTGTGCAGGAGAAGGCAGCATTAGCAGGCGGAACTCCCCACAACATGACATGGTAACGGTGCAAATGAAGACGCCTTTAAAAGTGTGTTGGGGTGCGGGGGATTGTACAAATTCATGGAGAAGTCTGGTTACTGTGTGGCTACTAGCCATGATGCTCCTGAATAGCATTTCCTGGAAGACGCAGGAGGGGAGAGGGCTCTTGTGTTTGAATCCTGCTTGTGGGTTTCTCACAAAGGCTTCTGGTCAGCCACTGTGAGAACAGGGTGCTGGACCCAGGAGGGCTTTTCTTATACAGTGGTACCTTGGGTTAAGTACTTAATTTGTTCCGGAGGTCCATACTTAACCTGAAACGGTTCTTAACCTGAAGCACCACTTTAGCTAATGGTGACTCTTGCTGCTGCCGCGCCGCCGGAGCACGATTTCTGTTCTCATCCTGAAGCAAAGTTCTTAACCTGAAGCACTATTTCTGGGTTAGTGGAGTCTGTAACCTGAAGCATACAGTGGTACCTCGGGTTACATAAGCTTCAGGTTACATACGCTTCAGGTTACAGACTCCGCTAACCCAGAAATAGTACCTCGGGTTAAGAACTTTGCTTCAGGATGAGAACAGAAATCATGCACCGGTGGCGCGGCAGCAGCGGGAGGCCCCATTAGCTAAAGTGGTGCTTCAGGTTAAGAACAGTTTCAGGTTAAGAACAGACCTCCGGAACGAATTAAGTACTTAACCCAAGGTACCACTGTATTCCAGCTTCCAGATCCAATTGTTCAGGGCCAGAGCAGGCATTATAAAAGGACATGGTGTGATGTCATATCATTTAAAGCCCCTCCCAACCCACCATTGCCACTCTTCTTTATTGGCTGATACTTGGGGAGGAGGGACAGATAGAGGGGGGGGGCACATCAGGTCACATGCCTTTTTCCTCTGGATGTTACCAGAGAGATGCAAGGAGATGGTTTGAGGCTATTCCTTTCTCTGCACACAAGCCGTGCATTCCTCTGAACACCTGTAGTTCAGCACTCAGGAAGGAGGGGGAGAGGACAAAATCTTTCTGGGACTTCTACCCCACTGCTTGCAAGGGTAAGACACCCCACTGCCAAAATTAATTATTTCAAGCCCCTGTAACTGGTCATAAATTCAGCCCGTGATCAGTTTTGGGCTGGCTTTGCTCTGCTTCCTGCATGGGCCCGCTAAGCAATTTGTTGCTGCTGCTGCTGCTGCTGCTGCTGCTGCTATTACAATTACCACTACAAAGATTTCTATACTGCCCTTCATCCGAAGATCACAGGGCCATTTACAATAAAAACACAAAAATGCACACCATAATAACAAACTATAACAATAACCGCCCACCAACAGTTTAACAGGCTAACTAAACAAAGGGATGAGAGGAATGTTTTTGCCTGGTGCCTAAAGATACCGTATTTTTCACACCATAGGGCGCACCCAGTTTTTAGGGGGGGAAATCAAGAAAAAAAATGCCGCAAAACCGGCAGAAGCCGCGCAACTCCTTTAAAGAGATCGCGCCTTCTCCTGGCTTTTCTGGGAGGTGGGAGAAGGGACTGATGCGGCCAGTCAGTCCCTTCTCCCTCCTGTGGAAAAGCCCTCAAGAGCGCACGGAGCTTGTGTGCAGCTCTTGGGGGCTTTTCCTGCCTGCCTCCCCCCTGCATTCGCTCCATAGGACGCACACACATTTTCCCTTGCTTTTTAGGAGGGGAAAAGTGCGTCCTATGGTGCGAAAAATACGGTATGTAATGAAGGCCAGCCTCCCAGGGGAGAACATTCCATGAGTGGGGAGCCACCACAGAAAAGGCCTGTTCTCGTGTTGCCACCCTCTGGAACTGTTATAGAGGAGGCACATGAATAAAGGCCTCAGATGAAGAAGCTCAAGGTGGCAAACATGGTTCACCTCCTTCACATTTTATCCTCACCTCAACCCTGTGAGGTAGGTTAGACTTAGAGTAAGTGACTGGCCCAAGGTCACCCAGTGAGCTCCATGGTCAAGTGGGGATTTGAACCCTGGTCTCTCCCAGGTCCTAGTCCAAACACTCTAATCAATACATCACACTGCCTCTCTTGAGACGGAGCTCTGGCCTAGTTTAGGCATCATGGAAAGTCAAACTTTGATTGATTGATTGATTGATTGATTGCATTTATATCTCACCTTTTCCTGCAAGGAGCTCAAGGTGATGGACATACTTTTCCTTCCCCCCATTTTCTCCCTGCAACAACTCTGAGAGGTAGATTAGACTGAGAGGCAGTGGCTGAGCTCAAGGTTGCCTAGTGAGATTCATGGCTGAGTGGTGGGGATTTGGTCTCCCAGGTCCTAGACCGACACTCTAACCACTATGCCATGCTACCTCTTGCCTCCAAATTCGAGATGAGTGGCTTTCCTTGCAGACACAGCAGAACCAGCACAATCTAGGAAGGGCTCTGTTGGTTACCTTCCACGATGCCCCACGGATACAGCCTCCCACGGATCCGCCGGCCTTTCGTCTCCACCACCGTGTTGCTCCCAATGACGGCGAAAGGGATGCTCTCCTGGAAGAGAACAGGGGCAGTCAGGGGCCTCGTGGCATTGCAAAGAACACAAGTGGCTGTTTGCAAAATATTAGGAGCACAGAAACAGGGAAGGGATGGCTCAGGAGGTTTCTGGCCTGGGTCACTTTGAAAAGCATTCATTTGTAAATCTGCTCCATCCATGTTTAAATATATATATATTTATATTCCACTTTTAAGGAGTTCAAGGTGGCATATATGAGTCTCCTGCACCTCCTCATTTAATCTACACAACAACCTTGTGAGGTTGGTTAATCTGAGAGGCAGTGACTGGCCCAAAGTGAACTTCAGGGCTGAGTGGGATTCGAACCCTGCTCTCTCAGGTCCTAGTCCAACACTCTAACCGCTACACCACCCCTGGCTCTCCATTTCCACCTTAACGGAATGTTAAGTGGTCATGGGGTGTAGCTCAGTGGCAGAGCACCTGCTTGGCGTGCAGAAGGTCTCAGGTTCAATCCCCAGCGGCATCCACAGGTAAGGCTGAAACCTGAAACCCTGGAGTAGCTGCTGCCAGTCTGTGCAAAGAATACTGAGCTAGATGGGCCAGTGGTTTAACACCATGTAAAGCTGAATTTCAATGTTCTTACATTTTCACACACACATGTACAGTGGTACATCAGGTTATATACGCTTCAGGTTACAGACTCCACTAACCCAGAAATATTATCTCAGGTTAAGAACTTTGCTTCAGGATAAGAACAGAAATCGCGCAGCAGCAGCGCAGCAGCAGCAGGGGGCCCTATTAGCTAAAATGGTGCTTCAGGTTAAGAACAGTTTCAGGTTAAGAACAGACCTCCAGACCGAATTAAGTTCTTAACCAGAGGTACCACTGTATAATGTATTTAAACAGGCATTTCAGCACATATTTTTTCACAAAATATATGCTCCCCCTCACCTTGAGGGCTTGATCCTGAAGCTTGAAATCCTCATCTTCATCCGAATCACATTCAGGAAACTGGTAGATGCGGATTCCAAACTGATCAATTTCATCTCGGATCTGAAGAATAGGAACTTAAAATTTATACGCAGCTCGATTGTAAAGAGCAAACAAACCTCAAAGCACTTTACAAAAAAAAAAAAAAAAGATTTTAAAAAATTTAAATTGCCAATAAGAAAAACTAGCAACAACCATCTAAGACATTCGAAAAGTTAAAACAACCATAGACTCTAAAAGCAGATTAAAACTCGCTTCAGCTTTCTAAACGTTTTGGTAGGCTTGTCTAAACAAAAATGTTTTTAGCAGGTGCCGAAAAGAGGGCAGTGAAGGCGCTTTGCCTGATATCAAGAGGCAGGGAGTTCCAAAGAGTAGGTGCCATACGACTAGATCCGGGTTCCAACAAATGCAGAACGAGTATTACATGGCATCTGTTCCACCAACTGAGTGGGTGTGCATGGGGTAAACAAATTCCTAGAATCCTAGAACCGTAGAGTTGGAAGGAGCCCAAAGGGTGATCTAGTACCCACTGCATCTGGTTGGCCACTGTGAGAACAGGTTGCTGGAGCAGACAGACTCCCTTTGGCCCGATAGTAGCCACAAGGCTCTCCAGATGCTCCTCTGGCTGGCGTGAGAGGATCTCAGGTCACAGCAGATATCCTGGGACAAAGGCGCTTCTCCTGAACTTCCCACCGCCCGGGAAAGTAGGCAGGGCCACCAGGAAAAAGGTTTTTAAATATACTTTTAACAAAAAACCAGAGGTGTTTTTGTTAGGTATAATTGGAGACGAAATTCCTAAAAAAGATGCACATTTATTTATGCATGCTACAACGGCAGCAAGGATACTTTTGGCTCAGAAATGGAAGCAGCAGGAACTTCCAACAATGGAAGAATGGCAGGCTAAGATGATGGAATATGCAGAATTGGCAAAGCTGACGGGGAAGATCCGAAATCAGTGCTGCGAACTGTTTGAAAAGGACTGGAGTAAATTTATACAATCTACGAAAGAAAACTGTAAACATTTGAAAATGTTTGTAGGTTTGAGTTGAAATATTTTGTAATGTTAATATTGGGACCTGGTTTACATTTAATGAGGTAAATTTTATTAAGAAAGAAAGAAGGTAAATAAGTGGTTATAGAAATGCTAAGATGTAAGTGATGAAAGCCAGAGAGTGGGATGGGAGGAAGTCAAAGCTCAGTTTGAGCATTGCTTTTTGGTTATGAGATTATGTAATGGAATGTGATTATAGTAAAATGTAAACTCAATAAAAATTATTATTTTAAAAAAGGAAGGTCCTCATCTCCCCTCCCCGCGCCCAATTCCTCACCTTGTTCTTCATTCGCTCGACCTCAGAAGGCATGAGAGTGTCCGCTTTGGCTAGAACGGGAACAATGTTGACTCGCTGGTGGAGAGCCTTCATGAACTCGACATCCAGAGGCCGCAGCCTGCCAAGGAGAGACAAGGCAAGTCTCAAATGTACAGCGCGCACACACACACACACAGTTTGTGTTAAGTTGATTCAGCTCAGTTCAGAGGATGGCTACATCTGGCTGTGCTCTGATGTCCATCGATCCCACCTTCGTCGCCAGTGTTAAGTTGTGGGCGAACATATCAGACGACACAGCGATTCTTCCAAAGCAGCTCTTTATTTGTAAGCTGGAACAGAACTGAACTGAGGAGCTCAGTCAGCCTGCTTATATAGCGCTCCACTAGAATGCAACAGTAACCATTTTCTGTAAGTAGCCAATCACTGAATGTCACTTTCGATCCTTCATTTGCATAACTATCTACAGTATCCCCCTGCTGGCCCAGGGTGAGAACTTCAGTACATAACAGTTTGGGGAAGACTCAGTGGCAGAGCAACATGCAGAACATCCCAGATTCATTCCCCAATGGCAACTCCAGGTAGGGTTTGGAGACACTCCTGCCTGAATCCCTGGAGAGCTGCTGCCAGTCAGTGTAGACAAAACTAAACAAGAGGAGCCAATGGTCTGACTAGCATAAGGCAGTTTCCTAATTAATCCAGCTCTCTCTTCTCAACCATAAGGACTAGAATATTTGTTTTTAGGGGAAGGTCTGCAGCTCAGTGGTAGAGCTTGGGAGATAGACCCCTGCCTGATAATCCTGGAGAGCTGCTGCCAGTTAGTGTAGATAGAACTGAGCAAGGCAGCCAACAGTCAGACTGAGTAAAAAGCAGCTTCCTGTGCCGCTAGGCTTAGTTTCTGTTTAGTTTTTTTATTAAGCGGTTTATAAAATTTTCAAAAGGGACGCGGGTGGCATTGTGGGTTAAACCACAGAGCCTAGGACTTGCCGATAAGAAGGTCGGCGGTTCGAATCCCCGCGATGGGGTGAGCTCCCATTGCTCGGTCCCTGCTCCTGCCAACCTAGCAGTTCGAAAGCACGTCAAAGTGCAAGTAGATAAATAGGTACTGCTCCGGCGGGTAGGTAAACAGCATTTCCGTGCGCTACTCTGGTTCGCCAGAAGCAGCTTTGTCATGCTGGCCACATGACCCGGAAGCTGTATGCCGGCTCCCTCGGCCAATAAAGCGAGATGAGCACTGCAACCCCAGAGTCGGCCACGACTGGACCTAATGGTCAGAGGTCCCTTTACCTTTACCTTTTTAAAATTTTCAAAACACAGTAAGGAAAACTTCAAAATTGTATTTCCTTTGCTGCATAATGAGCCCAGGTGATATGGTCCAAGATGCACACTGAGGTCTTAGCTGATTGTTTTGCAACATTACCAAGTTTTGTCTTTCTATTCAAATTATTTCATTGAATCGTAGAAGTGTGAAGCTGGAAGGGACCCCAAGGTTCATCTAGTCCAACCCCGCATGGCTTGGACGTTTTGCAACAATTTGGGACAGATCCGTCTGTTTCAGTTTTAGTCGAGTTCTGCAGTCATCCCATGCCCCTCCCAGAGCCCAGGCAGGCCAGACTCAGCTCGTACCCGTGGCCAAAGGGTGAGATGAAGTAGAGGCAGCAGTGGACGCGGTTGTCCAGGATGTTCTTCCGGTTCAGGCCGCTCTCGTCCCGGAAGTACTGTTCAAACTGCTGGTCTACATAGTCAGCCACAGGCTTCCAGCTGCAGAGGGATTTAGGCAGGCTTTAGAGTGCAAAGAGTCCCCAATGTGGTGTCCACGGGCACTAGTGTGCCCAGCAGCGTTTCACATGGCACCCACAAAAGGTATGAGTAAATATCCTGAGTTCCCCAGCCCCATACCTAATCAGAATCTAGGCAAGTCATCTGCTATGGCTTCTGTATTTGTTTGTTTGTTTGCTTGCTTGCTTACTTGCTTCTCTACTGTTATTATAATCATGTTTTTGTCTGTTTTTACCATAGCAACTCAAAGCAGCTTACAACTATTTTAAACAAACCAACACAAGCAGACATTAAAAGCAACATTTAAAAAAATCTAAAAGACAATTGTGTTTTGAAAAATTTGATTAAAACATTTCGCCCAAACAAAAAGGACTTAGATAATTAAAAGCTGAAGACCTGGTTTAAAAGGAAAGCTTTGTATTTCCTATTTTATATTTATATTCATAATTTAGATTTATATCCCACCTTTTTCTTTCCAATGAGCTCAAGCTGGGCTACATTACTCTCTCTTGCTCCTCATTTAATCCCCACAACAACCCTATGAGGTTGGTTAGGTTGAGAGGCAGGGGCTGGGCCTTCAAGGTCACCCAGTGAGCTTCAAGGCCAAGTGGGGATTTGAACCCTGGTCTCCCAGGTCCAATTCTGAGACTCTAACCAGTACACTATGCTGGCTCCCTTGGCTCCTGTAGTTTCCTGTCCTGAGCCATTTTTTAGAAAGATCGCCAAAATCTACACTTCCAACAAGGGTTGCCATGAGTCCAGATTTTCTGTGATGCTATTTCCAAATTTCACAGGGCTGCCTGTGAAGATGGTTCATAAACTTCAGCTAGTGCAGAATTTGAACATATTACACCGATCCTGGTCCAACTGCACTGTCTACCAATTAGCTCCAGGCCCAGTTCAAACTGCTGGTTTTGACCTATAAAGCCTTAAACAGCTCAGGACCGCAATACCTCAAGGACCGCCTCTTTCCAGATGAACCTACCCGGACCCTGAGATCATCTTCTGAGGCCCTTCTTCATGTGCCTCTTCCACGAGAGGTTTGGAGGGAGGCAAAATGAGAACGGGCCTTCTCTGCAGTGGCTCCCTGTTCATGGGATGCTCTCCCCAGGGAGTTTCACCTAGTGCCTTCATTATACACGTTTAGGCGCCAGACAAAAAAGTGACACCCAATGCCCTTTTAAAATGTGTTGGGGAGGGGAGTTTATTGTTTTTTTTAAAAAAAATTATGGTGTATTTTGTGTTTTTATATTGTGATTTTGTGTTGTAACCACACTGAGACTTGCGGGTATAGGGCAGTATACAAATTTAATAGTTAGACAGATAGCTAATAATAATAATAATAATAGTACAGTCGCACCTTGGAAGTCGAACGGAATCCATTCCAGAAGTCCACTCAACATCCAAAATGTTCAGAAACCAAAGTGTGGCTTCTAATTGGCTGCAGGAAGCTCTTGCAGCCAATCGGAAGCTGCGGAAGCCCTGTCGGACGTTTGGGTTCCAAAGAACGTTCGCAAACCGGAACACTCACTTCCAGGTTTGCGGTGTTCGGGAGCCAAAACATCCGAGTACCAAGGCGTTCGGGATCCAAGGTATGACTGTAATAATAATAATAATAATAATAATAATAATAATAATCTCCCCTAGATGAACCAGTTTCACTGGCAGATCAAAGCACTGCAGCTCTCACCCGGATCCTGCTCCCATGGGATTTACCTGCCTCACAGCCAGTTAGACTTTGTCTTCCACATATTATTTTTATCCCTCCTTGGCCCCCACCCAAAGGTCAATGGCTTAATGGGATTCCCTCCAAGCAGCTCTGCTGAGAAGCTGCCAGGGCTAATTCCGCTCTGCTTCTCTGCTGCCCCCCACCCCCCGGGAGGTGGCCGTACCACTCTGTGTTGTTCAAGGCATCTCCAAAGCCTGGCGTGTCCACGATGGTCAGGCGCAGTTTGACGCCCTTCTCCTCAATGTCCACCACATGCTTGGTGATCTCCACCGTCTGGAGGATCCGTTCTGGCCGTGGGGAAGATGGAAGGAAGGAGTTCAGAACATGGAGGGTTTGAGGGGGAGGAGCAGGGGGCCCAGAGGGAGTAGAAGAGAATACCTCACCCTCAAAGCCTGAGAATCCCTCTCTGCCAAGAACATAACCAACAAATCAGGGCAGGATGCGTCCAACCAGGTCAACGTTCTGGGTATAAGAAGCAGTGGCTGTCCCATCCTCCTCACTGCTTCATCACCAGCATCTAAGTATTGGAGGTAGACTATTCCTAAACATGGAGGGTTTCTTTAGCTATTACAGATAGCAGCCGCTGGCTGGCGTGACCCCCATGAGAACTGCCTTGCAGGGATCTGCTGAGCCCAGAAAGGCCTGCAGCTCAGAGTTACAGCACCTGCTTTACATCCAGAAGGCCCCAGGTTGCATCCCAGGTAGGGCTGGGAGTGCGTCCTGCGTGACACCCTGCTGCTGCCGGTCAGTGTCAACAATACTGAGATAGGTGGATCCATGGTCTAGCTTGATATATGTTGCTATGTCTTAAGGGAAAAGCCATAGCTCAGTGGCAGAGCATCTGCTTGGCATGTAGGAGGTCCCAGCTTCCACTCCCACTGGCATCCTCCAGGTAAGTCTGGAAGAGATTCCCCGCCTGAAATCCTGGACAGCTGCTGCCAGTCAGTGCAGACATTACACACCCAGTAGCCTGACTTGGTAGAAGGCATTTTCCTATTCCATTGGGAGCCAGCCAGATCCCCCTGTGTGGCCTGAGAGCAACACCCCCACCTGCTCCCCCAGTTTAGCGCTTCCGCTGTGTCAGAACAGGGGCAAAGGCTGGTCCAGAACTCCCACCGACCGACCTACCTTCGGCATTTAAGAGTTTGCGGTCTTTGTACAAGTCTGTGAGGAAAAGGCTGTTCACCAGGGTGGACTTCCCAAGCCCGGCCTCTCCTGTGAAGAGAAAGTGGAGGGGGAGCAAGCAAGATCACTCAACAGGAAGGTGGATCCTTAAGAATCAGACTTTTGGGAAGAAAAGGAAAAGTGCAGACCAAAGATAGCTTATTAAATAAAGAGAACAAGCTCAGGCCATGCTCAAGGTGGTACTATTTAATATTAAAAACTTGGAACCAGTTTACATTTGAGGTCGCCTTATCCCATACGCGCCCACTTGACTGCTTTGATCTGGCCCTGTTACAAGTGCCACATAATATTCGTTCCTCATATGTTCTTACAAACCTGATCATTTGGTGTGGCAGCATCTACACTTTGGAATTCCCTGCCTATTGAGATCAGGCAGGCGCCTTCGCCATACTCTTTTCAACGCCTGCTAAATACATTGGATATCCACAAGTTCTAGTGTCATGGAGGGGACGACCTTTCTCTACCCTCTTTTCTCATTCCACACACTTCCATCATGTCTCCTTCTACTCACTTTTCCTCTCATCTTAAAAGCCCGTTTCCTCATAAGGGAGTTACTAGTGTGGATGACTATGAGGGAGAAGGTTAAGGCATCCACCCTGGGGTGGCAGCTTTGCCCTCTGATGTGCCACCACCCTCTGCCAGCCGCAATTTCCATCCTGATCCAGTACTGGCCAGAACGCAGTCCCCAGAAGGTCTGTGAACCACCCAAAAGTGTGTTGGAAGTGCTCCTAAATGTACAGCTTCAACATAAGTTGGGAGAGAGCTAGAAACTTGATAGCCTGTTTTAATCAGAATTCATTGTCGTGCATTGCACTGGATCTACCTTGAAATATTCATGCGTAATTGAGAAGGTGGGAAGTGGGAACAACTGCCCCCCCCTCAAGTGCCCTGGTACCTGCAACCATGAGAGTGAAATCGAAGCCTTTCTTCACAGACTTCCGGTGGACTTGATTGGGGAGTGTGGCAAAACCCACATACTCTTTGTCGTCCTGGAAGGAGGGAGAGAAGGAAGGAAGGAAGGAAGGAAGGAAGGGGAAATGTGTGGTTAGAAGAATCTCAGAATTCCAAACAGCTGGAGCAAGTCAGTCCAAACCACTTATTCATATACTTGTTGTTGTTTACTAGCCATCCTATCCTTGAGAGGCCTGGCCTGGTAAAAGGTTTGAAAGACCCTGCAACAAAAACCATATGCTATATATTGCCTAAGAGAGAAACACCACCTAACTGGACAGTCCTACACGCATCCACTCTGAAGAAAATCCCATGGAGTTCAATGTGTGCTGGGTATACTCCACATGCTATATTTCTACCATCTCCAGCAAGGTCCTCCCAGAGATTGCTCGTGAGATTTATCAGTTTATTTAGAACACTTCTTAGCCACCCTTCAGCCAAAGCTTCCACCAAGGCAGGGTGGGCAAAAGTGTGAAGGAGATGAATTCGCAGGATGATTGAAAAACACGTTAACATAACAAATGACAGGAAGGCAAAAGAACGCATATGCCATGCCCACGAAAGCTAAGCACCCGCCATTTTAAGAAATCTAAACTGGGTTGAGGAACCTGCACTCAGAAGACTGGACAAGCTTGTTTTCTGCCACTACAGAGGGCAGGACCCATACAACCCTACTCAAATGACAAGAAGATTCTGACTAAACATTAGGAAGGGCAAGAGCTGATTGGCAGTGAGGCAGACTACCAGGGAAGGTGGAAGACTCTCGTTCATTGGAGGTTTTTAAAGAGAGGTTGGCCATCTACTGGCAATTCCTGCATTGCAGAGGGTTGGTCTGGATAACCCTTGGGGGTCCCTTCCAATTCCACGGTTCTATGAACCTCAGGAGATGAGGCTAAATATGCCCACCTCAACACCAAGAAGTTTGGAGCTGGTTGTGTATGGGAAGCTTGAGAGAAGGAAAGCCAAAGTGAGATCCGGGAGAGGGGGTGTTTGCCATACCTCATCAGACTCATAGGGGTCCAGCCTGCCCCAGGGGCTTCTGGGACGGGACGGGCTGGGGGGCGTTGGAGTGGCCATGTGCTGCTTCAGATCCAGAGGCCGGGGGCGGTGGAAGCCCTTCTGCTCCTTCTCTTCCGAGGCCTCGTCGGGGAGGGTCCTGAGCGCTGCACTGGGGAACATCTCGGGCTCTGCGCCGCCACCACTGCGGCCCCTGTCCTTCCAGGCCTCTCCCGGCTCCACACGGCGGAAGCCCTCCTCAGCCGGGTAGTCGTTGAGGAAATGGACCAGCTCGGCCTCCTCCGAGTCTTCCTTCAAGAGGTGCTTTATCTGAAGCAGCAGAGGAAGAGAACAGGAAATGCACGTAAACACAGGGTTTAAAACGGGGGTCTATCATGGGAGTAAAATGTGGGGGTCACAACCCTTAAAACCTGCTTCCAGTTTTCTGAGGTTAAAGAACCACACAGGTGGTATCGCCCTCCTTTGCAAATGTCAAAACTCTTTCTTTCCAAAACAGGTAATTGTTGGATGGGTTGTGATAAACTTGGTACATGTTTATTGTGGGAATATAAATTGGCACAAGATTTTTGAGATTTAATTTTGACAGAAATGATTAGTATTACTATAGAGAATATAGGTTTGTTGTCCACACTCAATGTTACTGAATATTTTTGTTGATAGCAATGTACATATATAGTCAAAAGAACTGGTCTTATAGATGATCTTGGCAGCTCAAATAGTTATGGCAGCACAATGGAAAACAGTCCAAAATCTTACACTGGACACTTGGTATAACTCTGGAATACAGCTAGAATGGAGAAAACTATGCATAATTTGATATTTCAACAAGGACCAGAACCTCAAGGTGCTTTTTAATATGATTTAGCATTCCTTTGTTATGAAGCAAAACCATCAATTTCAAGGCCACCCTCATCACAAGTCTGGCAAATCTGGAACTATGCTTGATAATCAGAGAACGCTAATGTTTTTTTCTTGGATTTGGCTACTATAACCCATGTGCAACTGTAGTCATTCTATGCACCTATTTTATAGTTTTGTTTTCCATCTTTTGATTTTCATCTGTTGTTATAACAGTTCTCTCAGTTTTATGTACATTATTAAATGAAACAAACAAACTTTATAAAAGAAAAAAAATTTGATCTGTTTATTTTCCTGATCTTGGTGCAATGAAATTTCTTCAAACTTTCTTTCCAACCAGGGCCGGCTCTAATGTTAGGGAGAGGGAAGCGGCTGACTCAGGAGGCAAAATGTGAAGAGGTGGCAGTGAGGTCTGCAGGACGAGGCACCACTTGCCCTGCCCAATACTCCCCTGAGTTAGCACTGCACTACCTATTGCACTTCACTATTGTTGAAGTCAGATACAACTGCCAGTCGCATCACCTCATTTCCATCTAAGACAGCAAAATGTCTTGGGCCAATGGCACTTCTAGCTACCTGCAGCCTTCAGATCATGGCACAACTTTTGTTTAGGAAGCCCCACTGCCAATTCATGTCATGTCTCCCAAGTGCTAATGGTAGCAGTGTTGTAGCCACAGCAATCTTGGTAGACCTCTTTTTTTCTTTTTGTTCCAATTCAGGAGTCTTGCAAACACTGGGTCTGCCAAGATCGCATCTTGGCTCATTTCCCTGCTCTCATCTCCCAACCCGAAGATACCAAATTGTAACTTATTCATTCTATCTTACCATATAAATAAAATTGGAAGGCTCTTATCACACAGCAGTTTCCGTAGCTGCCAATAGGGGGCCGCACCAACTCCAGCATTATGACAGAGCAGGACGTAAGAGAGGGCACAGCCATCGTGGCTAGTAGCCTTTGACAGCCCTCTCCTCCATGAGTTTGTCTAGTCCCTTTTTAAAGGCATCTAAGCTGGGTGGCGCTGTGGGTTAAACCACAGAGCCTAGGACTTGCCAATCAGAAGGTCGGCGGTTCGAATCCCCACGACGGGGTGAGCTCCTGTTGCTCAGTCCCTGCTCCTGCCAACCTAGCAGTTCGAAAGCACGTCAAAGTGCAAGTAGATAAATAGGTACCGCTCCGGCGGGAAAGTAAACGGCGTTTCCATGCACTGCTCTGGTTCACCAGAAGCGGCTTAGTCATGCTGGCCACATGACCCAGAAGCTGTACGCCGGCTCCCTCGGCCAATAAAGCGAGATGAGCGCCGTAACCCCAGAGTCGGTCACGACTGGACCTAATGGTCAGGGGTCCCTTTACCTTTAAGCTGGTGGCTATCACTGACCCCTATGGGAATCAGTTCCACAGTTCAACTACACGCTGCGTGAAAATGTACTTCTATGATTGTATGATTCCTTTCATGTGTCCTGAATCTTCCAACATCCAGCTGCAACGGATGTCCCGAGTTCGAGTGTTATGAGAGAGGGAGTAAAACCTTTTTCTAGACACTTTCTCCATGCCATCCATAATGATAACCTATGGAGGTCCACGAGGCCTCTATCCCTCATGAACGCAAACCCACAGCGATAACCAAAACCCCAGCATTAAATCCCATAATAATAATACCATAGCAGTGCAGCGTTTATATCGACGCCCGTCGCCAAAATAGGGGTGGAGGCGGATAAATGACAGGAAGCAGAAGGAAACATGTAGCTACAGTCAACTTTGCATGCACCCCTTAATTCTGGAATTAATTCCAGAAATTCTCCAGCTTAAATTCATACTCATAGAATTATAGATTCGGAAGGGACCCAAAGGGCTATGCAGGAGTCACAGCTAAACTGAGGAAGAGTCAATGAGAGGAACAAGGAAGGAATGCAACAGGAAAATCCGTGGTGCTTATTTGCATCTTCCAAACATAAAGAACTGTTGGGTCAATCAAGGAAGGAAAGTGGGTTAGGCCGCAGGAGAAGCTAAGACAGCTTGAATCAGGGGTCCATGGAGGAAAATCCAGAAGGCTCCCTCTCCCCACATGCCGAGGTCTTACTGCTTGCTCCCTGGGGATCCTGGCAGGCTCTTCCGGCTGCCCAGGGAGGCCAGGATCAGCATCCTCCTCTCCTGGGGCACCAGCAAAGGGCATTTCTGCTGGGCAGGGTTGGGTCTCTGTGAAGTCATCCTGGGCTGGCAATGTCTCTTCCACCTCTGCAGCCTGAGTCGAGAGTACAGGGCAGGGCACAGGAAGAAGCGAGAGAAGTGGTTGGGACGGCAAAAAAGAGGGACAGAAACCAGAAGATGGAGCAAAGTTAAAGCAGATGGAAATGTCTCGGACCCAAACCACACACTGGGGGGAGCGAAGGCAAGAGGATGTTTTCATTCCATAATGGTTGTTGTCATAGATCAGGAACCAATTGCAACCCTCCAGATGTTTTGAACTCCAGTGCTCGCCATGCCTGGATGTCAGCCTTTTTGTCCCTTTTCGAATCATAGAACTTTAGAGCTGGAAGGCACCCCAAGGGTCATCTAGCTCAACCCCCGGCAATACAGGAATCACAGCTAAAGAAACCCTGAAATGTGGCCATCCAACCTCTGCTTTAAAACCTCCACCACCTCCCAAGGGAGTCCATTCCACTGTCAGGCCGTTCTTGCCATCAGAAAGCTGTTCCTGATGTTGAATCTCCTTCCTTGTCATCTGAATTGATTGGTTCTGGTCCTCCCCTCTGGAGCAGCAGAAAACAAGCTGGCTCCATCTTCCACGTGATGGCCCTTCCAGTATTTGAAGCTGTCTCTCCTGTAACATGCCATGCTGAATTTTATAAACTTCCACCATGTCACCTCTTACTCTGCTTCTTCACCTAAGTCCTTCAGTTAGAAAACCTCCTCCTTGACCCCAAGCCCTTCGAACATTTGTTGCCGCTTTACACCAAATCAGGCAATGGGCCCATCTACCTCAGTACTGTCCCCACTGACCGGCAGCAGCTCTCCACAATTCCAAGTGGGGGTCTTTTTCTCAGCCCTATTCAAAGATGCCCGGGAACAGACCTGGGACTGTCTGCATGTAAAGCTATACTATTACACTATTTAGATCATTTGTTCATCTAGTTCAGGGTCAGCCACCTTTTTCAGCCAAGGGCTGGTCCACTGTCCTTCAGACCATGTGGTGGGCCGGACTATTTTTTTTTTGGGGGGGGGGAATGAACAAATTCCTATGCCCCACAAATAACCCAGATGTATTTTAAATAAAAGGACACATTCTACCCATGTAAAAACATGCTGATTCATGGGCCGGATTGAGAAGGTGACTGGGCCGCATCTGGCCCACGGGCCTTAGGTTGCCTACCCCTGATCTAGTTCAATGCTGCCTACACTGACTGGCAGAAGCAGCTCTCCAGAGTTTTAGGCAGGGAATCTCTCCCTGAGCCCTACCTAGAGGTACCAAGGATTGAACCTGGAACCTCCTGTATGCCACAAAGATGCTCTATCCCTGAGCTACAACCCTTCCTATATATAAAAAGAGAACTGTATACTAATCCGATCATTGGTTCATCTAGCACAGTGTTGTCTACACTGACTGGTAGCAGCTCTCCAGAGTCCCAGGCAAACTGTCCTTATCAGCTGGAAATGCTGGAGACTTTTTTCATGCTTTGCGACTGCAGGATGGGCCCCCTCTGCCCAAAAAGAGGCGGCTGTTGCCATTTGACGCAGGACTGGCAGGAGAGGCAGCGAGCCTCAGCCGTGGGGTGGGGCAAGGCCAGAACGAGGTCAGGATGGCTCCCTCCTCTCCCCCCCCCCAACAGTGCACCATCTGGAGAGGGGCTCTGCTCATCCACCCTAATCAATTTCACTCATTATGTCTGCCTAATTGCCGCGTCCCAGATCCCAGCCAAACTCGCCGACTCTGACCTTGGAGAGGTCGCAAAGTGGTGAGCGACTGCTTTAGGCCCATGCGGTTGAGCAACTGAACACACACCCGACAGATTCTGCGCTCCTGCTCTCTCTTTGAGCAGAACCTTCTTGCGAGAACGTCAAGCTTCTAGACCTCAGCTTTTTCCTCACTACCTCTCCATCCCAGATTTCAGTCTCCTCCCTTTTGCAGTTCCCAGGACCTACGCCTACCGGGAACCAGCCCCAATTGGGCCCATCAATGCATGAAATCCTAGTCAGAAAGAGTTAGGACCCAAACAGCGCTCTCTGCCTTTGCAATCTTCAGGGACTGGTATACAGAGGCATGCTTCCTTTAAAAGAGGGAGAGCGTTCTAGCTAGTCGCCATGAATAGCCTTATGAACATAAAAAGATCCTTGCTGGATCAGGCCAGCGGCCCATCTAGCCCAGCATCCTGTTCTCACAGTGGCCAACCAGAGTCCCCAGTGGGAAAACCTCAAGCTGGACCCGGGTGCAAGCACACTCTCTCCTCCTGCAACTTCCAGAAACTGGTGCTCAGAAGCATCACTGCCTCCAACTGTGGAGGTAGATCTCAGCCACAATGGCTAGCAGCCATCAATAGCCCTCTCCTCCTCTGTGAATTTTTCCAATCCTCTTTTCAAAGCCATCCAGGTTGGTGGCCATCACTGCCTCCTGTGGCAGGGAGTTCCACAGGACTTCCTTTTATCTGTCCTGAATCTTCCAACCTTCTGCTTTCATAGCATGTCCCTGAGTTTCTATTGCGGAAAGGGAGAAAGACTTTCCTCTATCCACTTTCTTCATGTCATGCATAATTTCTTAACACGTCCATCATGTCT
This sequence comes from Podarcis raffonei, assembly GCF_027172205.1. Lineage (NCBI taxonomy): Eukaryota > Metazoa > Chordata > Lepidosauria > Squamata > Lacertidae > Podarcis > Podarcis raffonei. Next base: position 15,620,632 of record NC_070616.1, read on the forward strand.
CCTCTTCCTCCTTTTCTCTAAACTAAAAAGTCACAAACACAGAAACTCCACCCCCCCCCCTTTCTTCTTACTGTCTACTGAATGTTGGTGTAAATTGCTAAGGGACTTCTTGTGTGTGAGGCAATACATAAATCTAACTAATCTAATAAACAAAAGCCAATAATGTTTCCTGCAGCGAACAACCTTTCACCAAGGAACCATTTCCAAGACTCACTCTTGGAGCAGAATTCCCAGAATATGGTTGGTGCAGGCAAATCTGTCAATTTCAGTTTATTGTAGCTTCTCATTTGTACATTTCAGTTCTCCATAAATGCATGTCTGTTTGCGAACATTTTTTTTTTTAAGTCCCTGTGAAAATCCATGAAAATTTCTCCTTCGTATGCAATTCTTGGCTAACACACACATTTTTGCAAAGCAATTTCTCTTCATATAATGCATCTTTGCTTGCAATTTTCACCAACAGATGCATTCTTATGCACACTTTGCCTTATATAATATATTCATTTTTCTACACATTACAGTGGTACCTCAAGTTACATACGCTTCAGGTTACATACATTTCAGGTTACAGATTCCGCTAACCCAGAAATAGTACCTTGGGTTAAGAACTTTGCTTCAGGATGAGAACAGAAATTGCGCAGCGGCGGCGCAGCAACAGCGCGAGGCCCCATTAGCTAAAGTGGTGCTTCAGTTTAAGAAGAGTTTCAGGTTAAGAGCAGACCTCCAGAACAAATTAAGTACATAACCAGAGGTACCACTGTACCTGGCTGGAGAACTTCATTGCTAAAAACTCGAGGGGCGAATTTTGAAAGACGGTTGCAGTTCAGTTTGCACATTGTTTCACAAAGTGTGAATTCGTTATGTCCACCTTTGAATGCAAACTAAATCGGATTTCCCCCCACGTCCCTAGTGAGGGCCACCACATGGACCACACATACCATATACACCCCCTTAAGTTCCAGCATGAAAGAAAGGCAGGATATGAACATTTTAAAAATTGAATAACTGAATGAAAGCCGAGAGAGGCAGCTGCGCTCTGCAAAAATGAGATCCCGTGGAATGAGCATTCATGGACCAGAACCAAAACCGCTGAGGCTCTCAGAACAAGAGTCAGAAATGGCCACCGGTCAGGAATTCCTGCATTGCAGAGGGTTGGACTAGATGACTTTGGAGGTCCCTTCCAACGCTACAATTATATGATTCCACTCAAAATCCTTAAAGGACATAAAGGACATATCTGCATCCAGAGTGCATGGGCTCATTTATTCCCCTAATTTAGGTCAGCTTCCAGAGGGAAAGTCAACCTGTAAGCAACATTAAATTTAAAGGCAGGGGGGGTTGAGAAGGGCAGAAGATCGGGTGCAGAAAATCTCCCTACTACACCCCTGGCCCCCAGAGGGTGGAGACTTTGCTTCCCTTGCCCCCCCCCCCCAGAGCCCCGAAAGGAAAGAAGGCGCTGCCCCTGATAGTGCCGGATCCAGCCCCAGAAACTGGGCATCCTCCTCTCCGCCTGCTCAATACCTTTTGATCATTCGTTGGCTCTGGGACGGACGAGGCCATTTTCCACTCTGATGCGAGATCTAGGCTGCAAATGGAATATTTTGCTACAGGGCTTGTAAGATCAGGGGAGAGTGCAGTGGGATGGGCGCGGGGGGGGGGGGGAGAGAAAGAGCATGCCTTTCATTTGCATGGCCACATCCCAGCAATGGCTGCATGTCCTTCGACCCGCCTGGGGGCAGCTGTTTTGGAACAGCGTGCGATGGAAACGGTTTCCGCCATTGGTGCTGGGTGGCTGGGGAAAGGAAGCCAGTGCTTACTGCCGGCTTCCATTCGTTCAGTTTGATTCCAAATCCTCTGAAGGAACAATACAGGAGCATCTCTGAGCATATGCAGAGTGCCCTGCACTTTCCAGTGAACTGGCCTCAGCCAAAAGAGTGATAAGGTGTTATGTACTGAGTTGAATAGGATCCAAACTGCAGCAGTCTGATTGGTCCTAGAACAATAGGATCCAAAAGGCAGCAGTCTGATTGGCCCTAGGACAATAGGATTCAGAATGCAGCAGTCTGATTGGTCCTAGAACAATGCAGCAGTATGATTGGTTGGCAGGAACCACCCAATCATGCTCCAGATAGAAGTGAATCCACAACTTGATTGGCTTACAGTAGAATTCCGGAATTAGCCAATCATGTGCAGCCCATTGTGTAAATAATGTATATAAAGCAGATACTTTGAGGGGACTTTCATTCATTCCTCCTCACCACTATGAGCTGAATAAAGAGCATGAAATCACTTTGCGACTCTGAGTATATTTCATAAAGTTTCAAAAGCGTGGAGCTATCAGGACTTGAATGTGGATCACATCCCTGGTCTCTGAATGCCCTTCTTCTAGCAGGAGGACTGAGTTAACAAGAACGTAAGAAGCACCTACTGGATCAGGCCCCTGGCCCATCCAGTCCAGCGTCCTGTTCACACAGTGGCCAACCAGATGCATGTGGGAAATCAGCAAGCAGGACTGGAGGACAGGAGCACTTCCGGTAGCTGGTATTCAGAAGCATTGCTGCCTCCCAATTGTGGAGGCAGAGAATAGCCATTATGGCTAAGAGACGCTGATAGCCCTTTCCTCCTCCATGATTTTATCGAATCCTCTTTCAAAGCCATCCAAGTTGGTGGGCATCACTGCTTCATGTGGCAGTGAGTTCCACAGTTTAACTATGCGCTGCATGAAGAAGGACTTTCTTTTATCCGCCCTGAATCTTCCAGCATTCAGCTTCATGGGATGTTGACAAATTATGGTGGTTATGAGAGAGGGAGGAAAACTTTTCTTGATACGTTTTTCTACATGCCAGGCATCATTTTATAAACTTCTATCATTTTTCTAAATTTAAAAGTCCCAAACACTGCTACTTTTCTTTACAGGAGAGTCATTCCATCCCAGTGATCATTTTGGTTGACCTTTCCCAAACCTTTTCCAACTCTACAATATTCTATTTGAGGGGGGACAGCCAGAACTGTACGAGGGGAAAACACTCTGCATATGCTCAAATGAGCTTGCGAGTGTGTTAAAGATCTCAAACATTAGAAACTCAGGTGTGAAGCCATCTTACAGGTTCAACAGGATGTCAGCTGGTTGCTTACAGCAGTCAGTAGGGAGGTCAATGCAATGCAATTCTCTTTTGAACAGTCAATTTAAATATTATTCATCCCTAGAAATCCCCGTCTCAGCATCAGCCAGCTTAGCCTATCAGCACATGAACTCAACCAGAAGCGAACAGCATTGCAGAACTTGTTAAATCTAACTTGCGAGGAAGGCCCAATTTGCAAATATTTTTCTAGCTTGATTAAATCATATGCCTTTTAACCAAGTAGTTTTGAACCAGATGGATTTGATTTAAAGGCATGTCCGTACCAGCAAATCTCAATAATTTAGCTTTCTTGTTCAGCTAAGAAGGGCAACAATGGATCAGACTGAGATCTACCTAGTCTAGTCTCCTGTTTCCAACGCTGCACAGCCAACTGCTTCTGGGAAGCCAATGAATGGGGGGGAGGTTAACAGCCCTCCCCTGTTTTCTGACCCCCAGGATCCATTAAAATATTTTGCCTCTCCCCAAAGAGATCCTCAAAAAGCGAGACGAAAGAGTACAACGAAAAAGCTGTACTCTTTTCGCCAGCAGTGTTGAAGATCTGGAAAGTCTTGAGAAGCTATCCGCTGCCCCCAGATTTATTTATAAGTGAACTGTTGCTTCCGCCACACACGCACAAACCTGCATAGAATGCCTGGCTTGTTGCATGAGATTTTAAAATATATTGAGAATCTCTGGCATGAACTTCCGCATGTTGTAGAAAGCCATGGGAAAATTACATGAGTGGTGGAGGTGCTTATTTATTTATTTTTCTCACGAAATTTATATACTGCATGATTATTAAAAGGGGGGAAAACACACTCAAAGCTGTTCACAATAAAATTATCAATAAGAAGAATTAATAAGCATTTAAGACTTTATAAAAAGTAAAATAACAACAGACTAAAACTGATTAAAACTCGCAACAGCTTTCTAAACCTGTGGACAGCCTTGCTCAAGCAAAGATGTTTTTAGCAGGTGCCCAAAAGGAGTAATAGGGAATGCTGATATGCAGAGAGTTCCGAAGTGTAGGTGATGCCATGCTAAAATATCAAGTTCTTACAAATGTGGGGCGGGTGTTGTGTGGCACCTCTAATAGTGGCAGTTCTGCTGATCGAAGCGGTCAAGTGGGCATCTATGGGGCAAGGCGGTCTTGCAGGGGTAGGTGGTGTGAGAACGACCCACTGCTTAGAAATAAACAAAGACCAGAAAGACAGAGAGCAAAGATCATTTCAGTGCAGAGAATGAACCAAAGTCTTCCTAAGAGCCCAACAGGGACAGGCTGAATGTCCATCCCTTCTGATATCCCTGCTTCCAACCGGTGCCTCTAGGAAGGGGGCATAAAGATAGCAGATCTCCTCTGTGGTTTAATCCCATCGCTTGGTATCCAGAGAGAGGCTGCATCTGAAGCTGGAGGTTCCATCACAGCCATTGTGAGACTCCCTTTCTTCCCCCCTATGAATATGCCCAGTTCTTTCATGTGTGCCATCCATGCCTCTGGTGACCCATCCCAGCTCACGGCCACGAATCCTGCACGTTTGTTACACGCTGGGAGAAAGAGGCCCCTCCGTCTCACCCAGAGGATTTTGGGCCAGCTCAAGTGAGTGATGAGAGGAAAACAATGTGGAATGCCCAAAGGGCGACTCAGGGAGGAGGTGATTGCCTCAAGGTGTCTCTCTCTCTCTCTCTCTCTCTCTCACACACACACACACACACACGTACACACCTAGTTCCAGAGGGTGGCAAAATCAGGGCAAGAATCAGGGTGTTAGCCAAATACACAAGGCATATACATCCTGCATTGGTTCTGTGGGTCCCTACATTTCTACGATTCCCGTGAAATGAAATTAAAACCCCCCATGTCCCAAAGAAGAATGTTTGTGTTGTTTGTGCAACTAGGCCAAAGTCTGGTTAATGTTGACGTTGCCTCCTTACTAACGCTCACTGGGTGACCTTGGGCTAGTCCTTCTCCTCTCTCAGTGTGGCCTACCTCACAAGGTTGTTGTGAGGATGAAACAGTGAGGAGAGGAGAACCATCAACATCTCTTAGAGCTTTTTGGAGTGGGGGGGGAGGGGTGAATATAAATGTAAGAAGGAAAAAATGCATTGCTGGATGAGAACTTTGTGTGGATTTTGTATTGTTATTGTTTAAAATATAATTCTGGCTTTTATGCATTTTGTTCTGTTGCTTTCTGACTTTTTTGCTGCATAAAGTGGCTGAGCGGTGGTGTTGCATAGTGGTTAGAGAGTTGTACTAAGACCTGGGAGAGATCATGGTTCAAATCCCCCCACTCAGTCATGAAACTAGCAGGGTGACTGCCTCACTCCCTCACAGCCTGACCAACCTCACAAGGTTGTTGTGGGGATTAAATGAAGAGGAGGAGAACCATGTGTGCCACTTTGAGCTCCTTGGAGGAAAAGGTGGGAAATAAATACAATAAACTGATAAATAAATGGCAGAAATAGTACCAACAACAGCTTGGGTTAACAGATTTCAATGAGTATCCACCTCTGGAGCATTTAAAATGCTTTAGAGCACAGCACATACAACACCCCTGCGAGGGAGGCTCACACACACACACACTGTATCCATTCACCCCATATTCCAGGTGGTAAAACTGAGGCTGAGGAGAACAGATCCTTGCCTAAAATGAGCTAGACAGTTTGTGGCTGGTGCCAAGCGCAGTCCTGACTCATCCTCGTTTCTGCTCCCTGGCGCGGAAGAAGGGGAATCCCCAATCTTATTAACTGAGAGGAAGCCCCCTCTCTAACCCCCTTACTCCAGATGCAGGAAGGACAGCATGTCTGGAATAAGGACCAGTGTTGCCTAGTGGTTAGAGCATCGACCAAGGACCTGGGAGAAGCTAGGGTTCAAATCCCACTCAGCCATGAAGCTCACTTGTTGACCATGGTGACCAATCCCCGCCTCTCAGTCCCTAACCTACCTCACAGGGTTGTTGTGAGAATAAAAGAGAACCCCCCCCCCCATATGCCACCCTGAGCTCCTGGGAGGAAAGTTGGGACAGAAATGCAATACATATATAAATAAATAGTTTGACTTTCCGTGATGTGCAAACTGGGCCAGAGCTCTACCTTACAAGAGCCAGTGTGCTGTAATGGTTAGAGTGCTGGGACCTGAGCGGCCAGGGGTTCAAATCCCCCTGCCACTAAGAAACTCACTGGGTGGGTGACCTTGAGGATCAGCCACACTGCCTCTCAGCCTGGCCTACCGCACAGGGTTGTTGTGAGGGGAGGGAAAGACCACGTATGCCACCTTGAGCTCATTCGAGGAAAGAAGCTGGGGTGCGAATGCAGTAAATAAATAAATAAGCAGGCAGGCAGGCAATCTGCAGATGCTCAGAGTCTCCCTTTCCCCTGGCTGGAAAAAGCGCTAAAGAGGGTATTTGTGGCCAAACCGGCCAGGGAGAAGGGGGAGCTCCTACCTGTGCCTCCGAAATGCAGCTCTGGAGAGCCGCTCGGGGCAGAGGCCTGTCTACTCCGCCCCCCCCCCAACTTCCAAACCTCCCCTCGGCGATGCGGCGGCGGCGCCCTGCATCCCTTCCCTGGAGCAGGGAGGGCGATGCCTCTCGGAGCAGCCGAGAACGCGCCGGCCACTTACGCAACGATCCGGGTCCCGGCGAATAACGCCAGCCCGGCTCCGGAGTCACTCCGGATTGCCCCCGCCCGCTGCTCCAGGCGCGCACCCGCGAGGCTTACCATGGCAGGAAGAAGCGGCCGGGATGGAGGGATGGATGGGGCCGGCAGGTGAGGTCTGCGGGGCTGGCTCCGTTCCTCTCCCAGCCGGGCGCCGGATTAGGGCAGCCGACCGAGGCAGGCAAGCAGGCAGCCATGTGACCGGCGGCAGGACGGGCGGGGGAGCCTCCCTGCCTGTCTCCCTCCCTCCCTCCGGGCCTCTGCGGCGGAGATCCCAGGACGCCAGAGTGTCTCTGAGCATGGGCAGGGGGCAGCGCTCCCTCTCTCTCTCTCTCGGAGCCAGCGTGGGACCCTCCGCGGCTCCAAAACGGGGCGGAGTCTCTGGGCACGTGCAGAGGGCAGAGTTGGCATTTGAACCCGGGGCGTGGGCTGATGCTGTTGAAAGGAGCAACGGGACGCCCCTGCTTCGGAAAAGAAGAGGCAGGATTGGAAGAAAGGGGGAGGGGAAAACAGGTGCTTTGGGGGGGGGAAGCATGTGCAGAGTGCAGAACTACTGTAGCTGCCAGCGGAGTCCAGGGCCAACTGCAGATGCTCTGCCACTACTGAGCTAAGATTCCAGGCCTCATAGTTACAAGGGCTGCTTTAAAATAGGGAAACTGTACTAACTCAGACCTTTGATCTATCTAGCTCAGTATCGTCTACACCATGGGTAGGCAAACTAAGGCCTGGGGGCCGGATCCAGCCCAATCGCCTTCTAAATCCAGCCTGCGGATGGTCCGAGAATCAGCATGTTTTTACTTGAGTGGAATGGGTCCTTTTATTTAAAATGCATCTCTGGGTTATTTGTGGGGCATAGGAATTTGTTCATTCCCCCCCCCCAAAAAAATATATATATATAGTCCACAAGGTCTGAGGGACAGTGGACCGGCCCCCTGCTGAAAAAGTTTGCTGACCCCTGGTCTACACTGATTGGCAGCGGGTTCTCTAGGATTTGAGGTAGGGGTTATTCTGACTCCTACCAGGAGATTCCAGGGTTTCATTGAACCTGGAACCTTCTGCATGCAAAGCTACTATTTAGCTACCTAGCTACCCTACAGGACGTTAGATCTGGGCTTCCAAGCAGCTCAGGCTTAGCAAAGTTCTCTCGGTTTACCCTGTTGCTTTACTGCTTTAATTTACCTCGTTTTACATTTTGCAAGCCTCTCAGGGTTAGCATAGCAGCACAGAAAAGCAGAGTACAGGTGTTGAAAGTAAACCATCTCTGTCTGCAAACACAGACTAGAAGCTTTGCAGGTCATCAATCTGAGCTACCTGAGGGCTCGGGTTCAGCAAGGTTCACTGCGTGATGTGAAGGAGGCAGGAAAGAGGCGGCCAAAATGAGGAGATCAGCAAAGTGGGCGGCAGGGATGAAAAGAGCAAGAGCTTTGAATCAGGGTGTTTCCCTTTCCGCTCGCGGAGAGCTGGCAGGACAGAGGACTCTGCCGCAAGGAAGCAAAGAACCGTGGAAGTCTAAATCTGTAGCCTGTCCACTGAGCGCCTTCCTCCAAGATCTGGGATTACTGAGGATTACCCTCTTAGGCCTTCCAGATCAGATGCATTTCTCTGCCACAGCAGCAACATTGCTGGTGCGCCTTCCGCCTGGATTTGCAAGGCAAAACGCAGACTGGATAAGAGGGGGGAGAGGCAAGGAAGAGGAGAGACGTGGTAGAAGTTTGCAAAATTATGCTTGGCATGGAGAAAGCAGATAGAGAAAAGTCTTTCTTCCTCTCTCGTAACACTAGATACCGTGGACATCCAATGAAGCTGAATGTTAGAAGACTCAGGACAGATAAAAGGAAGGACTTCTCCACACAGCATGGAGTTAATCTATGGAACTCACTGCCACAGGAAGCAGTGACGGCCACCAACCTGCATGACTTCAAAGGGAGATTGGACATATCCATAGAGGAGAAGAGGGCTACCAATGGCTACTAGCCAGGATGGCTGTGCTCTGCCTTCAATGGTGGAAGGCAGCAATGGTGCTCAATACCGGTTGCCAAAAACCACAGCAGGGGAGAGAAACCTTGTAGTGGAGTAGAAGAGTGGGGGGCGGGATTCACATCTGTCAATCAATGTACCTCTTTGGTTTCAGACACCAGGAAGTTTAGTTTGGTCAGAATCGAGTATACACTTCCAGAGTTAATGCTAAACACATTAACTGCTAGAGGGCCGTGAAAATTTGTGTCCCGGGCTTTTTTAGACTCATCTGCCCAGGTACTGGGACGCAGGTGGCGCTGTGGTCTAAACCACATAGCCTGGGACTTGCTGATCAGAAGGTCAGCAGTTCCAATCCCTGCGACAGGGTGAGCTCCCGTTGCTCAGTCCCTGCTCCTGCCAACCTAGCAGTTTGAAAGCACATCAAAGTGCAAGTAGATAAATAGGTACCGCTCCGGCGGGAAGGTAAACGGCGTTTCCGTGCGCTGCTCTGGTTCGCCAGAAGTGGCTTAGTCATGCTGGCCACATGACCCGGAAGTTGTATGCCGGCTCCCTCGGCCAGTAAAGCAAGATGAGTGCTGCAACCCCAGAGTTGTCCGCGACTGGACCTAATGGTGAGGGGTCCCTTTACCTTTATCTTCACCCAGGTACTATCTGCAGCCCAAGGGGTACATTGGTTGCTAGATGTGAACTATACAGTACTGGCATTATTTTCAGCTCTCCTACCTCACAACTTGTGCTCGAATCCTGCTTGCATGTTTCCCACAGGCATCTGGTTGACTACTGTGAGAACAGGATGCTGGACTAGGTGGGCCACGGGCCTGATCCAGCAGGGCTCTTATTATGTTCTCATGCCAGGGCAACATCTCATGACTCTGGTGCAGCACTGCAATGGATACTGCTTGATGCTGAGCCAGGCCACTAGTCCATCTAGTTCAATAGTGTCAACACTGACCGGCAGCAGTCTTTCCCCCTCCCCCAGTCCTGTTTGAAGATGCCCTTGGGGATTAAACCTGGGACTGTCTGCATGCCAAGCAGATGCCCAGCTGCTGAACTACAGCCCTTCCCCAATTTCTGCCATTCCGCACCTTTGCAAAATGTGCCCATTTGCCAGAGGAAGTGCACACACCCTCCCTGGTGAAAATAGCCACATTTTGGCACCTGGTGTGGAAAAGGAGGGGAAAACCCACAGGCACATGTGTGCAGCACATTGTTATGACCTGCTGTGCTCCTGTTGACCTCAGCAGGGCTTGCAGAGAGGCGGCCTTCCTAGAGGATGCTGCCTGCCAGATCCCAGCAGCCTGCTTCCCACTGTGCTCTGGCCCTTGAAACCTGTGGCTCTGGGTGGATGCTTATCTACTTGCCTCACAGCAGGGCTGGCCCTTGGAGAAAGGGAGAAGCCTAGCACCATCACAGGTGACAATCCCGGCAGCATGTAAGGCTAGTTGGAAATCGGCTGCAGGTAGCAAAACACGGCAGGCAGCAAACGACACATGGCGATGTGCTGAAAGTGCAGGCACAATCTCTCCAAAGGCGCCAACGAGGACGGCGTGCCGTAAAGAGCTGAACAGCCAGTCGGGAACTATGCAAGGAGCCTGGCATGTGGGATGCTTGCAACAGATGCTTTGGCACGCAGTGGGGAGCTGGCAGTAGTCATGGTTGGAGGCTGTCAATGGCAGCATTTGGAGCCCAAGCAAATCAAAGTAGCACTTGCTGGGGAAGCGGGAGAAGAAATGGCAATCAACCCTGAAGCAGGTGGCATAAATCTTCTTTTGAGCAGCGAGCTTCACCATCCTTATCAACATCTTAAAGTTGGAGAGTTGGAAGGGACTTCCAAGGATCATCTAGTCCAATTCGCTGCAGCGCAAGAATCACAACTCAAGAATCCCCGAAACATGACCAAACAGCCTCTGCTTAAAAACCTCCAACAAAGGACATTCCACCACCTTCGGAGGTTGTCCGCTCAACAGTCCAACGGCTCTTACTGAAAGTTCTTCCTAATGTTCAGTCAGAATCTCCTTTCTTGTCATTTGAATCCACTGGTTTGGATCCTCTGGAGAAGAAGAAAAGACGATTGCTCCATCTTCCATGTGGCAGCGCTTCAGATATTTGAAGATGACTCTCATATCACCTCTGTCTTCTCTTCTCCAGGCTAAACTTACTTAGCTCCCTTCACTGTGGCTTATAAATAAGGTTTGATTGCCGGACCCTTGATCATCTCAGTCGCCCTCTCCTACACATGTTCCAGCTTGTCAATATCCTCCTTGAACTGGGGCCACCAGAACTGATCACAATACTCCAGGTATGGCCTGACCAAGGCAGACTAGAGCCGTACTATTACTTTCCTTGACCAGGATACTAGACTTCTGTGGATGCAGCCTAGAATAGCATTAGCTTTTCTGCTGCTGCATCCCACTGTTGACTCATGTCAAGCTTGTGGTCTACTAAGACCCCTAGATACTGTCACATGTGCTACTGTCAAGTCAGGTGTCGCCCAGCCTATATCCTATCCAGAGCCCTGCTGGATTAGATACGCAACAAAGGTGGAATCTAGACATATATAAAAATACACTGTGAAAATGCTCTTTTTAAAAGCGTTTTGAAAAATATATGGAATTTGCCATAAGCTCACCATCTCCATCTAGTGTCACATTTGTAAAATGCACTTAAAACGTTATATTTGCAGCTGTACAGTGGATGCTCGGGTTGCGAACGTGATCTGTGCGGAATGCACATTTGCAACCCGCAGCGTTCACAACCCGCAGCGGCGCGTCTGCACATGCACGGGTTGTGATTTGTCACTTCTGCGCATGCGCAAAGCGTGATTTAGCTCTTCTGCGCATGCGCGACCGCTGAAACCCAGAAGTAACCCATTCTGCTACTTCCGGGTTTCAGTGGGTGCGTAACCCTAAAAAACGCAACCTGAAGCGGCTGTAACCCAAGGTATAGCTTTATAGCTGAGTCCTGGTCTCTGACCAATGCAAATGTCCCTGTGGGCTCAAACATTCCACTGGTGTTCTGAGGAGGCTCCTGGACTCAATCTCAGTCTCAGGTGTCATCAGTGGCCAGGTTTCACAACCCCTGGATCCAGCAGTGATCTGGACACAGGGACGCAGCAGAGGCACCAAAGGGAGGTTCCAGGTTCTGAGCTGACCACTGGAGATGAGGAGGCTACCCTGCCTGAGGCTGTCCAACAGGAATCCCCCAAGGAAACCCTACCCCAACTACCAGGGCCCATAGGGCCAAAGCTCAGACTTGCCCCCAAGCCACCAGACATCTCCCACTGCACATCACCAGTCCAGTGGCCCAGGGAGAAGGCAGGAGAAGCCTGTGGAATGGAGGAGGCATGCCCTTCTTCAGGTGCCAGGGCTGGTTTCTGTACCACCTTCAGCTGGCTCACCGGCAGCCACCAAACCAGAAGAAGGCGGGCCTCGCCTTCAGGACACATGCTTTGCTTAAATCTAGGCTGGATTACTGCAGTGCATTCTGCATGGGGCTGCCCTTGGAGATGGTATGGAAGCTTCAATTGGGGCAGACTTGTAGGAGCTGGGTGCTCTGAGCCTATCGCACTCATCCTGCACACATGATGCAGGCTGCCTGTGTGCTTCTGAGCCAAATTTAAGGTGCTACTATTGGTCTTTAAGGCCCGCAGCATTTGATTTAGTGCAACAGTTTACATACACAACGTAACACCATTAGGTTACAAAGTATAATAAAACTCAATAATCAGAAAGCATACTTTTTAACATTTGTTAAAATAAACAGGTCAGCAGATATTCAACAGTTTGATTTTGTGTGTCTGGGACCGTTAGGAACTGAATCAGGGCATTTCATTCAGCCACCTCATTTTCACCAAATAAACATACATATTTTAAAGAAGCAATTTCACCATCATACAATGTTTGTTCTGTATGTTATTTTCATGATTATATGCTCTTTTATGCATACTTGCCCATAGCATATGCATTTTTGCACACATTACTTTGCTGCCAAACGGCTTGGCAAAATTCAGAGGATTCCAAGGGAAAGTTGCATTTCAGTTCACCAAGTGCAAATGAGGTCGGTTTGCCTTTAAATGCAAACGGAATCAAATTCCTCCCCTTTCCCCTCCCCCTCCCGGTCACACCCCCTACTCATGGGATGGACCACCCTTAAGCCCAGCTTCCTGGGAAGGGAGGGAGGCTGCAGCAGCTCGTGGCTCGTGGGGGAAGAGCTATAATTATCTACAGAGGCCAGATTTTATTTTGGGAAGGATCTGGCCCGCTGCCCAGGCCTCTCTCTTCCCAACAGCCAAACCCAGCAGGGCCAGACCTGTTGCAGAGACAGGCACCCAGACTGCAGAGCAGCATTCATCTTATCCATTCCTGCAGTTGTCCCCAGACACCTTTTTCATGTAGCTTCCCATGGGAGGCAGTGAGGGCCACCAACCCAAATCGCTCTGAAAATTCATGGAGGAGAGGGCTATTGAAGGCTACTAGTCACAGTGCCTATGCTGTGGCTCCACAATCAGAGGCAGGGATGCTAAAAACCAGATGCTAAAAACTCCAGAAGAGGAGAGGGCTTGTGTTCAAATCCTATTTGCCTGTTTCACAAAAAAGGCATTTGGATGGCTACTGTGAGAACAGGATGCTGGGATAGCTCAGTTGGTAGAGTAAAGGTAAAGGGACCCCTGACCATTAGGTCCATTCGTGGCTGACTCTGGGGTTGCGGCGCTCATCTCGCTTTATTGGCCAAGGGAGCCGGCGTACAGCTTCCGGGTCATGTGGCCAGCATGACTAAGCCGCTTCTGGCAAACCAGAGCAGCGCACGGAAACTCCGTTTACCTTCCTGCCGGAGCAGTGCCTATTTATCTACTTGCACTTTGATGTGCTTTTGAACTGCTAGGTTGGCAGAAGCAGGGACCAAACAACAGGAGCTCATTCTGTCACGGGGATTCGAACCGCCGACCTTCTGATCGGCAAGTCCTAGTCTCTGTGGTTTAACCCACAGTGCCACCCGCGTCCCTTCAGTTGATAGAGTATGAGGCTCTTAATCTCAGGGTTGTGGGTTCAAGTCCCATATTGGGCAAAACACTCCTGCATTGCAGGGGGCTGGAGTAGAAGAAGAGAAGAAGAAGAGTTTGGATTTGATATCCCACTTTATCACTACCCAAAGGAGTCTCAAAGCGGCTAACAATCTCCTTTTCCCCTCCTCCCCCATAACAAACACTCTGTGAGGTGAGTGAGGCTGAGAGACTTCAGAGAAGTGTGACCGGCCCAAGGTCACCCAGCAGCTGCATGTGGAGGAGCGGAGACACGAACCCGGTTCACCAGATTACGAGACTACCGCTCTTAACCACTACACCACACTGGCTCTTGTGGTGATGACAATAGTGGTCCCTTCCAACTCTATGATTCCATGTTCTTATGTTCTCCACCCCTTTTAAGTCAGCCTTGCTTAATATATTTTTTTTAAATAAACCAGGCTTGCTCTTGCGTCTTTAATAGCCACCAGATGTGCAACAATTCAACAGGTGAAGCTATTCCTGGTGAAGTCCATTAGTATACCTGTCAGAGTGGCACATCCACCTTGAAGCCCTCGGGCAATTCTGTGGCCTTGCATAGGCACAATTAGCCAGAAGGGGAATTAAAACAGAGGTGGCGCCCAAGGGTTTTTAATATATTCAATTTTGTTTTCAAACTTCAGGGGAGGGGAGTCCACCAGTAGGGAGACAGAAGCACAACTCTCACCTGCAAGGGCACGAGCCCAGCAGACTTAAGGGTAGGGAGCCTCATACATACTTTTGCAAAAAGAAAAATACTTGACTAAAGACTGAGCATGCTCAGTCACTACAGAATGTTGACTGACTGCTGAGAGGTAAAAAACAGACAACCAGGTGGGAGAAGGAATGGAATGGAAAACAAGGCAGGAGGAAGAGATATTAAAAGGGTAGAAGGAACTCTCTTGATGTCTAGTGCTGATTGCACTTTAAAATGATCAAAACCTTTTGTTAAAAAAAGGGGGGGGAAATCACATGAAATTAGACACAGAGCAGAGATGCTAATTTTTGTTGTTTCTCCCTGCTCAGCTACAGGCTGGGAAGCAGGTGAGGCTCAGAGGCAGAACACCTGCTCTGCATGTAGAAGGATCCAGAATAATAATAATAATTTATTATTTGTATCCCGCTGTCCGGCTGGGTTTCCCCAGCCACTCTGGGCAGCTTCCAACAGAGATTAAAAATACATTAAAACATCAGTCATTAAAAACTGCCCTAAACTTCCCTTAATTTCCAGGTAGGACAGAGAGAGACCCCCTTGCCTGAAATCCAGGAGTGCCACTGCCAGTCAGCGGTGAGCTAGATGGACCAATGGTCTGACTTGGCGTAAGGCTGTTTCCTACATTCCTGTGTCTCAGGACACCTGCTTGGCATCCAGAAGACCCCAGTATCAATCCCTAGCATCTCTAAATAGGAGTGGGAAAGATGCCAAAATGAAACCTTGGAGAGCTGCTGCCAGTCTGTGAAGACAATTCTAAGCTTTATGGGATAATGGCTCTAATACCCACACACCAAGGTTTTGTTAAGGGATCCTGTTTGAAGGGCTATATGTGATCAAGGAAATACCTCTCCCCCCCCCCCCCGTGGCCAAGATCCTTATACAGTGGTACCTCGGGTTAAGAACTTAATTCGTTCCGGAGGTCCGTTCTTAACCTGAAACTGTTCTTAACCTGAGGTACCACTTTAGCTAATGGGGCCTCCTGCTGCCGCCGCGCTGCCGGAACACGATTTCTGTTCTCATCCTGAAGCAAAGTTCTTAACTTGAAGCACTATTTCTGGGTTAGCGGAGTCTGTAACCTGAAGCATATGTAACCGGAAGCGTATGTAACCCGAGGTACCACTGTACCCACAAGTAAGGCATTCTATAGCTGTGATTCCTGCATTGCAGTGGGTTGAACTAGATGAGCCCTTCGAACTCTGTAATTCTAGGATTTTAAGTTCCAGTCAACAATGGTTTCCAGCAACATCATTTAAGTTTCCACCTGGTACTAGCAACGTCTGTTAATTGCCCCTTGTGATTGCTCCACTGTCAAAATCTGTTCCCACCGGATGTGGCAGAGGAAGCATCAATTACAAGTTCCTTAATATTAATTTCCTTTTTAAAAAGTGCATTATTTTACTGTCATTAAAACTTGTCCACCCTCAGAACAGAAGTCAATTAAAAGAGAGTCTTCCTTCTGGCTAATCCTACAGCCATCAACCTTGGTGGCTTCCACAACGTATAGGAAACAAGAAGATTGGAGAGGATTCAGGCAGAAGACCAGTTGTTAAGTCAACACTGCCACCTACCGGGTAAACTCAAGATTGCTTGCATCCCATTTCTATTGACATAAGATAGAAAATGTGAGGATGAGGGCAACCGAAGACGGAAAAGGGCCTGAGACCCAAGCCTTATGAGGAACGGTGAAAGGGGTTCGGGGTGTTTAGCCTGGAGAAGAGGGAACTGAGAGGTGATGTGATAACGCCATCTTCAAATATCTAAAGGGCTGGCACATGGAAGATATTGCAAGCTTGTTTTCTCCTGCTCTGGAGGGTAGGACTGAAACCATGGATTCAAGTTACATGAATGGAAATTCCGACCAAACATTAGGAAGAACTTTCTGAGGGTAAGAGCTGTTCAACAGTGGAATGGACTCACTTGGAAGTTGGCAGAGGTTTATAAGCAGAGGCTGCATGACCACCAGTCAGGGATTCTTCAGTTGTGATTTCTGAGTTGCAGGGGGTTGTTCAATATGACCCCTCGGGTCCCTTCCAGCTCTATAATTCTGCAATTCTATGCATCTAAATGGACACAGGTGGCGCTGTGGGTTAAACCACAGAGCCTAGGACTTGCAGATCAGAAGGTTGGCGGTTCGAATCCCCAAGACGGGGTGAGCTCCCATTGCTCGGTCCCTGCTCCTGCCAACCTAGCAGTTCAAAAGCACGTCAAAGTGCAAGTAGATAAATAGGTACCACTCCAGCGGGAAGGTCAATGGTGTTTCCGTGGGCTGCTCTGGTTCACCAGAAGCGGCTTAGTCATGCTGGCCGCATGACCCGGAAGCTGAACGCCAGCTCCCTTGTCCAATAAAGCGAGATGAGCACCGCAACCCCAGAGTCGGTCACGACTGGACCTAATGGTCAGGGGTCCCTTTACCTTTACCTTTATGCATCTAACTGGCCACATGGGTCCCAGTCAGACCTGTTTCCACAACTGCTCTGCATGTGCCAACTGGTCACACCTTAAGGCTGTTCAGGTTGGAAAATGAAGGGAATAAATTCGGAAGAAGATTACCTCCCTCTCTCATAACACTAGAACTCATCATGGACATCCCATGAAGCTGAATGTTAGAAGATTCAAGACACATAAAAGAAATGACTTCTTCATGCAATGCTGAGTTAAACTGTGGCGCTCACTCCCGCAGGAGGCAAAGATGGCCACTAACCCGGATGGTTTTAAAAGAAGGTTAGATAAATTCATAATATGACTACTAGCCAAAATGGCTATGTTTGGCCGCCTCTGTCAGAGGCAGGACACCCCCGAATGCCAGCTGCTGGGAATCCCAAGTGGGGAGAATTGCCATTGGCCATTGTGAGGACTAGATGGGTGCCCTTGGCCTGCTCTTCTGATGGTCTTATCTTGCAAAGGAACTGAGAGGCAACTGTTAGGATGGGCAACTAGGCAAGCAGCCCTGGCTATGAGACAGTATCCCTGAGTGCATTATTATTATTAGTAGTAGTAGTAGTAGTAGTAGTAGTAGTATGAGAGCCAGTGTGGTGTGGTGATCTTAGTGTCAAACTAGGTCCTGGGAGATCAGTGTTTGAATGATGCTCACTGGGTGACCTTGGGCCAGTCATGCCCTCTCAGCCTAACCTACTCATAGAGTTGTTGTGAGAGCCTAATAGTTATTTACACCTCCACCCCACACCTGCCCCACCTGGAATAAATAAATTAAATAAATAAATCCTTATGACTTGTCAGCCACTTGTCGCACAATAGATGATATCCAGGTGACTTACAACGCACCTCTGAGTGCCAGCATAGCCCGAAAATACTTTAGAATAAAAATACACGCAGCTCATTGAAATCCACAAAGCACCCCCCCCCCAATGGCAGAGACAAGGTTCAGCAGCTCAAACTCACAGCAAATGGCATCATCATAGCCCAACAAAGGTCTAGGAGTGGGGGCAAATAAGATGTCAAGGACAGCACCAGGTAGACCTCACTGGGGAGAGAGTGTTCTATAGGCAGGGAGCCACAACCAAAAGGGCTCTGCTCTTGCTTGCCATCACCCTCTGAGTCTCCACTTAAAGAAAACACCCAGAGAAGGGTCTCAGATGAAGACCTAAGGGTCTGGTTGGGCTCATAGCCAAGGAGAGGCATTCCAGAAGATATTGGGGTCCTGAGCCATCAAGAGCTTTGTAGGTCAGAAGCCATCATTTTGAATGGGGCGTGGAAACCTAGGTTTCCCTTCTGCAATGTGGGACACCTTCATCCTCCTCAGAGTCTTCCACTTGAGTCAGATGCCTAATGTACTCCTAATGTACTCTCTGACTAATGGGAGAGCCATCCATTACTCAGATATGCACAAATGATGTATCAGCATAGAATAACTTTCTGAGAGTTCAACTTTCCCCCTTCCAAGGTGTCCAATGATGGATGGGAGACGGAAGCTGGGAGGTGACCTTTAGTAACATGAATTGCATCTGGTTCCCAAAGTGGGTGTTTGCACCCCCTGGGGGGCGTGGGATTGCCAAGGCGGGTGCTAAGAGGCGGGGGGGGGGCACTGGAGCTAGTATCCCTGGATCCTCAGTTCTGTTGAATTAATTCGACCAAATAGTTCTAATTCGCTTTTGATTAAATGTGCAAAGAATTGTTACCGTTTTGAATTGTGTTCTGTTATGATCTTCCTTGCCATCCGTGATTCTGAATAAGACTTTTTAAAGGTTTGGCGCCCTAGGGATGAGTTTAGGGAACCAAAAGCTTGGGGACCACACCTAAAGTGTGATGTTTAAGGGTAAGACCATTAGTATTTTGAGGTCTACTTTTAATCCACCCTGTACCTCCTGAATAAAAGAGCAGACCTTACCTCCCTCAAGGGGGTTGGGTCCAATCCAACTGGGCAGGCAAGTCACTCAAATATTAAACTGCTGAAGGGAACGTCACACAGAGGGTCCCTCTTACCTCTTCGTCTGGTGGGTTCAAGGAGGCATCGTCCCAAGCAGGGAAGAGGTTGGAGAGATGGGTGGTCAGGAGGTGGCAAGGGCGAGAAAGAGAAGGGACCAAATTAGTGCAGCGTCACACCCAGGGGCTAAGCAGAGGGGCTTTGTAGGAGCCTCAGAGTCCCCATGGCTGTCAGGACGGATGCATTTGGGCGACCAGGGAGAGCTGGCTCATTCTCCTCCCCCCCATGAGAAACACCCCCCACCTATCCATTGCATGCATCCCAAAATACATCCATCTCAGTCCAGGGAATCCCAACAGCTGTGGCGCTTCCAGTGCAAACACAGAGTTCCCAAATCAGCTGATCCACCATGCAGTGCCTCACTTTGCCCCCTAGCAATACGAGATCCGGCCCCTGCCCTGCAAGGCTCCATCCCATGATCTCCCAAATTCTGCCCTTTGATTTCAGCCGCAGGGAGAAGGAAGGGGGTGCGATGGGGGCCGACCGCCCCAGGTATCACCACTGAGGGGGGTGATAAAATGCCAGGCGGCATTCACCGTGGGGCCTGCAGCACACCCAAGCCACGTGTCTCTCCTGGGAGTGAGGCTGTGGCTTGGGCACCCGCAGGCTCCAAATGGTCCGCCTACCGTCTCCCCCTCAGTTGTAGGGCGGCTGAGTGGAAGGAGGCAGGCAGACTCCTCGGAGGCCCCGTCCCTGGGCACAGGGCACAAGCGCAGCCCCAGGCGCCTGACTGGCTTGCTCCGCCGCTGTTCAGCCACAGAAGATATGGCAACTCTTAGCATTTGTGTCATTATTAAGATGACTACTAGTATTACTACTAGTGCTATTGTTTTAGTCGTCATTGCTATTAATGAGATGATGATGGTGATTGAATTATTATAGTTCCACCCATGTACAAGGCTCTGTACACAATTAAAATAAGAAATTCCACCCTGGAGGGTATGCAGCCCCAAACAACAAATTTAAACCATAATAAATCAATGCTTTAAAATGTGTAATTCACAATCCACAGCACCGTGTATAATAAAACTCGCTAACCAGCCCCAAAGGCCTTAGGAAAAAAAAGATGAGTTTTAAAAAGAGACTTAAATGTATGAAGTGTGGGGGCAGCCCACAAATGTTCCAGAAGACGATTCTAAAGATAATGGGAGAATGAACACTGCTGACCAGTCCTGGCCTTTTGACCACCCTTCAGTGCTGCTCCTGTCTTCACTTAACCATGCCACTCTGAGCCACAGGAAATTCAGGGTAAATTCAGAATTGCTGGCTCTGAGTGACTGATTGGCTAATACCATTACCAACATAAGAAGAACCCTGCAGGATCAGGCCCATGGCCCATCGAGGCCAGCATCCTGTTCTCCCAGTGGCCGACCAGATGCCCCCAATGGGAATCCCACAAGCAGGACTTGAGTGTAACAGCATCACTCTCCCCTACAACCTAATTGTATGTTGCAAATCAGTTTCTGGTTTTAGTGGGGGGTGGCAGCAAGCAAAGAGGATTCTGTCTTAGCATTTCCAGAGGGCTAGACGTCTGCTTACAGAGAAGACAATGGAAAGCCTTGCGGTGCCTTGAATGTTGGAAGATTCACGGAATACTGAATCCAATACAGTGGTACCTCGGGTTAAGTACTTAATTCGTTCTGGAGATCCGTTCTTAACCTGAAACTGTTCTTAACCTGAAGCACCACATTAGCTAATGGGGCCTCCCGCTACCACTGCGCCGCCGGAGCATGATTTCTGTTCTCATCCTGAAGCAAAGTTCTTAACCCAAGGTACTATTTCTGGGTTAGCGGCGTCTGTAACCTGAAGCGTCTGCAACCTGAAGCGTATGTAACCTGAGGTACCACTGTACAGTCATAGCTCGGGTTGAATGTGCTTCAGGTTGAGCGCTTTCGGGTTGCACTCCACGGCAACCCGGAAGTAACGGAGCACATTACTTCCGGGTTTCGCCACTCACGCATGCGCAGATGCTCAAAATGACATCACGCGCATGTGCGGAAGAGGCAAAACACGACCCACGCACGTGCAGACGCGCCATTGCGTCTTACGTTCCATTCAGGATGCGAACGGGGCTCAGGAGCGGATCCTGTTCGCATCCCGAGGTACCACTGTACTTAATGTTGGGAGATTTAGGGCAGACAAAATAAAGCCCTTCTTTGCACCAAGCATCTGGTCAGTGTGTTCGGGGCTGAGTTGGTGTGGCCATCCATCAGCAGATAGAGCTGAGTGTCATCAGCATATTGGTGACAGCCCAGCCCAAAGCTCCGGATAATCTGGGCAAGGGGGCGCATAAAGATGTTAAAAAGCATCGGGGAGAGAATTGCGCCCTGCGGCACTCCACACACCAAGGAGTGGTGCGACGACATTTCCCTCCCTAGTGCCACCCTCTGTCCCCGACCAGAGATAAAAGAGCACAGCCAGTTACGGGCTATGCCCTGTATCCCCACGTCTGCGAGGCGGTGGTCCAGAAGATCATGATCGACCATGTCAAAGGCTGCTGACAAATCTAAAAGGATCAGCAGTCCTGACCCGCCTCGATCCAGTTGTCTACGGAGATCATCTGTTAGGGCAACCAGAGCCGTCTCCGTCCCAAAACCAGGACGGAAACCGGACTGAAATGGATCTAATGCCGATGTTTCCTCCAGAAACCTACCAAGCTGTTCAGCAACCGCTCTCTCAATTACCTTACCCAGGTATGGAAGATTTGAAACTGGGCGGTAATTGGATAGGTCTAAGGGATCTAATGAAGTTTTCTTTAAGAGTGGACACACCACTGCTTCCTTCAGTTCCCCTGGGAAAGTCCCTGTGTCAAGGGACAAATTGATAATTTCAACCAGGGCAGCCAAGACGGGCACGGATCAAGGAGGCAGGTGGTGGGTCTACTAACTTGGAGGAATCTATCCACATCAGTAGGGAGTATCTGATCGAAATGGTCCAACACTGGACCTGAAGTCAGTCGAGGGGCCTCCAGTTCAGTCACTGTATCTAAATTGGCAGGGAGGTCACGGCGGAGCAACAGGACTTTCTCCGCAAAAAAGCTCATGGGGCCTCCTGCTTTAGCTAATGGGGCCTCCTGCTGCCGCCGCGCCGCCGGAACACAATTTCTGTTCTCATCCTGAAGCAAAGTTCTTAACCTGAAGCACTATTTCTGGGTTAGCGGAGTCTGTAACCTGAAGCGTATGTAACCTGAAGTGTATGTAACCCGAGGTACCACTGTATTGATTTGGCTGCTGTGTAATGGGACATGCTTCTCTTCTGATAGCAATTTATTTTTTTTAGTGTGTTTATTTCCCACCTTTTTCTCTGAGGAGTTCAAGGCGGTGTGCACATGGTCTCCTCTTTTTCATTTTATCCCCACAACAACCCAGTGAGGGAATTTACTCGGAAGCCCAGTGGGGTTTACTCTTAAGTCAGGATCACGGCACGACTTGAGACTCCCCAATTGCTAATCAAGCAGCAGCGAATGGAATAACTAGAAAATGGACAACGTCTTGCTGGGAGGAGCAGCAAGTTTTTGTTAATCTGTGACACCAAACACACACCCCGATTTGGCCCTGGTCCTACATCTTCAGGGCTTGCAGGAAAAGGATCCCAGGAAGGGACAATTTCAGAAAAGGCCACAGAGCCATTTCAGCACACACACACACAATGACAAATAAAAAATAGGAACTCTCCTTTCTTTCCCTTCCCTCTCGCCCCCTGGGATTGCGCTCCAAAAACACCCACCTTTCAGCCACCAGAGAACGTCCGTGTGCATCTCGTCCGAGACATCTAGAACAGAGGAAGAAGGAAAGAGGCATTAGGAGCTGCAGTGCAGCATCTGAGAGGCAGGAGGGAAGCTAGCCAGCCAGCCTGGGGATCCTGCTTGCTGGATTATTTTTATTGGCCAGGATCCTGAACTCAGGAGGAAAAGAAGGAGTCAAAGGCTGGCGTCCGCACCACCTCCCTGCCCGGGGAGGGGAGGCACTCTGGCGAAGCCGAGCCCACAGTGGTGGCAGGGAAGGTGGCACAGACCCCACGCCTTTCCCAGTGGCGACCTTGGGGGTCTTGCATCTCCCACAAGCTGTTCTGCCCCTCGAAAGCCGAGCATTGAGGCCTTGTTTTGGCTCGGATCCAGCCCTGCTACCAGCTAACAGAGCCAGCGGCTTGCATGAGGGTTTGGGAGAGGGATATATGTGGGGGCTCCCCAAGATATTGTCAGACTCCAACTCATCCCCAAACTTTGGGCATGCTGGCCCCTGGGGCTGGTGGGATGTAGGGAAATTGAACTTTTAGCAGGGCAGCATCTATTTTCTGGAACTCCCTGCCTTCTGACATCAGGGGGCACCAGCACTGTCCTCTTTTTGGTGCCTGCTAAAAGTGTTTTAGTTTAGGCAAGCCTGCCCAGGCAGGTAGAATGCTGACGGACGTTTTGATCTGTTTGGGGTTTATTGCTGGTTTTGATTCTTTTAAAGTGTTTTAAAAAGTTGGTTTCACTGATAATTTTATTGCTTTACAGTGGTCCTTTGGTTCTGAAATGCCTTGGTACTCAAACAGCTTGGAACCCAAACACTGCAAACCTTCGTTTTGAGTGTTACGCTTCTAATTTGAGTGCCACACTTCTGTTTTGAGTGTTACGCCAAGGTCTGTCTCAGTGTTTTTTGTTTTTGCGTTTTTTGTTTTCGTGGCTCTTTTTTGTGACTGTGTGGAACCCAGTTCAGCTACTGATTGATTGATTGTGTGACTGCAGTACATTGTTTATTGTTTTCATTTTATGGATCAATGGTCTCATTAGATAGTAAAAATTCATCTTAAATTGCTGTTTTAGGGGTTCTTTTTAAAAATCTGGAACGGATTAATCCATTTTGCATTACTTTCTATGGGAAAGTGCACCTTGGTTTTGGAACAGACTTTCAGAACAGATTAAGTTTGAGAAGCAAGGTACCACTGTATTCTCGTTGTAAACTGCCTTGAGGGTTTTGTTTTGTTTTTACAAAATAAATAAGTAATAAAAGCAGCAGCAGCAACAACAGTAATCTTCCCCTCTTGTCTCTTCCAAACAAGGATCCGTTGGCCCCACCTGCCATTGCCTCTGCCGCCCCCTAGTGGTGGACTCTGTGCCTTACACACACATACACAACCATTCCCAATGGGCAGCAGCTGCCACTGGTGGCAAAGCAACCTGCTTGGCATGCAGAAGGTCCCCAGTTCAATCCCTAAGGGCATCTCCAATTAATGTTACGCTGCACTGTGACCCTGTCTCAGCTGACCTGAGTGAGTGCCATATATAGGGGGCGTGCTTGGGAGAGGTGGAGAAATCCCATCCTTTCCTCATTTTAAGGTGGAGCCACCTGATTCGCACTTCCCAAATCAACATGCCTACCAAAACACAGTTCATCTTACAAAATTCGCTTTTCTCCGAAATTTGCAATGCATTTCTCCATCCAAGCGACATGTGCGGAAGTGCATGTACTTGGTGCAGTAAATCGTGCATTAAAAGGCATATGTCCAGCACAATGACATTAAGAAATGCATTTGATATGGGGAAGTTGTTTTGCCAAAATGAGCATATTATGCAATATTGCATTCAAAAAGGTGTATGTTGGGAGGAAATCACAGTAAAATGCTGGTGAATTTTCATGGGGATTTTTTTTTTAATGCAAACTGTGAAAATGTGGAATGAGAGAGACTGAAAAGGAAATTTTCTGTCGGTATTGCCTGTCGGTATTTTTTCTGCCTTGCCCTTAGCTGAACAGGAACTGGACTGAGAGCCAGCCCTACCATAAGGCAGGTTGAGAAAGCGACCTTGGGCAGCCATTTTTCCACACAGGCCTGACCAAAGGCCTTCTGTTGACTGAATTTATACCCTGCCTTCTTCCCAAAGGAGCCTGAGTGGGGAGAAGGTGGTGCCAACCTCCAAACTCACGGATGGAACTCAACTGGACAGGCAGTGGGATCCTTCTTCAGAGTAAGGCAGCAGCCTCGGGCGGCAGGTGCCGTAAGAGTGGCAAACAGCAGTCCTGCAACCCTTCCTCCTGCACCCCCTAAGCTGCCCTCCTGCCTCAGGCACAGTTGGGGATGTTGTCGAAATAAGTGCCATTTGTGAGTCCAGTCAGATTCTGTATGTCGAATGGGGGCAGGTGTTATCTTGTCCTTTGCCTCAGGTGGCAAAATGTATTGGACCAGCCCTCACCAGGTCTGATGACTGCACTACTGTGTCCAGCCCTGCCTAGCTCAGCACTGACCACTCTGACTGGCAGCAGCACCACCTCTTCAGAGTTTCAAGCAAAGAAACCTACCTAACTGGGGACACCAGGAATGGAGTGCAGGACCTTCCACATGCAAACAGGTAATCATAGATTTGCAGAACTGGCAGGGACACAAAGGGTCATCTAGTCCAACCCCTTACAATGCAGTAATCACAGCTAAAGCTGACTTCATGTTTTAATTTATTTTTTAAAAACTAATGGGGTGGAGGGGGGGCTTTTTATTTCATCTTTGCAAATCCACCTTGCCTCTGATGAGCGCAGCCTCCTCTGCCCTCCTCAAGGGGGGCCCGGCCTGGTGGCACAAGACGCAGCCCAACAGACTCCTGCAACATACCCACAAAGAAAGCACTAAACCTCAGGGGGTCCTTCCCTCGCTGCAGGTTGATGAGGTCATCGGCCTCACTGCTGGGGCCCACACACTGCGGCCTCTGGTCCAGGTGGGCAGGCGGCTCTTCAAAACGCGCTGTCTGTCTTGGCAGGTCTTGGCTCGAGGTGGAAATGGCATCCTGCGGCAAACCCAAGGCTTCCTCCAGCTCCCCAGGAAAAGCCGCCGCGACTTTTGCTGGGTCCGGAGCCGGTGGGCTGCTTAACATCTCCCTCAAGTCTGGAGCTAAGCTGGAACAAGGCTTCTCCCTCAAATCTGGAGCTGGCAAGCTGCAGGGCTTCTCCCTCAAATCCAGAGCTAAGCTGGGACGCTTCTCTCCGAAGTCTGGAGCTGGTAGACTGAGGTGCCTGTCCATCACATCCGGGGTGGGAGGGCTTTGGCCTGGCTGAAGCAAAGGCCACCAAGTTGACTGAGGTCCAAACTTGCTTAAGGGCCTTGGAGGCAAGAGTCCCCAGTTCACGGTGGCCTCTGGATCCGACAAGGGCCTGGGTCTTGCTATGGTGGCAGTGGTGGGCTGAAGAGAACCTCTCGGAACCTGATGGGCATCGAGGCCAGGCTCTGACTGGGTCCAAGCCGGCCCAAGGCTCCCGTGCTGTGGGGTCTCCCTGACGAGGGAGCCCCTGTGTGGAATATCAGTCCCTGGGGGGGCGGACCGACTGAGGGCTGCCTCCATTTCTTTATGAAAAGGGCACCTGTACTCAGATTCGCTCTCTGGATGAGAAGCAGGTCTGTAGACAGGCTGGAATTCTTGCGGCAGAGAGTCAGGCCAGGGGGGCACACGAATGGTGGATTTGGGGACTGTTTGGAGGGGGGTCCTCTTGGCTTCGACATCTTTCAGCAAGGAGACCCTTCTTGCCTCAGGCTCCTGAGGGACGGATCCCCTTGGGGCTGGTTCGAGCCGGGCTTGGAGGGAACTTTTTCTCTGTTCGGCGGTGGAAAGGGGTTGCTGGCCAGGTGGCTCATGCCCCGGGGAGAAAGCCCGCTTCCAAGCATCCTCCATCTCCTGGTGGATTGGGCAGAGATACTCAGATTCATACACAGGGTGGAGGGAAGGCCTGTAGATGGCCTGGGTTGGTTCAGACCTTGCCTGGAGGGAGGTCCGCTTCACGTCTGGCTCCCTGGGAGGAGAGCTCCTTCGGTAGGTGGGTTCAGGGGGTGGTTCAAGGGTGCCCCGCCTCGGATCTGGCTCCCTGGGAAGAGAGCTCTTCCGGCAAGTGGGTTCTTGGGAGGGCTCATGGGTGCCTCGCCTTGCGTCTGGCTCCCTGGGAGGAGAGCTCCTTCGGCGGGTGGGTTCAGGGGGCGGTTCAGGGGTGGCCCGCCTCGTGTCTGGCTCCCTGGGAGGAGAGCTCCTTCGGCGGGTGGGTTCAGGGGGCGGTTCAGGGGTGGCCCGCCTCGTGTCTGGCTCCCTGGGAGGAGAGCTCCTTCGGCGGGTGGGTTCAGGGGGCGGTTCAGGGGTGGCCCGCCTCGTGTCTGGCTCCCTGGGAGGAGAGCTCTTCCGGCGGGTGGGTCCAGAGTGCGGTTCAAGAGAGCTCCTCCTTGCTTCAGCCTCTGTGGGGAGAGGAAGGGCCAACCACACCTCTGCTTGAGGAGAGTCGCTCTTTGGGAAAACGGAGACCTTGTAGGCCGGCTCCGTCTGGGTCCACTCGTCCTTGGGGTTGGGGACATGTTTGCGGATGAGTTTCCGAGGTGGCTGGCAGGTGTCCTGTGGTCCCAATTCCAGTGCCAGCTGAGGAAACGCCTTGGGCACCTGAAAGGATTCCCTTTTGGGGGGATTTACTCGTGCAGAATCCTCCTTGGGACTTGCCATAGGCCTCAGGTAGCTCTGGGTTGTCACCTGGGGCAAGTCACTCGGATTTGGGGAGATGGGGATGCATCTGTTGTCTACTTGGGTTCTCCCTATTCTGGATGCAGCCCGGGACCTCTGGTAGATTTCCTCCCGTTGCGAATTGAGGCTCTGTTGCATCGCCATCAGCATCTGGCTGTTCGTCATGGTGAGCTGCCCCGGCTGGATGGAACACTTGCCGCACCGGTAGTCCACCACCGGCTGAGGAGAGATGTTCCGGATGG
The DNA here is from genome assembly GCF_027172205.1 of Podarcis raffonei. Classification (NCBI taxonomy): domain Eukaryota; kingdom Metazoa; phylum Chordata; class Lepidosauria; order Squamata; family Lacertidae; genus Podarcis; species Podarcis raffonei. Next base: position 15,648,276 of record NC_070616.1, read on the forward strand.
ACGTCCTCCCTCTCTGCGGAGGACCCCCGAAGGAGAGCTCGTTTTCTTCCTGACACCCTGACCTCAAGGCAGGTCCCTGGGAGAGCTCACTCGCTCGGCGGGATGAGGTCCCAGCTGGGAGTTCGCCCCCTTTTGGTGAGGAGGTCCTGCTCCAGAAAGCGTCGCTTCCTCTGTAGGGAGAATTGTTCCGCGGAAGGTCACCCGGTTGTTGGTAGAACGAATTCTCGGAGACCCCACTCCCTCTCTGCAGAGAAGGGCCCGGAACGAGGTAGTTTGGCCCTCTTGGAGCAGACGGCCTTCGGGGTTCCTCGGCCCCCCTCTGAGAAAGGGTGCCCTGGGAGACCTCGCTTCCCTTCCGTGAAGAGGCAGCTGGCGGAACGGACAGTCTCCGGGGAGCCTCACTGACGCTCCCCCTCTGGGGCAATGCATTCTGGGACAGTTCACTTCCTCGCCGAGGGGAGGAGCTCTGGCCTGCATCGCTCCCTCTGGGGGGCGAGGAGCTTCTCAGAAACTCACTGGCTCTCTGAGGGCTGCTCCCTCGATGGGACCGGGTGCCGGAGGCTCCTTCTCGTCGAGGGGACGTGTTCCTCTGGGTCTCTCTGCTTCGCCGGGGAGAGCCCTGGCGGGGCTCTTGGGCTACGTTGGCTGGAACAGGCAGAACCATCCTGGCGGGCGACCCCTTCTCATTGGAGCCCATGGCGCCGCTGGCTTCCCCTGGTCCTCCTCCGTTGGGGCACAAGCCCTGCCGGCAGTGCTAAGCACAGGTGATCTTGGGCCCTCCATAAAGCACCTGGTTGTTCTGGGAGCATCTTCAAGGGCCCCTCCATTTCCTCATCCCAGAGGGTCCTGGCAAGATCACAAAGCCGTGATGTCATCCTGCTGGACTGTGACGTCATCAGACACAACCCTGAGGACCTGCCTAGAAGCCATGGCCTCCTCTCCTATGCACAGCCCTTCAAAGCACTGCATCTCTCTGACCCTGCAATGTTGGCCCTGCATCCCCAGGTCCAAAATGATGAAATTTCCCTGCAGGTCTGAACAACTTTAAAATAACTCTGTTCCCAAGGCTTTTTTTCAACCAGGACTCACCGGAACTGAGTTCCGGCTCCTCTCAGGTGGGCAACATTGCCAGGATGGCGTTCATGGTGAGTTCCCTCTTTTAATAGAAAAATAGCAGTGACTGTTCCAGAGCTTAGAGACAGTTGAACAGACGCCTTTGAAAGGTGGCGGACTTCTCCTTCCTTGGAGGTTTTTATGCAGAGGCTGGATGGCCATCTGTCATGGATGCTTTACGTGTGATCCCTGCATTGTGTTGTTGTTGTTGTTGTTGTTGTTGTTGTTGTTGTTTAGTCGTTTAGTCGTGTCCGACTCTTCGTGACCCCATGGACCAGAGCACGCCAGGCACTCCTTTCTTCCACTGCCTCCCGCAGTTTGGTCAGACTCATGTTTGTAGCTTCGAGAACACTGTCCAACCATCTCGTCCTCTCTCGTCCCCTTCTCCTTGTGCCCTCCATCTTTCCCAACATCAGGGTCTTTTCCAGGGAGTCTTCTCTTCTCATGAGGTGGCCAAAGTATTGGAGCCTCTGCTTCACAATCTGTCCTTCCAGTGAGCACTCAGGGCTGTTTTCCTTCAGAATGGTTTGATCTTCTTGCAGTCCATGGGACTCTCAAGAGTCTCCTCCAGCACCATAATTCAAAAGCATCAATTCTTCAGCGATCAGCCTTCTTTATGGTCCAGCTCTCACTTCCATACATCACTACTGGGAAAACCATGGCTTTTACCCTGCATTGTAGAGGCCCTATAATTCTAAGATGGCAATAACTAAAGCACAACCTTTAAAAAGATGCCAGTTTTGAACAACACCGGTCCATGCACTAGAACAGGGGTGATGAACCTTATGCCCGATGGCTGAATGTGGCCCTCCAGGCCTTTATGTTTAGCCCTCAGAGTGCTCCCCAACCCAAGCCCCTCAATGGACCTGCTTTTGCCTGGCTGGAATGCATCCTTGAATTCTGTTCTTACTCTCTTTTTGTCTGGATGGAGGACTGTCTGTGGGTGTGTAGACAATAGCCTACTATACAAAGGTAAATTTTGCCTTTGCTGCTCCACCCATTTTTCCTCTGGCCACACCCACCACTGGCAGGTGGCCCTCGGGAGGTTGCCCAGAGGGGAATGTGGCCCTCGGACTGAAAAAAAATTGTTTCCCATACTGTAGGAAGAGAGCAAAGCTAACAGAGATTCAGCCCAAACTACTGGTAACATTTAAGATAAATGCCTTAGAATCATTGAATTGTAGAGCTGGGACCAACAGGGTCATCTAGTCCAACCCCTGCAGTGCAAGAATCACAGTCTCCATTTGTCGGGTTCCTGGAAAGTGTTCCAAAGAGATGGGGTCACCACCAAAAAGGCACTGCAGCTGCATTTCCCTACACTTTCTGTGGCAAAACGATGGAAGCACTTAGGTGGCCTGGCAGGTGGAGAAAGCACTCTCCTAAATCCCAGGCTTCGCAGTCTGTGCTTTTTTCTCACAACAACCCTGCGAAGTGGGCAATGCAGTTATTCCCACTATACATGTGTGAATTGAATCTGTGTGTTAATTGCTCATTGACCGACTGTATATTATTAGTAATTTTATTGTAATATTATTACTATTATGAACTTGTAGCCTACTAAGTTCTACTCAGAGTAAACCTGTTCAAATTAAAAGACCTAAGTTCATCATGTTGTTAATTCCAGTGAATCCGCTCTGAGTAGAACTTAATTGGAGACCACCCATTATTATTCTTAGTTTTTCACTTTTTCTATTTTTTTTTAAAGTTTCACAAGAAAAAAAAAGCACTCAATAACAAATGAAGATGCACGGTAGGAAACCATCCTTAAATAATTTTTAAAAGTCCACAGCCAAATTAAAAGCCGAGACCAGCAAAGTTCAATACTTAGTAGAATGCCATCATTGATGTTTAAAGAAGATTTACTGCAAACACCTGGAGACGATCTTATCATTTATTTGTTTGTTTATTTATTTATTTATCATTTTACTATGTTAATCTAGCGCCACTCACTGGTTGGATCCCTGGCTTTCACCTAGCCAGCCACCACAGCTTCTGACATTGCTCTTAACCAGCAGGAGGCGCCCTCACAAGAGCTGAGCATCAGGCGATGATGGGAATCTTCAAGGAAGATCAGCACAAGTCCAAGACTTTTCCGTGGAGACTGTTTACCCCAAGGCTGGCTGGCCCATTCAGGCCCCAATATCACCACAGTAAAGTGTACATTTGAATTTAAACTGCTATGAGGTTTTTTTCCCCAAAAAACAATAAAACATTGGTTTTGTTTGTAAATTTTTAAATGTAACTTGCTTTTAATGTTGTTGTTTTTTAAAAGGTGTTTTAAATGACTATTTTGGACTGCATTGAAAACCACTGAGAGGCCTTTTGTCCTAGTAAGCAGAATATAAATTTTGTTAGATAGTCCTGAACTGTTTTTAGTAGCTGTATTTTAATAGATTTGGTTTCTACATTGCATTAAATCTATTAGAGTTTAATTACTTTTAAACAATTACCTACATGCTTTTAGCTTTTTGTATTCTCCCCCCCTCCCCATTGTTTAAATTTGTGTAAATCGCCTTGAGTCGCAGTCTGGGAAGAAGGCATGATAGAATGGAACATAATAAATAATAAAGATCAAGATCAAATACAAAAAAAAAAAGTTTTCCTCCTGTCTCTTTTACCAGATATCTCACAAATCCTGCCCCGACTGAGTGTGTGTCCCCCTCTGTGTAGAATCGTAGAATTGTAGAGGTGGAGGGAACCTAAAGGGTCATCCAGTCCAACCCTCTGCAATGCAGGAACTGGTGTGATTGTGGTGTGAATGTGTAAATGCACCAGTGGCGTGCCTAAGGAGTGTTAAGTAGCCACGGCTACTTCTGACCACACCTACTGCTGGGGTGTGAGCCCCAGAGGGTTGGGGCAGCAAGAAGATTAAGGTGCACACAATCAGAAGTTGCTCTTGAGGGGTGCGAGATCGAGGTATGAACACACAAGCATGAGCTTCTTCTAACGCCAGGAAACCAACTCTGGTTGGGCCAAGGCTGAAAAGAGTCTGTGGCAGAGATGGGGCTTTGATCTGAAGGCCCTCAGAGTAGCCCAGTGCTTTATTGCTAAGCATACAGTTATTCTCTTTCATCACCAGGGTGCCACCACTAAAAAGCCCTGCTCACAAGTGCCCTCCCGCCTCTAATCTCACATCACCTAGAACCTAACACCAGCTAGGTCAAGCCAAAAGTCCAGAATCCTTTCGCTCAAGTACTAAACGTCAAACAAATGCTCACTGTAATCCTCCTGACAATGACCCTGTGAGGTTGCTCCATCTTACAGATACAGGGAGGAATTGGATTTGAGCTTCTGGCCACCAAGCTACAACTCAGTTCCTAGTCTTCATTTTTGCAGTATTATTATTTTCTCCAAAGAGGTCACAAGAAGAGCTGTGTAGCTGGATGAAGCCAAAAGGCCAATCTATCAAGCCCAGAATCCTATTTCCACAGTGACCCACCAGTCCTCAGTGTTTTGGGGGGAGTTGAGAGAAAGCGCACTTGACATGCTTAAAAGCTCATTTTGTCAAAGCAGCAGGAGCCCCGCCCCCTTTCTCCTGCTTTCCCCCAATGGGAGGAGGACTTAGCGTGGTCAGAAGCTCCTCCTTGTCGAGATGTGATCAGATGCTCGGAGAGGATATAGTTTTGTTAAATGACACTACTGATTTCACTTCAGACGCCAAGGCAGCAGAAACCCCGCCCCCTTTTGCTTGCTCGCCCGCTGGGAGGCTGAGAGAAAGCACTCTTAACATGCTCAGAATCTCCTGCTTAAGAGACCAAGGCAACAAAGGACCCGTCCCCTTTAGGCGACCCCCCCTTCCCGCTGTTTTGCGAGGAGGGGGGCTGCTTTAAAGCTTTCCCTCCCCCGCCCGCCCTTTCTTCCTCCTGCCGCGCCCACCGCCTTTTTTCCATACCGGGAAAGCGTCGTCGGCGTCCCCTTTAAGAGCGTCGGCGCGGCCGAGGGCGCCCCCTGGCGGCCCGCGGCGGCGCTGCAGGTGCAGGTGGAGGATCGCGCGCCTCCAGGTGCGGCCGCCGCTGCTGCTGCTCCGTCGGCTCGGCCGTCCCCACCATGGAGCGCGATCGGGGCCCGCGGGGCTCGGCGGTGGACCTGGGCTTCGGGGCGCTCAGCACCGCGCAGCTCCGCGCCCTCATGCGGGACGAGACGTGGCTGGAGCGCATCGTCAAGCTGAGCAGGAAGGTAAGCCCAGGATCGGGACCCCCGAGGAGGAGAGGATCGGGCCCCTGGGAGGGAGAGGTGGGACGGGGGGGCCGCATCCTACCTCTTTTTTGCACGCATCGCTTGGATAGCATACATCGGGATGCATATCCCAGCCCCCTCCCGGTCCAAACATGTAACCGACCCCCACCCCACCCCGCCATCCATCTAATCCCCCCCCCGCCAATTAAAACACCCACAGCACACAAAGGGGGCACCGATGCCCCCATCAGGCCTGCCACTGCCCTCCTCTGGGGCCGTGCCACACACCCCAAATCCCTATTGCAGAGAGGGTGCCCGCTGATGAGGGGGGCATGGCATGGGGGGGCACAGTGCCAATCCAGCCAGGCCTGTGCTTGGTGCCCAGAAACGGTGTCCAGCACCACCACTGACGGCCTTTCCACAGAGGCTTGTGGCTATGACCCCCCAAAACACCCCATGCCCATGCCCCCCAAATGTGCAATTCTGTGGGGCAAACCAGCCGCTCCCTGACTGCCTCCCAACCTGGCCGATGTGCCTCTCCATCTTACCCCCCCAATCCAATCTTGGGGGGGACCATAATGCCCCCCAATTACCTTCAAAGCTCCTACCAGGACACCCCAAACAAATTTGAGCACAGCTGCTGTTTCCTTGGCACCCCACTTCCTCAGTTACCCACCCACCCCCTACCAAAATAGATGCTACCGAGCCCTTTTGCACGGTGATTTTAATATTCTGCTGCTTCCCCAGACACCTGTCACTTGGACCCCCCCTCCCCCAAAAATTAACCGCCCCCTTGCAGCAGTTTTTGCAAAGGCTCCTTCTTTGTTATCTCTATGCCACTGGCGATACCAGTTGAGGGTCGAGGTGTGTGTGTGAGAGGGAGGCTGCAAGGGCCTGGATGCTTTGTCTGGGTGGGTGGGGAGCCTCCATCCTGGGGTGCCCCCTCCCTCCCCTCCAAAACCAGCCCCAATGCTCACAATCGCAAACCCACGCACCCTCCCCGCACACCCCTGTCTGTTTTGTTTTTCTGCACCCTTAGGAAGGGAGTTTGGGATCCATCCAAGGCTCCCTGAATCAGCCAGAGGATTTATTTTTATTTTATTTGGGGGGGGGTGGCTGCTGCTGTCTGTATTGTTTGCTGGGTGGGTGGGTGGGCTTGCCAAATAATTGCCAGAGCCTTTCATACATTTGGATCACGGATGGCGTAGGGTTTTGCCTTTCCGACAGAGAGCCATGGAAACAAAGGACATCCTCTTTTTTGTTTTTGGCCAACCCCTACTAAATCTAACTAGCCTCCTCCCCGTTCCAGGAATCCCACCCCCCGCCTCCCAATTCTGGCTCCCCAAAACCTTTACAGGCCCACTCAATTTTGTGTCCACCCCCACCCCCATCCAGACACGTCACAGACTGCTGTTGCTGTCCATTCTCCCAAGAATACGTCGGGTCTGTTTATCTCAGAAAGGCACCTTCGCCTCGCGACCCTGGGAAGCAGGAGATCCCACACACACACACACCCTGTTTCCTGGGTTTGTCCCGGGTTAATTGCTCTGGAATAACTGTTTCTCTGCAGGGTGCCCCACGGGGGTTTCTGAGGACCCCGGGACCATGCCTGTGTGGTCCCACAACTCCGCCCCACTCAGTGCCCCAGAGATGCTCCCAAATGGGGCACGGGTGTAGAAAGGATTCCACATCGTGTGGACATTTAGCCAGGATTAAAACTGGGGTGGGTGATGCAAGGCCCTGTCTGCCCACCCTAGTTGTTGGGGGGGGGGGAAGGACCTAAACAAAGCCTTGAAGCAGGCACCATACTTGCAATGCTATTTGAGAATTGCTTAAAGAATTGTCGCTCTGTGCAGTGTGCCATCTTGGAAGAATTAGGCACATCTTCAGCGGGGGGAGAGTCCAGATGCCATCTTGCTCTGAGGCTCAGTCAGGGCAGCAGGTTAGGCAGAGGTGGGCACCGTCACAGTTTTTCATTGGCCCTGCTGCAAACTCAAGAGCGCTGAGCGGATCTAGCTGTTGGATATGGGTTGGTGGAGTGAAGAAGCACCCCGCTCTGGCCCATCTGATGAAAGTGAATGTTCGGAGGTTCGGGAAGTCCTTCCTGTGTTGTATGGTTAAACTACGGAACTCACTTCCACAGGGGGCCACCAACTCGGATGGCTTTTAAAGAGAATTAGACAAATTCATGGAGGATAATAAAGCTATCGAAGGCTACTCGCCATGGTGGGGCTATGCTGTGCCTCCAGAGTTGGAAACTCTGTTGCTGGAAATGGCAAGAGGGGAGAGGGCTCTTGCTTGTGGGCTTCCCATCGGGGCGTCTGGTTGGTCACTGTGAGAATGGGATACTGAGCCAAATGGGCCCCCTTTGGCCTGATCCAGGCCTCCTCTTGTGTTTGTTAAGCAGATGTAGCTGGTTTCTTCCACACAGGGGCTCCGAAGCCACTGTTGCTTGCCTGAGCCACGAGAACTTAAGGTTTCAGAAACAGGAGCCTTAAAGACCCCAGAATGTTCATAGCTTGGGCAAGGACAGGAGAGAGCTGGGAGCCTGCTCTGAGGAGAGATGTTGTCATTGTCTGTGACAGTTGTGATAGTCAGCAGTTTAGAATCTAAACTTTAGTTGCCTTGTGGCACAGAGACATTCTCTCTGGTTATCCTTGTAAAGTCGCAGCTTGCTTCTTATCCCCATATTGCAGATGGGAAAACTGAGGCTGAGTGGTGATTGTTTACCCAAAAGCACCACCAAGTGAGTTCATGGGTGTTAGATATAAATCCTCTCTGTTCACAGTTTTAGCCATACTGCATGGTTCTTCTTCCTGTTGTTTTATAATTAAGTTTATTGGTTTACTCCTCCATCCATCCTCTCCCCCCCCCCCATGGGCTCTCTGTTATGAAACGGGGCCTTTGTACTAATGGCTCCACTGCTCTAGAGCTTGGCTCTCCCTGTCTGTGAAGGGACACCCTTGTTTCCTCCAGCTTTGAATTGTTTTGGTCGCCAGCATATTACAAAAACCTACTTGACATCTGCAGACTGTGTCTGTCTGCCATTAAAAATGGTATTCTGCTCTGGATAGGAGCTGTTTATGGCACAAAAGCTTCTAATAAGTTTAAAAACCAGTCCATCAACTTAATATCAATAATAGAACACCATCAATGTGCCTGGCACTTTGGGAAGAGGTCCCTGCCTCATGGACCAAACAGTTGCACCATTTGCAAGAAACAGAGGGTGGCTGAGCTGCAGAAAAGGTGCCTGGTGAGCAAACAGGTAGCTCAAACAAGTTAGTCAAGCCACATACTGCAGAGGATTGCGAGGCCAATCTTTTGTTGTTGTTGTTTGTTATATTTATACCCTGCCTTTTTCCCAGACAGGGAGTCAAGGCAGCTTACACAAATTAAAACAAGACAGATAAAGCACAGAAGGCTAAAATCATATAAAAGATGATAGTTAAAAAGTAATTAAGCTCTAATAAAACAATATAAAAACAGATCTATTAAACTACAGATGTGGCACTATTTAAAAGCCCTTTTCTTTAGAAACAGCTGGTTCCCAAAAAGCCTGTTGGAATGAAGCCGTTGTCACCTGCTGGCGGAAGGGCAACAAGGAGTGAGTGAGTTTGGTTTCTCTAGGGAGGGAGTTCCTCAGTCTGGGGGCAGCCACCGACAAGACCAGGCACCCCCAAACTTGGCCCTCCAGCTGTTTTGGGACTACAACTCCCATCATCCCTAGCTAACAGGACCCGTGGTCAGGGATGATGAGAACTGTAGTCCCAAAACATCTGGAGGGCCAAGTTTGGGGGTGCCTGGACAAGACCACCTCCCACATCCCTACGAAGCGTGCCTGTGGGGCTGGCAGGACTGAGAGAAGAGCCTCTGTATGGCTTCCCCCATCCTGCACACCAACTAGACTAGTAGCCGAAACAACCAAACTCAGCCTCACCCACCTACCCTAAAATATTATTCCTCCAACCGTGGAGGCAGAGCATAAGCCATCCTGTCAAATAGCCATCGATAGCTTTATTTTCCTTGGTGAATTTATCCAGTCCTCTTTTAAAGCCATCCAAGTTGGTGGCCAGCCCTGCGTCTTCCTGTGGGAGGGAGTTCCACAGTTTAACGCTGTGTCTGTCTATTGCAGTTCCAGAACTTGCAGCTGGAACGGGAGAGGCGCCTGGCCTCCAACTACGCCTTGGCCAAGCAGAACCTGGCACTGCAACCACGGCTGGAGAACGGCAAGGCCTCCCTGGCCATCAAGTATCAGGAGCTGAGGGAACTGCGGGAGACATGCCGGGACAAGCAGCAGCGTCTGGGTGAGCCCCCTCCCCCCATATCCAAGCCTGGCAGCCATCTTTCTTTGAGCCTCGCCTGACCCCTCATTCCGGTTGTTTGCCAGCTGTGGATGTCTGTGAGGAAGGGGAATTCTGCACATGCTCTTGTGACTTATTTGCTGTTTATTTCCTAACGCTTCTAAGCTGCTTCCTTGTAGAAAACCTCAGAGCTATTTGTGAAAAGAGTAAAACTGTAAGATTATTAGTAAAAACCACGAAGACATTAAAATAAAAATAAAACCAGCAACAAACTAAAAACACACCAACACTGTAAACAACTGACCAGGCTCGGTTAAACACAAAATGTATTTAGCAGGGGAAAGAGTGGTGTCAATAGGCAGGGAGTTCCAAAGGGTAGGAATTTGAGTCGAGCTCCATGCTAGGCTTTGTCGGATTGGTGTGTCCCATGAGCAGGGCTGCCAGACCTCCAGGGCTCACCTGAAGTCTGCAGGTTGGTCTGGCCTAAGTGGAACAGGAAGCTGGCTGCAAATTATTGCATAGATTCTCTAGGGTGGGAGTCTGCCCTCCTGCCCTTCCTCCTCCCCTCTCCCAATTAACCTCCATCTCCAGGGCTCAGTGGTACGAGGGAGCACAGAGGAAGAACCACCAGGGGCCGCCCCCTGTGATATCACCCGAAGTCTCAGCTTTGGGCCCTGAAATCTCAGCTTCTGGGATGCTCCTGACCCGGTGACCCTATCCTTGAGCCACGCTGGCATCCTAGAATAGCATGTCATAGTCTCTCCCTACTCCCCCACCCACCATGCCATAGCGATTCTCTAAGATAGAGGCTTCCTGTTGTTGTTAATTGCCCACCCATCACCCTAAGGTCCCAAGGTAAAACACAGTATTAAAAACAATTAAAAACAACATTCAACCATAAAATTAAGGTGGTTCCTAAAACCATAAACCTCAAGGGTCAAAAGGACCTTTTTGGTGGTGGCTCCCCACTTGTGCGAAGCTCTCCACAGGAGACTTGCCTGGCACCGCCTCAACATACACAAAACATTTCTTTTCTGCCTGACCTTTGGCTGTGAATTCTCTGTGGCCTCCTTCCGTTGGTGGGATGTTTTATCCTTGCGTTTTAAGAAGATGAACACGTTTTAGATTTTTCTCTGTGTTTTGTCCTGGGCTGGTTTAAACGTGTGTGGGGTTTTTTATTGCCTTAAGTCACTTTAAAACAAAAAAACAAAACAGCCCTCAAAGTTTAATAAGTAATAATAAATATTGATAGCCATGCCAGCTACAGAGAGCAGAAGCGACTTGGGATCCAAAATATCTGGTTGGGGAAGTCTGGTGTATGCAGTGTGGCTTAGCAGGAGAGCCCCATACTTTTACAAGACAGCTATTCTTTTGGCTTAAAGTGTGAAAGAGACAAAAATGGCATTAAGCTCCCCTGTATGTATGCACACATCTGGCAGTCTGGATTGGGCTGTGGACCACTAGCCCCCAACACATCCTACAGCGATGCTTAGGGAGCCTGTGATTCCCATTAGCACAGCTGCATGAGACCCAATTGCTTGTGTGGAGTCACTCTTGGACCGGAATGATGGGGCATTGAGGTCACCCCTCCAGGATCCTTCCCCCTTTATTTGTTCATTTGAGAAACTGCATTTATCTACCACTATATATCATTTTTTAAATAAAAAACACACAATCAAAGCAGTGTTCAACAATAAAACCATAAAAAGGTTAAAAACAGACAGCAGTCAACCAATGAGGAAGGATGTATTTACAATTGCCTGCAAAGTATTGGCAGAATAGAATAGTTTCCAGCAAGTGTTTAAATGCCAGCACAGAAGGTGCCTGCTGAATCTCTAACAGCAGAGAGTTCCACAGGACACCAAAGGTTCGGTTTCTCGTTCTTGTCAAACAAGCGTCACCAACCCGGGGAATGGCCAGCGATGTTCCTGCAGATAATCTCAGTGATCAAGTTGGGATGTGAGTGTTCAGGCAGTCCCTGGTCAGGAAGGGAATCTTCCGAAAGCAATTTGGAAGCCCCCATGTCACAACGGAAACTACAATGCAATTTAAGGAGGGGGGTGGGAATACATCAAAACAAGGCAATTTATTCAGGACTAGCAACTTGCCCACCCCACTAGTTCTGTACACTAAACAGACTTTTGCCAACCTGGTGTCCTCCAGAAGTTTGGAACTATGGCCAGATTCACCCCATACATTTAGTGGACTGTGATACCACTTTGAACAGTCATGGTTTCCCCCAAAGAATTCTGGGAAGTGTTGTTTGTTTAGGGTACTGAGAACAGTTAGGAGGCCCCTATTCCCCTCCCAGAGTGGTTTTACAATCCCTCTTCCCCAGGAAGGCTGCCAGGGGGTCAATCCCTAACAACTCCAGGTAGCAGGCTGGGAGAGATGCCTTTCTGAAATCCTGGAGGGCAGCTGCCCATCAGAGCAGACAGCCTAGAAGTAGATGGACCAGCGAGTCCAACACTGTAAAGGCAGCTTGTATTCATCATTATCTTTTATTATTTGTATGCCAACCATCTGACTGAGTTGCCCCAGCCACTCTGGAGGCTCCCAACAAATTGAAACATCTGACACAGTAAAACATCAAACATTAAAAACCATGAGGACTAGGACCTTACCACAATGGTAGATCACCTGTTGCTTTGCTGACTCGGACTAATGTTCCGTTTCCTAGAGCAGGATGGAGAAGGAAGGTGAAACCCCGATGGCACCTTGGGATTAAACCCTGCTTCGTGGGAGGGAAGAGTGAGGGCACTGGGGAAGGAGTGTCTGCGACTGAGGCTGCTTTTTTGCCTGGCAGGGGCCTGTATGGCCAAGTGGACCCCCGAGAATGCAGTGAGCAGGCTGCAAGCTGAGCTGGATGGCGTGGAGGCCAAGGTGGAGGTGAGTTGCCATGATGGGGGGCTAGTAGTGAGGGGAAACACCCGCACTGAAGTGCATATGGCCGCTGGCCCCACAAAACTGTATTGTAGGGTTGTCAGGCCAAGTCCATCAGCTGGGGGCACCGGAGTCCAATAAGCCAAGTTTTCTGCTCAGCCTCATCCTCCCTGCTGAGTTCTGCAAGAGGAAGCTCCTTGGGTGTTTTTGCCACGGTGGGCAATTCCCTTTAACCCTGATGGCTGAGATCGCAGAACCATAGAACAGTGCAGAGATCGCAGCACAGATGGGTGTGTGTGAAGGTTTGCAAAAACACCCTCCCCTGCAGAGGTTTATCATTTATTTTTTAATTAAATTTGTATACCACCCTTGACCTGTTGATTTCAGGGCAGATTGCAAGCTAAAATTGCAATACAGTCGTACCTTGGATCCCAAACACCTTGAGAGTTGAACGTTTTGGCTCCTGAACGCCACAAACCTGAAAGTGAGTGTTCCGGTTTGCAAACATTCTTTGGAACCCGAACGTCCAACAGGGCTTCTGTAGCTTCCGATTGGCTGCAGGAGCCACACTTTGGTTTCTGAACGTTTTGGAAGTCGAACGGACTTCCAGAACGGATTCTGTTCAACTTCTGAGGTACCACTGTATTAGATTTGCGTTCATTGTCCTACCCACTTTTGCTCCTGGCTCCGCCCACCACTTGCACACCAAGGTTTCCAAGAAGGGAACGTGGCTCTGGGCTGAACAGGATTCAGGGTCCTTGACCTCTCTGTATACATTGGGCCCTGCAGGTTTCACTTTTCCCTCTTCGCTTTAATTTCATAAAGGGGTCCGAGGATCATCTAGTCCAACCCACTTCAAGGAGCGGGTGAGAGGGGTGGAAAGCCCTTCAGAGGCTTGCTTGAATTCTCCCATTCCTTCCTCCCCCTGCCCTGTTTATTTCCAGGAGCAGATGGAGCAGTTTCTCTGCTGGGACCTCCCCGTGGAGACCTTTGTGGAGTCTTTCCAGCACGCCCGAATGCTCTCCCACCTGCGCCGCACCCAGCTGGAGAAGCTGCAGAGTGCCCTCAAACTGGAGAAACTGGAGAAGGCCAAGGACAAGCCCAGCCCCGGCAGTGAGGAGCCGCCCGCCGTCTCCCCCGCCCTCCCAGTGCCAGCGCCGCCTCCGCCACCGCCTTCGGCCCAAGCCCCTCCTCCAGCGCCAAACGGGCCGCCCCCCAAGGTCTTCCAGCTGCGCTTGGCGCCAGCGTTCCTCATCCCCTCAGAGGCTGTGCTCCCCATCCCGGTGGGGACCGGCCCCCAAAAGTGCTGCCTGCCGGCCCTGGCCACCTCGCACCCTGCCGCTCCCTTCGTGAGCTCGCCCTTGAGCCTGATTGGACACATCCACCTGGCGCAGGCCCACCTGCCTCCCCAGCAGAAGAAGAAGGAGCCGCCACACCGGTAGCCGACCGCAGCTGACGGACCGTTTTTACCGGAGCCTCCGTCGCGAGACGAGACGGGCCAGGGTCCGGGGCGCGGCGCCGCCAGAACCCCCCCGACCTGCCGACCGCTCTGCCTGCCCAGACTTGCCCGGAGCTGGGGCGTTGGGGTGGGGCAGGACTATGGCAGCTACAGGGGGGTGTCCTATATGATTTAGACGCTCGGCGCTGTCTCTGTCTCCCATCTCTTGGGGCTGCCTGGCCGGCTGGGGCTATCAAACGTTATTGTAAGTATAGGTGCCGGAGGGCCGGGGAGGGGGGCTGCCCTCCCCCATCATTTAGAAATAAGGGAAAGTCTATATTTAGCTCCACCCCTCTCCTTTTTTGTGGGGGGGACCCTATGACCATTCTGCACCCATTCGACGCCAGAAAGAGCATAGGAGCCAACTCTCAGGGGCCGAGGTCCCTTCGTCGTCGTCGTCCCCATAAAATATTTGAGGGGGCCCCCCAAAGTTGATAGGCATTGCCATTTAAATGGTGTGCGTGTGCCGCGTCTTGTGATCGATTATGCGGGGCGGGGTTTACCTGAGCCCCCCGATATTTTATTCCATTTGGCACCCCTGAGAGAGAGAGAGGCTTGCAGGCTGCCCCCCATCCTGCTTTGAGGCGGCTGACTCTGGGTGGGAACGCCTGTTCTCCAGACCCAGCCCACAAACTGAACTTCCCCTATATAGCACAAGTGTCTCCATTTTGGAAGCCAGAGGGAAAGACCAAGAAAAGGGGTAGAGTAGAGCACATTTGGGATGGGGGTGTGGGGTGAAGGGAGTTGGGCACAGGCAGATATTCTGTTGGCGGGGTGTGTTGTTTTTTTGAGCCAGAAGCTGAATTCTCCTTCTCCCCCTCGCCTCCTCAACAATTTGTATGTTGGGAGTGAGGTGGGGGGGTGGCTTCTGAGGTAGAACTGGGAGGGCTACTTTGGGGGGTTGGGGGGCAAGGGCTGAGGTTGCGAAGCACAGGGTAGGACATGAAGCCCAAAGTTAGGCCACGGCTAGAGGATGGGTTTGTGGAACCAGCACACACGGATTCAACAGGGTATGGGGTGTGGGGCTCAGCCAGGGTCTGGGGTGGGGGGGCGGGGTGGAATTTGTCTTTCCGGAAGACGTAGGGCTGAGCGACACACACACACACACACACACACAAAACTGGGGCGGGGTGGGCCAGGTGAGGATGTATTTTTGAGCCGTTTTAACTTGAATGTGCTTGCAAAAATTTGAATTGTCAGGATCGGGGGGAGGCTGCAGCGAGAAGGAGGATTGAACCGGAAAACTTATTTGTGTTTTTTTTAAAAAAATTAATAATCCAGAGAGTCTCAAGTGCTCCCTCATGGAAGAGGTGGTTTCTGTGTCTCTGAATGAGTCACTGGCCCGGTTTTCTTCTCTTATTCAGCCTCCTCAGGAGCTGGTACAAGTGAGTCATTCAGTCATTGCTGAGGGAACTAGAAAGCAGTATTCTGACCTGCCAGCAGATGAGGCTGCCTGCCGCTTCTCTGCATGAGCAATTTGTATGAAGTGTCTTGAAAAAGTTTTTTAAAAGAGCGAAACAAATCTTGAAATTTGGGTTCCACTGTCAAAAGGTCCTCACCTTTTGTTGATGGGCGGTGAGATTTCAGCTCTTGCAGATGGGGCATGCCCTGTCGTCTGGAGACAGACAGCTGGGATGGGTAAGGATGAGTGCAGCTATCGCTCCTCTGACTGTAGAAAGAGCGTTTGGGGTGTCCCTGAGTGAGCTGGTGAGAAAGGTATGGCTGTGGGAGATGACTGTGGGGAGCGTGCTCAGCAGGGGACAGCTTCTCCCCTCTTCCATGGGGCATGACGTCCCTGTGACTGATCCCACTTTGGGAGAGGAGGACGGCAGCGCCCTCCACCTCTGGCTGGTTGCTGGGGTGATTGTGTAGCAGGAGGGATTGTGTACCAGGGCAGCTCCTCCAATCCAGTGCTGAGAAACCAGCCCCTGATGTAGGGAGCCAGGAGGTCTGGGACAGTGAGAGGAAGAAAGCAGCTGTCAGCTGAGCTGGAAGCCTGGAGGAACCTTCTTTATTTGCTTGAACCCAGGCAGGAGCATGGCACAGCAGCTATGATGAAGGGAATGCACTCTGCATACACTCAGAGGCACTGCCAGCATTCCACAGGTCCCAGAGCTGAAAGCACATCCAGTTGCTTTGCCTTGCTAGATTACTCCGGTTCAAATGAACCCCTGGCCAGCCTAGTCTTCCTTCTACACTGTGTGATCCCTGGCCCCACCCCACTGCTGCAGCCGCCAGGTTCTCCAATCACAGAGTCATTACAACCACCTATTTTCCCTCTGCAAGGAACGGCTGCAAAATCCAGTTCCTGGAGGAGAAAATGTAAAGGATTGGGCACTGAGGGGTTGTGATTCAGGACCATCTGAAACCCCCACCCTAGAGGGCATATTCCTGGGAGCTGAAATGAAATGCCGATTTAATTTTCATAAAATTTATCCTCCGCTTGATTGTAAGAAAAACCTTGAAGTGGTTTACAGTGTTTGATGAGGTCTGAATCCCAAATGTCAAGCTTGGTGGAATTTGGCAGAAGCAAAGTCAGTTTGCAAAAATAAGGAGGGGGGGGGGACTGAATTATTGGTAGGAAATGGAATCATAGAATGGAAGAGTTGGAAGGCACCAGAATAGGGAGGCTGTAGCCCTCCAGACGGAGCCAGACGCCGGCTCCCATCATCATCATCCCTGACTACTGGTCATGCTGGCTGCTAGATGCTAATCTAGGGGGCACCGGGTTGACAGGCTTATATCATGGCACTCCAGAGGGCCCCCCTCCCTGGCTTTGCAGTAGTTATGGTGGCCCCTGATCTTGAATGCTGGAATTGTCAGGACTGATAAAAGAAAGTCCTTTTCTTGTGCAGTGCAAGGTTGAACTGTGGAACTCCCTGCTGCAGGAGGCAGTGATGGCCAGCAGCCTAGATGGCTTTAAAAGAGCATTAGACAAATTCGTGGAGGAGGAGGAGAACCATTGATGACTGCTAGCCATTATGGCTAGTTAGGGCTTCCACAGTTAGAGGGCCAGGAATGCTTCTAAATACCTATTACTGGAAATCCCAGCAGGGAAGAGGCTCCCAGGTCCTGCTTGCAGGTATTCCATAGGCATCTAGTTGGCCCCTCTAAAATCAAAGGCTGCTGGGATAGAAGGGCCAATGGCCTGATCCAGCAGCCTCTTCTTAGGTCCCTGTGTTGTTAGACTTCATCTCCCTTCATCCCTGGCCAATGGCTATGCTGTCTAGGCCTGGTGGGAGCCTAACAACACCCAGAGGAAGGCCACAGATGTTCGCCCTCCACCCTGGTTTTATAGGCTGGCTCTCTGAAACCTGCTAGTCCAAGAGCCCTGCTGGATCAGGCTGAAAGTCCATAGTGTTCAGCGTTCTGTTTCCACTTGCAGCCAATCAGATGCCTTTGGGAGGCCCACAACAGAATTCCCCATTGGTCATTTCCAATGGGACAACTGCATCTCAGAGGCAGACTACTCCTGAACCTGAAAAGTCTCTTCAGCTGTTGCGACGGATGGCTGACGATATACCTCTCCATCCATGAATCTGCCCAAACTCCATGTTTTCACTGGGGTGTCACTTTAGAATATCCGGGGGGTGGGGGGCGGGATGGCTCCATTTGCAGAGGAAATCTGACATTCCAAAATTTGTCTGAAACCTTCTAAGTTGTCTCAGCTCCCAAGGAAGGAGAGGAGGAAAGGGGGGGGCATTGGGCAATTATATTTTAATTCATTTAAATGCATGCAAATGTAACGCGGCTGGTTTTCTAGCATCGATACAGAACAGTTTTCCTATTTGATGGCTAGGTTAAAAAAAAAATACAACCACCTGGGTTGAGCTTTGAAAGAGCCCCACATCCTGGTTTTGGGGGGGTAGGTGGGTGATAATTTCCACCTATATCCAGAAACAAACCCCACCCCCCAAAAAAAGACCTCACTTTCCTGAGAAAGCCTAGTGGCCTCGTTCTTGGAACATAATTTTGCTGATTTGATTTTTTTCTGCAAGATTTGAGAAACTGGGGGTGGGGGAAGGGAGGAAGGGGCAGTTTCCTGGGGTTCTCCCTGTCTCCGAAACATCAACTGAACTTTCTTGACACTCTCCCCACCCCCACCCCATTACAAGCCAGAACCTCTCTCTTTCAGGATCCACTGCAAAACTTTCCATGTGTGTCAGGGGTTGGGTGGGTGGGTGGGGGTCTTTAAATATTCCCACGGTCTCAATCCGATTCCGGGCAGCTTCAAGGTAGACCCCATGCTGTCTTTGTGGACGTTTTCTTTTCCATGTAATGTTTTTGGAAAAATAAGTGTGGAAACAAGTATATAAATATAAATATATTCTTTGGAATAAATCGAAGGAATACATTTCTGCCAGCGGCGTTTTCAACTGCAGGGGTCATCTGCATTCTAGAGACATTGAAGTATGTGGGCGGGTGGGAGACCAGCATCATGGTAGAAACAATGAGATTTTCATAGAACTGTCAAGTTGGAAGGGACCCAAGGGTCATCTAGTCCAACCCTTCAGTGCAATTTGTTTTCCAGTTTGCAGATGAAAATTTGGAGGTTGTGCCCATTAAGTCATAATCCCCTGTGGTCTCCAAAAGTAGCCACAGTGGCAACGCATAGTTGCCTATTTAAGCTCATGCCTATCTCTTAAATCGATGGCCGCAGACCTGCTAACAATGGCAGTCATTGCAATGTGCTGGGCGTGTTGGTTGCTAAGCATGCATATAGGTCTGAGAACAGGCTGAAGATTGGAGGACTGGCTGCTGATGTCACAAGTGCACTAAGGGCTACTTGGTACAGAATCTTATGAGGAACAATTGAGGGAGTTGGGGAAAGTTAACCTGGAGAAGACCAAGAGGTGATATGAAAGCCGTCTTCAGCTATCTTAAAGGGGGTCACATGGAAAACAACAACACTGAACACCAGTTGTATTTGTTGGCTTGATTTCTGTTCTGGATATGAGACAAGTAGGTGATCTGCTGAGACCACAAGCTGAACATGAGTCAACAGTGTGATGCAGCAGCAAAAAAAGCTAATGTAATTCTAGGCTGTATCAACAGAAATCTAGAGTTCAGATCAAGGGAAATGATAGTCCCACTCTGTTCTGCCTTGGTTAGACCCCACCTGGTGTCCTGTGTCCAGTTCTGGAAGGTGTGCAGAGCAGGGCAACCAAGTTGGTAAAGTTGGTAATACAATTATAGAGTTGGAAGGAACCCTAAAAGGGCATACAGTATACTGGAACCAGGAAGTCCTATTGATGCCCCATAGATCTGTGAGGAAAACTGGGAGAGCGGACCCTCTGGAAGTTAAGACGCTGATTGACTATGGCAGGGTACGTGTGTCTCACAGGCCCTGTGCTTTGCAACACAGCAAGCTTCCCTATAAGCAAAGTTTTAACAATTCAGACAAATGTTTAAAAGGATATTTGTTTTATTTACTTATAAAAATATTTGTATACCGTAAAAATATAGCAAAGCAGGTTACAGCAATAAAAACATAAAAGCAGATAGGAAAAGCATAACAAGTGAAAAACAAAAAAGCTAAAAACAAGCATCAGTAAATCATTGTGGAAAGATATATTCTTAATAGCCTGCATTGGCTTGGTGGAATAAAAAAGTTAACAACAGGTTGGCCTGCTGAGTATGTAGTGGCAGAGAGTTCCATGGGTCTTGGCTGGGTCTTGGCTTCTCATTGTCATACGACCTCACCAACTCTGGAAATGATCAACAGCACTCCTTCAGATGTTCTCACTGATCGAGCTGGGATATCTTAAGGGATTAGGTGATCCCCAAGGTACCCTGGACTTAATTGTCCAGGGATTTGTAAATTAATACAATATTCGAGGCTCAGTGTGAGCAACCCAGGGCAGGAGGTGCTTGGGGCGACCCTAACAACACCCCTGTGAGGCAGGAAGCCCATACACCCTCTAGAGAGGGGCTGGTTCCCTGCTGTATTAAGCTCCAACGGATTGCGCCCAGGCCTTGACAAATTAGCATGGCTTGGGCCACAGGCCCGGCACTCTCCAGCGTAGACAGTAACAGAACATTCAATCACAACAGAAATTCGCATCACCAACGGCTCCTGCAAATATAGCAGGAACAGCCGGCTGGCAGGGTGAGCGTTTGCCTCGGCACAACACAGCCATGTTTGCTGTTTCGGGGGAAGCACCAGACAAAATATTGGCGAGGCTCTCCCCAGTCAGACAAGCAGTGGCTGCTTCTTGGAAAGACAGAATGTTTTAAAAGATGCCCCCCCCCCCAAAAAAAAACACCCATGAAATGTGTGTTTAATTAACAACGAAACCTCCAGAAGATATTAAGAGCAGAAACCAGGCATCAATCAAGAAACACAAATAAGGAATTAAAGAGCAAAATAATTCAACACAATAAATACGGACTAACATTCAGTAATATATTTTTACATCACACGAGGGCAGGGAGAGAAATGTTCGACAAGGGTATGGCCTCTGAAGAATAAAAGGATCTTTGTTGCAGACTCCTGTTCAGGTCTACTCTCAAGTGAGGGAGTAACTTCGTTCAGTGAGGAAATGTACAGTACTGCTATATTCTGTCTTGGTCAGATTCCTTTGCTCAGTTCTGGGCACCCCAGTTTAAGAAGGATATTGAGAAGCTGGGAGGTTTGCAGAGAAGGGTGACCAGGGTGATAAAGGGCCTGGAAACCAAGCCTTCTGAGGAATGGTTGAGGGAATTGGGTATGTTTAGCATGCCGTTCATATATGTATGTATGAGGTGTTAGCACAAGGGTACACCATGCTCCTTCTAGGGTAGTTTCTCCACCTTTGGCCGCTGCTTTGCACTTAGCTCTCACCTGTGGCTCATATAAGCTGTCAGCCTGAAACATTGGCCATACCTCAGGAACAGCTTCAATTGGCCAGCTAAACCAGGTGAGGGTAGCCGATAGGTCTCAAACCCTCAATGAGTTAGGGACTTC
This sequence comes from Podarcis raffonei, assembly GCF_027172205.1. NCBI lineage: Eukaryota > Metazoa > Chordata > Lepidosauria > Squamata > Lacertidae > Podarcis > Podarcis raffonei. The sequence continues at coordinate 15,669,193 of NC_070616.1, forward strand.
CTTTGCATGTGAAGACAGGTTCTGGTGGACTGAACAGACAAAACCAATAGTGGGTCCAAACTGTCATGAAGGCAGTTTTGGGACTTGTCAACCTGGGAAGGTAGCCCATCTAGGAGAAGGAAGACTGATCCTAAACTTCTGCTTCCTTATGGGATATCTGGGAGAAGAAAAGGCTAAGGTGTAAACCCTCCACAAATCCGGAGTGAAGTCCCTAAGATGGTTGGATGGTGCCTTGTACTCCTCTTTCTGCCAAGCTGGTGCCAAATGTCTTGCTCTGCTTTCTTTTGGACCATATCAGCGAGGCCAAGAGGGGAGATTCTTGTCATCTAGGCAGCCCAGGACCTCCATATACACTGCCCAGACTTGTGCCCTGGGGAGGTCACTTTGGTGCTGCTAATGCAGCAGTGACTTCACCCCTGGAAGCACACTCCCTTGTCTCTCAAGACAGGATGCTAATGATAGATAGATAGATAGATAGATAGATAGATAGATAGATAGATAGATAGCAAGAGGAAGAGTTGCTGGGTAGCTCACTTTCCTTTTCACAAACTTAAAAAAAAAATCCGTGGAGAAAATGGTAGGGGGAGCTTGAATGTCACCACTCATAATTAAATACTCTGTTTCTATTGAAAATAGTTCTATGTGTGTTTGTGTATGCACACATTAAGGCTGTGGTTGTGATTTGGAGTAACCCTGAATAATGCTGATTTGGGTGCACAAACTCTGTTCCCCTTCATTCAGGCTAATGCAGCTCTGTGTGGAACCAGGGACAGAGTGGAGTTTCAGCCTTGCCTTGAGCTCCTGGTGGCTCCCTCATCAGAAATCAAGCATTGCTTGCTGGAATCATAGCTGGAGAACTAAGTTGGCTGGATCCTGTCCCGTCCCCCCCACTCCCACCCCCAAGCCTTCAGGGACAGGTTATTATGCTCATGAACTAGCTGCTAAGTAACCGCTGATGGGGAGGAGGGGGGTCCTCTTAGCCCCCCCAGCTGCTTAGGTTAATAGGAAATCAAACGCTTTCCCAGAGAGGGGGGGAACTGGAAGGTGGGGGGAGAGAGATCTGCTTCCCATTTGCCAGTGGGTAACCCCTGGTTACAGGCAGCAGAGTCGCTGTCTCTAGGATGCCAGCCGGGCCCTGCGATTGGTGGAGAGGACCAGCCAGGCTCTCCTGCTCGCTGATGGGCCGCCCGTTGCCCTGGCAACAGCAGCATCCAGCTCCTCCTGTGTGTGAGAGAGGGATGTCTTGCTGTTCTGCAAACCTCTCCAAAGAGCCCTAGCAACTGCGATGTGCTTTCACCCGACAGTCAGGATCGTGTGGGGTGTGTCGCAGAGGACCCCCCACCCCGGGCTGAAATAAGCAGCACATGCAACAAGGAGTATATACCCACTCCCTTTCTGCAGGTTCTGTGGCATGGCTGGGGGGCCTGTGGGGGGCTTCCAGGTGCTTTTATTTGGTTATTTACTATATATATATTCTAAGGAGCTATGTACATGGTGCTCCCACACACATGCTGCATTTTATCTTCAGCACAACCCTACAAGGTAGGCCAGGCAGGAGAGGGCAAGAGGGGGAAAGGGAGAGAGACAGGCTGAAGGTCACCTAGTGAACTACATAGCTGAAGGTGGATGGGATTTAAACCTGGGTCTCCCTGGTTCTACATGCTAAGTCAATATCCTTCAACTTGCATGGTCCTTGGGATGTTGTGGACTCCCAGCTCCCTTTGCCATCCCATGCTGCCTGGGGCTCATGCGAGTTGTATCCAACAGTCATGAACAGGCTGGCAGCCCAATCACATTTTTCTTCTTTAATTTGTGGGCTAGCTTTTGTGAACTTGGGGGAGAAGAGGTCCAAAGCACTGAGGAAACCCAGTCCTGGGACTTCAGGCTTCACACTTGAAAATCAAGCTGAAACCAAAGAATTGTAGGATTGGAAAGGACCCCAATAGTCATCTAGTCCAACCCCCTGCACTGCAGGAAACACAGCGAAAGAATCCCTGAAATATGCCCATCCAACCTGTTTAAAAACCTCCAATGAAGGAGATTACACCACCTTCCAAGGGAGACTGTTCCACTGTCAAACAGCTCTTACCACCAGAGGGTTCTTCCTAAGGTTTCATCAGAATTTCCTTTCCTGTTATTTGAACCCATTGGTTTGGGTCATCCCCTCTGGATCAGCAGAAAGCAGCTTGCTCCATCTTCCTCAAGCCTTCTCTTCTCCAGGCTAAGCATGCCCAACTCACTCAACTGTTCCTCGTAAGGCTTTATTTCCAGACCCCTTATTCCTGCATTACAGGGGTTTGGACTAGATTACCCTTTCCAACTTTACAATATTATCATCTTGCTTGCCCTCCTCTGCACAGAAAGCATCAGAAGCAGAACAGGAGTTATGTTGACTATTGCTTCATGCTGTTAGGAGAAGGAATTCTGACAGATGCATCTTTTCCTGCAGTGAAACTAGACTATGAGCTATGAGGATATACTCAAGTGTATGAAGATTAAAGTACAATCCTCAGTAGAAACCCATGGACGATAATTCCATTTGCAGTGGGGGGTTGCAGTTGGGAGGCAGGATTTGGCACAAAGGCCAGGTAGGGATTGGAGGCCAGATGCAAGGACTTGCACTTTGCGAGATCAGGATGAGGGCAGCAACTGCTGGCCCAGTGGCTAACCAGCCAAGTTCATCAGGGATAGCATTCAGGAAAGAGCTTCACTTATTTTCTACCCAAGACAGTCAGAACTGCATTCTTGTCTGTATGCTGCCACCCCCCGCTCTCCCTAACGCTAGCTCAAGCATCTCATAGGTGTCTGAGGAAAGACCTTTGTCCAAGGAAGTGGTCCAACAATTGTAGCAGGAGTTGAAACTCCACAGCCAAAAAGGGAGATGGAGGGGGGCTATTCTGAATGGCCAAGGGATACCTGGGCTTGAAGGACAGCAGCAGCAGCAGCACCCTGAATCAGATGGAAATACTCAAATGCAATGGAAGGGCTGGTTGTCTGGTGAGGTTTTCACTTAGGGAGAAATCAATATAATCATCTATATTTATATCGGGTACCTTTCATAGTTTTGTGATCCAGTTATCCTACTACCTCCCCAGCTAGTTTCAGGCTTCTTCATCAGCCACCCCCCAAAAAAACTTCTTCCCTGCCATCAACCTACCAGTGAAAAGAGCTCCCTCACCAAGCCTGGCTGAGCAAGCCACTCCCTCCTTATTTAGCTGTGGGATGACGATATCCTTTCCAAATGAAAATCAGTTTCCTTTCACTGTCAGCTGAACAATGGTGCAAGGACCCCCTCTGCTGTACCACTCGGGAACAGCAACCCAGTGCTTGGAAAAACACAATTTCAACACAAGGGGAGTTGCTGAGCTGGACCAACCACAGCTCAGGGTGGTTGCCCTCCTCTCCTAACTTGCTTCAAAGGGAATTGCAAGAAGGAATGGTGAATGGAAAGAATATGGGGAGAAGAAGGGGGCGGGTTTCTTCCCTTCCCACAGCCTACTAAAAACTCACCTTTTACTAGAAGACTTTCCCTGACCCACCACCTTCAACCCACCTGCAATTTCAGTGAAACCTACCCATATGTATTCAAAGAATAACATGTTAAGAGTTTGAAGCGAATCAAAGGGTCATCTATCCCAAACCCCTGCAATGCAGTAATAACATTCACCAAATGCTACTCTCTCCTCTCTTGGCCTTCTAAATAACCCCACACAATGGTTGCTTACTTTTACAACTCAACACCAATCAAAGGATGGCACTGTGGTCTAAACCACAGAGCCTAGGGCTTGCCGATTGGAAGGTTGGTGGTTCAAATCCCCGCAATGGGGTGAGCTCCCGTTGCTCGGTCCCTGCTCCTGCCTACCTAGCAGTTCGAAAGCACCTCAAAATGCAAGTAGATAAATAGGTACCGCTCCGGCGGGAAACTAAATGCATTTCTGTGCACTACTCTGGTTCGCCAGAAGCTGCTTGGTCATGCTGGCCACATGACTCAGAAGCTGTATGCTGGCTCTCTTGGCCAGTAAAGCGCCACAACCCCAGAGTCATCTGCAACTGGGCCTAATGGTAAGGGGCCCCTTTACCTTACCAATCAAAGAGGGGACCAGGCAGCTGTGTTTCCAAAAGCATCTAAGTGCTTCACTTTAAGACTTGGAAGGACAAGGAGACAGTTCCTAAATGTTTCTGTGTGTCTTTATACAGCATATTAAAATAAATATCATTCACATGATTGGTTTGAATCCTTTGGATATACAGATCAAAACACCGTGGCCACGTCATTACATTCCAAACTGCAAGAGTGAATCCTACAGCAGTTTACCCCATAAAAGAGAATGCATTTCCTCCAACACTATTAGAAGCCACCACAAAGTCTCCAAATGAGAACTTTCTTCTCTTCAGATGCATCCTTTATCAAAACAAAGAGGTTTGTTAAGTGCCCAAGTTGTGGAGCAGCTTTTTTGGGCCCAAGTGCAGGGGACACCCCAATGAGTCAGCAGAATCTCTATGAAAGAAAGGAAAGGTAGACCTGAAATCCCTCCCTCCCCCACCCACCCAGAGGAAGGGAGAATTTCAAGCTACAGAGATGACACCTGCTAACTGAAGCACCATGCCCAATACATTTACATACATAAATACCATCTACTTCTTACAGTACAATTAGGTGTGGGAAATTAAACCCACTTGCACTTTGATCCAAATAAAACAGCTGAGGCAACCAATTCCATGCCAACAATAATTGGATGATAGGGGTATGATTTCTAAGGCAAAGTAAAGCACGTTTTAAAGGTTTTATTATCATTGGAACTGGCATCTGGAGTCTTGCTCCCCAGCACTGTGTAGGGAGGGGTTGGTTGGCAAGACTCCAAATCCTTCTGAGATTGTTTGTTGTGTTCTCTGGGTGATTACAGTGAGGCATGTAGGAAAGCAGAGATCCCTCCAAGCTTGGCCCTGGTGGGAGCCCGCATCAGCCTTCATGAGGGACGCTTTGTGTACCCCTTGAAGCCAGAGCCTTTGGGGAGGACATGCTTCTCCTAGCCGGTTCTGCCTGCTCCAGGAGGAAGTCCCCCAGGAGTGGCAAGCCCAAAGTAACACCTGGCCATGCCAGCTTCTCCTCCTCCTTGCTCACTTGAAGCTGACCAGGAGGATCAGAGTTGACAAGAAAGTGATGGCGACCAGCAACTCCTGCAGGTGCTCCCGTCGCCACATGTTTTCCATCTCGGCCTTGCGCTTCTGCATCTCCCGTCGCTTTTCGCGGATGAAGCGCTCGCGCTCCAGCTGCTCCCCATAGTGGGCCTGGTAGAACTTGTCAAAGTCGAATATGGGCTTGTTCTGGGGCCACGTGGAGGCAAAGGGCTGCGTCCTTGTGGCTGAAGCGGTGGTGGTGGTCGACCCTGCTGTCTTGCCCGAGGGCTTCCCGGCAGTGCGCAGGTCCTCCCTGCTGAGCAGGCCGCGGTCGTACTTCCTTCGGAGGGCGACGCTGCCCAGCACCAGGTAGGCCTCGTTGACGAGGGTGAAGCGTCGCGCCGCCTCCTCGCTGCCGGCGTTGCGGTCCGGGTGGTACAGAAAAGACTGCTTGTAGTATGCCGTCTTGATCTGCGCCTGCGTGGCCCCCGAGGAGACCCCCAGCAGGTCGTACAAGTCCTGCGGACTGGAGCCTGGCCGGCCTGTGCCGCCCCCGGATTCGGTCCCCGAAAGGCCCGCCGTCTGGGGCGGGCGGGAGAGCACCGCCCGGGGCGCCCACAGCAGTGGGGCCGCCGTCCCCTTGTTCAGACCCCTTAACAAGGCCATGTGATGCCGCCGGCTTCAGCGGCCCAACCAGGCCGCCCTTCCACGACTGACCTCCGCCATCTTGGCTCGCTTCCGAGGTAAGGAGCCGGCCGGCTAGTGACGTCACAGGGCCAGGACCCAATTGGGAGGCAGTTCCTTGCTGGGAAACGGGGACGGCCGTGGTTGCTGCTGGGCGGGATGCAGACGGACGCGTTACTCTGCCAATAGCAGGAAAGAACGCATCACGGGCGAGGGCGGGCAAATGGCGTCATAAGACGGCGCATTTGCCCGCACAGCTGGTCGATGGAAGAGGAGGAGCGCGCAGAGTGATGGCGTTCTGGCACTCGATTGGAGGGATGCGTGGCTCGGCTATTCGCCAATGGGAAGAGGTGCAGGGGGGGCAGTGAGTGTTATTGGAGGGCTGTGGCGGAGGGAGAGGAAGCGGGGCTACACTGCAGAGCTGTTGTAAGCTCCTCTCAGCCCACACCATAGTGGGAAACGCACTGGACTACACTGCGGGGCTCTTAGAAACCATCTTCTTTCCAAGCATCAGCCCCCATATCTTCCTGAGAATATCGTAGCTGCACTGGACTGCTCTGCAGGGGTGTTGTAAATTCAGGTCAGAAGTGATCTGGTTATGGATAAATTCTCTCACAAACTCCAAGTTTCAAACAAAACATTTTCAAAGTTATGGTTCTCCCTCTTCTTTCTCCCTCAGTCCTGAAGCCATTTTGACTCTCCCAGTGACCTCAAATATTCCTACAGTAAGGGAGGCAAATGGGGAAAGCTTTCCCATTGTCTTTTCACTTACAGATGCTGCAAATCCTGTCTTAAGGGCATACTTGTGTATGAACAGGGTGAGCCTGTGACCTGGATTCAGGAACTAAAGTATTTGCTGTAGTGGCAAGTTCCCTGGGCTCTAGTTGGATCATCAAAGAAAAGGCCAAGATAATGAAGTAAAATAGCAGCCAGGAGGCCTGATCCTTATTGTTTCAACAAGACTTCAAACTATAACATAAAGGAAACAGAGAGAAGCCCCAAACAAAGGTGCTTCTCCTTTTAAAAGTTCCCCATAGTTACCCACAACACCCTTGGAAAAACATCATGCACTTGTCATAAATCAGGTGTAGCATCTGAACTGAAACTTGAGTGTCAGACCTGCCCTGTCAGTCAAACTTACTCTACATTCCTGTATCTGAAGAAGTGTGCATGCACACGAAAGCTCATACCAAGAACTAACTTAGTTGGTCTTTAAGGTGCTACTGGAAGGAAAAAAATTTTTTGTTTCTACATTCCTGTTTCAGGTACAACAAAGAAAGTATTTACATCTTCCTATTTTCTCCCAGTTGAGTCAAGTACACCCCTTTGTTTTTACTGAGACCCCAATCCACTGAAGCAGGATAGTCATTGTCTTTGCAATGACTTCCAGTCTGGCACTCTGGAGCAGGTAGTGTTGTCCTATGCTTATGGCTGACCTTACCCATAGATCAAGCCCCTCCTCTGGTAGGCCTCCCTCCTCTGAGCAAGACAATGTTGAAATTGTGAGCATTAATTTTATATGAATTTCTAAACGTAAATGTTTAGAAAAAGTCTAAAAGCTAAACTAGACACACTAATAACAAGCGGAGTTTCTCTGCAACCCCAGCTGAGCCCTTGTTAGGGGGTGCTATTGTATAAGCATATCAAAGTTGCTGTCAAAATGGACTCTTCTGATTGGTTGCCGGTTTGACAGCTATTTGAATGATAGTTCTTGATTGGCTTGGCGTCTTGCGGATGGGGAATAATGAATGAGTATGGCAGCTGGTCTACCCTTATCTATGAGCACACCCTGGATGTGAAGGGGAAGGAAATGAAGGGAGCAGACCAGTAGAAGTCTGGTGACCCCCGCCATGGGAACAGGTGTGTGCCCCCCCATTCTGATTCCGGTAACATTACCATCACAAAAGAATGGCCAAGCTGCCCAGGTAATGGAATCAGTAACCACCATCAGGTATCCTGGCAGACAGGATTTCTGCTGTAGACTGCCTCCTATGATGTATGTGTGATGCTTTTAGGGTGGTCTTTGGCTAAGGGGTTGGGCAATGTCAAAAGTCTTTAAAGGTTCCTGCACACTTTGTTCTGGGTCTCTCCCTCCTTGCATGGAGGGAAGGGAACTCTATTGCAACAGAAAATAAAGATATGCTTGCTTTCCACTGGATCCTGCCTCCATCCATTCTTCTCTGACCAATCATGGACTTAGGGGGCTCAGAGTCCCATGGGAGCTGGTCAGCAAAAGCCAAACCCCAGTCCTTACATCAATCTATACTTCATTGTTGGCGCAAGCTACTCTCTCTCTGCCTCAGTCTCACCTCCCACCCTGCACCATTAACCACAGACTGGGGGTGCTTCCAGACACCAGCTTGACACTGCAAACAAGTCATTGGAAACAACTAGTTTATGTTTACTTGCTGGATTTCCCCTGGAAAGGATGAATCCAGATTAAATGGGGATGCATGTGATTTATACAGACTGGCATTTTGATGCTGATATTGTATGTGTGAGGAGCACCAATACCACTGTAAAGTCCCACCTGGAAGCACCCTACTTTGCAGGGCTGTTGTCAGCCACCATGCACTGCCACAAAATGGAATAACAGCAGCAGTCTACATTGCAGGGATGTTGTAAATGGGTCCCTGCCAGAACACCCTGCCATATCCGTATAATATAGAGCACTGGTTCCAAAAGCGGACAGCTAGAAATGAAAATTACTTTGAAAAGTTGGTATCACTGGATCCACTTCATCAATTTTGTTGAATTAATTGAACTAAAGACTTTTAATTTGATTTTGAAAAAAATGTGCAATTAATTGTTACTCATTTGAATTTTACTGTGTTATTACATTCCTTAGTAGGCCATGCAAACTGCTATTCTGAATAATGCTTTTTATAGGGTAGGGAGCCCTGGGAATGAGTTTTTGGAACAATGGGGGCAGTAACCCCCAAAAAGTTTGGGAACCACTGATATAGAGACTGGATTAAACTGCAGGGTTGTTGCAGGTTACTCTCCCCCTTTAGCCTTACCTACAGAACTAACCATGGGCCACAGTACAGTGTTGCCATAGCATGACTCTCTCACTCATGAAAAATGTGGGGACAAACCACTGACTATAGTATAGGGACATCGTAAGCCACTGCCAGACACACACACATTCCTGTAATGTCAGGCACACAGAAGCAAAGGCTTATTTCACTGTAAGAAGCAATCCCCTTAACTCTACAGGAGATGCAAGGCAGGGAGAGAACAAATTAGCCAGAAGTTTGGGAATGCAGCCTGCTGAAATAAAAACCTGTTAGACATGAAGCCTAAAATTTCGGGGTTTGCTTAAGTGAACGTGTGAGATTGTTAGGCTTACACTAGCCTGCAGAAGGAGTCGTCAGGGAGCTGCCTTGATATATCAAGTCAGACTGTTAGGCCCATCTAACTCAGTACTGCCTACACTGATTGGCAGCAGCTCCCCAGGGTTTCAGGAGGGAGTTTCTCTCAACCCTGCCTGAAGATGCTGTTGCGGATTGAAGTTGGGACCTTCTGGTTCTAAGGCAGACACTCTACCACTGAGCTATGGCTCTTTCCCTAAAGAATACGAGAGCTCAAAGAAGCTCTTTTTGATCCCAATTGTAAAAGGGGGGGGGGCAACTACAGAAAATATAAGCAAATAGATCACATTACAGAATAAATGTAAGCTTTTGCAGAAGTTTTATTGCTGCACTGGGAGGCAGTGTTTCCGCTACGCAGGTGCAAACATGTCCTTGTTACAATTGTGGCTGCTTGTTTCGGATTTGGCACAGCCTGGCACAAGATAGTTCTGATGGTTTCATTTTGAAAGAGACAGGAGCAGCTGGGATTTATTTCCCTTGGGTGGAGGGTTGAGAATATTTTTTTGCAGTTTAAACATGGGCTGGAAAAGAGACACAGGCATGAGCTTAATAAAAGGTCACCAGGGGAGTTTGCTGGCTAGCAGAAGGCAGTTGCTGCACTGTTTAGCAGGTGGGTTGATGCTGGGGCAACTAAATGTGACAGCTAAGTGACACCTCCACGTTCAAGGGCAGTCTACATTAGAGTTCCACATTCCGGAGATAAAACACTGAGAGAGGGTTTGTGCCTAGTGTGCAGGTTTCTGAGAGGCATCTGAGAAAAGAGGGCCCTGAAACTCCCTTTCACTCAGAAATTAGTGAATGCAAAAACATAACAACAGCGGTTTGGCTAAGTTTCCCCACAAATGAAGAATGAGACCATGTACCCTGTCTGAAAATGTAGGTCTTTCTTCATTTGGGAAAAGCAACCATGTGTGTTCTACCAATATAAGTGGGGTGCCATTGGGATTCCCTTTGGAAAAAAGTCCCCTAAAATGACTGAAATGTGGGCTAAGGCACAAGCAGGGGGTTGTCCAGTTGCAACATGGGCGCATCTCAGAGGCCTGGGTGGCACTGATGGAGACAGGCAAGATTTGACAGAGGAAAAAGGGCATCTTCCAGAACCCACAGTGAGTGGGAAAGTGGCACAGTGCCACTGCAGAAGCTGAAGAGTGTCCACTATGTCTGCAGAGAGAAAGCAGACATCAGAAGATCAGAATAGTCCCGCTATATTGAGCCAAAGAGGGCACATCTAGTCCAGCATCCTGTTCTCGCAGTGGCCACCCAGATGCCTCTCCTGGGAAACCCACAAGCAGGAGCAGGAGCCCTCTCCTCTCTTGCCATTTCCAGCAACTGGTATTCAACTGTGCAGGCAGAGCATAGCCATCATGGCTAGTAGCCATCAATAGCCCTCCCTCCCAAATTAGTCTAATCCTCTTTAGAGCCATCTAGGTTGGTGGCCATCACTGCTCCCTGCAGGAGCGAGTTCCACACTTGAACTATGCGCTGTGTGAAGAAGTACACAGCCTACATGAGGTCTGGTGGCAAGTCCACTTCCTACATAGGCCAGGATGTGGAGAGTGCTGCGGTTGTGGCTTGCGCCGGGTGGTTTTTGAGCTGTGGTCGCTAGTAAATTCAGGAAGAAATGGGCACAGAATAGTCTGCCAGGGTGAAGGAGGCGTCCTTTCCAGGAATGGGGGCTGGCCAGCCTGGGGTGTGGGCAATTTCTTCCAGGCTGCTTCTCTCCTCCAAGCCGCTCTGGACAAACAGTTCCTCAGCTGGGATGAGAGATCTTGCTGGTGCTGCTCTAGCCAACGGCCCCTGCTGGAGTCTCACCATCCTCTGGGGCTACGAAGAACCATTGCTGGCTCCTGCCCTTGTCACTGCCTGGGTGGCCTGCTCAGGGATGGCTGCCGGGTTGGTCAGGATCGAGGTGGAAACGCTCAGCTGACGGAGGGAGCTCAGGACGGCTGAAGGGAGAAAAGCAGGCATTAGACCATCAGCAAAGTCATGTAGCTGGATCAAGCTACAATCCCAATCCCAATTCCTCACAGTAGCCAACCAGATGCCTCTTCTGGGAAGAGACAGTGCTTCAGAAGGCAATTAATAAATCAAGTGTAATAATAATAATAATAATAATAATAATAATAAGTGCAATGACAACAAAAACTTTGCCTCGTCCTCTTTTAAAAACATCAGTGAGCACTTATGAAGAACTCTGTAGCTGGATCAGGTCTAGTCCAGTATCCTTTTCTCAGAGCTGCCCACCTGATGCCCAATAGGAAACCCACAAGCACAACAGAACTCTCCCCTCCTGTGGTTTCCTGGGATTCGGGAGCATCGCTAGCTCCACTTGAGAATGAGTTGATTCCCAACAGAAGCCATTCACACTTTTGGCCTCGCGAGCCAGCATGGAGATAGCTTTCAGAATGTACATACCATTTCCTAGCTTTGCTCAACTGCTCTTTCCTGTGCAATAATTATTATTATTATTATTATTATTATTATTATTATTATTATTATGTATATTTTCTACATGGTGCCTCGCTTCGTCCAAGAAGCCTCCTTATCCAGGACACCTTTGCTGTACTAGGAAGAAGATGGAGACAGTGTTGAAAGACCCAACTGCCATCACCCTCCTGGAGGGAAGGAAGTGGGGGTCACAGAAGCTACTCACTGGGCCGCAGCGCTGGGAGAGAGCAGTACTGATCCAGCCAGGCCAGGGACGTCTGGCCGAGGGTCTCCATGCTGCTTGTGGAGACCATCCCATTGAAGGACTCAAAGAGTGGCCTCATGATGATGCTGAACTGAGAGAGGAGGTGCTGTTAAGGACCAGAAGGGAGTGTGATGAGCTGCCCCACCATCACCACCTTCTCTTATTTGCACTGTCTCAAAATCCAACCTGTTCACTGTCTGTTGCTGAATTTGGGGGCTATGAGCCACATGACATTTCTACCACCCAGGTAGCATTTTCCCTGGAGCTAAAACCCACTTTCACCTAAGCATCAGCAGAACAACAGAATTCTAAAATGATTAGATTTTACTGTCGCCTGCAACATGCATTTGACATACCATGTTTATGGGGTTATAGCGGTTCCTTGCTTTCACACCCCACCTCCTGGGTAGTTTCCACAACCATGTAAGGACATAAGAATATAGTTATACTCCGCTGGATCCGGCCAGTGGCTCATCTAGTCCAGCATCATCTTCTCACAGTGGCCCAAAGGGAAATCTGCAAGCAGGACACAACCACAAGGGCACTCTCCTCCCCTGCAGTCTCCAGGAATTAGTATTCAGAAGCATTGCTGCCTCTGAATGTGGAGGCAGAACAGAGCCACCATGGCTAGTAGCCATCGATAGCCCTCTCCTCCTCCATGAATTTGTCTAATCCTCTTTTATAGCCATCCAAGTTGTTGTCCATCACTGCCTCTGGTGGGAGGGAGTTCCACAGTTTTAACTATGCATTATGTGAGGACGTACTTTCTTTTATCTGACCTGAACCTTCCAACATGTAGCTTCATTGAAAGTCCACCAGTTCTGGTGTTTTGAGAGAGAGAGAAGAATTTTTCTCTATCCACTTTCTCCATGGATAAGAGGAGACTGAGAGAAGGTATGATAGTCAACTTCAAATATCTAAAAAGCTGTCACATGGAAGATGAAGAAAACTCCCCCCCCCCCGCTCTGGAGCGTAGGACCCAAACCAATGAATTCAAGTTGCAAGAAAGAAGATTCCAACTAAATCTTAGGAAGAACTTTCTGATGGTAAGAGCTGTGGAGCAGACTTCCTTGGAGGTTTTTAAGCAGACCTTGAATGACCATCTGTCATGCACGCTTTTGTTGAAATTGCTGCATTGCAGGGGGTTGGACTAGATGACCCTCAGGTGCCTTCCAACTCCACAATCCCATGATTCTATGCCATGCATCATTTTATAAACTTCTATCATGTTGCCTGCTACTCGACTTTTATCTCAATTATTGCTTGCCCCTCCACTGCTGCCTATTTCCAATTAATCCTTACCAAGTACTGTGAAGAGCAGTTGCGATCACAGACACACACACACACACACACACACTCCCCTCCCAAAAAGGATACAACCCAGAACTTCCAGTTCTGCAAGGTGCAAGAACGGACGTAATCATCAAACATGTCCCGCATCTGGTCGAAGCGCTGGCGGGTGATGGGCACCCCTGTGGCAGGCAGCTGCTGCTGGCACAAGCTGCAAAAGGAACCACAAGGAGACAGTTTTACTTTCGGGGGAAACAATCTCTGAGATCATCTGCAGGGGCATTGCTAGTCTTTCCTAAATTGGCAAGGCTTGAGCCTTTATTGTCGTCAGCCCAGTCCTGTGGGACTCTCTGCCACTAGATTCAGCAGGCACCTTCTGTGCTAACTCTTAAAATGCCTGCTGTAAACTTTTCTAAGTCTGCCTGACCTATGCAGGCAATTAAAAACACATCTTTTCACAATAGTTAACTGATGTCTGTTTTTAACTTTTCAATGGTTTCCTTGTATGGTTTTTATGTCTTTATTGCTGTAAACAGCTTGGTTATATGTTTTTACGGCAAGCAGTATACAAGTATATTTAATAAACAAACAAATAAATCACCAGTGCTCACAAAGCACTGTGGCTTTGCCCGCATGGTTCAATGTGAACCAGCAAATGGGGCAAAATGGGGCTCACATGAAACAGGGAAGGTCAGGAACTGGCCTATTGGCCAGATTGAGATCCCCACCCCTGAGAAAAGGCTTGATGTGCCTCCCCAAAAAACTACATAGAGTCCTACTTGATGGCAGCGTTCAGCTCATCGATCTGATCCCTCAGGTGCTGGGCCTCATCCTGCAGGGCGGCTCGCTCTTGCTGCAGCTTGCCAATGTACTCAGCCGTCTTCTGCAAGGTGGTGGCTTTGCTGACCTGCACAGCATCGTCAGGTGTGGGGAGGCAGGAGGGAGAAAGCAGGGTAGGCTTAGAGAGACCGGGTTCATCAAGAGGCCAGAGAGAGCTTCAAGAGCCCTAGCCATTCAATGTTACGTCTGCTGCACCGTTAAAGGTGTCACATAACACCAGTTCCGCATTTGTAAGAAATCGATCTTGTAGTGCGGCTGCACCTACACTATGGAACTCCCTGCCTCTTGACGGCAGGCAGGCGCCTTCACTGTACTCTTTTTGGTGCCCACTAAAGACATTTTTGTTTAAGCAAGAATGTGGCTTAATCTGTTTTGAGTTTGCTGTTGGTTTTATCTGTTAAAGTTGTCTTGATAATTTCATTGTTTTATCTGTACACTGTAAACTTCTTTGGGATGGTTTCTCTTGCAACCAAGTGGTTTAGAAATCTTATGAAATAAGTAAGTAAGTAAGTAAAATACAGAGAACGACTCCATTCCAATGCTGGGCATCTGACTGGCATGCAGAAATTCTCTGGTTCAATGCCCGGCACTTCGAGGATAGATTCCCTGCCTGAAACCTCGAAGAGCTGCTGCCAGTCAGTGTCGACAATACGGAGCCAGATGAGTCAATGGCCTGACTCTGGATAAGGCAGCTTCCTGTGGTCTTGTGAGCCTCAGGGTGCCCCTCCCTGTCCTGTTTGTCTGTTCCCACCCCAACCCCTTGCCGCTCACCTTGAGGCTGGGCTGGGAGCTCAGGGTGCTGACCAAACTGTGAAGGGTGTCAAAGCCCAGCTTGATGTTGAAACGGCGCTTCTGCTCAGCCGAGATGTGAGTGATCCGGCGGCTCTCGGTCTGTGGAAAATGGAAGGGCAGTTGCTAGACGGGGTGGGGTGCAGAAAGCCACTCCTGTTGGACGGTCTTGGAAGGTGGTGGACAGTCCCGCCTCAGATGTTTTTAAGCAGAGGTTGGATGGCCATCTGCCATGGGATGCTTATGCTGTGATTCCTGCATTGCAGGAGCTTGTAGTAGATGGCCTATGGGGTCCCTTCCAACTCTATGGTTCATATTTTGGTATGCCACGTAAATATCTAAGAGGAGCGTTGGACAGAATGCACACCTGCATTGCCAATGTGGTGCAAGAGAGCCAGTGTGGTGTAGTGGTTAAGAGCAGTAGTCTTGTAATCTGGGGAACCAGGTTCGCGTCTCCGCTCCTCCACATGCAGCTGCTGGGTGACCTTGGGCTAGTCACACTTCTCTGAAGTCTCTCAGCCCCACTCACCTCACAGAGTGTTTGTTGAGGGGGAGGAAGGGAAAGGAGAATGTTAGCCGCTTTGAGACTCCTTAAAGGGAGTGAAAGGCGGGATATCAAATCCAAACTCTTCTTCTTCTTCAATGTGCATTGGCAAAGGCCCTAGGTTCATCCCTGATGGTATCTCCAGGGAGGGCTGGGAAATATTATTATTATTATTATTATTATTATTATTATTATTAATTTCCCTTTATGTACAACCCTTGATCACAAGATCCCAGGGTGGTGTACAACATTAAGAACAGAGCTTGAAAATTAAAAGATAATAAAAAGCAGAATAATGGGCAGAATAATAACAATAACAACTCCATTTCTTTCTCCCCGTTTTTCTTGGAGTAACTTCCGCTAAGGTTTTCAGTATCGCAATGCAATATGAAAAAGGAAACAGATACAAAAGAAGACAAAAGAAACAAGAAAAGGACGTCCAGAAGATTAAGTGCATATACTGAAGGCAATTGACCCATCTGGAAAAGATATATATCATTGAATGAGAGGATTGGGAATGCGAATGAGGGAGCCAGGAAGTATGTCTTATAGCTCCCATACTTCCCACGAGGCTAGTGAGAGGAATTAATTCAGGCGACCAACCTTGGAACACAAAACAGAGTCCAAACTGCCACCAAAAGAGTACATTTGTATTACTGTTGTTTATTTTTTGCACTTACGTCCCACCTTTTTCTCCAAGAAGCTCAAGCTCTCCTCTTCCTCATTTAATCCCCACAACCATCTTGTGAGGTAGGTTAGGCTGAGAGGCAGTGGCTGGCCCCCAAAGTCACCCAGTGAATTTCACAGCCGAGTGGGGATTTGAACCCAGACCCTAGTCCAACACTGCACCACAATGACTCTCTTTTCATTGGGAGGTGACTTGTCACGTTTTCTGCTTTGATCACTACCTGTCCAACGGGATGCAAGCGCTCTTCATCAAATGCATGCACAGACGCCTCTGTTTCGCCCCCTTACCTTGCTTGGCTCTGTCTTGTTCCGACTGCACGAGTAGGGGCTGGGTGAAATCATCCCCTCCATCAGCAGCACTGGGGATCCCTGCCCTGACATCCTCCGGTTACTGCCTGGGGAGAAAGAGACTCTGCTGTTCTCAATCACAGCTGAGCATGCACAGAGTGCTTCCCCTTCACCACTGACCCACAGCATAGTGGAGAAAGGCAGCGTAGCACTGGGATATGGGGCTTGTGTTTTGTTTTGTTGAGAGCAGGAAGGACAGCATCAGAGCAACTGATGAATGAGGAAGCAAGATGTGTTGGCGCATAAGTGCAGCCAGGCCTTCCATCCTGTGCTCAGGTCATATATAAAGGTAAAGGGACCCCTGACCATTAGATCCAGTTGTGGCCGACTCTGGGGTTGCGGCGCTCATCTCGCTTTATTGGCCAAGGGAGCCGGCATACAGCTTCCGGGTCACGTGGCCAGCATGACAAAGCTGCTTCTGGCGAACCAGAGCAGCGCACGGAAACGCCATTTACCTTCCCGCCAGAGCGGTACCTATTTATCTACTTGCACTTTGACATGCTTTCGAACTGCTAGGTTGGCAGGAGCAGGGACCGAGCAACGGGAGCTCACTCCGTCATGAGGATTCGAACCGCCGACCTTCCGATCAGCAAGTCCTAGGCTCTGTGGATTAACCTACAGCGCCACCCGCGTCCCCAGGTCATATATACGTGGTCAATAAAACCCTATGTCTTGGTCATTCCCCCAAGGGAGCAGTGGGATTACCTGGGGGGAGGGCGCTGGATCTGGGCCCCTCTGAGCCCACTGACCGCTTCTTTACGATTGACCAGGCTAGAGCCTCGAGCGAAACACCTTCCTCGCTTCATATTTAATGTTTTCCTGCTCTTCCAAAGCTATTTCCTTTGATCATGTTTGTTTCTATTTATGAGTTGTCGTAAGCCAAGTTCCACACGACACTGGGAGGGGGTGGAGCTCATCACGTGCGCATGAAATAACACACACGACACACACCTGTGACATCACACCTGCCGGGAAGATGCCGCGAGGCCCAGGGAGGCCTGTCAACACCATGGATAGGCCCGATAGGGCCCTCTGCTACCACAGGGAGGTCCGGTGGGACCCAGCCCCTCAAGATTGGGGGGGCTCAGCCCCGTCCCCACATACTGGGGGGGGGACAGGGACTGAGTTGTCCTCAGCCCCATAGAGTTGGTGCCTATGATCACAAGATTAATGGTAATAGCCAGGGCTTTTATTCAGCTGGAACTCAGTTCCGGTGGCTCTCAGGTGGGTGCCAATGCCATTCTAAGAGAACAAGGCATTCATGGTGAGTTTGGGCACCAGTTTTTCCTAGAAAAACAGCACTGGTAATAGCTATTGATTTCCTTATAAATCAGTCACTGTACATCTGCGGTAGGGGAAAGTTTGTGCATGTCTGGTAAGAGAGTAAAGGTAGATGCTTCATGCTATAAATTTCCTTCACCCTTACACATTTGTTCAGTGCTTTTTTCCTTAAAAATGTTTAGGGGTACTCTCATTTTGACTAAAGAAAACCACCATTTGATAGTTCCAATCGGGGAAAATAAATACAGTAAATGGACAAAAGTGCACAGATTCACAAAATGGTTAGGGGTATGCGTACGCTTGTGTCCCCCCCAGAAAAGAAGCACTGCATTTGTTAGTAAGAAGGCACAGCAATATTTCTCCTGCAATATTCTTGGCTGAATGTGATTGTGTTACTAACTTCCTCAGGGGTTGTGCAAACTGCTATTCTGCATAAAGCTGTTTATAGGGTGGGGGCCCCTGGGGGTGAGTTTATGGAACCAAGGGGGCGGTGGCTCCAGAATGTT
Source organism: Podarcis raffonei (assembly GCF_027172205.1). NCBI lineage: Eukaryota > Metazoa > Chordata > Lepidosauria > Squamata > Lacertidae > Podarcis > Podarcis raffonei. The sequence goes on from NC_070616.1 coordinate 15,687,346, forward strand.
TGGGAAGCACTTCTGTATCCTAAAGACATCACAGTCTCCAGTGACTTTCATTCCAGGGAAACTGAACCCAAGAAAAACCCAGGAACCCCCTGGAGGGTCTGAGAGGTTGGGGGGGCAGGCACCAGTATATGCAGGTCAACACATCTGCCTGCATTTTGGGAACCTTCTTTGGGGGCATGGCTAGGGATTCTCCACAGGCCACAGCGAGGGCCATGAGGAGTCCCCACACACTTCAAAATTGGCCCCTTTTGCTGACTTGCTACAGAATAGACCCTTTACACACCAGACAGACGTATAACCAGAAGTCAATAGAGCTGGAGGGCTGTGCTGGGGCAGGTGGGCTGCCAGTTCTGTGCAACTCACCACAGACAGGGGTGGGGGAGAGCCGTTCCGTCTTGGGGACGATCAGGGGTCCCAATGGCAGCGCGGCCGGGACAGACTGCGAGGGACTGGAGGCGGGGGACAGCCGAGGGCTGAGCTGGGTCATTCTGGGCAGGAAGTTGGCCGGCTCCTCGCCAAAGGCATTTTGCTACAAAGGAGGACAGAAAGAAACGGTTAGAAGGCACCGGCTTGGGGGCAAGGGTGCCTGCGGAACTCACCGCCACAGGATGTTGTGGTGGCCAGCGGCATAAATGACAGGAGCGTGTGGAGGGTGGCTCTGTCAGTTCATAGCCCTCCTGGCAGCAAGGAATGGAGCTTCCAGGTTCAGGGAGAGTATACCTCTGAATACCAAATTCCAGGATCAGTCAACGGGATGGCTATCTCCATTCCGCTTTGCGTATGAGCTTCCCAGCCCCAACTGATGGAGGCAGCATGCAGAATTAGATGCACCCTTGGCCTGATTCAGTGGGGTCACAGACCCATCCCTTCCCACCCCGAAGCCAGTTTGGAACCCAGAAAGGAAATGTGCCCCCCTGCTATCAACAGTTGACTCCTACCAGAGGTTCAGGCACCGGAGGAGCAACGGTGTGGCTAGGACCAGGCAAAGCCTCTTGAGCTGGCTCTGGTTTAGCTGCAAGAAGGAAGGAAAAATGTGTTGAAGCCAACTAGTTGGGGGACTGTGGCCATCCTCCCCAACCTCCACCCCCTGAGAATTCTGCCTCCCTGTGCTTTAAGGTATGCAGAACAGGTTTTCTAGTGCATATCTAAGAACCTAAGGGATGTGGGTGGCACTGTGGATTAAACCACAGAGCCTAGGACTTGCCAATCAGAAGGTCGGTGGTTCAAATCCCCACGACGGGGTGAGCTCCCTTTACTCAGTCCCTGCTCCTGCCAACCTAGCAGTTCAAAAGCACATCAAAAGTGCAAGTAGATAAATAGGTACCACTCTGGCAGGAAGGTAAACGGCATTTCTGTGTGCTGCTCTTGTTCGCCAGAAGTGGCTTAGTCATGCTGGCCACATGACCTGGAAGCTGTACACTGGCTCGCTCAGCCAATAAAGCGAGATGAGCACCGCAACCCGAGTCGGTCACGACTGGACCTAATGGTCAGGCGTCCCTTTACCTTTACCTAAGAACCTAAGAAGGGCAGAAGCAGTGGATTCCGAAGCTGGCCTGTGAGGAAGAACGAGGTTGATAGTGGTACCAGCCAGACTGGAGGCTGGGAGGGGCTGCGGGGGGGGGGGGCTTGTACAGCCTCTTCTAGCTGTCCCTCTGCAGCTCATGCCTAGACCACCACCCATTATTTCTCACTGTGCTGTAGTTTGCAGCGCCACCTGTCTTTGGCCAAGCAAACTGCAGCTTGATGACACACTTACCTTTTTATTATATCTGTGGGCATATCCTTGATTAACTGGAATACTTTTTTTGGTCAATCAGAATTTAGCCTAGTGGTTCCCAAGGTGGGTGGTACTGCCTCCTAGGGAGCTAAGGCAGTGGGAACAAAGAGCTAGGTGGGTGCTAAGAGGCAAGCGGGCAGCCGGGGGCTGGAAGTATAAATGACTTTCAGGTTTTGAAAAGCAGGTATCACTGGATCAAGTTCATCCACTGGGCTGATTTAATCAAACTAAACAGTTTGAGCTGGATTTTGACTAGACGTGCAATTAATTGTTACTGTGTTGAATTTGATTGTGTCACTCTCTTCCTTAGTGATTCGGGCAACCCGCTATTCTATGTAAGGCTTTTTATAGGGTAGGGGGTACTGGGAAGGAGTTGATGGAATCAAGGGGGCAGTGACCCAAAAAACGTGAGAGAGCTGCTGCTTTAACCAACCAGTCAATCAAACAAACATTGCAGCCCTGAGCTCTGTGCACGTTAAAGAGCAGAAGGGACCCCTGGAAAAGAAATCCCGCCTTCCCCCTACCTGAGATCAGCAGCTGTGTCAGACACGGGTTGGGCATTGCCACAAGTGGAGGTGCTGGGATTCTCGAGGGCCTCTTGGTCTTGGCATTGGCCCCCTTCGCCCTGGGCCGGTCGCTCCCCGACTGTGGCTGCCCCCTACCAGCAGCAAATATGGGGGGACTTTGCACACCAGTGTGTAGTTGTGGGGTGCTGAGAGGAGAGTGGTACCCTGAGGACAGGTCCATGCTGTACCCTGGGATGTTCTGGGAAAAGCAGGGAGTGGAGAGCGATGGGGATGGGGGTCCAGAGTAGAGTGGGGAGGGCGGGTAGTGGAACTTGGCGTTGGGGGCAGGAGGGCGCCCTGGCTCCTGGCTCAGCAGAGGGGCACTGGGCATTGGGGTGGGGCAGTAGGGCCCGTAGGGGTCTAGGCTGAGCCATTTGCCAGGGTACGTATATGGGAACACGGACTTCTGCTTGAGGTCGGGGCCAAGGCTGCTGGGGGGCGTTGAGGAGGGCGCAGCCGACAGGAGGTCATGGTTGAGGAAGGCGCCAGGCGAACCGAGGTGAGCAGGGCACCCGCTGGCTGGCTGTGGGGAGACAGAAAAGGGAGGGAACAGAAGGAGGAGGGTGCAATTTGCTCACTCTCAAAAGAAACTGCAGGAGAGTCATTCAGCAACTGTTGTCAAGCCTCTTTTTGCAATGCTGCGAACTAGAAGCTTGCAAACCGAAAAAACACAGCAGATTAGGGGGGCCCTGGGATATTAAGGTGCCTTGGGGAGAAAACTCAAACCATTGAAAACGGCAGGAAATTAATGTTATGAATTTGAGGTGGGGGTCAGTCTGGATGATGCCCGGACTTCCTTCCTGTTCTTAGGGACCTGTATCTCTGGGGGACATGGTGTGAGAGCAAGCTTGCCAAACCAATATTTTTTGTTTGGTCAGTGGTTGTGGCTGACTAGTTAAGCACAATGAATAGCACAACCAGAGATGTTGATGTGTGATGTGGCCCAAATGGGTGGGACTCCCCACCTGATAGGTAGCAGAGCAAGAACAACAGGAGTCCGTTTGAGCTGAGCTGGAAGCTGGCTGGAAGCCAGAGACACACAGACCAGCTTGCTCTGTTCTGGGTCCAAAGCGGAAATTATTGGAAAAACAAGATCTGTTGTGGGGTTAATGCTGTGAGCCCCTGCAGCCTAGGCTCAGGTTCTATATGTGTAAATAAAGCTTCAATCTCTGCTGACCGTCATTCAAAGGAAACTGAACTCTGGACAAGTGCCTGGAACCCCTGAAGTCTCTCACTGCTCAGAGATTTGGGTGGCATGTAACAATATAAATAAAGACCAAATCTTGCCGTTTCGCCATGAGGTGGGACAACTCCGTCAGCCTGTTTATAGAAGGGCCAAAACTGGTTGGGTGGGACTCAGCACCATCTGACTGGACAGCAAATAGCTCAGCCTCCTGAAGGAAGCCAGACCACCTGTCCATCCCAGGAGTTCATACACAACAACAACCCATACAAATTACCAAAGTCACTCTGCACATGCACAGATAACCCATACCAGCAAGAGGGCTTCATCACCCAGGAACCTTTGCTCAAGCTAAGCCTCTGACCAGGGCAGGAATTGTAGGACAAGAGAGCAAAATGGCAGAGCCTAGGGCAGAGCCATCAGCTGGTAAGACTGAGGGCAAGCAGAGCTTTCGCACCTGGTGCCGAGGACTGGGCAGGACGGGAGAAGCGGCAGGACCTGGGGAAAGTATGGTGTCTGCAGGGCTAGAGAGGAGGGTGGTGCCAGTGGTCCCGAAGAGGGTCTCTGATGCAAAACAGGGCTGGTCCTGATAGTTCAGGGACGTCTGAGCTGGCAGCGGCCGAGGGCTGGAAAAGAAATCTGGGCAGGGGATGAGAAAGAAAGGTCAGAGCAGGCCAGGCAAATGGCTGCACCAAACATGCCATATTTTGCAACGTGATGAAACCGCGCCGATTCCAACAAATGACATTTGTATGTATTTGCATGGAGAGGCCCAATTCATGGAGACAAATTCCTGGAGGAGAGGGCTATCAAGGGCTACTAGCCACAAGGTCTATGCGTTGCCTCCACAGCTGGAGGCAGGAAATGCTGCTGAACACCAGTTGCTGGACACCATAGGAGGGGAAAGTGCTTTTGTGCTCAGATCTTGCTTATGGGTTTCCCAAAGGCATCTATGCCATCTCCATGTCCCCTGGAAACCTTTCAGGCAGGAGGGGGACAAATATCAAGGAAGGCCATGATGTTTATTCTTAAGCCGTGACGATGATCAATTTTCTTTTTCTTTTTTTAAAATCGTTAACAAAAAAAAAGTGCAAACATAACGAAAAGAAAGAAAAGAAAGCATCAGAAGACTAAACCATAAAGTGTCACAGCCTGGATGGACAGAAATACAAGGATTCAGCGCAGCACCAAAGGGATACTAAAGGATTAACTCATACAAAGATTCCCCCTGCAATTAATACAGATTTATAAAAATAAAAGGATTATCGTCCTGTGAGTTTCACCGTTACTGAGAATAAAGATTCTATATAGTCTTAAATGAGCCAGATATTTGCATATACAAATAGTGCTGAACAATCATGTGCCTCAATATTTGTATAATAAATAAAATCATGCCATATTATTTTTAAAATGTCATATGAGCTCTTCCCTTTAGATAGTTTTTATGAGATGCACAATTTTCTCTCTCTTAACTAAATGAATGGGGCGGGGGGGTGCTTCCAAAGAAAGAAAACCAGAGATTTAATTCACCCCCTCCAACCTGCCAGACTCCTTGCTGCATGTAAAGGAACAGGTGAATTTTGTGTAAATTAAGGACAACCAGGAAGTTTCCTTAGGGTACCCCAGTGTTATCCCAAAGTTTTGGGTGGGGGAAACTGTGCTCCTGCTTGCGCCAGCCCTGCGAGGGGGGCCTCCTCCTGTTGCTGCCACCCATGCTGCCTTCATCCTCTCACCTGGCCAACTACCAGTTTGGACCGGCTGTATTTTCAAGCAGCAGCAGGAGTGTCTGCAGTTGTGAAACACGAGCATTTTTGCTGCATGGGCAGGCAAGCCCATGTCAGGGCCGCCCACGGGTCACTCAAACCGCACCCGACACCTTCCGGGGCCCTGACCGCAGCAGGGCGGGGGGCACGGCGTTGCCACATTTGCAAGTCGAACCACCCCAAACATGCAATGCAATCACCCTCTGCCTTGCACGAGAGCCTGAGGCTGCAGAGGTCAGGGGTCAGCTCTAGCAAGATTCAGTGTTCAAGGATGATGGGAGTTGGAGTCCAGCTGCATCTCTAGTGGGCCACAGGTTCATCATCCCTGTTCTAGCCCAATCTCACAGCATCCCTCTGGGGTGTCGGGGAGAGAAAGAACTTTCTCGGCACTTGCAGGGGGCTGGACTGCATGATCCTTTGTGCCCCTTCCAACTCTACAATTCTATTCTGCTATTCTGCTAGCAATGTCAGAGAATTCTCCTGGAAACACAAAGAGGAGCGAAAATTGCTGCAATCTGAAAATTTGTCTGAGGTCAGGAAGAGAAACCATGCAATATCGTACAAGCAGTATTCACTATTGTTGATTTTCCCCCCCAGTGCACAAATGTAAAGTAAATCAGTAATGTCGTTTTCTGCATTGTTATGACAATGCCGTTCCATGGGAATTAATCACGCTAACTTCAACCCCTGCAGATAGGGAAACAAATTAATGTAGGTTTTAGCAAAAGCTGAATTGCAGTGGAATGCAAACAGTGCTGGTTGTGATTAATGTGGTATGGGGCAGAAATCACTGCCTCCGGACAGGGGGACATGCTACTTGATCTTTGAAGGAGAGTTGCAGGGGATTGACATAAGAATGTATGAATATCCCTGCTGATTCAGGCCAATGGACCACCTAGTCCAGCCTCCTGTTCTCACAGTGGTCCTCCAGATGCCCGAATGGGAAACCCACAAGCAGGACCTGAGCACAAGGGTTCTGGCAACTGGTACTCAGAAGCATTGATGCCTCAAACTGGGCAGGCAGAGCATAGCCATCCTGGCTAGTAACCATCAATAGCCCTCACCTCCATGAAATTGTCTAATCTCCTTTCAAAGCCATCTAGCTTGGGAGCTAACATCGCCTCCTGTGGCAAGGAGTCCCACAGTTTAACTCTGCTCTGCATGGAAAAGTATTTTCTTCTATCCGTTCTGAATCTTCCAACGTTCAGCTTCATTGCTTGTCCTTAAGTTCTAGAGAGAAAAACTTCTCTCTCTCTGTTTTCTCCCTGCCGTGCATAATTTTGTAAACTTCTATCGTGTTGTCTCTTACAGTGGTACCTCGGGTTGAGAAATTAATTTGTTCCGGAGGTCCATTCTTAACCTGAAACTGTTCTTAACCTGAAGCACCACTTTAACTAATAGGGCCTCCCGCTGCCACCGCACGATATCTGTTCTCATTCTGAAGCAAAGTTCTTAACCCGAGGTACTATTTCTGGGTTAGGGGAATCTGTAACCTGAAGTGTCTGTAACCCGAGGTACCTCTGTACTCACCTTTTTTCTAAGCTAAAACGTCCCAAACGCGGCAACCTTTGCTCATGATCATTCTGGAAGCCCTTTTATCAATATTTTCCAACTCTGCAGTGTGCTTTTTGAGGTGAAGCAACCAGAACCAGAACACACACTATTCCAGATGTGGTCACAGGGGTCTTCTTCTGTGTGCGAAGCAGGTGCTCTGTGCCACCGAGTGATGCCTCTTCCCCGTGAATTCAGGCAGGCAGATTGGCTTCGTTGGGGCGGGGGTATGAATTGAGCTATATCCTTCCCCAGCTAGTGGTGGGGAGGCCATGAGTTCAGGTCACATCCTAGCACCAAGTTACCTAATTTGTACTTTCTGAACCAGCTGCCTTTTGAAATGTGCACACCTTTGAATTCTGCAATGCAGGTCTCCAACCAACATTTTTTTAAAAAAAAATGCTTCAAAAGTGTAAATTAGGGGAAAGCATGCTCAAAAGCGCTTACATTCATTGAAGTAATGCATGCAAAATGCATTAGGGAATGTTTGCAAGATTGTGCGTATCTTGGAGAAATCAGAAAATAATTGAAACTGCCAATATAGTGCAACTGCATTTGAAATACTGCGGATGGTTCTGCTCCCCTCCCCTCAAAAAAATAAATTATATTGTAGAGCTGGGAAAAAACTTCAGGGATGGGCCACTAAAATAGTCAAGGGGGTGGAGCAGCCCCCTTGCAATATTCGGGACTTTTCAATTTAGAGAAATGGCAAGTGAGAGGCAACATGGTGGAAGTTTGTAAAATTATTCCTGGCATGGAGAAAGTGGATACAGGAGAGTTTTTCTCCCCCTCTCAAACATAAAATAATAAAAATATAATCTTTTTAAAGACTTTTTTTTAAAAAAAAGATAGGTGTGCAAGAGCCCTGAGTCAGCTTTGAAATGTTTGAGCCCCTCAGAGGGTGGGTGCGGTTTCTGCCTCCCAGGTCTCCCTCCCTGCCCTCTTGCGCTCGCTTTGCGTGCAGCCTGTGGCTAACCACATCCCATGGCCTTCCCGAATCCGAGCCCCGTGACCCTGCCGTGCCCCCCCTCTCCCTTCCTGCCCCTGCCCCTGCGCCGCAACCCTCTCGCTTCCTCAGAGTCAGACGACCCCCAAACTGCTGCGGCGGCACTTTCAGGGCTCCTGCGAAGGGACACACATCCAACACGGGCTTGTTTTCTTCCTCATTCCAGAGTGGAAAGTTCGCAAACCGCAACCCCACATCAACCCCTCTGTGGCGGTTTTTTCCACCGCCTTTGCTTGGGCTCCTTGACCCATTTCAAGTCCTGACCTTTAAACGCAAAGCCACCCATTTAAAACCCTTTTGGGGGTTTTTAGCCACTTGCCAACAATTGATCGCGCCTGCACGAGACAAAAACTAATTGCCCCTTATTTTGTCATTTATCGGTTTTGCACAATTTACACGCTGCTTGATTGTGAAAAAAAGAGAATTTTTAAATCTCATAACGGTTTTCAAAAAGGAAAAAACAATAATATTATCCCTAAGAAAAATGGGCGGTGGTAATTTTGGGCTTTCAAAAAGTTGAAATAACAATAGACTAAAAACTAAGGCTTGCATCAACTTTCTAAACATCTGCGGAGGGTTGTCTGGAAAAAAAAAATTCCCCACAGGCATCAGAACGAGTCTTGTGAGGGTACCTGCCTGATATCACTAAGCAGGGAGTTCTAAAGTGTAGGAATTTAACTGATTTACTGACACAGTCCTTTGCACAGTTCCCTGCTGGGCCTCCTAGCACAGGCCTGCAGCAAAGGATGCAGGCTAATGTTAGGTGGCCTACCAAAGGGAGACAAAGGGAACGCAGGATGGAATTGCTAAGCTTCCTGCATTGCAGGGGGTGGACTAGATGAGCCTCGAGGTCCCTTTCAGCTTTACACTTCTATGATGGCAGCTGCAGTGCAGTCAGTCCCTCGTGCCCGGGTACAAAGGCAAATGCAAAGTGCCGCGGAAGTGCGGTGAAGTGAACCCAAGACTAGGAAAATGAGAGAAACCGAAATTGACTGATTTGTCTGTTCCTGCTCCCAGCCCCTCCAAAAATAACTCCCCTCCATAACACACAATATGCCCTCCTAAACACACACACACAGGCATCCTGGGCCAAGCCATTTCCCCTTTTTGTCACCCCATCAAACAGACACCCTCCCCCCCAACGCACCTCCCCTCCAGCACATTTACTACAGCCCTCATTGCTTCATGCAAACACAACACCGCCTATGCGGTTTTCTTCTCCACCCCCCCCTTACACCAAAATATCCACATATATAACTTCTCTCTTCCTTTCCACTGCAACTTCCCCTTTGCATGTAAACACCAGATCGTCAGCATTTGCCTTTTTTCAAAGAGCTGTAGTAGCACACATAAATAAACCGCCACACTCTCCCGTTTCTGCCAATTGCTTCCTTGCACAACAGCCCTGCAAGGTAGGGATTCTCTGAGCCTACAGAATGTGCCTAGTTCCACGTTTGCAAGCAGGAAATGTACCTTGAGCCCTCAATTGCCACCGTAAGAAAGCCTAGCGGGTGTGAAAATGCCTTTCATCTCACATTCATCTCTTAGGAACGCATTAAGCTTCCTGCATCCCCACCCCACCCCAAGTCAGACCGTTGGGGGTCCATCTAGCTCAGTATTTCCAGCACTGGCTGGCAGCAGCGCTCTCAGATTTCAAGCAGGGCTCTTTGCCTGGGTGTCTGTGGGATTCTTTTCCCCCAGTGGGGATTCAAAGGGAAAGTGAAAGCTGGGAGCAGGCTGCTTTCTCCTCCAGAAAGAACCGTGCATGGACATTTTGCCTCATCTCTCACATTCTACAAACACTAGGGGGGGGATTCTCTTTAAAAAATAATAATAACAGCTGGGAATCTTGGACTAAGACCTGGGAGGCCAGGAGTCAAATACCCACTCAGCAATGACCTTGGGGGCCAATCACTGCCTCTCAGCCCAACCTACCTCACAGGGTTGTTGTGGGGATTAAATGGGAGAAGAGATCTATGTGTGCCACTTCCAGTTCCTTGGAAGGACAAACGATGGGATAGAAACGCAATAAAGAAACAATAAATAGAGGCCAAACCTGCAGAGGACTTTGCTATTGATTTTAGCTCATGCGCCCCGGGAGGGACAGAATGTAAGTAATATGCACGGGTATGGGTTTCGGGGGTCAGTCTGGATGATGCCCTGAGTCCCTCTCAATTCTTGGGGTCCTGGACTCAGTGAGGGTTAGAAACTAACAGAGGAGATTGCTGAACTGGTCCCTCGGTAAGACAGTGACCTTGGCTGGCCTCTTCAGTGTCCCCATCAGCATCCCAAAAGAATGAGCTCTGTTGCAAGAGCTGCCACTAAGTGATGGGGCCGTGCAGGCGAATGGGTGGGCCTTTCCTTCACTCCATCACCTAGTTGCTAGGTAGGAGAGCAATAGCTAGGAAGATGTGTGTGAGCTGAGCTGAAAGCAGCCTGGAAGCTGGAGAGATAGAGACCTGCTTGCTCTGTGCTTGATCTAAAGCTGTGACTAACGGAGAAGCAAGATCTGTTGGGGTGTTGATGCTGTGAGCCCCTCCATCCTGTGCAGATGTGCAAATAAAACCATATATCCTAAAGACACCACAGTCTCCTCTGACCTTCATCCCAATGAAACCAAGCCTATGTAAGCAGCTGGATTCTCTCAGCACTCAGAAATTGGTGTGGCCAAAAACTAGTGTACCCTGGAGCCAAAAAAACAAAACCACCAGAAATTGGTGTGGCATGCAGCAGTATTTTAAAATACTCTTATAAGTCACCACAAGACTAATTCTAATAGTAGGTGACTAAGAAATTAATGGATTAAATCATAAGCCTCATCTTTAGTCCCATGCCACATACAAATAAGCAAAATGAGAGAACTTTGTCTATCATGGAAAGAGCAGAGATTTCATGGCACCGCAACTTCCAAGCTGGATTGCGCCATGCCCCAAATTACAGCTCAGGCAGCCGCCTCTCAAGTTTCCATTCCGATCACGAGTTTGAATCCTCTTCTTGCATCAGCCAAGATGTTAAAAGAGAGAATAATGCAACCTCTTGGCTTTATAAAACGTGTGTGGTGGGGGATGCACACGTTAAGATTAAGCCACAGAAGGCCCTGCCCTACCCCGATTTGCAAAAAGCAGGAATGCAAAATCGTCACCAGGTTATATTAACACCGAGAGGGGGGCAACTGGGAACTGGCACAGAAGCAAGGCAACTCACAATCTGTGGTAGCACCCCAACTCTGGAATGTGCCCCCTCCTCAAAACCATATGTGTCATGCTAACGTTACAATCTTTTTGGCACCAGTTAAAGCCTCCCAATTTGCCCAGCCAGGGCGAAAGTGATTTTAGCTGGAATTCTTATGTTAAGAATGTGAAGAGAGCCTGCTGGATCAGGCCAATCCAGTGTCCTGTTCTTATAGTGGCTGACCAGATGTCTCAGTGGGAAGCAGGATTCGAGCAAAAGGGAACCCTCGTATTCAGAGACAAGGCTGCTTCTGACCGTGAAGGCAGAGCATAGCCAGCACGGATACTAGCCTTCAATAGCCCTCTCCTCCTCCATGAATTTGTCCAATCCTCTTTTAAAGCCCTCCAAGTTGCTGGCCATCACTGCCTCCTGTGGGAGGGAGTTCCATAGTTTAACTCTGCACTGAATGAACAAGGGTTTTCTTTTGTCTGTCCTGAATCTCCCAATGCTCAGCTTCATTGGATATCCAGGAGGAGAGAGGAATAATAATAATAATAATAATAATTTATTATTTATACCCCGCCCATCCGGCTGGGCCTCCCCAGCCACTCTGGGCGGCTTCCATAAAAACCAAAAATACAGTAAAATATCACACGTTAAAAACTTCCCTGAACAGGGCTGCCTTAAGATGTCTTCTGAATGTCAGGTAGTTGTTTATCTCTTTGACATCTGCTGGAAGGGCGTTCCACAGGGCGGGCGCCACTACCGAGAAGGCCCTCTGCCTGGTTCCCTGTAGCTTTGCTTCTCGCAATGAGGGAACCTCCAGAAGGCCCTCGGCACTGGACCTCAGTGTCCGGGCAGAATGATGGGGGTGGAGACGCTCCTTCAGGTATACTGGACCGAGGCCGTTTAGGGCTTTAAAGGTCAGCACCAACACTTTGAATTGTGCTTGGAAACGTACTGGGAGCCAATGTAGGTCTTTCAAGACCGGTGTTATATGGTCTCGGCGGCCGCCCCCAGTCACCAGTCTAGCTGCTGCATTCTGGATTAGTTGTAGTTTCCGAGTCACCTTCAAAGGTAGCCCCACGTAGAGCGCATTGCAGTAGTCCAAGCGGGAGATAACCAGAGCATGCACCACTCTGGCGAGACAGTCCGCAGGCAGATAGGGTCTCAGCCTACGTACCAGATGGAGCTGGTAAACAGCTGCCCTGGACACAGATTTGACCTGTGCCTCCATGGACAGCTGTGAGTCCAAAATGACTCCCAGGCTGCGCACCTGGTCCTTCAGGGGCACAGTTACCCCATTCAGGACCAGGGAATCCTCCACACCTGCCCGCCTCCTGTCCCCCAAAAACAGTACTTCTGTCTTGTCAGGATTCAACCTCAATCTGGAAGGAAAACTTTACTCCTCTCTCCATGACATGCATAATTTTATAAACTTCTATCATGTCACAGTGTAGTGCGGTGGTTAGAGTGTTGGACTAGGACCTGGGAGTTCAGGGTTAAAATCCCCGCTCAGCCATGAAATTCACTGGGTGGCCTTGCAGGGGGGCTGTTGCTGTCTTTTCTCAGCCTAACCTACCTCACAAGATTGTTGTGGGGATAAATTGAGGTTGAGAATAATGTCCACCACCTTGAACTCCTTGAAGAAAAAGGTGGGATAGAAATTCAGTAAGTCAATGCAATAAACAAACACATGCCTTTTCTCGAAACTAAAACGTCTCTGACATGCAAGAATAAGGAATAAAATGTGATGTTATCATATTCACCAAGAAATTCTGCCAGACCCACACAGTGGAGATCAGGTGACTGCCAGGTATACAGAAGAGCTTGGCAAGCATTTAGTATAACTCTAGTTGGCACCTGAGGCCCTCTAGATTTTGTGGGGAGACCCCCCAAACTCCCACCGGGGCCAGCATGGCCAGTGGTTAGAGATGATGGGTGTTGGACTCCAGTAGCATCTGGAGCAGTGACCCCCAAACCTCCTTGGACCTGGAGCATATCTGGTAATCTAAGAGGCTGTTGTGGGTACCAAACACACATGTGCCCATTTTACAGAAGAAAAACTGAATTACTCCCAAATCAGACAAAACTCAACCGAAATGAAACATAGACAAGAGAAGCGGGCAACTCTACCTGACAACACCCCCGCCCCAAAGCTTTGATCCCCCCAAAGCATGCTGGGAGGGACACAACTCTCAGAAAGTGTGGCCGGCTTTCCAACTGCCCTCAGCTCCTGAGCCTTTCACAGCGGCCTCCTGGGCAACAACCAGGAGGAACGCTTTTCAAGGAGCAGAGCTGGAGCCGACCGTAGCGTTAGGTAAAATGGAGCAGGTCGTTCCGGCAAGAATGCTGGGCAATGGTGGCATGGGCAGGGCCCATCCTGCCTTTAAGCCAGCAGCAAAGTCTCTCCGGCTTTTGCCAGGAGGACCCAAACCGACAGATTCAAGTGGCCAGGAGATTCCAGCTAAACATACGGAAGAGTTTTCTGTCAATAAGAGCTATGTAACCGTGGAGCGCTCCTTCACTGGAGATTTTTAAGCAGAGGCTGGATGGCCATCAGTCAGGGATTCTTGAGCTGTGATTCTTCCAATAATTCTCCCTTCCAACTCCACCTTTCTCTGATTCCCACTGCCAGCCCCTCTGGGATTCAGTGAGGGAGGGTGTCCAGAGAGTAGGGGGCTGTCTGCAAGCAAGATTAGGCAGCTCCCCACCCCCTTACCCACCCCCTGCCCCCCACCCCAGTCTCCTACCTGCAGAAGGGGTCCACCCGCGGTCGGTTACCATCCCTAGGGTGGTCTGCCACGGACCTGCCATGGGGACTTCTACATATGGCTCAGGTTCCTTCTCCAGCCTCGGTTCCTCATTCACTCTGCCCTTTGATTGACAGGCAGGAGCCCAGGAAGCCTCTGGCTGGCTGGGGACAGAGGTGGTGACCTTACCCCCAAGCCCATTGCAACAGCCCTCCGTGGGGCTGGCCCAAGTGCCTTGCTTGGACTTCCCTCCACCCACCCAAGCCACGCAAGCTCCCAGAGCATCTGGAGGCAGGATGGAGGCGTTTTCAGCCTTCCACAAGAATGTGAGAAGAGCCTTCTGGATCAGGCCAGTGGCCCATCTAGTCCAGCATCCTGTTCTCACAGTGGCCAACCAGATGCCTGTGGGATATTAGTAGGCAGGATTCGAGCACAAGAGCCCTCTCCCCTCCTTCCGTTGCAGCAAATGGCATTCAGGAGCATTACAGCCTCTGACCAGTATAAACAAAAATGGCTATCAATAGCCCTCTTCTCCAATTATCTCTTAAAGCCATCCACGTTAGCAGCCATCACTGCCTCCTGCAAGAGCAGGTTGCATAGTTTAACTCTGATCTGCATAAAAAAAAACTTTTTTCTGTCTGTCCTGAATTTTCCATCCTTCAGCTTCATTGCTTGTCCACAAATTCTAGTGTTAGGAGAGAGGCAGGGAAAAAAAATCTCTATCCACTTTCTCTATGCCACGCATAATTTTATAAACTTCAGATCCTCTTAGTGTCCCTATTTTCCAGGGACAGTCTCGAATTTACAGAAGCTGTCCCGGTTTTTGATTTGATACTGGAATGTCCCGCTTTTCCTTAGGACGTCCCTATTTTTATCAGAGGGTACAGAGTTATGCGACCCCCCGAGCCAAGGGGATAAGCAACTATACAACCATGAGAAGACTCCTGAAGGCAGTTTTTAAATGTATTATGCTTTATTATGTTTTTTAATATGTTGGAAGCCACCTAGCGTGGCAGGGGTAACCTAGTGTGATGGGCTGGGTATAAATAATAAAATTATTATCGTTATCAAATAGGATGTCCCTGTTTTCATTGGATAAATGTTGGAGGGTGTAAAACTTCTATCCTGTGGCCTCTTAATTCACCTCTTAACTCTTGTTTTCTCTAAACTGAAATGTCCCAAACACTTTTCCACACCTTTTTCAACTCTAATTTTGGAGGGGATGCGAACCGAACTTTGCAAAGGAGTCCGGCACTTCAGGTCTGGAACAAGAAAAGACCAAGAAGGAAAGGATACTTGTCAGGGAGGCGGGGGCTATGATCTCTGAAATCCAAGCTGCATAGGTTTCCTGCAAAGCCCAGTGGATCACAGCACCTTGCTTTAACCAGAGGGTCTCTAAGGAAATTAAGGCAGCTGGAAAGCTGGGCATCTTGCCAGCATTTAGAGGTGAGGGAGAAATTCAGTTTTGTTTGCATTTTCCTGATAAACGACCAGAACTTCTCAAACTAGCCAGCAAACTGGATGGCAGCTATCTTTTGAAATTCACACATCTCTGAATTTTGCAGCCCATTACTGCAGATTTTTTTAAAAAAGATTTTTTTTAAGGGGGAGCAGGAAGACTGGTGCAAAAGACTGAGGACTCATCACACACACAATTTTTTATTACATATTATCTTTACCAATATTTATATTCTGCCCTTTCCCCAGACTGGGACTCAGGGTGGCTTACTGTAAAAATACAAACAGCTAAAAACATTGGGGAGGGGGTAATTAAAAAGCAATTAAACTAGCTGATTTATTTAATAACATTTATACAACAATAACCCTCAAAGCAATTTAGAAAAAGGTAAAAGGATAAAATCAAGAAAAATTTCACAGCAATAATTTCGAGCAAACGAAAAGTTAAAATACTGAAACAGATTAAAATGCACACCAACTTTCTATGCATCTGGGCAGGTGCCGAAAAGAGTACAGCAAAGGTACCTCCTTGATATCAATAGGCAGGGAGTTCCAAAGTGTAGTTGCTGCCAAGTGGCGGGATCAAGAGAATGGCCTCCTCCCTAGATCTCACACCCTGGGAAGGTTTGTATTCTTTCAGACAGCCTGGTATAGGGTGCACGCACGCACACACACACACACACACACTTGGCTGATCCCAACCAAATCATGAAGCTTACTGTGTGATAATAATATAATATAATATAATATAATATAATATAATATAATATAATATAATATAATAATAATAATAATTTATTATTTATTACCCCCCATCTGGCTGAGTTTCCCAAGCCACTCTGAGCAGCTTCCAATAGAGTGTTAAAAACAATACAGCATTAAATATTAAAAACTTCGGCCTGCCATTTGCTCTCAGCCTAAACTACCTCACAGGGTTGTTGTGAAGGAGGAGAACTATGGAGGAAAGGTGTGGTATAAATACAATAGATAAATAAACTCAACCCTTCTTCTTCAGGTCCTCAGCCCTCTGTTGCTCGACAGCCCCAGCTGCCCCTCTTTCCCCTTTCTTGGATCAAAAGTTTCCCTTCCTCTCTTGTCTCGCCCCCAGTGTGGTTTCACATTCCTGTAACCCAAACTCTATTTTGGGAACTGCTGCAAGACATAGGCACTTGATTCTCATTCAATATATTGTCCGTCCCATTTTTGCCCCCTCTGCCAGTCTGGCTTACACACACACACACACACACACACACACACACACACTCCTCAGAGCTCCTCAACGCTTCTCCATCCCTGCTTTAGTCAAACCTCTGTTGTTTAAAACCATCCTTTTAAAAACCTGGCTTTTCTTTTGCTCTCCGCCCAGACTTCATGTAAATCCAGGACTGTGACGCGGCACTACATATCCTGCAACTGGAGCTGTGTGACGACAGCCTTACATTTCTATGTATATAGGAAGGAAAAATCTGCCCCTCCCAATGGTCCCCAAACCAGTATCTGTTATTCCTTGGGAGTACAGAATGATGCATTTTGTTATCAAATACGGTACAGAGATATTCTCAGTATTGGCTCTCCGCTTGTGGAATGCCTTCCACAAACAGCTAGTGCTGACCCTGGTGGGTTTTAGGAGCCACTCAAAGACATTTTTATTCTGCTAGGCTTCGGACTAAATGGGTTGAGAATTGAGCCACGTGTCCTCGTTGGTATGTTGTATGTGATGAGGGGTTATTTGGTTTCAGGTAATCTTTTGTGATGGGATGGTGAGCTGCTTGTGCGTAAAATCCTAGTCCCTCAGAGTTTGGCTAAGTCCACAAACCTCTGTCTGTGACGGAGCTCCTTAAGCATGGCTCCATCAGTTGCTCGTAGAATCGGACAGTGGGCGTTTACGGAACTTCTTCCAGCATAAAAGCTCCTTAACGGAAACGCGTCTTCTGGACTCTCGGCGTGACAGTTTCCGGCGAGGAGTAGGTGTCCCTATGGGAGGTCCTGAAACCTCCCCACTATTTTCGCTGGAAGTGTCTCTGAGCCCTGACTCCGACTCACTTTCCCTTGGAACTCCACCTCTCCCCCTGCTGGTTCCCTCCTCAGCTGAATAGTCTCTCTCAGCCTCTGTGAGCCCTTTCACCTCCTGCTCCTCCGATGGCAGTTCCCTGACATCTTTTTATGCTTTGTGTTTGTTTTTAGATGCCCTGAGGTTATTTTAATGAAGTGTGGGCTAGAAACCACTCTAAATAAATAGCGAAATGGTGCATGTTTCCTGTTAGAAAAATTGAAAGAAAAAGAGAGAGAGGAAACCATTCGTGCCTCCACTACAACCCACCTCAGAACAGAAATGGACCCTTCTAGAATATTTGAGGGATCACTAATGCATGGTTCGTCGCTAATTCTCAGCCATGATAACATCCAGAGAAGTTGGCTTCTGAGTCAGGGCAAACCAACCCCAAATTTTTCGTATAACACTATGAAGTCCTTTTTTGCCTTCTCTCTGCTAAAAATCCCTAAATGTTGTAACTTTTCCTCATAAGGAAGCTGCTCCATCCCCTTGATCGTTTTGGTGGCCCTTATCTGAACACTTTCCAGCTCTAAAACATCCTTTTTTGAGGTGAGGCCAACAGAGCAGTACGCAGGCTTTCATCGCTGAGTATTTTTGTATAACGGCATCATGATATTAGTGTAATTGACTGGTGTAATTGACTAGCAAGCAGACTGACCACACTTTTATGATTTCAAAAACTAAAAAGAAAAGAGGACAGACCTGAAGTTTGATCCCGGTATGGTGGTACCTCGGGTTACAGATGCTTCAGGTTACAGACGCTTCAGGTTACAGACTCCGCTAACCCAGAAATAGTACCTCGGGTTCAGAACTTTGCTTCAGGATAAGAACAGAAATTGTGTGGCAGTGGCAGCGGGAGGCCCCATTAGCTAAAGTGGTACCTCAGGTTAAGAACAGTTTCAGGTTAAGAACGGACCTTTGGAACAAGTTAAGGTCTTAACCCAAGGTACCACTGTATTGCAGAGACTCCTGTTTTTGATGCTAACTCCTAATATTGAAACCAGGGCTTTTTTTTTCAAGCTGGAACTCACCAGAACTCACTTCCGGCACCTCTCAGGTGGGTGCCATTGCCATTGTTAGAGAACAAGGGAGGCTATCATGGCGAGTTCCAGAACCTCTTTTTCTAGAAAAACAGCCCTGGTTGCAACCCACAACTCAGCATCAAACAACAGACCTACGAACATGAGAAGAGCCTGCTGGATGAGGCCAATGGCATCCTCTTATCACAGTGGCCAACCAGAAGCCCCAATGGGAAACCTGCAAGCAGGATTCAAGCACAAGAGCAGCATTCTCCCCTCCTGCAGTTTCCGTCACAGCTCGTAGCCACCAATAGCCCTCTCCTCCATGAATTAGTCTAATCTGCTTTTAAAGCCATCCAAGTTTGCAGCCATCACTGCCAAACTTTCCTCTCTCCACCTTCTCCATGTGCCAGGCGTCATTTTAAACACTTCCATCATGGCACCTCTAATTCACCTTTTCTCTAAACTAAAAAGAAGTGTGTTGGTCTTGCGCTGCTCAGGGGCCCAGTGTGTAGTGGCTCCAAAGCTGACCTCTGTTTTAATCCTGCTTTCAAATAACCGCAGAATTGCAACCTTAGAAGTGCTCAAGGGGTCCCAGCGTGGAAGCAACCAGTGTTCGGATATTCCGTTCCACCTTAAGGAGCAGGCGTGATTGTTGCGTGTCACATGCCTGTTTACACTCCAGCACAGCTTGCTGGGAACTTCCGTTTGTGTATAGCTTTTGCTTTTGCCACTTTGCTTTGGACACAAAGGGGATCAGACATGTTTCCTTTTGTCCTGATGTACGCTGAATAAACTGCTTGTAAATATGTTCACACAGCCTCTCCTGCCACTTCTGTTTGCGCAATGTTTACTCTGCTGAGTAGCTTCTGAAGCTCAGGTCGCAAATTCATGCTGCACCAAGGACTGGAGATTGCCCGACACACGGGCCAGTGGGCTGGAGCCAGCTGGGGGCCTGCAAATTGCCCCCGTTTCCTTGGTTGCTTGCCAACAACTGGTTCCCCCCAAAGTCGCTCCAATTTCCCATGCCTCCCTTCCCCCATAAAGGTGACCCCCCACCACCACTCATTGCATTAATTTCTGACCTTAAAAACAAAGCTGCCTCCTACCAGATATCTCCATGAAATCGTCGAGGGTCGGCTGCAGTGGCGCCAGGTCTGGTTGGATCATGTCTGCATTGCCAATGTAGGCTGTAGGCAAAAGAGAAGAGAGAGGAATCAGCACATCACCAAGCTTTTCTCTTTTCTAAAAAGCGTCGGCGTGGTGTTGCGGTTAGAGCGATGGACTAGGACCCAGGAGACCAGGGTTCAAATCCCCACTCGGCCATGAGCTATGAATACCATCATGAGCACTTTGGAGAAAAAGGTGTGATAGGGATGTAATCAATAAATAAATCAACACACATTCTACATATCTGGGCAGGCTTGCCTAAACAAAAATGTTTTTAGCAGGCATCGAAAAGATTACAGTGAAGGCAGCTGCCTGATATCATGAGGCAGGGGACTTCCGGGTTGGCGCCTCCGGACAATGGCGGAATTCCTCTGATCAGGAGGAATTTGCTGCGTGGAAATTAGGGTCTGGCTGCCACGGCGAAGGCGGGGACCCATAAAAATCACAGGCGGGAGAAGCCTGTGAACGTGGGATTCGGCTGGCACCTTTTGCGCCTCCCCTACTCGCGGGGAAACCCGGTTTCGGGGATCCGGAGCGACGTGGGGTGAGTGGCGCAGTGCTTTGAATCGACTGCTTTTTTCATGGAGTGAAGCCGCATTGCTGTTGCCGGAGAGCGCTGACTTTTTCCTGTGGACAATTTGATCTTGAAACAACTACCCGTGAGTAGAACAGAAAATTGGATTTTTAAACGTCTTAATTTGGCACCGAAACGGGGAGGTTTTAAACAGGAAGTCCGCCTCCCCCTTTTGTAAATAGACTGAAGCAAAGAGGCTGCAAGCTAAAGTCTTGGAAAGTCTTCTGTAAAGAATTAAACCTCCATCGGCTAAAATCGTTAAACCCCCCTTGGAAGCAGGAGAAGAGGGGGGAAATTTTAGATCGCCTAAGCCTGCAGGAGAGAGAGTGAAGAAAGATAAATTACCACCGTTTTGAACCTGGAAACGGGCTGCCAGTATGATTGACGTTTTGGGAAAGTTCATTGACTGTGAATAGAACGTATGTTGACAGATAGTTAAACAAGAGAAATATATTGTTTCCATTGTTTCCCTCTGCACTTAAAAAGGAGCAAAAGTAACTGAAAATTGAAACTACTTTTGTTGCTGGATCTGTGTTTAAAAGGACTGATACAAATAGAAATTGTTTCCTCTAGAGGGAGCCTTTGAAACTGTTACAGGAGTGGAGCTGGGGAATTTTCCAGCTGCAGAGATAAAAGACCGTGAGAATCGGTGATTGACCTTGGACTGGTAAAAATGTCGACACAAGAAGCCTTAGTGATTGCATTTTGCAAGATAAGTGCTTCATTGGAACAGCTTCATAAGAAGACGGATGTGATGACTATTAAAATTGATAATCTGGGACAAAAAATGACTGATTTGGGACAAAAAGTGAACATCTATACAGAAACTACTCAGGAATTGATTCAGGAACCTACTTTGACATGGCAAGTTGTGGAGAAGACGAGGGAGAAAGTTGTTGTTGAACCTCAAGTAATACAAGTGGAGAGTGTCCCAGCCTTACAGAGGCAATTTGATGAATATAAGTTGTTGCCTTCTATGACTGAATTTAGAGAAAGTCAGACTTTGAGGATTGGAGCCCCGTTTGGATTGGAGAAGGAAAGTTGGACAGATCCCCTTATGCAGGGATGTTCTGGCTTTTGGGACCTGGATTTAGGTCAGGAGGAGATTGGAGTTGTGGGGGCCTTCAGTTTTGGAGGGATTTTGAAACACGTCCTGAAATATCTTTTGGACTTTAGTTTTGACTACGGAGAATGGGCTGACCTGTCGAGAAGGAATAAAGACATTGTTAGGTTGGAGCTTCCCCGAGATCTACTCCTCAGCGCCAAAGGAAGGAAATTAAGAACAAGATCAGCAGAAGAGAAAGTAAAATGTATGTATAAATATAAAGAAGATCTGCAGAAGGGACAAGGAAAAGAGTTAAGAGCCTCGGACAGAAGATCATCAGGTTGATGGACCATATGGAATTGATAGAAAGGACTGGCAGAATCCGAGACCAGGGAGAAGAGACGGTGGAAGAAGATTGGAAAAAAGTTTAAAATTTATTTATAGAAATATTGTAAAATTAATGAGTGTTAGAAAAACGTTGGAATGAAATTACATGTCTTTAGTAGAAATGTTATAAGGAGTTAAGTATAAATAAGTTTTATGGTATTAAAGGTAAGATAAGGTTAAAATAAATTAAGATAATTATATGACAGAAAACAGAGAAAGATGGAAAGGATTTGCTGAAATAATTAATAACTAGAATACAAAAAAGGGAGGTGTGAGGAGGTCGATGAAACAAGTAAATGAAAGACAAAGATATGGAAATATTAGATGTGTTTTTTTAATTGTTTTTGCTTTTGTTTTTGTTTTGATGTATTTTTTTGTTTTTTATGTATTGTAATGTATTGATTTGTTTTGTTTAATCTTTCTCTTTTTTTTCTTCTTTCTGTAATCTTTAAACTTTTAATAAATATTATTTTTTTTAAAAAAAGATATCATGAGGCAGGGAGTTCCAAAGTGCAGGTGCTTACAGATCCAGATAGGCTGTTACATGGCACCTGTAAGAGGGCCATTTCCGCAGATCGAAGCGGTCAGTAGGTGCATGTGCAGACCCTCCAAGTGTCCCTATTTTCCAGGGACAGTCCCAGATGTGCAGAAGCCGCCCTGGTTTCTGATTTGATCCTGGAATGTCCCGCTTTCCCATCAGGCATCCCTATTTTCATCAGAGAAATATTGGAGGGTATGGTAGGATGTCCCTATTTTCATAGGAGAAATGTTGGAGGGTATGAAGCTATGCTAGCCAAGGAAATAAGTAACTGTACAACCTTTAGAAGACATCTGAAGGCAGCCCTGTACAGGGAAGTTTTTTAATATTTGATGATTTCTTATGTTTTTATATATGTTGGAAGCCTCCCAGAGTGGCTGGTGTAACCCAGTCAGATGGGCAGGATGATGATGATGATGATGATAATAATAATAATAATAATAATAATAATAATAATAATAATAATAATGGAATAGGATGTCCCTTTTTTCATTGGAGAAATGTTGGAGGGTATGACATATGAACTAAGGTGATCTCACTGATAAACTGGTCCCAACCTGTTAAGGGCTCTATATACTAATAGTACGGTATAGGAGTATATACTAATAGTATATACTAATATACTATAGTATATTACTAATAATATAATATAATTATATATAGTAATAGGGACACGGGTGGCACTGTGGTGTAAACCGCTGAGCCTTGGGCTTGCCAATCGCAAGGCTGGTGGTTCGAATCCCCGCGACAGGGTGAGCTCCCATTGTTCAGTCCCAGCTCCTGCCAACCTAGCAGTTTGATAGCACATCAAAGTGCAAGTAGATAAATAGGTACTGCTCTGGCAGGAAGGTAAACGGCGTTTCCGTGCACTGCTCTGGTTTTGCCAGAAGCGGCTTAGTCATGCTGGCCACATGACCCAGAAAAACTGTCTGCGGACAAACGCTGGCTCCCTCAGCCAGTAAAGCGAGATGAGCACCGCAACCCCAGAGTCGTTCGCGACTGGACTTAACTGTCAGGGGTCCTTTACCTTTACACTAATAGTAACACCTTGAACCCGGCCCAGTAGCAAATCAACAACCAGGGCAGGTCTCTGAGCACAGGTGTGATGTGGTGACAAGGCCTCGCTCCCACCAGCAATTGCGCTGCAGCATTCTGCGCTTGTGGGTTCCAGCACACAATTACCTTCTTCCGGTGACAACTGAGGGGGGCAGCTGGCCTGCGTCATGGTGAAGAGGGTGTCGGAGATGTCCGAGATGAAGCTGTCCAGATCAAAGAGCTGCCTCCCATCGGCCTCCTTCTCCTCGTCCCGCAGTAGCATCGGGACCACGTTGGAGAAGAGGTGGTCGCACCAGTTTTCCGGAGACTTCCAAGGTTCATCCTGAAGAGGAGAGGCAAGCAGGTCTGGGAGGGATCCACCCAGGACCATTCCCCACCCCCAAATGGGGACCAGGAGGACCCTCGTTCCCCATCCAGCAAGCCTGACTGGTTAGGGTCCCTGCGTCGCAGGGGGTTGGACTAGATGACCCTTGGGTCCCTTCCAATCCTGCCATGCTTCTTAACTCACTAATTTGTGGCTGGCGGTTTCCTCTTCCCGGCTGAACCTGCGGAGCTGCAAGGGAAACACAGGCGCCAAAACGATTGAAACATTTTTTACAAATGAATAAAACCAACGCTAATCTAAAAACCAGAATAAAACGCACATTAACGTTCTGAGTGTCTAGGCAGGTTTGTATAAGCAAAAATGTTTCAGCAGGTGCCCAAAAGTGTGTAGGGAAGGTGCCATCCTGATATCAACAGGCAGAAAGTGAGATCCATTAGAATCCCAGTCTGCAATAAAGGAATCACCATTCCCTGCGCCTTGGAGGAAACGGCTGAATGCCGAAGCACTGCAGTTAAAGAATTTAAAGTGGATTGGTGACCTTTTCCTTCAAAATGGTAGGATGGGCTTCATATGGCAGCACCAACATTTCCTTCATTTGGTGCAGATATTTTATTTTATTTCGTGAACTCGACTTTTAATTGTTCCCCAAGAAATGAAGGAGAGAAAAAACAAAAACCGAGACTGTTAAGTTGTGGGTGAACATATCAGATGACACAGCGATTCTTCAAACACCTCTTGTTTATTCACAGGCCAGAACAGAACTGAACTGAAGGGTTCAGCCAGCCTGCTTACATAGAGCTCCACTACAACGTAACAGTAACCATTTTCTGTAACTATCCAATCACTGAATGTCACTTTCAATCCCTTATTTGCATATGAGGACCTGAGAGAAAACTATCTACAGTATCCCTCTGCTGGCCCAGGGTGAAAACTTCAGTACATAACAGGGACATTCCAGGATCAAATCAGAAACTGGGACAGTTTTCGTAATTCCGGGGGTGGAGATACACTTTGTGCTTTATAATGTTAGGAAAGGGTTAAGAAAATGTTTCAAAATGTAATGGTCATATTACCATATTTTTTTGTGTATAACACACACACACACACACACACACACACACACACACGTGTATAACGCACCCCCTATTTTGGGGGACTCCAAAATAAGAAAATGGGGGGAGATTGCCCAGGGTTGTTGAGCTTTTTTTTAGCGGAGGATGGCCAAAAATCGCTCATCCGCCTGGCCTACACTGCCACTCACATATGTCGCAAAAGCCGCCATCACCCACCCAATTGCCACAGCGTCAGCCAATCAACACCAGCCCTTGCCGCAGCAACCAGTAACACGAACAATAGCCCCTGACAATCTATGGCTTGCGGGAGCAACAACCAATCCCACATCCCCCCTAGCCACTATCTGTGTATAAGTCGACCCCCAATTTTTGACATAATTTTTTTTATAAAAAAAGCTTGTCTTATACACGGAAAAGTACGGTACGTTTCGTTTTAGAATGTTAATAATGCGTTATTAAAACTTGACAGCAGAGGGCTCTGCAGAGCTATACTACTAGCTATCTAAAACCTGGTCGACCTTGTGGAAACAAAACGAAAGAGAAACTAAATGGGACTCAGGTTTTAGAATGACATTTCTAATAACGTTTTAAAGGGGACTGTAGATCTAGTCTGGGTTTGTCCCTGGAAAATAGGGACACTTGGAGGGCAATAGCCACTAACAGCCGTATCATGCTATCACTGGCTCTTGTGGGAGGGAGTTCCACCGTTTAACTATACGCTGCATGAAGAAGGACTTTCTTTATGTGTCCTGAATCTCCCAATAAAGTTGAGGTTGGGGGAAAGAAACCTGACCCTTTTCTTGTAGTAGATCCGCCACTTGTGATACTCCTTCATCACCACCTCAATGCGTCGCTTCCAATAGTTCCCTTCCAGCACGACAGCCTAAGAAGGAAAAGGAGAAATGGAGGAGAGGGAGAAGGGGAGGAGGGGAGAGAAATGGTTAAGTGCTTGAGACACAGTTGATACTGAGGGGGGGCCAAGTTGGGAGCTTGTCTGGGCCTCAAGAGGGTCTCTAGTGCCCTCACAGCATTCAATTGGCACAGATTGTCCAGGAAGATCAGACACAGAGACATGGCCTGAAATAATTTTCCGTGTCTGACCTCATCCAAACCCTGGAGACTTTGCCTAGGACCCCCACTCCCATACAGATATATTTGAAGTTTTATAATTATGAGGAAAGGTAACATTTAGAGACAGAAGATAAGCAAGAGAAAAGATACCAAACAAAGAAATAAGCAAACAAAAAAGCATTACGCAGAGGCAATGAAATATGAGTATAGCAGAATATTTTTCAGGTTTAATAAGTACCTCGGGTTAAGAACTTAATTTGTTCTGGAGGTCCATTCTTAACCTGAAACTGTTCTTAACCTGAGGTACCACTTTAGCTAATGGGGCCTGCCACCGCGCAATTTCTGTTCTCATCCTGAAGCAAAGTTCTTAACCCGAGTTACTATTTCTGGGTTAGGGGAATCTGTAACCTGAAGCGTCTGTAACCTGAAGCGTCTGTAACCCAAAGTACCACAGTACTTCTACATATGCCACAATAATAACCGATGTGTTGAACACAATGTGTATCCAACAAAAAAGTTAACCTTAATTCCCTTGATTTTTCATCATGTGTGCACCATAGCAATAGAATAATGGCAGTGAAGGCAGCAAATAAAGCATACTTTGCTGCCTCCATTGCGTCCTCCTTGTGCCGTCCAGCAGAGATTCCCCAGGCAGTACAGGCCTCTTATAGTCTGGCCCTAAGGAGGTGGCAGAACCAAAAGTAGCTCACTGTGACTTGTTTGCAAAGCACTTCGAGAATACAATTGATGGCATCCACTGGGATCTTGACTCTGCTATTACAAGTCGTACCTTGTTGACAAACGCCTTGCGACTCGAATGTTTTGGCTCCCAAATGCCGCAAACTCGGAAGTGAGTATTCCAGTTTGCAAATGTTCTTTGGAACCTGAACATCCGATGCGGCTTCCAATTGGCTGCAGGACCTTCCTGCAGCCAATCGGAAGCCACACTTTGGTTTCTGAACATTTTGGAAGTCGAATGGACTTCTGGAACGGATTCCATTCGACTTCCGAGGTACAACTGTACCTTCATTACATATCTTTTCCTGTGATCTTTGGATGAAAGGTCTTATGCAAATTTAATAAATAATTTTTAAAAATCAATATAATCAGAATACAATACAATAAAACTAAAGAGCATGAATGTGTTGCCATTTATTGATTGTATTTTCATGCAACCCATTAGCTGGGGACTATCCATTTATATGTGTCCGTAAACGAATGGAAATCAAACCATACACACCCATCCACCTCACACACAGTTTTCACCACAGAGATGGAAATGTGTTTGGGATCCTCACCTCTGGCTTCCGGTGCTCATCTGCCTCTGAGCCATCCAGGGGGGTGACGAATCCACACACAGGACTCTTCCGCCGTTCCACATCTGTGGCAGAGGAAGACTTCAGAGCACGGGTCCCGATCCTGCTCCTCCATCACCAACCCCTCCTCCTCCTCCTCCGTGTAGGGACTCTCCAACCCTTCCCCACCCAGCAAAAATACAGCCAGACTTCTGTTGAAGCTCAAGTTCCCTTAATAGAACCATAGAATTGCAGAGGTGGCAGTGACCCCAGGGAACATCTAGGCCAACCCCCTACAATGCAGGAACCACAGCTAAAGAATCCCTGACAGATGGCCATCCAACCTCTGTTTAAGAACCTCAAACGAAGGAGAGTCCACCACATTCTGAAAGAGTCTATTCCACAGTCTAACCCGATGTTTAATCAGAATCTTTTTTCTTGTCATTTTGGCCCTTGTTTATTTAAAAGGTGGCCCATGAAGTAAAAAAGGGGAAATTGCAGAAGCCCATTTTTCAGTTCTGAGTGCAAGTTAAGCTCCTTTTAGCTTGGGTTGCAATGCAGACCCAGAACCTCCAAATTGGCCATCAGCTTCCTGTGGGTGAATCCAGCCCCCCCCTCCACTCTTCCCCAGGCCCAGAACTTACACTGGATGTACCAGGCTCTCCAAATGGCATTGTTGAGGCGTATCTTGTCCCGGCAAAGCAGCCGCAGCCCCTTGAAATTCTTCCATTTGGGGGACACCAGTTTCTCACTAAAACGTCAAGCAGCAGAATATGAATGGGGGGCGGGGTGGAGATACATGCAAAAGGTGAACATAAACGGATGCTGTCAGATTTGGGGGATTTAGGGTTAAATTATAGAAATGCCTCAAATGTTTAAGGGGGCTTCTAGATGACCTGTCACATGACTTTATTCTCTTTGCAGGGAGGTTAGATGGTGCCTGCTGCTTCTTGAGCATTTGATTAAAGTTGATTAAAGTTTGATTAAAGTTTGCTTGAAGTGCAGTTGCTTGGCTTCACCCAAGGGGCATCCAGGGGGCTTCAACCGGGAGCATCTCACTCCACACCCTGCCCTTGGGCCTTTGAGCTAAGTTTGAGGGGTCAGTTTGGATGATGCCCTGAGTCCCTTCTAATTCTTCGAGTCCAGTGAGGGATAGAACCCAATAGAAGAGGCTGTTGAACGACTCAGACAAGTTTCTTTGTAAGACAGTGACCTTGGCTGGCCACTTCAGTGTCCCCATCAACATCCAGGGACAGCCCCAGATCTACAGAAGCTGTCACAGTTTCTGATTTGATCCTGGAATGTCCTGCTTTTCCTTAGGACGTCCCTACAGTGGTACCTCAGGTTAAGAACTTAATTCGTTTCGGAGGTCCGTTCTTAACCTGAAACTGTTCTTAACCTGAAGCACCACTTTAGCTAATGGGGCCTCCTGCTGCTGCCGCGCCACCGGAGCACAATTTCTGTTCTCATCCTGAAGCAAAGTTCTTAACCCGAGGCACTATTTCTGGGTTAGCGGAGTCTGTAACCTGAAGCGTATGTAACCCGAGGTACCACTGTATTTTCATTGGAGAAATGTTGGAGGGTATGGAGTTATACAACCCCTGAGCCAAGGAGATAAGCAACTATACAACCTTTAGAAGACATGGGTAGGAGAGCAATAGCCAGTAAGATGTGTGTGAACTGAGCTGGAAGCAGGCTGGTAGCTGAAGACACACAGACCTGCTTGCTCTGTGCTGAATCCAAAGCTGCGACGAATGAAGAAGCAAGATCTGTTGGGTTCCGATGCTAAGAGCCCCTCCATCCTATGCTCAGGTTGTATAGATGTGTAAATAAAACCATATACAGTGGAAAATCTGGTTAAGAACGTAATTCGTTCTGGAGGTCCGTTCTTAACCTGAAACTGTTCTTAACATGAGGTACCACTTTAGCTAATGGGGCTTCCCGCTGCCACTGTGCTGCCGCCACACGATTTCTGTTCTTATCCTGAAGCAAAGTTCTTAACCCAAGGTACTATTTCTGGGTTAGCGGAGTCTGTAACCTGAAGTGTCTGTAACCCGAGGTACCACTGTATCCTAAAGACACCACCATCTCCACTGACCATTCCAAGGAAACCAAACTTGGAAAGTGTCTGGAGTCTCCCACTGCTCAGAGACTGGGGGGTGACGGCATGTAACAACGTAATGGTAGCGTCCTAATTTAATAAAGAGGAACTGAGCTGGCGCCAGGACTTGGCTTGGTCAGGCATCTGTCTGGGGTTCCCAATCCAGAAGGGGGGCCCCAGACCACAGCAAAACGCACCTAGCCCCCCCCCGCTTGCTTTTCCACTCCAGCAGTGCAACCTGCTTGCTCATCCGCCTCTCCCCCTGGCCAAAGGAAAGGTGAGGGGGAGGCTCAACAGATGCCCCTGCCTGTTGGCTCAGTGGCTCTCTGCCTAGCAAGGTGGGAGCAGTGATGATGAGGCTGACGAGTGCAGCAGTTGGCAGCCCTGGCAGTGTGGGGGTAGTGGGGGGAATTGAAACCCTGAAGGGTGATGCCAGCTCAGCTTGTTTTTTCTTTTCCTCGTATCCAAGTTCCCAGGAAGAGTCCAGCTGCTGTTTGCTCTGCTGCTGAGAAGAGGGGCCTAATGGGGCCAGGCACAGATCTGTGTGCACTCAGAGCAACCCCTCCTTGTCTCCCGGATAGGAAAGCAAGTAAACAACAGGTGGGGTGGGGGAAATAGAGGCCAAGAGCTGGCGGTGTGGGGGCAAAACCATGAAACTGCTTGGTGACCCTGGTTTGGCCACTTTCTCAGCCAAAGTTGCCTTACGGGATTGTTGCGAGAAGGAAATGGGGGTGGGTAAGGGAGGGACACGGGTGGTGCCGTGGGTTAAACCACAGAGCCTAGGACTTGCCAATCAGAAGGTCGGCGGTTCGAATCCCCGCGACGGGGTGAGCTCCCATTGCTCGGTCCCAGCTCCTGCCCACCTAGCAGTTCGAAAGCACGTCAAAGTGCAAGTAGATAAATAGGTACCGCTCTGGCGGGAAAGTAAACGGTGTTTCCGTGCGCTGCTCTGGTTCGCCAGAAGCGGCTTAGTCATGCTGGCCACATGACCCGGAAGCTGTACGCCGACTCCCTCGGCCAATAAAGCGAGGTGAGCGCTGCAACCCCAGAGTCGGCCACTACTGGACCTAATGGTCAGGGGTCCCTTTACCTTTAAGGGAGCCTTGCATTATACTCTGAGCATCTCGGAAGAAAGGGGCGAGGATTTTAAAAAATGTCATATAGAGAAAGATCAGGACAGAAGGTAAGTGTGGAGGCTTAAAGCCTAACTGAACATCTCCAGCTACATTGTAAGCTGGTCTAACACACTGTTCATTTTGTTTTCCACCAGTACATAATAGGATGCCCAGGTAACCTCACACTGAAAGATGGAACCACTTTACATTGAACAATAATGCATGCAATTAATATGACATGCTGAAGAAGGAGAAGAATAGAATTATAGAGTTGGAAGGGATCCCCAAGGATCATCGAATCAAACTCCTTGCAATGCAATGCAGGAATCACAGCTCAAGAATTCCTGACTGGTGGTCATCCAACCTCTGCTTTAAACCCCCCAAGGAAAGAGAGCCCACCACCTTCCAAGGGAGTCTGTTCCCTGTCAAACTGCTCTCACTGACAGGAATTTCTTCCTAATGTTTAGTCGGAATCTCCTTTCTTGCCGTTTAAATCCACTGGTTCCAAAGTCAGAAAAGGCGTTCTTATTTTCTTGGGCAGTTGGGAAGTTCCTATCATACAATATTGTTAAATCTGTTTTAAACATGCTTAGGTGACCTTATTTCTGTTTTTTGCTCAGATACAAATCCACAGTATGACCACATTTGGAATACTGCGTAGGGTTCTGGTCGCCTTGCCTCAAAAAGGATATTGCAGAGTTGGAAAGTGTTCTGGAAAAGGCCACCAAAATTACCCAGGGGAAGCAGCAACAGCCACCAACTTGGATCACTTCCTATGGCTGTCCTAAGGATCTAGTGAGGTAACTGAAGCAATTTGCACAGCGTGGCTGTATCCATTACCCTGCCGGGCAAAAGAAAAGAAAGAAAAGCACTCTGCACATGCTCTCTCGCTTTGGAAAGGGCTGAGGCCTGACCAGCCAAGCCTGCCGTCCCAGTTTTAGGAGCCTGTCTGTACTCTGTCATCCGCTGGGAATTTGGACTTTTCCAGGGCAAACATGTTAAGCCCGTGACAAGCAGGCGAGTCAACCAATGGGGAGGCAGCAGCTCCCGGGCGCCGGGCCAACCGCCCCAGGGGCCAAGGCTACCCAGCTGTTAGGAAGCCAAGGGTTGCCACAGTGCAGACTCTCCCCTTTAAAGGGGACAGCACATTGAAGCACCCTGGCTGCAGGGCCACAGCCCAGATCACAGAGCCTGCTGCTCTGGAATTGGCCCTGGAAAGGGAGACGGCCGGAAGTCTCAGCTCTGCCACAGAGAGGCAGTGTGGTGCATTGGTTAGAGCAGTGGTTCCCAAAGTGGGAATGCTAAAGGGGTGCTAGGGGCAAGGGGGTGGCAGGGGGTCCTGGAGGTGCAAATACCGATCACTGGATCAAGTTCATCCATTTTGTTAAATTCATTAAATGGGATAGTTTTAATTGGATTTTGAAGAAATGTGCAATTAATTGTTCCTGTTTTGAATTTTATTGTGTTCTTATCTTCCTTAGAGGGCTGTGCAAGCCACTCTTCTGAATTAGGCTTTTTATAGGGTTGAGTAGGAGGCACTGAGGAGGAGTTGTTTATGGGGCCAAGGAGACAATGGCCCCAAAAAGTTTGAGAACCACTGAGTTAAGACTGTCAGAGTAGGTTTTAGGCGACCCGGGTTTGAATCCCTGATCGGCCACAAAGCTCATTGGGTGTGGGCCAGACACAGTGTCTCTCAGCCTAACCTACCTCTCAGGGTTGCTGTGAGGATAATGTGGAGAGGAGAACCTTGGAGTATAGTTCCTTGGGATGTAAACATGATAAATACATTTTTTAAAGGAGATTGCAACCAAGGCAGCTTTTCAAGATAAGTATTTGTGCATATGCAGCCCAAATCGGCTCTGATGTGCATTCACTACTTTGCATTCAGCAAAGAGAGTTATGGGAAGCGCATTGGAGGGGGGGGGAGAGTCCAAGAATTCCCAGTGGGATTCCACACTCCCTGCCAAGCGGGATGCAGAAATCCTTCTGGTTCACAGAGCAGAAACTTAGCACTCGGAAAACACCCTTTCCCCCACATGTCTGGGACAGCATCTGGGTGCCAAGCGACAGGGAGAAGGGAGGGTAGGGAGGCTACAGGGGTGGCCCCATTCTTGGTGGGGAGGGACACAGCAGATCTGGGCTGCCCCAGAGACACAGACACGGTGAGGGCAAAAAGGGACAACAGCATCAGCTGTACAGGGAAGAGTCGTGAAAATGGGTGTGTTTGCCCAGGATGCCGCAGTGACGCAGTGACGTAGAATCACAGAACTGCAGAGTTGGGAGGGATCCTGAGGGTCATCTAGTCCAACCCCCTGCAATGTAGGAATCTTTTGCCCAACGTAGGGCTCGAACCCACAACCCTGAGAGTCAAACGCTCTGCTGACTGAGCTCCCCAGTCAGATCTGGCCCACACATCATGGAACATTCAAGCAGACCCATTCAGGAGAGCTGAGATATCCAAACCCCATGGCTCACAGCTTCTCATGCAGAGGTTCCAAAGATGAGCCAAGAAAGGCAAATATCCTTAGCTATAATTCCTGCATTGTGGGGGGTTGAGCTAGATGACCCTTGGAGTCCCTTCCACTCTGCAATTCTATGAATCTATGCAAGGGCAGGGAATGTCCCCTGCCTGAAACCCCCAAAGTGCTGCTGCCAGTCAGTGTGGGCAACACTGAGCTCGCTGGACAGCTGGGTCTGACTCAGTAGAAGGCAGTTTCCTATGTTCCTAAGCAGCCCTCAGTTGGGAATCATGAGGACTAGGATCTTAGCTCAGCAGCAGAGCACCTGGTTTCCTTGCAGAAAGTCCTCTCATGAGGCCCCAAACACTGTCAGGATTGGGCTCAGGCTGAAAGGCTCTCAACTCAGTTCACACTGAAAGGCAAAAACGACTGAATCCACTCTTTCAAAAACAAGACACAGGAAAGCCAATTTCCTTCCAAATTTGTGCTTGGTCAAATCTTGCAGCGTAGTTCTCCAACCACACAATGTGTATAAGAATCGCACATATTAGAGCAAAGGGTGCATAAAAACCATGCAACTATCAGGGGGAAACAACATATTAAAAATGCATCGTAATAAAGAAGATTGCTTTGCAAATACACCTCTCTCTCACTTGGGGGAAATTGTGTACACATATACATGCCTCAGCAGAAATTCACACAAAAACACCAGTGCACTTTCACGAGGACTTAAATTCAGATCTCCACATTTCCGCAGCCGTTTGCAATAACTTGAGGGGGAGTTGGGGGAGAAATGAGAAACTGGGGGGAAGCAAAACTGACCGCTTCAGCAATGCCTATTTACCATTTATAAAATTTATACCGCCAAGGATCTCCACAGCTCCCCCATTTTATCCTCGCAACAACCCTGTGAGGTAGGTTTGGCTGAGAGGAGGTGACTGGCCCAATGAGCTCCATGGCCGAGTGGGGATTGAAACCCTGCTCTCCCAGGTCCTAGTCCGACACTCTAACCTCTACACACCCTGGATCTCTGCATCACTGCATTGTTGAGTGCTACTAGCCATCACCACAACCTCTGTTGGAAATGAAGGCCATTCAGTTAAAGTATTCCCTGAGTGAACCTCCCGGCACCAATCTGAATTTTAGTGTATGGAGTGGGAGAGGTCATCTCCCTTCTGTCCCTCCCCTCTATGGCAGTTCTTAGAAAAACAAACAGCAAATGCATTTTCCCCATGTGTGTGTGTGCATGTCACAGCTCAGTTTTTCTGTCAAAGCAGACACCAAAGAAGGCCGTTTGCGGAGTGGACGGCTGAACACAACGGGGGTCCCTTTCCCGTGTTCCTATTGACCGGATCTGCCTGCGCTTGGACTGCCCTGCTGGTCAGAGTAAACAGGACTTGAGCACAGCATGTCCAAAAGTCAATGGAAGACTTGGCATTGTCCTCCAATCCTCCTCGTTTGACAGCAGGCAGGTCTGCGCTAGCAACAACACCCCAGTAGCATTGCTTCAGCAAGCTGGGCTCAGGAGGACTCTGAATTACATATTTTCAGACCCCCCAAGTGTCCCTACAGTGATACCTCTGGTTGCAAACGGGATCCGTTCCGGAGGCCCGTTCGCAACATGAAAAGCGCACAACCTGAAGTGCCATATCTGCGCAGGTGCGTGGTGCGATTTGGCGCTTGTGCGCATGCGCAAGCGGCGAAACCCAGAAGTAACCTTTTCTGGTACTTCCAGGTCGCCACGGGACGCAACCTGAAAAAATGTAACATGAAGCAAACGTAACATGAGATATGACTGTATTTTCCAGGAATGTCCCAGTTTCTGATTTGATCCCAGAATGTCCCGCTTTCCCTTAGAATGTCTCTATTATCACTGGAGAAATGTTGGAGGGTATGGAGTTATCTGATCCCTGAGCCATCTGAAAGCCTCGCTGTATAGGGAAGTTTTTTTAAAAAAATTATAATGTTTTACTATTTTTTATAGATGTTGGAAGCTGCCCAGAGTGGTTGGGGCAACCCAGTAAGACGTGTGGGATATAAATAGTCAAATTATCATTATGAAATATGACGTCCCTATTTTCATCAGAGAAATGTTGGAGGGTATGTATTTTTGCATGGTCTGGAGAAAGTGGATGTAGTTCTTCTCCCTCTCTTTCCCTCTCTCCTAACACTACAAGATTTCTCTGATGAAAATAGGGATGTCCTATTCAACAACAACAACAACAACTTTATTATTCCTATCCTGCCCATCTGACTGGGTTGCCCCAGCCATTCTGGGCGGCTTCTAACATATATAAAAACATAACAAAGCAATATACATTAAAAAACTTCCCCATACAAGGCTACCTTCAGATGTCTTCTAAAGACTGTATACTTATTCCCTTGGCTTGGGGGCCGCATAACTCCATATCCACCAACATTTCTCCAGTGAAAATAAGGATGTCCTAAGGAAAAGCAGGACATTCCAGGCTCAAATAAGAAACCACAGGGACACTTGGAGAGTCTATAGAACTCATGGACATCCATTGAAGTCAAATGTTGGAATATTGAGGGCAGATAAAATAATTTTTGTACTCAGGTCCTGCTTGGCATCTGACTGACCTATGTGAGAACAGGACTCTGGACTAGATGGGCCGCTGGCCTGATGTTCTTGTGGAGTAACAGCACAATACCACAGCAGCAACCAAGGCAGTGGCGTAGCGTGGAGGGGCAGGTGGCAAGACTCAGGTGGTGGCAGTGCCCCACCAAGGACGCCACACGCATGTCCCACTCCTTCTCCTCAGTTCCACCCAGCAGCAGCAATGAGAGCAATGAGAAGCCGGTTAGGGGGCACAATATTTGCCTTAGGGAGCACAATACC
Source organism: Podarcis raffonei (assembly GCF_027172205.1). NCBI lineage: Eukaryota > Metazoa > Chordata > Lepidosauria > Squamata > Lacertidae > Podarcis > Podarcis raffonei. Next base: position 15,722,715 of record NC_070616.1, read on the forward strand.
TAGGCCTGGGTGCCAGCAACCCACACTATGCCACTGAGCCAAGGGCCTTCCTGGTCAACCCTGACAGGTGATAACAGGGAACAAAAATGTTTTAAAAGCACCCCTTTTTTAGATACAGGTCAAATGTTCCTTGGTCACGTCACAAGGGTTGGAGACAGAGGATGGCTTATGAAGTACCCACTAATCTAGGTGTGGGGAACCTTAGTTCCCCCAAAGTTTCCTGAGCTGTTGTAGCTCAGCACTCTCTGGAGGGCCAAAATCCCACCAAAACCCTAAGGGTTTCCAAACCCCTAGCTATTTTGACAAAAGCAGCAAAGGGACGAAATCTAAGGCTCACGCATTTCAGCTGGCGTTGCTGGCTAGCCTTGATATGGTTGGGGAAGCAGAGAGCTCAGCCCCTAACTCTGTGCCAGGCAGCATCAAAGTAGAGAGGCTTTCTGTCCCCAACAACAGTCATGTGGTGGAGAGTTCCATAGGCTAACCATGCATCATGGGAAGTAGTCCTTTGGGAGTTCCCAGAGGAATCTTACTGCCCCCTGCTGGAGACAGGCCACGGGTGGGGGTTGAAGAGAGGTGATGGGCTCCAATACAAGTTTGCTCTCAAGACCAGACATGGACTTGCTTGGAAGGTGGACTCTCCTTTGCTGGAAGTTTTCAAGAATCCATCAGGGATTCTTCAGCTGTGGTTCCTTCATTACAGGGGGTTGGATTAGATAGATTTGGGGTCCCTTCCAAATCTACACTTCTGTGATTCTACTGTTCACCCCATAGCTTTCAACTCTACAAAGAAGCCCATCCATGTTATACAATCATTTAGAGCTCCGTCGTCTGTACAGCCTAAACTTTCCCCTAGTTTGGGATTTCGGGAGAGTGAGAGAGAAAAGCAAGCTTGGCTAACAGTACAAGATGTATGACAGCGAGAACATTTACCAGTGAGAACTATTGGCAGACAGGGGCCCCAATGCTGCAATTAATCTGCGCCTGCCCTCCCAGGACGTGAAAAGCCCCATAAGAATATAAGAAGCGCCTTGCTGCATCAGGTCAGTGGCCCATCTAGTCCAGCATCCTCCTCTCACAGTGGCCAACCAGATGCCCCCAAGGGAAGGCTGCAAGCAGGACCTGAGCCCAAGAGCCCTCTCCCCTCCTGCGGTTTCCACCAACCAGCATTCAGAAGCAGTGCATAGCCATTGTGGCCAATAGTCATTGATAGCCCTCTGCTCCTCCACAAATTCGTCTAATCCTCTTTTAAAGCCATCCAGGTTGGTGGCCTTCACTGCCTCTTGTGGAAGGGAGTTCCACAGTTTAACTAAAGTATCGCTTCTGAGCAGTTCCCTCTCCCAGGCGAAGGAGAAACCCAAAAGAACATAAGAAGAGCCTGCTGGGTCAGGCCAAAGGGGGTGAATCCTGCCCACCATTCTGTTCTGACAGTGGCCTACCTATCAGAAACGCAGTGTGGGCTCAGTTGGTACAGCATGCGACTCTTAATCTCAGGGTTACAGGTTTGAGCCCCACGTCTGGTAAAAGGATTCCTGCATTGCAGGGGCTTGCACTAGGTGACTCTTGGGGTCCCATCTACAATTCTATGGAACTACACCTGTGAAGAGGGACGTGGGTGGTGCTGTGGGTTAAACCAGAGCCTAGGGCTTGCCAATCAGAAGGTCGGCAGTTCGAATCCCCGCAACGGGGTGAGCTCCCGTTGCTCAGTCCCAGCTCCTACCAGCCTAGCAGTTCAAAAGCACATCAAAGTGCAAGTAGATAAAAATAGGTACCGCTCCGGCAGGAAGGTAAACGGTGTTTCCGTGCGCTGCTCTGGTTTGTCAGAAGCGGCTTAGTCATGCTGGACAAATGACCCAGAAGCTATATGGCTCCCTCGGCCAATAAAGCGAGCGCCGCAACCCCAGAGTCGGTCACAACTGGACCTAATGGTCAGGGATCCCTTTACCTTTACTTACACTGAAAAACCTCTTTCCTATGGTTTCCAGGAACTTCCTCCAGCCTCAGATATTCCTGAGGACGAGCCAGCGAATAGATGGCCACCCCAGTTGCACCCCAGACCTGTCAAGAAACAGACTTGGCCGCCAGTAGCCACCTGAGACTCACCTGTAGGCCAGGCTCATGCACTCAAAGAGGCGAGTGAGGGTGGGGTCGATGCTTGGAGGGGCAGGGGCTTCCTGCTCCGCCTGATGGTGGCGCCGGCGAGGCCCCACATCGCTGTGCGGAGACGACACCATGAAATGTCCGCTGTGGATGACCTGGGAGCAGGTGGGGTAGCCCGCCCCAGGCCTAGTGCCGCTGGGGGCTGGGCTGTCGGAATCGGAATCCGAGTCATCTCTGGGTCCCATCTGCGGTTCCAGGTAGAGTCCTGAAGAGCCCGGCTGGAGGGATGCCATGGGGTGGGGCAAAGGCCAGCTGGCCCAGAGGGCTCCTTGCAAGCAGCCTCTGCGGTCCAAGCTGGTGCCCCACGTGGGCACCTGGTGATGATGACGCACCTTAGTTGGCAAAGAGCCCGACCTCTCGCTCCCTCTCCTGCTGCCACCTGCTCTCGCCTCCAGTGGCGGCTGCATTTATAGAGCAGCCCAGTTGGCTCCACCTCCTGGTGGGTGGGCACAAAAAAGTTGGGGGGAGTTAACCCCTCGTGGGCTTGGTGCATTCAGAAACGAACAACTGGGAAGAAGCAACTTTCAAAAAGACTCCAGATAGTTTGCCAGCTTCTGAATCGCAAAGGCGACCCTCTGGTCTTCTGCCATGATCAGGTGATACGGCACGTCGAGGAAACTGTCTTAGCCACTTTCTCGCTTCAGTTGCTGTGTATGTGGGGGGCAGGGACCCCCCTCTACACGCACACACAGAGACAGCTGCTGCCAATGAGCTACTCAAACAGGGTTTGTTTGCCTTGGCTGAGAGTATGTGCAGGAGAGGGAATTATACCCAGTGTTTACCCACTGCTAATGTACTCCCCTTCCCAGAGTTCCCAGCGAGTAAACACCGATTAAAGGACAAAAATAAGCAGGCGGAGAGCGACGCGGGTGCAATGCAGCGTCAATGGACATGAAAAGCTGCTCCCCACCCACAGGAAACAAGAACGGAAAGTGCAAGCAAGGGGGCTCTTGCAGTCTTGGGGGGGGGAGGCCACAGATGGTGCCTGTGTGTTTGAGCACCCACAGAGGAAAAAAGGCACCCAAGCAGATTCATAGGAGGACCGTAAGAACATAAGGAGAGCATACCCTCCAACATTTCTCGGATGAAAATAGGGATGTCCCATTCCCTATTTTGATAATTTTACTATTTATACCCCACACATCTTACTGGGTTGCCCCAGCCACTCTGGGCAGATTCCAACATATATCAAAGCATAATAAAACATTAAACTTTTTTTAAAAAACACTTCCCTAAACAGGATTGCCTTCAGACGGCTCAGGGTTCAGATAACTCCATACCCTCCGACATTTCTCCAATGAAAATAGGGACATCCTAAGGAAAAGTGGGACATTCTGGGATCAAATCAGAAACCGGGACAGCTTCTCTAAATCAGGGACGTCCCTAGAAAATAGGGACACTTGGAGGATCTGGGAGAGCTTGCTGGATCAGGCCAAAGGGCTAGTCCAGCGTCCTGTTCTCACAGTGGCCAACGAGATGCCTCTCCCCTCCTGTGGTCTCTGGCATTCAGAAACATTGCAGTCTCTTGACATGTGGAGGCAGAACATAAGCATCACAGCCAGTAACCATTGATAGCCCTCTCCTCCATGAATTCGTCTAATGCTCTTTAAAAGCCATCCATGGGGATGACCACCCTGCCTCCAGTGGCAAGGAGTTCCACAGTTTGACTATGCGCTGTGTGAAGAAGTATTTTATTTTATCTGTGCTGAATCTTCCGACATTCAGCGTCATTGGATCTAGTCCTAGTGTTGGGAGAGGAGGAGGAAAACACTCTATCCACTTTACCCACCATTTTACAGTGTGAACACTGGAGCACATTGTCAACAATTCGCAGCAGCCTTCCCCAACCAGGTAGACTCCAGCTGTTCTGGACCACGACTCCCACCAGTCCCCTGGTCATCACGGGGGCACCAAAGATGGGGAAGGCTGCTTGGAAAGCATATGTGAAATTGACAAAAACAAGAGGAAGTGATGGTGGATGAAAGCCAGCAAGGCATCTTTGTCAATTACCCTGGGCTTCTGGACTCAGTACTGAGATGGAGAGATGGTTCATTTCAACTAAGGGCTTATCCACTTCTCCTGCTGCTCCCCCCCCCCACCGAGAAAACCACTCTTTAGTGCTTAGTTGGACCAAACAGCCATTCCGGTTTCCTCCAGATTAATGTTTGCTCCAATTTAGCACTAAAGAGCAGGTTTTCCCTGGGAAAGGAGCAGGACAAGGGGGGAAAGGTTTGGAAATCACGGAACAAGCGGAAGTGTCAACAAGCATATCCTTTTTCAGAAGGAAGGAAGGAGGCAACACAGATGTTGAAAACGTCTACAAGCACATACAGGACAATTGCATCTTATGCAGGGGTTCAGTCCCAAGGGTTCCACATTTACACAAAAATCACATCCAGGCAGCGAGCATTTTGCACGGGTTCAACTGATGCACAAATGCCAACGTGAGAGTCATTTTGGACCCAGAAGAGGGCAGAATGGGAGCGGAACGAGGTGGAATAGGCTTATGCGAACCCCTCTGACATGTGTGGGGGCCAGGAATGTGACCCCCACACAAACCAGGGGTTGCCTGCAAACCCTTGGAGCCACCTCATGGCTAGCAGGTGAGGGGGAGAGAGAGAAAGAATTCCCCCATCCTTCCAGAACCAGAGAGCTTGAGAACTCTTTTTGCATTGGGGGACCCCAAGATCAGGCATATATATAACTTTTTAGCTCTCTGCCTTGCTTGCTGGGCAAGGCCCACTCAGCACGCTGGCTTTGGGATGCTCATGTGCGATCTCACGGGAACTCGGACGGTCCCACAATATCTCTCAAGAGCATCCTAGTGCTGCTGCGCTGAGTGGAACTTGGCCCTTTTGCAAGGTAGAGAGCTTAAAAGCTATTTTCGTGACAGGTAACCCCAAGTGCATCCGGCATGGAAATAGCTTTCAGGCTCTCTGCCTTGCTTGGATTTCACTTGTGCGATTTCAACCTTGGTTGAATTTGCTCAAATTACATGCGTGTAAGGTGTGGCCGTTCCTGTACTACTTGGCAACAGTCACAAAGCTCACCCAATTGCTGGGACAACCAGGTTTAGAAATTGGGTCACCACCAATCAGGCTGTGTATCTGCAATCCAGGGCAAGAATGCCGCCCCGTCAGGCTGGCGGTGCTGACAAATATTCTGCGATAAGGAGCAGAAGCAAGAAGACATAAATTTTCAGAAGGGCAAAACCGGTGCTGTTAAGTCTGCAAAAACAACAAGGTCTTGTGGCACCCTAAAGACTACGTCAGGGTTCATATTAGTAGCCTAAAATGCAGCAAGGTCATCCTTGTTCCCCGTTTCAAGTCACATTTGCATGAGGAGGGGTGCAAAAAGGTCTTTGTCCAATGCACATTGCCTGTTTGATTTCCCCACACCTGCAAACACCCACACCCTGGAACTCCTGATCACAAAAAGAAAAAGAAAATCATTTGAGCATGTGCAATGGCTGTCTCAAGTGGGCACACCTCAGCTTAACAGGGAAGTCTTACGTTTTCAAATTGGATGGAAGCTGATTTGAGGGAAGACCCATCAAACTGCAGCATTTCTCTGGAAAGTACAAAATAGCGAAGAATTGTGAGCACACATTTTCGAACGCCAGCAGCAGAAGGGTGTTGGAGCTTGAGGAAATGGTGAGATGTACACCACCTAATGCATTTATGATGCCTTCGCCCAGGGAAAGCTAACACAGGGCCCTCCAGATGCTCCGAGACTACAGCTCCCAGCAGCCCATGCGGCCAATGGCCAGAGATAATGGGTGTTGTAGTAGTCCAACAACATCTGGAGGGCACCATGTTGTGGGACAGAATCGTGACAAAGTATAACCTGGGGAGCTCCTCTGGCTTTGATGGCTGCTGGGAGTTGCACCAACATCTGAGGGGGCCATAGGCTTCCCACCCCTGCTCTTAGGCTCCCCAACTGCGGCCAAATATTTTTGCCTCTGCGAAGAGCTCATCAGGGATTGAACCCAGGTTCCTTCTGCATGCACTATGGAGCCTCCATGTTGCAATCAATGCCTGGCAATAACAAGACCGCTCCTCCCTCCTAGCAGTTGTCGTTTCAAAGCAGTTGATAGCTGTGGAACTCCCTGCCACCGGAGGCAGCGATGGCCACCAACCTAGATGGCTTTAAAAGAGAATTAGACAAATTCATGGAGGAGACAACTATCAATGGCTACTAGACATGAGGGCCATGCTCTGCCCCCACACCCAGAGGCAGCAATGCTTCTGAATATTGGAATACTGAATATTGCCCGGAAGCCAGAAAAGGGGAGAGGGCTCTTGGGCTCAGGTCCTGCTTGGCGGCTTCCCACAGGCATCTGGGATGCTGGACTGATCCAGCACACTCTTCTTCTGGACTCATGTTCAGGTGTGGACCAGCTGTCATTGCTGCACCTCGTGGCCACGAACGCTTGAACCAATTATGAGCTAATTCCTTTTTGCCTGTCCTAAGACTCTGCTGATGTGTCACTGGGAGGATGGATCGGGGAGGGGGGCATGTGGGCCCTGGCAGAGAATGGCAACAGATGGCAAGTGGAGGCACAAAGGAGCATTCGCAGAGTGGAGGGGGCAGCCCTCTGGAGCAGCTGGAGGGGGGGCAGTGGAGAATCAAAGGGAGCCCTCTTTTGTCAAGAAAGCAGGTAGAGGGACCTGTCACCCAGGTGAGGGTAAGCGCAGAAGAGGCCTCCTCCAGCAGCTCCAGGGCTATCATTATGGGTGGTGTTGCCATGGCACCACGTGAAAACAGACGCCCCCCCCCCCCCCCGCGTAAGGCCCCGGGGTTGCGTCAGCAGGACGCACATTGGCTGACTTGGCAAAAGACCAGGCTTGAAAACGTACCCCCTGGCACTGCCAGGCATGTGCCTCTCCCCATCACCCCTCCACTGCAGCCCCACGTCTCCTAAGCGTGGGGCTGCAGGAGGCCAGCCTGGTGGGAAATCAGAATATACAGTTAGGAGCCAGCTGCTTTGGGAATTTCACCTGCAGATCATAGAATTGTTTAACTTTGGAAGGGACCCTAAAGATCTTCCTAATGTTTAGACAGAATCTCCTTCTGACTTGAATCCACTACTTCAGGTCCTAGCCAATGGAGCAGGAGAAAACAAGCTTGCTCCATCTTCCCTGGGACAGACCTTCAGATGGCCACAGATGGTTGAATAGGGCATAGCGTGGATTTATAGCAGGGGTAGGGCACCTCCGCCCTGTGGGTCAAATCTGACCTGCCAGGCGACTCCATTTGTCCCGCGAGACCATTTGGGGGCAAGCCACACCCACCTGCTACACACCCCACATTGTACAGTAGTACCTCGGGTTACATACGCTTCAGGTTACATACGCTTCAGGTTATAGACTCCGCTAACCTATAAATAGTACCTCGGGTTAAGAACTTTGCTTCAGGATGAGAAAAGAAATCGTGCTCCGGTGGCGCGGCAGCAGGAGGAGGCCCCATTAGCTAAAGTAGCGCTTCAGGTTAAGAACAGTTTTGGGTTAAGAACGGACATCCAGAACGAATTAAGTACTTAACTCAAGGTACTACTGTATATGACACCAGGTGGGGGGCATGTAAAGGAAAAACCGGGCTTTTGCAGGCACTGCTGACCCTTGCAAAATGCTTGACAAATGGCTGGTTGAGCCAGCTCTTTAAGCCATCTCCCTCTCCCTACACTCCCCCAGTCAGCTCGGAAATGCATCAATCACCTGATGCCATTACGGCATCAGATGATTTGACAGGTGGCCAGGACCACCCACCTGTCAAAGCAGGGTCCCGCCTACCTGTCGAATTTGGCCCAGGGCATTGGTGGGGGAGAGAAAGATCTGGCGCTACATAATGCCCGTTCTGCATCTGTAAGAAATCAATATTTCAGTGTGGCAACACCTACAGTTTGGAAGCTACCAAACAAACAGGGTTGCTGTGAAGATGGAAGAAATGAGGACTGCAAAACGTTAAGAACACGGGAAGAATGATAATAAACTAATAATTCGTGGAGAGGGCTATCAATAGCTACTAGCCAGGATTGCTCTGCCTCCATAGTCAAGAGGCAGCAATGCTCCTGAATACCAGCTGATGGGAGACCACAGGAGGGGAGAAGGCTCTTGGGCTCAAGTCCTGCTTACAGGTTTCCCACAGGCATCTGGTTGGCCACTGCGAGGACAGGATGCTGGACTAGATGGGCCATTGGCCTGATCCAGCAGGCTTTTCTTATATCCTTAAGACTAATAAATATATTATCGACACAGATTCTGCAGGGCACGCTGCTGTACTCTCCGCGACCAGCAGGTGGCAGAACACCAGAGCACATCTTGCTAGTTGTTCCGCCGCCGTCTCCCTTCGTGCTCTTTGGGGACATAGATCAGGGAGCACCATCCCTAGGATTCTCTTGCACTCATGGCAACATGCATGGAAACGAGTCATGTTATGGGTTGCCAATTTCTCGACCAGCCACTGCTGCTGCGTCTTTCAACTGTGGCTTGGTGTGGGTAAACGCCAGCCCTGGGGTGCTCTTGACCTCTGGTCAGTTGGCAGCCATGGCTAGGCAGCAACACACCTAGTCTCATTTTGTGTCCCCGCAAACAACTCTCTGTATTTGGCCTTTGACTATCATGAGCCATACAATGCATTCAGTTTCCCATTCCAGAAATCCCAGCACTCTGCCTCTGAGCATGTGCAGAGTTGTTTTTGTTATCAGAGGGGAACAGGCTCGTTTTGCAAAGGCAGCTCCTAATGGTGGGGGTGTAAACAGGCCACTGCGGACAGCAACTAAGACTGGCCAAGGTGGTAGGGAGTGGGGAGAATTAAAGATGGAAGCTATTTGCTTCTGATCTGACCAGGCCTTGCTGAAATGGGGTTTTGAGAAGGCTGTTGGGTTATTCGTACACAGGGCTTGTGATAAAACACAACTTAGAATACAGTAATAGAATTGTAGGGTTGGAAGGGACCCCCAGGGGTCATCTAGTCCAACCCCCTGCAATTCAGTTTAGGGAAGCAACAATTGCAAAGGGAAGTCACCTTGTTTAACCCCGTCTTTTCCTTCTCCCCCATGCTGACCAAGCTCACTTGCTCACAGTCAATGTACACACACATGTACACATGTACATGCATGCGCGCGCACACATACATACACGCATACATACACACACACGTGTGTTCCTGAGCTTTTAACAGCCACAGAAACTAGCCACAGCTGAAAGCTTTTCCAGGCCTAGAAACGACTGCCCCGCCACTCCCGCCGCAAGGCAGGTTCCTCTTTCAGGCTCTCTGAAGCTTAAAAAAATAAGCTGGGGCCTATTGAACGAGACGGGGCTTGCTGCAAATTAAACCTGTCGAGGAACTGAGCGTGCTTCTGAGCATGCAGGGAGTGCAGGCGCCCCGCGCAGCTGGAGATCCGCCTAAGAAGGCGGGGCGGCGTTCCTTTTCTCCCAAAGAGACTGGAGAGTTAGGTGGGGGCTTCGCCCGGGCTCCTTCGGGGGTGGCCCCGTCGCGGGTGGGCGGTGACGCGGAGGCGGCCGTAACGGAGTGGGCGGACGGACAGACAGACAGGCGGGCGGCCGCTCCCCGCTTCCCTCCCTCCCTGCTCGGGCTCCCGCGCATGTGCCGCCGCCCCCCCTCCGCCGTCGCGGCTTGCTGCTCCTCCCTCGATCGCCGCCCAAGAGAGCGGAGCCGGAGCCATGAAGGATCGGACGCAGGAGCTGCGCACGGTGAGCCCCGTCGGGGAAGGGGCCGCGGGAGGGAGACGGGGTGGAGCCCCATCACAAGGCTAACAGGGAGGGGTCCCCTCCAACCGTGGCCCCCCTAGCCTTGCCCCCTCCATTTGAAGCTGAGCGAACCTCCCCGTCGAAAACGGAGCCAGCGTAGAACCGGAGGGGGACGACAGCGATCCCTCCTCTCTCCATAGGGCGGTGCCGTCCATGGATGCGTGCGGCGGGGGTCGTGGAACATTTTGCCCCCCTCTCAACTCTCCAGGGAACGGACGACAAGGCTGTGCGGCTCCTCGCGCCTCCATATCGCCTTGTTGATTCGTGGGTGTAGGGTGGAGAGATAGGGGGCTGGCTGGAGGGATCGCCCCAGTTCTGATCTGCAGGAACAAGGGCGGCATCTCGTGTGCGGATCTGGTCTTCAACCCCTGGAATTGGGAATGATGAGGCACTCTGCCCCACGCCCGCCATCTCTTTTGAATTCTCTTGGGGGGGGGGGTTGACGAAGATTAGACCCCGTCCTCCTCCTAGGGACGTAGCAGCGCGCATCTCTGGGACGTGCGGCGTCAGAGGGGAGAGGGGGCTCCTGAGCATCGGCAGAGTGCCTGCTCTATCACCCTGAGGACGTGGGGTGAGCCAGGCTGTGGTGATGCTGTTGGCCACCACAGCCCCAAAGGGAAAGGTTGCTAATCGGGAGTCCCATCGATGGGGCCAGCTGGGGTGACTTTTCTTCCGGGGAGGGGGGCTTTTACCCACAAATAGAGGCTCTTTCTGTCTTCACGGGGGGGGGGGGGGCTTTGCTCTTGAGGAAGGGTGCTCAGGAGTGCAGCCTTAACATGGCTGTTCTTTACTAAGGGGGCTTCTTAAATTCTGCCAGCTTATTTCAAGCACCTAATTGTATAATTGTTTAACTGATTTTGGTTGAAAGCCGTAACTTTTTTGAATGACAAGAAGGGAGCCGTGGTATGTTGTTTTCCCAAGCGGAATTTTCTTTCTGTGCTTTTTTGCCTCTAGCAAACGCAGGCACCTCAGATGGCTGCCCTCCTGGTCTTCGACTCCCTAAAAAGGAACCTGCTTGAGCCAATGCATAGCTGCCACCCCCTCCAAAACTTTGTTGTTTTTGTTGTTGTCGTTCCTGTAATTTGGGGATGGGAGACTTCGGATGCTAGACTCCAACTCCCATCAACCCCAGCCAGGGAGGATGATGGGAGTTGGAGCCCAACGATTGGGAGGCGGCTACAGATGTCCCCCCACCCTTCCTGTAATGCATAGCAAATTTCTCCAGGGCAGGCAGGGGCAAAGATTGAAATGGATACCTGTGACTCTCTGCATGCTTGAGGGCTAGCACCTTAGAAGTCACCTGTTGAGCATGCAACACCTGTTGCTACCATGCAACACTGTGGCTTCCTTATGAGGAAGGTTGGTTGTGGATTTAAGGAAGGGGTGGTCTGGATTCAGGACGCTGTTGCTCCTTTAGGAGAAGCTAAGAAAACCTACCCACTTTCCAGTGAAACGGAAGTCCTGACATTTGTGGGTTTCGCTGCATTCTGATGGCCCCAAAGAATCGTCAAATTGTAGAGTTTGAAGGGACCACGAGGGCAGTGGCGTAGCGTGGGTTGTCAGCACCCGGGGCAAGGCAAGTAATTTGTGCCCCCTAACCCATGGGTTTTAGTAGGGGCAGAGAGCTGCGAGTGCGAGCGCGCCCCCCCCCATGTTGCGCCCGGTGCGGCCGGCCCGCCTGCACCCCCCACGCCACGCCACTGCACGAGGGTCATCTCAGTCCAACCGCCTGCAATGCAGCTATTTTTTTGCCCAATGTGGGGCTCGAACTCATAATGCTGAGATGAAGAGTCTCGTGCTTTACCATCTGAGCTATCCAGGCTCAACATAGGCCAGTGGTTAGAGCACCTGCTTTGCATGCAGAAGGTCCCAGGTTCAACCCGTGGCATCAGGTATGAACAGATGCCAGCACAACATCCTAGTGAGCTGCTGATAGTCAGTGTGGAGCAAGGTTTCCTGGGATAGATCAGTTGGCACAGCATGAGACTCTTAATCCCAGAATTTCAAGAGTTGTGGGCTCCAGCCCCACATTGGGGGGAAAGATTCCTGCATGGTTGGACTAGATCATGGGTAGGCAAACTAAGGCCCGGGGGCTGGATCCAGCCCAATCGCTTTCTAAATCCAGCCCGCAGACGGTCCGGGAATCAGCGTGTTTTTACATGAGTAGAATGTGCCCTTTTATTTAAAATGCATCTCTGGGTTATTTGTGGGGCATAGGAATTCGTTCATCCCTTCCCCCCAAAAAATATAGTCCGCCCTCCCCACAAGGTCTGAGGGACAGTGGACCGGCCCCCAGCTGAAAAAGTTTGCTGACCCTTGGACTAGATGGTCCCTTCCAACTCTGACTTTCTATGACTTCACACCACATGGCCCCCTGTGCCCTCCAGATGTTCTTGAACTACAACTCCCATGAGCCCCCGCTTCCCCATCTGTGATGCAGACAGCGCTGACCTCCGTGGTCCAGTGGCTGCCTGACTCAGCAAGGCATTCCAACAGAGGTGCATAAATCCACGAGCCATAAGGAAAGCCTGCTGGATCAGGCCAGTGGCCCATCTAGTCCAGCATCCTGTTCTCATAGCAGCCAACCAAAATGAAGACCATAAGCAGGACGAAGCATTGCCGCTTCTGACCGTGGAGGCAGAGTATAGTCATTGTGGCTAGTAGCCATCGATAGTCTTCTCCTTCTCCATGAATTTGTCTAATCCTCTTTTAAAGCCGTCTAGGTTGGTAGCCATCACTGCCTCCTGTGGGAGGGAGTTCCATAGTTTAACTGTGTGCTGGGTCCTTTCTTTTAGCTGTCTGAAATCTTTCAGTGCATTAGAGGGTTCTTGTTTTTGAGGATGGGCCAAGACGCAAGAGTCTCTGGCAGGGATCTTGGCTAGATGTGTTGAGGGTCTTCTTTTGTACAAATCATCCTTGACTCACAGATGCTGGCTTTTGTAAAAGAGGTCATGGCTCCTTTTATTTCTCATACAAATATTGAGGCACGGGGGTCACTCAGCGTCACTGGCATATGCAAATATCTGGCTCATTTAAGACTACAGAGAACCTTTAGTCTCCATGATGGAACTCACAGGTGGAGAATACTTTTTATAAATCTTTGTTATTTGCAAAGGGAATCTTCGTGTGAGTTAATATTTTATCGACCCTTTAGAGTTGTGCAGTATCTTTGCACTTTTGTCCTTCCAAGCTGTGACGCTTTTATGGTTTATATTTTTTATTCCTTTGTTTTCTTCTCCCCATCGCTCTTATTTTAATCTTTCAGTGCGCCTCCCTAGGAGAATCAGGGCCCCTCCCTGCTGCCTTCCCTTCCAAAGTGGGTTTAAACAAACCCCAGTTGCTGTCTACTCAGTGCCCCCTCTTCTGTGCTCCAGCCCTTCTATTCATCCAGAATAAATTTCTACTCTGGAACGGAAAAGCCACAACTTGCTTCGAGCAAGGCCTGAGGGAAGGAGGCTGTGAGAGCATGTTGGTTGTGGCATGCAGATCGAGGAATGAAGCGTCGTAGTAATGAGGCATCCCAGAAAATGAGCGCGGCTTTTTCAACTCCGGGGAAGGAGGTCTCTGCTTGGCCAGAGGTGAACCAGAGGGCACCTGAGGGTCCAGCTTCAGCCTGCGTCACCTTTTGGGGCCTACAGACATCCCAGGAAATAACATAAGAATCTACTGGAATCAGGCCAGTGGCCCATGTAGTCCAGCACACAGTTCTCACCTTGGCTGGCCAGATGTCCTAATGCAAACCCCACAAGCAGAGTTTGAGCCCAATAGCCTCCCCTCCTTTGGTTTCCAGCAGCTGGTTCTCCAAAACGTCATGGAGGCAGAGCAAAGACAGTCCTGGCCTAGTAGCCCTCAATAACCCTCTCCCGCACAAATTTGTCCAGTCCTCCTTTAAAGCCAACCATGTTGGTGGCTATAGACGCCTCCTGTGGCGGCGAGTTCCATAGTTCAACTAAAAAGGTACTTCAGTCTGTCCTCAGCCTCCAGCTTCCAAGGAATGTTCATGCATTCCAATGTCATGAGAGAGGGAGAAGAGCTTTTCTCTATGCACTTTGTCCATGCCAGGCATAATTTTATAAGTGTTTTGTCATATTGCCTCTTCTCTGCGCTAAAAAGCCCCAGATGCTGCAACCTTTCTTCACAGGGGAGACCCTCACTCGCCTATCAGGCATGGCCACACTTGGCCCTCCAGCTGTTTGGGGACTACAATTCCCATCATCCCTGACCACTGGTCCTGTTAGCTAGGGATGATGGGAGTTGTAGTCCCAAAACATCTGGAGGGCCGAGTTTGGCCATGCCCTAGGTCATTGTAGCTGCTCTTCTCTTAAACCTTTCCAGCTCTACAATATCCTTTTCAAGGGGTGGCAGCCAGAGAGGTTTCCCTTGTGTCACCATGTGCCTTTGGCACCTCGCAGGTGGAAAACATGGAAAGTTATGGAAAATATCCTTCCTTCCTTCCTTTGCCTGCCTGCTCTCTGGCTTACAGGGGTAGACTGCCTTTGCACATGGTGGCTCTGCTCTTTGTTGCCGCATAACGGGTCTGGAGTGGTGAGCGCCGCTTTGCACGGACACCTGCGTGATCTGGGACTCTGCTTTTGCTGCCAGCGAGGAGTTCAAAACGTTCGCTGGCCGCTGGCTTCGTGACTTGCTGTGCGTCTCCTCGGGGAGAGCAGATGCTTGACCTTTGCTCCGCGTCTAATGGGACCGGGTTGGCTTGTTTGAAAAAAAGCCCGTTAACTGGGCTAATTGGCCAGCTCTGCATCCTTTCCTTTGGGGTGTGCTATTCTTAGCCCGGGCTGCTCAGTGAGGCAACTGTTCCCTTTCGGCTGCTGCGCCAAATGTCCCCCTCGAAAGCAGCGCAGCTGAAGAACCTGGAAAGCAAAGGGGAGACGTAAGGAGAGATAAATGGACCACTCCTGGCAGCCTCCCCACCCCTTCCACGCCAGGAAGGATGCCAATGATTCCAGCAGGAATTTGTGGTTGCTTCTCGGCTGGTTTCAAAGTGAGGAGGTGCATTTTCAAAGGCTTGTTTATTATGCATCTTATAAAATGTATACACACCCTTGATTGTAAAAAAAACAAACCTCAGAGTGGTTTGCAAAAAAAGATAAAAGAAAATTGAGGGGGGGAAATACAGTATTTCAAAACATACAAAAAGTTAAAGTACTGAAACAGGTTAAAATTCATACCAGCATTTCTAAGCATATGGGTAAAGGTAAAGGTAAAGGGACCCCTAGCAGTTAAGCCCAGTCACGAACGACTCTGGGGTTGCGGCGTTCATCTGGCTTTACAGGCCAAGGGAGCCAGCGTTTGTCCGCTCCGCAGACAGTTTTTCCAGGTCATGTGGCCAGCATGTCTAAGCCACTTCTGGCGCAACGGAACACCGACACCAGAGCAGCGCACGGAAACTCCGTTTACCTTCCTGCTGGAGTGGTACCTATTAATCTACTTGCACTTTTTGGCGTGCTTTCAAACTACTAGGTGGGCAGGAGCTGGGACCGAGCAACGGGATCTCACCCCGTCACGGGGATTTGAACCGTCAACCTTTTGATCGGCAAGCCCAAGGCTCAGTGGTTTAGACCACAGTGCCACCTGCGTCCCTTAAGCATATGGGTAGGTTTGCCTAAACAAGAATGTTTTTAGCCGGCGCTGAACATAATATAGTGAAGGCGCTTGCCTGATGTCAAGAGGCAGGGAGTTCCGAAGGGTAGGTACTGCCATACTAAATGATTGAATTCTTACAAATTCGGAACAGGTGTCCTCTGGCACTTGTAACAGGGCCAGCTCTGCCAGTTTAAGCAGCCGAGAGGGCAGAAGTGGGGTAAGGCGATGTCGTAGGTGAACTGCTCCCAAGTTGTTAAGGGCTTTATATACTAATAGTAACACCTTGAAATTAGACTCGTAGGAGATCTGCAAATGGTCTAGATCTCTGAGCCCAGGAGTTATCATCATCTTCTTCTTCTTCGTCGTCTTCTTCTTTGGCGATCACTCGTAGCCGAGTAAGATTGTCTTCCATAAACACGGTTTTAACAGTGAGTCCGTAAGTGACTATGGAAGCCAATTCTGGATCCACACATCCTTCCACAGTGGGGACGTTGATCATGGTGTGGATTTGCCAAGCTTGCCTCCCTCTCAGCACATTTTCCCCTTGCCTCCTGAGTTCGAGCGTCTTCAAAGCCCATGACACCTTTGGTAAAGGAACAGGAGTTATATGCTGACAAGAACTCACCCCTGTTTGTGCTGAATGCTGCAGCACAATTGCTAACAGCAGCTTCCGGAATCAAGCACGAGGGAGGTCCCACATAGAGGGTTGCATGTCTCTTTGAATTTGTGTCCAATATTCGTTCCAGATTAAAGGCCTTTTGTTCTGGATTTGCTTTCTTTGCTTACTCCCCCACCCCCCCGAGCACCCGGATAAGGTCATTGTCAAAGTCTTGCTGCAGTCTAGCCAGTGTTTTCTGCGATGTGGTGATTTTCTTCCCACCACCTCTTTTTTTAAAAATTAATTGGAACACCAGCCCGTCTGGTATGGACACACACACCAAATGCCTGTGAGATTTTTTACATGCACGCACGCACACCCACACCCTGTATTCCTGTGTGTTTAAGTAAACTGTTTCCAAGTGCTAGCCATTTTATTGGTTATTAATCACACTTCAGGGGGTATGCCTATGTCAGTTTCTCTTCTCACCAGGGGATGGGGTTAATTAGGGATTTCCTTATATTTTTCATTTTTTAAATGGGAGAAATAGCGCTATTTAGTTTTTTTAAAAAAAAGAAAGAAAAGAGAGCATTAATGCAGTGAAGCAAGTACAGTGGTACCTCAGGTTACATACGCTTCAGGTTACAGACTCCGCTAACCCAGAAATAGTTCCTCAGGTTAAGAACTTTGCTTCAGGATGAGAACAGAAATCGTGCTCCGGCGGCGCGGCAGCAGGAGGAGGCCTCTTTAGCTAAAGTGGTGCTTCAGGTTAAGAACAGTTTCAGGTTAAGAACGGACCTCCGGAACAAATTAAGTTCTTAACCTGAGGTATCACTGTACTGTAATTAACTCCCCCCCCCATGGGAACTGAAACTGACAATAACCCAGTTTGCACATCACAGTAAACCCTAGACAATGATTGACTGTAACTGCACTAATCTGGGCTGTTTCCTCCTCCCTACTAGCACACAGATCTGCAATCCCTGGCATTGTTTTATGTTCAAACTGGGGATCTGGGTTTGTTTTGCGCCAAAGAAACCACAGTCTGTAGCCAGCCTACTAGCTGTCTCTGACAGTGGAAGCAAATTATGGCTATTGTGGCAAGTAGCTATGGGTGGCCTCATCCTCTGTGAATTTGTCTAATCGTCTTTTGAAGGTTGTCCAAGTTGGTTGTCAGTCCTACATCCCAGGGCAGTGAGTTCCACCGTTTAACCATGCGCTGCCTGAAGAAATACTTCATTTTCTCTGCCCTAAATCTTCCAGCATTCATGCAGAGAATGTTCTCCACATCTCCCTTCTCTATGTACCATGCATAACTTTGTATGCAAGGGGCTTCTTGGCAATGAAGTGCGCTCTCTCTCTTTTGGGGGAGGTCTTGTCTCCTGTGTGCCACATAGGAGGGTCTTGGCAGCTGCTCTCTGTGGAAAAAGGCCCCAGTTTGAAACAATAGCAGATAAAAATGGCATAATAGGAGAGGTGGAATTAATTGCAGGGCGGGGGGTGGAGACGCTGGGAGTGCAGGTGTGTTTTCCATAGTGGTGTCGAACGAGGGGCGGCTGCTGTTTCAGACGCGCGAGGATTGAGCCCGCCCACCCATTTGCAAACACCCACCAATCCTCTCGAAGCGTACCTAGTTCCAAGGATCCTAGCTTAGCTGATGTTCCTCTGCATTCATTCTTTTGGATGCTTTCCAGAACTTTGCTTTTAGGTGTCACACTTGTCAGATTCGTTTTATTTTTATTTACTTTCTAAGTATGCACCCTGCCTTTCAGCATCCGAGCTTTCAAGGCTGGGGAATCTGGAGGGGAGTCAGACTGGGAGAAAGGGGGTGGTCTCAGCCACACAGCATGATGTGGGAGGGTTTAGGGTTCATATAAATTATGTATAGTCTTTAGGGATGCAGGTGGCGCTGTGGTCTAAACCACTGTGCCTCTTGGCTTGCCGATCCGAAGGTCGGTGGTTCAAATCCCTGTGACGGAGTGAGTTCCCGCTGCTCTGTCCCGGCTCCTGCCAACCTAGCAGTCTGAAAGCATGCCATCACAAGTAGATAAATAGGTACCGCTGCGGCGGGAAGCTAAACGGCGTTTCCGTGCGCTCTGGTTTCCGTCACGGTGTCCCGTTGCTCCAGAAGCAGTTTAGTCATGCTGGCCACATGACCCGGAAAGCTGTCTGTAGACAAACGCCAGCTCCCTTGGCCTGAAAGCGAGACGATAGTCGCCTTTGACTGGACTTAACCACCCAGGGGTCCTTTACAGTACCTTTACCTTTTTATATTATGTATAATCTTATGGATTGTTGATATGCACTCGGCATTATGTGTTGGGAAATGACAACGGACATTATAATCCCTGACATCTCCAGGTAAAGGCAAGTGATCTGTGCATGCCTGCTCAGTCTGCTGTACAACAGGTGCTGCTGCTACCTGTTCATAGAATTGTAGGCTTGGAATGGACCCTCAAGTCTGGTGAGGGGCGTGGCCTAAGAAGAGAGGGTGTGGCCTGGAGAGAGTCCCAAGGACCTATGGACTGTATTTGGCACTTGCTTATTATAAGCATGGCCATTGTATAACCCCATAACTATCATTAATCTCTCTCTCTCTGTGAATTTCTTTATTTTGAACAAAATTCTTTTCTGGCTATACTTTTACATTTTCAAAAATGTAATTGAAAGTGTGTTACCTCTAAGGGGGCAATGCTAATTTTAAAAAATAAAAAGGGGGAAAACATTTTGGCAACTCCCGCCCCCAATAAAGCAGAAATCTATACTTTTGTTTCAGCTTTTTTTTTTTTTTTTTACATTTCATGGGCAGTAATGAGGATTTGTGTTAAAATGAACAAGTGCATAGCACTTGATTAATTGTTGTTGTTGTTTTTTTGAAACAATAAAAATAATAATCAAGAATTGCTTGCAATTTATTCTTCCCCAAACTGGACCTTCCCCACCAACATCAGTTTATAGGTGAAAATGGAACAAGCAAGATGAACATATTGCGCGGGGGAGGTATCCCATATCCCTGATGGGGTCTATTGCAATTCTGTTTGCATCATGCAGAAGAAGAGCAATGATTTATTAGTGCTTGGGAGCTGCCTGTCTGGAAACGGCTGCTGTCTGCGCTGAGAGTAGTTGAATGAACGATGGGCGCTCAGTGCAGAGGTGCAGTGGATGATGCCCTTCCCCCACAGGAAGCGAATTGAAAAGAGGAGGCAAGCCCAGAGCAGAGACTCATGCAGAGTCACAGCCGGCAACCTCTGCTGTGAACTACTGATTTGGGCCTGTGAGAGCCTTTAACTTTTTATTTCCCCATTTGATGATGGTGCATCTAATGTGTCGAAATGGTTAGGATACTAGCTTGCGTGGTATCCTCTGATGCCTCTCTTCCTCGGGGCCAGGTTGGTGCCTTGTGGGGGGGGGGGGCAGATCATCTGCTTTCCATGAAGAAGGATGCAAGTTCAGACCCCAGGGCCATCTCCAAGGGCTGGGACTGGAGAGGAAACCCTGGAGAGCTACTGCCACTCAGTATGGACGATAGTGAGCAAAATAGGCCAGTGGGTCAGCTCAACATTAAGCACCTGTTCCTGTTTAAATCAGCCTTTTATTCAGCTCCATGAGGACTGGAATCTTGCATTGTTTTTAATGAAAGGAGCAGAGCATTAGGCTAAATCAGTGGTTCCCAAAGTGGGTGGTACTGCCCCCTGTGGGGGCCGGTGGGATTACTACATCGATTGCTATATACTGTATATGGACATTTCCAGCACAAACTCAATATGTACTTGTAGCTTAGTAAAGAACACCTTTTATTCGGTAAACTAGATGTTTGTGACCAAAATATTGCTGCTAAGAGGCAGGGAGTCAGCAGGGGGGTGCTGGCAGTGTAAATGACTCAGACTTTAAGAAGTTGGCATCGATGGGTCAAGGTAACCAATGTTCCTGAATTAAATACTGTAGTTGGATTTTGAAGAAATGTGCAATTAATTGTTGCTGAATTTTAGTGTGCTGTTATCTTCCTTAGTGGGTCGTGCAAACCGCTGTTCTGAAGGGTGCTTTTTATGGAGTAGGGTAGGGGGCACTGGGGAAGAGTTCTTGAAAACAAGGGGGCAGTGGCACAAAAAAGTTGGGGAATGCCTGGTCTTGGTGGTCTCCAAAGGAGTCTGCAAGGTGCAATGTGCCGAGGGTTTCTCCCCTTCAGAAGTCTGTCCAAGAGGGTTTCTTTCATTCAGGGCATTTTGTGTCTTCCAGGCTAAGGACAGCGACGATGACGATGACGTCACTGTCGGAGTGGATCGGGACCGCTTCATGGATGAGTTTTTTGAGCAGGTGAGAAACCCCATTTAGTTGCACGAATTTGTCAGGGAGTCAATTATTTGGCCTCTTCCTGCAGATTCCCCCCCGCCGCCGCCGCTGCCACTAGTCACCCCTTTGCTTCTTCTTTGAGCAACTAGATGCATTTTTGGTGTGGGGGGTGCACCTGGCAGGCAAAAGTTGGCACAGAAGGCACTCGCTGAATCTCTAGTGGCATGGCGTTCCACAGGAATGGGCCAGTGTTGTGAACAGCCCTGAGATCTACAGTTGAAGGGCGGTCCAAAGATTTTAAAAATTATTATTATTATTATTATTATTATTATTATTATTATTATTATTTATACCCCACCCATCTGGCTGGGTTTCCCTAGCCACTCTGGGCAGCTCCCAACAGAACAACAACAACAACAACAACAACAACAACAACAATAATAACAAAGCGACAAAATATCAAACATTAAAACATCAAACATTAAAAGGGTTTCATTGCTGTCAAATGAGTTTCTCCAGTTCCAGGGAACAATGTTCCTGCAGAGATTTTCGGGGATTGAACTGGGATAGAAAATTTCAGGCAGTCCCTGGAGTAAGTCTTAACTGAATTCAGTAGTGCTTATTCCCATACAAGCTGAGTTAAGATTGAAGGTTTAGCTGAGGCCTTCTCCCTGGTTGCTGTGGGATGAAACCAGAGGCCTGCTTTTAAAGAGAACTATGAAGTGAGGGGAGCAGTAGCAGCTTGTTGAGGGCTTTTGAAATTAAAACAGGGCCTCTGAAGCAGGCCTTGTGGCAAGTCCTTATTTTGGCGACGCTGGGGTTTGATGTTGGAAGACGCCCTTGTCAAAAGCCAGGGCATTCCAAGCTCTCTGCTCACTCTGGCCCTCCTTCCTCCAGGTGGAAGAGATCCGGGGGTTCATCGACAAGATCGCGGAGAATGTGGAAGAGGTGAAGCGGAAGCACAGTGCCATCCTTGCGGCCCCCAACCCCGACGAGAGTGAGTAAGGCCGCCTTGCCTCTTCTTGGCTGAGGTGGGGGGGGGGAGCTTTTGCCAGTGGATGGGGGCAGATGTCTCCTCCCAACAGTGAATATCCTTGTTTCGTGAAAACAAGCCCCTTTACTACAGCTCAAGTTGCAACCATAGAATCAGAAGAGTTGGAAGGTACCTCCAAGGTCATTTAGCTCAAAAAGCAAGACCCCCTGACAGATGGCCACCCAACCTCTGCTTAAACACCTCCAATGAAGGAGAAACCACCACCTTTTTTTTTGCAGGGTGGCACTTTCCCTTTAAACCAAGTGGGGAAGGAGCTCTGTCAGTTAGCTCAGTTGTTTGGTGTCAACATGCAGAGGACCGGGAGGCCAGCTGGCTAGCCCCAGCTGGGCCTTCTCCTTCCAACCATCCTGCTGCAAAGACCATCGGCCTCTGCTCCAACGTAAATCAGCGACACGGGCTTCAAAGCCAGGGCACACTATCAGCAGATCAAACTGCGCACACAGAATAGGCGTGAGGCTTGTGAAAGCATACTACAACTACAGATTTATTAATCATAAATCAGGACAAAGAAACATGTTGTCTCTCTCGTCTTCTCAGAGAGAACGGAAAAAGCAAAAGCACAACGGAAGTTCCCAGCAAGCTGTGCTGGAATGCAAACAGACATGTGACAT
This sequence comes from Podarcis raffonei, assembly GCF_027172205.1. NCBI lineage: Eukaryota > Metazoa > Chordata > Lepidosauria > Squamata > Lacertidae > Podarcis > Podarcis raffonei. Next base: position 15,744,798 of record NC_070616.1, read on the forward strand.
TCGGCAATTCCACACGTCTGCTCTGTAAGGTGGAATGTAAATCTCAACAGTTAGAGCATGGTGGTGATAACACCAAGGTTGCAGGTTCGATCCCCGTATGGGACAACTGCCTATTCCTGCATTGCAGGGGTTGGACTGGATGATCCTCAGGGTCCCTTCCAACTCTGAAATTCAGTGGTTCTATGGTTTCCATTTTGTAGGGGAGTGGTCCACTCCCTGCAAGAAGCTCCAGTTCCTCAGGTTATCCACCAGCACCGCAAAAAAGACTTTCCCCTCACTTCTTTGCGTAAGGCATCGGCAGCGGGGGGGGGGGTGTCTCTTCTCAGGTTTTGCTGCCCTACGTGGATCTCTGTGACTTGTTTAACCCTGGCCCTCCAAACAATTGAGCGTTCTCTCCTGTGGCAGGCTGGGGCGCTGCATAAATATCAATTAACTCCCTCGCCTGTGAGTGCATTAGGGGAAAGTGCTCAGCAATTAGCTGCGCCTTAATTTAGCCAGTGGACAGGGAGCGTGACACTTCTGTGGGTCTAGCAGGGGTCCTGTTAGTGCCACCATGCCAGGCGTTACAGGTGGTGCTGGAAGGGCAGGGCAGGATCAGCTTTCCTGCCCGACCCAGGATGCCAATCCAGTTGGCCCAGATGCAATCGGAACAGTTGCTTAGCAAAGGGTGGAAGCGATGAGGGAGAGGGGGTACCATTGAGGGGCACCCCAGGGTCATTTGGCATATTCATGGGCATTTGATGCAAGGAGGGGCTCCTCCGGACAACCTGTCTATTAAGCATGCACAAAAGGTTTGTGGAGGTCAGACAGTCCCCGCTCCGTACTGAGCATTTAAGAACAGAATTTGAGCCTGCTGGATCAGGCCAGAGGGAGCCCATCTAGCCCAGCATCCTGTTCTCACAGTGGCCAACCAGATACCCCAATGGGAAACCTGCAAGCGGGATCCAATCACAAGAGCTCTCTCCCCCTCCCCTCCTATGTTTTCCAACATCTGATGTTCAAGAAGCAACATTGCGGAGGCAGAGTTAGCAGTCCTGGCCGATAGCCGATAGCCCTCTCCTCCATGAATTTGTCCAACCTTCTTTTGAGCATAGTTGAGCTATGAAAAGTCCTCCCACCATTCCGCTTCATTGGATGTCCAAATGTTCAAGTGTTATTGGGGGGGGGGACTTTTCTCTATCCGCCTTCTCCATGCCATGCATAATTTTATAAACTCCTATCGCATTGACTCTTAGCAAACTCTAACCTAAATAGTCCCAACGCTCCAACCTTTCCTTCATAGGGGAGTCGCTCCACTCCCTCGATCATGTTGGTTGCCCTTTTCTGAACATTTTCCAACAACGGATTAGTGATTCCAAAGGAGGCCTTCATCCCACATCCATTCTGATTTGCTTCCAGGGCGTTTATGCATCTTCTCATTAATCCCTTGTTTGTCCCACATTTTCCGGCACATTTCCCCTGTCACTTTCCTAACTGCAAAAAGTTTAGTGTGGTTGAAGTGGATTTGTGGTGCTAAGGTGACAAAACACTTTGGTCCATTTTTGTTTTCTGGGATGAAATGGGGTTTCAGAGTTTTTAGGGGTTTTTGAATGTCTTATGTAGATTTTCAATTTCATTGTTCTGTATGGGACAATGACAATAAAGATATCATATTCGTATGCACTTCTGGAAAATACTGCAGGCTCTGTGAACCGGAAGAGCTTTGCATTAGGAGAAAGGATGGCTGGTGTTTGCTTCTTTGAAGCCCCCTTAGTGTTTTCTCCTGCCTGCAAATATTTTTTTATTTTCACAAGCAGCAGTAGACCATATTTAACAACCCCACTCCACCCCTGCAGAAGCACCAGAACTCTTAATTACATTTAACTTCCGAGCCATTTCCATTTCTAAACAAAGGTATCATTGCACAAGTTGCCACGTGCCTATAACCATTTTCTATCGATATTGCAAATTACAGTGGCAGAACACCTGCTTGGCGTGCAGAACGCCCCAGCTTCAACACATACACCCCTGTGGCATCTCCAGGAAGGGCTAGGAATATCCCCTACTTGAAACCCTGGAGAGCTGCTGCCAGTCTGTGCTGATAATACTAAGCTTAAAAGGTAAAGGGACCCCTGACCATTAGGTCCAGTTGTGGCTGACTCTGGGGTTGCAGCGCTCATCTCACTTTATTGGCCGCGGGAGCCGGCATACAGCTTCCAGGTCATGTGGCCAGCATGACTAAGCCGCTTCTGGCAAACCAGAGCAGCACATAGAAACGCCGTTTACCTTCCTGCCGGAGCAGTACCTATTTATCTACTTGCCCTTTGACGTGCTTTCGAACTGCTAGGTTGGCAGGAGCAGGGACCGAGCAATGGGAGCTCATCCCGTCGCGGGGATTCGAACTGCCGACCTTCTGATTGGCAAGTCCTAGGCTCTGTGGTTTAACCAACAGCGCCATCCGTGTCCCGCTTAGATGCTCTAATAATCTGACCTGGTGTGAGGCAGCTTTCTGTGCGTGGGGTGGGGATCTCTCCAGCTTTCCTGCCTCCAGTGCAGGGTGGTTGCCCCCAGCAGCTCCTTCTAGGCATATCCCTCTTCCCCTTCCCTCCCCTCTTGCCTTCTGTATTCCCTGCGTGGGTGAGTGCCGGAGGTTTCTGTGTTGGCTGCCCCCTCTGTCGCTTCTGACTCACTGCCGCGCTTCTCTTCTCTCCCTGCTTTCTCCTCCTCCTCCGGAGATGGTTGCCATCACCCACACAACCCGTTCCTGCCTGCTTACTCCATCCATACCCCTATTAAAAGTGGTCCCTGAGTGCTCCACTGTCCTTCATTCCAAGGAAGCAGAGCCCTGGGGAAGCCCTGGAGTTTCTCACCATTGGGGTGGCGTGGAATGCTGTTACTCCTCAAGCTTTGCTAGCTGGCTTGCCTGTAGCCCTTCCTCCCTCTTCTCCCAGGATAATATTCCCTCCACATAATTGCTTTCTCCGTTCACCACTGGGAGGGTCGTCTCCTTCCATGTGCAGTCAACATCGATCTTGAGAAATTGCAGCCGCCCTGCCCACCCGTTCGAAAGAGATCTGGCTTCTCCGGGGACCTCGGGATGTTATTAATGAGCTTTGGGTCCAGGCGAGTCAGGCGAGAGGATGGAAACGGCCAATTTTCCAGCACCTCCGCTGTGGCAAGACAGAAATTGCACCCCTTCGGAGTGCGTTGGAAAACCCGGAGATGGGAAAGGGCTGCTTAAGGAAGGGAAGGGAAATGCCTTTGGGGAGGGGGCGCTGTTGTCAAGCTGAGTGTGGAGCTTTATTTTGGGGTGGTTGAGGGCACTGAGCCCTGCACGATGAAAAGGTGGTGATCCTCTTTGTCTCTGCCAACGTACAAACACAGGCCTTTTTCCGGGCTGCCCCTCGGCAGCAGGATCGCCCGACATTTTCCTTTCCTTTATTAGCTGTGATTCTAATTGGACTAGATGAACCCTGGGGTTCTACAATTCTACGATTCCATTACAGTCTCGTCTCTTCTGTAATTTTAGTTAGCAGCCGCCTGATAGGATGGAAAGAGCAAGTCCAGGGGTCAGCAAACTTTTTCAGTAGGGGGCCAGTCCATTGTCCCTCAGACCTTGTGGGGGGCCGGGCTATATATTTTTTTTGGGGGGGGGAGGAATTTGAACGAATCCCTATGCCCCACAAATAACCCAGAGATGCATTTTAAATAAAAGCACACGTTCTACTCATGTAAAAACACGCTGATTCCCAGACCGTCTGTGGGCCGGATTTAGAAGGCGATTGGGCCAGATCTGGCCCCCAGGCCTCAGTTTGCCTACCCATGAGCAAGTCAGTGGATGCTGCTGTCCTCTGCAGCGGGCAAGGGAATGATGGATCTTCAGGTATTGTTGTATGAAGGCACCCTTCAGCCTTTGCTGTTGGCCTTGCTGGCCTGGGACTGATGGGAGATGGAGTTCAACAGCAACTGGGGGGCGGGGGGGGGGGAAGGTCCCAAACCCCTGCACTGAGGACTGAATCTCCTCGATTCAGCAGGGAAAGGGTAGCAGAGCACCTGCCTCAGCCTGATCAGTATAAGCCAGTTTCCTATATTCCTGTTTAAACCAGCCATTAATTCAGAGCAATGAGGGCTAGAGTCTTGGGTTGTTTTTAGAGGAAAGGCCACAGCTCATTGGTGGAGCATCTTCCTGTCTATAGGCCCTGTCCTATTCTATTGCTTCCTGCTGACTGTGATTTTTTAAGTAATTGTAGGAATGTGATATTATATTAAGATTGCATCATCGTAATATGAAACACCCAGGGCCGCTTCACTAACAGAAACCAGCATCTGGGATTCCCTCTCTCCAAGTGTGTGTCCCACACCGTCCCCAAATCTGTTGTGGGGGGACTCAGAACAGATTTGGGGGCTCTGCATGGGAAGGGAGGGCGTTCTGTCATGGAAGGAAAATCCTCAGACTCAGCGCTAGACTCTTGAAGTCTTCTGAGAGCTCAACAGAGATTAAAGATATGGCATTCTCCGCTTGCAATGAGGATTTGCCCTTTAATTATTTTCTTCTCCCTGCAGGGTGGGAGTTAATTACTGGCTTCTGTGCGTTCCGCCCCCTCCCCTTTTTCTTGTATAGCAAAATAGCAGAGCTGCCTGTCAGAGTAGACAATACTGGCTGCATGGGCTGACTCAGTGTGGGTGAAAACTTAACGCTGCATGGCAATCCCCGATGGCATCTCTGGGCAGGGCTGGGAGGGAGCTCTGCCTGGACCCCTGGAGTGCTGCTGCCAGTGAATGAATATTATTATTTATTTGTGTAGCCAAAGCCCTTATGAGAAGCAAAATAGAGATAACAGAATATAATACGTTGTGCATTTAAAATAATTGTGCAAACCATATATTCTGTCAGATAAGAGTTTGTTCCCCCGAAGAATTTAACTTGGCTTCCCCACACAACGTTTTTCCTGAAAACTGCTGCTCTAAAGGCAAAACAGGCCACTTTTTCAGTAAGTGTCCCCTAATAAAAAGTTAATCAGATACTTACACTGACTTGCGGCAGCCAAGTTGAACCAATGGAAACAGTACAAGGCAGCTGCTTGTGTTGCTAAGCCCTAAGTAGCGTCAGACACATAAATTTATTCTTATGCAAGGGTAAATGGGCATGTGTTATCTTCTCTCTTTACGAAGCTCTGGGAAACTGAGAGAATGGGGTTTCTTTATTTTTTACCAAGGATCCCTGTCAAGCTGCAACTCCTAGATAGTTTAAGGGCACCCATGATAGTTAAACCCTTTTAAAACTGCTGCAGTGTGAGGCAGGAATGAACAAATCTTGTCAGATTTATTGACTGATTGATTGATTGATTGATTGATTGAATGAATGAATGAATTTATATACCGCCCTATACCCAGGGGGTCTCAGGGCGGTTCGCAGAATAAAATCAAGATATAAAACAACAAAATAGATAATAAAAATAAAAACAACCCAATAGCCCCCCCCCCAAAAAAACCCCACATTTTAAAAGGACATAGGATGTAAATCAGATCAACCAAAGGCCTGGTTAAAAAGGAACGTTTTTGCTTGGCACCTAAAGGTGTATAATGAAGGCGCCATGCAAACTTCCCTGGGGAGAGCATTCCACAGGCGGGGAGCCACTGCTGAGAAGGCCCGTTCTCCTGTTGCCACCCTCTGGACCTCTTGAGGAGGAGCCACACGAAGGAGGCTTTTCTCAGTTTCTCCAACTTTGGTTGGGATTCCACATCATAAGAATTGTAGAGTTGCAAGGGACCCCAAGGGTCATCTAGTCCAACCCTCTGCAATGGGGGAATCCTGCCCACAGCCATCCCTGAGAGGGCTCGAACCACCAACCTTCCAGTTAACAGCCAGATGCACTGACCTGCTGTGCCACAGAGGGGCTCAGTTTGCATTAAAAAAACAGGAGGGTTCTCGTGAAAATTCAGCACCATTTTCATACGAATTAGTCCAGCGTCCTGTTCTCGCAATGGCCGCCCAGATGCCCATCATGGGGAAATCCCCCAAACAGGACCCAAGCTTCTGTCGTGTTCAGAAGCATCACTGCTTCAAACTGTGCAGGCAGGACAATAGCCATCATGGCTAGTAGCCATCGATGGCCTTAGTCCCCCATGAATTTGTCCAGCCCTCTTTTAAAGGTTGGCGGTCACGACTGCCTCCAGTGGCAGTGAGTTCCACAGTCTGCGCTGCATGAGGCAGTCCTTTCTTTCATCTGCCCTGAATCCTGCAACATTCCTCTCCATTGGATGTCCCTGAGTTCTAGGGTTAGGAGAGAGGAAGGGAAACTTCTCTCCTTCCACTAATTTTATTTACCATCCATCATGTTGCTCCTTAAACGCTGCAACCTTCCTTCATAGGGGAGTCATCCTCTCGATCATTTTGCTTGCCCTTCCCTGAACCTTTGCCAAACTCTCCCAAGTTGGTAAAATGCTCAAAGGCTGGCAAGGGGGTTCTTTGTTGGACGTGTTGGAGTGTGTAAGCATGCTAATTGGAAAGGAGATGGGCTGGAAGCTCAGGGCTGAGCGTAACCTCGGCGTTTGCCCCAAGGCAGTGCTGATCCTACTGAGGACTTCTGAGGCCCCGCACAGATGCTCTGAGCTCAGCGGAGAGTCTTGGAGTGAGGCTGCCAGTGCAGAGACCTTGCCGTGCCCCCGTCGCCTCCTCTGTGCCACCCAGACTTGGCTGCTCTGCCAACGTTGCTTGGTTACGTTGGCGATGTTCAGAGTTCCAGGTGACGACAATTATCTCCTCTCCGGGCCAAGGGGGGCGGGTTGCGGAGGGGGCAGGGAGGGAGCAGGCTTGCACCTGGCACCTCCAGCGCCAGGCAGCTTAGGGAAGCTGCAGGAAAAAGGCAAGCAGAGCAATGGGGGGGGGCTGGAGCGCGCCGCCCCTGCGAGGGAGGGCTGCAGCTTTTGGGCTTAGGCAGAAGTTGATGGGCAAGATGGGAGGGAAGGATAATAGAGGTTTGTGCAATGAGGTCTGGTGTGGAGAAGGAGTTGGAGGGAAGGTCTTCTCCCTCTCCCACATTCTTTCTTTAAGTACAGTGGTACCTTGGGTTGAGAACTTAATTTGTTCCAGAGGTCTCTTCTTAACCTGAAACTGTTCTTAACCTGAGGTACCACTTTAGCTAATGGGGCCTCCCACTGTCGCCACACAATTTCTGTTCTCCTCCTGAAGCAAAGTTCTTAACCTGAGGTACTATTTCTGGGTTAGCGGAGTCTGTAACTTGAAGCGTCTGTAACCTGAGGTACCACTGTATTTGTTATTTCTTGATTGCATTACACGGATCCCATCCGTAACGCGAGGTTCCACTGTACTATTCCACCATTGTTTCCTCTGAGGAGCTCAAGGTGGGATACCTGGTTCATTCCCCTCCTCACTGAATCCCCATTACAACCCTATGAGGTAGGCTAGGCCCAAGGTCCCCTCCCACTGAGCTTCATGGCAAGTGGGGATTTGAACCCTGGATTCCCAGGTCCTAGTCCGACACTCTTAACCACTATACTGCGCTGGCTCTCTACATTTAAATTTATTACGCGCTTTCCCCTAACATATGCATTTTGGGTACGTCTTATTTGGCTGGAGAACTCTGTGGAAGGAGGGTGAATTTCAAAGGGAGCCTCATTTTGCGGGTTTAGTGTAGATTTTGGGAAGTGCAAACAAGGCCTGTTCGTGTTAAAATGTGGACCACAACATGCATCTGATCCCAAAGGGAACTTGGAAGAAAAGATCGCTAGGGTGGCAGGATTTGGCCAGCACAAGGCTGGAGGATAAATTTAAGCAGGGAAGCCCTGCCCAACTCTCATCGCAGTTCAAGGGACTGATTCCAACAGGGCCAAAATCCAGCTGTGAAATCAGGTTGCAATTATGGTCATCCACAAGCATTCAAAAGAAAGTCCTTCTTCACTCGGCACATAATTAAACTATGGAACTCTCTGCCACAGGAGACGGAGGAGGAGAGGGCTCTTCCGCTCGGGTCCTGCATGTGGGTTTCCCATTCAGGGAATCTGTTTGGCAACTGTAAGTACAGGATGCTGGAGTAGATGAGGCCATTGGCCTGATCCAGCAGGCTCAGATGATGATCTTACCTTCTGCCTCTTCTGCCTTCCAGAAACCAAGGAGGAGCTAGAGGAGCTCATGTCTGACATCAAGAAGACAGCCAACAAAGTGCGCTCCAAGCTAAAGAGTGAGTGTATCTGCTTGCACGGCGGCAGGATGAGGGTGCTACGCATAGGGGCTGGTTTGGCTTCCGACCCCCATCTCTCTTGACTTGAGGCACAGTTGAGGGAAGCAGGTGGCATCGCCAGCCTTAGGTGGACATGGCAGGAGATAGAACTGCAAGGCTCTGGTGGCAAGCTTAGTGCACGTTTTGAGGCTCAAGATTTATTTGCCTGGGAAACTCGGCTTTTTTGGGGTTGGGTAGGTGTGTTTCAAGTTTCTAGTCCTCATGCTCAGAAGTGTTGTGGGGAACAGCTGTTGGAGGGGTAAAAGGGGCATCTGTGCCCTACAGAGCAAGTTGTCCTCCAAATCAGAATGGTAAAGGTAAAGGGACCCCTGACCATTAGGTCCTGTCGTGGCCGACTCTGGGGTTGCGGCGCTCATCTCGCTTTATTGGCTGAGGGAGCTGGCGTACAGCTTCTGGGTCATGTGGCCAGCATGACTAAGCCGCTTCTGGCAAACCAGAGTAGCGCACGGAAATGCCGCTTACCTTCCCGCCGGAGTGGTACCTATTTATCTACTTGCACTTTGACGTGCTTTTGAACTGCTAGGTTGGCAGGAGCAGGGACCAAGCAATGGGAGCTCACCCGTTTCGGGGATTCAAACCACTGACCTTGACCGGCAAGTCCTAGGCTCTGTGGTTTAACCCAAAGCACCACCCGCATCCCTGTATAAATCAGAATGGAGGAAGCCCCTAAAAGGGGCAGTGGAAAATGATCTGCAAGTCAAGGATCTCCTAGGAACCTCTGCCTTGTTTTTTTCAAGATTTTGAGCCCTTATGGCTTCCAAGATCCTTTTGGCTGTGCCTGGAGATCTCAGAACCAAGGCAGCTCCTCTCCCCTCCTGCTTGGAGATAACCAAAGGAAATGCAGATTTGCATCCTTTATTTGGGCTGCAGGGTTCACCTTTCATAGCCCAGATTTTTGCTTTTCCTTCTAAATTAAATGAGGTGTTCTGACTTTCCTGGGGCAGTTTTAGGATGCTCCTAGATGGTCTTTTGCCTTCTGGGGAGCTATTTTTAACCTAGTCTGAAACGGGCATCAGGCAGGCGAGGAAGGAGAGAGAGAGAGAGTCCCATCTGTTTCTCAACCCCCGCCCCTTTCTCTTCCTTCTCTGAATGTCTGATCTGCTTTTCTCTCCCCCTTAGGTATTGAGCAGAGCATCGAGCAGGAGGAGGGGCTCAACAGATCGTCAGCAGATTTGAGAATAAGAAAGACACAGGTAGGTGGCCCTGTTACCCACTCACTGCCTGGTCTGTGTGTTTCTTTTAAGCTCCCGTTAAAGCCTTATAATCCAGTGGGCACCACTACTTCTTGTGGCAGTGAGTTCCATATGTTAACATCCATTGGAGTGGACTTCCAAGCTGAGGTTCGGAGCACCTGGAAATCTTACATGTCACAATACGTAGTCCATAGTCATAGAATTGTAGTGCCAGAAGGTACCACCAAGGGTTATCTAGTCCAGCCCCCTGCAGTGCAGAAATCACAGCTCCAGAATCCCTGGCAGATGGCCATCCAACCTCTTTTTAAAAAGCTCCAAGGAAAGAGAGTCGACAGCACTCTGAGATAGTCCTTCCTTTCTCCTCCGGCTGGCTGGTTCCATTCGAGTGACCCAAAGTCTGGCGTTGGTGTGGTTTGTGACAAATAGTATTTTGAAATATAAAATGATGGAGCTGTATTCAATTTCTACCCAAAGATAGTCGCCATTAATTTCAGTGTGTCTGCTCTCGAGTAGAACTTGGTTGACTTACACCCCTTGGATGCTTATATTTTGATCTTCGCAGTTAAAAATAATAATAATATCAGTTTTGTTACATTCCTTCTGTTTTATGGTTTCTACGACTAGACACCTCCTGAAGATTTTGTCTGCAAGCCTGGCCTTTAATGCTTTAAAAATAAAATTCTCTCTTTCCACTTCCTCCACACCACGCATAATTTATTTTTAAGAAACAGTAAAACTTCTGTCACATCCTTTCATTGAAAAACACCACATCTTGGTACTGGGTGTTTTCCTACCACTGGCAGGGGCTGATGAACGTGGCCTCCCAATGCCTCTCCATCTGGCCCTTGGGACACCCTTGTGTACCCTCTCCTCATTCACTTGAGCCAGACTGGGGTGTGCCCTCAAATCTGTGATGCTGCTACTTGCTTCTGTGGACAGAGGATGGGGTGGTTTTTTGGCAGCTGGAACATACAAATGAAAACATTGCATCTTTTGCTCCACCCACTTTTGCCTCGGCTCCACCCACTGCTGGTTTGAGCCTTGTTGGAATTGGTCCCTTGCGCTGTGAGCTGGGTGTTAACTTGGGTGTGGTCTGTTCAGATTTCTCCTCAGTGCTGTCCTGTTAACCCAGGAATCTTTCAACCAATATTTCTGAATTCTCTTTAGGGTTTTTTTGGGGGAGGGGGGGCACATTCCATTTGTGGTTCCCATTTCAACATGTTGCTGCCTCGTGGCACTTCCGAAACAAAGCCAAAGGCAAAAATTCACCTCCCCTTTGAATTTCCTCTCCAGCCATGCAAGGTGTACTCAAAGGGACTGCATTAGGGAAAGTGTGTACCAAATTAAAATGTGTAGAGTCAGTGTGGTGCAATGGTTAGAGTGTTGGATTAGGACCCAGGAGAGACCCGGGTTCAAATTCAGCCTCAAAGCTCACTGATTGCCCTTGGGAAGGCCAGTCACTGCCTCTCAGCCTCACAGGGTGGTAGTGGGAATTAAATGAGGAGTCTTTTTGAGTCCGCAGCTCCCGTAACCAACTAGATTCTTTCTGTGGCGCCCCTGTGGGGCTCAGGAGCCCAGTTATGTCACCCCTTGCCTGCAGCCTCTCACCCTTTTTCAGCCCCCTCTCCCCATTTCCTTGGGATCCCTCTGGGCAGCTGCTGCTGCGGCCCTTGGTCTCTGAGCTGCCCCCCTGCCCCCCTGCCCCCAAAGAAACATACCTCTCAGGCAGCCCTGTTTAGGGAAGTTTATAATGACTGGTGTTTTAATGTATTTTTAATATTTTGTTGGAAGCCGCCCAGAGTGGGTGGGGTATAAATAAGACATTATTATTATTATTATTATTATTATTATTATTATTATTACGCAGGTGGCGCTGTGGGTTAAACCACAGTGCCTAGGACTTGCCGATCAGAAGGTCAGCGGTTCGAATCCCCGCAACGGGGTGAGCTCCCATTGCTCGGTCCCTGCTCCTGCCAACCTAGCAGTTCGAAAGCACATCAAAGTGCAAGTAGATAAATAGGTACCGCTCCAGCGGGAAGGTAAACAGTGTTTCCGTGCGCTGCTCTGGTTCTCCAGAAGTGGCTTAGTCCTGCTGGCCACATGACCCGGAAGCTGTACGCCGGCTCCCTCGGCCAATAAAGCGAGATGAGTGCCGGAACCCCAGAGTTGGCCACGACTGGACCTAATGGTCAGGGGTCCCTTATTATTATTATTTATTACCTCCAAGAGGCAACCTTTGCCTGCGGAGCTTAAAGCCTGGGCTGCTGCAATAAACAGTTGTGCAAACCTTTGGGAGGCAGAGAAACAAGAGGGCAACAGAGGAAGGAGGGAAAGAAAGAGGGGCAGAGGCCAGTGTTGCCCACGGCACCCTTGACCACCATTCAAGGCACCCCAGGGTGCCACGGCACACTGGTTGAAAACCACTGGCGTATGCCATCCTTGAGCCCCCTGGAGAAAGAAGAGGTGGGGATATAAATTCAATAAATAAATACATTGATGCAACATACAAGAAGGTGTGATATTTTAGGGGAATCGCTTGCAAGAATGTGCCCGTTCTGGAAAAACGGCATATGAAAAGTGCTGACAAATTCTGTTAAAAAGATGCAAAACAAGAGCTGAACTCGGGGTTGAGAAATGAGCAACTGAAATGGAGGGATTCATCCGTCTCTGGTCCAGTTTCCAAGCGGAAGGCTGGATTAAGGCTGAGGGGGCGAAGTAGCTGGTTTGGGGGGTGGCTCCTGGTGAGATCCCCCCCCCTTCCCAAGGGGTTGGGGAGGAAGAACCTGACTTTTCCCCTCTCCCCAGCCTTTGTGGATGCTGAAGGGCACCAACAGCTCGTCTTCACAACAAACAAAGCCAGATCCAAGTCATCGCCCCCCCCCAAACCTCCCCGTCACACGATGATGAGCAGCCAAGGCTGATCTCCAAAGAAACGGCAGCTCTCTCTCTCTCTCTGACTCCCCGAAATGCAGCAGATGGGCGATGCGCCGGGAAGAGCAAGTGTGAAAATGTTTTGCTGTGCAGCCGCCTGTTCCTTAATCAGAGGCAAGGAACTGCGGTGCAGGAGCCGGGGCGGAAAGCAGGAAGCAGCGGGTGGGTGGGATGCTTTTCCGTGCTTTAGTCTTTTATTTCTCTTCTGAATTACGCAAGGGTATCGGGAGCAGAACAAGGTGGGGCCGTCTAGAGGAGCGAGGCGCAACCTGGTGCCCTCCAGGTGTTGGGGGCGGGGGGCTATAGCTCCCATCAGCCCCCCAACTGGCATGGCCAAGGGGTCAGTGATGGTGCCAGGGCTCTGACTCCTAAGGTCAAGGGTCTGTGCCCCCCACAAAGGGGCTTCCTGGACCTGCTCTTCCTCTGCCCCATTGCAAACGCCATGAATTGCAGGATATGTTGTGTGTGAAGTAGATTTTCTTAAGGAAAACCTACTTAAGAAACCTACTGATGGATAGTCAGTGTGGTCTAGTGGTCAGAGTGCGGGACTAGGACCTTGGGTTCGAATCCCCACCCAGCCAAGAAATTCGCTGGGGGACCTTGGGCAGCCATGCGCTCCCGTCTAACCTCCCTCATGGGTTTGTCGTGAGGATAAAATGGGGTAGAGAACTATGTACTCCACCTTGAGCTCCTTAGAAGAAATAAATGCAATAAAATAAACAGAAGTAAATCAATTGTCACAGAATCCTCTTGGTGCCGGTGTTTGAAATTCCCTAGGCACATTTTGTGCCTTGTGTGGGTCCAGTTGTGACCACGTGGAGCTCTCTGGATGCCTGGTTGTTGGTGCTGCAGCGGACAGACTAACATGCTTACCGTTCTGGAAAATGATGGCAGCCATGTTTTCTTTCCCCCCACCCTCCCAGCATTCCACCTTGTCCCGGAAGTTTGTGGAAGTGATGTCAGAGTACAACGCCACCCAGTCGGACTACCGGGAGCGCTGCAAGGGCAGGATCCAAAGGCAGCTAGAAATAAGTGAGTTGCTTCCATGCTCTTGAGAACTGCTGCCCGTTGTTCGCTCTCTCCTTACAGGGAATCCACTACTGCCAAATGTTTCATTCCCCTATTTTCTGTGCTGTTCTCCAGACTATTCAGGCCTTGTCTTTGTCTTTAGTGACACACACACAGGCATTATCTTATTCACTGTGTATGGGAAACGTCCTATTTTTCAGGGCTACCGTGCCTTTTATTGGAAGCTTCCTGGTCAGCATGGTGACAATATTGGTTAGTTCCTATTTCTGGAGCTGAGGCTCAATTACTGATTTCTTCTCATTGTTTCTCTCAGTGCTTAGCAGAAAAAGTAGTATTTCACTATAAAAGAAAGATAAAGAAACAACTTCATTTATTTTATATACACACACAGACACACACACACACACACACACACCACTTGATTGATTAAAAAAAACCTCAAAGTGGTTTACAAAAAAGCTAAACTAATAAAATGGAGAAAAAAATCACAATCATACTATTATGATGATGACGACTATTATTATTATTATTATTCATTATTTATACCCTGCCTATCTGGCTGGGCAGCTCCCAACAGAATATTAAAACACAATAAAACATCAAACATCAACAACTTCCCTAAACAGGGCTGCCTTTAGATGTCTTCCGAAAGTCAGATAGTTGTTTATTTCCTTGACATCTGGTGGGAGGGCGTTCCACAGGGCGGGCACCACCACCAAGAAGGCCCTTGGAGCTGGACCTCAGTGTCCGGGCTGAACGATGGGGGTGAAGATGCTGCTTCAGGTATACTGGCCCGAGGCCATTTAAAACATACAAAAGTTAAAATATTAAAACAGATTAAAATTACCTCTAAATAAGTAGATGCCAGGAGCCGCCAGCCACGGAACCATAGCTGACCAATTAAGGGGAAGTGTATCTCAATTTCAGTAAGGCTCTTGACAAAGTCCCCCAGGATATTATTGTGTAAAAGCTGGTAAAATGTGGGCTGGGGGGGGGGGGGCGTTGTAACTGTTAGGTGGATTCGTATTGCAGAGGGTTGTGCTAGATGACACTTTCCCCTTCCAGCTCTATGATCTCCTGATCATCAAGCCGTGCTTGCTGTGACGGATGGGAGTTGTGATCCTCCAATTTCCACAGGCATCTGGTTGGCCACTGTTGGAATTCCATTCCTCCCGTGCTGCAGATGTGTGGGATTGTTACATGTCACATGTCTGTGTTTACATTCCAGCACTGATTGTTGGAGTCTTGCGAGCGGAAAGTGAGATACGCTGTTTCTGTTCTGTACAGTCATGCCTCGGGTTACAGATGCTTCAGGTTGGGTTTTTTTCAGGTTACGGACACGCTGAAACCTGCAAGTACCGGAACGGGTTACTTCTGGGTTTCGGCAGTCGTGCATGCGCAGAAGTGCTAAATCGCACTATGCGCAGAAGCGCCGATTGCAACCCTCGCATATGCAGGCGTGCCACTGCGGGTTGCGAACTTGCATCCCGCAACGATCACATTCGCAACCCGAGCATCCACTGTATAGCTATTGCTTTTGCAATAACAAGAAAGACAGAGGTATGGGCCATGTTTTCTGTTATGTTACGTTTGATTTTGTGCGCATTAAATTAGGCTTAGATGTTACACCTCAAGGCTCAGTCTGTTTGGACTCTGCTAGTCGTGAGCTCATATCCTTGGATATGGGTCACATCAGCGTGACGGGACACCGGAGTGATGAATTCCGGGCAATGCTGTGTTGTGGGGGAGGCACCGGCCTCGGCGTTTTCACCCAACATTTGGGAACAGGATGCTGGACTAGATGGGCCATTGGTAGTTCAACTCCGTATGGAGGGCACCACGCTTCTGCTGTAAGGAGAAGGCGTTGCAGGAGGATTTTGGCTGACTAGGACTAAATGGGATTAAACATTTTAGGAAGATCTTGGCTATAAGAAAAGGGCTGTTTTAGGTAACACTGTGCTGTGTCTAGCACACCTTTTCAAATTCTGCTTCTAATTAATTGGAAGGAACAAACACCACCTCGGCAACACTCAAAAGCTCAGCCATTTGAACCACCCTCACCCCAGACACACCTTCCTGTGTGGAAACTTTCTTAGCAAAAATGAGATCTGCACAGCAGTGTCTGGCCTAATGAGCACAGCAACTTATTTCTCGTAGATCTTGCCCCCATGAAGCAGTTGCTGAAACTGAAGGTCCCCACCTCCCCAAGTCCCCTCCTCTCCGGGCAATCTGAGACTGCACCTGCATGAAGCCACCTACTCCTCTGCCCTCTTCACGCCTCTTCTGGTTCAGGGAGACAAGAGAGAAGGGGAGGGGGAGACACCTGTGACTCTTCATTGCCTAGTTATCTCCCGCTTGGACTACTGCAATGCGCTCTATGTGGGGCTACCTTTGAAGGTGACCTGGAAAGTACAACTAATCCAGAATGCGGCAGCTAGACTAGTGACTGGGGGCAGCCGCCAAGACCACATAACACTGGTCTTGAAAGACCTACATTGGCTCCCAGTACGTTTCCGAGCACAGTTCAAAGTGTTGGTGTTGACCTTTAAAGCCCTAAACGGCCTTGGCCCAGTATACCTGAAGGAGCGTCTCCACCCTCATCGTTCTGCCCGGACACTGAGGTCCAGCACCAAGGGCCTTCTCGGTAGTGGCGCCTGCCCTGTGGAATGCCCTCCCACCAGATGTCAAAGAGATAAACAACTACCTGACATTCAGAAGACATCTTAAGGCAGCCCTGTTCAGGGAAGTTTTTAATGTGTGACATTTTAGTGCGTTTTTGGTCTTTGTTGGAAGCTGCCCAGAGTGGCTGGGGAAACCCAGCTCACTAAACCTGTCAACTCTTCAGCTTCCGACACCTCCTCTTCCTAGTCTTCTCCCTCTGACCACTCATTGTTTTCCCACCGACACCCCCCTGGCTCTGAGCCTTCTTCTTTTGGGGCTCCCCAGCTGGTTCCTTCCACCATTCCTCTGCGTCCAACAGGTCTGTGACACTTGCTTTCTTTCCTGCGGTTCATGCCTTACCTGCTTGGCTTCTCAGGGCATGCTGCAGCCGGCCCCTCCGCCTGGCCTTTGGGCTTTGTGGCCAGCAAGGCATCCCTGGTGGCGGATAAGTTGTGCAGTGCCTTGAGGCGACGTGCGCGCATGTGGCTTTTTTCAGGCTGCCAGTGTGAAGGGGGTGGGCATGTGAGGAGCTGGCGGGAACAGGTAAGGGGGTGGAGGTGAGATTGGGAGAGATGAGAATAGAAGGACTGAGTGGGAGAAGTTGGGAATCAGAGGAGAGCCGGTTGCCAGGAGGGAGGGAAGGCGGGCAGCCGGCTAGAGGAGATGGAGCCAATCGGCAGCCTTAGCTGGAGATGAGCTGATGGGGGGGGATCTAGAGCAGAGCACGGGGAGGGGGCAGTCTGCAATCTTCACTTTTACTTGCTGAGGCTAAAAGGAAGGTTGTGAAGATGAGCAAAAGCGCCTTTTGAAGGTAGATCCTGTAGGAACTGAGCAGAAACATTGACTAAACCTCAAGGATCGCCTCTCCCTATATAAACCAACCTGGACTCTGCGATCATAATTGCAAGAGGCCCAAAGGGTGGCAACACGAGAATGGGCAGGGGCTCCCCATCTGTGGAATGCTGTCCCCAGGGAGGTTCGGCTGGCACCTTCATTATACATCGTTAGGCACCAGGCGAAAATGTTCCTCTTCAACCAGGCCTTTGGCTGATCAATATACTTTTAAATGTGGGACCAGGCTTGGGCGGTATTTTGTTTAGTTTTTTTGTTCTAACTATTTACAGTGGTACCTCGGGTTACATACACTTCAGGTTACAGACTCTGCTAACCCAGAAATAGTACCTTGGGTTAAGAACTTTGCTTCAGGATGAGAACAGAAACCGCGCAGCAGAGGCGGGAGGCCCCATGAGCTAAAGTGGTGCTTCAGGTTAAGAACAGTTTCAGGTTAAGAACGGACCTCCGGAACAAATTAAGTACGTAACCAGAGGCACCACTGTATTTGTGCTTTTATCTTGTATTTTGATATCATGAACCACCCTGAGATCTTCTGATGAAGGGCGGGATATAGACTTAATAAATAAATAAAATATTAATGAAGAGATGCATGGCCTGTCCTCAAACCCAGTGGTGTCGTGGTAAATTCAGGAGAGCAGGGTCCCTTCATGAGAACCACAGCCATGTCCCTTCTAAGATTATAGGGCCTTCTAAGATAACAAAAATAATAATAAGTAATGGGACTGCATTGCAACAAGCATTGTGGCTCCCATATACTGCTTTTCAGCTAGCCACCATTTTCTGTGCACACCCCTGGGTGAAGGGAGGGCTCCAACACCTTCTTTTGGAGTGATTTTAAGTTGTGTTAAGTTCCATAACTTGCACCCCATTCTCATTCTCATTCAGAGTTCCTAAAAATGCTTAGCTTTGGAGCATATGGAGCAAGTTCTCCTTGGTGCTCTTCCATGCGCCTTCTCCTGAGGGACCCTGGGAGCCCCTCCTATGAGGCTGCCTCCCCTTCTTTTGCCCCGTCAGCACAAAGACTGAGAAGACTTATTCTCAGTGCCTAGAAAGCTTCCCTTTTGTGCTGATTGGGCAACTCCAGGATGCCAGAGTCTGGGACCCTGCAGAATAAATGGTAATGAGTCTTTTTGCACACACACAAAAACACACACATACACCATGACCCCGGACCACATAATAATAATAATAATAATAATAATAATAATAATAATAATAATAATAATAATAATTTATACCATCTGGCTGGGTTTCCCCAGCCACTCTGGGCGGCTTCCAACAGAATATTAAAATACAATAGTCTATTAAACATTAAAAGCTTCCCTAAACAGGGCTGCCTTCAGAAAGTCTGGCATTTGTTTTTCTCTTTGACATCTGGTGGGAGGATGTTCCACAGAGTGGGTGCCACTACCGAGAAGGCCCCCTGCCTGGTTCCCTGTAACTTGGCTTCTTGCAGGGAGGGAACTGCCAGCATGTTTCTCAAACCGCAGCATGTTGGAAAGAAAGGGATGCATTGACTTCTCTGTGTCCTTTGCAGCTGGCAGAACCACCACCAGTGAGGAGCTGGAGGACATGTTGGAGAGTGGGAACCCTGCCATTTTCTCTTCTGGGGTATGTGCGTCGTCGTTGTCCGTCCCCGTCCCCCCGGCTTTGTGATCTTGCTAGTCTTAAGTCTCAGATTTGAGGTACCAATGAAGGCTTTCTTTGTTCGGAGGGGGGGTACTTTCGAAGTGCCGCCTCTTTGACCTGGCAGGGGGCAGATCTACGCTCATGGTTTTTAACACTAAAGAAAAAGTTAAGGAATGGTCCTGAGAACCATACAGTATGACCTTTAACGTTAATAATGTGCTATTAAAATGTGACACCAGAGGGCGCTGCAGAGCAACTAGCTATCACAAACCAGGTGTTTGACTTTGTGGAAAGGAAGCGAAAGGAAACCAAATGGGTTTTTTTTCTGTCTTGATGTTTTAGAACGATATTATCGTTCTAATAACATTTAAAAGGTGAGTGTAGATCCAGCTAGTCTGTGGGCAACTATTTTGCCACAGTGGGGAGAGCACCAAGGGCGTTTGCTGAGACCTTGGCCCGAATTGCCATCCAGTACAACAGAGGCTTCTCTCTACCACTAGAGTTGCAGCCTTGCAAAACAAAACCGCAAACGTTTCTCAGATAGAAGCTGCCAGCCCAGCCGCTGAGGCAAAGCCTTGTTAGTTTTTTTCTCTCCTGCTTTTCACATGGCACTCAAGGCCGTCTAGGCAGGCCCAGGTCTCCTGCCCAGGCATGGACTGTTCCCTAATCTACTTCGTGTCAATAAAATTACTGCACCTTCAAACCATGCTGACAGGCTGCGTTAACCATCTGTGGCATGGGGGAGTGGAATAATAAAGCCTGCTTCATCACCTAGAGTCATTTCTCAACTTGCCCCCACACCAAGTGAGTGTCAGTCCCTGAACCCTGTAAATTTTATTCAGCACCCGCCCCCCGGACTTATTCCTGGGACTTCTGCAGACATAACACAAGTACACTTCCAAACGTCACTTCCAAACCTTAAGTGCCTAGAAACACAGAATGGTAGAGTTGGAACCTGAGGATCATGTAGTCCAGTGTTTTCCAAATTTGGGCCGCCTGCTGTTTTTGGACTACAACTCCCATCATCCCTAGCTAGCAAAACCAGTGGTCAGGGATGATGGGAACTGTAGTACAAAAAACAGCTGCAGACCCAAGTTTGGGAAACCCTGATTTAGGCCAACCCGCCCCCCCTTCCAATGCAGAAATATGCAGCTGTCCCATACAGGGATCGAACCTGCAACCTTGGCGCCATCAGCACCACGCCCTAACCGACTGAGCTATCTGTTCTGCCTAGGAACGCCATTTCATTTCCTTTTTCCCGGAAGCCGTGATTCTCAAGGAAGTGACTTCTGCGGTCTGGCAGGATCGTGAGACTCTCTCCATCCGAGTCATGCAAGACGGGGCGAGGCAGGGGGGTGGTGGAGAGAAAGATCTTGGAGATCTGGAGCCTGGGAGTCCCCGATCCCAACGACTGCTCACGCCCTGCCTTGGTTCGTCCCCAGATCATCATGGACTCCAACATCACGAAGCAGGC
The DNA here is from genome assembly GCF_027172205.1 of Podarcis raffonei. NCBI lineage: Eukaryota > Metazoa > Chordata > Lepidosauria > Squamata > Lacertidae > Podarcis > Podarcis raffonei. The sequence goes on from NC_070616.1 coordinate 15,764,810, forward strand.
GCTGAACGAGATCGAGACTCGGCACAGCGAGATCATCAAGCTCGAGAACAGCATCCGGGAGTTGCACGATATGTTCATGGACATGGCCATGCTAGTGGAGAGCCAGGTAAGGGCTGATCTGGGGGGGGGGGGAGGAAGGAAGGGGGGGGACTGCAAAGTGGACCCCTGGGACTGGCAGGTCGAGGAAGCAATGGCTGGCCCCAAGGGCTGTGTCACCTTCAGGAGCCACCTGCCAGTCATGGGCGGGGCCAGAGGCCAAAGTGGGCGGAGCAGATTCCAGTTGCTGTGGAAACCCCAGGAGGGGGAGAGTGTTGCTCTTGTTCTCGGATCCTGCTTGCTGGTTCCCCACAGGCCACACTGAGAACAGGATGCAGGACTGGATGGGCCATTGGCCTGATCCAGCAGCCTCTTCCAATGTGAATGGATTCACCCTGGCCTTGGGCACCTGGTATCTGCGTGTTTCAGGACTTCCTACCCTATCCTTGTGATGTGTTTTAACTGTTTTTAACTCTGAATTTTACATTGCTTCCACGCATCCGGGGACCTGCTGGTGAAGGGAAAGAAAAGACCCCTGCTCCTGAAACCTGGGAGAGCTGCTGTCTGTCAGTGTAGATCAGGGTTTCCCAAACTTATTTTTTTAAAACAATTTTTGATTGGCTTTTCAACAAATACAAGAACCATTAAACACTTATCCAGCAGTACAGTGGTCTCTTGGTTCTCAAATTTAATCCGTTCCAGAAGTCCGTTCCAAAACCAAAGCATTCCAATACCAAGTTGTGCTTTCTCATAGAAAGTGATGCAAAATGGATTACTCTGTTCCAGACTTTTAAAAACAACCCTAAAACAGCAATTTAGCATGAATTTTACTATCTTAACAAGACCATTGATCCATAAAATGAAAGCAGTAAGCAATGTACTCCAGTCACACAATCAATCAATCAGTAGCCGAACTGGTTCCACACAGTCACAAAAGCAAAATGAAAAGAGCCACAAAAACGCAAAATAAATAGCAAAAACAGACAGACCTCAGCGTAACACTCAAAACAGAAGTGGGGCACTCAAATTGGAAGCATAACACACAAAACGGAGCATGTTTGGCTTCCGAAAAATGTTCACAAACCGGAACACTTACTTCCGGGTTTGCAGTGTTTGGTTCCAAGTTGTTTGAGTACCAAGGCATTTGAGAACCAAGGTACCACTATACATCTAATGGTATTTGTTTTATCCATTCTCTCTAGGAAATTTTTAGGCTGCAAGCAGCTGCCCCCCACGCTGCTCCCCCACCTATCTCCCCTAGAAATTTTTGGCAAAACACATGGCATAGGGTCGTAAATTTCATCTGCTCCCACCTCCCGGCTGCGAAATGCAGCCAGTGAATTGGAGCAGATCCAGTGGGGTGGGGGTTCATGGGACCCACCAATTGTTTCCAGGTGGGCCAATTACTTTGGGTATGTTGAAATGGGTTTGTGTGATCCTTTACATATGTTTGTGGGAGAGGGAATTATTTTGTTGTTGTTTTCGTTTTAACTATTTACCTGTGTTTTTACCTTGTGTTTTTATCCTGTGAACCACCCTGAGGTCTTGTGATGAAGGAGGGCGGATATATACATCAAATGAATAAAAATAAAATAAAATCCGAGTTAGTGGGTAGGATATTCATTTGGGGGATTAATTTAGAATGATCTTTTGTAGATACCACACAGGGTCATAAAGCTGGAAGGAGCCCAAAGAGTCGTATACCTGTAGTCTGACCCCCTGCAATAAAGGAATTCTGATGGGGGGGCGGGAATTGAATAAATTGGAGGGGGATTTATTGGCTGAATAGATTTTTGTGGGGATCTGGCTACAGTGCAAATCAGTTGAGGGCTTTGTTGGATGGGTCAGAAGGGGAGTTGCTTCCCTTCCCTTCTGTGATATTAAAAAATAAGTTAGCATATGTAAATCAAGGTCCGTGGGCCCCATCAGTAGCAGGCGCCTTGCAATGCAGTACCTTGAAGAGGTTTCCTCTTTGAAGTGAGAATCAGGGTTTTCTGCAACTTTAGTCCTACTCAAGAGCAGACCCACTGAATGGCATGACTAATGTCGGCCTGTTGATTTCAGTGGGTCTTCTCTGAGCAGAGCAGAGCTGATGACAACCCTCCATTCCTGGAGCTCAGCGCCTGCCCCTCCTGACCCCTCTTTCTATCCCCCCCCCATGCTGCCGTGCACACCTGGAGAAGGGCACCCAGGCATTGGCAGGTAATGTCCCCTCCCCCCAGCTCCCTGCGCTGAGGCTGCTGCATGCCTGTGCTGTTCCTGCATGCCTGGTGTTGTGTGTCCCCTATGATGCCAGTGGGAAGCGAGGACTAGAACAGGTGGACAATCGGAACGAAACCGGATCTTGGAAGACTCAGGATAAAAGGAAGGACTTCTTCACACAGTGCTGAGTTAAACTGTGGAACTCCCTCCCGCAGGAGGCAGTAACGGCCACCAACCTAGATGGCTTTAAAAGAGGATTAGAGAAATTCATGGAGGAGGAGAGGGCCATGGCTGACTATGAGCCGTGGAGGCAGTGATGCTTCTGAAAACCACAGGAGGGGAGAGGGCTCTTGTGCTTGGGTCCTCCTTGTGGGTTTCCCATTGCGGCATGTGGCTAGCCACTGTGAGAGCAGGATGCTGGACTTGTTGGCCCCTTTGGCCTGATCCACCGGAACTCTTCTTCAGTCGTTTCCTGCTCTGAGTAGGGCTAGGTGTGGGATACAGCCCTCTGAAACCAGAGCCCTGCTTGACGTCTCTCAATTTATCTGCATGCAGTGGAAGGCTCACTATGCTTCCTGTCCCTGCTGCGGACCAATTTGCTCTGCCCCCACCCATGGGGAAACAGGATCAGGGGGTTAGTGGAAGCAGGGTTCAGCCTCCTTCCTCAGCTGTGTCTTGGAGCAGCTTGGTACGGGCAGTATGTGCTCCCTTGGGAGGGCACCCATTTCTGGTTTTGCCAGCCAAGGTGGGTCAAGAGGAGGTAAGACCTGGAAATGGGTTGTGCTGCATCTGTGTTCCTTCCTGCATGCATTTGTGGTCCTTATCCTTGCTGCCTTCCTGGTGTGCTGCTGGAACATGTGTGGTCTTTGTATCACTGACTTTGTGGAGCCTTTCCCTCCTGTCTCTTTGAATGTTTTCTCTGCAAAACCAGACTCCCTGTTGCCTGTGATTTATTATTTCTTTTTATTTATTGCATTTGCATCCTACTTTTTTTCCCCTCCATGGAGCTCAAAGTAGCAGGACATGGTTCTGCCCATTTAATCCCTGTGAGGTAGACTAGGCTAAGAGGCAATAACTGGCCCGAGGTCACCCAGTCCTAGGTCCTAGTCCAACACTCTAACCACTATACGGTTCTCAATTTAATCCGTTTCCTCCTCCTTCTCTCCTTCCTACTGGCAGGTCTGGGACTGAACGCCTTGAAATGGGAAGTGGGAGAATCTGCCCTCTTGCAAACCCCCAGTGAAGATGTTTGTGAGCAGGCAGGAGGGAAAGGGGAGCAAGCGGAGGCCCCTGCCAGTGGCTTTGTTAAAACAAGAGCAACGTATGTGCGTCCTCCGCTGCGTAGGGCGAGATGATTGACCGCATTGAATACAACGTGGAGCACTCGGTGGACTACGTGGAGAGGGCCGTCTCGGACACCAAGAAAGCAGTCAAGTACCAGAGCAAAGCCAGGCGGGTAAGTTAGTGCCTTGCAGATAAAGAAGCATTGCAGGCAGCAAAGGCCACCAATAGGCTTGGGCGATATCAGCTTTTCCACATCACCAGCCAAATATTGTGGTCTGGCTCCATAGATGGTATTTAACTCTGAGTAGGTAGGCTAAGATTTATAAAACAGAATCAGATATGTGTTGGAAGTGTGAAAAAGCAGAGGGAATGTTTTTCCACACGTGGTGGACATATAAAAAGTTTAAAGTGTATTGGGAAATGATTTATAATGAATTGGAAAAAAATGTTGAAAACTACTTTCCCCCCCAAAACCAGAATCCTTTTTGTTGGGGATAACCCAGACTTGAAATTCCTAGGTGTCAGGAAAGGTTATTTATGTATGCAACAACTGCGGCCCGTGTTTTGTTAGCCCCAAAGTGGAAAGTGAGCGAGGTCCTAACTAAAGAGGACTGGCAACTTAAATTGACAGATGATGCAGAACTTGTAGATTTAACATATAGAATAAGAGAGCAAGAAGAACATTCACTTAAAGAATATTTATTGAATATATGGAAAATAACTATGCAGCTGAAAATGCTGGCAGCACTAAGATAAATTCAAGAGAGTAAATAATTTTTGACGGATGTAAAAGTGGAAAACTGATTTGAACGGTTGTAGTAAAATATGCAGGGATGTATGATACAAAAAATGAACCGTGGAAGGAGAAGGAGGGAAGTCTCTGGATATTTTAAGGTTTGTTCATTTTGAAATGTAAAATCGAAAACTTAATAAAAATTATTTTAGATGGGGTGGGGGGAGAGAGAATTGGCCAAATTGGCTATCCACAGCTACTTGCCAGAATGCCTCTGATCTGCCTTCACAGTCAGAGGCAGCAGTGCTTCTGAATGTGAGTTGCTGGAAACCACCGGAGGGGGAGAGTTGTTGCTGCATTCAGATCCTGTTTGTGGGTTTCCCTTGGGGGCGGCATCTGGTTGGCCATTAGAGAACAGGAGGCTGGACTAGATGGGCAAGTGGCCTGCCCCAGCCTAGAGCTTGTCTGATGATCTCCTTCTCTCTTTGCAGAAGAAGATCATGATCATCATTTGCTGCGTGGTGCTGGGCATTGTGATCGCCTCAACAGTTGGCGGGATTTTCGGCTAGAAGCCCAGGACTCTTTTTTTGGGGGGGGCGCAGAGGTGGAGAGTGCCTGGGCCCAGCCAGACAGCCGCGACCCCCAGACCCTGCAGCAGCAGAAGCAGCAGCAGCCACCACCCCGGGGTGAACTGGCCCACCAGCACTGCTCCCGTCTCTTATGCATGATTGTTCGTGTTAATGCTGCGTGTCCAGTGCAGTGGGGTGGGGGGTGGGAGGAAGGCCACAGGCACATGCAATTTCCCCACCTGATCTCCTCAAAGGGACACCCCCTCCCTTCGCTTCCACTGGCCAACGACTCACCTCCTCTGTGTTTTCTTTCATCCCAGTGAGGTCCCTCTCTTTCTTCTCTTTCCTCTCTGCCTTCAAAGGTGAGTTTGCCAACAAAGGTGTGCAAAATTGGACCCTGCTCTCTCCCAGGGGAAGGGCCAATATTTTCTCTTTCTCTTTCCATCCCCTGCTCTCTCCAGCCACAGAATGGGCAGGCTGGTCCCTTCTGACTCTGCTCTGAGCCACTTCTTTTTCCTGCCAGGTTCTTGCCCTACACCATCAAGGCCTGTCTACTTATTTAAAACAGGACGCCACCTTTTCACTTAAGGCGGCCGCGGGCTCAGCCACCCCTAGATTTAAATCTAATGCAATGTTTTTTTATTTTTGTAAAGGACACTTTTAGAAGCAGGCAGCAGCCACCTGTCAATGGAAGCAGCCTGTCGATGCTACGTACCCATTATTTTTAGATGTTCTCTCAAGGTTTTCAGGCCTATGCTGAATTGCGTCCTGGTTTTTTTTTGGGGGGGGGGTGGAGGGGGTTGCAGTTTGCAGTCCATGAAGCTTCCTGTCCAAATGTGCTGTGGCTCTCTCTCTCAAACCCTACACAGCAGCAAAGCTCGTGTTTTGAATTTCCAGGTGTGAAACGGCGCCTCCTTCCAGAATTTCCAAAATGTTCCCAGTGGCACCGATTCAACACTTTGCATGTGGGCAGCAGCTTTACCCTCTCAGGGAAACCCTCCATGGACTTAAGATCTGTAACAGCTTCTCGAGCTGCTAGTCTCTGGCTTCCCCAAATGTTGCTGGCCTCCCAGCTCCCATCATCCCTGACCATTCCTGCACTGCAGGGAGTTGGAATTGATCACCCACTGGGGTCTCTTTCGACTCTGCACTTCTGTGCCGACTGCTAGGAGTCCATCCACAGGTTCCCTGTCCTGTGCAAGACTGTGCCTAGCATCTCTCTGCACAAGTCTGTGTGCACCTTGCCAGACCAGTTACTCCCTTTGCCAAAAGCACACCCACCCGGGTGGCAAGCTGCTCCCAGGGGTGGCTGAGCAAACAGCTCACCCTGTTGGAAATGCAGAACCTGTGATGAATCCATCTGTCCCTGGGCCAGGGGAGAAGCTGTGGGTTGCACAGGGGTGGGAAACCAGATGTTCCTGCCTTCCCAACTCAGAACCGCAGAACTATAAGGCACCCAAAGTCTCATCTAGGTCGACTCCCTGCAATGCAGGACTCCCATCAGCCCCGACCAATATGGCTGTAATGGGAGTTGCAGCCCAACATCAAGAGAGCCATGGTTGGCTCCCGTCCCTGTGACAAGGAGAGGGGTTTCTGCCCGCCCTCCCTCCCTCCCTCCCTCCCCCAGAGCCCATTAAGGGTGGTGCCACTTACATATGCAATGCAGCAAGTGCCAACCCCCACCCCAGTCTTTTAACTCCGCTCTTCCAGCTGCTTCCCAGCACCAGCAGGTCTCTTGGAGAAAAGCAACACTGCCATTGTCTGGATCCAGAGCTTGCCCTCTCCTCCCATAGCCATCGGAGTGCAATGAGACCTTTTTAACAAGGCGTTTGCTCTGCCTCCTGAGAGAACGTGCTCTGCTCACAAGCTGCGTCCCTGGAACGAGCAGGATGAGGCCTGCTCCACTCCTGAGAGGACCTCAGCTGCACCTACTGCAGAACTACTCCAGGCTCTGACCTGCCGTTTTTTTGAGTCCCACACGGCAGTTGCATCAACAAATGTGTGGTCTTTCTGTAGTCTGAGGTCATCGTCTCCCTCTCTCTTGCTGCAGGACCACAGACCTTCCTTCCCCCTGCATCAGCTGGGGCAGGGGCCAAAGACCCTCTTTCTGCAGAGCACGTGCAATTTACATTTGTAGACTTTGCTCTCTGCCATTCGCTTACTTCTTCCCCACATTTTCTGGCCCTAAATCTTCTGCAAGCAGCCTGGCGTGGCAGCACTTGGCCATCGGTGGCCTCTGCTGCTTTGCTCCTCCTCCAGACCTTCCCTGCTTTCCTTGCATGTCGAAACCTGAGCCATCCGTGATGTGTCTGTGCTCTGGAAGCTGTTCTGCCCTCCAGACAGCAAACCTGCCAGTTGTTGGGGTGTGTATGTATATGTGTATTTTGTTTTTTAATTCAGAGAGCCCTGAAGTGCCACCACCAGTATTCCGCCTCCTCACAGGGAAAGGACATTTATTGATCCATCTTTGCGGAGGCCTCCCCTGGAGTCTCGTAGCATCGCTGTGTTGCTGTGTGAAGCCAAGTGTCCTTCTCTCTCTCTCTCTCTCTCTCTCTCTGCCCTCACAAGCTGCCTCGCTCTCCTGCCTTTGTGGATGTGGAACTGTCCGTCCGTCTGTTGCCTTCTTCTGACGTTCTGGCCTGCTTAGTTTACCCTTTATGCCACAACCCCCTCTATAAAACTTCAGGTGGAAAAGCAGCTTCCTTTTCTGGATGGGATTTTATGTAGAATAAAAAAAAGTGTTTATATCTGTGAAGCGTTTTCTGGCTCCTCTGTGTGTGTTTAGAAGGGGGGAGTGTTGCCTTCCTGTTGACTATGCAGCCACCTCGTTTCAAAACTCTGTCCCTCTCTAACATACAGGAAGGCTAGCAACATGCTTTGATGCTTAGGTTTTAGGAGTTAGGGAAGGTGAAGAGATAAAGAAGTTATTCCCGAAAATCCAACTCTTACTGTGCTCTGGCCCTTGAGCCCTTTCTGTGGGTGTTTTCCACACTTATTTGTTTCCTATGAAGACTAGGAACTTTAGCATGGAGAGCTCAGCTTTTCCAGCAGCTGAGAGGCCTACCTGCACTCTATGCACCCAGGCAGTGTGGTTTTCTCCATGCGACTTTAAATGTTTTATGTGCCCAAAGGAGCAGAGCTGCTTCCAAAAAGTTGATAGGGGAGAAGGAGCGGTTTGGATAACTTATTCCGAATAGGATTCCTCGCAAGGGAAAAGTTGACAGCTATGGGATAAATGCACCCATAGGTCTGTGTTTCAAGGGCAGGGAACCTGTGGTCCTCTAGACCCTGTTGTGCCTATATTTCCCAGCATCCCTCTGTCCATTAGCCATACCACTCAGAACTGATGGGAGTGTTCCAGCAACGCTTTGTGGCCCACAGGACCCCTGCACCCCTTACACTGCAGCTAGGCAGAGTGGCTTCTGCGAATCGAGGGCAGGGGGTGAAGTTGAGCATAGAGAACCCTGCATACAGCCAGCCCCACTTGATCTAGCAATCCACCATCTCAGGAAAGGTTTTCTTTTTAAAGTATTTTAATAGCAGCTGCCACAAAGCTTTCTGTCTTTGGGTGGGAAATATCTGCAGCCCTCTTCCAGATATTCCTGGACTCAAACTCCCATCTGTCAGGGATGATGGTGGTTGTAGTTCAGCAACATTGGGAGGGGGGCAAAAGCCACCCCCAGCGTCTTCTACCCTATGTTTCAAAGCATTTTAGCCCGACTCTTTTCTAGCAGAGGGGAATCTTATCTCCCCACTGCTTGTCTTCTGGAAAAGACAAGCCACCGTCTTGCAGCAGGCAGAAGGACCCCCCGCAGCAAAATTGGGCAGATGATACTTTTCTGTCTCTTCAAAGCAGTCCTTGCTGGGTCTGGTGAAAGGATGGTCCCAGTCTGGAGGGAGTCGAGTGTCCCACGTGAAAATCCCATGGCTGATATCACATCCCTCTTTAGAGGCTGCAGACTGGTGCCGAAGTGCTCCATGCCATTAAGGAGGGGTCTGATCAACAGCGCTGCGATCAGAAGTGAGGCCGCCGCTTCCGGCCGGTGTACTTTGTGTCTGCCCGGACATCCCTGCAGGGGTAGTGTGAAAGAGAGAAGAAAGGGTAACGGGGTTATGTGACGAAGGAGGAAGGATTTGACCATCTTTATATTTACCTTGTCAGCATATTACATCTGATTGCCCATTCGCTACCTGGCCAGGTTCAAGGTATTAGGTCAAGTCCTTAACAACTTGGGAACTTTTTACTTATAGTATCACTTTACCCCATATACATCCACTTGACTGCTTCAGTCACCAGAACGGGCACTCTTACAGATGCCATGTAATATCCATTCTGCATCGGTAAGAACTCTCTTCTACAGTGGCAGCACCTGCACTTTGGAACTCCTTGCCTAGTGATATCAGACATGCATAATCTTTTTAGACAGGCCTACCCAGATGTTTAGAAAGTCGATGCAAGCTTTAATCTGTTTTCAGCCTATTGTTTTAGGTTTTCAAAAAGTCTTCAATTATTGTTGTTAATTTTATTGGGGGGGCAACCACTTTGAGGGGCTTTTAAAAAATGATCAATCTGTGTATAAATTTTGTGAAAGAAATAAATGAATGGATTACTCTGGGAGGGGGCCACCCTCAGCCCCCGCAAAACAAAATGTTGGGTGGCTTCTAGGGGCTGCAAATTGCTCCTTTCCCAATCCATTAGATCAATTGGTTGATAAGCAGGGCAGGAGGGGAAAACCCCTCATCCTAAGCTGAGGAAGGGTGTATTTTTGTGTGTGCATGTGCAAGGGTGTGGGCGATAGTTTCCTGGAGAATATCTTAATAGACACACTGGTACATAGCTTAAGATGGATAGACAGTAGAAAGGAAGGGGAGTATAGGCAGCAAAAATGGTTTTAATGTTGGTGAGGGGTTGTTGCAAAAAAGTAGCCCGGGTCTCTGAAGATGTGTGAAGGAATTTGCTAATTATTTTTATAAGGCCTTACTTTTCCTCTCTGTAGCCTAGGGTGTTACTTTTTGCTCTGCCTGACAAAGTCATTGCCTGAAACCTAATGGCAACTTCTGCCTGTTAGGCGGCCTTGAAATTCTGCATGTGCTCTGATGTGTTCATTTGCAAGCTTGTAAAAATTTGGCCTGCTCTTAGAGGCCTTTGGAATTTACTTCCCCTACTTAAAGCTGTGTTTCACATAACAGGCCAAAAATCCACGACAATAACCACAGCCGCTGAACGCATGCGGCCCACAGATTGAGGGCAAATGCAACCCCTGCTTCCTCCATGAAAGTTTAACCACCCCAGACCTCCTGCCTACACCCAAGGGTGGCCCCACACACCCAGGATAGGCCAGGCTTACCTGCCCTGCCGCCGCCTCCGTTCCTTCTTCTCGAAGACCCAGTCCCGACTCTTCTTTGCAGACTTCCCTTTGATGTTCTTGAACCGTGTCCTTGGAAGAGAACAAGGGTGAAGTCAGGAACCAGCCCCTGTCTCCACCACCACCGTATCGGTCCTGCCACTGACTGGCCATGGGGCACTTTTAAAAATAAATGGATCACTATACTGCCAGTGAAATGTTTTAGGAGTATCCCCTCCGGCAACCACCACAGGTTTTAAAAAACAACAAATGCCACTAAAACCATACATGACAATCTTTGGCCTGCTATTCTGGGAATTTGCTGGGCTCTCATAAGAGGGCTGTGACACTTGCAGGGCAGGCTGTATGAGGCAGGAAAACGTGGCCACCAGGAGCTTCCAGTGCCACGATGAAAAACCTCTGGCTCTTACTCTCTGTCTGTCCCCCAAGCTGCAGAGGGTGGGTCTCGCCTTATGCAGCTGCAAGGGGGGAGACATTTGCTGGTGGGGTGTGTCCAAAGCCTACAGAGTCCAGAAAGGGCAGCTCAATTGCTTTAGATCAGTGGATGCCAAAGCAGGAAGTAGCAACCCCTGGCAAGGGGTGGGGATAACCTAGAGGGGAATAGGAGGTGTCAACCAGACTTTGAAAAGCTGTTATCACAGGATCAGATTCATCTGTCTTGAACTGGATTTTGAACAAATGTGCAATTAATTGTTAGTGGCTTGAATTTTATTGTGCTATACCACTATTGTTCCCATTGCAAGGTTGAGAGACTGAGGCCAGAGGGGAGAGGGCTCTTGTGCCTAAATCCTGCTTGCGGGTTTCCCAGTTGCAGCATCTGGTTGGTTACTGAGAACAGGATGCTGGACTAGATGGGCCATTGGCCTGACCCAGCAGACTCTTCTTACGTTATGGTTATCAATACAGTGGTACCTCGGGTTAAGAACTTAATTCGTTCTGGAGGTCCGTTCTTAACTTGAAAATGTTCTTAACCTGAGGTACCACTTTAGCTAATGGGGCCTTCCGCTGCCGCTGCTGCGTGATTTCTGTTCTCATCCTGAAGCAAAGTTCTTAACCCGAGGTACTATTTCTGGGTAAGTGGAGTCTGTAACCTGAGGTACCACTGTAAATCCCGTTAAAAAGTGGCATGATTTCATGCAGTTAAGCTGTGACAGCACGTTCGCCCTTCCTCCAGTTCCCCTACAGCCTCCCCAATTCAAGGTGAACAGCACTGTCTCTGTGGCCCCAGGCCTCTCCCAACTCTGACTCAGTACCTTTCATTGGTAAACTTTGCCCTCGCAGTCTCCTGATCACTGCATTCTGTGCCAAGACCCTGTTGGGGGAAAGCAGAAACACATACACACAGCACATCAGTTTGCCTCAGGGGAGAGGAGAAGACCAGAGCGATGCAGCTGCTTTTATTGTTCAAAGCAAACCCTCTCCTGCATCTCTGGTGCACCCCCCGGCCCGCCCCCAGTAGCCCCACAGATTGTTACCTTTGGCAATGCATCTGCTGCACCAACAAAAAGACAGAGAAAGAACCTGGGGGGAAAGAGACACAAAATAATGAGAATCTGAAAAAAGAGAACATATATTTCTTTAAGGAGATACTTGTGCACCAAGTTCTCCTGGCAGACCACAAGGAGTTACTTTATTCAGAGAGGAGCTACTAGCCTGCCCACCTGCCCCCTTGACTGTCAACCCTCATCAGTAGCTGCTTTCCAATGTTGCCAGAAAAGTTTTTCCTTAGCTGTCTGCTCCAGGAGGCTGCGTTCTCCGGCTGGAGAGCAGTTGGAAGATGAAATGCCTTTCTGAGCGATTTGCCCGGGAAAGGAGATGCCTCAATTAAAGCCTCAAGGAAGCCAGCTGTCACACAGGAGTGAACTAGATTGCTTTGGGTGTCCCCTTCTCCTTAGAGGCCTCCACAACTACTAGGTTTGGTATAGAGGATTCGAAAGTGTCTCTCATGTCAGATTGCTCGCCATCACAGGCAGGGCAGCACAGAACGAGTCAGTTTCTGGCAACCTCCCTGCATTGCTCTGGCCCTGCAAAAGCCTCTCCAGGCAACATGGAAGGCAGAACAAGGAGCCCTCCCTGGTCTCCAAATGGAAGAGGACTCACTTCTTGGCTTTGGCGCTGTTGGGGTAGTCAACCACCATGCCGCCTGTGAAGCCGGCCTTCATGGCTTGGGAGGTGATGAGTTCCAGCTGGCAGGAGAAATAGAAGACAGGTGAGTCTGAGCAGTCGGGGCAGGGGGCTCCCTCTTCTAATGGGACCTTCTTAGCATGCCAACCATGCCCATCCTTAACTCCTGATTCTTTGTCTCTCTCTCTACCTGACTGGGGATTAGGAGCCACAACTTCAGCGAAGGCCACACATAGTCAGGCATGAGGAAGAATCAAAAAATTGGAAAGGACACCAAGGGTCATCTAGTCCAACCCCCTATAGTGCAGGAATGACAGCTAAAGAATCCCTGAGAGATGTATTCTACTAGCATGGCTAGTAGCCACTGACAGCCTTCTCCTCTATGAATGAGGAAGGGGAGAACCATGTACGCCAACTTTGAGAAAAGGGTGAAGTAGAAACGCAAATAAATTCCAGTAGAGCCTCATCCGGCTTCCCTAAACACCATCAACTTGTGGGAAAAGGCAGGCTGCATGCTAAAGGGTGCCAAAGGCACCAGGTCCCTACAAACCACCTCCTATATGAGCCCCCAAAGAGTCCTTGGGGGTGTCAGATCTCCAGGCACAGCACAGAACCAAAAGCAGCAGGCCCTTGCGGATCTATGCAGAGCTTCAACCTCCCAAAGCCTCCTTCAGCCTGTCCCTGGCAGCTCCGGGCCTCTGGCTGCGCCAGGCCTACCCCCGCCCCACAGGGACCGCACCTGCTGAGAGTTTTCTGGGTACAGCTGGAGGATGGCACGGGCTCCTCGGGCCTGTAGGAGGAAAGGACAATCAAAAACAGCCTATGCAGCCCTGGCCAAGCGTCTCTGTTGGGAGTCTCTAAATTTCTTAGGCCTGTGGGCACGTTTCGATTATTGAGAGGGGGGCCACTCCCTCTTTGGTCCCTTCTCCCCCACACTCCGATGCAATCCCAGGATCAGTCCCAGATCTCACAGGACAATCTAGCTTCCCATGAGATCTAGCAAGAGCGCTCCCAACTTGCCAACATATACAGTCATATCTCAAGTTGCGTTTGCTTCACGTTGCATTTTTTCAGGTTACAAAAGCGGCAAACCCAGAAGTGTTTACTTCCGGGTTTGCCGCTTCACGCATGTGCAGGAGCGATCTGTGTGCTTCACGCGTGCACAGGAGCGCTCTATCACGTCACACACTGAAGCGGCACTCTACTTACAGACTTTTTGGGGTGCGAATGGCACCCCGGAACAGATCGCGTCCATAAGTAGAGGTACCACTGTAGCTGAAACTGCACAAGTTAAATCTACAAAAGATGCAGGAATACTGTGATATCCTTTACCCTCATAGATGGTTTGGAAGAAGCAGGTTTGAGAAGCCCTTACCAAAGCAGTATAGAGAGTTGAGAAAAATCGATACAGCCGCTTTGGGGGGCTGTGGGTCTTCTTGTCAGCATTGCATAGCCACTGCACTGCAGAAATACTGCAAGGAGAGTAAATGGGAAGTCCGGTCAGCTGGTCAGCAAAGAAACACCTGTCCTCAGTGACTTTTCTCAGTGGACTCTCATTCTGCATTTGCTGGTGAGTGAAGCTCCCAACCGAGTTCTCCTACCTGATGCAGCCATCAAACGTTCCTGGCCGGAAGGGGATGCCCTGGCCCATGTCTGCCAGCATCAAGTCACCCTCCACTTCTCTTTCTGCAGCTACATCTGTGCAGGATTAAGAGTACAAGAGGGTTTTACCATTCCTGCCAGTTTTGACCAGTCCAAGGCAGGACACCTCAAGCCAAAGGAGTGTGTAAATAAGGGTGTCAATCTGAACTTTTTGCATGTTTATTATTGTAGATCATGGCATCGGTACGGTTGGTATCACTCAATATAAAACATACTCCTAAATGAACTTCCCTCATCTACAGTAGTTCTTATTTCAAACAGGTCCTGGAAGGCATCAAGGAGACAACCTGAGCTACAGTACTAGTGTTTACTATAAAGGTCAACACAAGTAATCTAGTTACCAGCAAGATTTAATAAACAGCTCCTGTAAAAGAATGAGTTCCACACAGACAATAGTAAGTTAGCTGGCTAGGTTTATACTCTTTAAACTACCAAATAAGCAGACTAAATGAAATGGAACACAGGCAGGACTTTAATAGGGAAGAGACAATAATTACAAAGAAATATAGGTATTATTAAAAATACACATCTCAGAGACCCCTTTCCATTAGCATATGCTGGCCAAGTGGACACACATGTAGGATTCAAATGCATCTCATGTAATGGATGGGGGAAAGTTTTACTCACCCAACATGGCAGAGCTGATGTCCATGCCAACCCAACAGTGTCCTTCCTCAGAGATGTAATCACCACTCAGACCAGAGCCACACCTGACCAGAAGAGCAGCACAGGTTAAGAAATAATGAAACGCCGACTGGTTTTCATCTCTTAGCAGGAGCCAAACAGGATTCAGGCATTCAATAGCACCTGCCCAAGCCCCTTTCACAGAACTGGGGATGGGAAATCACTTTCTCTGCCCAACATCTGGACTAGACAGACCACGAGTCTGGCTCAGCATAAGGCAGCTGCATCAGCCCAAAGGGGGCTCATCTGATCCAGCATCCTGTTCTCACAGCGGCCAACCAGATGCCTATTCTGAGAAGCCCCCAAGCAGGACCTGAGCACAACATAACTCTCCCCTCCTGAGGTTCCCAGCAACTGGTATTCAGAAGCATTGCTGCCCCCAACCATGGAGGTAAAGCACATCCATAATGGCCTTCAACAGCCATATTATCCTCTGTGATTTTGTCTAATCCCCCTCTAAAGCCTCTCAAGTAGGCAAGTTTCACAACCCCCAGTGGGAAGGAGTTCCATAAGAACATGAGACTGCTGAATCAAGCCAATGGTCCATCTAGCCCAGCATCCTGTGCTCACAGTGGCCAACTAGGAGACCCACAAGCAGAACCTAAGCACAGCAGCACTCTCCCAGCTTGTGAGTCTTCCAGCATACTGCTTCCAAGGGTAGAATGAGATTGTAGCCATCAGGGGCAATAGCCATTTGATAGCTGAATCCTCTTCCACAGCCATCCAAACTGGTGTCCACCCCTACTTCTAAAGGGAGTGAATTCTATAGCTTTAACTGAAGAAGGACTTTTCTTTGTATTTATGTTCCCGTGATGGACAGGCTCCTTAACTATTCAGCACCCCAATCCAAACTTACTGTCTGGAATAAGCATAACTTCCTACATAAGACGGGCAAGACCAAAACTGACTTTTGGAAGCTGGGTGCAAAAAAGAAGCACCTGACCCTCCCACGCTGGCAGTTTAGAGAAAGAAGCAGCGACACACTTAAAGGTACAATGCAGCAAGCTCACCCAACATCCAGCAAGAAACAGGTTCGGTCCTCCGGGAGACCCAGCAGCTCCACAGCCCGTTCGGACATCTGCGACTGGATCTCGATCATTCGAGAGCTGGAGAATGGAAATGCCCGCAAACAAAAAGTGAACAAACCCCAGATCCCCTTGGATGTCTGCAAGGCAGCTTGGGGGGGGGGGAGAGTACACACAGGCATTGCATCTATCCCAGATGTTTAAGTGGTAAAACAGGTGTTCCAATGTAAAGGTGGACAGGACAAAAGCCATATCACACCAATGCCATGCAGTAGAAAAAAATGTGTCTGTCTGTACGGATTGGGGAGATGACAACCACTGACAATTGTTGGGGACTGGATTACTAGCATCTATTTATCTATTTACAACTCTTCCATATATCCTGCTCCTCAAAAACAATTTAGCTACTACCTCCAAAACAGTCACATTGTCTTTCTTTTAAATCAAGGACATCCTCTATGCATTTTTCCTCCATCCATTTTGACACCTCCAAGGACCCTGCCTCTTAGAGCACACCCAAGAGGCAGTACTCACTTTAAAAACCACTGTTTTAAGACATGCTTTAAAAGCTCTTTAAACAAATAGGTTCAATAAAGAGATTAGCTGCTTTCCTCAGCCCAAGGCTGCCTTACTTGTGTGTGTATTTTCGGGCTTCAGTCTCATCGTAGAACTGGGAAAAGAAAGAGAAATGGGGGGTTGCATTGAAGAGAGAATGTAAGCACCCTTATGGATCTGACTAACAAGAACATAAGAGCCTGCTGGATCAGGCCAATGGCCCATCTAGTCAAGCATTCTGTTCCCACAGTGGCGAACCAGATGCTCCAAAGTGAAACCCACAAGCAAGACCTAAGCGCAACAGCAACTCTTCCTTCCCGTGGCTTCCAGCAACTGGTATTCAGAAGCCTCAGACCGTACAGGCAGAGCACAGCCATTATCACTAGTGGCCTTGATGAATTTGTCCAATCCTCTTTCAAAGCCATCCAAGTTGGTGGCCATTTCTGCCTCCTGTGGGAATGAGTTCCATAGTTCAAACAGGCACTATGTGAGCTACTCCTCCCTTTTGTCTGCCCTGAATCTTCCAACATTCAGCTTCATTTTCACAAGATGGACTGCCTTCTGACATGGGAAGTTCTTTCTGATGATCAGAGTTAACAGCAACTGAGGAATTTCTCGGCTCATAAAAAAGAGAGATCTATTCCCCACCAGCACACAGCTCAGTTGGCAACCTGGTGCCCTCCAAGTGAACTGTGTTACAACGTCCATTAGTCCGGCTGACAGGTGCTGTACTCCAAAACCATCTGGAGGACACCAGGTTGGCATAGACCGATATAGCTGACACCTGGTCGTCTTCTGTTTCCCACATTGGCCACCCAGGTGGCTCCAAGGAGGACGGGAGGAAGCACCCTCGCAGCAAGACATGGAGGCAACCGCTATAAAGTTTTACCCAAAGGTAGGCTGCCTCTGTGCTTGGAGGCTCAATTCTTGGCCCTGGGGGCTTACAGGTACGAGCGCTCCACCGGCCCTTGGTAGTCCTCGCCCCCGCCTCCCTCTCCCCTCCTTGTCTCTCTTACTAGTTCTGGGGGGCCGCGATGCTCGGGCCTCTTGCCGCTGGCCGCCATGCTTGCGCGCTTGTCTTCTACGTCACACTCGTGCGACACAGAAGCGGTCGCGACTGCAGAAATTAAGAGAGAATTGTTGGGAGGGCCATCCCACTTCCTGGATAGCCGATTTCCGGGTTCTTCCTTCCTTCCAGCTGAATTTCCCATTTGATCAAGAGGGTTGCGGACCGAATCGAGACAAAGGCGGTGTGTTTATCACACTCGATTTTCTTTACCCGGAGGCTACGGAGGTGTTGCATAGGCTGTAACATGTTGTGTAATTGTATTCTTGCCGTCTTGGTTCTTTGAATGAGCCTGTGAGTGCAAGTCAAGGGTAAAGAGGCTTTTTCTGGTGGGTGAGATGGGCCTCTTGCCCATCGCCCCCCACCTTGGGGCGGGGACAATCACACTACCTCTCGGCCTACTTTATAAGGTGGTTTTGGGGATTAACATAAGGGGAAGGAGAACGATGCATGTCACCTTGAGCTCCTTGGAGAAAAATGGTGGGATATAATAAATACATGAAGTGCGGTTGCTTGATCTGCTGCCCAATGTGGGCTGCAGCAAGCCCCTTCGTGTACCATATCTGTTTTCGGAATCGCTTTTCATAAGAGATTTCAAAAGCGGTCTTCACCTTGAAACCGGGCTTGAGTCGGGCAGCCTATCACAGCGGAGGCTCGACTGCCCTCTTTTAACGTAGCAGGACACGTGGCGATCCTACCGCATGCGACTCCAAGCACCTCTCCCCCCTTCCCTTCCGGGATGTTTCCCTTGGGGGTCCGGTAGCCCTTCAGATAGAGGACTATATGTCTCCGCAAAGCGACATGCAACGCCACGAGAGACCAAAAATATGTATAAGGAAATTTAGAATCAAAGTCTCCTCAACTAATTTCAATAAAAAGAGAGCTCGCAGTTTAAAATTATAAAAACCACCCCTCCCCAATTAAAATCAATCAATCAATAATGGCTTGTGCCGTGACTCCTAGCGTCTGCGGGCTGGGACTGACATTTTATTTGCTATAAACATTTTGCATGTCTTTTTTGTACCCCGCCTGTGAGATGTGTGTGCGTATTAAAACGAATGAAGCTTTAAAACCATGGATATCGCCATTCATTCAAGTATACATGGACAGCTGTCTCTTTTCCCCCTCGGGGTGAAAAGGACGAGGAACCCGCCCCCCCCCAACGAAGTTTAATGGTAACCGGAATTTCTCTATCCCCCCTTTAGACCCGAATCCTCTTTGCGGCCCAATCAGTGCACAGTGCGTAGCCAATCCCGCGAAGGCTACTTTTGCGCGCGCTCCCCTCCGCCTCAGAACCGCATCGGCGCATGACTGACGGCGGCCAGTGAACGCGCACGCGGCGGAACTCGCCACCCATTGGTCGGCGGCGGTGCCGTGCGCGTCCCCGTCGGCCTTGGTCCCGCGCGCTGAGGTGGCTGAGGCGAGAAGGCGGCGGTGGGAGGGAAGATGGAGGCGGCGGCTGTGCCGGGTTCGGCGTGGCTAGCGGGGCTGTCGCTGGTCCTCGGCGGCCTAGTTCTCTGGCTGGTGCTGGTCCTGCTGAGGCGGAGGACTGAGGAGGCGGAGCCCAGCCGGAAGGGGACGGAGCCAGTCACGATCGACGGTGAGAGCGCGAGACGAGGAGGGGCGGGGCTTAAGGCGAGCCACACCCCCTTCGGGAGTCCTCACTTTGCCCCAGCTGCAAAATGGGCCGCTAGACTGAGTCGTGCCAAAATTTCAGGATGAAAGCAGTGCCTCATATATAATATTCAGTTATAAAGGTAACTGAATTAGGTCCAGTCGTGACCGACTCTCGGGTTGCGGCGCTCATCTCGCTTTATTGGCCGAGGGAGCCGGCGTACAGCTTCCAGGTCATGTGGCCAACATGACTAAGCCGCTTCTGGCGAACCAGAGCAGCCCTCGAAAAAGCCGTTTACCTTCCCACCGGAGTGGTACCTATTTATCTACTTGCACTTTGACGTGCTTTCAAACTGCTAGGTTGGCAGGAGCTGGCACCAAACAACGGGAGCTCACCCCATCACGGGGATTCAAACTCCCGACCTGATCAGCAAGTCCTAGGCTCTGTGGTTTAACCCACAGTGCCACCCGCGTCCCGCAATATTCAGTTACATTGGTTGCATAATATGGTTTCTGTCAATTATGTGTTGTGTTGTGATATAAATACAGTTTAGGTGAAATTCAATATAATTACATAATTTGGGCTAAGTTTCATATAATTTAGCTCAGTATGGCAAACACTATTGCAGCAGCTTTCCACTGGAGACACCTGGGATTGTACCTAAGAGCTTCTGCAGGCAAAGCAGATATGAGCCTTCTCCATCTGTGTGGATTACTGGCTTTTTCATAGCATTGTAAGTTGTGTTTTCAAGCTACGTTATTATGTTTGGAGACTTACAATCTATTTTGAAAAAATGTTCCTGCCTCTGGCCTTGCTCTTCTAAATTCTGGGAGAATGCTGATTGTCTGATCCGTCTTACCTATTTTTAAAATAAGACTTTCTTCAATTGTATCCTGTAGATCAGGATGTGAACAGTGAAGCAGCCAGCAAAACATCAGTCCCGAAGAAGCAGAAGCAGCTTCAGCGGATCCGCAAAGAGAAGCCCCAGCAACACAACTTCACCCACCCGCTCCTGGCTTCGGCACTCAAAGTGAGGCCTGGCAGGCTACAGCTTGTGTTCTGTGTTTCGCGGGGAAAGGAGTGGGCTAATCTTATGTAGGAAGTTTACCTTTATACCAAGTCAGAGACCTATCTGGCTCAGTATTGCCTGCATTGATTGGCAGTGCTTGTCCAGGGTTTTTAGACTGGGAGTTGCTCCCAGCCCTACCTGGACATACCAGGAATTGAACCTTCTGCATGCAAAGCAGATGCCCTGCCAGTTGGTCTTTTATCTAGTGATGGGGCTTGCCCCTTCAGAATCCTTCTGGGTTTTTGGAAATACTGGATCCTCCTTTCTCCCCACATATACGCATGCACATTGCAGAAAATTATAAGAGCCAGTAGATTAGAAATGCTAAAAGCTCACAATAGTGGGGAAGATTATGACCTGAGAGAGCCGGTGGTGGTGTAGTAGTTAGAATATCATACAAGGATTTGGGAGACAAGGGTACAAATCTGCACTCAGCCATGAAGCTCACTTGCTGACCCTGGTCCAGTCAGCCCCTCTCAGGCTAACCTACCTCACAAGGTTGTTGTGGGAATTAAATGAGGGGGAGAACCATGTACACCATTTTGAGCTCTTTGGAGAAGAGATGGGATGTAAATCAAATCAACAAACACTTTTGCAGCATGGCAACCAGCTCCCTGCTCCCTGTGCCCCAGGATGGAGCACCTCTGTATTCCTTTCCACTTTTAGCTTATTGAGAGGCCAAAGGTTGATCGTCTTTGCATTCTTCAGGGCCACAGCGGGAGCATCACCTGCCTGGATTTCAGCAGCAATGGGAAGTACCTGGCGTCCTGTTCTGATGACCGCACCGTCCGTATCTGGAGCACCAAGGACTTCCTAGAGCGGGAGCACCGCTGCATGCGAGCCAACGTAGAGCTGGACCATGCCACTTTGGTCCGCTTCTACCCGGACTCCAGGTGGGGAGGCTGTGCCTGGACATGGGACAATTAGCTTTCCTCCTCCTCCTCTTTACCGCTGAAATTGCAGACTAGCTGATCCTTTCCAAGAAGATGGGGAGGGCGGATTAGAATTACCAGCAGCTCAGGTTGATCGGTGGAGTCATCAGCCCTTTTTAAAAAAGGAGCTAGTAGCTAGAGCTAGTTTAAGTTCAAGTTCAGCATGCCCCAAAGCAACTGATTCCAGTTCATGTCTGTCTCCTTACAAAATGAACCAGTTCAGTTCACAGTCATTTCGTTTGTCCAAATGATTCTCTGCAAAAAAAAACCAAAAAACACAGCCTTCAGAATGTTACAAGCTGCTGTGCTGAAGTATAAGATATATTTAAGAAGAGTAAGGAAACATTTTTCAAAACCACAGTGGAATGTGATCTGTTTAGTTTGTTTTTCCCAGCAATTATTATATTTAAGCTTAAAGGTCCAAAAAGTCTTAACGAGGGGAAGATACACGCATAAGGGAATGACTGTGAAATAAAAACTGTTTGAAATTCTACCCCACAACAAATGTAATTCACATTCTGTTCAGCCAGCAATTGCAGGAGGTGTAGCTCAAAGATTTTGGAACTTGGCGAACTTTGCAAACTAGCTCATTCCAAGCAGTGACGGTGGGGAGGGGGTCAATTCCTACAAACCAGTGTTAGTAAATTCTATCCTGGAGTAAGGGGTGTCAGTGCTGACCACCTGCCCAGGTCTGCTACTGCTGGTCCAAGCCACTGTCCTCTTTTGCTGTAGCGGCAGAGATGGAGTGGGCCTGTTGTCAAGCTTCTTCCTCACTACTCTCGTCCCCTGCCAGCCTTATGTTAACATTGAACTGGCACTGGAGTTTGATTAGGGGAATGCTGAAGGAGGACAGCACAGGTGCCCATACAACAGCCAGCCAGCTTTACTTCCAGGAGCAATAATGGAAACACTGGCAAAGCACCTGGGGCTGGGGGATGGCCTTGAGGCTGTTGGAGCAGCTTGTACTTGTGCTGCTTACAGGCACTGCCTCTCCTTTCTTCAAGCAGGGCCTTTATTGCGTGGCTGGCCAACGGAGACACCCTCAGGCTGTTCAAAATGACGAAGAAGGAAGACGGCAGCTTCACATACGCCGCACTTCCAGAAGACTTCCCAAAGCTGCACAGAGCCCCTATCATCAACATTGGAGTTGCAGACACAGGTTTGGAAGAGGGGAGAGGGCTCTCTTTTCTAGGGTTTGGCTTCCTAAGTACCCAGAGCTAAATTGGCCGGGGAGAGCCAATGAAAACCTAAGAAAAAAACAGCTGCATCAGGCCAAGGGCCTGTCTGGTTCAGCACCCTGTCCTCACAGTGGCCAGCCTGGTGTCCCAGTAAGAAACCCACAAGCAGGTCTGGAGCACAAAAGCCCTCTCCCCTCCCATGGTTTCCAACGTGTGTGTGTGTTTTGCCAATTATTTTTTATTGATTTTCCAAATTACAACCCAGTTTTCACAAATTATTACAAATGAATACCAAATGAATACAATTTTAATTAAATGATTTCCCACTCACCATTGTCGGCGCGCCCTTGGCTTCTAATATTACTGCATTAACTATTTTAAATTATCTCCAATTACAATGCGTTACCCAAAGTTATCCCTTAATTATCAGCTGTACTCTTAGCAATTTCCATTCATGTTGAAACATTGTTTAAAGCATTTACATACTTTAGTGAAACTTCCAAGTGAGAATATAATCTTTCTTTTCATTTTATTCTGTGTATGACAGTTCTAATATGTAATCTTCATTGGCCTTATCCTCTGCCCTTTATACCAAACGTCTCCATATTCAAAGATGACCTTGAGTGGCATTCCTTTCTGGGTGCTTGCAGTGCTGCAGTTGTTATTCAGAGCATAGCTGGTATCTCAAGGTTAGCAGCTCTTTGCCACTGATCTCTTGTCTCTCCTGCCCCAGGGAAGTACATCATGGTCGCCTTCAGTGACACCACCATCCTCATCTTGGACACGAAGGGGGATGTCCTCGCCACCATCAACACCAACCAGATGAACAACACCTTTTCAGCTGTGTCACCATGTGGAAGGTAAGGGTTGTGTCAGCTACACAGCTGAGCTGCTCTTTACCACCTGCCCCCCCTCAGGGCAGTCAGTTGCTTGTATTCCCCCATGAGCCAGGAAAGCCAAGGGCACGTCTCCAGAGTTAGCTCTGATCTAATGCCAAAGAGTTAATAGAATCATAGAGTTGGAAGGGTCCTTGGAGGTCCTCTAGACCTTCATTGGTGTTGGATCTACAAGGCAGGAGGCAACGACAGGTTTCCTGCCACATGACAACCCAGCCTCTCCTTAAATCCCTTCAGTGAAAGGGGGTCTGTTGTTTCGCAACCCATTCTCAAGATTCCTCTTATGTTCAAGATGCTTCTCCTCACATTGAGCAGAAATCTGCTTCCCTGAAGTTTCCATCCACTGTAGACCCAGTCGTGCCCCATGGAGCAACAGCAGACAAGTTTGCTCCATTTTCTAAGCTCCTCAGATATTTGAAGACTGCTGCCCTTTCTCTTCTCTTCTCTTCTCTTCTCTTCTCTCTCTCTCTCTCTCTCTCTCTCTCTCTCTCTCTCTCACACACACACACACACACACACACACACACACACTCACACACACATATACAGAGAGAGAGAGTTTTCTCCTCTCCAGGCTAAACAAACCCAACTCATTCAGCTGTTACTCACAGGATTTGATTTCCAAACTCCTCACCATCCTAGTCACCTTCCTCAGGAGAACGTTTGTCAGTATCCTCCTTAAAATGTGTTGTCCAGAATTCAGATGTGGCCTAACTAGGGTGGTGTTAGCTTTCTCTCTCTCTCTCTCTCTCTCCTAGCTTTGTGTCATTGGCATATTTGATGAGTGTCCTCTCTACTCCCTGATCCAGATCATTTATAAAAAATATTAGCACAAGGCGTAGGACAAAGCCCTGTGGCACTCCACACAAAACACACACACACACACACGGTTAAGACACAGCAGCCATCACTGAGCACACGCCAGTGTACGGTTGCTTCATGTGGCTCCAACCTCAGTAGTGTCCAAACACCCCTTTTCTAACTTATTTATTTATTCCAAACGAATATAAATGCAATAAATAAATAAGTGGCTGTTCGGTGATTTATTTGCAGCTGTACCAGCCCCCGGGGGTCCACACGCTTCTTCTGCGCGACTCTGCTCCCGGGGCTCCTCCGATTTCAGCAGAGTGTGAACACAGCGGAACAGAAGCAGTTGCCGTGTGTGCTTAATAAATCAGGCTTGACGCACGGTGTCTTCTTTATCTTACTTTAAGTCTTTATTTTGGTAGCAAAACAAACATCATAACTTTCCCGGTGACAATGCACACATCCTTGCTCCTCTCGCAACGGAGCAAAAACACACACTGAGAGAGACACAGGAAAACACTCCCCTCAGTATTCTAAACCACGCCTCAGAATGTGAGACGTCACTCAGAACTTCTTAATCCTGTGAGTTCTGATTCTCTCCACAGTGGCATGCTCTGGTCCATGGGGTCACGAAGAGTCGGACACGACTAAACAACAATAAAATTCCTCCAAAGAATTCAAGGTGGCACACATGGTTCTCTCCCTCATTTAATCCCCACAACAACCCTGTGAGGTAGCTTAGGTTAAAGAAGCATTGACCGGCTCAGGGTCACCCAGTGAGCTTCATGGCCAAGTGGGAATTTGAATCCTGGTCTCCCAGGTCCTAGCTCAACACTCTAATCACTACACCACCCTGTCAACAAGAATATAATGGGAGACTTTGACATGCTTCGCCGAAGTCAAGACATACTATTGAACTTTTCTCAGGTTGCTTTCAACACATGTACAATCTGTGTGCAAAAGAGATGAGCTGTGCAGATCAGCAGGTACAGTATACACATTCACACAAACACATGAATGTGTGTAGAGAAAGCTTATACATGCATTTAGTGTAACGTGAGCAAGCTTTACATGTGCTGTTCCCAGGAATATGAGTCAAGAGTGGTCTGGAGCAACTGGGAAGAGGCAACATTCAAGGCTGGTTCGTGCGATTGATTTGGCACAGCCTGGCTTGGGAATAACAGGGCACTTCCCTCCCTTGTGGCTTCCCTTTCCTTCAGGTTCGTTGCATCGTGTGGCTTCACACCCGACGTGAAGGTATGGGAGGTGTGTTTCAGCAAGAGTGGGGACTTCCGGGAGGTGACCAGGGCCTTTGAGCTGAAGGGGCACACTGCTGGCGTCTATTCCTTCTCTTTCTCCAATGACTCCAGGCGGTAAGTGAGGAACCCTCTTCCAGCTGCACTTCCCTCTGGTAGTTCTGTGTCCTGTTTGTCACCTGCTGACTCCTCCAAGGAGTGCTCCTGGTTATCTGCGCTGGGTGGGTGTGGCCAGGAGGCCCTTTGGACTGGCCTCTTCTTGCCTGCATCTCCTCCCCTATAACTAAGCCAGAAGGAACCTCCTTCCAAGGTTTAAAGTTACGCCATAGCACTGTCCTCCATGCCCAGGGACAAGCATCCTGGTTTGGTTATTTCCTGAGGCTTCTATGCTAAATGGCTGCAGACTGTTGTTGTTGTTAGTTTATTTATTACCCGCCCTGCACCTTAAGGTCCTGGGACTGGTTACAGCATTAAAACACAATATTAAAAATGACTGAAAACAAGTTACAGCCATAAAAATAAGGTGGCTCCTAAAAGCATACACCTCTGGTGTCAAAAGCCAGGGCAGCAAAGAGGTGCGTCTTCCTTTGGAAGCTGTATAATGAAAGCAACAGATGTGGCAGGGAGTTCCACAGCTCAGTGGCTGCCCCTCTCTCAGGCCACCACCTTCCAAGCTTCTAAAGGCAAAGGAACTACCAAGAGGTCTCCCTCTGCTGACCCAAGAGCGTCTGTAGGGAAGGAGGCGACTAGTCTTTCAGGTGTTTTGCACCTGAATCATTTAGGGCTTTAAACCACCAATGTGAGCAATATGAATTGGCAGCCAGGTGAGTAACAATTTAAACCAAAGCTGAATTTCACAGCTTGACACTGACACTCCAAAGCCAGGGGGAAACAGGTTATAAAGCAGAGGTGAGGAACCCAGCCAGCCATCAGCAAGAAGCTGATGGAGACTTGGTTAGACGTCCTCTCAGCCTGAGGCTGCATTCTGCCACAGCTGCAGCTTCTTGACAACAATTCTACAGCTCAAGACTTCAGCCAGAGGGTAATGTCTTCTTTCCTCCCCACCCCAACCCAGGATGGCAACGGTTTCAAAGGATGGAACATGGAAACTATGGGACACAGATGTCGAATACAAAAAGCAGCAGGACCCGTACCTGCTCCTGACAGGTCGGTGCCAGGTGGCGGAGCCCTGTCGCATCGCCCTGTCCCCTGACGCCCGAGCCCTGGCCATCTCCAGCAGGACCAGCATCTTTGTTTACAATACCCGGAATGGTGAGGAAGAGGAGCGCTTTGAGGGCGTCCATGGCGAGCACATCACAGACTTGGCCTTCGATGTGAGCAGCCGCTTCCTGGCCTCCTGCGGAGACCGCGCTATTCGCATCTTCCACAACACGACCGGCTACCGGGCTGTGGTGGAGGAGATGAAGGCCCTGCTGAAAAAGGCCACCAATGAGTCAACAAAGCAGAGACTGCAGCAGCAGGTCACAAGTGCCCAGAACGCTCTGGACGCCATCTATGGCAAGGGCAACTGAGCCCTTCCCAGAGCAGGGGGGTGCGGGGGTGGCTTCTGCTGGGCAGACCCAGGGCTAGAATTTTCATGTCAGAGAGACGGCTAATAAAATATGTTTTGCACAACTGTCGCTCTCCCAAGGTTTGATAAAGCCTGTCACCACGAGAAGGGCAGAGGAGCATTGCTCATTTGCAGACTAGGCCTCTAATACAGGGCATTAAAAAAATATTTTTGACCTGTTCCCACTTGGGTCTGAGCCATCCCAAGAGCGGGTCTGTCCCTACATGTCACAAGAGAGCAGAACTAGCTTTTTTTTTTAAGGGTGTGGGGTATAGACCTTGCTCCAACACAGCATATATAGCCCTAAAAAGCAGGTTGAAGTGCTTTGCTGTAAGGGCAGTGGATCAGCTGGCCTCACACTGATGGTGTTTAATGCAGGGCAGAGCTGGGGGGGGGTCCCTTAATGCTTTCTTGATCTACTTTTTATTTTATTGAATCATCCTAGTCCCCTGATGGGTGTTTAATTTACAGAGTCAGCCATTCAGAGGAAGGAAGGAAGGAATTTTTAATAGTGAGAGGGCTTAAGCTGCAATCCTGTACATGCTTACCTGGGAGAAAGTCCCGTTGAACTCAGTGTGGCACTTCTGGATAAACAAGTAAGGATTGCACTGAAGCTCACTATGCTAACCAGGCATACTTCTGAGTATACATTATTAGTGTTTTACTCTCTGGCTCACACCACATAATTTAAGTCTACTCTTATTTAAGAACAAAAGACATGTCTGCCTAGATTGGGCCACCGTCCTGCTATCCTGCTGTGGTTTACTTTTGGTCAATTTTGCTCTCTTGGAAGCTTTTCATACTGTCACGTTGGACACTTTAACCAAGAACAGGCAATCTGTGGCCCTCTGGATGCTGTTGAGCCTACAGTTCGCATCACCCGCCCTGACCATTGCATTGGCCATGCTGACAGGCTATGGGACCTAGGAGTCCAACAACATGTGTTCCCCATGCCAGGCCTAAACTTTCAGCCAGACTTCCACTGCAGATAGTTACATTCCCTCCAGTCCTACCAGTGGAAACCATTTCTCCTGCTGCTGGGGTTGCTGCCTTCAGCGTAAGTTTCCAAAGACACCTTCTGTTAGGCAGTGGTACTGGCATGCAGTGATCACATCCCACTAGTGTGTCTAAATGCTGCCCAAATTGAACACACCTAAGGGTTGGTACCTGGCACATTTTTAAAAATACATCCATGCAGTTCTCTAAATCTTTTTGTAGGTTATAAATGTGAGATTGACCCACATTCATCAGCTATCACCTTTTAAAGAGAGATGGTCCGTATCTTATTTCTGCTATGTATCTGTTGCTGTGTCCTGGATTTCTTACCCATTTAATTGTCACAGATACAGTGTGAGTAACCTGAGGCTCTGAACCCTTCTGCTATCTGCTGAGCTTTGTTACGATAGGGAGATTCAGCCCCAGCACATGAGCTCTTTTCTAAAATTGGTCCCTCTCTAGGTGATGGTGTTTTCACAGATTTTTTCCATGGTGAAAGGGCAGAATGTTCACTACCTGCTTTTTATGTTCTGTGATTTTGAGATCTTCGAAAGATTCCACCAGACATGATCAATCTAAGTCCACCAGGCTTGATACCTTATTTTGTTTTATTTATATTTCACTGCCCACCCCATTTGACTGAAAGAACTGTCAAGGTAGCAGCCAATTGAAAGCTACAATCCTTTGCCTGCTTACTTTGGAGTAAGGCCCAATGAACAAAGGAGGAGTTTCGTAGCATAGGATCAAGCCTCACATAAATGAACAGTTATTGGCTGGCTCTGCAGGGTAACCAGTCACAGCTAAGACATCCTTCAGGGTAGGAGGGCTGCCTTGGTCTAGCCCAGGTGTAGGGAATCTTTGGCCCTCCAGATTTTGCAGAACTATAATGCCCATCATCCGTGGCCCTAGGTCACACTTGCTAGGGATGATGAGTGTTGTAGTTCAGCAACAGTGTGGAGTGCCACAGTGGACCCAGCCCTGTCTTCCCCTTAAGAGGCATCAGTCAGAGCCTATTTTCTCCAGGTGCTGTGAGATGGTGGGATGTGCCCAAAAGTGCAGTAGTTGGCAGTTTGGGCTCACCATGTATGCAGAAAGTTTGCATTTCTGATGTTCAAGAGCTGTACCATATCCCTGAAAACACAGGATTCAAATTACGACACAGCTGTATTTGTGGGGAGGGCATTGGTGTTCATTCAGATTGCAAATGGGTACCATGCAAAGCATGCTCCACCACTGAACTATAACTCTTCCCTTAAAAATGTTTCTAGTCCTCATGATTAACGACCAGAGTTGAAATAGGAAGCTGCCGAGTCAGGCCACTGGTCTATCCATTATACACTTAACTGGCAGCAGCTCTCCAGGGTCTCAGATAAAAAGAAACCTTTCCTTCTCTACCTTGCTGAGGACTAAAGTGAGCACCACCTGCATACATGCCTATCTGTAAAGCTGCTTTTTCCCACGTCTTCATTTTCACTGCTTAGGACTCAGTTAAAAAAATTAATAATAAATAAATAACAAGACCGTTGCCGCTGGGCATGTACAGAGTGCGTTAAAGCTCCGCCCTCCCGCATGCGCACGGGAGTGGAACCGGCTTCCGCATGCGCAGTGAAGGCAGACTCGCTCCCTTGGGCGGGGCAAGGGCGCTGACGCGTTACGCACGGCGGGTGTGGGGGCAGTCGCGCGCATGCGCAGCGCGGCTGGGCAAAGCTGCTGCTGCTGCGGGAGCTGGCGCTGCCGGGGCCACGGGCGCCATGTCGGGTCGCTCGGTGCGGGCCGAGACCCGCAGCAGGGCCAAGGATGACATCAAAAAAGTTATGGCGGCCATCGAGCGCGTCCGCAAATGGTGAGGGGACGGGGGGAGGGGCCGCGGGTGGGAGGGGCTTGGCGGCGGATCAGCCAATCCTCGGCGGCTGCGGCCTTGGTGACAGTGGCCCAACCAACCGACGGCAGCCGTTTGGCGCGATGGGCGGGGCCTTCCTGAAGTGGCCAATCGCATTGTGCTTGTTGTAGAGGTGGGGTTGCGGGGAGAGATGTGCTTGGCGGGGCTGCCGGCCAATCATAGTTCAGGGGCGGGTGATGCCTGGCTGCTAGGATTGGCGTGACGCTTGGCCAGTCGCTCCGCAAGGGACCAGGAGGAGCGGGGGACCCAGTTGTCATGGGGACTGGCTAGTCTACCTGCCGCGGACTGACCCAGTTTGCTGGAGAGAGAAGCTCTTGCTTAGTTGGCGTATGCCGCTCAATTTGCACATGCGTTCCTTGCTTATTTACATATTTTACGCTTTTTTCTGAGCTCCTTGCCCTAATGGTTTCTACAATACTCCCAACAGCCTTGCGAGGCAGGTCTGGGGGAGGTGGAAACAGTACGTAGGCATTTTATTCCTTATCATTGCCTCAAATGGAGCCTCCAGAGAAAGGGGCAATTTACCTTCATGCTCTGCTTTTCATGGAAGGCATGGGGCTGCTACTACTGGGAGTTCATGCCGGGAGCTTTTCCCAGCCCTACTTGGAGATGCTGCCAGGGATTTGAATCCTGAGCTAAAGGCCACTGTTGCAGCTTTATCTGCGATTATGGGGGCAGCCAAAGAAAGGGCCTCATCTGATGACCTGAGACCTTCCTAGATGACTGCTTTCTTACCAGGATGGTAGCCTGGATGGGCATACCTGGGTCTGATGCAGCAAAGCAGTTCTTACGCTCCTACTTTGTGTTAAGTCAGTAGCATCAGGTTCCTTTTAGCCAAGGTATAACCCTGATTGGGGCATGGGGACTGCTGTTTATCCCATTGCCTGAGCCTGCCAGAGAGAGAGAAAGAGCTCCATAAAGCAGAGACACTGAATCCTTTTAAATTCCCTGTGGAAAACCTTCAGGTGCCAGTGGATACCAGAGGCAAAAGATTGGGGTGCCCTCTTGACCTTTATTGAGTAGGCTACATTCTGGCCGTGCCAAAGTCAATAGGTGCCTCTCTCCATCCAAGGCAAGTGAGACGCATCATCATAGTTCAAGGACACATTCAAGGCAGGTAGATGTGCTCTGGGAGAGCACGGGCATGACCAGGAGCAAAGGGCGAGGGGCCAGATTTAGCACACAGTCCTACAGTTCCCAACCCATGCTGCACAGTTTCTCCCTGGCCTCATTGCAGCCTCAGAAGGCAAAGGCAATTGCCCAGTGGGAGACACGTTGGCAGGAGTAGGTGGTGATGTTCACCTTCTTCATCGTTGTGGTTGCACCTAATCTCTTTCATTATCCTGGCTCAGGGAGAAGAAATGGGTGACGGTGGGAGACACATCCCTGCGGATATTCAAGTGGGTGCCTGTTGCTGACAGCAAAGAGGTGAGGGGATGAGCACCAAGCCCTTCTGGGGAGCAAGAGAAGGAGGGCTGTCTTCCAACACTAAACAGGGGCTTGGAGGAGCCCCCTCTTTCCCCCTCCCCATTGTAGGCATATCCAAATGAAGCATCAAAGGGTCACTTCTGTCTCCTGTGGATGCAGGAGGCAGACCAGTGTGGCTGTCTGGTGTTCGATGATGGCAATTTTGCCTAAGTGTTCACTTGATTGTCTTGCTTTGCCAAATGAAGAAGACCCTGCATTTGTTTGGCTCCAGTTTTCCATTCTACAAATACCATTTTGAATTTTATTCCTGCCTCCTTGGGTGCCCAGTTTTGCATATGCCACAAACATCATCATCATCATCGTGATTACTATTATAATTCATTATTAATATCTGCCTTTCCGCCAGACAGGGACTCAAGGCGGCTTACACAAGTTAAAACAGATAAAATGAAATAAGCTTACAACATATAAAATATAATCATTAAAAACTAATCAAATTCTAGTAGGATTAAAACAACAGGGGGGGACCAAATGAATGAAATACAGATAATAAAAACAGCACAGCACTGTTAAAGCCCTTTCCTTTAAAAAGCAATTGGTTTTGATGACGATTCCCTCCAAGATTGGAATGGGGAACCCGTGGCATTCCAAATGTTGCCATCTCCCATCACCCTTGGCTGCTGGGACTCCTAGTTGTTGGGGTCCAGCATCTGGATGCCACCCTCTCAGCCCTGCTTTAAGTCCGAGTACCAGACCCAGGGCAGAATCTTCTTTCGCATTTGTACCCCCACAACCTCCAGGCTGATGAAGCACCACTGATGAGTATTGGGGCAGCCTTTATGGTTTGTCCTGTCCCAGTGCTGGCAGGGGAAACTCACAACCTTATTTTTCTCTTCCTTCAAGAAAGAGAAGTCCAAAACCTGCAGCACTCCTGCTTCCCGGGAGCAGAACGGCTTCCCAGCTGAAGGGGCGGCCAACTCTTCGCTCCTTCTGGAGTTCCAGGGTGAGTAGGCTGGGGAGCAAAGGGTTGCATTCTCTTGGGGGCAACTTTCTGGGGCCACGAGACAGTGGTGGGCAGGCCCAGAGACCAAAGTGGGTCGAGCAATTCATCTGATACTCCCCTTTGCCTGGTAGGATTTTGGCCATGCCAGAGTCAAAGGTTTCTACACACTCACACATCTCCATCCTCTCTCCAGGCAAGCCAAGAGGCCTTATCACGCTTCAAGGACACATTTCCAGCTAGGCATTAGCACTTGAGGAAGGCTTGTGAGGCAGGTGGCCCGGGCAACCTGGGAAGGAAGTGTAGCTTAGTGAGGCTCTGGAGGGCTGGATGGAGAGGCCCAGAGTTCTGCATTTGGCCATTATGTCCTCCTCTGCCTTCGACCTTGGCATGCCAGCCAAGCAGGAGACGTGGACCTGCTACAGTGACCTGTAAAACGTATGCCAGGAAGCAGAATTGCATCATTTCTCTGATTCTACATCATTGCGCCATCTCCCCCCTCTCCCAATAGTTTGCATAATCTACTCTGGTTTCAGCTGGCGTTCTGGAAGGGGGCAGACACTAATTGCTCAACCATCACCAGCACTAGAAAGCCTATTCAGTGCCCCTCGCTTTTCATTCTTGAGACTTTAGCCAGATGTTTCTGAGAATCTCTTCGCGTCATAAGGGTTAGAAACATTGTGCTTGCTTTTTAAAATGAAAGGCTGAGGTTCTCAGGAAACAAGATTCCACACCCAGCTGGTGGGTTTCAGTTCTGCCTTCTCGCAGAATTGCAGTTGGCCTGCTGTCCTGACCAGAAGACTTTCTCAGCTTCTGGCCATATGTCTGTCTGGGTGTCGTCATCCGGTTTGAGGGTTGGACTTTTTAATTCCGAGAAAAGGTGAGTAAGAAGCGACATGACTGAAGTTTGTAAAATTCTGCATGGCCTGAAGAAAGTGGATGGAGAAAACATTTTCTCCTGCTGTCATAACACTAGAACTCACAGACATCCAGTGAAGTAGAACATTCAGGACAGATAAAAGGAAGGACTTCACACGAGTTAAACTATGGAGCTCCCTCCCACCAGAGGCAGTGATGGCCACCAGTTTGAATGGCTTTAAAAGAGGTTAGGCAAATTCATGGAGGGAAATAAGGCTTTCAGTGGCTACTAACCATGATAGCTATGTTCTGCCTCCACAGAGGCAGCAATGCTGCTGAATCCCAGTTGCTGTGAGAAGATGCTGGATGAGATGGGCCATTGGTCTGATCCAGCATCATCATCTTATGTGTGCCCAGCTCAGTCTCCAGTGGGATCTCATTGAGCTGCAGCATTTGCATACCAGCCAATGGCTACTAGCCATGATGGCTGTGCATTCAGAGGCAGTGATGCTTCTGAATATCAGTTGCTGGAAAACAACAGGAGAGGAAAGTGCTTGGGTCTTGCTTGCTGGTTTCTCACAGGCGTCAGACTGGCTATTGTGAGAAGAGGATGTGAGACATTGACCTGACCCAGCAGGGCTCTCCTCATTTCCTTAGGGTAGGGAAGCTTGCGTATGCCCACAGTGGGAAGCCCCAAGAGCAACCCATTCCAAACCAGGTGGCATCTCAGGTGTAGGGAACGCAGACACAGGAGCCGGCAGT
This sequence comes from Podarcis raffonei, assembly GCF_027172205.1. Taxonomy (NCBI): domain Eukaryota; kingdom Metazoa; phylum Chordata; class Lepidosauria; order Squamata; family Lacertidae; genus Podarcis; species Podarcis raffonei. Next base: position 15,798,383 of record NC_070616.1, read on the forward strand.
GCTGCTCCTGGCTCCAGCTCCTGAGGCAGCCTCTCCCTCCCCATGCATTTCAGATGAGAACAGCAACCAGAGCTCCCTCTCGGACACCTACCCACTCAAGGCGGACAGCAGCCTGGCCTCCAGCCCCAGCCCCCAGCAGAGTGAGTCCATGAGCCCCAGCCACGCCTCCGACTTCCGGGCTGACGACTCTCAGCCGCCCACGCTGGGGCAAGAGCCCTTGGAAGGTGAGTGGCTTAGCCCAAGGGGACTGTGGTGGGGCAGGGGAGGCCCATCGAGGGCGACCACTGCCCTGGAGGGGAAGGGGCAGGTGGAGTTGGGCATCTCCTGACAGGCAGCTTCTACCTGGGGAAAGGAACATTTACGATCTTCGTCTGGTAATTCTGCAGTGGTACCTCGGGTTACAGACGCTTCAGGTTACAGACTTCATTAACCCAGAAATAGTACCTCGGGTTAAGAACTTTGCTTCAGGATGAGAACAGAAATTGTGCTGCCGCAGTGCGGCAGCAGCGGAAAGCCCCGTTAGCTAAAGTTGTACCTCAGGTTAAGAACGGTTTCAGGTTAAGAACGGACCTCCAGAATGAATTAAGTTCTTAACCCGAAGTACCACTGTATAGCCATTCATTGAGAGGGATAGGCTGACTACCATATTCCATGCATTGGCAACCTTGAGACTGGACTATTGCAATGCACTCTATGTGAGGCTGCCCTTCCACTACCGAGCCAGGTTCAAGGTTCTAGTATTAATTTACAAAGCCCTGAACAACTTAGGTCCAGGGTACCTCAGGGATTGCCTTCTTTCCAAGGTTGATTATCAAGCTTCCTTGGTCATCCCCTGAGTTGATGAGGTTCATTTCCCAAGCTTTTAGTGTCATCACCTCAGTCCTGTGGAACTCCCTGCCACTAGAGATTCAGTGGGCTCCTTCTGTGCTAGCTTTTTAACACTTTCTGAAAACACTTGTCAACTCCTGTTTCCAGAGCCTGCCCTTCCGCCCTCTGAAGTAGCCGATGAGCCTCCAACTCTCACGAAAGAAGAGCCGGTTCCTCTGGAGGCTGAGGTAAGGATGGTGAGCCAGGCAGAGTTAATTGGCTCTCTCTGGGATCTAGGGTTCGGGGGCTGGAGCATTCTAGATCCACAGCCCAGAAAACTGATGTTAGTTCAAGGAAACAACGATGTATATAAAAAGCAGAATTCCTTAAATGCCAAGATCCAAGTTTGGGGCACATACTCTTTGGTGAGTGAACCCCAACAGAAATGTAAAATCACAAAACATGCAGGAAATAAAAGTGTGGAAATATAGGCTGTTAGACCTTTCTGGTATGAGTTCCAAAATTTCCTTCTTCCCCCAGCATAGGATAAAAGACTACATGCCTGATAAGCTAAAAAATAGTTTGCTTACAAGCTCTCCAAAGATCAGATTCATGTGCTTCAGAAAAGGTTTCACAGGCAGTAAAACTTAGCTGTTACAAAGTGGTGAAAGTTCTTAAATTATTGGTACAGGAAATCAGGAGTGGTTTTTGAGAGCCATGTGGCCTGAGCTCAGGTAGACTGAGGAGGAACAAAGGCTTAATTACCTGGTCCCTCCCAAAGTGAGCTAAGCCTGACAGGACAGCTTACTCTATGGTCTTAACCCCTTCATGCATTAATTTGACTTCAGCATGTTGCTTATATGAAGTTGGTTTTCCCACATGGAGATTCTGGAGAGGGTTTCCATTTGGGGAGCACGGCTGCAGCCTTTCTACTAACTAACTGAATTTATAGCCCACCCTGACTCAAAGGCTTAGAGAAAGTGACAGTAGTACGGTAGGTTTTCTTAATGCTCATAGCTCTGAATGAACCAGAGAATCATAGAACTGTAGAGTTGGAAGGGACCCCAAGGGTCATCTAGTCCAACCCTCTGCAGTGCAGGGGTCTCAGCTAAAGAATCCCTGACAGAAGGCCCCCTAACCTCTGCTTTAAAACCTCCCAGGAGAGTCCACCACCTTCCAAGGGAGTCCGTTCCGCTGTTGAATGGCCTTTACCCTCAGAAAGTTATTCCTATGGTTTATTCAGAATCTCCTCCTTTGCAATCAGTTGGCAGCCCTGTGCTAGAGAGAACAAGTCAGAGCCAGGCTCGGTATGTAAAGCAGCTTCTTGTGTTCTTCTCCTGCAGGTGCCTGGCACAGAGGAGGATTGCGGCGCGCCTCCGCTCAAGCGATTTTGCACAGACCAGAATGCCACGTGCCAGGTGGCCTCCGAGAGCTAGCCAGCTCGCCCGCTTCTGCCCCGTCCCAAGAGCCACCCCACCCCCAGGATGCCACTCTCTCAAAGTCGGCATCCTCTTCCACCTCCGCTCCCCTCCAAGAATCAACTTGCTGTTCCCATGGCCCTTCCAGAGGCCGCCTTTCTCCCCCTACCACCCCGTGCAATATTTTCCCGATGCCCCTCGGAGCCAGCTGGCCACATCCTCCCAACCCGCACGCCTAAAGGACAAGGCGTTGCCGGGGCTGCTCCTGTCTGCTTTTTAATTTGCCCTCTTTGTGGCTCCGGGGGGCGACCCCTTGGGAGGTTTCCGTAGGGAAAGAGGAGTTGTCAGCACTTAACGGGCAACCGCGAGGTCCACGCACCCCCTCTCCTCCTGCAGGGAGCGAACGACTCTCTTGCGAGGAGGGGCAGGGCCTGGCGGGGAGCCCAGCTGGGATGCTGTGCAATAGTTGTGGGGTTAAGCCATTAGCACTGGAGCAAGCCAGGTCTCTGCCCACCAAGCAGTGGGCCCTCGCTGGAGGTGGGATATGTTCGAGGAAGCCAAGGCTGCCTTGGCTGGGGTCAGGTGGCCAGAAGGCACCCTCCCTTGCCAGCGGGGCTGGCCTGGCCTTGGGGGTCAAGGAGGCCGCCCTGGGCACCAAAGGGACCCTGCAGCCCTCATGGCAGGAGCAGCTGCCACCGACCCCCACGGCCCCTCCTGCCTCTGCAGACCTGTCCCCCTCCGTCGCGATCCGCATGCGGAATGGAGTTTGCGATCGAGGCCCTGCTGTGGCGCGGAGTGCCCAGCCACGCAGGGAAGCAAAGAGATATTTTAGCACTGAAGAGAATATTTTTAAAATTAAAACTATTTGAAGTAATCCCTCTCTGTGTGTGTATGTGTGTTGGGAAGTGGCGGTGAGTGGCTTGGGCTTGGAGATCCTTTGCTAGATGGACCAGGCCCTGGCAGGTGGGGGAAAGGGGCAGGAGAAGAGTCCCAGCACAGCCATGGCCAACCTTGTGCCCTCCAGATGTTTTGGACTAAAAGTCCCAGGCAGCACAACCCTCACTCAGTCCTCAGCATTGGCTAATTAATCATCAGATTAAGACTACTCCACACCCAGCAGGGACGGTAGAACCTTTCGAACATCGAATATCACTGTGGAAAGGTTGCAATGTTCAGGGTTTTCTTCGCACAGCACATATTAAATGTGAAGCATTCTCCCTCAGGAGGCAGGGGTGGCCATCAACTTGAATGGCTTTAAAAGAGGATTAGACAAAATCATGGAGGAAGAGAGGGCTATTGATGGTTACTAGCCACAACTGCTATGCTCCTGGGGTGCCAGTTCCTGGGGGCCGAGCCCTTTTGGGTCCCCTGAATATGTTTGGCTTGGGGGCTGGGCCCCTCAATGTCCAAAAAGCACAGAGGCAAAACGTGGAGCCGAGCACAGCCAGTGGCCGGCTTCTCCTCCTGCTGCCACGGAGAGGAAGGAGAAGCCTTTTTTGGACTTATTTAAAGAAATATGAGTTTGATGAATTTGCGAGCGGGATTTGAAGTATGACCAACAGAAGGTATTAGAACTTACTGTAATATTGTTAAGACATAAGAGATGGAAGACGGTGCAGCAAAGGAGCTGAGAACAAAATCACCATGAAAAACGAGATGGGAAGTCAACAAAACTATAAACAAAATTATGTCTAGGAGTGTATATGTGGAAATTTTCTTGAAACTTAATCAATTTTTTTAAAAAAACATACAAAAAATATGTAGAACAAGCCTAGTAAGACAACAGCAAAGAATGCTGGCAGCATAACATCTTCAGGAAAACCTTAATACCGTTAGATGCCTGGGGGAAAGTTTTTTACCTGGTACAGAAAATACCAGGAATTCACTTCATCTCAAGAAACAAATGCTTTCTCCCCATGTAGATTAGATTTAATCTAATTAGTTGATAGGATTTTCTATGATAAATTGACTTTAGGCTGCCATCTTAAACTAACTGGGGGAAGGGAGTCCTATTTAACACAGTAAAAGGTGCTCAGGAGTCAGAATTGTAGATTTGGAAAGGACTCCAAGGGCCATCTAGTCCAACCCCCTGCAACGCATCTAGAGAATCCCTAACAAATGGCCATCCAACGTCCGTTGAAAAATCTGCTATTAAGTCAGTGTGAACATTTAGTTTTGGGGTGCTTTTGAAACGTTTCATAGTACGTATAACCAGGCTGCCTGGAAGGGTGAAGGAGGGGGCAGTTTAAGCAGATGGCTCTTTGCTGCAATCTGGGAGGCACGTTTTGTATATAGATATGTGGGTGTCTGAGAAACCAAGTCAGGCTAAGCTCAACCGCTTGCCTGCAATATCAGCATTGGACTACCTCGCAGGGCTGTTGTAAGTCAATCTCTCAGCTCACAGTTGCTCCCACACCCGAGTCTGCAGTGGGGGTAAACCAATGAGGTCCATCGACTACAAACCATTGCTTTTGCAAATCATTCTCAGCCTGACCCCCAACCGTAAAATCTTGACAGTCATGAACTACACTGCAGGCTTGTTGCAAAGTACCCTGCTCCCTGCTAGCCTGCAAAGCTTAGCAATGGCATCTGTGCCCACAGAGTTGATTAAAAAAAAAAAGTTGGGGAACTCAGGGGAAATTAAATGCTCCACACAAAAAGAATCTTAAAAACAGAAACTCCTCCTTCGGTTTCTCTAATGTGATCCCGGAAGTGTCCTATCCGGAAAAGGCACAGGAACTCTTTATTTTCTCTATGGCCGGCGCCATCTTGCCGTCCCCATAGAAACGCGGCCTAGCGGAGATGCCGAAGCCTTTCCAAAAACCCCTCAGACCATGGCGGAGACCGTGTGGAACGAGGACCCAGGCGGGGCAGTTTATCGTTCCCGGGACCCCATCAGCAACTTGCGCGTCAGGTCGGTACATTCTCGCCCCGTCTCTGCCCTATTTTATCCCCCCCCCCCAAAAAACCTCGCCCCTCCCCTTCCTCTCTCCCCTGCTAAGCTAACCCCCCAACCGATCTATGAATCAGTATCACCCACAGTGATCAATCAGTATCACCTGTCAATCAGCTACTCCAAGCAAATCCATAATCCTCGATACCCATTTTAGGAGGGGGGGGGAGAGAACAACACTCCCATCACTCCACTTGCAGATCTTCCTGCCCCAAAGAGTCTTCTGCAAGCTTGAAAACTAGCAAACTCAGGAGAAAAGCTTCTCTTAGTTTGAAGGGTTTTTTAAAAAAAATATTTGTGGCCTCTTTTATGTGGGGCAGGATCTGCTTTGATTGGTGCGGTTGTTTTAAGTTTCTATTAATTTATTGCCATTGCTCCCAGTATTTATCTGTTTGTTTATATACCGCTTCATTAAAAAAAGAAGAAGCCTCAAAGCATTTGTGTGTTTGTTGATTCCTGCATTTTGCCAGGGGTTGGACTACATGATTCTCCCATGATTCTAAGTTGCTTTGAGTAATTTTTATGAAGAAAGTGACTTATTTATAGGAATAATAAGGAACAATAATAAGGAACAATAGGAAACATGGGAACAAGAGAAGCTGTCTTATACCGAGTCAGACCAATGGCCCATCTAGCCCAGTAGTGTCAACCCTGACTGGCAGCAGCTCTCCGAGGTTTTCAGGCTGAGAGGATTTCCTAGCTGTATCTGGATATGCTGTTGGGGATTGAACGTGTGACACACAAAGCCCTTCCCATAAAGATTAAGTCCAGCCCTCAAGAGTCTGAAAAAGGGGCCTATTTTTGCCTTATACCAAGCCAGACCAATAGTCCATGTAGTTCAGTAGGGTCTACCCTGACTGGCAGCAGTGGCTCTGCAGTTGACTCCATCCTTAGGGCTTACACTCTGCACCATGATTTTCAGCCTTCCCAAACCCTTTTCTGTACTCTTCTCATGCTCCAGATATTGCTTTCTGCCTCTACAGAGTTCAGATCCAGCGCGTGACCTCCACCAGCCTCCTGCTGCAGCAGTTGCACCTTCCTTTCAGCCAGTCGGGACAGCAGCTCATCAGCTTGGCCAACCTCAGCACCCAGAACACAGCAAGTGAGTGGGCTACTGTTTCTTCAGGATGCTCAGCTGATGGACCTTCACCACAATGTCTCATGCCGTCGTGTTGCTTTTTTGGCTAAGTGTAGACATTAAGCTCTCTTACCTTTTGTACTGCGATTCAAGTTGGCTTATTTGTATGCAGCACTCGCACCTTGTCTGACTGTCCAGTGTGGTGTACTGGTAAAGAGCAGTAGTCTCGTAATCTGGGGAACCGGGTTTGCGTCTCCGCTCCTCCACATGCAGCTGCTGGGTGACCTTGGGCTAGTCACACTTCTTTGAAGTCTCTCAGCCCCACTCACCTCACAGAGGGTTTGTTGTGGGGGAGGAAGGGAAAGGAGAATGTTAGCTGCTTTGAGACTCCTTAAAGGGAGTGAAAGGCGGGATATCAAATCCAAACTCTTCTTCTTCTTCTTCTCCTCCTCCTCCGCAAGGCAGTCAGAATTGCTGTGTCAGTTCAGATGTTCTAGATGACAAGAGACCAAAGCAAAGGATTCTGGGAGTTAGGTCAAGCACGTTGAGCAGTTGTGTCAGCAACTATGTGTGCTCCATGTGGGGTTTCCCTTGTGCTTGTTTCGGAAGCTGCAGTTAGTGTGTAATGCTGCAGCTCGATTGCTGATAGGAGTGAGGTCTTGTTGGCCTAGAGCAGCTGTGCCTAGAGATCTGCATTGGTTGTCCTTCTGCTACTGGTCCAAGTTCAAGGTGTTACTGTTCATATATAAAACCCTGAACCTGTTTACCTACAAGATCGCATTACGTCATATATGCCCACTCAACTGCTTCAATCTATGGAACTGGGTGCCACACAATACCCGTTCCACATTTGTAAGAAATCAATCTTTTAGTGTGGCAGAGTCTGTACACAACTGTCCCTTGTCCTTCTGTGTTCCAGGTAACCATTGTCCTGATGAGGAGAAAGAGGAGGCCGTGATCGGCTGGCAAGAGAAACTTTTCAGTCAGGTGAACGGATGGGGGAGTCTTCCAGGTCGCAAAGAGTTGCATCTCTGCATTGCAGAGATTAGACGAGATGACGCTACAGCTGTATGATGCTTAAGGACATCTCAGAGTCTCTTGGAATTCTCATTTCATTTATCCTCGCAATAGAGACACCTGATAAAAATTTATGCCTTGTCCAGGCATTTCTTGGTTCTTTATTTTTCATTTTACTATTTATTTTTTGCATTTTGTTTCTGAATTTTTGTTGACAGTGTGCATTTTCATTTTATTTGTGCCTAATAAATTGAGATCTTTTTAAAAAAGGGATAATTTTGGGGTGGGGGTGGGTCTACTCTCAATGCTTCACTACTGCTTGAGTTTTTTTCTGTGCTTTCCCCAGTTTGAGGTCGATCTCTATCAGAACAAGTCCGCCTGCCAAAGCCCTCTTGACCAGCAGTACCACCAGGATGTGCTGAAGCTAGAAGAGTCTGGGGGTCGGAAGAACCGTCGGATCTTCACCTACACAGACCATGACCGCTTCACCAACCTGGAGGAGGTACCTGCTGGCCTTCCAGGAGGGTGGAGATGGGATGGAATAACCCTTGGCATGGAGTATAGATTCCTCTCGGGTGTCCTGGGTGGTGGGAGGGAAAGAACTGTCCACCTCCCGCAAATGGGAAGCAATGGGCCACGGAATCTAGTTTATAACCCACATTCAGCTTCATTGGATGTCCCCAAATTCTAGCGTTACGAGAGAGGGAGGTATCTGGTTGGCCTCTGTGAGAACAGGATGCCACACTGGATGGGCCCCCTTTGGCCAGATCCAACTACAGAGCTCTCTTGATGTTCTTAAAAGTGACTGGCTGCCTTCCTGTGTTCCAGCACAGCCAGAGGGTCACCACATCTGTCACGGAAGTCCCTTCGTACCTGGCAGAGCGGATGGCAAATGTGAGGAGGAGGAGGCAGGAGCGGAGGCCAAGGTGAGTTGGGTCAGCCATGCCTCTGGGTTTGGTGGGCCCTGATCCTGGATCCATCACGGTGCGTTCAGACTAAAGCAGAAGGAGGTCTGCTTCCTTGTGGGTAACCGTCTCCTGTGTTCCTCTCGGCAGGGAAGGGAGCATCCTGAAAACCCGACTTGTCACCTGGGAACCCTCGGAAGAATTCATCAAGAACAACCACGTCATCAACACCCCCGTGCAGACCATGTACATTATGGGGGATTTGGGACCTCATGGCAAGTAAGTTGGCGCTTGTGGGTTGGAGCCCTCTTGGCCCCATCTCTCGCTATTGGGTCTGGTTTGGAGCTCAGCACTAAACCAGCAGCTCACCTTGGTGTGGGCCATAGATCTCAGGGCAATTCAGAACATAAAAATACAAAATAAAAGCACAAAATACATACTAAAAACAAGAATAACCAGCAACACACAAACTATTACACTCCCTTCCCCCACCAATATTAGAAGTGCTAATCTATTGTCCAGGGCTCGGGTTCCACAGTTCCAAAAAGGGGCTACTTCATGTCACACCATCCTTGCTGCACCATAGCGCCCTGTGCTGCTAGGCTCTGCTTTTCACCCTGACCTCTTCCCCGCAGACTTGGTTGCCGGGAACATGAGCACGTCCTCTGTACAATCCAGGTGGACAGCAACGGAGTCATCACCGTCAAGCCAGACTTCACAGGCACGAAAGGGCCTTACAGGTGAGCAGCACAGGCCTGTCAATCAATCAATTGGATGTTTGTTATAGTCCCCCAACCATCATTTTATAAAATATAAAGAAATACAAAATCTGATGTTATTCTGATAAATGATCAAGAAATACTGTTTAACCTTATAACTGTTGCAAAGATCACAAAAACTAAAAATTGGGGGGGGGGAGAGAGAATATCTCCTACTATATCCCAATGGATTTGGAAAATTTGGTCTATAGTAGCTATGACTAAGCTAGTTTATTACAAAAGAATACGTATAAACCAACCTAAGACTTTTTTGGTGAAATGAATATTTTTATGTTTGGAACAGTAAGTTTGATGATGATGCTCAAACTTATGCCGTTTTGAGCATTACGAGTGTTTCTTTACACTTTTTTCCTTTGGTCTGTGTTAATTGCTACTAGTAGTAATATTTTTTTTTAAAAAAATCACAGCCTTGGAAGATGGATTTATATGATTCTACCATTCATTGGAGGGTTTTAAAGAGAGGTTGGATGGCCATCTGTCAGGGTTTCTTTCACTATGATTCCTGCATTGCAGGGGGTTGGACTAAATTACCTTTAGACGTCCTTTCCAATTGTATGATTTTAAGACTCATAGCCGAACCCCGACCTCTCTACCTTCTTGGTCTTTGCAGGGGCAGGGAGTAAAGGTGGGAGGGGCAGTTACTCTGGGTCTTCTCTGAGCTTTGCTTGCCTTGTTTTGGGGACCCGTAAAGGATCGAGCTGGAAGGGGAGAAGCGGGAAATATGGAAGTTCACCCTGGAGAATGCCTCAGCCCCTGTCAAGCCAGAGGAGCAAGAACGAGAGCAGCGAGTCTTCAAGGATGTAAGCACCACCTTTGGCTCTGGGGGGTAGGGGGTGGGGAGCATTGGCATAGGTCAGCTTTCCCCAACCTGCTGCCTCCTCCTACTTGGTGGCAACAACCCCATATAAATAAAAGATGGTGATTGACCCTGTGGCTTCAACAGAATCCACCCACTATTACCCCAAGGAAGTGTTTCCATGCTATTTACGTTCCTGACTCCCCTTGTAAGAGTCCCAGAACGAAGGATTAGGATGGGGTTGGAAGCCCCCTAAATGTCCAGGTTTCCTCACCCTCCTTTCTCACTTCTTTCTTTAGTTGTACAGCCGGCATAAGGAGTACCTCAGTGGACTTGTGGGCTCTGACTTTGAGATGGTGAGTGACTTTTACTTGCCCTGGTGGGTCAGTCGTCTGGTCCTGTTTCCAGGGGGGCTCTGAAATGCCTTGCTGCAAGCAAGTTTTGGGAATTAAGCTCCCCTTCCAGTGAGCTCTCTCTCTTTCCCCTCCCTCCCTTGCAGACCCTCCCTGGTGCTCTCCGACTCTTCGTTAATGGTGAAATTGGTAAGGCTTTCACTTCTCCATGTTCAGAGCTGTTCCCCAGGGGTGGAGTGGGGAGGGTCCCTCCTCATGGGCTGCCCCTGAATATGCTCATCCTTCCCTTGCGCCCACCCCCCATTATAGACAACGTTCTCCCTATGGGTGTGATTCCTGCATTGCAGGGCATTTGACTAGAGTTGGTCACTTCCAACTCTGCAGTTCTATGATTCCATCCCCTGCGTGTGCCCTTTAAATCTGGAGATTCCACCAAACCTCCAGAACAGTCTTTGGGATAGCACAGAGTGGGGGCGGGAAATTCCAGTTGCACTAGCAGAAATCCTTCATATGCTTCCAGAGCACAGTGCAAGCTAACAGGCCAAGAATCAGACTAGGCGTTCACATTTGCATGTATGTAACTTTGCAGAAAATATTGAACAAGGAAACATTAACCTTCACCATCACATAGTTCAGAAAAGAGGAATACAGTTATGTTTATACTTCAAACTCAAACAATGCATTGACTATTCAGCTTAGTTACATTTTCACGCGGCACAGCAACACAGCGTAGCTAATGGCCTCTCGCCGCCACTTGTTAAGCATTTCCCCACTTTTACCGTCTTGCTTAGCTACATAATTTGCTCAGTGCATGGTTAGCTTTCCCACAATCCTTCTCAACATACATTGGTTCTTTATTTCCCCCCCATAACACCTTCCTAGATAATTCCACTGCCTCCCAGTGGGCGGTACTGACCGCTTTAAGAACCACTGGTCTAAGGGGCATTTGCACGCCTGTGCTGCAGCCCTCTGGCTGAGACACCATTGACTGCCAACCAGAAACAGCCTCCTCCTCTGTGCTAGGGAGAGACATGCACAGCGGGATAGTTCAGCTGCTCAGCACCCCACAGTATGGCTCTTGGGGGTGGGGGGTGGGGAGCTTGGCAATTAAGAGTTAGGATCCCTGGCTTGGGAGGAAGCCACAATCTGTCACCACCTTTCCTTCAGTTTCAGCTCAGGGCTATGAGTACAACAACCTCTACATTCACTTCTTCCTGGAGCTGCCCAGCTGTGAGTAAACAGGAAGTGGTTGTGGGGTGGGAGGAAGTGGGGTGGCATCATCCATGGCATGGGCCACAGCTGCCCCACCAGAGATAGCTGAAAGATGAGCGGGGGCCTGGACCCCCAGCCTTTGAGAGTATGGGGGGCACTGTTGCAGGCTGCCCAAAGCCTGTCTGCCTCTCTCTCCTGACCCTAACTTCTGCTGTTTCGTCTGGCCTTCCTCAAATCTGGTGCCACATTCCACACAGATGGATGGCACCTTTTGGGGGGGGGTTCTTACCCTTGTACCGTAGGCTATGCAAACCACACCCACATTTGCCATCCGGGTATGCAAGAGGCATCATCAGGGTACACAGATTCCAGCCAGGCAAAATGCTCCAGGAGTGAGCAAAGCAGTGCTATTGAAATCCAGGGCTCCCTGGGTCTCAGACTCCCCACCCTGACCTAAAGAGAGAATGTGTGTGTTTGTGCGTTTCTAATCTGCTGTGCCCAAGAGCTCATTGTGCAGCTATTCTGGAGTAGAGCTGCTTTTTTGCAGCACTGACCCTCTTCCTTCCTTCTAGGCTGGTCATGCCCCCCATCCCAGCAGCTCTCTGGCGTGACACAGACCTGCGCTGCCAAGACCCTTGGCAGGGTAAGTGAATGGGGCACAGCTGGGGGGCTGAGTCTCAACACAATCCTGGCCAGGCTTTCCCATCTGGTCCTACTCTAGAGACATCCATTCTTCAACTCTCTGGAGTAAGCGGCCCTGCAAGACTTCAGGGGACGCAGGACTTTCTGGGGAATTTGGCTTCCTGAGAATCCTGGTGTCTTGAAACTAAGGGTTGTAGACCCATTGAAATCAGTGGACCCAAGTTGGCCATGCCCATCATTTCCCATGGGTCTACTCTGAGTAGGACTTGCAGTGGAGATGGTGCTAAGTTTCTAGCCCTTGATGCTGGAGAGAAAAGCACCATTGCTTTGGGCCCCCGGTTCTCAGTCAGGTTTCATATTCTTACGTGACTAAGAGTGTGAGAAGCAGAGGGTAGATCAGGCCCATGGGGGCCCATCCAGTCCAATCTCCTGTCCTCAAAGTGACCATCCATATTTCCCAAAGGGAGTGCAACAGCAATTCTCCTGTAAGGAAGAAATGTGATCCTGTGTGATTCCCCACTTGTGATTCCCAGCACCTTGCATTCAGAGGCATCCTGCTGCCACAGGAGGCAGTGATGGCTACCAACCTAGGTGGCTGTAAAAGGATTAGGCAGATTCATGGAGGAGAGGACTATCAATGGCTACTAACCATGACTGCTGTGCTCTGCCTCCAGAGTCAAAGGTAGCAATGCTTCTGAATATCAGTGGCTTGAAGCCACAGGAGGGGGGAGAGAGGACTCCTGTGCTCAAATCCTGCTTGTGGATTTCCCACTGGAGCATCTGGTTGGCCACAAGAGAAGACAGCTACATTGGGCTAAAAAAGAACAAAATCAGAAAGAAGAAGAAACAAGAAAAGGAGAAACCTTAATAAATAGAAAAGGAAAAATAACAGAAAAATAGAAAAGAGGAAAAGGACTTCCGGCTTTCTGTCCCATAGCTACGTATTATATTCATCCCTTAAAACGCAACCATTCTAGCTTCTATAAACCAGGTTTTTTTTCAATCTTCAAACCCGCTATTACAAATTCATTTTCTCTTTCACCCAAAAAGTCCATAAGAAATTTCCAATCCTTAACAAATGTTAGTCATGATTTTTCTCTAATTAAACATGTTAACTTTGCCATCTCAGCCAGATCCAATAATTTTATCAGCCATCCTTCTATAGTGGGTAGGGCTGTATCTTTCAATCTTTGTGCATATAACAGGCTCACTGCTGGCTGTAGTGGTCCTTTTCCAAAAGGCTCTTCTGACATTCTTTCATTTCACTGCAGAATGTAGACAAGTCCCTTGACCCTCTTTCAGGTGTGTCTGTCTAAGAACCAACACCCATTCCACACACAGCTCATCACAGATTCTTGTTTCCTTGCCACCTTGCACAAGAGGTGAGTTTCCTTTCTCTCTTTCCAGGAGCAGGTGGCCTTTTTCTCCTTCCCTTTCACCCTGGAGGTCTTCTTCTCCCAGGAGGATGAGTTGGAAGGTGAGTCGTTCCCTCGCATGCCAGCTCTGTGGTGCTGCCAAGCAGCGTCCAGAGGCGAGAGGTGGAGGAGAGGTGGTGCCCCTCAAGTCCTTCTCATGGTGAAAGCCCTCTTGGAAGGAATTGGAGCACAGTTTCAGCTGGTCTTGTGCCGAAGGATGTCAGAAGGGCTTCTCAGCTGTTGACACATGTGTGAGGGTGACACAGTAGTGAGGGTGGGGGTTGCTGTTGACACCAGAATGCCTCACCACTTTGCACATTTGAGGGTGGGTGTTACCATTGACTCCTGGAGGGCATCAGCCCTTCAGCATCTGAGCACCAGCTCAGTGGTCAGGAACATCACTTGGACCAGAAATCACAGAATCGTCTGCATTTCAATATATTTAGTGTTTTATATTGTTTTAGTTTTATTAATGTTTCATTACTTCTAACCAATGGTCATTTTTCAGCCTTTTGCATTTTATCTGTGTTTTTTTAATTTGTGTAAGCTGCCATGAGTTCCCATGGGGGGGGGAGGCGGGATAGCAGCAATTCCTGCTTTGCAAGGGGTTGGACTAGATGATCCTTGGGTGTCCTTTCCAACACAACAATTCTATGAAAGGAGGAGGAGGAGGAGTGGGTGGTCGGTGTCAACATACTCCTTACCCCCCTTCTCCCACAGGCCCCCTCCCCCAGTGGCCTGTCCTCTACTTTGAGGTCCTCTCCTTGGACTACTGGCAAAGGTATCGCGTTGAAGGATACGGGTTTGTGGTCCTGCCGGATGTGCCAGGTAAGAAGGCACGGGGGGGGGGTGAAGTGAGGGGCCTCCCAACGAGCTGGTTTTGATGCCAGCTGTTTGCCATGCTCCCAACCGAAGCCAAGCTGGGGCAGATGGGAGTTGGGGATCTAAAACAACTGGAGCAGTGGTTCCCAAACTTTTTCAGGCCACGGCCCCCATGGTCCAGTAAGCTCATCCCCAGGGCCCCCTATTTAGAAAAGCAATTTACATCACCCGCTAAAGACGATAATAACACAATAAGATTCAAAACAGAAGCAATTCATTGCACATTTATTCGGCATCCAATTGAAACTCTATAGTTTATTTAGTTTAACAAAACTGATGAACTTGATCCAGTGATATCAGCTTTTCAAAATCTGACAGTAATTATGCCTCTCGCATTCCCCTGCCACTCCCTTGCCTCTTAGCGCTGCCCCCTCCCCCCCAGTAATCCCACCTCCCCAGTGGGTAGTACTATCCCCTTTGGGAACAAATGATCTGGAGGGCATCAGATTGCTCAAAGGCTGGCTTGAAGCAACCCAAGAGAGCTTCTGCCAGTCAGAGCAGGCGGTCCTGGGCGAAGCTGTCATTTTGCCTAACTTTGGTACCAGACGGCTTCAGTTGCCCATTGTCTTTGTGCATGACTCAATTGCTCCCATTTCTATCCCACCTTTCCTCCAAGGAGCTTCAGGTGGCATAGATTGTTTTCCTTACAACCACCCTGTGAAGTGAGAGAAGCAGTGCCTGGCCCAAGATCCCCCAGTGGGTTATATATCACTGAGCTGGAATTTAAACCCTGGCCTCTTCCATATCATAGCCCAGCACTCTTTAACTGCGGCATCGCAGTAGTGGCATGTGGCTGGGCTCCATGCCCTAGTTCCTTGTGGCAATGCTCTCAGTGGTTGGTACTGCACATATGTGCATATATGTGTTTGCTGACTGGCCCGTGCCCTTTTGAGGGACTGAATAACCGGTTACCCACTCCCAAATCTGCTGGCACAGGGGCTCACACCATTACAGCATCCACTTGGCGTCCCATGGAGCTGGGAACCTTCTCAGAACTGCAGAGGTTTTTCATTGGGGGGTCGCCAGAGCTGGAGGACATGACCTATGCCAGAGTGCCTGGCACCTTTACGGTGAGTACCCACACTTGGAAATAAGTCGGTATTTCTCTGCACCAACAAAATATAGCATTTCCTACTAGCCATGATAGGGACGCGGGTGGCACTGTGGGTTAAACCACAGAGCCTAGGACTTGCCAATCAGAAGGTTGGCGGTTCGAATCCCCGCCACGGGGTGAGCTCCCGTTGCTCAGTCCCTGCTCCTGCCAACCTAGCAGTTCGAAAGCATGTCAAAGTGCAAGTAGATAAATAGGTACCGCTCTGGCGGGAAGGTAAACGGCATTTCCGTGTGCTGCTCTGGTTCGCCAGAAGCAGCTTAGTCATGCTGGCCACATGACCCGGAAGCTGTATGCCTGCTCCTTCGGCCAATAAAGCGAGATGAGTTCCGCAACCCCAGAGTTGGCCACGACTGGACCTAATGGTCAGGGGTCCCTTTACCTTTACTAGCCATGATGACAGTGTTCATGAGAATATAAGACGAGCCTGCCGGATCAGGCCAATGTGGGCCCATCTAGTCCAGCATCCCCTTCCCATAGTGGCCAACCAGATGCCTCAATGGGGAGCTCACATGCAGGACCAGAGCACAGTAGCAGCCTGACCCAGCTGCCGACTCTTTGTATGCTCCTGTGTCATTGCCTGGGGGCATCCCCCTTCGGGGTTGGCTGGATGCTTGAGGAAGGCATGAGGAGGAGGGCTCCTGAGTAGGGGGTTGGGACAGAGGGGCTACCAAGACTTTCCCTGACCTGGGGCTCGTTCTCCCTGCAGGGTGATCGCCTGAGCCGGTTTGGCTTCCGCACCGAGACGACAGGAAGCGTCACCTTCCGGCTGAACTGCCTGCAACAGTCCAAGTAAGCCACGGGTGCGGGTGCTGCCCCAGATTCTTTAGGTATTTCATAGAATTATAGAACTGTAGAGCTGGGAGGGACCTCCGAGGGATATCCAGCTCCACCCTCTGCAATGCAGAAATCACAGCTCATGTGAATCAAAAACCTCATGTGAAGGTCCACAACCTTCTGAGGTTGTCCGTTCCACTGTTGAACAGTTCTCAAAGTCAGAAAGTTTTCCCTGATGCTTGTTTAGTTATTGCACTTCTATCCCAGTCTTTTTCTCTGAGGAGCTCAAGGTGGCATACATGGTTCTCCTCTGCTTCCTCATTTAATCCCCCACAATAACCCTGTGGGGTAGGCTAGGCTGAGGGAGGCAGCAATTGTCCCAAGGTCACCCAGTGAGCTTCCTGGCTGAGTGGGGATTGGAACCCTGGTCTCTCCCAGACCATATTCCTACCCTCCAACTCCTACAGCACCCTCTGGGCCTCTCTGCCTGGCCCTGCTGCATCAGACCAAGGTGAGGCCATTCTGCCCACCACAGTGTAGCCCTTGGGCTGTCTGTCAGGCAAAGAACAAGATAGAGCCTGTGTACAAAAGCTGCCCAGGCAAGCAGTTGGCTCTTACTTCAGCACTTCTGACTGCACAGCTTCAGGAGGGTTGGAAGTTGGCATTTAGAGCCAGTGTGGTGTAGCAGTTAGAGTGTCAGACTAGGACCAAGGAGACCAGGGTTCAAATCCCCACTTGGCCATGAAGCTCACTGGATGACTGTGGGAGCCGGTCATTGCCCCTCAGCCTAACCTACCTTGCAAGGTTGTTGTAAGGATAAAGCTCATTGTAGGAAATGTAGCATGCTGCTGCTGATAATACTAAAATAATTTAGGAGTGCAGGACCAGCCACATGCCACCCACAACTCTTCCTCTTGGCACTCATCTCCGTTGGCATTCACCACCTCACATCCTGCTCCAAGGCAGTTATGGTACCTCCCTTCTTAGGAACCTTCAAGATGCACAAGGTGTTGGGTGGGGTGTGCATATTTGTTCTGACCCTCCTCTTCCACCAGAGCCTTCCTGGACTCCAGCTCCATGAGGAAGCGTATGCAGAGCGTCCTGGACCGGTTGGGCAACTTCGGCCAGCAAGGCTCTCTCTACAATGTCCTGGGTGAGGAGGGAGAGCTGGAAGGGGGGGCAAGTGTTGGGGTGTTCCTTTGGGGGGAACCTCAGTCCAGTTTCCATGCTAAATAGCCCTATTTATAGAATAATGGATTTGGAAGGCACCCAAGGGGCATCTTGTCCAACCCCCTGCCACTCAGCTGTGGCTCTTTCCTTCTCAGGCGGGTAACATGCTTTTGAAGCCCTGAGGCTGCGGTCCTCTACACACTTCCCTGGGAGTAAGTCCCATTGAACTCATTTGGGATTTCTTCTGAGGAGAGAGAAAGAGAGAGGGTGGTGATTGCACTTCCTATTGTATCTTCAAATGATTAACTTAAAATACCCAAAAATAATAGAATATATGGCTGTCCTTTTTTTACTTGGGTTCATTTATTTTCTGATGGCACTATTTGAATGATGGGTCACAAAGTGTAGAGCCTGCCTAGTCTAGAATTGCAGGCAGAGAAGGTGCTGTGGGGCACAAACCAGCTGCCCAGACTGAACACGCTCCTTCTCCGCTCTCCATCTTCTCAATTTTGCAGAGGCTTTCCAGAGGGCCCGGCACCGGATGCAGGAGGCCCGAGAGAGCCTCCCCCAGGACCTGATCCACACTTCCGCCTCCAACCTCCAGCTGTGAGGAGAGAAGTCTCTGGTGACCCCTAATGGCAGCCCTGGCTCCTCCCACTCCCTTGTGGAAGGAGGAGTCTGTGAGAAGGCCCGCCCCGCCTCACATCACAACTGGGCTTTCTTTGTGTTGAGTGAATCCTGAGCCCAGGCAGTGGCAGCAGGGGGGCTCTGGTTGTCTGGAGGGCATGTCCTGTGGCTTCCTTGCACTCTAGCCCTGAATCCCTCCTTCGAGCATCCACGAAATGCATCCAAGAAAAGCCACATCTCCTCATCCAGCAATCACCAGCAGGACTTCTCCACCCCTCCATTAAACTCGCAGGATGGGCGGGAATTCTCAGGAGAGGGAACACAGCGCCCCTCCCCCCTCGCAAAAGCGGAGTTGTTTCATCCATGCCTTGAAGATCAGAATCGAACTCGGCCGCAGCAGCAGCATCAGAGGAAGCCCTGCTCACAGAATGGTAGAGTTGGAAGGGACCCAGAGGGTCATCTAGTCCAACCCGCTCAAAACCCACCACCGAAGCCCAGCCGCAAAAACTTTGCAAGCCAAAATTGACAGCTATGAAAGAAACAGACTCTGAGGAGCTGGCCAAGATCAGGGTCCTTCTCCTCTTTGACGGTGATTTATGCAAGAGGCAGAGAGTGCCACTCTTTTAGGCTCCTGTCTCCACATTTTGTGGCAGCATCTCTGGTGGTCCTGCAGAAATCCCAACCCTGAAACAACATTTTGTTATTTGAATTGGCCTTTGGTCTGATCATAAGCAAGGCCAGTTTTAGTGTTAAGGGTGAGGGGGAATATATTTTATTCTCTTCCAGTTGCCAGCCTGTGTATATAATATTTTGTTAACATTATTGTTCTGTATGTCTGGGGCAGGGGACAATTGAAAGCAGGCCTCCCCCAACCTGGCGCCCTCCTGGGGTCACTGGACTCTTAACTCCCATCAGCTGAAGCCAGGTTGGTTGGGGGTTGATGGGAGTATCACCATCACAGCAGGGGCTGATGGGAGTTGGAGTCCAAAGCATCCAGAGAGCCACCAGGTTGGTAGTGAAGCTGCTTTAAAGGAATGGTGGCAATGCAATAATATTTTATATTGTAGCAGAACCGTATGCAGAAGTGGTTTCTCTGTTTTCTAATGACAAAAGAACAGATTAAACCGCACTAAGGTACTGAAACCCAGAGTATTTCAATAAAACCATCTCCCTTCCATTTGGACATTTTTGCTGGTCTGCCATCCTGATCCTCTTTGCTATCCCAGATTTAGCATGAACTCTGGAGCCTCCAGTCGGCTCCAAATCCAGGATCCTGTTTCATGGGACCGTGCAAGTAGGAGAGGAGGGGTCTGCCCTTTTCTGGGGGGCCATACCCATTTCCCCAGGATGCCCCAGGATGCTCTTCCCAGGGATGGGTTCCTCTGAGCAGACCATCTCAGTGATGTCACAGAGCCTCCTGGGTGTTGCTGTTCCGTGAGCCAAGGCCACCCTGAGCTTGTCACTTGAGGTCACTTTTCCTGCCGGCTCACCTTCACTCTCAGCTTCCTTCTCATTACAAAGTGAGCTGGAGGGGATCTCGAGGCCCCTTTCATGGAGAGGGAGGGAGCCTAGTTCATTCTTTTGTAGTGAGGAAATCCTCTAGTTTGCCATCCCTGGGACTTGATTGCTTGAGCAATCCACCAGTCAGCATTAAGATGGGTAGCATCTCCAGGCGGGAATGTGTGTGAATTGGTTTTGCGCATATTGACTAACTGGGGATGGCTAGATAGATAACAGAATCATAGAATTGTAGAGTTGGAAGGGACCCCGGGGATCACCTAGTACAAACCCCTGCAATGCAGAAATCTCAACTAGATCATATATGACAGATGACCACCACCCTACCTCCACTTAAAAACCTGTCATGTGAGTCTGTTCTACTGTCAAACAGCCCTTACTGTCAGAAAGTTATTCCTCATGCTTAGTTGGAATCTCCTTTCTTGTAACTTGAAGCCATTGATTCGGGTCCTAGCCTCCGGAGCAGGAGAAAACAAGCTTGCTCCATCCTCCATGTGACAGCCCTTTAGATTTTTGAAGATGGCTATCATATCTCCTTTCAGTCTCCTCTGTCCCAGGCTAAATATACCCAGCTCCTTCAAACGTTCCTCAGAAGACCTAGTTTCCAGACCACTGATCATCTTGGTTGCCCTCCTCTGCACACGTTCCAGCTTGTCAACACCCTTCTTAAATTGTGGTGCCCAGAACTGGACACAGTACTCCAGGTGTGCTCTGACCAAGGCAGAATTACTTCCTTAGACCTGGACACTATATTTCTGTTGATGCAGCCTAGAACAGCATTAGCTTTTTGTTGTTGCTGCTGCATCAAACTGTTAACTCATGTTAAGCTTTTGGTCCACTAAGACCCCCTAGGTCCTTTTATGTACTACTGGCAATCCAAATATCCTTCATCTTCTATTTGTTCAGCTGGGTCTTCCTGCCTAAGTGCAGAACATTACAGTTGTCCCTATTGAAATCCATTTTGTTAGTTTTGGCCAAGTTCTCAAATCTGTTACAGTCATATTGAATCCTGATTCTGTCCTCAGCAGCATTGGTTACCCCTCCCAGTTTGGTGTCATCTGCAAATTTGATGAGCATCCCCTCAATACCTTTATCCAATAAATAGATAGCAATTTCACTCTTCAGCTTAAATCTTTGCAAGAAAAAGTGGCTTGATTTCTTCCTCTGTCCCTCACCTCCTCCACCACAAGAGACCTTTGCTGTGCTGTGGGACCATTTGAATGTAGACCTTTCTATTTCCAGTTTGAGTCTCGTCCCCCCAGTACACACAAGCAAGATGTCGCCATATAAGTTGGTCTGTGCCAGTGGCCAGGGGTCAATTTCTGCCCTTAGCTTCTGTTAAGAATCTGTGAACATATGAAGAACCCTGCAGGATCGGGCCAATGGGGGCCCATCTAGTCCAGCATCCTGTTCTCACAGTAGCCAATCAGATGCCCGAGCAGAAGAGCTGGTATTATTTAGTATCTGGTGTTTGGAGGTAGAATACAACCATCATGGCTAGTAGCCATTGATAACCATGACTCCATGAATTTATCCAGTTCTCTTTTAAATCCATCCAAGTTGATGGCCATCACCATCTCCTGTGGTAGGGAGTTCCACAGTTTAACATCGTGGTGTATGAAGACGGACTTTCTTTTGCCTGTTCCAAATCTCCCAATATCCGGCTTCACTGGATAGCCCCGAGTCCTAGATTTACAAGAGAGGAAAGGAAATGTCTCCCTGTCACTTGGAGAACCTGGGGCTTCTTTGGAGGGGAGGGGAGTGGGGTATGCCTGCCCCTTCCCAGATGCCTTGTGACTTCCAATGGGGCTGACACCAGGTGTGCCAGTTGATGGCTTCTGGCTTCCATGGGGCTGCTGGTGGGATTTTGCATGGTCTTGGAGATATGTATTGGGAGTCTCAACATTCATAACCTGTGTGTGTTTGTAAGGGCAAGTTGCAATTGTTGAGCATTTCATCTTGGGACAGAAAACACAGAGCAGAAGGCATATAAGGGCATGACTGACGAGGGAGAATCATCTAATGAAGGTAAGGGACTTGGGCAGTTTGTGAAATATATATATACACAGAGAGAAAGAGAGAGTATGTATATATAGTATAAATATAGTAATTCAGGGCCACCTTCAATCACAACTTCCAAGGGATCCAATGCAACTTTTTGCCCTTGTCTTTGCCTTTCATGCAATTGTAGAGTTGGAACAGACCCCAGAGGGTCATCTGGTCTAACCCCCTGCAATGCAAGAATCATTTTGTTCCCTGTGCATTCTGTAGGGATGCCACTCGCTATACCTCGTTCCCAAAGATCACCGCTTTGATTGCACCTTAAAAAGATATGTTGATCTTGCACTATTTCCCAGCAACATAAATAGTACAGTGTGCAAGTTCTCCCTAAATCAGACTTTGTCAACATGGTGCACTCCATATGGTTTGGACTACAACAACCAGCAGCCCCAACTAATAGGGCCTAATAGTGTGGTGAAGGGGCTGATGGGCTATGCTTGCGGGGGCTGAATAAAAACAACGGAGAAGGAAAAAAGTTTAAAACTAAGCATGAATAAACCATTGCAGGAGATGTGCTCTTAATTGCTTGCATAAGCCTGACAGAATAAAAATGTTTTCAGCGAGCGTTTAAAAGTTGGCACAGAATACAACCGCTGGTTCTTCCTATGTCTTTCCCTAACCCTGAGAGGGAAGTTAGACTGAGAGACAGAAACTGGCCCCAAAATCACCCAGTGAGCTTCGTAGCTGCACGGGGATTTGAACCCTGGTCTCCCTGGTCATAGCCTGACATGAACACTTGTAGAGGTCCTTCTCATTTACCCCTTCTGCTCCTCTTATGTGGCTCTTTTGTCCTGCCTTCGCCACCCTCTAGAATATGACTCCTAAGTGGTCTCCAAAGGAACAGCCAAGGGGAACATGCCCCTTTGGGTCAAAAAAAGGGGTCGCCACCCCCCTGCTTGAAAAAATGTAGTGTTTTTCTGCTCACTGCAGCAAGAGGCAAACAGTTATGATGAGAGCTGTAAATCAGGAATGCTTCACGTGTGGTCCTCAGCATAGAATCCTAGAATTGTAGAGACCCCAAGGGTCATCTAGTCCAACCCCCAGTGATGCAGGGATCACAGCTAAAGAATCCCTCAGGCGACCATCTAACCTCTGTTGAAAAACCTCCAATGAAGGAGGTTCCAAAGTAGTCCGTTCCACTGTGAACATGTGATTGGACTCCAGCTCCCATCACCCTGGTCGTTGGCCATGCTATTTGTTAGGCCTGAGAGGAGATGCAGCTCATCAACATCTGTATGGCCCCAGCTGTAAACAGCACTCAACTTTCCCCTTGTTCCTTTAAAAGGGTGCTGAGTGGATTTCATGCTCTTTATTCAGCTCATAGTGGTGAGGAGGAATGGCAGTTCCCCCAGAATGACTTATTTATATACATTATTTGCACAATGCGCCCCACGTGATTGGCTAATTCCGGGATTCACCTGTAGGCCAATCAGGTTGCAGATTCACTTCTACCTGGAGCTGGATTGGGTGGCTCCTGTGGACCAATCAGACTGCTGCATTCTGAATCCTATTGTTCTAGGACCAATCAGACTGCTGCCTTTTGGATCCTATTCAACTCAGTACATAACAGGTGCAGAGAGTTTTCACCAGACTTTGCACACACGCTCATTGCTTGCTGGCAACGAGGTCTAGAACCTTGAATCCGCCTAGGCCTTCGGAAGTGCCACCTCCCTGCAGAACGTTGGGCAAGCTATCGTGATTCTTGTCAGCCTGGTGGGTTGCTGCAGCCTCCTCCGTCCCCTACTCAGGTCGCCTCCACTCCATCAGCCACCTCCTGCAACTCCCAGAGGCCGCATCCCAGAAGGAGGTTGTCCTCTGCATTGTGAAGGCTGCTCGCAGCCAGCCAGCTGCCATGATACCGCTTCTCGTGGTGATGCTCCAGCAGGACGAGGTAGGAAAAACTGCTTCTCTAACTTAGACCGTTTTCCAAGACCAGTTCCCTCCACCTCAAGTGCCCTTCAGAGATTTAGGACCAGAAATTCCATCGGCCCCAGCCTGAGAATTGTAGACCAAATCCTCTCAAGAGCACCAGCACCAGTTGTCAAAGAGTTAAACAACTGTATAAGTTTTTGCAGGCATCTGAACGTAGCCCTACTTTGGGAAGCTTTTAATGTTTGATGCTGTATTTTTGTTGGAAGCCTCCCAGAGTGGCTGGTGCAACCCAGTCAGATGGGCAGGGTAAAATAATAGAGATTAAATGGACTGGTCCTTCCCTCCATGCGCAGAAACTCTCTCCCTCTCTTTCCTTTCTGCAGGCTTCTGCCTGGCAGAAGGTGGCCATCTATCGCAGTCTGCAGGCCATGATGGAGCATGGCCTGGAGGTGGAGCCCGCCGGCCAATTCATCCTTGCGGCCTCCAAGCACTTGAGGGCATCTCCAGATGTAAGGATACCACAGATGACTCCCAGAGGCATCTCCTTGCTTGGTGGTTAATTCTGGGTGGTTGTTGTTGCTTTTAAGACATCCTGAGGCCAAACCCTGCTTTGCAAGCTCCCAGCCATGTGGTAGGCGGGCGAGCCGGGATTTTCATCCTGCCTCCTTATTTTATCAATTGCATTTATCTCCCACCATTCTCCATCCCGTCCCCCGCGCCAAGGAGCTCAAATGTACAAACATTGTTCTCCCTCCTCCTCATTTAAACCCCACAACCACCCTGTGACTTAGGATAGGCTGAGAGGCAGTGACTGGCCCAAGGCCACCCAAGGAGCTTCATGGCCGAGCGAGGATTCGAACCCTGGTCTCCCGGTGTTCCTAGTCAGACGCTCTAACCACTATGGCACACCGGCTCCCTTTGCTGCCAGGTTGCTGGACTTTGTGCTTCCTAATCTCATTTCCGCCCTCTCAGCAGGAAGTGCCCCGAGAGCTTCAGGCAGCAGCAAGCAGCACCCTGGCCACCTTTGCCTGCCATCACTTCCATCCCATAATGATGGAGCTCCAGCACCAGCTCAAGCCGTTTGCGCCGCCAGATGAGTTCACTCTCCTGACCCTGGGGAAGATCGCAGCCAACAATGGTACAAGGGCAAGTTCCTGTTAGAATTCCTGTTGTCAGGAACTCATCCTACACTTGAGTAGGACCCTGGTAGAGACACATGCCCGACTGGCATCTTCTTTCTCTCCTGGTCATTCGGGAGCTTCAAAAGCTTTCTTCTGCCCGAACATCACAGCGACCGATGCCAACAGACAGCGGCACACTTAGGGAACCGCAGAGTCTTCCCAGCTTGCGTAACAGACCTCAGCAACTCAGCATTTTGGCTAATCTACTTTATTTACATATAAACACACATGGAGCACTGCAACATGGCTCCCTCTCTCACTAGCATCAGACAGCAAAGAGAAAGAACAAAAGACAATAGTCCCACTTCACGGAACATAGTAGCACAAACATCCTGTCTCCCGTCACTTCCCACTCTGTGGAGTCAAAACATACACCGTCATGTGACAGACAAAAATCCCATGACTGCAATCATGGAGCAGGAATTCTCCTGATGGTTCCGTCTTCACCCCTGCCCTGATCCAAATTGCCAAGAGTCCAATATGGCTCGTGATCTGTCCCGGGAAGCTCATTGATAAAACCCAGGGAAGGTTTCATTCCCCCCCCCAGGGTATGATCAAGCGCACTTCCTGCTTTTCTGCCCATCTCTCCTCAGTGTACAGCTGCGTCCCTTTCCTGGGCATCACCCTAACCACCCTCCAGACTGCCATGCGCCGGATTGAGGATGGACGGAGGCGCAGGGCTCTCTGTACAGGTGGGTCCCGCAGGGCCTCCTTAAGCGATGATTTGCAAACTTGGGACACCTTACTCTATGGTCTTAACCCCTTCGTGCATTAACTAGAGTTTAAAGCATGTTGGTTATATGAGGCTGAGTTATCCCCACCGTTCTCACAGTGGCCAACCAGATGCGCATTCAGGGAAGCCTGCTAGCGGGACCTGAGCACAGGAGCACCCTTCTCACTTGTGGTCTCCAGCAACCAGCTTTCAGAAGCATTGCTGCCTCCATCTGTGGCAGCAGAGTATATGCATTCTGGCTAGGAGCCATCCATAGCCTTCTTTTCCTCCATGAATTTGTCCTGTCCTCTTTTAAAGTCAACAAAACACCACCACCACAAACTGGCTTATAAGTATAAAACTAAATTTACTAGAATAATAACTTTATCCTGAGCAAACCATTTTGTATGACTGGGTAAGGTATAGTATGAGACTGATATTTTCTAATTTTTATGGTTTACCACCACATGGTTTACCACACATTACCACACATTTTGTATCAAGCAGCTTTTCAGACTGTTGAAGCGTGTAGTGAAACCTGTAATATATCCGGAGAACAGGTCTCCTTTTGCCCACTCGCATTATTCTCATCAGGGTGGTGGCTTTGATTTGCCTTCCTGTGATTGGTCCATGCATACAGCTTTGAAAAACAGCTTTGAAAAACTTTTTCATATTCTCCAGTGTGCTACCCCTTGCCACGGGGTTGCCATTCTGTGATTGGACTTACGCTACTTGTTGAATGGTTCATTTATCCAGTCTGTATAACGTTTATTGTACTTGTAACTTGTTAAGATATAGTTGTACATTTATCCACTCCATGTTTACAGTATCTCCTGGCTTTGTTTTGCACATGGCACCTTAGTATGTTTGTTGCTTGAATGGTTACAAGTCTATCTCGATTCTAGTTATTATTCTAGTAAATTTGGTTTTATACTTATAAGCCAGTTTGTGTTGTTGTTGTTTTGTTGTATTATTATTACTGTCACCACATTTGATACTTTGTGTATATACTCTTTTAAAGTCATCCAAGTTGGTGCCCATCAAAGCCTCCTGCAGGAGTGAGTTCCACAATTTAACTATAGAAGCAGAACTTCCACCTTGGTTAACATGCTCTGCCTTTCATTTCTCTCTCTCCACCCCCTTCTCTGTTACCTGTTTCACATTCCCAAGCTCTGGAGCAGATGTGTGGGGCAATCCGGATATACCTGCGGACCTGGGAGCGAAGCTCTTACCCCCGCATCAGTGTCCAGCAGTTCTCTGCCTACCTGCTGCCTCTCTACTCCTGCATGACCCGAACTTGGCTCCCTGGATGTGATGCACAGGTGAGGGGCAAGGGGCGATCAGTCAGCCCCCCCCCCCATAACCAGCAGGATGCCTTCAATCGACCCTCCCCTGGGACTCTCTCCATCTGGGGAGGGGTTGTGGATGACTTTGCTGTCTCCCCAGGGATCATGCTGCTGGTCCTTGGTTGGAAGAGGGACACTTTCTACAGTGGCAAGATTTTGCAGCCTAGGGTAGAGGTGACTGGTCTTTTTCAGACCGATGGTCACATGATCCACCTTGCAGGGGCTGCAGGTCACTGGACATTTAAAAAAAAATTAAAAGGGTTTCATAGGGCAGAGGACTTGGGAGGCCAGAAAAAACTTTTAGCACCATAGTATCACAGCACAGGAACCACAGGGCTAGTCAGTAAAATGTGGTTTTTTTAAAAATACAGTGGAACCCTGGTTCTCAAACGCCTTGGTACTCAAACATTTCGGCTCCCAAACACCGAAAACCTGGAAGTAAGTGTTCCAGTTTTTCGGAAGCCAAACATTTTTCGGAAGCCGAAGGTCCAATGCAGCTATCGGCTATTGTTTCCAGGGCACCTGCGCCAATCGGAAGCCATGCCTTGGTTTTTTTAACGTTTCAGAAGTTGAACGGACTTCCAGAATGGATTACGTTTGAGAACCAAGGTACCACTGTAGTTAAAAATTGGACAGATTTTGGAGGGCCTTGAGAAGGGGCACAAAAACATCTTGGCATCACAGGATCACAGCAGGTGACCTCTTAAATTTAGAACTTAGTTTTGTTTTTTTTAAAAACTCACCCCCACCCCTCTGCTGCGCCCACTCACCAGCAGTCAAATAGCATCTCACACTTCAATCAGCACCAACCCTTTTTCTGCAGGCAGATATCTCACTGGGCAAGCAAACTGACCCAGGCCAAAAACATGGGTGGTTTCCTGCTGGCCCCCCTAAACTAGTTCTCTGCCCCAAGTGACTGGGGGAGGACCCTGCCCTGTCACCAGTGTGGAAGGTGGGTTTCCCATCTTGCCTCCAAATGTCTTGTGACGGCTGCTGCCTCCCCACCCCCAAAGGTCCAGCTGGCAGTCTTGAAGACTCTGAGCCCCATCCTGCGACTCCTGCTGCCCAGGACAGACTTCCAGGCTCATATCTACAGCGACATCTCTCTGCTCCTAGCCCAGTATGATAGCAGCACGGAGACCTTCCTTGTCACAAAGGTGAGCATTGCGGATTGCTGCTCTCCACTGACACCCAGGACTTGAGCAGGTCACCCCAAGCTCGGCTGCTGTATCAATTTCTGTTTAGGTACACATACATTTTATCTGTTTAAATATATATTGCCGTGATTTTGGGGATTTGCTTGCAAGAAATCCCAGAGAGGAGACAAAGGGGATCCAAGGGGATCCAATGACCTTTCAGCTCAGCACCTGGTTTCAGGGAATGAGCTGTTGTGCTCATTAGGCCTGACACTCAGCCCAGTTTGTGAAGATAGTGTTTTTGCTAGTAACAATACTAATAATTTATTGTTAATATGCCACCCGTCTGACTGGGTTGCCCAGCCGCCCTGGGCAGCTTTCAACACATTAAAACATGGGTAGGCAAACTAAGGCCCAGGGGCCAGATCCGGCCCAATCGCCTTCTAAATCCGGCCAACGGACAGTCCGGGTATCAGCATGTTTTTACATGAGTAGAATGTGTCCTTTTATTTAAAATTAATCTCTGGGTTATTTGTGGGGCCTTCCTGGTGTTTTTACATGAGTAGAATGTGTGCTTTTATTTAAAATGCATCTCTGTGTTATTTGTGGGGCATAGGAATTCGTTCATATTTCCCCCCAAAAAATATAGTCCACCCCCCCACAAGGTATGAGGGACAGTGGACTGGCCCCCTGCTGAAAAAGTTTGCTGACCCCTGCATTAAAACATTCACAGCAAAACATCGAACATTAAAAACTTACTCATACAGGGATGCCTTCAGATGTCTTCTAAAAGTCAGATTGCCTTTTTATGTCCTTGACATCTGAAGTGAGGGCGTTCCACAGGGCGGGCACCACTACCGAGAAGGCCCTTTGCCTCACTTCTTGCAGGGAGGGAACTGCCAGAAGGCCCTCGGAGCTGGACCTCAGTGTCCGGGCTGAATGATGGAGGTGGAGACGCTCCTTCAGGTATACAGGGCCAAAGCCTTGTAAGGCTTTAAAGGTCAGTACCAACACTTTGAACTGTGCTCAGAAACGTACTGGGAGCCAATGATGTTTTTCTTATGCCTGTTGCAGATCCTGGGCCAGATCCTGGAAGCGTCTCTTGTGAACAACAACCCAATCCCAAGGGAGCATGTGGGGCCCCTCACCTGTGCTCTGGTTCGCCAGGTGAGGGGGGGGGGGAATTTTGGAGCCGGTGGGTGAGCCAACCCAGGAGGAAGGTGGCAATGGTGCTGTAAGAACATAATTGGAGGCTGCTGGATCAGGCCAATGGTCCATCTAGTTCAGCATTCTGCTCTCACAGTGGCCAAGCATATGCTCCGATGGGAAACCCAAAAGCAGGACCCGAGCCCAAGATTTGTCTACTCTTTTAAAGCTATCTAGGTCGGTAGCCGTCACTTCCTCCTTTCGGAGTTCCATAGCTGAACTACATGCTGCAGGAGCAACAAATCACTGACAAAATGCCAACATCCTTCCTCCCCCTAGATCTGCATCAGGGGACAGAAATGGCCGCCTCACCCGCAATGTGAGGAGAACTTCAAAGAGATCGCTCGCATCTTCCTGCGCCTGGGTATGGACAGAAAGAGGGGAGGCTCCCCATCCCAGCTCGAACCAAGGGGAAGAGGGTGAAAAACGGTGGACATCCACCCCATCGGCCCCTACACTTACTGGGAGCATGGGAAGTCTAGCTCAACATTCCCTACACTGACTGACAGCAGCAGCAGCTCTTTGTGGGTTTCAGGCTGTAGACATTCCCAGCCCTGGCTGGTGATACCATCGGGGATTGAACCAGGCAAAGCAGGTCCTCTAGCACTTAAGTTTCTAGTCCTCATGGTTCCAGATCAAGAGCTGATTTGAATAGGAACAGAGGAAGCTGCCTTATTACCAAGCCAGCATTATCCACACTGACTGGCAGCAGCTCTCTGGGGTTTTCCAGATAAGGAGTCTCTCCCAGCCCAACTGGGGATTGAACCTGGGACATTCTGCGTGCAAGTCAGATGCCCTGGCACTGAGCTACGGCTCCTTCTGCTCCCCCACAGCCCGTCTGCACCCCTCTGGGCTGATGGGGGTCTTCCAGGGGAAGGTGGAGGAGCGCCAAGAAGACGTCTGTGCGGTGCTCCTGGCATTGTTCTCTGAAATTGTCGGTGCCCAGCGTAAGTATCTGGAGAGGAAGGGGGTCTAGTCCCATACAGCTGCCCCCCCCTGCACCTTAGACCCCCAACTTCCCTCCCAGGGTAGGAGCATTCTAAGAGTGTTAAGTGAGGAAGAGAGTTTCTGGCCCAATTGCGAGGTAGGCCAAGGCCACCCCCTCTTCTCATCTGCAACAGGAGGAAGCTGATAGTTCTGATCACCCTTGCAGGGCTGTTGTGAAGATTACTGAAGTGATGTAAGGAACGGCCCTTGGCTGGTTTGGAAGAGCTGTCTGCAGTAGGACAGCCTTTAATTGAAGAACTGGTTAGAGCCTTTGCTTAAAACCCATAATTATAAATAATAATAATAATAATAATAATAATAATAATAATAATAATAATAATACAGTGGTACCTGGCGTGCTCTGGTCCATGGGGTCACGAAGAGTCGGACACGACTAAACGACTAAACAACAACACCTCGGGTTACAGATGCTTCAGGTTACAGACTCTGCTAACCCAGAAATATTACCTCGGGTTAAGAACTTTGCTTCAGGATGAGAACAGAAATTGCATGGCGGTGACAGCGGGAGGCCCCATTAGCTAAAGTGGTACCTCAGGTTAAGAACAGTTTCAGGTTAAGAATGGACCTCCAGAACGAATTAAGTTCTTAACGTAAGGTACCACTGTATTCTTTTTTCCAGCCTGGGACTCAAAGTAGCTTACACCAATTAAAATAACACAGATAAAAGACTAAAAACATATAAAAGATAACATTTAAAAATGAATTAAATTTTAATAGAATTAAAACAATATAAGAAAAATGTATTAAAATGCAGGTAGTGAAAATAAAGTGACCACTCTGATGAATTGGGGAGCGTGCCTGTTTTTTAATATCAGTTATGCTTAACTTAAAAAAATGATAAGAGTATCATAATATTATGATGATGGATAATAACAAATTGATGTGAACTGATGGTTGCCTCTTGTTAATACGTAATGTCATTTGTATGCTGCCTTTCCACAGTTCAAACCATGCTCCAGGCAGCTTCCAACATGGAAAAAAATACATCAATGCAACGTAATAAAAGTAGTCATAAGCTATAACTGCAACATAAATTTCCACATAAATCACAAGAGCTAAAATAAGTATAACAAAAAACCAACAACAATAACAACTCCCCGAGCAACATTATTTTTCCTCCAGGTATTTATTTGTTTGTTGCATTTATGGCCCATCTTTTTCTCCAATGATCTCAGAGGGACTTACATGGTTCTTCCCCCTCCTCATTCGATCCTCGCAATAACCCTGTGAGGTAGGCAAGGCTGAGAGGCAGGGCCTGGTCTCCAAGGTCACACCCAGTGAGTTTCATGGCCGAGCAGAGATTTGAACCCTGGACTCCCTAGTCCTAGTCCAACGCTCTAAACCACTACACCATGCACTCTCTCGCTCTCTCATTGGACTCTGGCTCCCAGAAGTCCCACTATGGCCAATGGTCAGGGAGGAGGATGAAGGGGGCTGGGCTTCATCAACGCCGGGAGGGAGGCTAAGCCTTACCTGCCTTTCTCTTCCAGTGCCTGAGCTCTGGAGCAGGAGGCAGCTGTGCGTGAGGGTAGTCAAGGCCGCTCTAGGGGACGACAGCACCAGGGTGAGAAGGAGAAGGGATTTGAGACAGCCAGCAGCAGGCCCAGGGACTCAGTCCTCCATGTTTGATGTTGAGTCATGTGCCGTGGGTGGGACAGGGCCCCCAAACACTTTGAAGTGCCTCGTGGTGCACCTCTGCCCCTCTCGGGTGGCATGGGACATTGTCTTTCCCTGCCCGCTCTGGCTCTCAGGTCCGCCTGGCCACGCTCCGGGCCATTGGGAGGCTTCTGCACACCAGCTACCTGGAGAGAATCGAAGGCTGGCCTCTGAACTACATCTCCCTGCAGATGGCTGTGTCTGCCCACCAGCTGGTGAGAGCGCCCAGGGGCGCTGCCCTGCCCTTAAGTGGCCTGGAGATTTCAGGTCAGTGGGGAGGGGGGTTGGGGGCCATCTCAGGAGCCTGTTCCTCTTTCAGACGCACCCCACACTGAGCCTCCCCTTGGGCGGCTTGGAGGAGAAAGCCATCGGAATTGCCAGCGCAGAGGTCCTTCACATCGCTGTGGCTTCAGGAAGGGGCACCAGCCAGGTCAGGGACCCCTTGAATTCGGGAATCGAACGATGGCAGGGGAGATGGGGTTTCTAGTTCGTTCTCTCTCACACGTTTTATTGCATTCAAGATCATAATCATTGGGGGAAGTAAATTAAACCGTTCACATTCCTCAGTGTGTGTGTTCTGAATCTATAGTGTTAATACGAGCCACTGGGGTTTGCATAATATACTCTTGTTGGTAATGAAAGTTATAAAAGGGAACCACACTATGCCAGAACAATGTTGTTTGGCCAAACCCGGACAGCCCTGCTGTGGTGAATTAGATATTCCAAAAATGCCGTTCTTCCAGAGAAGAATGGCAGATCAAGTTGATGGATTATGCCAAAATGTTT
Organism: Podarcis raffonei; assembly: GCF_027172205.1. Lineage (NCBI taxonomy): Eukaryota > Metazoa > Chordata > Lepidosauria > Squamata > Lacertidae > Podarcis > Podarcis raffonei. Next base: position 15,830,807 of record NC_070616.1, read on the forward strand.
AAAATGACCAGAAGAATCGGAAATCAAGAAAACCAAAATTTTAATACGGAATGGGGAAAATTTATAACTTATCTTAAAGACCATTGTTAACAGTTAAAATCATTAGTAGGATTGGAATATCACTTGTAGTTTAATGGTGAATTTTGGACACAATGGAGAGGTAAAAGATTTGGATTATCATAAAAGATGCAGGAGGAAATGATTAACAATAGGACCCACAAAGGGGAGGTGATCCCTAGGCTCAGTGGTTTAGACCAGAGCACCACCCATGTCCATATATATATATTTCAAAAAATGAAATTTCCCGTACCTTTTCTAACCATCTGGTTAAAGGCCAACATCTGGAAGGTACCACATTCGCTACCCCTGGCCAAGAGATCTGACCCAGAACCTTTTGCCCACTTAGCCTTGCAACATGTGGAGCAAAAGGGTGCCTCTGAGCATGTACCGACTGAGGAGCTTGCCCCTTACATGTGCAGGGCAGGGAAGTGATGTAGAGGTATGGAGGTGAATGACTGGGGCTTTAAGGAGAAATGGGCTCTGTAGGGCCAGGGAGGCAACTGGCTCCAAGCGCTGAACCCTCCCTCCTCTTCCTGGCAGGAATTGTGGACCAAGTTGCTGAGCTACCTCATGCAGCCCCCCTACATGGCTTTAGTCACCCCCCTCTGCCACGCCTTGAGACTGCTGGCAGAGCAGCGACTACGTCGGGTGGGCCACAAGCAGAATGGCCTGGGGACAGGTGGGTGCCACCATGCCCGATACTCGCCCCTCCAAGGCAGGCAGCACAGGAGTGGGGGAGCAGAATATGCATTGGGAGGCTGAGTTTGGTCAGAATCAAGTATACAATTCCAGACTTAACACTAAATACAAAACCTCTGGTAAATAAACCATCATAGCTGCTAAAGGACCTTGAAAATTTGTGTCCCAGGCTTTTTAGACTCGTCCACCCATGTACCACCTGAAATGAATGGGGCACAATTGTTGCCAGATGTGGAATATTTTGGCATTATTTGGCATTATTTTCAGCTCTCCTACCCCACTACAGGCAGCCCCCAAATGCCTCTCCAATCCCATTGATTTAGGGATGCAGACGAAGTTGTCTCAGGGTCCTCTGCCAGTCTGCAGGAGATTTTGGGGTAGACAGGATGGGAAGGGCCATAGCTCAGTGCAGAGAAGCTGCTTGGGAGGCAGAAGGCCCCAGCTTCAGTCCCAAGTGTCCCCCGGCTGAGCTGGGAAAGGCTCATGCCTGAAACCCACTGCCAGATGGATCAACTCTCTATCTCCCTAAGGGCAGCTTCTTACTATGTTCCTATTTACACCAGCCCTCACTTCCCTCCCCCTTGTTCTCTTCCTCTCTCCCCTTTACAGGGGGTTTACCAACTCCACAAGAATTGATGGCGCGGCTCCTGGTAAGTGATCGGCTCCTGGTAAGTGATGTGGGTAACTGGGGAGGGGTGGGGAGTGGTTCAGGCTTCTAGCAGTTTCTGAAAGGGGGCTGCCTCATTGCTAGACTCTTGGAGGAAACTGGACCCGAACTCACATATGCTTCCTAAGAAACAAGGTTGGGGGAGGCCCAGTTCAGTGGCAGAGCACCTGCCCTGCATGCAGAAGGGCCCCGTTGCAATCCCCACTGGCATCTCCAGCTAGGGCTGCGAGAGACCCCCTTTCCCTGCCTAAAACCCTTCAAAGACATTGCTGCGAGTTGGTGTGTAGTGTTGTAAACAAAATCTGCCCTTTTTCCCTTATGGGGTATCCAAGAGCCCGTATAGAGTCCTTACGTGGGTTCCCTATTGGTAGGAGAAAATAACAGAGGCCAACCAGAGAATATTGAGAAGCAAAGCAGCTAGTAAGCCTGATCTTTATTAAAGCTGTTGCAACAGGGTGCTCCCCTCACATACAGGAGGACAGAGGAGGACCCAGAACAAAGGTGTGTCCGCCCTTATATAGACATTTTAAATTGCCCACCTTGGAGTCCAAGACTCCCCCCCCCCAGAAACATCATACATACATCACAGAAGAGGCTGTCTACAACAGAAATCTGAGTGTGTTTATCTCCTGGCAGGTTACCTGTTAATGGTCACTTGATTGGATTACCTGGGGAGCCTGGCCAGTCTTTTGTAATGATAAATACTTACTGTAGTTCCTGAGCCAGGTCACAGGCTCACCCTATTCATACACAGACATACCCGTAAGACAGGATTTGTGAACGAAAAGACAATGGGGAGGCTGTTCCATTTTCCTTCGACCTTGCAGAGAAATATTTGAGGTCAATTTGGAAGGGACAAAATGGTTTCAGGACATTTTCTGTGGGGTTTCAGACATGTGGTTTATATATGCAGTTATGGACACTTATCATATAATTCTTATAATAGTAGAAAATAGAGAGTTAACTGAAACAGGTGACTTGTTTAAAAATAAGTAAATAAAGCCTCCCTACCAGTCTGTGTTGGGTGTGGATTTAGGCTGGTGAGGATGGGACCCTAGCGGCCTCTAGACTCCAGAAGGCCACAGAGATGGAAGCAGCCTGACCTGGGTGAAGCACCTTCCTGACCTGGAGACCCTTGCTCTCCTCCTCTGCAGGCCCTCGCTGTCTTCCCCTTGGAAGGGACTGGCCGAGGGGCTGCCGTGCTGCTCCTGATGAACGCCCTACGCCCAGAGGCCTACAGGGATGTGGGGGAGCACTGGTGGGTGGAGATACCTGCCCTGGTCCGCTACCTGGAAGGTGAGATGAGAGGAAAAACCAACCCTCCCCTGCCCTGCCGAGCTCAGCTGACACACTTGTGTGTGCAGAGGGTCGATTTTTGCCAAGAGTTGCTGGCAGACGACCTCTCCTCTAGGATGGTGTCCGACCAAGCCAGCACCTTCACATCTGGCACCAGGCCTGAGCCTGGAATCTCCTGACTCTTCCCCTAAGAAAGAAGAAGAAAACAAAACAAAAAAGCCTTGGGGGGGAATATATAAATTATTTCTTTGCTTATATATATTTATTTACTGCATTTATGGGTTTATATATTTTTTATTTTATCTGCAGACGCAATAAACATAAAAACAAACAAATCATCAAGCTAAAAATAACAATAGGAACAGTCATAAGAACAAGAGGAATAAAAACACAAGATAGCAGAACCAGAAAACAATAATCGAAAGCTTTAAAAAAGGAATGAGTAGCATTTGGCCACCACATATATTTGGCATCTTTTGAATAAATATGAGCCTTGTATTCCACTGTGGAATGCATTTTATGCAATTTGTTGCATTTATATCCCACTTTTTTCTCCAAGGAACTCAAGGTGGCACATGTGGGTTCTGCCCCACTCCTCATGTAATCCCCACAACAAGCGTGTGAGTTAGGTTAAGGCGAGGCCCTCAGTGAGCTTCATGGCCGAGTAAGGATTCAGATCCTGGTCTATCCCATATCCTAATCCAACACTCTAAACACGACACCATGCCAGCTCTCTCCCCAGAACAGTGCTGGGGAGGCCCCACCCAACCACCAGCTAGATCTGCTCAATTGCAGATGAGAGGTCTAATCTGGCAATAAGCAGCATCAAAATTCACGCGCAATAATAACAACAGTAATTAATTCACTTGGCCAGGGAAATACTGTTAGTGAGTCAGAGTAACCCCTGGCAGCAGGAGTCCTACAGAGTTCTTCCCCCCTCTGTGCCTAAATTGGCACAGTTGATGCAGATCTGTGACATGGCCCTATCGCAAGAGTGGTTCAGGTGCCAGCCGCAACCCCAGTCTGGCAGTGGTTTTTATATGTTACTGGGTGGCACCTTGTTTTTATGATTGCGGGTTATCTATGGTAGTGACTCTGGCCCATCTCCAGCCTATGCCAGAATCACCCAGCCCTCCTTGGCTTCCCCCAAAGGAGCGCTGACTCCACTCCCCAGTGGCACCCCCTGCCTCAAGCCCTGGAGAGCTGCTGCCAGCCTGGACAGGCAGCACTGAGCTGGCTGGTCTGATTCTGTCTAATGCTGCTCCTCTCCCAAAGGCCACAGCAAGTACACGCTGGAGCCCGCAGCCTGGGAAGCCAAACTCTTGGAGGTAACGCCGGTGGGGCGAGCAAACGCACTGTTCCTGTGGCACTGCTGATCCTCCTCGGTGACCCCTGTTTCCACCGGTGCCTCCTCAGTTCCTGCAGAAGTCCTTACGGAGGAGCGAAGCGGGAGGCTGGAACCTGGTGCTGGGGAAGGAACTCTCCAAGCAGCTGAGCACCTACCACAACTCCTCTGCGGAGAAAGTCAGTGCATTTCCTCTGCCCCCTCCCGAAATATCGGGTATCTTCCCATTCAGCTGTGCACAATGAATGCCCAGCCCCTCACCTTCCTATGAAGAGCTGGACTGGAGCATTCGCCAAAGGGGTGGGGGATGGTTTTGATCTGGTTCACCTGTAAAGCCAAAGCACTTTGTGAAGCAATTCACAAATTGAAACACATGGACGTCCTTCGAAATTTGCGCTTCTCTGAATTTTGCAGTGCCATTCTGCACCCATGTGTCCAGAAATGCATAGCCATTGACAGCCCTCTCCTCTGTGCATTTCTCCAGTCTAACCTAGTAAAGGCAAAGGGACCCCTGACCATTAGGTCCAGTCGTGACCGACTCTGGGGTTGCGGTGCTCATCTCGCTTTATTGGCCGAGGGAGCCGGCGTACAGCTTCCGGGTCATGTGGCCAGCATGACTAAGCCACTTCTGGCGAACCAGAGCAGTGCACGGAAACACCGTTTACCTTCCCGCAGGAGCGGTACCTATTTATCTACTTGCACTTTGACGTGCTTTCGAATTGCTAGGTGGGCAGGAGCAAGGACTGAGCAACAGGAGCTCACCCCATGGTGGGGATTCGAACCGCCAACCTTCTGATTGGCAAGTCCTAGTCTCTGTGGTTTAACCCACAGTGCCACCCGCGTCTAACCTAGTCTAACCTAGATGACTTTAAAAGAGGATTAGGCAAATGCTTGAAGGAGATGGCTATTGGTGCTTCTTAGCCTTGATAGCTATGCTCTGCATCCATGGCGATGCTTCTGAATGCCAGTAGAGGAGAGGGTTGCTGTTGCACTCAAGTCCTGCTTGCAAGTTTCCCACTGGTGTGTCTGGGTGGCCACGATGTGAAGAGGATGCTAGTCTAAGATGGGCCCCCTTTGGCCCAGCTGCAGCTCCTTCTAATATACTGGAGGTAAATTGTGCCTAAGGTCTTGGCCGCGGTGGGTGAGACACCTTGGTTGTGGATGTGTGTGTCTGCTATGTCGTTGGCTGGCTGGGGTCTGCGCTGCTCAGCTTGCCACCACCTTCCCTCTCCCCTCTAGGGCTTCCTCTACAAGGCTTTGGGGATGGCGCTGTCTGCCGCAGGGGACGCGGATGGGGTGGCGCAGACACTTCTGGATCTGCTGCTGCACACAGATTACACGGAGGAAGCCCAGCGAAAGGCAAGCTCTGCTACTTGGGGGCGGGGGGGGGGGCGTATGGCCTGCATTAACCTGCTTCCCTCCCCCACCCCCACCAAATGTACCCATGCAAGATATCATCACCAAATTTGGCACAACGGTTCCAGAGATCAAGCTGTGATTCCTGCCTTGCAGGGGACTGGACTTGACGATCCTCAGGGTGTCAGGAGCTCAGCCTACACTCGAGTAGGAACCTGGCAGAGACACATGCCCGACTGGCATGTTCCCTCCCTCCTGGTCGATCGTTCGGGAGCTTCAAAAGCTTTCTTCTGCCTGAACATCACAGTGATTGATGCCAACCGACACTGGCACACTTAGGGATCCGCAGAGTTTGCGCAGTTTACTTGACAGACCTCAGCAACTCAGCATTTTGGCTAATCTACTTTATTTGCATATAAACACACATGGAGCACTGCAACATGGCTTCCTCTCTCTCTAGCATCAGACAGCAAAGAGAAAAAGAACAAACTTCACAGAACACAGTAACACAAACATCCTGTCTCCGTCACTTGCCACTCTGTGGAGTCAAAACATACACCTTCATGTGATAGACAAAAATCCCATGACTGCAATCACGGAGCAGGAATTCTAACATGGGGATCCCTTCCAACTCTACAATTCTATGGTTCCGTGAGCTTGGCAGATAGTGGACTCTCCTTCACTGGAGGTTAGATGGCTGTGGGTCATGGATTCTTCCTGAAATACAGGAATCGCAACTAAATAAAACCCCACAGGTGAGCATCTGAGCTCTGCTGAAAAGCCTCCAATGAAGGATAGCCCACCACCTTTTGAGGGAGTCCGTTCCATAGTCGAACAGCTCTTACCCTCAGAAAGTTTTTGCCCTAGTTTAGTCAGAATCTCCCTCCTAGTCATTTGAATCCATTGGTTCAGGTCCTCCCCTCTGGAGCAGCAGAAAACAAGCTGGCTCCATCTTCCGTGGGACAGCCCTTCAGGGATTTTGAGGCTGGCTCTCATATTACCCGTCGGCCTTCTGTTCTCCACACTACACATACCCTGAGATCATGGAACAGGTTTTTGTTTGTATTCTGAGACAATTGGATGCTACTCTGAATCAAGACGGTGGGCTGAACCTTTCAGAATTACACTGATTTTAACCAAATTTGATAGGAATGTATATTCTGCTTTACCTGACAACCAGAACATGAAAATGCGTAGTTTGTTTTTTTTTCTTTTCACCAAGGGACTAAAAAATTAAGTAATCCCTCTATGTATCTTTTTGGTTTCTTCGTATTCCAGAGAAATGCTGGGTGCTTTCCACTAGTGCATAATGTTAGGGGACATTTCTAAAAATGTGAATCTTATGCAAAATTGTACATTAGGAGAACTGGGTGATGCATCTTCATGAGGACTTAAAAACAATCTCAAAGTTATGCAGTAATATGGAGAATGGAACCTTAAGATTGGAAAAATGAGCAACTGAGAAATACAAAAATGGACTGATTCTCCCATCCCTATTTAAGGCTAAGTAGGGGCTGCACCCCTGCTTGCTCCTCTTGCCAACCCCCCTACTTCCCTTGGCCTCACCAACCCATCTTACAGCTCACCTACCAACTAGCATCAGTGTCAGGTGGGCAGCAGCAGCAGAGCAGAATAGTTGCTGGGGAGCTGCCCTAGCCTGTCCTGACTGGTCCTCTGTTTGAGCTGCCAGCCTGCCCGCTCACTTGTCTGCCTGGGGCACGTGCCTGATAACACACTGGGGATGCCCAGCCACTTGCCTGCCAGCCTCCATCTCCACTTTCCTCCTCCTTGCTCTCTCACCATTGTCACAATGGCCCAGCTTATCATGCTGTAGTTTGTAGTGCCACCTGTTGGCCAGCACAAGAACTGCAGCACGATGGCGCTCTTTCATTGTTATTATATTTAAGAGATAAACTTGAAGTGTAGATAGACCTGGTAGAAGAAGATGGAAAAGCGGGCGGACTGGATCCTGTGGGAGGGAGTCCGGATTTTTCTGGAAGGTGGTTACAGCCTAGGGTCATTCCTTCTCACCCACAGGGGGTTTGCTGGTGTGTGGTCTATTGCGCTGAGGGACAGCTGACGGCTGTGCTCCAGACCCTGAGTCGCTTTGAGGAGGTGATCTCTGAGGGGGAGGATTCCGCTTACCATCACTTTGGCCAGGTTCAGACTTCCCTGCTTCCCCCCTTTTCTTTCTTCCCTCTCTCCCCCAGCGGCTGTGGAGTTGGGGAGGCATGAGAGCAGAATTTACCATTTCCAGGGCCATAGCTCAGTTGCAGAGTGAGTGACTGAGACTCTCATCGGAAGAGTCTTCTGCTCCTGCTTATGGAGGCAAATGGGAGCCCTGGGAGATGAGATGGCTTTGCCACGAATGCGAATCTTCCTCCTCAACCATAGAGCTTGCCGGAGCCAGGGAGAGGCAGCGTGAAGAGCGCCCTCCTCCTGCTTTATGGCAGCATGGCGGTCCGTGCCCCCCGGGAACAGCTTCTGGCTCTGCTGGCGAGCGAGATTGTGCCGCGGATCCTGCGCCATTACACATCTAGCGGCCCAGAGTTGACTTACTTTGCGGTGAGTCTTCACCACCACAAATGGAGGGGAGCAGGCATAAGGATCAGGGCCAGAGTATGGGAAGGAGGGGTAGAGGGGCAGCTGGGAGGGAGCTAACTAGAAATAGGGCAGAGGGTACTGCAAAGGGGGTGGCCATGGGGAGCCTTGCATAGCTTGTGGCTCACATGTGGGTCAGCAGGTTGAAATCCCACCCAGCTACTCAACAGGGTGACCCTGGGCAAAGTACTTTTTCTCTGTGCTTAATCTATCTCGCAGGGTTGTTGTGGAAGCAAAAGCGGGTGGCTACCACTTTCGAGGCTGCAGTCATGGAGGTAGTCTAGATGCAACATGTCGGCCTCCCCCAACCTGGTGCCCACTGGGTGCAGCAGGGGCATGGTGGGAATTATGTCCCCAAACACCTGAAGGGTGCAGCTTTGGAGAAGGTGGCAGTGGGTGCTAATAAATGAAAAAGGAGGAGGTGGGAAGCAGGTGCTCACTGGATCTCTCAACTTCCTGTCATTGGCCAGGAATTGTCAGTGGAGGGACAGAGGGACAGAGCCCAAGAGGAAGGAGACAGAATGGGGGCCATTCTGACAGCTGTCCTTTCTGTCTTGCAGGAACTGGGCTGCCCCACTGGGCGAAAAAAGGTACCTACTTGATACGCACAGGTTGTGGGACCGGCTGGGAGTTGTTAAGCTGGCTTTCCTTTTTCAGGGAAAGGACCATCGTAGCTCAGAGTCAGAGCACCTGCTCTGCATGCAGAAGGTCCCAGGTTCAGTCCCTGTCAGCATCTCCAGGCAGGTCTGAGATTCTCCTCTGCCTGAAACCCTGGAGAGCTGCTGCCAGTCAGTGCAGACGACACAGACCTTGATGGTTGTCAGGAGTAGGTCAGCAATAACTCGCATGGTGTCCGTGAAGTTAACACTTTATTCAAAGCAACAAGACAGCTCAGGCCTATTAAGCACATCAACTTTTCCTGGCAGAGCTTGCCCCAAGGAGGCAGTTGTGAGGACTGAAGATCCCTGCCTTCCCACAGCTGCCTAAGTTCTTTCCAAGCAATCTGAGGCTTTGTCACCTTGCCTGTATTTCCTCCACCCTTTTCATACCTCTTCTGGTTCTGGGAGACCAGTGGGGAGGGGAGCTGGTCACAGCAGGAGAGGGAGAGTCCCTGGCTTCTTCAGCAATCTGCCTCATCTCTGCCTCTTGGTCCCCACTTCTGCTTCTGCCTTTGAGTCTGGACTGCTCTCTGCCACAGCCTCTTTCTGCTCACTAAACCCTGTTACCTCCTCCGCTCCTGACACCTCCTCCTCCTAGTCTGCTCCCTTTGACCACTCATTGCTGTCTCACCACCAATCCCCTGGCTCTGAGCCTTCCTCCCCTGGGGGTTCCCCAGCCGGCGCCTCCCACCACTCCTCCTCCACATCCGACCAGCCCACAACAATGGTTCTGACTGGGTATGAATCAGCTTCCCATATACTACAGCTCAGTCATAAAGAATCTGCAGGAGGTCCCAGGTTCAATCCCCAACGGCGTCTACTGGCAGGGCTGTCACCTGTCTAAAACCCCAGATAGTCACTGCCAATCAGGGTTAAGCAATACTGAGCCAGATAGGCTCCAATATCCCACATTCCTTTTCTGAGATGGGAGCGGTGGGGTTAGAAGCCAGGAGAGAAAGCATAAATCCAGTATATGTTCCTTTTGATCGCTGTTCTGGGAGTACATGATGACAAGGGTGTGATGGACGGAATGAAACACTCCACGGGACAAAGGAGTCTTTATTAGCAAGGCTATGAGACTCTGCCCTCCATTCAGAGCTTCCCCATAACCTCGTCAAGGAAAGGTATGTATATATGTATGTATGTCTTTTTCCTTGTGGAGCCAGCCTCCTTCCTACTCTTTCCTGTCCCTCCCCAGGGAGCCACGGATGCTGAGCTGGCCCTGAGCTTCTCCCAGTGTGTGTCTGAGATCAGCCTTTCGATCCTGAGCAAAGGCGATGCCCCGACCTTCTGCCTGCCCCAAAAACGCCTCCTGCTTGACCACCTCGTAGTGAGTTCCTTTTGTCTGCGCTTAGGCGAAGCCATTGGAAAGGGTTAATAAAGTGTGTTTTTTAAAAATTCTGCTTGGGTGGTCAGTAGCTCATGCCCTGAAGAGCTGCTGGTGGGAAGAATCATAGAATTGTGGAGTTGGAAGGGACCCCAAGGGTCATCCAGTCCAACCCCCGGCAATGCAGGAATCTCAGCTAAAGCATCCATGACAGATGGCCGTGAATGACGTCAAATTTTCACTTGCCCTGGTCACCCATCAGGTCTGCCCTGGAAGGTGAGTGACGGCCTAAGGTGTGCTTCCCAAAGGATAGCAACCCTTTGGGGAGGATCCTTTGGAAGGATTCAAGCCAAGGTCTTGACTTTCTTCCTGACCAAGGGTTCATTTCCCATGCCTTGCACTTCCCTTGCACGGCATTTGTTCCAGGACATTATCAAAGCAGAGCCCCTCGACGCCCTTGTATCCCCCGTCCGCCAGCAAGTGATGGTTGCCCTCCGGCACTTGAGGTGAGTACCCCATTTCCAGCACCCCTTCTTTTTATGGGGTGTCCATCCACCTGAGCCACTTTCAAGCTCTGATTTCAAAGCCCAAGCTTAGTTCTGGAACCCCAAGTGCCTCTGAACATACACAGAGTGCCATATTACCGCAGACAGCCCTCGTTCATCTTAAAAGAATATTTTGATTTTCCAGGACAGGGTGTGACCCAGCCTCTTTCCACTGTTTAGTTTCTCTGCCTTTAATGGTCTGCCGGCCTCTGGGATGGGTTTTCACAAATGCTGCCCCCCACTGGCTGCTGCAGGCATCAGCTGGCAAACTTTTTGTGTGGGAAACTACCCTTGGGTCACCCAGATATGGAGCCCTCAGCCACTTTGGCTCCAGAACGCATAGAATTCTCGAGTTGGAAGGAAACCCCAAGGGTCATGTAGTCCAACCCCCTGCAATACAGACTCGGGGATGGTCAAGAAAGATGTTAACCCTGACAACCTTCCTCTTCTCCCTTCAGCCATGTGCCAGAGCAGCTGAGCCGGGAGGAGAACCAGGCGCTGGCAGAGGCGGCCCTGAGCAGCGTCTTCGCTCTTCCTCCTTTGGGGCTGGCAGAGGATGCAGGCCAGGTGTGCATGTGTGTCGGGACGGGGCAGGCTGCTTGGGAGCTGATTGCCCGCTGAAAGAGGAGCACTCCAGGGGCTGCAAAATGTTCCTTGTAAATCTTTTTGAGGATTTAGTACCCTCAAGTGGTATATCGATTTTGTTAAATAAAAAACAACAACAGCATTCTGCTCCTTCTGCACCACTAGGCACCGCTGCCTTCCAGCGTTCATGCGCTACATACGGGTGCCCTGACATCCCTGTCGGAGCTGGTGGAGACTCTGCTAGAGGAAGAGGTGGTGAGGGTGGAGCAAAGGGAGAGTGCCAATTTGCAGTGGTTCCAACAGGCCTTCCAGGTGAGCAGGGCGGGAGGTGGCCTCTGCGTCAAGTTTCTAGTCCTCACTGCTAAATCTGTCTTCTCCCTGCTGCTCTCCTTTTCCTCTCCTCCCACATTTTGCTCCCAAGCCAGAGGGAGGGCAAAGTATATGTCACAGGAGTGTACAGGTCGATAATCACACAGTTCAAAGTTGGAGGTAATTCTTTATTAGCAAAAACGTGATCTCCACAGACTTGGTGGAGTGTCAGGCCTAATGAGCAGAGCAGTTCATTCCCAGCAGTCTTACTCGATGAAAATCAGTCGCCAGGACTGAAAATCCCCACCTCTTCCCTACCATCTAAGTCCCCTCCTCTTCAGGATTTTCCCCAAGCAATCTGAGACTACACCTGCATGAAGCTAACTTCTCCTTTGCCCTCTTCATGCCTCTTATGGTTCTGGGAGACAAGAGGGAAGGGGAGCTGGTCACAGCAGGAGGGGGAGACACCTGTGACTCCTCTCTGCCTCTTGGCCTCCCTCCTATCCTGCTTCAGCTTCTGCCTCTGAGTCTGGATTTCTCTCTGCCACAGACTCTCCCTGCTCACTAAACCCTGTTACCTCTTCAGCTTCCGACACCTCCACTTCCCAATCTTCTCCCTCTGACCACTCATCGTTGTCCCACCACCACTTCCCTGACTCTGGGCCTTCTTCCCTTGGGGGTTCCCCAGCTGGTTCCTCCCACTACTCCTCTGTGCCCAACCAGTCCATGACAGTGGGGCTCTTGAGAAGCCAGAGCTGTGTGTATTCATTTATTTGCATCACCCCAGTTCTCCATTAAGCTTCTGTTCAGAGCAAGGCAACGTACAACAAAAGATCAAAAACGACAGAGGCTCAGGCAGAATACAACACATTCTGAGTGGAGATAGAGAGACTCAGTTGGATTAGATCAGCTAAAGCTCTCTTGAGAAGGGAAAAGATCACTTTTGGGGGCTTTCTTGACCTCCGGAAGCAAAGGCATTGAGTGAATGTTTGCTGGAAGTGGGTTTCACAAGTGCGGGGCCAACACCAAGCAGGCCCCATCTGAAATGATTAACTACTACACCCTGCAAGGGCCAAGAGGACTGCCCCCTCCAATCTTGAATCCAGCTCTGCTAGCAGGACATTCTCTAGACATGCTCCACCCTCCAACTCGCTCTGTGGGGTTTCTGGGAGGGAGAAGCCTTGCCCACAGTTAACCAGCATGGCTTCTGGGTTGCCAGGGCAAAGGCGGGCTGGTTCAGGCCAGGGGCTGATTGTTCCTCCCCCTCTCCTTCATTTTCCCCGCAGCTCCTGGGGTACTGGATGGTGTCGGAGCGGGAATGGGAGCGCGCCCGTGCTTTGCAGCTTGGGGTGCACTTGCTTCGGGCCCATTGCCAGAAGACCAGCGCTTCTGTGAGTAAGGCCATACTCAGATGGATTAATGGTCTCACTTGATATAAGGCATCTTCTGATGCTCCTACTTAACAGTCCTTGATTCCAAACCATGAGGATTAGAATCTTATTTTGGGGAAGGGCCATAGCTCAGATTTGCCTTGCATGCACAAGGTCCCAGGTTCAATCCCTGGCATCTCCAGGTAAGGCAGGGAACATCCCCAGCCTGAAACTCTGGACAGACACTGCTGCCAGTCAGTGGAGACAGTACTGAGCAAGATCAGTCAATGGTTTGACTCAGCATAAGGCAGCTTCCTGTGTTCCCAAAAAAATTACCAGTGCAAAGGTTGCTTCTTCTTACAAGCCTGACCTGGGTTCCTAGTTCATTCAGAATATTGAGGACCAGAATCTTGCTTTATTCCTAGGGGCAGTCTTAGCTGCCAATCAGTGTGGACAATGCAGACAAATGGCCTGAATTGGTATATGGCAGCTTCCTTTCTCCCTCTTTTTGCACAGCCACGGATCCCCCCGGAGCAATTCAGCCGCCTGGCTGGGGCGCTGGGGCCTTTCACCTGTGACGTGCTGGGCAGCATCCGGCAGGGTGCCGTCGACTGCATCAGGGTCTTGCTAAGCACCCAAGGTGAGCTTGTCTAGCCCCTTTCGCAATGTAGGTCTTCCTTACTTGGGAGGAACTCCCTACTCCATCCTCATCTGGAGAGCTGCTGCCAGTTGGTGCAGGCAATATTGGGCTACAGGGACCAGTGTGCTAATTCCCTTTATTTATTTAAACGATCAATTAATTAACATACCACCTTTATCTTCCAAGGATCCCAAGGTGGCATACATGGTTCTCCTCCTCCCCATTTCACCCTCACAGCAACCCTGTGAGGTAGGCTAGGCTAAGAGGTGGTAACTGGCCCCCAAGGTCACACCCAAGTGAGTTTCACGACTGAGCGAGGATGCTGCTATGCCCAGATCCCATTTGCGGGCTTCCCATTAGGCAATCTAGTTGATCACTGTGAGAACAGGATGCCAGATGGTACAGGAGGCATAGAATTATAGTGCTGGAAGGGGATCTCCAAAGATCATCAGCTTCCTGCAAGGCGGGAATCACAGCTCAAGAATCCCCTGACAGAGGACCACCCAACCTCTGCCTCAAAACCTCCAATGAAGGAGAGTCCGTCAGCTTCTGAGGGTGTCCATCCCATGGTGAAGTGGCTCTTGTCATCAGAGAGTTCTTTCTGATGTTGAGTCGGAATCTCCCTTCTTGGGTATCTCCTGCAGGCACCCAAAGGCCAAGGGGCCGCTTGGTGGCCTGGCAGCTCCACTGCATCCAACGCAAGCTCCGGAGCGAGAGCAGCCCCCGGGAGGTGCGCACGGCCTCTCTCCAGCTGGCGAAGGTATTGTAGGGTGGGGACCTCAGGAGGAAGGTGCTTGGGAGAAGGTATCAACCTGGAGAATAGCACCCCTAGGCAGGATTCATCCTCCTGGGGCTGCGGATCATGGGGCAAGGGACACGTGCCTTGGCCTTGGATGATGCCAGTGCCAGCCAAGGGTTGCCACCTTTTAGGCAAGGCAGAAGTTCAACAGGTGCAGCAAAGAGGTTCAGTAATGAGAAAAGTCCCCGCCTTTCCCATGTCTACCCGTTGTGGTGCCCTTAAAGCAGGCATGGGCAAACTTGGCCCTCCAGCTGTTTTGGGACTACAACTCCCATCATCCCTAGCTAACAGGACCAGTGGTCAGGGATGATGGTAATTGTAATCCCAAAACAGCTGGAGGGCCAAGTTTGGCCATGCCTGCCTTAAAGCAATGGGCAAAGCCAGATAGGTGGCAATCCTTTTGAAGAGCTGGATCGACCCACCAACATCCTGGGTGTTGATAAGCACTGGGTGCTGAGACTGGGGTCAGGAGTCCCAAATCCAAGCCCTAACCCTTAACCACAAGGCCTAGGAGAGGTCTCTTTACGTTCCTGCAAGCTTCAACCATCAGGCAAAATGTGCATACCAAAAAGGAAAATATCTGCACTAACAAGCTGACAGGTTATGTTTCTTTATTGGATTTATATCCCACCTTTTTCTCCAAGGAGTTCAAAGTGGCACCCCACTGCTCCCCACTGCTCATTTAATCCCCACAACAACCCTGTGAGGAAGGTTAGGCCGAGAGGCAGGGACTCGCCCCCCCCCCCAAGTCACACTAGGTTAACTTTGTGGCCAAATGGGAGATTTGAACCCTAGTCTTCCAGGTCTGACACGCTAACCACTACAGCACACTGGATATCCCTGAGGATGAAAAAAGAAAATCGCAAATTGCTGCAAACGTGGAGAAGTCCATTTAAGATTGGGGGGGGGATGAGAAACAGAGAGAAGGGCAATGGGCAGATTGATCCATCTCTCCCCATACTCTGGCCTCATCTTCTGCCAGGCAGCCATCCCAGTGAAACCCAGAGAAGGGCAGGTAGGCAGGCAAGACTCTGGCAGAGGGCTTTGGGGAGTTGTGGGGGGGGGAGATCCTTTTTTTAACCTTACTCTCACCTCCATGTAGGATCCCAAGAGATCCACTTGCAGGCACCCTGCTTGGTAAATATAGTAACAAAACTATTTCAACCCTGTCATATACCATACTTTTCGCTCTATAAGACACACTTTTTCCCTCCTAAAAAGTAAGGGGAAATGTGTGTGCGTCTTATGGAGCAAATGCAGGCTGCGCAGCTATCCCAGAAGCCAGAACAGCAAGAGGGATTGCTGCGCAGCACTCCCTCTCGCTGTTCTAGCTTCGCCACACGAAGCCTCTTCAGGGCAGGGGGAGCCTTCATCCCGCTGCCCTGAGGAGGCTTCACGTGGCTATCCCAGAAGCCAGAGCAGCGAGAGGGATCGCTGCGCAGTGCTCCCTCTTGCTGTTCTAGCTTCTGGCTTAGCCCCTCAGTCCCTTCCCCCACCTCCCGGAAAAGCCCCCAAGAGCCGCGTTCCCTTTAAAGAGCCATGCAGAGCGTGTGTGCGGCTCTTGGGGGCTTTTCCCCAAGGAGGGAGAAGGGCGGCCCATCAATGACAGGCTGCCCTTCTCCCTCCTTGGGGAAAAGCCTGCAAGCGCTGCACACACGCTCCACGCAGCTCGTGAAAGGGAGCCCTGAGCAGAGCCTGGGATGCATACAGGCTCTGCTCAGCGCTCCCTTTAAAGAATATTTTTTTTCTTGCATTCCCCCTCTAAAAACTAGGTGCGTCTTATGGTCAGGTGCGTCTTATGGCGTGAAAAATACAGTGCCTATCCCTGCCCCCCACCCCCCAAAATACCCCAGAACCTCCATGACCCTAAGTTAGTCACAGCACCTTCCCAAGGAAGGAGAGGGTGTGGAGTTGGCAACCAAAGGTGGGGCGCATCTGAGCACTTTCTCCCCACTACCTTCCTGCCCTGGTTCAGGTTGTCAGCCGCGCTCTGCCCCCGCAAGAGATCCTGGCCTTCCTGCACACCTTGCTGGAGCAGCTGAGAGCCGTGAGCCCCACCTGCGACCAGGCCGTCCTCCTGTGGTTTGAGGTGGTCGTGAAGGAGCAGAGGGCAGCCTTGAAGGACAAGGTAAGGGTCGGGTAAGGGAGGGTTTTGAGCAGCGGTTCCCAAAGTGGGAGGTAGCACCCCCCTGGGGGGCAGTGGGATTACCTAGGGAGGCACTAAGAGGCAAATGGGTGGCAGGGGGCTGCTAGATGTGTAAACAGCTATCAGGCTATCGCTGGGTCGTTCATCGATGTTGTTGAATTAATTCAACAAAACAGTTTGAAATGGATTTTGAATAAATGTGCAATTAATCAATACCATTTGGGATTTCTTTGTGTTATTATCTTCCACAGTGGGTGGTGCAAAATGATTTCTGTACGGTAGGATAGTGGGGTACTGGGGTACTGAGTTTATGGAATCAACCAAAAAGGTTTGGGAAACGCTGGGTTAGACCTAAAGAGCTTTCAGATTTTGTTGCATGAAAATGTATAAAATATCTGTAAATATATAAATAAATGTATAAAATATTAGAGAATCATTGTAAACACATAAAGACACTAACAGGACTGAGATAAGATTCACAACGTTTAATTAAGGAGCATCCTATTTGAGATAAAACTGGATAATATATTAAGTTTGATATAGGATGTTGAAATTTAAAATGCTGGGAAATAAATTTGACATAAGAAAGCCAGTTGAAGGAGGGAGGGAAGTCAAGCTCAGCAGAGCACAGGTTATAAGGTTGCTATATCAATATATTATATAATCGTTAAAAGCTGTAAAATAAAATAAAAAATTATACATGAAAAAGGTATAAAATAAAGCCTGTATTTGGTCCTCCACTTCCTAAATCCTACAATTGTAGAGTTGGAAGGGACCCCAAGGGTCCTCTAGTCCAACCCCCTGCAATGCAGGAATCACAGCTAAAGAATCCTGACAGATGGCCATCCAACCTCTGTTTTAAAAGTTCCAGTGAAGGAGAATCCACCACTTTCCAAGGGAGTCTGTATCACTTCATTATCATTTTTCTCCCTATGGCAGCTATTGAGGCCAGTTTGAGAGCTGGATTACCAAAGAGGTGAATGAGACCCCATTTTAGGAGAGGGCTCTTGTGATTAGTCCCAGCTTCTGGGCTTCCCAGAAGCCCAGTGAGAAAAGGATTCTGGGTCTAGCAGACCCTTCTGATGTTCTTGTGAGATTACCAGCCTCATATAACCAACATACCAAAGTCTAATTAACGCATGAAGGGGTTAATATCATAGAGAAAGCTGTCCTGCCAGGCTTATCTGTGTCCACTTACTTTACATTGGGAGGAAATCAGTAAACTAGCCTATTGTTGTACCTTCAGTCTACCTGAGAAGCTCAGCCTGTGAAGAGGTTTTGAGCTGGTTGCTCCAGCTCAAACTGCCTGGCTCTCAGCAGCCATTTTTGAGCTCCTATACCAATAATTTAGGAACTTCCACCGCTTTGGAAGTAAACAGTTTTACTGCCTGTGCAACCTGTCTGACTGATGTATGGAAAAGCACATGAACCTGACCTTTGGAGAGTTTGTAAATAAACCATTTTTAACTTACTAAACGTGTGATCTTTTCCTATTCTGGGGGAAGAGGGGACTATTTTGGAGCTCACTTGGAAATACGTATTTTTAAAGGTCTAACAGCCTATATTTCCATGCTTTGCTTTTGTGCTTTTGTGATTTTAGATCAGGCATAGGCAAACTCCAGCCCCCCGGATGTTTGGGACTACAATTCCCATCATCCTTAGCTAACAGGACCAGTGGTCAGGGATGATGGGAATTGTAGTCCCAAACATCTGGAGGGCCGGACTTTGCCTTTGCCTGTTTTAGATCTCTTCTGGGGTTCTCTCACCAAAGAGTACTTGCCGCAAACCTGGATTTGGCATCCAGGGAATCCTCCTTTCCATATATCTATTCCTCCTCACACCTGAACCAACATGTATTATGATGCTGGACATAAGAAGGCTTCTCTTATGCTCCTAGAAATGGCACCCCAAATATATGAGGGTTACAGAGCTTCTTCACCCCCCCCAACCTTGTCCTTTCTAGATCCCCGATCTGGTGGCTGTCATTTGCTCCTATGTGCAGCAATCAGAGGATGCAACTCAGCGCCATTGCCTGGCCCAGGCCGTCTGTGTGCTGACGGAGCGCCACTGCAGGGCGGTCTGTGCCACCCTCCTTCAGCAGGCCCTCCTCCCAGACAGGTGAGTGCAGGACTCCAAGGGTTCAGAAGCAGGCGTCGGGAGTGTGCTCTGCTCTTTGAACTGGAACCCAAGACCCCCATGCCACCCCCACCCAAGAAAAGCCCTCCTCCTAAAACAACAGGGGGCGATGGACTTCCAGTTAGAAGATGGCGCCTGAAGCAAGTCTCCTGTGAGCCTCAGCAGAGTGAGTAAAGGTAAAGGGACCCCTGACCATTAGGTCCAGTCGCGGATGACTCTGGGGTTGTGGCGCTCATCTCGCTTTACTGGCTGAGGGAGCCGGTGTACAGCTTCCGGGTCATGTGGCCAGCATGACTAAGCCGCTTCTGGCGAACCAGAGCAGCGCACGGAAACGCCGTTTACCTTCCCGCCAGAGTGGTACCTATTTATCTACTTGCACTTTGACGTGCTTTCGAACTGCTAGGTTGGCAGGAGCAGGGACTGAACAACGGGCGCTCACCCCGTCGCGGGGATTTGAACCGCCGACCTTCTGATCGGCAAGTCCTAGTCTCTGTGGTTTAACCCACAGCGCCACAGCTTTTAAAAAATAATAAGCGGAAAAGACACACTCCCGGAAAACAAGCTTATATCCCAGCCAGATAAGGACTCCGGGAGTCGCCGGATGGCACTTTAAATATCCTCCCTTCCTTTGAGGCTCTTCTAAAGCCCCTTTGAAATCCCACTGAAGCCATCCAAAACTCCTTGAGGTTACCTAAAACTATCTGAGGCTAATTACAACGCTCCGAGTTTCTTTCAAACAAAGCCCTCAAATATACGGATGGGACAAAGTACCCCAAATCTAGTCCGGGGATGGTACTCACAACAGGGGGGTGCCTCTACGCAGTATTTTGTGGGCATCTGTACTGGAAACCCAACCCTTGGCGCTGTTCCTGCAGAGCGGCACTCTTTCTCTGAGTCTGCTGACCATCTGTGCCATTCCCCAGGGCAAGGATGGAGCTTTTGGTGGCTGTAGCAACACACAAGGATAACAGCGAACCTGTCCTGAGGCATCTGCTCAACGTGGTGAGAGGCGAAGGAAGGGGCACCCCCAGCTACGTCATGGTGAGGCCTCTGCTAAGCATAATGGTTGAATGTGCATTGAAATGGAAATTCTAATGGGCCTGTATTGAATACAGGCAACTCTCCGTGGGGCTCGGGGGTTGGGCTCCGGGTCATGGCATGAAATTGCGTCAATCGTCAATCCATCCATTGACGTTGGAGAGAGACTGAGTTGAGAAAAACGACCAAGGGTACATATTGATATAGGAATGTATTAGATAAAATGTAAAGACATATACAATAATAAGAGTACATTCATTTGTGAAAAAGGAATATATAACGGGATAGACAGGAAGTCTAAAGTGTTGGTACATATATGATTTTGGAATAGTTTTTTGTCCTTGTTTCTTTTCTTTAGGTATATCAACTTTGTATATAAACTTTGTATACATGCTGAAAATTATATTATAATAAGCCTTGTGATGTAATATAATGTTTACCGAGTTAGCATAAGAACGTTAATAAATAAATAAAACTCAAAAAAAGGAGAAAAGAACGAAAGACATTGCGTGAAATCAGAAATAAAAAAATAAAGTTTTCTTTTAAAAGTTTTTGCATTAAATAAATAAATAAATACCCCTGTTCCAGGCTCTTGTGTCCCTCCGGGAGGGAGTCCTGGCTCCGGAGGGCTGCAGCAGCCAGCTCCCGCTGCTCTCAAAGCTGTGCCACGCTCTCTTGTGCCAACTCAGCAGCACGGACCTGAATACAGAGATACCCGACCCTTCTTCTCTGAAACGGATGACGTGCAGCAGGATGGTGCCGCTGGAGCCCCGCAGGTAGGGCCCGTCTTCCGTCAGTCCCGGGTGGCGTCTCCTTCCGCTGCCCTTCCCCACAAGTGCACTCTTTGTGGGGCTTCCTGTGTGTTTTCCCCAGAAGCTGCCATAAGTTAAGAATGCTGCAGCGCGATTGCTGACAGGAGCAGAGCCTTGTCGAAATGCAACACCTCTGCTCAGAGAGCTGCACTGGTTGCCAGTCTGCCACTGGGCCAAGTTCAAGGTGTTCCTAGAAGCATAGAAAGCCCTTAACCACTTGGGAGCAGTTTACCTGCAACATCGGCTTACCCCACTTCTGCCCACTCAAACGCTTCAGTCTGCAGAACTGGCACTGCGACGGGTGCCACATAATCCCGTTCTGTGTTTGTAAGAACTCCATCTTTTAGTGTGGCAGCACTTACACTTTGGAACTCCCTGCCTCTTGACACCAGGCAGGTGCCTTCTTCAGTGTAATCTTTTCAAACCACTCTTGTTCAGACAAGCCTAACTAGACGTTCAGAAAGTCAATGCAAGTTTTGTTCTCTTTTTAGTGCGTTTTAAGTTTTGAAAAGCCTTAGATTGTTCTTGTAAGTTCTTCTTAATGATAATTTTGTTGTGTTATCTTTTTTGCAAAATGCTTTGAGGTTTCTTTCTTTTTTTAAAAAAAATCAAGCGGCATGTAAATTTTATGAAATTAAATAAACAAATAGGGGGGGCAGGGGCTCTGCCTGGCTCCAAACTGACTGGGGAAAGGAGTCTTTGGTTTTGTCTCCCAGGCAGGCTGTGCTGGTGCTACAGGCTGTCCTCAGCAGAGCTCTCCCGGAATCGGCGGGGGAGATGGATGTCTCGGGAGACACCTGGAGCTTCCTGATGCAGCCGGGCAGTTACCTGAAGGGTGTCGCCCTCTTAGCCAGGTGATTCTTGTGCTCAGATCCTACCTGTGGGTTCCAATAGGCCTCTGGCCTATTTATTTTAGAAATTTTTTAGCATACAATATTATTTGCATTCTTCCATAACAAATTACATATCTTTATAGGGGTTCTTCTGACCCCCAGACTTCCCCTCACTCCTCTCCCCGGTTTCCAATATTTATCTCTTATCTTTTCTGCGACTAAATACTTTTATCCAATCTACAGTCTCCTTTTTCAATACTCCTTTATCAATACCCTGGGCATATAACATTCTTGCCACTGTTGTCGCATACATAAATAAGACCTTTTTCTCCTTCAGAATCTCTTCTCCTATTATACCTAATAGGTTTTTTAACAAAAGTTATTTTAAACATTTTTTTTTAGCTCATTGTACATCATTTCCCAGAAGGCTTTTGCTGACTTACAGGTCCACCACATATGATAAATTGTACCCTTGTTCTCTTTACATTTCCAGCATAAATTAGTCATTTTTAATACATTTTTACAAGTCTTGTAGGAGTTAAGTACCATTGGTAAATCATCTTCATATAGTTCTCTTTTAAGGAACAGCAAGCAGTAAATAGTAAATCCACTTTCCATAACTTTTCCCATGAATCAAACTGTATATTATGACCCACATCTTTTGCCCAATGTATCATTACTGATTTTACTTCTTCGTCTTTTGTCTCCCATTCCAGCAACATTTTATATACTTTTGACAGAACCTTTGCATTATTTTCCAACAGATCTTTCTGTAATCTTGATAATTCATTCCTAAATCCCACTCTTTTATCCATTTTAAAAATATAATTTAGTTGATGGCATTGGAGCCATCCAGTAAGTAAATGTCTTATATTCTCATATTTCTTCAATTTCAACTGATTTCCGTCCTCCACCAACAACTCTCTATATGTTATCCATTCTTTTTCCATATTTAATTTTTTCACTGAGAATCCTTCTAGTGGTGATATCCACCACAGGGTCTTATTTTTTAATAGATTCCTATACTTTTCCCATATAGAATATAATGATTTTCTAACAATAAGATTCATGAAACCCTTATGTACCTTCATTTTTCCATACCACAAATATGCATGCCACCCAAATCTGTTATCATAACCTTCCAGATCTAAGATATCTGGGTTCTTTAAACTCATCCATTTTTTAAGCCAACAGATACAGGACGCTTCATAATATAATTTTAAGTCTAGTAGGGCAAATCTACCTCTTTTGTTTGCCTCTGTTAACAATTTATATTTAATCCTATGTTTCTTTCCCTGCCAGACAAACTTAAATATATCTTTTTGCCATTGTTTGAAGTGTCCTGTTCCGTTAACTATCGGTATCAACTTGATTACAATATTTGGGGGGGCAGCTAAGCCCCTCCCATAATCAATCACATGACATGTCATTTATGCCGCTGGGCTTCGTTGAAAATGGCTTCTCCATGCAAACCAGGAAGTGACCTCTCCAGACAACAGAACAACTCTTCTTTTCTTATCACTGTGGTTGTGATCTCCTGGGTGACACGGACACCATTAGGCAGTTGAATGTTCATGCATACTCTGTCCATTTCCTGTCTCCCCTACAGTGTTCCACGCAGCCCCGGGAGCTGGCAACCCACGTTACGCCACTGGGCCATTGTCCTGATCCAGCAGGTTCTTCTATGTTCTCATCGTTCCTTTTCTCCCCCTGCCCCTCAGGTCCATGGCGTGGTCACAGAACCCACTCATCGATGACCTCCTGCGTCACCTCCTGCCCCATCTCAGTTCCTCCAGAACAGCCTACAGAGACCTCAGCCTGGTCTTCTGCATGGAGGTATTGTATTTACTGCTATTGTATAAGCATCTCCCTAAGGACTTTCCATGTTTCTTTCTTATTTTTTATATAAATTTGTATTAGTTTTTTAACATATCATTTTCAACAATAATTAAATATACTTTTACATCTTATACAGGTTTTTTTTACTTCCATCAATCACATCTGAAAATTTTCCAATCTATTCACTTAATTACATTTCTTACTTTCACTATTACATTTAAATCTCATAACTAATACAGTGGTACCTCGGGTTACATACGCTTCAGGTTACAGACTCTGCTAACCCAGAAATAGTACCTCGGGTTAAGAACTTTGCTTCAGGATGAGAACAGAAATCGTGCAGCAGCAGCACAGCGGCAGCAGGAGGCCCCATTAGCTAAAGTGGTGCTTCAGGTTAAGAACAGTTTCAGGTTAAGAACGGACCTCCAGAACGAATTAAGTACTTAACCCGAGGTACCACTGTATCTCTATTCTTTCTCTATTTTGCATATGTTTCATATGTTTCTCCTTACAAAACTTCTTGTCGCCCTACTAGCATAATTTGTTCATTACAGTTGCTCTTTAAATAGTTTGTATATTTCTTCCAATCTTCTGTGACTCTCTGGTCCCGCAGGTTTCGAATCCTTCCTGTCATTTTATCTAATTCTGCGTAGTCCATTAATTTCGTCTGCCATTCTTCTTTCATTGGAATTTCTTCTTGCTTCCATTTCTGGGCTAACAATACTCCTGCCGCTGTTGTTAAAACAATTTAACATCTTGTCTATTAGGACTTTCCACGTTTTCATGTTGTGGGTGTTGGGAAGTTTAGTGCAGGAGTTTACTGATGGTTCCTTTGCTTGGCTCAGATCCCAGGCCACTCTTTGCTTCACACGCCAGAGATGCTCGCCCTCCTTCTGCAAGAGATGCTGGCCAGGTCCCAGGATGGCAGCACCACCCTGCGAGCCCTGGCGCTCCGAGGCCTGGGGAACGTGGCAACAGAAGCGCCCCATGAGGTAGTTCAAGGGATTCCAAATGGGACCTCAGCAGGTGATGAAGGGCAGGGCTGTGTGTGTGTGTGTGTGTGTGTGTGTGAGAGAGAGAGAGAGAGAGAGAGAGAGAGAGAGAGAGAGAGAGAGAGATCCAAAACTTTAGCTGTGCAGCAGTTCAAAGCTGCTTATCATAGCTCAGGAAGCAACTGATGTCTTGCAAGGAACTCTAGATTTTTTAGGGTGGGTGGGAAATGAACCCTGGTCTCTCTCAGGTCCTAGTCCAACACTCTAACCGTTACACCACACTGCTGTGGGTGTGACCAGTGTGAATGAATTAAAGAGGAGGCAATGGAGAGGGGGAAAGGAAAAGAAGTGAGAAGTGAAGCTAGGTGGGGTGGGAGCTCTGCATATTGTCCTGAAGCCCCCTGGCAAACGGTTTGCTGCCAGCCACTAGAACAGGCCCCTCCAGCCAGTCCTGGGTGGTTTCCTGGGTGGGGGAGACTCTGTAGGCGTAGGGGCATCCCAGCCACTGAGGGCTGTGGGCTTTTCTCCATAGGTGAAGAAGCACCAGGAGTCTTTGCTGGCGACTCTGCTCCAAGCTGCGGGCAACGGCGCCAGCCCTGAAGTGGCCTGTGAGAGCCTGTGTGCCCTGGGCAAGCTGTGGGGATGTATCGGGAGACGGCACAGAGTTCGTGCTCTCCAGGCCGTAGCTGGCCTGGCCCGTGGCCACCTCTGGCATGTGAGTTGGCCCTTTCTTCCTGATCAAAGTCAAAGCAAAGGCTCTCCTAGCCCAGAATCCTGTTTCTGACCTTCTGGAAACCCAGGAAGGGGAGGGTCCATTTTCCTTGCCGAGTGCTTCCCAGCGACTGGTAATTCTGAGACTGTCCCTGGAAAATTGGGGCACTTGGAGAGTATGGGTGCTTCCCTGTGTCCCGCTCGGTCCTAGCAAGTAGTGACCTTTCCCCCTTTCATAAGATCTTCTCATACCCCACTCCCACCCCTTCCTGCTGTAGGTGGATGATTCCCTCCGTGAAGCAGCCTTTGAGCTCTTGGGCCAGCTGGCCAGGGCAACTCAGCCGGAGGAGGCCAAGTCCTTTGCCAAAGAGGTGGGGAGGTCTTTGACTGCCCTCCTGCTGCACTTCAGGGAACCCAGCCCCACTGTGGCCAAGGTACGGCATCATACCCACACCCCTCTCCTTGAGCCTCCTGCTCCCAGACACTCTACCTGTGCACCATGAAACCAGTCAGCTGTCAAGAGACCAGGGGTCAACATAACAGCATCAGTAGATCCCTGCTGCGTCAGACCAATGCCCCATCTAGTTCAGCATCCTGTTCTCACAGTGGCTGACCAGATGCAAGCAATTCTCCCCTTCTGTTGTTTCCAGAAACTGGTATTCAGAAGCATCGCTGCCTCTGAGAAATGACAAACTAGCTGCTATTGTTGTTTATGATGTTTTAAATTACATTACATTACTAAACATTAGGGAGAACTTCCAGACATTTAAGAGCCGTTCGGCAGTGGTTATTTAGCTGCAGTTCCTGCATTGCGGGATGTTGGGCTAGATGGCCTTTGGGGGTCCCTTCTATCTTTACAGTTCTATGAAATTGTAATTCTGCACCCAATCAGCTAGAATTACCAAGTCCTCCCCACCCCTCCTTCCCCAGTCTATGCCAGGTGGGGCCAGACAGAGTATGACCCTCCCCGTCTCTTCCACCAGGCCTGCTCCATTGCCTTCACGTCATGTGCCCCCTTCGTGGGCCTGCAAGATCTCACAGGGGACATGGAGGCTGGGCAGCTGCTGGCGGATGTCTCTGGTGCACGTCACATCCACTTGATGGGCAAAGTGTGCCGACAGCTGGTGAGTGAGCCTATAAGCTGGGACCAGGCACCACCTCTTGCCACCATTGCTAGGAAACGCTTCTTTCAGCTGCCTCCTGGCAACCAGGAATGCCTTTCTCTCTGGGGCCTTCCTCTCATGCTGGTCTTCCTCTCCTGCTCTTCTCTCTGTTCACCCTAAACCATGAGAACCAGAAACTTAGAGCACCTTTGGGATGCTGTCCCCAGGGAGACCCAACTGGCATCCTTGACCCTAATATTTAGGTGCCAGGTGAAAACATTTTTTCATTTATTTAATCTTGTTGCCTTCCTACAAGCGTTAGAGCAGGCACCCCCAAACTCGGCCCTTTAGATGTTTTGGGACTACAATTCCCATCATCCCTGACCACTGGTCCTGTTAGCTAGGGATGATGGGAGTTGTAGTCCCAAAACATCTGGAGGGCCGAGTTTGGGGGTGCCTGTGTTAGAGCAAAGGCAGAGTGAAACTAGAACCCTTTCCAGAGAGAGAGAGAGAGAGAGAGAGAGAGAGAGAGAGAAGAGAGAGAGAGAGAGAGAGAGAGAGAGAGAGAGAGAGAGAGAGAGAGAGAGAGAGAGAAAGAAAGAAAGAAAGAAAGAGAGAAAGAAAGAAAGAAAGAAAGAAAGAGATAGGGAGGTCAAACTGTTTTAACTGGAAGGAAAGTGCCACTAGCCCCTGTTCTTTTCTACCTTAGGTGCCTCCAAACTTGCTGCTTCTTTTGCTCCAAGAGAATTAAGGGAGCATCTAGGCCATCTCTGTTTTGGGGTAGGATTCAGTCACATCCCAGCAAATTAATGCTTCCGCCATCACAGCCAATTTGCAGCCCTGTCACACTTCTACAACAGTTCAGACTTTTTTGTGATAAGGAGAGTTATGGGGAAATGCACCTGCAGAAGTCTAACCTTCCAAGAAACAAATGGGGGCAGATATTCCTGATTGCTGCATTGCAAGGGTCTGTTAGCCGTGATTCCTTCACTGCAGGGGGTTGGACCCTTAACCCTTGGGGTCCCTGCCAATTCTACAATTCTATGATTCCATGACCTTGGAAAGTGGTGGACTTTCCCTCATTGGAGGTTTCCAAACAAGAGTTTGGATGGCCCATCTGCTAAGGATTCTTTAGCTTTGATTCCTGCATTGCAGGGGGTTGGACTAGATGGCCCTTAGGATACCTTCCAACTCTACAGTTCTGTTATTCTTTGACAATGGACCTGCTGGGCGGTGACCTGATGTGGCCTCCCCCCGATTTCTCCTAGGCTAAGATGAATCCAGTGCTCTTGGGGGCCATCCTGGCTGATGTGCCCCAGTACCTGTGCTGTACCTGGGAAGGAGTTCAGATCGCAGCCTGCAAGCTGGCCGGTGTGTGTCTGCACGTGAGGAAGGAGGAGACCAATGGCCCCCTCTCTCTTTGCAGGAGAGGCTAGAGGCAGTGGGGGCGGGGTGGGTTATCCTTCCCCCACCCCTAGCACCAGGGATGGGAGGAGGAGGTCCATGAGTGGCAACCCTGCCCCGGATTGAGACCCAGACATCCCCTTTATTCCTGCAAGGAATCCTTGTGAAGACAGCGGACGCTCAGCGCCTCCGACAGCTGGATCTGGACCGGCTCCTGGTGGGTGAGTGTTGCCACCAGATGTATCCTATGGGTGGGAATGGCAAATTGAAGCCTATCTCTTGATGCAACTCTGGAACATCCAGCCTTCAACATACGGAGTGAAAAATGACTGGGAGAGTTTGGGGATGCTGAGGCTGTGATACGCGAGGAACCTAGCATCCTTTCGCAAAGTGCCTCAGGGGTGAGGTCTTGGCTCTAAGGGGACCCCTGTTTTCTAGCAACAATTGCCAGCACCAAAGCTAGGAGAAGTGGAGATTTTCTCTCACTTTTTTTGCAAGCTGCAGAGTATGGAAGGAGAGAAAGCCAATGATGGATGCTAGCCACAATGGCGGCATAACTGTGATGTCGTCTCTGGAGGGAACCAGCTCCTGGGAATCACAAGAGGGCTTGTGGGCTTCCCTTTGGGGCATCTGGCTGGCTGCCCAGACTCTTTGGCTTGATCCAGCAGTCAGGTTCTCCTTATATTCTCATGGAACCTCTATATCAAGAGAGACCCTATCTAGGTTCCTTGGTTCTTAGGGACATTTGGCCCCTGTGAGAAGAGGATGTTGGTCTAGATGGGCCCTTTGCCTCATTCAGCAGGATCTTCTTGTGTTCCTATGGAACTCCCTCCCACTGGAGCCAGGGATGGCCACCATCTTGAACAGCTTGAAAAGGGGCTAGACAGATTCATGGAGGAAGAGAGGGCTATCAAGCTACGCTCTGCCTCCACAGTCAGAAGCAGCAATGCTTCCAAATGTTGGTTCCTGGAAACCACAGGAGGGGAGTGTGCTGCTCTTGTCCCAGGGTCCTGAGTGCAGGTTTCGCACAGGCTGCTGTGAAGACAAGATCCTGTGACACCATTGGAGGTCCTTCAGGCCTTAAATGGAACAGAGCGGGGCAGTGGCATTAGTGAAACTGGACTGTGAATGAGGTGTCTGTCAGGGGGTCAAAAGCAGGCCCTGAAGATCCCCTCCCCACCCCAGGAGGGAGACTGTGGCCCTACCCCACTGCCCTGCCTCTTCTGTCTCCCCACAGCCCTCCGCCCTCTCTGCCGTGACCCCAACGCTGCTGTTGAGATTGCTGCCTCAGAAGCCCTCCATGCCACCCAGCAGAAATGCCAGCAGAGCCAGGCTAGCTCAGCCCGGAGCCGCAGAAGAAGGCCTCTGCTGCCCAGCTGGTTGTTTGGCCGGCAACGTAAAGGTCCCAGGCCTGAGAGCCGGGGGGCTGGGCCTACCTGAGGGGGAAGCCTTGGAAAGCAGAAATATATATCTATCTCCCCTTTTACGACTGGTGTCTCCTTCAGGCTGAGGGTAAAGTGGCAACCTCTTGCTGGCTTAATCCTCCTATCTAGAGACTTAGCACGGCAGAGAGCGTTATGGGGGCCCCATGGGGAACACTGAAGTGGGAATCCCACAAGGAGGTCTCAGCTCAGGAAGAGAACAGAACATGCCAAAAGGAGGGCTACCCTTCCACCAGAACCTCCTATCCCTGTTGACTTCAGCTTCACTGGCCCCAATTTGCCACAAGCACAGAATTGGGGAGCTCAGGAAGGTGCACCCTCTGGGATTCCAAGGACAAGCTGGGGAATGGGGTGAATGGCCCAGGAAAACCTGGATTGGGGCCAGGAATCGGAGGGCTGCCAGCTGTTCAGATCCACCTTTGTCTCCTACTTTCCCTGTGAGATCCCCCCCCCTTGTTCAGCATTTTCTCTGGCACACACCCCACTTTGGCCTGGCTGGCCCCAAACAGATGGATAAGTGTCGGCCTTGTCCACAGAATTCATAGAATCCTAGATCCATAGGGTTGGAAGGGGTCTGGGGGGGTCATCTAATCCAGCCCCCTACAATGTAGGAATTGCAGCTTGCCTGGCACCTGCTAGTGGCTTGTCGTCCTATTTTTATTATTCTCCTCCTCCATGTGGGACAACTTTCCTTCCCAGAGGTTGTGCCAGCTTCAAAACAGGTGAGGGAGCTCTGGCTGTGGGTCAGATGCAACAGACAGGGGTTCCCCTATCTGCAGCCCACCAACTTCTCCCCTGGCCCCCATTTTCTCTGCATGTAGCACAGAAGCCAGACGAGCTCCCCCTCCCTTCAAGAAGGGGTCGGGCGGCTCCATTTCCCTGCTATGCCCCCTGCAAGTAAAGTCAGGGGCTACTCCGTTTCTGAAGAAAATATTTATTCTCTCAGCTGTATAAAGGTGGAGGAGGAGGAGGAGTAGGAGGAGTTTGGTCATCAGGCCTGGTCGCCAGGGACTTTCTCTTGGGATGTACTGGGTTCGGTCATGGCCTGGTCGCTGGGGACTTTCTCTTGGGACGTACTGGGGTGGGTCAGGCTGCTGGCGGACGTTCGGGAGAAAACTCTGGACAAGGCGTTGGAGACTTTCTCGAAGACGGAGGGCTTCTGCTGGAGTGGCGGTTGCTGCTCAGTGGCAGTTCCCTCTTGATCTGAAAAGCCAAAACAGAGGTTGGTCATGGAGTCATGGAGTCAACCTGCCACTCACAGCCCCTGTGAGTGCATCAAGTGGGAGCAAGGGTGTATTCCAACTCCCATAATCCACAGCTGTCAGTCACACTGGCCCCATGAGCTAATGGGATTTGGAGTCCAGCAATATCCCGTTAGATGAAGAGCAATGCAGGCAACAAATTCCGGGCAGCCGAGACCCTCAATTGTCTTGCATCAGACAAGCATTTGGCTGCTTGAGTGTCTGGGTTTTGTTTCATTTTTACACCGCCAAAATTTACGTAAATTTTGACCTATTCTTGTTTCCTCCGCCCCCTCAATTGTTCAGGTTTTTAATGTTTGTTTTTTAAATCTAAAATGATGTAAGCTGTCTTGGATTGATTAAAATAGGAAGGCATGGGGTGTGTCTATCAATGTTTTAAATAAACTTAATCTCCTATATATTTTGGAAACTTGTTTGCTTATCTGCTATGCATTTGCACACCTTTTAAGACAGTGGTTCCCAAACTCTTTTGGCCACCACCCCCTGCATAAACATATCCCTGATTCCCCCTACCCTATACAAAGCATTATTCAGAATAGTGGTTTGCATGACGCACTAGAGAAGCTAATAACAAAATAATTCAAAACAGTAACAATTAATCACACCTTTATTCTAAATCCAAAAACGGGTTTAGTTTTATTAATTCAACAAAAAACTGATGAATTTGATGTAGTGATAGCAGCTTCTCAAAGACTAATAATCATTTGCGCCACCTGCCACCCCCTTGGCTTTTAGGGCCCCCAGAGGATGGTACACACACACCCAGATGGTGATATTGCCCACTTTGGAAACTACTTTGGTTTCTGAGATTAAGGAGCCATTTGTGGGGGGGGGGGGGGTCTTGGTTGCCATTTTGACTCAAGATGGTGGATGGAACCTTCAAAAAAACACAGCAATTTAAACCACCGGTTTCAAAACTCCACTGATTTTGGGGTTGTTGTTTTCAAATTCCTGAGCAAGGCTAGGTATGTGGGTGGGACTACTGAACATAAACCCACTTTGTGGTTCCCTGATGTGGACATGTCCATGTCATGCTGGAAGCCTCCCTGTTCCACATCCATAAGGAGGGAGGTGGCCTGGCGTGGCCTGCCCCCCAACCACTGTTCAAGGGACAAAAGTGACGTCCACACCCCGAAACTGGCAGCAAGAAAACTTACGTGCTTCGTACTCTATGACATACTCTGGAACGTCCTGGTAAACAGACATGATCTGTGAAAGGAGGAAGAGGTCAGGAGGGAATAGGAGAGAGGGGCACATAAAATGTCCTTGTCCTAAGTCAGGATAATCAAGTCCATTGCAGGATGAGAGAAAGAGAGCTTATCCACACTTATCTTTTGCTCTGCTCTTTCCAGGCACAGCTCTGTGTCTAAGCATGGTTTTTTGTTTCTTGCCTTGGAGTTTTCACTGCAAAAACCCACTCTTTAGCACTCAATCAGGGCAAACATCAATTCAGATTTTAAGCAGGTTGCCGTTTACTCCTATTGAGCTTTAAAGAGCAAGTTTTCACAGGGGAAAGCACCAGAGCAGCGTTTCCCAAACTTGGGTCTCCCAAGTTTTTGCACTACAACTCCCATTATCCCTAGCTAGCAGGACCAATGGTCAGGAATGGTGGGAATCGTAGTCCAAAAACAGCTGGAAACCCAAGTTTGGGAAACACTGCTTCAGAGCAGGGGGGTGAAGCACTCTGACACAGAGCTTCTAAGTTCAGACCGTACCTGAAAAGAGTGTGGATAAGCCCAGAGAGACCCTTTTCCTGCCCAGTCCTAAGTTCTTAAGGGCTTTATATATGTGTCCCTGTAGCAAATTGTCAACCAGTACAGATCTCTGAGCCTGAGTGATCTCTGTGGACAGGGTCTCATTCCTCTCCACAAACATGCTATGGCAATTTACCTCGAAGGGTCCTGAGACTGCTTCGGTGTCCCGGGAGAGGTGCATCTCGACTGCAGCTGGAAGAAAACAGGTGAGAAATGGCTGTGTTACAATGCAAGCCAAGGGTGTGGGTGTGCTGCAAGCGACCTCAACAGGTTGAGGTGGCTCTGGCCCCATAGACAGGCGCTCCCTGCCAGCCCATGTCCTCCCCCCATGAAAACTGTACCCACAACTCACTGGGTCCTGATTCCCTTTGGGGGCATCCTTCTCGCAGTTGTGTGCCTGGAGGAGGCCTGTGGGCCAGGTCTAGAGGCCTGAGACCCCCTTTGGCACCCCAGCCCCCATGTGGGGCTCTGCACAGGGCAGCTTCTAAGGAGCAGCCATTCTAGAACCATAGAATGGTAATGTTGGAAGGGAGCCCAAGGATCATCTAGTCCAACTCCCTGCAACGCAGGATTTAAACACAGAAGTGCAATTGTATCAAACCCCAAAGCGACAGAATGAATAGTCACCTTTATCCAGAATCTTCTCTCTATCACTGAAACAGATACAGAAAGGGCTTGGTTAAAATGCTGCGCTTGTAATGTGTCCTCTCCCCATTTGCACAGTGGCCTGGAGTTTGCCCCTCTGCCAAAGCCTGTTTGGATCGTGGCCTCAATAGGTGCAAAGCCCAAGCATGAGGCAGGCATCCGGGTGGTGGTTCCCGCAAGCGGGATCTTACCATGGCACACATAGAAACCACTGGGCAAGTGGGTGGCCTGTGACCTTCACCATTTGCTTGTATGGATTTTGGACTGGATGCGGGGGCTGGATTGAATCGTAGAGTTGGAAGGGACCCCCGAGGGTCATCCAGTCCAGCCCCCTTAAGTGCAGGAATCTCAACATGTGGTGCCCCATCCAATTTGAAACCATCCCGGACCCTGCTTAGCTTTGCAAATGCTCTAGTGGTTTTGTTGCTGTGCCACGCTAAAAGACCAGCTTGCCAAGTGGTTACAAAGCCACCGCTTTGTCGAGGGAGGCCTGCTTCCACACTCTGCTGCCGACAGCAGTCTCCCCACCTTCAATTCCCAGCAGCTGGCATTGAGAGCTTCACTGCCCCCAACAGTGCAAGTGAAAAAAACCAACCAACCCTGAAGTTCAATGGGGAACCATTGCCTGTGTGTGAAGAAACACATGCAAGTCCTGAAAAGTGCCCCTGCTCTCCAAAGCCCAGCCCACCAACAAATGTTGCCCTCAAACCTGTCGGAGGTCGATGAAGGCCCCACGCTGGTTGTGCGGGGGGTGCTGCTGGAAAAGGTGACAGGGCTGCTCTCCTCTGTTTCGGTGATGGGCGGGCTCGGCATATTGGTGGTTTGGGCATCCTGCGGAAAGGAAAAGGTAAGGACTTCATTTTAAGCTCTCAAAGTCAACACATAATTCAGGAAAGTGGGGGGTGAGGCATGCATGGAGGACAAATCCCCTTCCTCATTTTATGCATCTTGTTTTGCAGTTGGTTTGTTTTTTAGCTATAAGCCACTCCCTCAAAAGCCATGTGCCCAGTAATCATTTTCACTGCTATTTTTATTATGAAAACCTATTTTTTATTTTGGAAAGTTGTCTTTCTGTTCACATTTGGACAGCTCTTAAGTGATCGCAACCAAATTTTGCACTATGGTTCCTGAGATCAATCGGACACCATTTAAGGATGACAGACCTTTTAAATGATGCTGTCTTTTAGCCACTGGTTTCAGAAGAGCACTGATTTATGGGATTATCTTGGAATTATTGGGAAATAGAGGTATGAGGCTGCTAGTATTGAAATCAAGATTGGACCCAGACATTCTACAGGTCTTAGAATAATAGAATTGCAGTTCACCACAAAGGTCATCTGTCTCAACTGCGGGAGTCGAACCCACAACCTTGAGATTACGTGGCTCATGCTCTACAGTCTGAGCTATCCCAGCATCGTCCACTCCCTATGTTTCAATTTGCATTTGGAGCAGTGGACAAGAAGTGTAGGGCAGGATACCATCTCTAAATTTTGTTGCTCCGACAATTCATAAATAAAATCCACCTTTCAGTATATTCATTTTTATGAATCTCTCTTCCGGGATATTCTTGCACGATAGGTCAATTTAAATAGCAAGGCTGCTGTTTAAAAATACAGTGGTACCTCGGGTTACATACGCTTCAGGTTACATATGCTTCAGGTTACAGACTCCGCTAACCCAGAAATAGTGCTTCAGGTTAAGAACTTTGCTTCAGGATAAGAACAGAAATCGTGCAGCTCTGCAAACAGCTGAATGGACAAATAGCCCATATCCAGAACTGAGCAACTTTTCCCAGGTGAAACCACCTGAGTTTTCAAGTCCTGAAGGGTCAGACCTCTAACTAAACCTCTAATTACACCCATTATTAAATACAGTGGTACCTCGGGTTAAGAACTTAATTTGTTCCGGAGGTCCGTTCTTAACCTGAAACTGTTCTTAACCTGAGACACCACTTTAGCTAATGGGGCCTCCCACTGCCGCCGCACCACTGCTGCACGATTTCTGTTCTCATCCTGAAGCAAAGTTCTTAACCCGAGGTTCTATTTCTGGGTTAGCGGAGTCTGTAACCTGAAGCGTATGTAACCTGAAGCGTCTGTAACCCGAGGTACCACTATATTATTTCACATTAATGAAAAGATTTCCCAGTTCCTGTATTCCAAATGGATGCCTACGGTACAACGGATCTTTCTTTTTAAAATGTCCGCCGTGTTTCACTTTAACGGCTTATCTGACCTGATTTCTCTATCACCCTCCTGCTGGGGGGCTTGGGGTGGGCCACAAACTGGGTAATGAAAGGATAAAGGGGTCCCCCCTCTTTCCTAGGGGACCCTCCTGCTCCCGGGGAACACACCCGTCTCTCTCTAGAGGTGAGGGGCCATATTCCCTCACGGACTCACCATCTGCACCTGGCTGGTCGTGGACTGGGCTGTGACCTCAATCTGTGGGATAGGGGGGCCTTCCTTCTTCTCTTTGGCCTCACCGCTGCTGCTGGACAGGGTCAAAGGGGGGCAGCATTTGCTCAGGGACAAACTCTTCTTCCGGCTCGCACTGCTGGGGGTCTTCGTCAGGAGAGGATCGCTTGGGATGCGCTAGTTGAGGGCGAGAGGGGGGGAGGGGAACCTCAGAACAGTTGGAAGTTTGGTTGCATCGCAGCTTGCTGATAGGGCTAGACAGGATTGCCATACAGTTTGTACTACCTTGGATTCCGAACGCCTTGCGAGTCAAACGTTTTGGCTCCCGAACGCTGCAAACCCGGAAGCGATTGTTCGGGTTTGCAAACGTTCTCTGGAACCCAAACGTCTGACAGTTTGGCTGTAGGAGCTTTCGAACTTTGGTTTCCGAATGTTTTGGAAGCCGAACGGACTTCTGGAATGGATTCCGTTCAGCTTCCAAGGTATGACTGTATTTCAAAAAGTGAATTGGGGGTGGGAGTGAAGTTGCTGAGCTAAACAAAATCTAGACTTCCAACATGGGTTTCAGCGATTTCCTCCCAGACACTGCCGTATTCCGGCTATATCCATGAAAATCCAGACGTATGGCAGCCCTAGGCTAGACCATATGAGGTTAGAACACATCACAGCAAGGGACCCCCAGAGTCCCTTTGACCTCTCTGCCAACTTCACTATCTCCTTAAAGCTTAGACTCTTAGGTTGCATCCTGAGGGGAGAGAGACTGTGCTGACCATCAGGCAATAATAATAATAATTTATATTTATAACCCGCCCTCCCCAGCCAGAGCCAGGCTCAGGGCGGCTAACACCAGTAAAATCACAATAAAAACATAATGGGAGGGGGGGAGAACCAATTTAAAATACAGGTTAAAATGCAATTTAAAATGGCTTTTCCCACCTGACTTGCCCCACCCTCCAGCCCTTGGAGCCTTCAAAGCTCTTTCCAGAGGGAATTGCTGCCACAGTCATTATGCGTGTGTGTCTTCTGATGAACTGAGGGGAATCCAACTATGAGTCCTGAGAGTCGGGAGGGCGTTTTTGTGGATTCAACAGTGCTTAAGTTGTTATTTTTTGGTTGTTTGTTAATGTTGCACACCCTTCAACGTTTCTCCAATGAAAATAAGGATATCCTATTCCGTTGTTTTATTTATACCCCGCCCATCCAACTGGGTGTTCCAACCACCCTGGGTGGCTTCCAACATATATAAAAACATAATAAAACATGAAACATTTTTTAAAAACCTTCCCTATACAAGGCTGCCTTCAGATGTCATCTAAAGATCGTATAGTTACTTATATCCTTGGCTTCGGGGGGGGGGGGAGCGTCACAAATCTCCATACCCTCCAACATTTCCTGTTTTCCTGCTGTGATATCTGTTTTCTGCTAATTTCTTGCCTGGGCAGCACACTGTTTAATGGCTATGCAGAGAGAATGCCCCCCCCCGCTGCATCTAACCCTGCTCTTCAGCCCTGGTGATGACCAGTGATGACCACCAACTTGGACGGCTTTAAAAAAGATTGAACAAATTTGTGGAGGAGAGGGCTATCAACGGCCACTAGACATGTGTGCTATACTCTGCCTCTGTGGCTGGAGGCAGCAATGCTTCTAAGTATTGGTTGCTGGAAGCCACAGGAGGGGAGAAGTGCTCTTGTGTTTGAATCCTGCTTGTGGGTTTCCCCACAGGTATCTGGTCGGCCACTGTGACAACAGGATGTGGGATTAGATGAGTCCCCTTTGGCCTGATCCAGTAGTCTCTTCTTGCGTCCTTATGTCCTTGGTCCTACTAGTGTCCCTCCCATTTCCCCCAGACTTCCAAGGATCCTGACCTGAGTCCAGACCAGAGCCGTCTTTTCCATAGGGCTTAGTGATGTGTTGCGCCACGGTGCCAGCCTCTCAGGGGCGCCCCAGCAAGTGGGGGAGCTGTGCAGCTTTGCCGGAGGCCTCCCCTTTCCCTGCAAGCCTGCCAGCTGCACCCCGCCAACCATAAGGCTGGTGGACGTGCAGCTTCCCTCCCAAGCCTCTGCAGGGATCGCTCTCCTCCCGAGGAGGCTTGGGAGGGAAGCTGCACTCTCCTCCCACAGAGGCTTGGGAGGGGCGCAACTTTACTCCCAAGCCTCTGTGAGGATCGCTCTCCTGCAGTGGCATGGGGGAGAGTTGCGCCCCCCCCATGGTTGGCAGTGCACAGCTATAGCCACCCCAACACTATCCGTGGTAATTTGGGGGTGCTGGGCGGATATTTGCACCCCGGCGCCACATCTGCTAAAGTCAGCCCTGGTCCAGACCTTCCCTGAGCCCCTGTGGATCAAGAGGCGACTCTCCGTCAGCTAGGAGGACACAGCTGTGGGCTGCATTTCTTCCTTCCCTGAGCCATTTGCTTACCGTGGAATGTGAGCTTTCACGCCGCTTGGGCGCAGGCGGGACCTCAAAGTAAAAGGATCTGTGCTCCTTCAAGACTTGCTCCTCCCCGTCGATCTCCATATCACTGAGGTGAGGGGCCCTGCCAGGTTGGTTGTCCTCGATGTCATGAGCCACGAGGCGGAGGATCAGGTCCTGCTTGCTTTCCACATCCTTCAGGAGCTCGACCTTCGTGATGTCTGGCCTCATCAGGCTTTGGAAGGAGTTTCTGCAGACCGCCTGGAAGTGCAAGAGCAGGATGGGGGGGGAAGGACAGTACCTTTTACCTGCGAGGAGAGGCACACCCAGGAGAGCCTCAAATCACGACTTAACAATGAACAATTGACAAGCTTCAGAACGCAACCCAAGTTACAAAAACCCGCACATGATATTGAAAGTGTTTTCCTATCAACAGTCTATACTAGCAACGCCATCATACAAATCTATGGTGTGACCACATTTGGGATAGTATACAAAGATCTGGGACTTCCAGGGAGGATCATGGCGGACTGACTGTCTTCTGTTGGCAGCTTGCTGACAGAGATAATTATGTAGTGATTGATGGTAGCCAAGGCATAAATCTTGGCTACTGAAATTCACTCTAAATATGAGGCTTAACGTGAAGCCTTGATTGTTCTTCCGCTCGGGGCAGGATGCCTTAAACCAGGCATGGCCAAACTTGGCCCTCCAACTGTTTTGAGACTACAGTTCCCATCATTCCTGACCACTGGTCCTGTTAGCTAGGGATGGTGGGAGTTGTAGTCCTAAAACAGCTGGACGGCCAGGTTTGGCCATGCCTGCCTTAAACCAAATCTACTTCTGCACATGCAAAGAAGCCTCCCACCCCACCCTGCCCTGCCTACCTCCTTCGGCCTCACCCCAAGGCGCCCAGCCATATCCAAAGAGGGCCTCCGTTCTTTCTTCTTGTTGGGATCCTGAAAGCCGAGGTTACTAGAGAGACTCTTCCCTGACATCGAGGCTCTCCTCAGCTCCGTGAGGCTCATGCCCATCTTTGACATGCACGTCTTTTTCAGCTTCTCTAGGGGCTCCGTCTTGATGGACAGGACGGCTAAGTGCTCCGCGACGATCTCTGGGTCGACCTTCAGCGCCTTGTGCCCGATGCAGGGGATGATTTTCACTGGCATATCGCTCTTCTGCAGCAGGGTTTCCGGATCTTCGGGCACAGTGGGCAGATCTGCCAAATCCAACTCGTCCTCGTCCTCTTCTTCGATGGAGCTGACCCGAGCATAGACTTTGCTGACAATGCGGTCCAGTTCCAGGGCACTGACGGTCTCGTTCTCTAAGTTTTCGTCACAAGGGTTGCCGCTGATGGAGCAGCTGGAGACCTCATTGATGATGATGCTGGCCACCTGCTCAGGGAAGAGGACCTTGTTGGTCGTCACGTCGTCATACAGCTCTTGCTGGGACCCGGATTTCTCCAGGACGTTGCTGAAGACGCTGTGGACAACGTGGTCGACCTTCTCCTCGTATTGGGGGTCCAGCTCTGGCTGGTTGCTGTAGGTCACCAGGTCCATTTTGTTCTTTGACATCTTTTTCTCCACGGACGTCTTCAGCTGGCAAGCGATTTCGTTGACATCTGTCTTGGACAAAGCCTTCTTCTCTTGGACGCCCAAGTCATTCTGGGCAAGTAGGATTTTCGTGAGCAACCTGCTTAGGATCTCCTCCAGGAAAGCCACCGGCACTTGTGTGACCAGGGGCACCTCTGTGGGTTCCATTGCCCCAATATTGCCAAGGAATTTCTCGATGATCTTGTCTGTTTCCAGCTTTATTTCCGCACTAGAGCGGGGCAACTCGTCCTCCATGTTCGTGGTCGACTGGAAATCGCGCCCGGAGATTTCACTCACCATGAAGCAGGCAACCCGGTTGACAAAATCCTCATTCTTGTTGGTTAAGTCATCGTACATAGAGGCTTCAGAGCTGGAATGTCTGAGGATGTCAGTGTAGACGGAATCCACAACCTCCCCAACTGCCCGGCTGTCTTCTGAGCCCAAGTCCTCCAATTCGTCGTGCTGCCAGACTCTCATATTCTTCTTTGAAAGAAGACTTTGCAAGGAGTTGATCATCTTTCTGCCCACCTCCTTCATTAAGGCAACACTCCTTGTATCCAAGTCGTCCACAGGGAGGGCATTGAACAGTTTTGAGAGGAATTTAGCAGCCACCTCCTCTATGATGATGGACGACAACCCCTTGAGGTGGGATCGCAGTGGTGTCTCACGCTCTGTACCCTCAGGACCACCCCCATATTGTTCCTCCAGGTTTCTTTCCGCTTCCATGGCCTCCTGCTGTCGGCCGAGCTCCTCCGAAAAGTACGCCTGCATCGGGTTCCCATAAATCTCTTTCATCACCAAGTCAGTGATCCTTTCCATAAGGATCGTGCAGCCTGTCCTGATGCATTTCTCAATGGCCGATGCAGTTCCAAACTCCGGCAAAATCTGGTGGTAGACGGTACTGGCCACCGTTTGGCTCACGACACGGTTGGGCTGCACCCTGTCAAGGTACTGGACCTCAGCGTTCTTGTCCTTGGAGATCTCTGACATCACATTGCTCAGGAGCTTCATGTGAATGAAATCGAACTCTGCGCACTGCTCCTCGGTGTCATCGGACGATGTCGTGGGGAGGGGAAAAATTTTGGACAAGAGGATTGCGAGAACCTCGTGTATGAACCTCTGAGACACCAGGACCGGGTTTGGTCTGTCACTGCTGACTGGGGACGGAGTGCTGCTCTTCTTCACTTCCATCAACACTTTCTTTGCCATCTCTCCCATTTCAAAAGGTTTTGAGGCCTGGCTCTGGGGTGCCCTTGGCAGCCCCTGGATCTGGTATCCTAGAATCTCTTTCTTTATCGCACTGGCCAATCTCTCCACTAACATCTGGTTGCTTTCCTTGCCTGCCCAGATAGGGGCTCCAGGAGCCCGATCTTGCAAGATGCCACACAGAGAAGCATGGATGACTTTAGCCACGTCCGTCTTCCCCACAGATGGGAAACCCTGCCCTTTGGTGGGGACCTGCAGGACCTTAACCGGGGACTTGGCAAACTCCTTTAAAATGGATTCCACTAGATTTCTGACGGAGGACTCCTCCTCCACAGGCACTGCCTCTTTCTTCTCCACCGGGCACACACTGGTTGTTGACGAGAGCAGCTTGCTTATCAGCCCGCTAAAAATGTCCTTCAAGAAGGTGGAGGAATAAGCACCTCCTCCATCCTCAAACTGCATCGCCTGCACCTCCCCTTCCCCAAGTTTCATGTGGTGGATCGTCCAGCCAGCTGTTTTTGCAGAAAAGCTGGGGGAAGGAACCGGCGGAAGTTGACTGGGAGGTGAGTATGGCTTTTTGC
Source organism: Podarcis raffonei (assembly GCF_027172205.1). Classification (NCBI taxonomy): domain Eukaryota; kingdom Metazoa; phylum Chordata; class Lepidosauria; order Squamata; family Lacertidae; genus Podarcis; species Podarcis raffonei. The sequence goes on from NC_070616.1 coordinate 15,871,381, forward strand.
GCTGGAGCGTCCAGTCATCTGCTTCTGCAGGAAAGGCAGGAGGAGGGTGAGATCCGCAGGGAGGCGAGGGCATCTTATCCTCGTAGATTGTCCAGCAGTCTGGTTTTGCGGACGTGGTGGGAGCAGGAGACAAAAGTTGGCTGGGAGGAGAGTGTGGCTTAACGTAGTGGATCGTCCAGCGGTCTGTTTGTGTAGAATAGGTGGGAAGGGGAGACTTTCCAGGAGGTGAGTGTGACTTGGGAAGTGGATAGTCTGGCCTTGATTGACAGAGAAATGCTGCACTCTCTTCCTCCGTGGATTCGTAGTTTTGGTTTAGAGACCCGGGTTTGACGCAGACGGCCTTGCAGATATCGTCCATGAGGCTCTGGATACTTTTGCCTGCCTCGGGAGATGGTTTTCTTCTTGCTTTCTTCCTGGGAGGACTTCTCTTCCCCACACTGCCCAAAGGAGAATCTGGCGAACTTCCAGGGACCCATGACGGAAACATTTTGTGCATTATCTTAAGGAACATCTCTCCAAACATGGAGCCAGAGGGTGTGGTGTCCGGGAGGATGGTCTCCACTCGGTCAAGGATTGTCTCAGCTTCCAGAAACAAGAACAGGTATGGGGAAGTATCCCCAGTAAGCAAAGGCATCAGCTGGTATGCACAGATTTCTCTGATTATTAGTGGAGCTAGCTTTTCTGCTAATGAATGTCCTTCGTTTTGGAAAGCTTTAAAAATCTCACACTCCGATCCAAGCTGCTCCACCAACTTCTCATAGATGCAGTTGCTTATCTGAATCACTTCTTCAGGAACAATCTTTGGGAGAGGGAGGTCTCCCTCCGCACCATGAATGACCTTGACTTCTGATCTTTTGAACTCGCACACTAAAGCATTGACTAGCCTGGTAACTAGATCCCTCATCTCAGACTCTGATAAACAGCAGTCTTTGGAATATGCCAAAAAGTTTGGGGAGGACAAGATTTTGCAAAAGAAAGCCACAACAACATCCTCTAAAAAGGCTGCAGAGTAGATCCGTTGAGAAACTGGCTTCTTTTCCTTCTGCAATTTAGCACATTCGCGGGTGGCAGAATCACTGCTGTCTAAAAACGGGTGGAGGTGGAAATTCAAAATCTCCCTTATGAGCAAATTGGCCACTTCACGGAGGGTGCTGTTCCCTTGGACCTTGAGAGTACTCTGAAGCTCGCTTTGGGAGTTAGACTTCTGCAAAATCTGGTTGTAAACTGAACAGGCGATGTCCTCTTTGGTCTCTTCGTCCATCTCTGGAGTTTGCCCCGAGGTGTTTCCCAGCAGGATTTGATGTGCCAGAATCTCTGCAATGACATAATGTTTCAGGTTGGCGACCATCTCGGCGAAATCTGTCTCTGAGAAGTCAACCTGGTTGCCAACGCAAGCGCTGATGCTCTCTGGAGTGGGGAATATTCTCTCCAAGAGCTGGTTGAGCATGTCCTCCAGGAGAATGAAAGGGAAGACCGTCATGCAGGAGCTTAGGGAGTCTCCGGCAGAAGGGTCCACATAAGAGGGTGCCTCGTGAGATGTCGTAGACTGGAGATGATACTTAAACATTTCGTTGATAATGAAGCAAGCTATCTGAGTGACGTACAAGTTCCGCAGGCTCTCTTTGTCTTGTGGGAAAGGCTGCTGCAACATCACTTCGTGCAAGACGTCACAGTAGATAGAGTCCACCATGCACGCGATGGCTTCTTCTGAAATGCCAGCTTCTCCCCTGTTGCCGTAAGTGCTGATCCAGATGGCCTGCTTCAGAACAATGTCCAGGATGTCTTTCTTAAGTTGCGCAATTGTGCTGCTCATTTCAGAGCCAAAGCCACCTTCGCCCTGCCCTAGGCATGCAGTGCTACTAGAAGGAGATGGGAAAATCTGCAAGAGCAGCCTGTCAACGATGGCCTCCAGGACTGGGTAGCAGAGCACGGTGGAGTAGGGTGGTGAAGCATTGGCTCCAGGGACACCCTGGTCCACTACCAGTATCTCATGGATGAGGCACTTTGCTTCTTCCACAGGAGGCGGACCTGCTGTTGACCCCAGCATGCGATCGATGGCACTTTCAAATATCATGGTGGCTGTCTGGCGGGACAACACATGTCTCTCTTCATCAGTATGTTCCTCAGGCTCCAGGTCTTGTGTGCTGTCCTTGTAGGTTCTGCCTTCTGGCAGGGGGCCCAGGGGCGGCTCCTCGGGACCCTCTTGGATGTGCAGCTGAGCTTTCGTAAGCTCCTTTGTAAGTGACTTCACCAGCTTCACAGCTGTGTCTCCAATGAAGTCCCCGGGACCACTTAGAGGGGTGTCCGAGAAAGAGTTGGAGATCCTTGATATCAGCTGAGAAATGACTTCTCCTAGGAACGAAGAAGGATTCAACGGGCCTCTCTTCCCCGCCATGCTTGCCTGCCGCAGGTCCAAGGGCTTGACGGTGGTTTTGTACACTTCGAATCTTGACATGGAGTCTCCTGCGGCTGCTCTGTCCCAGGTAGGAGACTCCTGCCTGGCTACAAAAGGCTGGACATGCTGCTGCAGGATGTCACCCACAAGGAACCCGGCAATTCGGTCAATCAGGCTTTTGCTCTTATTCTTCACATCTCTCTGGACGGCTTCGAGGGAGCCAGATTTCTGTATGATCTTGCTGCACAAGGAATCGGTCATGTTCTGGACATCTTCCTCCGAATACTCACATTGTTCTGGGTCTTTTGTAACCTTGATTTGATGCTTCAAAAGCTTCATCTGGACATCGTTGAGCAGCTGGGTGGAGAGCTTGCTGAAGTCTGACTCCGACAGGTGCCTTTTGTCCATGGATGTGGAAGGGAAGATTTTTGACAACAGTCCAGTGATTAAATCTTTCAGGAATCCTGAAGACAGGAAGGTGCTGAATGGAGACCGGCTCTCAGTTTCCTCCTGAGTTTCAGAAACGTACTCGTGGAACGGAGTTGAAGGTGTAGTCTTGGGCAAGTCTCCAGAAAACAGTGGATGGAGAAGATAATCAGAGATGCCTTTTTCAACCAATCTCTTAATCTTGTCAAAGAGGGCACTCTGTCTCCCGCTGCTGAGGTCGTCTGGCGAAGCAACATCTCTTTCTTTCATCAAACTGTTGCACACAGAGTCAACCACATTCTGGACAACAATGTCCATCAAGGGGCCCATTAAACTCGGCTCATCTTCTTTCGGGACTCCGGTAACTGCAGCCTTACCAAAATGCAAGTTGATTGAACAGGCCAATTGCTTTGCAATTCTCTCCAACTCAGCTTCATGCCACCCTTTGCTTGATTCTTTCTTGTCCCTGGAAACAGGCAGAACATTGGCTAAAACTCTGGAAACAATTTCTTCTAAGAAACGAGCTGGGAAAACTCCTCCACAGGGACCCAAGGGTTCCCCAAGGCTATCCAGAACAGTCCTGACAATGTCCTCAGACAGAGCTTCAGGGTCGGGGCATCCTGAAGAGGACTCCTCTTTAGAGACGAATCTCTGAAGATGATGGTTTGTGATTTCCTGAATTATGAAGCTGGTCATGCAGTCTATAAAATCCATATCCCGACGCTTGATGTCTTTCTGTATAGACTCTTGTGAGCCAGCCTTCTCCAGCATATACCTGTAAACAGAATTGACCATGGTCTGAATCTCCGTCTCCGAATGGGAACGGCAGGGGGCGTCCTTTTTGGCCACCCAGATTTTGTGTTTGGAAATGGACGCCATCACTTGTTTGATCATGTAGGAGCAGAGCTCATCAAAATCTGTTCCTGACACCTCCCTCTTCCCTGGCTTTCGCTTCGCACCCTCGCAGGGCGGGAAGAGTTGATTCACCATCTGGTTGACAACCCTTTCCAAATACTTCTGAGACAAGACAGTAATGTACGCCGGAGTCGGCTGCTGCCGCTTTTGGAATTTGGGGAGGCAGATGCAACATTCGACCTTCTGGATGATCTGTTCGGCCTTGATGTTTCGAAAGGCATTCCGCGGCAGCCTCCGGCAAACCACCGGCGGCAGTTGGTAATCCAGAATCTCCGTCAGAATAATTTCAGATGCCCTCTCAGCCAACGACTCAATGTCCCTGCCTATGTCTCGGTCGGCAGCCAGCTGGAACCCAAACTCCCTTAAGATGGAGTCAACTATTTTGCTGACCGTTCGACTGTCCACCTGCGGGAAGTATGCCTTTTCATCGGCCCTTGTCAAGACCCGCACGCCAGCTTTTGTAAACTCTTCCACCAGGGCACTGATAAACAGGGTGTTCATCTCCTGGAGGTCGATGCAGGTGTCCCGGTTGTATTTGCTATGCAGCGAAGAGAAGATCTTGAACAACAGCTGGCAAATGACTTCCTCCAGGAACGACGCCGAGTAAATGGTAGTGAACTCTGGGTGGAACTGCCTGTGATCCCCACGTCCCGACATGGTCACCACTTCCCTCCGGTAAGTCCTCACGTTGCAAGTGGCAGAGTGAGGCTTCCTTCTCGCATGCTTGCCGCTCGGAGCCCGGGAACTGTATGTCCTGTGCTGCATGGCCGTTTCCAGCACTGTCTTGTTCCTGTCCCGCAAGCTCTTGCGGGCCTGATGCCTCCCTGAAACGGGCGCTTTCCACTCTGGCCGCCTGCCTCTCGGCAATGAGTGGTACATGTCACTTTTACCACTTCGCGGGTGCTTTTTGCCAAAGCTCTGCCCCCGTCCCTTTTTGCAGGGCCCCTGTGAGAACCCCACGGCCTTCTTCGAGTAAAGTTTCCCATGCCCTGGATGATCAATGCAGTGGGAAAGCTCTGTGATCACCGGTTTCACCAGGGTATGTGCCAACATGTCGAGCGCTGACTCATAGGAAGGCACCCCTGCCTCAGGCTCCACCCAGGGCTCCTCGCTGTACTGGATGTCGTATGTCAAAATGGTGGAGGCAGAGTCCGTCTTGTGGGCTTCCACCTCCCTGCTTGAATATTGGAAGAGCTCGCCGTCGCTGGCACTCTTCCGGATGTCACAGAACTGCTCGTCCTCTGGGAACTCGTCAAAAGCAAAGGTGCCAGTGAAATGGTCTGTCGTGATGCATTTGTCCAAGAGGGTCCGGATCAGCTTTTCGCTCACGACGTCCAGCAGGACGACCGATTTGGGTGAGAGTCCCAGGTTGCCGCTGAAGATCTCATTGCCCAGCCTGTAGGCATGCGGGCACACAGACGAATAAAGGTTCTGCCTCTTAGGCATCAGGTCTGTGTCATGGTACGGCGACATGTTCTGAGCTCGGGCATCTGGGAAGTGCCCCGCAAAACTGCCCTGAGGCTGACCAGGCCACATCGAGTCCAAAATGATGTGCAGGACTTTGTTGACGACCTGCTTTGCTTCGGTGGACTTCAAGCTGCGGATGAAGCTGTCAAGGTTGGAAGCGACGCAGCTGAGCCGCTGGTTCTTGTGGGCAATTTGGTCCATTGCCGACAAGCAAGCCACCCCTTTGATGTCGCTGGGGCCTCGGCAGTCTCCCCTGGAAGCTCCGCAGGCACAACGAGAGAAGTAGGGCTGCTGCTGGGGCAGTGCGTCCCGAGCTTTCCTTTCGCTCATGGATTTGCACCTGATTTCGATTTCCAGGCACAGCAGGTGGGCAACCTCCTTCACGAGAGGGTGGTAAACCTCGTCAAAGTCCGCCAGGCAGAGAGGTGGCAGGCAGATGTACCTTGACTTCCTCGTAAGGAAGCCTTTCCTGCTGACTGTCTCCTGCAAGATGTTCCTCTCACACAAGATGCTCAGGATCCTCTCGGATATGTGGAACGCCAGCTCTTTGATGTTGACGGGAGCCGATTTGGGGCCCCTGATTCCATGCTCAGGGCAGCAAGAGTCCACTGAGCAGAACATGGAGAGGCTGGTCTCAATGCCATCGCTTCTCTCTCTGGCACCTTGCCGGGCACAGGGGTTCAGGATGCTCCGGATGACGTTGGAGACCACTGTCTGGGTCAAGGGCTCCCAAAACACATCGAGGCAGGAGGATTGCCTCTTGCAGTGGGGCAGGTAGGTGCTCCTCCAGATCCGTTCCTGGAGCCACCTTGATTCAGACTGGATCATCTCCTGCTTCCACGCTGGGCAAGAGGCCCTGTAACCCTTCTCATCCAAAGCATCTGGGGGAGGAAACACAGACAGGTTTACTATCACACACCTCAGGGAGCTTCTGAAGCCCTGGAAATACCATGAACCGATTCTGGAAGTCCCAACTTGGGTGGTTTCGGGCAAAAACTGTTACTGTTAACTATTAACGGGGTTGTGTGCCCAACTAAGTTCTACGCAGAGTTAGACCCATTGAAATTAACAGCTCACCATAGCCATGGCAATCAATTCAATGAGTCTACTCTGAGTAGAATTGCATTGGGTGAATCGGTTCTTTCTGCCTTTGGGTGGGATTTTCCTCCCCGGGAACCTGTCTCACGTAGCAGGAATGCTGCTCATCAGACACTTATGCACATTCTCAAACACACCGGCCACAATGTCCCTGGCAATGGAGCCAATCTCTGCCTGGGAATTACTATGGAAAAGCCCCAGAACCTCCAATCTCTTGAAGCTGCAGCAAAAGAGCCTCTCACTCAGCTCGCCTTGTGCCTTCTCCAGGATGCAAACAGATGACTCAAGATCCCGGGTCTTCATTAGAACCTCGCTGACGATGCTCTCTGTCACTTACAGCATTTTGAGGGTTTCGGTGATGTTTGTGTCGTTCAGCGGCTGCTGCTCAAATATCTCTTTCAAGATGCCCCCAACAATAATAAATTATGTATTTATTTTTTTAATTCTGCACCCTGTATAAAACAGGCAAATCAGCCCAATTTACATGTCAATAAGTAATGTTAAGCTTTTTACTAACTTTAAAGGGTATTTCCAGCCTGCAAGGGATCCTTTCGCTGGGATTTCCGCACGGCAGGGGGTTGGGATAGAGGACCCTTGAGGGTCCCTTCCAACTCTACAATCCTATGATTATATGCTGCAGAAATGTGAAGAACTGGATTTAAGACCAGGGAAAACAAGAAACCAAAAGGAACCCAAACGAACCGTTGTCTCCATCCCTGTTTTTGGCTGCCGCAGAGCATAAGTCAGCTCCTTGAAAGGGGCCACCACAACGTAGCCCCGAGGCTTACCTTTTGGCCGGAAGGCGATCAGCTCCTTGATGACGCTCAGGACAATATGGTTGGCCAACGTCTGGATCTCGCAGAGGTCTGGAACGTGGAAGCAGGCGAGGAGTTCCAGGTCTTTATGCCTGTCCGGACTCTTGCTTTTGAAGATGTACTGATTGCTCTCCCATTTGGAAAGCAAATTGCTCCCTTCCTGCATGAAGAAGCAGCTTTCCTCCGTCGTTGCCCTTTCGCTGGAATCGCTTTGCCTCTTATCCCACCGGCTGAGCAAGCCGTGCGCCCCGGGCTTGGAGCCCTCCCTCAGCGGGAAAAGGTGCGTGTTCTTCTCATAGCACAAGGACTCACTCTCCACGCCAAACTCGCAGAGAAGGGTGTTGACAATTTCCTCGGCGGCGTGGCCCAGCTTCAGAGGGCAGATGGTGGAACAGCAGCCGCTCTCTGGTGCAGGGCCTCTGGCAAAGGGCTGGTGCTGGTGCATGGTGCCAGGCTTTCCCCGGTGCCCAGTTTTAGTGTGTCTTGGGACAGCCTCACAGTCCCCTGTTTTCTTAAACAGCTTTTCCAAAATGGTCCCCTCAGGGATGGAGCTTTGCCTGGGGAGCCAGTCGTCCTCTGGGAAATCCAGCCGGAATCTGTTGGAGACCCTGTCCTGCCTCCGTCTTCCAGAAGGCCTCACCCTGGGGGCTGACAGGCAACCAGGCAAGCACTGGTGCCTCTCTGGCCCCACATGAGCATCCCACTCTGAATACCTGAAGACGGAAGGGAATTTGGAGGGTGTCTCCTCCTGCACCTCGGCCTCTTCTTCTGAATAGATCACCATCCCAGGGATGTTGATCGGGGGGAAGCTATCCCTTGTGTCTATCCTCCTGATTTTCTTGGACGTCGTTTTCACATTGCCTGGCGATGCGGCGAGATCCTGAAAGAGGGTTTTGTCCTTGCCAAAGGCCCGCCCCGACATCTCCAGCTGCAGGTTTTCCACCATCAGCTCGGACGTGATCTCGGTCAGGCTCTCGTTGCAGCGGTCCAGCATGACGCTGATGGTCTCGCTCAGGACAAGGCTCTCCGAGGAGCTGCAGAACAGGGTGGCTTCCTTCTGGGTGAGCTCCCGATCCAAGGTGTGCTTGATAATTTCCAGGACGCTGCTGACGGCGTTGTTGGCATAAACGTTCAACTCGGCATGGAGCATCTGCACCTGCCGGATGGCCGTCTCAATGCACTCCTTGGTGGCAGCACTGCCCAGCCTGGAGAAGTCCAGGAAGTTATGGGTTGAGCCCAAAGTTGGCAGCCCTCCTTTCTCTTTCTCCCCCTGCAACTTGTTCCGAAAGCCGTCCATCGTAGTTTCCGCCACATTCCCGACCTGGGCTGAGATAGAATCCAAAGAGCGGGTCAACTGTGCAAACGAGAGGCTCTCCAGCGGGAATTTCACAATTTCCAAAAAGTTGCACCGGAAGTCCCGCCTGAAATGCCGGGCCACAAAGGTCTCCAGCATGAGGACGGTGCACTCCACTGTCTCCTTGGCTATCTTGTCAATTGTATCCATGGCCCCCTTCAGTGAAACATTATAGAAAGGAAAGTCGGGTTGGGTGAACCGGTTCTTTCGGCCTTTGGGTGGGATTTTCCTCCCCGGGAACCCGTCTGACGTAGCAGGAATGCTGCTCATCAGACACTTATGCACATTCTCAAACACACTGGCTACAATGTCCCTGGCAACTGAGCCGATCTCGGCCTGGGAATCACTGTGGAAAAGCCCCGGTGCCTCCGATCTCTTGAAACTGCAGCAGAAGAGCCTCTCGTTCAGCTCTCCCTGTGTCTTCTTCAGGATGCAAACAGACGACTCAAGATCTCGGGTCCTCATTAGAACCTCGCTGACGATGCTCTCTGCCACTTGCAGCATTTTGAGGGTTTCGTTGATGTTCGCGTCGGTCAGCGGCTGCTGCTCAAATATGTCTTTCAAGATGCCTTCCTTGGGGAGCACTTGCTTGAGGTAAGTCAGAAAGTCCTCGTAGAAAAGGCACTTGGGTTTACCCCGGATGTCCTTTGTGGTCGACTCAATCTGGAGATACATCTGCCCGTTGTCCATCCTGAAAGACTTTGCGGTGGTGTGTTGGTGCACGTGAGAATGTGGGCCATCAATGTGCAGGTCTTGCACAATGGAATGCACCAGATCACTCGCGAGGGAGATCTGCTCCGACGATAAGGTGTTGACCCGTAGTATTGTCCGATGGTAATCTTCGGTTTTGAAATCGTCAATGATGGTTCCCAGGACTTTGCCAACGACATCCTTTGCGTACACTGTCAAGTCTGACTTGCACAAGCTCGCTCTCATGAGGGAGGTTTCGGAGTCGTCGGAGAAGGCTTGGGGCTTTCCTGCCATGCCGTCACCACCATGCATTTCATACTGGAAGCCGGAGTGCCTCCTCCGCTTCTGATGCATAGACTGTGGGAGGACCTCTTCCAAATTGGATGCGGCAAAGCAGGCGATTTTGTTTAGCACATTCTGGACCAGTTCTTCCCCAATGGTCTGTGGTGTAGGGTGGAGTTGGGAAAGGGCCAGAGTCATCTTCTGGATCTCTGATTTCCCTGTAGGGGAAGATGCCTCCACAGATGGGTCTTTTTTTCTGCCTGAATTGTCCACATCCCTTGAGCCAAACAGCATTTCCATGACAATGGAGTAGATCTTCGTGAACACGCTGTCCACAATTTCGCCAGCTACACTCCCGGCATTTGCCTGGGAGATGGCATCTATCATCCCATTATAGGCAGAAGACTTTGATTCGGAACCAAAGCATAAGGAGTCGGTGCAAAAAGACGGTAGGTGGCCCAACTCGCCCACAACCTTTTGGGTCACCTGGTTGAGGACATCTTCGACTCCTGTCACCAGTGGGAAACCTTTCTGCCCCGACGGCTGCTGCCTAAAAATCCTTTTCAGAACCCTTTTCTGAACCTCGTTTTCCGTCAGAGCTATTTGGACAGACAAAATCTTGAGCAGGTCATTCATGAGCTCATTGGCAGAGGCGTTTTCTTCATACGGGATGATGTTCTGGCAAGAAAGCATCTCCCGTTCCAGGTCCGCCTGGATGACTTTCAGGATGGTACTGGTCAGTTTCTCAGCACAGAGTCTCAAGTTGGACAGGGACTCTTGGATGACAACTTTGGCTTTTTTGCGGTGGCTGCCCGCCTTGCCCTCTCCAGCTCTCGGTTGACCATCTGTGGCCAACTCAGATTCCAGTTTCTCCTCGGCAAACAGCTCCAGCCTGTGGGAAATGTTGTCGACTAAGTATTTTGCCATCCTTTCTGGGGAACAGTCCTTCAACTCCGATAGCTGCTTGGACCCAAACTCTGCTGCCTTTCTGCCTTTTGTCAGGCCTGGAACTTTGTGGCGATCTGCTTTGTGATCCAGGAAATGGCTCCTGAGTCCACCCTTGGCCTCTCGTCCAGCCAGCTGAGTGAGAGGCTCAACAGTCCTCTGAATAAGGTCAAAGAGGAGGCACTGGAGTCGGTCAGAGAGGGCTCCCCTTGTATTCAGAACAGTTGCAAGCCCAGAGCTTAGATCGTCAAGCACAATGTCCACCACGTCATTGGAAACCAGCGAGACGTCGGGTTTCCCCACCAAAGGAGCAGAGGGGACTTTCTTGGCGCTGAGCGTTCCTGCCTTAGAAGTCCCAGGTGTGTGAAGTTTCTCGGTGGCCAAGGGAGAAGGTGAAGCGCTTCCCACATCCAACATGACAGTCTGGTAGATTTCATTTAAAAACATCTCAACTGTGTTCTGGATTTGGGCCTGGATATCTCTTTTGTAGTCAGGGTTCTTCCTGAAAAGCTTCTCCAAAATGCTATCTTGCCGGCGTAAGGAGCACTGCACTTCCGAAGGGGCAAAGACCATCAAAACCAGGCTGACGATCTGGCTGGCGGCAATGCTTTCGGAGAATATAACGGGAGGCATGGAAATCTTCTCCACTTCCCTGTCCAGCCCATGCTTCAGGCTCTTCAGCACCATCTTGGCCACTTCCTGGGCATATGGTTTTAAGTTCGCGTGAGACGACCGCAGTGCCTTTTCCTTCCCACCTAAAACAGAACTGTTCAAAATGCCTTCTAAGCAGCTGGGCAAACCCCCACACTGATTCGCCAGCATCCGCCTGAGTTCCTGCTGGATGGCGGAGGAGAAGTCTGAACTGATGCACGTTTTGAGGTTTTTCATGTCTGAGCAAAGCTGGGATTCCACTTTGCAGGTGACAAAGGTTTCCAGCTTCGAGATAAATGTTTGCACCAGGTCATTAGCCAGGTCTGATTTGGGTGGAAGGTGATGCTCGGGCTGGCTAGCCCTGGCTGAATCTTCTGCAGTGCTTGTGGGGCTGGTCTGTGTTTGCTCCTGGGCAAGTCTTGACTGACAAGCTGTCTCTGGTTCTCTGAAATGCACCGTCGGTGGACTTTTGCTGGCGTCTCCAGGTACATTAAGAGGGAAGATGTCGGTGATAATCAGACTCGAGTGCCTGTTTCGGATGCCCTCCGCCTCAGTTTGAGTGGCGCGCGAGATCTTCTCGAACGCCGTCTTCACCAGATCGCAGGCAAAAGTGCTGACGTCTGCGTCTGGGATCACGGCCTGAGCCCTGAGCTCGGCAGTGTGCCCTTTGGAGGCTGGCTGCTCTTCAGGCGGGCACCGACTGATGTCCATGTGGGCAAGAGACGGAGGAGGAGGGCCAGGGGGCCAAACTGGTTGTTCAGCCCAAATATGCTGGAACATTTCGTTCAAGAGATTCCACACGGTCCGGATTATCGGAGATTGCTCTTCCTCCTTGAAGTCCTCTTCCATTTTCTGCAAGGCCTGCTCCAAGGACCACTCACCAGCTGTGGCCCATTGTCCTTTCTGCTGACCTCCGAGAGACGAGAAAATGGCATCTTGGACGAAATGCTCCATGTCCTTTTCTGCGCCTTTTGCATCGGTCCTGCCCTCTTTTTCCGCTTCAGCCGATTTGGGGCTGAGTCTGTTCCACTGCCGGGATTCCAGCCCAAAGCTTTCATATCTTACTTTATCCGGGGCCTCTTCTGTCAGCAGCACTTGCCGCTCCTTGTTGACCGATGACAAAGTTCCGTCGGGTTCCCTTTTCTCTTTTTCCTCCGCTTCCATCTCAGAATAAATGACCATGCCGGGGACATTAACGGGAGAGAACGGCTTCCTCGGCGATTTCTCACCTGACACATGTGTGGCTCCCATCACCGTCGCGGCCTTGGGATCAGGAGAAGCTCCGCGGCTGGGAAGCTCCCCCTCCACTCTGAGGCAAGGTCTCGGTTTTGCTGCTGGATAAATACCCTGGAGTTTTTCTGTACTCAAGCTGTTGAACACGTCATTGATGAGCTGAAGGACAATTGAGCTCTCCCTGGTAGGTAGCGTCCCTTCCGGGCACATTTGCCTCTGGATGAAGTTTAAGATGCTGGCAATCATCTCTTCCACATACTGGAGGAGGTTTGTCTCTGAGGAAGCAACCGTTTTGGAAACTATCTTGCGGATTGTGTCCTTCACTAGGGCGTTGGCTGCCTCAGACTCTACCGTGTGCGGTGGGACTGATGCACAAAGCTGATTCAGAGGCATCCCGATGGCTTTAATCTTGGCACACAGTTCAAACTGGGACACTTTTGTTTGGCTCGAGGTGGCAAACACTTTCAGCTTCTCAATGATAATCTGGACAATCTCCTCCGCAATCTCATACGTCGACTCGAGGGACAGGGGCATCCGAGACCGCCAGAAGGACGGGTCAGGTGCAGAATGCTTCCCGGACGCCATGACGCACATGACTTTGCACTCGGCCATGAAGCCGTCCTTGGAGATGGTCTCGAAATACTTCTTCTGAGTGATGGAGTGCAACTTGCTGAGCACGCTTTCCACAATGTCAGCAGCCACAAAGCTGGCGATCCTGGAGACTGACCCGGCCACTGGCTGGCCTGAGGGCGGGCTGCCTAAAAGGCTTTCGGAGATGGATTCCAGGAGGTCCTCCACGGAAATGCTGACGGAGCAGCCCTGGTCCACCAGTATCATTTTGAAAACGTCGTCAAGGATTATGGCCATGATTTTGGTGAGGGGAAGTTTCAGCTCGGCAAAAATGCTCTTGAGGTCCTTCAAGCAGATGCCCTCTCTCTGGTCTATAGGGCCATGGGGAGGAGGCTTTTGTTCTCCTTCCACAAAGGAAAGCCCTTCTGTGTCCGTGGTGGTGGTGCCAGTCGTGGTAGTTGTTGTAGTATCTTTGCCAAAGAGACCCCTCGACATCATGCACTTGCGCTTGCCGTGATACAAAGCGCCCGGCTTCTCAGGGCTGTCGACGGGACCTTTCTGCATCTGGGTGATCTGGCTGTCCGATTTGGAGCTGCGCATGCTCGCAGTGGTGGACAGCAGCCCACAGTGCTTGGTCGGGGACAGAAATATGGCCGTCTTCCCTCTCTTCAGCTTCCCTTTGATGAGGTCAGTGTCCAGCGAGACCTGGGTGCTCTTGGTAAAAGAGGTGTAGGAGGACTTGGAGGAGAGCAGGGAAGCAGGCTTCCCGCTGATGGTCCGCAGGTCGCTCGAGGTGGCGGGCTTGATACTGGTGTCCGTGAAGCTGACCTTCCTGGCAGACATGGTGGGGAGGGTCCTGTAGGTTTCGTAGAGGTCTTCGTTGCAGCTGCTGCAGCTGCTAGAGTTGTCCGAGGACAGCACAGACTCTTCGGAGATGGTGTACACTCTGGTCCTGACCCGCTCTTCGAACTTGGTGAGGGCCGGGTAGAGGATGCTGGTGACGGCCGACACGACCCAGGTCATTATATTCTGGATGATGCTGTTAAGCTCCGGAGCAGAGATCTATTATGGAAAGGGAGAGGGAGAGGGAGAAAAGGGGTTATTGATTTCACATGCACTGGCTCAGGTATGACGTTTAGGGAGGGTCCCTGAACAGAGCACCCAACATTTTGATTTTCATCCAAAAGTAGTCAGGCAGGTGGGAGGCTCTGAATTCGATTGGGTGGCAAAACTGTGGGGGGGCATAACCCCTCCCCGCGCAATGTTTTCCCAATCAAAACCCAAGGAGTTTGTAACCAAATTTTCCATGCACATTCCTGAGTTTGATGAGTGTTTCAGCTATGCTTAGATATGCAACTGGACACCATTTCAAATCAAGATGGCGGACTGAACCTTTTAAAACTGCTCAGCACATCCGCTATGAAATGTATCAGCACAATTCATAGAACAACCTACCTTTCCTCTTAGGCTTTCCCGGATTCCTGACTGGTCTCTGAAAGAAAAGGGGGGAGAGGGGAGTAAAGAAAAGAAAAAAGAAGAGGAAGTCAAAATGTTGGAGTGAAGTTGTATTTACATGTGCCTAAGATTGGGCCACTTCTTTCAGGGGTGATCTGGCCAACTTGCGCACCAGTGAGTATCACAGCAACAGCTTCCTGGCTCAAGCAATTGAGACAACTCTGTTGTGGCCAGTTCTGGTATAGAAGGGGAAGGGAACTCTTGGGGTTTTTTTTCCAGAGCAGGATCAATCACATCCATCAACCAGAGCCCCTAAGCCATAGCTCTGGCAAGTAAACAAGGCAACAACAAAGCTTTCAAGTTTTCATGTGGCAGATTAGCATAGGGAAAGCAGAGGACGGGGGTGGGAATAAGCAGAGGCTAGGCACATCTCGCCTTTTCTTCAACAGGGTCCCTACTTCTCACTAGCAGTTCGAACAACAGCACTTTATTGAAAGATGGTCTGCATTTCTAATTAAAATCTAATTGCTGTATTTCACTTGGCTGGCAGGGCTGATGTGAGCTGCAGCTGAGGGACATCTGGGAAGCAGTTACATTGGCTACCCATTCTCTAGAGTAGAGGAGAACTGTGCAAATTCCTTATCATGCTTCATTCCAATTCTCTCTGGGGCACTTACGAAGTAGAAAGCAGTTGGTGGATATAAGCCGAGTAAGAGGACTCAGAATCCTCATTTTCCTGAGATGTTGAGGCCATACGCTCTGCAAGAGGAGATAGACCTTGGGATTAATAATCCTGTCAGGGCTGCAACTACAATCCAAGCTAATGTTGGTGGGGAAACAGTGAGGGAGGGGGCACATGAGGCAATGCCTCTCCCCCTTTAGCCCACTGTATGCGCCCTGCCCAGGGCTTTATGCGTGAACTGAAATAAACTTGAGGCCTAGCCTCTCTAATTTCAAAAATCAAGCCTGGGCAGGGCATATCCAATCTGCTTCCAGACCACAAATTTGCAGGTATAATTTGAACAGAGGAGGCCTCCAAAGTGTTTAGCTCTGTGAGTTGCATTGCCAAATCCATGATGAGAAAGCTATATTCAGTGGAGACCTCCATTTCTCAGCTCAGACCTGGGTCAAGACATGGGCTGGCCACACCCTCTGCCAGGGCTTGACTTGTGAAATTAAAGATCCTGGCACTCAAATCTGCCAGGAACCCACGTTCTCTCCCACTTCTTCTTCCCCACCTCCAATCCCATGGGAAGCTAGTGGTAATACGATGGTTACAAGGGAAGTCACCAGAGCATGTGGAGTACAGTGGTGAAGTCACCTTTGTCCAAAAGAGGCTGGGGCTAGCAAACCAGATGGAGCATGAAAAAGGCGCTCTGAGTGACTGAGGCCACCTGAGCCCCTGTGGACAGTGCTGAAATGCATTTCCCACTTCACAAGAATTCAAGCAGACCCTTTTTCCATTTAAAAGAAGGTTGGGGAGCAGAGAACAGGCTCAAATCAGTGGTGTTTATATATACACACACACATTCTAGAATCATAGAATTGTAGAGCTGGTAAAGGTAAAGGGGACCCCTGACCATTAGGTCCAGTCGTGGCTGACTCTGGGGTTGCGGCGCTCATCTCGCTCTATAGGCCGAGGGAGCCGGCGTACAGCTTCCGGGTCATGTGGCCAGCATGACTAAGCCGCTTCTGGCGAACCAGAGCAGCGCACAGAAATGCCGTTTACCTTCCCGCCGGAGTGGTACCTATTTATCTATTTGCACTTTGACGTGCTTTCGAACTGCTAGGTTGGCAGGATCAGGGACCGAGCAATGGGAGCTCACCCCGTCGCGGGGATTCGAACCGATGACCTCCTGGTTGGCAAGTCCTAGGCTCTGTGGTTTAACCCACAGTGCCACCCGCGTCCTCCTCTGTAGAGTTGGAAGGGGCCCCAAATGTCATATAGTCTAACCCCCCACCAGGGATCATCTAGTAGTTCAATCTCAGTTAAAATATCCATGACAGATGGCCATCCAATCTCTGCTTAAAAACCTCCAAGGAAGGGGAGTCCACAACCACTGGCAGAGGAAGGAGGATGCGGTCCGCCCCAGGTGTCATCCCTGAGGGGGAGTGACATTGTCGCCCCGCCCCCTGGGACACTGACCCCACCCCTGTGGGTAGCTAGCCCCGCCCCCGGGTGCACAGCATGTGCGCCACTCCGGGTGCTGGAGCAACTAGCTCCGCCTCTGTCCACAACCTCCCAAGGGAGACAGTTCCACTGTCAAACAGCATATGTCAAACACACACACACACACACACACACAGCAAACACCACACCATAAAGTATGAGATGCTTAGGATATTAAATGGCCACTTCCGGAAGCCTGGAAGGCAACCAACCTGCCTCTCTCGCCATGTGGGGCCTGTGTTCAGTATGCTCTGTACCTATTTTGCTCTTCTCCACTCTCCTCTTCTTGCTTGAGCTCCTCTCCTTGGGCGGACTTTCCTTCTCACTCTGGGCAAACTAAAGCAGACATTTAAAAGCAGAAGTATTTGTTAGCATCCGCTGAGAGTCTCCTGCGGCTTTGCCAGGTGAATTTTAAGCCACCCCAAAGTTTGAGGAATCCCTTTATATCTTACTCTTTTCCTCCAGGTAGCCCAACGTGGTGTACATGGTCCCCCTCCTCTAAATTTTTATCCATACAACAACCCTATAAGGTAGACTAGGCTGGGAGGCAGTGACTGGATCCCAAGGTAACAACACCCTGTGGGCTTTGTGGCTGGCTGAGGGATTTGAACCCTGGTCTCTCCCAAGTCCTAGTCCAGCACTCAAACCACTGTGCCTCACTGGCTCTGAAAAATAAGCTGTGGGCCCTTTAAGGATTGTAGACGGCCTTCCAGGTGGGGCAGAGCCACTGGAAAGAAAGGTCTTGAACCTTCAGATGTCTTTGGTCCTTGGCTGAGACAACATCTCCCATAGGTCAGCCAGCAGATGATCTGTTCCACTCTCCCCCACACAAGCCCTAGCAACTCCCAACCCATTTTGAGCCTGATGCTACTTCCTCTGGGCAGCTTTGAACTTTTTGCTGTTGAGCATTTCAACCATGTACCATTAAGGTTGCTCGCTTCTTCTGCTTCCCTTTGCCAGAGCCCTCGTTAACAGTATGATGGGGGGTGGCTGAAGAGATGTTGGCTTTGTTGGAAGGCTTCGAGGATGATCGATTGGACATTCCTAGAACGAAAGGGGGAGGCATAACTGGCATTTGAGGCACAGAGATCTGGAAAACCTTGACCTTGGCTCCTTGCCCACCCAGGCGCTCCACTGGCACCCTGCTACTGACGCTGCAATTCTAGGGTTGCTTACCAAGATCAATATCTCCCCGTGCCCAAGATCCATCTTTCATATTCACTGTAAAGACCTGCTCAGCAATGGTCCTCATCAATGTTAATTAAAAGATTCCTGTTTGCATAACTTAATGGTTTTGTTGCTTTCTGTTCAGCACAGCTGGAAGACCAGTAATGAGTTTAGCCTGTGAATTATCCCTTATCAGCCCCTTCAGCATCCCGCTCTTCTCCTTCTGACCTCTCCTTGGTGTCCCACCAACAATCCCTGGGGTCTGAGCTTTCCTCCCCTGGGGCTTCCCTGGCTTGTGTCTCCCACTACTCCTCTTTGTCTAGCCAGTCCCTGACAGTTGCAGTGATTTAAAAGCAGAGAGTGCTGTTGTTGCACTCAGGTATTGCTCGAGGGCTTCCCACTTTAACATCCAGCTGACCACTGTGAGAGCAGGATGCTGGGCTAGATGGGACATTGGCCTGATCAGCAGGTTCTCCTTACGTTCTGCATGTGCATAAGGTGTGTGCCTCACATAAAGCTGTGTGGCAGCAGTGGGCTAACTCTGTCCCCTGTTTCTGCTCCAGTGCCAGTCTGTGGGTAAGAGCTTGGCAGTCTACAACAGGGAGACTTCCACACTCAGGGAAACTCCCTGGGTGTTTAAAAACCTGGAAAACAGAAACTTTTGCAAGCACACAGAATCTGATCTGCAACTTTCCTCCCTGCCCTGTATATTTCAGGTCAAGCTTTGATCCTGCCACTCCTCCAAGCCATTAAACTTACCGTCGGCGGGGACCTTGCCGCTGCCGCCGCTGCCTCCGTGCTTGCTGCTGCTGCCACCACTGGAATCGTAGCCACCGGTCACTTTCCCACTATGCCTGTACAACCGGCCTGAGCCAAAGCCAGACTTGTTGCTGCAACATCCGCCGGAACCACAGCAGGACCCCTTGCTTCCGCAACCGGCCGATCCGCAGCAGGACCCCTTGCTTCCACAACTGCCTGATCCGCAACAGGACCCCTTGCTTCCGCAACCGCCTGATCCGCAACAGGACCCCTTCCTTCCGCAACCGCCTGATCCGCAACAGGACCCCTTGCTTCCGCAACCGCCTGATCCGCAACAGGACCCCTTGCTTCCGCAACCGCCTGATCCGCAACAGGACCCCTTGCTTCCGCAACCGGCCGATCCGCAACAGGACCCCTTGCTTCCGCAACCGGCCGATCCACAGCCTGACACGCCACCCTCGTTGCTGATGACCCCGCCAGAGACAGAGGGTGTGATTTTCTCATTCATGCTTTCTGCAACACTGGAGGCAATCTCTGTCGGCGGGTTGGTGTTACTGGTCAGCGACGCGAGGTCTTTGGCGGAGCTGAAGGAAACTTTGCTGCTGCCGCCGCCTGGACCAGTGATGGCCTCGCCCACTGCACAGGATAAAAGGTGACATCTAAGATGGGTGAGTTTTAATGTTGGAAGCTACCCGGGACAGTAGGGTGAAGGGCAGGCAATAAATAAATGACAGCTCGAGATTTTGGTGACTTGTTTTTAAGTACTGAACCTGAAAATGTAAACAAACTGCACAAGCCAAGCCTTTGGTGTCATCGACCTTGTCCTGTGGAACCCTCTGCCACTAGAGATCCAGCAGGCAGCTTCTGTTCCAGCCTTTTAAATGCCTGGTGACAATTTTTCCATTTCACCAGGCCAATTAAGCATACATCTCCCACAATGGTCTACTGGTGTTTGTTTTTAATTATTTTGCTTTTCACGTGTTTTTAATTTCTTATGATATTACTGTATGGTTGCATATTATTTTCTGCTGGGGGGAGTGGGAACTTTGGAAGGAATTTAAAAGGGCATATTATAAAGTTCTAACAGCCTATATTTCCACGCTTTGCTTTGCTGCATATTCAGTGATTTTAAATCTTGGCTGGGGTTCTCTCACCAAAGTACTTGCCCCAAACCTGGAACTTGGCATCCAGGGAATTCTGTTTTTATACCTAATTTTTCTTTCCCAATGAATATTCCCCCCAACTCATTAAATCTCCACAATGACCCTGTGATGGAGGCTAGGCTGAGAGGGACAGTGACTGGCCCCCAATATCACCCTAGGGAGTTTCGTGGCTGAGTGGGGATTTGAACCATGGTCACACCCAGGTCTTAGTTCTGTAGGATAACCAGCCTCATATAACCAACATGCTTATGTCTAATTAATGCATGAAGGGGTTAATGTCATACAGTAAGCTGTCCTGTCAGGTTTAGCTAGATCACTCCCCATCACATTGGGAGGAAGGTAATCGAGCCTATTGTTGTACTCCAGTCAACCAGAGAAGCTCAGCACGTGAAGCGGTTTTGATCTGGTTGCTCCTGCTAAGCACACGGCTCTAACAAGCCTTTCTTGTGTTCGTACACCAATAATTTAGGAACTTTCACCACTGTGTAACTAAGCCAAGTTTTATTGCCTCTGTTTTTTGACTGCTGTGTGAAAAAGCACATGAATCCGACATCTGGAATTTGTAAGTAAACAATTTTTAACCAACTGAATGTGTGGTCTTTTACTATGCTGGGGGAAGAGAGGACTATTTTGGAACTCAGAAGGCCATATTTTAAAGGTATAACAGCTTGTATCTCCATGTTTTAGCTTGCAGCGTGCTTTGTGATTTTAAATTTCTGCTGGGCTTCTCTCACCAAAGAGTACTCACCCCAAACTTGGATCTTAGCATCCAGGAATTCTCCTTTTATATAGCTATATTTTGCTTGCCAGCCAACAAGTCCAATACCCTAAGCCATCACACCACACTGGCTCTTGCCCAATGGGCACCAGGCGAGGCTTCGGGGGTACATCTGTACTCAGAGATGCTGTGCTGGCAACCCCTGAATCAATCAGTTCAAGAATATCCCAGTTCTTTAAGCCCTTGTCCCTGCCCCCCGAAATAAAACCAAGTTCTCCCAGTGCTTCAGCAAAAGACACTGAAAGCTCCACAGTCCATACCCTGCACCCTCATCCACCTTGCGGAATGAGACCAGGAAGAGCCTCTCACCTGGCTCCAATTCAAGAATCTCCTTCTGTAGGTCTCTCTCGCTAACAGCACCTTCATGCTGCAAAGAAAAAGCAGTACAAAAGGCAGGCATTTTAGCAGACTCATTTGGGTTGGAACTAGGCTGCAATAGACCCCAAAACTCCCTCTGGGAACACAGAAAGAGCCATCCTGGATGAATCTCAAGAACCCTCCAGCCCAGCACATTTTTTCCCTGGGAGGGGCCCTGCTGAATGGCCTGATGTAACAAACAACTCCTGCATTGCACACAAAAGAGGACCAGTACAACTCCCCATAGGATCTCCAGGTAGCACTGGGAAGGAGAGCATATTTCCCCCACGATTTATTTAGCAAGATTTATATACCACATATTAATATATATAAGCAGTTTGGTACAGTGGTACCTCGGGTTACATATGCTTCAGGTTACATACGCTTCAGGTTACAGACTCTGCTAACCCAGAAATAGTACCTCGGGTTAAGAACTTTGCTTCAGGATGAGAACAGAAATTGCGTGGTGGCAGCGCAGCAGCAGGAGGAGGCCCCATCAGCTAAAGTGGTGCTTCAGGTTAAGAACAGTTTTAGGTTAAGAACGGACCTCCAGAACGAATTAAGCACTTAACCTGAGGTACCACTGTAATTCAGATTTATTCTGGAGGCAGAACAAAACCTCCATGTCATTATTTTGTCCAATCCTGTTTCATAAGCACTTTAAACTAGTGACCGTCACTGCATGCACTGTAAATGTTTGTTGACTGTTTCCAACATATAGGGCCCTCATACAGCCAGGCCAGCTGCCCTCTTCCTGGGTCGGCGGCCTTCAGAGCACAACTCGGCCGCTGGATTCTGACCCCAGGTCAACTCACCTCCAGGGATGCGGCAGACTTGCTTGCGGCTTCCTCTGCATTGGGCAGGGCTAAGAGGCTTGTCATGGACTGCTTAGTCCCATTCTTCCCTTTGGCAGTGGACAATTGGCTCCCCAGCCTGGTCGCACTGGTGCTTCCTCCCGGAACTGGGATAGGTCAGAGAGGGAGAAGAGGCAGGAGTGAACAGCTTTGCAAGATGGGCAGCGGGCAGGGGGCTTTGGACAAGTGTGAAGCACACCATTTGCCTTTCTCTGGGGGGCCCCTAGCCTTGACTCCGCTCCCAGTTCCTTTTCCCGCACCCCCCAAAAAAGCAGAATGTACCTTTTCGAAGCTCTGGTCCTTTCTTGTCCAGGAGGCTGGTGGACTTCCTCTCAATTGTTGAGGTCTTACTGGTCTCCTCAGTGCTTGTCTTGGGCAAGGAGGAGTCTTTAATCATAACCATAATCATAATCATAGTCAGCCTCTAAAATAGCTGAGATGTCTACGGCGGAGCAGAAAAGCCCCCAAATGCGGCATTTAGCCTCTGCATTTGACATACAGGAAATGTATTTAATTTTAGTCATGGACAGTGCTTTTTTTCTTAAAAAATGTTTAGGTGTACTCTCATTTTCCTACTCATATTGAAATACTGCCCCTCAATGAGGACAAACAGATTCACAAAATGTTTAGGGGTATGCGTACCCCTGCGTCGTCCCCCCCCCAAAAAGCACTGGGTTTCATATTTCAATGGAACTCTCTCAGCAGTTTATCAATCCAAACAAAGGCACACAGTTTAAA
This sequence comes from Podarcis raffonei, assembly GCF_027172205.1. Taxonomy (NCBI): domain Eukaryota; kingdom Metazoa; phylum Chordata; class Lepidosauria; order Squamata; family Lacertidae; genus Podarcis; species Podarcis raffonei. Next base: position 15,893,663 of record NC_070616.1, read on the forward strand.
TTCTACATGTTGTTAATTTCTCTTGTTGAAAATCTCACAGTTTCACCTTTTTTGCAAACTGCTTTGAGGGAGTTGTTGCTGTTTTTTACAATCAAGTGGTGTATAAATTTTATGAAATAAATAATAAGGCAAGAAAAGCAAAACAAAAAGGATACTTATATGGTGTATCATCTAAAACAGGCTGAAACCAGCAAGAGGGAACAGTTGCAAAAGTTCTTAAAAGCAGCGCAACAAATCTACTTAAAGACAACAATGGTGGATTCTTTGCAGCTAGGAAAGGGAGGAAGGAAACAAACCTGAACGGATAAAGAGAGGACATAGCTTAACCTACGCATAAGCCTTGAGTGAGAAAATCAGGATCGGGGCTCAAAAAATGGTTTGTCCAGGGGAGCCTTAGGGAGACTTGAAAGCATTCCAGGAGAAAGAGGAAGTAGGAGAGAGAGAGAGAGAGAGAGAGAGAGAGAGAGAGAGAGAGAGAGAGAGAGCGAGCAGCAAGAGGTCATTCCATGAAAGCCGTTCCTGGCCATGTACCTTGTTTTTTAGCTGGGGGTCCCCGATCTCCGACGTCCATCATGTGGACCATCTTGTCAGGAGGGAGCAAGAAGCCTTCTCTCTGGAAGCGTTCCTGCAGCTTCCTCAAGTGGTGAGCCATCTTCTTCTCAAGCATGTTCTGTTTCTGCAGGGTGCAAAAAGGGCAGAGCCTCGCCACTGTTTCGGGATTCATTCCAGGGTCCTTTGCAACCTCTCATCATGCTGGATCCAAGGGGAGACACTGGGGCCTCCCCCCCAAGCTGGCAAAGGACCTGCCCCTTTCATTTTGCACCACAGTCACTCAGAAGCAGCATGAGAGAATTCTTAGTTTGCATGCCTCACCTCTTTTCAGGTTGGGGGTGGGGGGCCCACTAAGCATGCCTAGCTGGAACACACCCCAACAGCGAGTACAGGGTGCAATTCATAGACCAAGTTATTTGGCAACTGCCCAATGATGATCAGCTGGATAGCTCAGTTGGTTAGAGTATGGTGCCAGTAACTCCAAGGTTGCAGGTTCAATCCCCTGCTGCATATTCCTGCATTGCAGGGGTTTGGACTAGAGACGATCCAACAATTCTATGATTTGCCAGATTTCCCCCCTATGAACTGGGCATTGGCACCTTCTGTCTGTTTTCTGTGATGAATTGCTAATTTCTCCAGTCTAAACAGAGCAATTTTGCTATACCAAAGGGGAGCAAGTGAAAGGAAGCCAGTAATTAAATCATTCCCCACATAATGAACAGGAACTGACTGACTGAAGGACGCTTAAGGGACAACTCTGTACTCCATGCTTGGTAGGAAGTACAAGGAATAAACTTTTTTTTTCCGACGAAAGAAGAATGGATACCAAAACTTATGGACTATGCAGAAATGGCAAAACTTACTGGAAGAATAATAAATCAGGATAACAAACTTTTCATGAAGGAATGGAAATTGAATATTTACAAACAAATTGCAAACAGATAAAAACATTGGCAGGACTATTGTAATAACCTGCAGTTTTTAAGATATAAATATATGAAAATAGATGAATAAAATAATGATTTAATATAACTTACAATATGCAGGGAATGATGATATAAAATTTAACGAATCGCAGAAAAAGGAGGAAGGAAGTTGATATTTGAAATGTCTGAATTATTGTTAAATTGCTACTGAAATGTATATAAATGAAAATCATATTGGTTTTGGAAAAAAGGAATAAACTTTTAACTAACATTGCAGGGGGGCCTTTGCTAAATAAAGGTTGCTGTTGAGTAAACATTAGGGAAGGGTCTTGGCTAGGAGGATGGGAACTTCTGGATAATATAGAACTACGTAGATGGAATGCTGGGCAGAACTTCCTTCCAGCTGATTGTGGCACCCTACCATGACCACTCAGATGCTAGCCAAGACCCACACAGCTTCCAGCCGCCTTCCCTTCTCTTCCACTTACCCTTTTCAGCTTGTCTTCCTTGCTCTTCCTCCTCTGCTCTTCAATCCTTGCTTCCCGTTTAACGTCATCACCGATTTTCATCAGGAGCAGCATTTCCTTCTTCCTCCATTCCTGGGAAACAAAGACTCATCAGCCATTGGTCACCTGTTTCTGTGCTGTGGCTGTTTTCAGCTGGGTGTAAAACAGCAAAGGGGACCCAACTCCAAGCAGCCCCACTGGCCAGGGCGAATGAGGATGGGCGCCACCTCCTGTTCCAGCTTCCCTTTGTGGTTACCTCTTCCATTTTCTTCCGTAGGAGGAGCTGCTTGCGTTTTTCCAAGCCTTGCTTCTTTTTGTCGTCCTGAGCCAAGGCGAGTTGTCGGTTCTCTTCTGCCAGCTGCTCCAGTTTTTCCAGCTCCTGGTTAATCAACTCTAAATATCTTTTTGAGAAAAAAGGCAAAGGATCGATTAGAATGGCTTGGCTGGACCTCACCCCATTTCCTCTTCTTCGCTCAAGTTTCTCAGCTAACCTGGGGACTTCAGGTAAGCCCTGGAGGTCTGGCAACTTGATGTAAAGCTGAAAGCTCATTCCCCCCTCCCCGCATGCCCTCTTGTGGCCCCAAACCAATTTGTGGAAGGGTAAGAGATTGATTGGTTGTAGGTTTGAGCCCCACTTTGAGCTAAAGATTCCTGCATCACAGGAGGTTGGTCTAGATGACTCTTGTGGCCCCTTCCAACTCTTACGACCTGCAGTTCATTGTTTCGGCCCATTTCTCCTGCTTTTAATTCCTGTTTTTTCTTGCTGTTTATGCAGAAGAGGATCGCAAGAGAGGCTTCAAAGGAGCACCAGACCCAAGCGGGGCAGGCTGGCTTTGTGGTGTCACTCTGCAAACCGCACAAAGGTCCGCTTTAGACCTCATGTGCAAAAATGCCCTCTAGACTCCTCCCTCTACCCATCTCCTTCGGGCACCTGTTCCTCATCACGGTCTCCTGCTCCTGTATTGTGGGCCTCTCCTCTTTCAGCATCCAGTCCCGATATTTCGACGTATCGGCGGCCTCTGGAAGATGCTGAGTGTCTTGGAGCTTGGTGATCTGCTTCTCAAGCATTTTCTGGAATTCAGAGGATTAGAGGGATGTGGGCATCAGGGCTTTTGCTTGGGACATTGCTGCCAGCAAGTTGTCACTTGGGGTCGGGTGAGCAGAGGAACACGTCAGACCAATTTAGTGGGGTAGGAGAGCTTAAAAGAATGCTAATATTTTTCACATCTGGCAACCAATAGGCCCCTTGGGTTTCCGATAGTAGTACATGGGGTAAGGTAAAGGTAAAGGGACCCCTGACCATTAGGTCCAGTCGTGGCCGACTCTGGGGTTGCGGCGCTCATCTCGCATTATTGGCCAAGGGAGCCGGCATACAGCTTCCGGGTCATGTGGCCAGCATGACTAAGCCGTTTCTGGCGAACCAGAGCAGCACACGGAAACGGCGTTTACCTTCCCGCCAGAGCGGTACCTATTTATCTACTTGCACTCTGACATGCTTTCAAACTGCTAGGCTGGCAGGAGCAGGGACCGAACAACGGGAGCTCACCCCGTCACGGGGATTCGAACCACCGAACTTCTGATTGGAAAGCCCTAGGCTCTGTGGTTTAACCCACAGCGCCACCCGCGTCCTTTTAGTACATGGGGTAGATGGATCTAAAAAGCCTGGGACACAAATTTTCACGGCCATCCAGCAGCTACGGTGGCTCATTTACCAGAGGTAATGTATTTGGTGTTAACTCTGGAAGCGTATACTCAATTCTGACCAAACAAAGCACAATATACATCAGGAGCCCAAGATGGTGCACGTAGTTCTCCCATCCACATTTTATCCTCACAACAACCCTGTGAGGTAGGTTAGGCAGGAAGTCATGCCTCTTATCAAGTTTGCAATATGCTCTTTGTTTGTAGCAGCTGAGCAGAGGCAGAAGGAGATCTCAAAAAATGGTCCCAAGACTTGCCTGTTCTCTGATGTAGTGTTTCTCAAACTCCAGCTTGAGGGAGGTCAGGTACTGCCTATATTCATTGAATTCCTTCAGGGTACACACCACCTAGGAGGCAAAAAGAAGTCAGGCATTCATGGGAAAGGTTCTTTTTTTAAGAAATATTTATTTGGTTTTTCAGATTTAAGTTTTACAATCACATATCCAACATACAACATAAAAACAAGATTCCAAGGAATCTCTTGGACCTCCTCCCCTTTGTGGGTCCTTTTGTTAATTATTTCCTCCTGTATCTTTTATGATAATCCAGATCTTTTACATCTCCATTATGTCCAAAATTCACCATTAAACTATGTTATTCCAATCCTACTAAGTTAGCTGTTTAAGATGGTTTTTAAGATAAATTATAAATTTCCCCTATTCCTTATTAAAATTTTGGTCTTCCTGATTTCTGACTCTTCTGGTCGTTTTAGCCGTTTCTGCATAATCCATCAACTTAATCTGCTATTCTTCTCTGGTGGGGACTTTATCTTCTTTCCATCTCTGAGCCACCATGGGAAAAGGTTCAAGAGTCCTTCTGTGCATTTCCATGCTCTCCCGCAACAGTGCCAACATCCTAAGTCCCTGTCTGAAATCTGTTTACTCAGAAGCTACAGTTCTTCCCCTAAGATTCTAGTCTTCATGGCTCTGGAGAGAAGACAGATATAAATATAACCAAAGGAAGCTGCCTATCAATCCACCTAGCTCACAGTGGCTGGCAGCAGCTCTGTGGGGTTACAAGCAGAGAGTCTCTCACAGCCCTACCTGGATATGCTACAGCCCTGCTCCTTTAAGACGTTTATTTTTCCTACAGGATTTGAAGCTTTTTAATATGACTTCTAGGCTGTTTTGAGGTGACATCAATGGTGTTGTTTGCTGATAGCCTTCTAAAAAAAATGTTTCTGGCATGGTGTTGTTTTTTTATGGCTGTCATTTTGCAGTCCTGATTGTCTCGCTAGAAAAGCACAGGGATGTAGGGGCATCAATGCCTGAAGCAGCTCAACTTGCCTTGTTCTTGTCGGTGATGTGGCCTGCCTTTTTGAGCCTCCGCAGGTTGTCTTTCCGCTTGTAGTAGGCACGCAGGTGTGGGTCGTGGAGGCTCTTATAGCTGGGTGCCATGAGTTTGCAGTATGGGTCGTTCAGGTCAAAAGTGGCAGATGGCTGGTAAAGCTGGGGATTATTATTATTATTATTATTATTATTATTATTATTATTATTAATCCTATACCACCCTTCATCCGAAGATCTCAGGTTCACGGCATAAAAACACAAGATAAAAACACACAAAATGCACAATAAAAACAAGAACAAAGCAAAACAATAGCCCCTCCTGTGCAGAGACACAGCAATACATCAAAAAGGGTCAGGGAACGAGACAGGACATTCCATTCAAATATCAGGAAGAACTTTCTGACAGCAAGGTCTGCTCGACAGTGGAATGGACTCCCTTGGGAGGTTGTGGACTCTCCTTCATTGGAAGCTTTTAAGCAGAGGTGGACATCTGTCAGGGATGCTTTAGTGGAGATTCCAGCATTACAGGGGGTTGGACTAGATGGCCCTTGGGCCACTCTACAATTCTATGATTCTAACAAAGGATCTCTCAGACTCCAAGGTAGCCTTCTTCCCCAAGCTGTTGGGTCTCCAGATGCTTGTGGACTACAACTCCCACCAGCCGCAGCTGGCATGGATGTCAGGAGTTGTATTCCAAGAGGGCGACTGATTGGGGAACCTTACTTTGAAGCAGGGGGTCAACACAGTTCCAGGTGCATTGCTGGTTCCACAGAACTAACTGCAATCCCTATTTGGAATGCTTTATTGTCTAGGACTGGAGCATGGCCTTTTCAGCAGTGGCTCCCCTTTTGCGGAACACTTTCCCCAGGGAACTTCACCTGAAGCCACCATTAAATATCTTTAGGTACTGGGCCCCCTCAGTCAGGCTTTGGGATTTAAATTATCTGTGGTCTCGTCGGGGTGTGTGTGAGTGGGTGGGATGTTTTAGTCCCGCCTTTTAAAAATGTGGCTGTGTGCGCGCGCGTAGATATCCTCTGTTCACCTTTTCACCCAAATTGGTCCTGTAGAACATAGTGTTTGAGCCTGGCAGGAAAGGGATTTTGGTAAAGAGTGGCATGTCCAGGATCTGGTTGGGTCCCACGGCTGGCATCTGCTTCCCAGGCCCCACCTGGAAGAGTCAAAACATCCACGTGTCAGCAGGGAGGCCAGTTGCTGCAGTTGCCCATTCACTTCAGGGTTTCTTTAGAAAGGTCTCTTGAGGATGCAACAAAAAACCCACGCCTTGCCAGTGTGTGCGTGGCACTGCCAATTGCTTCACACAACTGCAGCTCCAGAAGCACACCACAAAGTTCCGGTAACTTATTTTCAAGCACATGTTTTCAAGCTACATAGCTCCTCTGCTGCTTGCCCAGTGTATTGGGCATGGGATATAGGCCAAACAGCTTTGTGCTCAGAGTGTCAGTGGCCTAGGCTGGCCCTTAGCCTGGCATCCTTCAGACATTTTGGACTCTGATTCCCATCAGCCCCAGGCATCAGGTTGGGGGATTCTGGGTGGGTTGGTGGGACACAGACCAAACCTCCCCCAGAAGCAGATTGATCTTAGGTCCCAGAATGTGGACAGGTGGACACTAACTGTCCATTGCCTAGCCTAGAAACACAAGTCAGAGATTTCCCCTCCCCAGCTTGCATTTCTCTCTGGTTCCCCCTCCCTGACTCCAGCTCCAAAAGAAGATGGTCTCAGCACTCACGTCTACAACGTCTTCGTCCGGTTCCATAGCTTCGAGCGCCGTCCTGGCGCTCTCGGTCAGGTAATGTCCCATAGCTGCCTTCAGCAGCCCTCGGTTGGGGTACGTCATCTTGAGGTTCAGTCTGGCTTGTTGCCCTCAGAGGACATGGCCTCCAACTGCCACCTCCACATAGCCCTTCTAGAACTCTCCAAGACATTGTTAGCAACAGGGGAGTTCCACCAGCAGTTCTTTGTGGAGCTCTCAAGATCTTTGATGTTCTGTTCTGAGGGGGGAAATCCGGTGATGGAATCCACCGTTGCTGTCCGGATTCTTAATGACTCCAAACACTCACCTCTGCACCACAGAGGATGCTAGCAGGCTTGCTTTGCTAAACACGGGGGTTATTATTATTATTTTGCAAATATATTTGTTTCATTTTATAAAGTATACCAGAACAGAGAGAACAGTTATAACAACAGATTAAAAAAATTCAAAGTTGAGAAACAAAACTATAAAACAGGCACGCAGAATGCATGCAGTTGCATATGGGCTTAAAAAAACCAAGTAAATGCACTAATATTAGCATCATCTGATGATCAACACTAAAGTCACAGATCTGCCATGCTTTTGACAAGAGTTGTCTTGAAATCCTGCTTCCTGGGCCTATTTAGTTTTCTGTGTGTTGTATATATGTGTAAATAAGACCATATAGCCTAAGGACACCCCAGTCTCTGCTGACCTTTTTGTCCCAAGGAAACCAAACCCTGGGTAAGTACAGTGGTACCTTGGTTTTCAAACAGCTTAGTTCTCGAACGTTTTGGCACCCGAACACTGCAAACCTGGAAGTGAGTGTTCCAGTTTGCGAACTACTTTTGGAAGTCAAACATCTGACAGGTCTTCCGCGGCTTCCGATTGGCTACAGGAGCTTTCTGCAGCCAATCAGAAGCTGCACTTTGGTTTCCGAACATTTTGGAAGTCCAAAATACTTCTGGAATGGATTCCGTTCGGCTTCCAAGGTACCACCCAGAGATTGGGTTGGTGTGTAACACTATCCTGAGGACTTACCTATAACAGTCAGGATACCTCTGTGGACATTGTGCCTCTTGCAGATTGGGCACTGCATGCTGAAAGTCTCCTACACATATTGATCACGGAAAGGAAGAGATGGCTCTTCCCATGCTACGCAGCGAGCAGGAAGAATTGAATGTCCCAGTATGTGATAATGATCACTGGTCTCAGAATACCTTTAGAAAGGGGGTGGGTGGAACAAATGGACAGAGGGGCAAGCCTGATGTGTTTGTTCGCTTGTTTCATAAAATTTATACACCGCCTGATTGTAAAAAAAACCCCAACCACCTCAAAGCGGTTTATGAAGAAAATGAAACCATAAAATTATCTGTTAAAACAACTCCGTAAAACCAGCAACAAATTGCAGGGCGCATCTTAGGGCACAACAGTGGCATCCTTTTCAAAGGATGACAATTTTGCAAAGATCTCTCATAAAAACACACACACATCCTATGAGGGTTCAGTCTGTGGAATCTGTGGATGGTTTCGTACCACGGTCTTGCTGCAATGCACCAGATCCCTGATTTACATGGTTTTGTTAACAGAGAGATAAATGTGATCTGTGATCTGGTGGTGGTTGGGGGAGCGGGCAAAATATATGAAAAATTATGCCATTTTGCCATTTCCCAGTATTTGATACATGTGCCTATTCTCCCTTTTTGTCCTCATACAGTACATGCAGTTTCACACTTTTTTCTCCCTTGCCTCCCTCTCAAATGGTTCCCATTTTCCTCCCTCTCAAATGGTTCCCTTTCCACCCCCACCTTCTGAGTTGCCCCACTTTTTGTCTGTGGGGCTGGATCCCATCTCTCAGGAAGATTGTCACGGCAAGGGGGAAACCAGTGTAGGAGCAGCTGCTCCGGTGTTTGATTTCCTTTACCCTCCCCATTCCTTTTTCCTTTTGTGCTGTGTCTGTTTCATCGTGAGCTTGCAGCTAAGGATTGTCTTATCCTTTAATGCATGGGCAGCAGTTAGCAAAGTGTTAAGTGCCTTGCAAGTGTTAAGATACACAATGCCAATTACATGGAAATGGGTACTAAACATGTGTCATTTTCCATTGTATGAAAGCTCCGATACAATGTGGAAATTAAGAGTTAGGGAAAAGTCGGGGAAATGGAATCGACGACCATGTGAATGCAGCCTCTTTCTGCCCTCTCCAGCCCTGCCTGGCTGGGATGTGTCATTGACCTGTGATGAAGCTGCCACTTGTTCACATCCCAAGCGCAGGATGGAGAGAGGAGTAGAACCCTCTGACTTTTCTGTGGCTGGAATGCAGCCTGCTGTACAAAGGCCAAGCACCACACCTGTGCTCCACCCACTTTTACCTCTGGCCCCGCCCACCTTTAGCGCATGGAAGGTTGTCCACAAGGGAACTTCTGCAGGAGGAGGTTCCTGATCCCTGGCCTATGCAGACAAGGTCAGACCTTTCGGTTTTGTACATTTTTATTCTGGGTGACAGCTGAAAATCCAGATGAGCACGAGACCTGTGGGGGAAGGGGAGGGAAATGCAAGCACCACATTAGGAGCAGGGGACAAAGGCAACAATTCAAGGGCAAATATTAATAGAGAGAATTATTAACAGATACAAAGACAAATTTATATTATGGCCATTGTTTATTACATTTGTATACCACCTTTCATCTGGAGAGCCCAGGGTGGTTCACAACAGAAAAGTACAAAATGATCACCCATATGCATGCCTCATTGTCACAATACATTATTATTATTATTACTACTATTATTATTATTGTTGTTGTTACTGATCTGCCCTTCACACTAGGGTACCTGGGCAGGTTACAACAATTTAAAATGCAACATTAAAAACTGTTTTTAAAACTTACAGTTACTAATAATACAATATATCTAATAGAAACAGCAATAATGTCTTAACAAAAACTAACAAGTTCATACAATTGCTTACTTATATTTCCAATAATTAACTTGCAATAAGGATTCGGGTGAATTAAGAAAATTATTTTGGTAGATTTATATTCCACATCTAAAATCAACTACCTACAGGTGTAGATAAGATACAGAGTATGACCATTATTCCATCTAGCTTAGTACCCTCTAGACCAGCAGCAGTTCTCCAGGGTTTTAGGCAGGAAACACTCCCAGTCTTACATGAAGATATTTCCGGGTTTGACCCTGGGACCTGCTGCATGCAAAGTGTGTGCTCTGCCACTGAGCTACTCCCTTTCTACAAGGTAAGATTCTAATCCACATGGTTCTGAATAAAGGAATGTATTAAATTGGAACATACAAAGTTGCCTTCTATTGAGTGAGACCCTTGATCCATCTAACTGAGTATGGCAGAAGCACTTGGGGTTTCAGGTGGGGAACATTCCCAGCCCTACCTGGAGAGATGCTGTTGGGGATTGAACCTGGGACCTTCTGCATGCAAGGCAGGGGCTCTGCCCCTGAGCTACGGGCCTTCCCTTACTGGGGGACTTCCTTTGATCGAACACACTAGGGCAAGCAACATGTCAAAGGGTGGTGCCAACACATTTCTGCAACCTTTCTGACTTTTCCATTTCATTATGTGCAAAACGAGCGTCCTGGTATCCAGCTGCTTAGAAGTCCTCGGGACAGCTTATATTATCTCAAGCTGATGCAATGATCTCAGTTAAAAACAAGATATTTTTTTTAATGTCAGAAATCAGCGCCAGAAAATATAATCAACAGCCATCCAATCTCCCATGTTAAACCCACAATAAGATTTATATATCTCCAGCCCATCACGCTTATAAAGAGGTCCTAATTTCCACATGGCTAGAAAGATGTACATCTTTTGGACTTCAGGGTGTTCCATAGATGTGGGGATCGTCACCTCAAATGGGCACAGCCTCTTGTGCCTTCCACTTCCAGCACCACTGGCACTCAAATGCTGTTGCACTTGGGTCCTGCTTGGGGGCTCCCCAGAAGAGGCATCTGGTTGGCCCAGTGAGAACAGGAAGCTGGACTAGATGGACCCCCTTTGGCCTGATCCAGCTACAGGGCTCCTCTTATGAGCGGGATTGCCTGAGGACTGTATCATGCAGCCATCCAGGGCATGCCTTCAAAGGGACTAGTTGCATGCCCTACTTTCTCAGATTGCCTGCAAGCAAAGCAGACTCCTTTGAAGCTGATGCAAATCATTTTTGTGCCCTCAAAGGGACTTTCTTTCAGAGCCAGTCAGCTGTTTGACACTGACAGCGAGCCCCTTGGCTGCACTAGGGAGTTCTTGGTGGGTAATCCCAGAAGGACTCACTGTCGGTGTCAATCAGCTGATATAGTAAGCGAGCCCCTCTTGCAAAGGAACAATTGGGAGCTCACTTTAAGGAAGGAGAATGTGGTTTGGGGAGAAAACACCCTAGTGGACCAAATCAGAAGGTTCCTTCAGGGCTTCTCCACCTCTGAGCTACAAGCTGCATGAATCTGCATTCATTTCCCCATTGTTCAGCCCAGACACTGAGATCCAACTCCGAGGGCCTTCTGGCAGTTCCCTCACTGCAAGAAGTGAGGTTACAGGGAATCAGACAGAGGGCCTTCTCGGTAGTGGTGCCCGCCCTGTGGAACACCCTCCCGTCAGATGTCAAGGAAATAAACAACTACGTATTAGACTTTTAGAAGACACCTGAAAGGCAGCCCTGCATAGGGGAGTTTTTAATACTTGATGTTTTACTGTGTTTGACGTTTTAATTTGTTGAAGCCACCCAGAGTAGCACAGGCAACGCAGTCAGATGGGAGGCATATAAATAAATTATTATTACTGTATTATTATTATTATTATTATTATTATTATTATTATTATTATTTAGCTCAAACCCTCACGGGTGTAGCCAGGATTTAATTTAGGGGGTATAAATAGCCTGTGGGAACCTTCCAGTTGTTTAGAAACTGGTCAGGCCCTGCAGGTGCAGCTTCTCAGGAGAAAATGCTGGAAACTATGAGAAACTTCCAGAACAGAGCTACCCGCAATGTGATTGGTCAGTTTGCGGAATTACGCCTATCGTTCAGTCGGATTGCCAGTTGAGTCGCTAGAATGTGCCACAGCATCATCCAAATGACCTCAGCGAGAATTTCAATTTCAATTATTCTGATTATTCCTATTTTTATTTATTTACTTGATTTAGGGAGGGCAGCTGCCCCCCTAGCTATGCCCCTGCTTACCCTGGGAGCAGAAGATCATCACCCCAGGTTCCTACAGAGATGCCTCCTCCCCCTTGATACGCACCTTAACCAGGTAAGGAGGGAGAAGTCCTGGCAGAGTAGAAGGCTTTACATTGGCGGGTGATGGTAGAAGTAATAGCCCCCGTAGGCCATTGTTCCGAAAGACAGCGCAGCTCCCAACAACTGAATAAACCTTGATTTGTCTGTCCAAGTTTCGCTCACTTGAGGGTGGAGGGGAAAAAACAACAATTCCTTTCTATAGCACCATAAATGTGCATCACACTTTGCAAAGTGCAAAGTGAGAAGTCTCTGCCCCCAAGGACACTACAGTTTGCCCCAAGGGAAACCACAGAGGGAGATGGAGGCAGGTGCTGCCGTGTCACTGTCGCATGATTAGACTTTTGTTATACAGCAGGGTAAGTGGCTGCAATTTATCTTATAACATCGTCCATATTGATGCCCATTAACAGCATCCTCTGGGCAGCTCACAAGCAGGAAAACATGAAAATATATAAAGAAGCCCAGAACAATAAATCAAACCAGAAAACAAATCCCAGCATAAGGGTTCCTGGCGATGCTCTGAGCAGGGGATTTGATTGCATGTGGGCCTCAAGAGAAGGAACAGCCACACCAAGCCTCCATTAACCTGGAACAACTTACTGAGGGCAAGAGCTGTTTGAAAGTGGAACGGACTCCCTTGGACTTTTTTTTTAAGGGGGTGCGAGGTCATGTGTCAGTGCCGGGGTGGCTTGCCCATGGCTGCTGGGTGTTCACTGACTCTTCTGCAACACAGGAAATGATACTGAAGAAGAGATCCTCTGGGCATGCACAGAGTGACTCCTATCCCACGCAGCTAGTAGCAAGCCACCAGATTGGCAGTTATTTGAGCAGTAGCCCACCTTTCAGCCCCAGAGGGGAGCATTCAAGATGGTTTGGGAGTACAGTTGGGGGGGGGAGTGTCTCACAACTGCTTGGGAGTTGCAGGACCAGATCCTGAAGCCTCCTTTCCTCTCTCTCTCTCCCCCCAATGCCAGAAAGACTCTCCTCTTTCATCGTGAGAGCTGGTTGGATTATGACCTGAGAGGCCTGGATTCGAATCCCCACTCAGAAAGGAAGCTAACCAGGTGACAATGGGCCCTTCAACATCTCTCAGCCTAACCTACTTCACAGGGTTGTTGTGGAGATGAAATGGGGAGGAGGAGAACCAGGTACAACATCACCTTACGCTCCTGGGGGGGGGGAATGGTATATTAATGTAATAAATAAATGTGCCAAGCAAATAAGACTTGGGGGGAGTGAGGACTAAAATAGCTAGTGGAAGGGGCCTTGAAAGAGATGGTTGCCACTCTGCACATACCCAGAAGCAGCTTGTGCCACAGCAGAAGTTAAGCCCTAATCAAGTCTGAGCAGCCACTGAGGGTTTGATTTCAGCCTCCGCTGTTGCAAGTGATGAAGAGTGCCCATGAGCATACCCAGAGTGCTCCCCGCTCCCCCGAATCTCACTGTCAGAAAGAGTCTCCTCCATCATATTGCAAGTAAACAAGCCTTGCGGGGAATGAGGACTAAACCAGCCATTGGAGGGCACTTGTCGGTTCGTGTGGAAACAGGACGGAGCTTTGCAAGGGCTGCGCACATGCCCAGAGGCACCTTGTGCCACAGCAGGAGGCTTGCGCAGCGACGGCGTTCTAAAAGCGGCGAAGAGCGCCCCCTCGAGCATACCCAGATCGCCTCCCGACCCCTACTCACGCGTTCGCTTGGTGGCGACGCGGCCCTTGACGCGCCGGAGCTCGAGGGCGCCGTCGGGCCGGCCGGGAGCGAAGACGGCCGTGTGGATCTCCATAGAGCAGGCGCCCTCGACTTCGAAGACCTCGCGGAGCAGCTCCTCGAGGCGAATCAGGGCTTCGTACTCCTCCTCGGGCCGCGGCTGCACAATCACGCCCACCAGGGCGGCCGGCGCGCCGCGGCTCTGGTCCCGCACGCCCTGCAGTACCTCCCGCAGCCGCGCCGCCCGCTCCCGCAGCGACGCCGCCCGGCACAGGAAGAAAGTCAGCTGCCCCGACGGCGCGACCGAGGAAGTGCAGGGCGGCGACTGAGTGCCTAGCTGCTGCTGCTGCTGCTGCGCCTTCGCGGTGGGCTCGGCACCAGGGGCCTCTTGGGAGCCGCCACCCGTTGTGGGCAGCACGTGGTGCGCGAAGGAGCTGAGGACCTGCTGGCCGCTCTCGGCCCCCCACGGCTCGCCGGCCAGGAGCACCACTTGCGTTCGCTGCACCACCGCGCCCCCGGGTTCGCCCTCGCACGGGTCCTGGTGGGCGTCGGTCCGCCGCCCTCCGCCCCGCTGCTCTTTCCTCTCCATTCCGCCCGGCTCCAGCTGCTGGTGGCGCCTCCCGACGGGACGGGCGCCACTCGCACAGTGTCACAATCCCTCCTCGCGTAAGGGGCCCTTGCTGCTGCCACTGCTGCTGCGTGTGCCCACGAAACGCCGCGCGCTTGGTCTTGGCTGCCCGTGCGCCCTGGGCGCACCGGCTAGATGTGTGCGCCCTGGGCGCATTTGGCGAGCCCCCTGTTCTTCGGAGTGCCCAAGCAAGCGTGCAAGAATTTTGGCCACGGTTGTTGCCTCCTCAAAAGCTTTCGAGGCTTGGAGAGAGAAGCGACCGGGACGAAGAATGTGGAAGTCAGCCTCTTTGGCACCAGGTCCATTTGGGAAGGCACGGCTCTCCGCTCTCATTCTATTGCTCGTGGCCTTTCGCGAAAGAAACGACGACAACTCTTTAACTGACACTACTCAATGCAGGCATGTTTACTCGAAAGAAAGCCCTACAGAGCCCAGTAGTTCAGGTACTGGGGATCTCAAAACTGGATTACTGCACTGCGTTCTGTGTGGGGCTTCCCTTGTGCTTCATGATCCAGAAGCTCTAGTGATTGCAAAATGCTACAGCAGAGTTGCCGACAGGAGAAACATTTTTGTTTAGGCAAACCAATCCAGGCACATAATTGTCAATGTGGTTTAATCTCTTTAACTCTTAATTTATTTTTAAAGGTGTCGTTTCTTTTATTGATAATTTTATTTTTTCTTGTAAACCATTAAGAGGTTTTGCTACAATCAAGCAGTATATAAATTTTGCAAAATAAACATTATTACATTTGCTCCCAAGTGTGTTTACCATGGCAGACTATATGGGTTGTTCCTGATGGTTGGGCGGGATTCAGCCACATACTGGCAAATTCATGTTATGCAATAGAAGTTGATTTGGAGCTCATGTGTGACAAACCACCTGCCTCCTTCCCTCTCAAAAAAAGTAATGGGAAAATGCACTGGAAAGGATGCATTTTTTCCCAATCCTGTAAACTTTGTTCAAACAAATAAAAACCTAATATGGGCCTCTTGGATCAGGCCAAAAGGAGGTCCGTCTAGTCCTGCATCCTATTGTCACAGCGGCCAACCAGATCCCTTTAGGAAATTTGCAAGCAAGGCTTGAGCACCAACACTTCCCCTTTCCTGCGGTTTCCAGCAACTGATGTTCAGAAGTTTTGCTGCCTCAGAATCCAAATGAATGCTCAGTAAAATGGCCGTCTGAAAGAAACCTTTGCAAGGAGGTTGCAGCTTCTCCTGTTTGAGCATATACTCTGGTTTGTGGAGAGGTCAGATGATGCTCCGTTCTGCACTTTCCAGCACACACTCCTCATCATTTCCCTTTACTGCAAAAAATCCAATGTTATGTGCACCTCAATTTCCAAGCAACAAGATAATCCAGGGGTTCCTCCTGTGCATGCTCATGGGTTTGGTTTCCTTGGAATGAATCTCAGTGGAGACTGCTGTCTTAAGAGTATATGACTTTATTTACACATATATTGTTTCATTATTTCGTTGCATTTATATCCCACCTTTTTCTTTAAGGAGCTCAAGGTGACGTATACAAGGTTCTCTCCCTCTCATTTACTTCCCACAATGGCCCTCTGACGTAGGTTAAGCTGAGTGTCAGGGACTGGCAGGGCTCTGAAGTGTGTGTGGTGGAGGCAGGAAACCAGGACAGTGACCCAGGAGATAGGGACAGCAATTTAGGGGGTTTGGTGCCACCTGCAAGGCAGGAGCCAGGGCAGCAGGAGGAGAAAAGGGCCTTCTTTGGCTGAGCAGGCAGGGAGGGAACATGACACTGAGAGGCAGTGACTGGCCCTTAAGGGTCCCTCAGTGAGTTTCATGGCCAAATGGAGAATTGAACCCTGGTCTCTCCCAGGCCACAGTGTAAGCACTACACCAAAGTGGCTGTATCCAACCTGGACAGATCCCACCTGGAGTACTGTATCTCGTTCTGGGTGCCACATTTTAAGAAGGATGTTAATGAGCTGTTATGTGTGCAGAGGAGGGGAACCAGGATGATCAAGGAGCTGCCTATGTTTAGCCTGGAAAAGAGGAAACTGAGAAGAGATATGATAGCCATCTTCTAATATCTCAAGGGCTGTCACATGGAAGATGGAGCAAGCTTGATTACTCCTACTCTAGAAGGTGGGACTTGAACCAATTTCTTCAAGTTACAAGGAAGTAGATTCTGACTAAACATCTTTCTGACAGCAAGAGCTGTTTGCCAGTTGAACGGACTCCCTTGGGAGGTGGTGGACTCTCCTTCCTTGGAGGTTTTTAAGCAGAGGTTGGATGGCCATCTGTTCTTTAGCCATGACTCCTGCATTGCAAGGGGTCAGTCTATATGAGCACAGGCTAGAGGGGCTCACAGCAATAACACTTCAGTAGTCCTTGCCTCCCCATTAGGGTCCTAGGGAAGCCCCAAGCCACAGCTTTGGGTCCAGCACAGAGCAAGACAAGCCTCTGTGCCTCCAGCTTCCAGCATCAGCCGCAAACATTCCAAACCTAGCTCTCCTGGACCCCCTCTGGGACTCGGTTGTAGCTGCTGCCACTGGCCTTCTGATGAACCATTCACATGTGGAGCTGAAAGCCCCGGGCTGTGATGCATCCCCCTGGGATGAAGTGAGTGGGTGCTATGCTCCTGAGCTGTGTGAGGGAGGGGCTGCTGCAGGCTCTGCCTGCTTCTGTGTGGGTGGGCATTGTGACATCGGCAGGCCATGTGGTCTGGAAGCCCTTCAAGGTTTAGCTAAAGGCAGGCGGCCACGGACTCCATGCTGGCAGGACATGACCAAGGAGGGGAAGGGCTCCGAGCAGCTTCCCGAAGCAATATGCATCGCAGGGCCCGGGAGCAAGGTCGCCAAGGACCTCCAGGTCCTGGTGAAGAAGGTGGCGGGCCAGCCTGAGGTCCTGCTCATTGGGGAGACGCTGGAAGGCAAGGACATCCACGGGATGATGGACACCTTCGTCAAGGACCTCTTTACCACCAACTGCTTCCCCATCCACCCTGGAGATTCCCTGAAGGAGCCCTTGGCTGCCACCACCTGCAATATCGGGGGCACGCCATGCCAGCTGATCTTCTTCCTCTGCCGGGCTTCCTGCCTCCAGGGAAAGCAGAAGGAACTCCGCAGGGTCATCAAGGAGGTGAAGAAGTTTGTTGAGAAGTCCCCCTGTGCCCTGGTGGGCGTCGTCATGGACCCCAAGACTTCGGAGGCGGAGGCCGCCCGCGACCAGCTGCTGCGCATGCTCCGGGGCGCCTTCCCCAAGGGGTCTGCGCAGAAGCAGAGCAAGGCTGGAAAGGCTGCGGAGGAGGTCAAGAACGGCCCGATGGAGCTGGAGGATGTGGAAGTGGAAGCGGAGATCTACACCCCAGGCCACCCGCGGGGGAACCTGGCCATCGTGAAGGCAGCTTGCAGGGCTTCTGAAGCCCTGATCAAATCCAAAGGTGTGAGGCTCCCGGTTCTGGCACAGGGGTTGTGTAAGGCAGCAGGGGCTCCCCCAAGGTTGACTGGTGGCGCCCTCTAGTGTGACATGGCCCCTTTCCTTGGAAGGAGGCTACTGGAGGTTGCCTGTCACTCTGCCTGATTGGAGAGTTGGAGGCAGCAGTGTTTCTCAATACAAGTTTCTGGAAGCCCCAGAAACTGGGGAGAGGGCTCTTCGTGTTCTGGTCCTGCTTGCCAGTTTCCCAGCAGAGGCATCTGGTTGGCCACTGTTGCCACAAGATGTTGGCCTAGATGGGCCATTTTGGCCTGATCCAGCAGCCGGGCTCCTTATGGAACCCCCAGCTCCAGTCTATCTAGATTTCTAGGTTCTGAGGGGTATTAGGCCACTGTGAGAAAATGATACAGGGCTAGGTCAGTCATTAGCCCAATCCAGCAGACAGTCTCCTCTTAAGCTCTTCTGTATACAGTGGTATCTCGGGTTAAGTACTTAATTCGTTCCGGAGGTCCGTTCTCAACCTGAAACTGTTCTTAACCTGAAGCACCACTTTAGCTAATGGGGCCTCCCACTGCCGCTGCGCCGCCGGAGCACAATTTCTGTTCTCATCCTGAAGCAAAGTTCTTAACCTGAAGCACTATTTCTGGGTTAGCGGAGTCTGTAACCTGAAGCGTATGTAACCCGAGGTACCACTGAGTGTAGGTGGCAATACAGTTTAACTCCAACAGAAGTCCCAAATTCACTGATCCCTGCCAGATTTCTAGGGAAATCACCAGGGCCATCATTTTGTTGTTGTTCTTCTTAACACAGAGCAACACAGCCCTCTGTGTTTCTCGCCCCCAGCTTAGCCAAGCTGAGGGGCTGTAGCTCAGAAAATGCAGAAGGTGCCAGGTTCAATCACCACTGGCATCTCCAGGAAAAGACCTGTGACTGACTATCTGGAGAACTGCTGCTGCCAGTCAGTGCAGACAGTACTGAGCTAGATGGACCAATGGCCCAACTTGCCATAAGGCAATCAGCTATATTTTTTCTGCCCCAGAACAACAAGCAGGGTGCATGCTTTGTTCTCTCCCCCACAAAGCCTGGCTTGCCCCCTCTCTCTTGGGCTCATGAAGATTCCTGCATTGCAGGGGGTTGGACTAGATGACCCTTTGGTCCCTTCCAGCTCTATGATTCTATGATCACTCCACAGTGACTCAAGATCAGTTCTGATGTGCGGTGACTTACAAGACAGAACCCCATGCATCAGGCCCCTCGAGTCAAAGGTCCAATATTGACCTCCCTGATCTGTGTGGTTAAGGATAGACAACAGAACTTCCTTTCTGCCTTAGGACTTGAAGCTTCTGCCACATGCAAACTGCTAAGAGCTAACTTTTGGGGGTCGCTGCCCCCTTGATTACATAAACTTGTTCCCAGTGCCCCCTGCCTCAATCCTATGAAAAGCATTGTTCAGAAGAGTGGTTTGCATGACCCAGTAAGGAAGATAATAATGCAAAAGAAGTCAAAACCATGGCAATTAATTGCCCCTTGATTCAAAATCCATTAAAAATTATGTAGTTTAATTAATTCAACAAAACTGAAGAATTTAGGGCCAACAGGATAGCAGAGTTGAAGGGGACCCCCTGGCATCATCTAGTCTAACCCGCTGCAAAGAAGGAAGCTCAACTAAAGCATCCATGACAGATGGCAATCCAAGCTTGGCTTGGAAACCTCCAAGGAAAGAGAGTCCATGATCTTTGACTCCACCGTCAAACAGCTCTTACTGTCCAAAAGTTCTTCCAAATGTTTAGTCAGAATCTCTTCCTCCCCCCGCCCCCCAGTTTGGGTCCTCCCCTCCAGAGCAGCAGGAAAGAAGCAGGCTCCATCTTCCATTTGACAGCCCTTTGGATATTTCAAGATGGCTATAATGTCACCTCTCAGTCTCCTCCTGTTCCCCTCCCAGAGCTACAATGCTCAGAGTAGTCCAACCATAATTCCCTCATTCACAGGGAATGCTGGGAACAGCAGCTCTGCGCAGGGAGGAGGGGACCCCAAACACCCTCAGCACTTGGAGCAAAACACAGTTCCCAGTGGGACCATCTTTTCAAAGTCTTGTGGTCATTGCCACCCACTTCTTGCCTCTCAGCCACCCCCCCTCCTGGAATTCCTCCCGCAGGAAGCACTACACCTGCTTTGGGAACCACAGGCTTAAGAGGTTCCCAGAGCCTCTGAAAGGTCAAAAGGGGTATGTAAATTTTGCTTAATAATAATAATAATAATAATAATTAATTTGTACCCTGTCCATCTGGCTGGGTTCCCCCAGCCACTCTGGACGGTTTCCAACAAAGATTAAAAATACATTAAAATGTCACACATTAAAAACTTCCCTGATGTCTTCAGATGTCTTCTAAATGTCAGGTAGTTGCTTATCTCTTTGACATCTGGTGGGAGGGCGTTCCACAGGGTGAGCACCACTACCGAGAAGGCCCTCTGCCTGGTTCCCTGTAGCTTTGCTTCTTGCAGTGAGGGAACCGCCAGAAGGCCCTCGGCGCTGGACCTTAGCGTCCGGGCAGAACGATGGGGGTATACTCCTTCAGGTATACTGGGCCAAGGCCGTTTAGGGCTTTAAAGGTCAGCACCAACACTTTGAATTGTGCTCGGAAATGTACTGGAAGCCAATTTAAGTCTTTCAAGACCGGTGTTATGTCGTCTTGGCGGCTGCGAATGGAAGAGGTGAGTTTTTATGAATGGGTACAGGAATGGGAAAGTGGGACTATCCCCTTGATCTAGTTAACCCAAGAATTCCTGTGCAGGTATGCCGGAGGAGGCCCATAACGCCGAGGTCACTAAGGATTCGCTAACCATTACAGGTTCGTGGACTTCGTTTGCCGTCAAAAGTTTCGTGGGGATGACATTCATTGCCTTGACTTCCGCAGCAGGGTGGTACGCCTACAACCAAGGGATGATCCCGCCAGAGGTGTTGCAACTCCTGCACTTGCCGCCTGTCTGAGGTGTGTGTTTCCTTCGGCTTTCTCTGTCAAGAGCCTTGTTGGCTTTGAGCAAGAGAACTTCAACTCAGGCCCATCTCAGAATGCCAGCAATTGGGCGTCATCCAAAAGCCGTATGGGGCGAGCAAAAGAGGACAGCTCTTCAGCCAGATTGCACACATAACTTGTGGGATTCACTGTCACAAGATCTGGTAATGCCCAGCGAAGGGCTTCTGGCTTAGTGGTTCAGCTTCAGCTTCCCATGCAGAAAGTCACATGTTCATTCCCCAATGGCATCTCTGGGCTAATCTGATTCGGTACAAGGCAGATTCCTATCTTCCTATTTAAATTTGCCCTTTCTCCAGAACCATAAGGACTGGGATCTTACTTTACTCTTAGGGAAGAACCTTAGCTCAGTGATAAGGAATCTGCTTTGCATGCAGAAATCCAGGTTGGGCTGCTCATGCCCCCATCTGGAACCCTGGATCGCCACTGCCAGTCCGTGTACTGACTTAGATGGACCAGTGGTCTCACTCAATATGAGGCAACTTCTTAGGTTTCAGTAGCTTAGATGGATTGAAAACAACAACTGATTTTACATACTTATTGGTATTGTCAATGAGTATTAGCCAGGACAGTTGAAAATGGAGCCTCCATGTTCAGGAGAAGTTTGACACTAATAAAGCAGATACCTATCACCGTTGGTAAATGTGGATGTCAGGAGCTAATCAAGACAGACCTTAGAGCCATGACATGGCGTTTCCCTTTAGGTTCCCAGCAAGACCAAATGCAAAATAAAAAGAACACATTATATTGTTTTTGTGGCATGGCTGCAATCCTGTACATGGTTTCCTGGGTAACCTCCAGTGAACTCAGGGGTGTTTCTTCTATGACTGCACAGGGTCCAACATGCAGAACACTTAAGCTCCAGCCAGCTAAAATCCAAGCTTTGGTTTTCAATTAGAAATGTAAATAAGTGTTACTTTTTAAACTGCTGGTGTAAAGCAGGGCCCCATCAAAGAAAAGGAAAAGGCGAAGCCAGCCTCTGCTTATTTTCCTAATCCTCTGACTTTATACCAACTGGCCCCCAACCAGTAACACTTGAAAGGTTCCTTATCCCCTCATTCACTGCTGTGGTGGGGGCCGAAAATTAGTTGGGGGCCCTCCAGGCCAGTTCTGGCCTGAGTACTGCTGGTTCCCTGCCCGCTCCACTATGTAGCCATAATGGCTATTAGCACTGAAAGACTTGTCATCCATGGCTTTGTCTAACTCCTATC
This sequence comes from Podarcis raffonei, assembly GCF_027172205.1. Taxonomy (NCBI): domain Eukaryota; kingdom Metazoa; phylum Chordata; class Lepidosauria; order Squamata; family Lacertidae; genus Podarcis; species Podarcis raffonei. The sequence continues at coordinate 15,915,618 of NC_070616.1, forward strand.
TAAAGCCATCTAAGGCTGTGATCTTCGTATCTTGTGCCAGTGAGTTCCCCAGAATAATTGGGTGTTGTGCAAAGAAGTCCTTTCTTTTGTCTCTCCTGAATCTCCTGTTTAGCATTATGCCGCAACAGAAGCCCAGGATGTGCACTGAGACATGTGTTCAGATCAGATGTTTCTTAGGCATGGTCTGCATGCTTACTGAAATAAGCCGATTGCTCCTGTGGGTGGGTTTTTGGCCAATAGGTGTTGCATTTATTTTATCACTTAAAGAAAATTGAATGCAATAACACCCACCCCTTAAAAAGGAGGGAAAACCATTGACCTGATGGTTTTATTCTGTTTTCTCTTCAGATTCCGAGTTCTTTGGAGTTTCAGCTGTCCTGCAAAATAAAATCAACAGCATGGCACCTCTGTGTGTGTGTGTCATGTATTTTACCATCCTGCACTGGGAAAACCATTTGCTATCTGTCTCTAGTGCCCCTTTCAAAAAATCACAAATGGGCCTTTTGCCCTGTGTCCTACCCGCTTGCTCTTACGGCATAGGCAACTATTTCGCCTTGGCATTCAAGATCACCAGGGCAAAGTTGAACTGCATTCTAACCCTGGGACCTTTACACATGCTCAGAAGCACCGGCTTCTTTTCAGTTCACACGTTTTTTGTTATAAACCTCGGCCAGGAAAATAAGTTATGAGCAGAGGGCACAAAAGGAAAACAAGGCCCCCTCCCGCAACACAGTTTCCCACGGTGCTCTGGAGCCGCTACTTTTTTAAAGGGCGCTGCCCCTTTAAGCAGAGGCCGCGCGCCACTCGCTCAGACAAAAGCCGGGCAAGCGGGCTTTTCCTCTCTCTCCCTCCTCCCTGCACTCAAATCCCCGGATGAAGCCCCGTATTTCCATTGGCAGCGGGAGGCGGAGACATAATAACAGCGACACACAAAATGGCGCCGGGGCGGTCGGCGCGCTACTTTCTTGCGCTTACATAATGCGACCTCCCTCGCTTCTTTCCTCTCCCCCCTCCTTTTCTTTCTCTCCCTCGCGCAAGCAAACGCGCCTACTTGAGTGACGTGCCACTCCGCCAATGGCGCGGCGGGGCAGTCCGAGCCAGACCAATGGCGGCCCGCGGAAAGGCGCGAGAAATCGAGGAGGCGGGTCCCCTTAATAGTTAAATTTAAGAAGAAAAACCCGCCACCGCTCTTCTCTTTAATTCTCTCCCTTCCTTGACTTCTTTCTGTGGTGGTGTTGATTTTTGTGTTTTTCACTCTGTGTGTGTGAGAGAGTGAGAGTGTGTGTGTGAACGGGGGGGGGGGGAGAGTTTGCGCACGCGCAGAGCGAACGAGCGCGAGAGCGGCTGAGGAGGGACTGAGCGGGCTTCTCCCTCCCGCGCTCTCTCCCTTCTTGTGAGGAGAAAAAGGAGGAGGAGGAGGAGGATCATCATCACTGTCGCCGCCGCCGCCGCCCGCTTCTCCCCTTCTGTGTATCTCCCGCCATTTTCCCGGCGGCCCTTCTAGCTCCGGAGCCGCCGCTGCCGCCTCCCCGGGGCCTGGTGGCCGGGCGATGGCGCCGCTACTGGGCCGCAAGCCCTTCCCGCTGGCCAAGCCTTTGCCGCCGCCGGGAGAGCCTCCTGGGGGAGACGAGAAGGAGGTGGCGGAGGAGCGCTTCGTCATCGCCCACACGCAGGAGGCCTTCCGCACCAGCGAGTATCCTACGGACGGCATTAACTGGAGGGGGGCAGGCGGGGGGGGAGAAGGGGAAGAGTATGGCGCCCCCCTTGTTTACCTCCGAAAGAGAAAAGGAGAGGGAGGTGGGGGGCTAGTGCATGGGGGGGGGCTTTGTTGTGTCTGACTCTGCTTTCCTTCCTTTCCCCCCTCCCTCCCTCTCTTATCCTGACCTGACCCGATTCGGGCGAAGGAGGAAGGCTGCCTCCGCCACTACGTCGTCCTGCCTCTCCGCTCCCGGCTCCCCTCCCTCCTTCTTCCTCCTATTTCGGCTTATTCTCGCCTCCTGCCTTCCTCCTCTGTCGGGCCTCCTCGCTTGTCGCGTCTTTCCCGAGGTTTTTTGGGGGGAGATGGGACGGGACGGATCAGGGCAGCAGGAAACCTCCTTCCTTCTCTTTCTCGGGACTTTCCCAGCAGCGGTCCTTCCCTCTCTCTCTCTCTCTCACCCACCCGGCAGTCGGAGGCAGTACGTATATACTTAAGGATACCAGTTCTAGGAAATGGCAAGTGGGGAGAGTGCTGCTTTTGTGCTGGCGTCCTGCTTGGGGAGCCCTAATCTTTTGCTTGTGGGCTTCCCATTAGAGTACTGTATCTGGAGAACAGGATGCTGGGCTAGATGGCCCCCCTTTGGCCTGATGGGACAGCGGGGGCTTTTCTTGTATTCTTACCGCCCAGTCTGCTCCTCTCACTGGGGCCATCTAAACTTTGGACCTCAGTGCCTCTTGAGGGAATGGAAGAAGGCCTGGCCCAGTATATGTGGGGGCAGAAGCCCCATTCCACAGTCCTTTTCTTGGGGCTCCCCCAGCAAGTGTTAATTCACAGGGTTCAGCTTCTTCCTTCTCATCTGCTTAAAAATTGGTCCTGCAGCTGGATCAGACCCATGGAAGCCCATCTCACCCTGCCGCTTCATTCCTGTAAGGGGCCTGTCTGGTGTCTACAGGCAGGGTAGGAACATCACTTCCTCCTTGATTCCCTGAATTCTTGTTGTCAGGGCTCAGGGCGGCTGCAAATTCCATGTGTGTTTTAGGCTGAAGCAGGTTTATGGCTTTAATTATCTTCTCATTAGCCAAGAGAGCTTGAAATTGAGCCTCCATAGCCAGAGGCCGTTTGCCTCTGAATACCAGTTGGTGGAGGAGGGGCTGTTGCCCTTGACCCCGCACTTGTGAGCTTCTGAGAGGCTCCTGGCTGTTCAGTGCTGGAAAAAGGGTGATGGTGATCACTTTGGTCTGATCCAGCCAGTGGAAGCCTTCCATGCATCCTTAGTTACTTTTATATCAAGTAATTGGAGCGGTACAGTTGTGGTTACTAGGAGGTCTCCACTCTCCTGGCTGACAAGACCCTGACCTGCTTAACTTTAGCAGAAGTAAATTAAGGGTAGATCCTTGCTGTACAGCGGCTGTCTCCTGTCATGTACCGTATTTTTCGCCCCATAGGACGCACTTTTCCCCCTCCAAAAATGAAGGGGAAATGTGTGTGCGTCCTATGGGGCGAATGCAGGTTTTCGCTGAAGCCTGGAGAGCGAGAGGCATCGGTGCGCACTGACCCCTCTCGCTCTCCAGGCTTCAGGAAGCTATCCGCAAGCCTTGCAAGCCCGGCGGGAGTTCCCGCGGGCTCACAAGGCTTGCGGGCAGCAGCCTGCAGCCCCTGCGAGTGTCCGCAAGCCTTGCGCGCCCGGCGGGAGGTCCCGCCGAGCGCGTGAGGCTTGGGGCGGCAGCCTGTCGCCCGAAGCACAGGAAGCCCTCCAGAGGGCTCCCCGTGGTTTGGGCGAGTGTCCGCAAGCCTTGCGCGCCCGCGGGAGGTCCTGCCGAGCGCGTGAGGCTTGGGGCAGCAGCCTGTTGCCCGAAGCACGGGGAGCCCTCCGGAGGGCTCCCCGTTCTTCGGGCGAGTGTCTGCAAGCCTTGCGCGCCCGGCGGGAGGTCCCGCCGAGCGCGTGAGGCTTGGGGCGGCAGCCTGTCGCCCGAAGCACGGGGAGCCCTCCGGAGGTGCGCCCTATAGGACGAAAAATACGGTAATAACCTCCAGTGAAGCTGATTGGCAGAAAGTTCATGAAATGTGAGTGGTAGTCAGAAGTTGCTGCCTCCTGTGGTGGTCTGCATAAATTAACTTGCCCTCACAAGTGTTGAAAGCTGTTAGCTTATATATCTTTAGACCAGTTTCATGGTGGGATTAGTTCAGCTGCAGCAGTTGACTCTAATGATAAAATGGAGCCTCCATGTTCAGAGGCAGTGCATCTCCAAGTACCAGGTGCTGTGGACAAACAGCAGGGGAGAGCTGTTTTCACACACTGCTTGTGAGTTGCTCTGGGCACCTCCCTGGCTGCTGTTGAAAATGGCCTTTGCCAGCCTGGCAGGCCAGCTTCCAGATGCTGCTGAACTACAATTCCCATCAGCCTCAGCCAACATGGCCATGTGATGCTGGGGATGATAGGACTTATAATATGAAACATGGAGGGCATCAGGTTGGCAAAGGATGAGTTAGATCAGATGGTTCTCTTGGTTTGATTCCTAGGATTACATTATTTCTCCTAATTCTTGGTACTTTAAATGTTAGTGTGGTGTGGCAAAAATGACTGTTTAAGGCCCATTGGCTGCCATGTGCAGGGGCTTTCTCTGCATTCAACAAAATATTTGTGCTAGTGCTAACGCAACTCATTTGTGCTGGTGCTAACGCAATTCATGCTAACGCAACCCCCTGCCTAGGAGCCTCACACTGTCCCATATGTGCTCAGGACTGTTGGGGGAACCTCCAGAACAGATTTAGGGGCTTGTGGTAGGAGGAGAGGGGGGGGACATTCAATTGCTGATGAAACATTCACCATAGCGCTGTGCTGACTATAACCCTGAATGTTGGAGCCAGCCTTGGGTTTAACTGGTATCTGTAGGTGTTGACTTGCACGCAGGCTGAGCAGGGATAGAGCAGCTTATTGCTCATTTCTCCGGGGTTGTCAAGGTTGAAATCACATGAACCCCTCTGCCTGGCATAAGTAGACTGTCACTACTCCCCCCCTTTTTTTCTTTTTGCAGCCTAGTCACTTTTGTGAGCTTATTTCCAATGTTGATTTGAGGCCTAGTGCCTGGAAAGACCTGGCCATACTGATGCAAATTTTTCAGTGTAACTTGTCCCTTTCTTCAGACACTTATTTTTTCAAATACTGTGTTAAAAGGTTATGCCTGACATGTCCTTGCCCAGGCCACTTAAAGATCTTTTGATGACTGAGCAGAGATTTGAACGAGGTCTGCATCTAAGCCCGCTGGTGATTGATGTGTAGTTCAAGGAAAGCTGCTATTTAAGAATTGATCACTACAATATTGTTTGCTGCTCTGGCTTCATCATCTACATGCTTCCCTTTACACATGTTGCAGTTATTTTGATGTTTTTCAGACTTTGATGGAGATGGATTTTTGTCCAAGGTTAGCCAGCCAATGAGCTTAATAGCTAAGCAGGGAACTGAACTTGAATCTGCTGCCTCCAAATTTCTATTCAGTACATTGCTAGACCTACAGTAGATACCCATTTATTTTCTCCTATAAAATATAATTATCTCTGAAGTTTTAGGTCGAAGGTTGGTGTTGTGGGCATCTTAAAAGCCCAAAGAGCTGATTTTTATAGGCCTAAGCAATGAAATTTAGCATCCATACAAGGAAAAGCTTTGTTCCCCATATCATTCTCGCTTCTTTGTCTTGTACCCAAGAGAGCCCTTTCCTCTGACCCAACCCTCTCCTCTTTTCTTTCTCTTTCTCTTTCCCCTCCCCCTCCCCAGTTCTGTCTGAACAGCCCGGGCTGTTCTGGTCATCAATGGTTGAGGTTCTTTTAGGAAGCAGGGCTGGTTTTTTGTGGTTTTTTTTGCAGTGTCTTGATGAATAAAGCAAGAGACTTGAGGTGGAAAGTGATTTCTCCAGAGTGGGATTTTCTGCTTTCTGTGTTTGTAACTTGTTTACTATCATGTGACCAGAAGTTGTTTTGTGAAACTGGAGCTCTTCAGCCTCTGTGCACAGATCTGACTGGATAAGGCAGAAGCGTGTCCACAGTAAACTCATAGTCCCCAGACCACTTCCTTTGGAGCAGCTCCTTCGGGCCTGGATTGCAGCTTGCATAACCTATTCATGCTAGCTTAATTCTACTGGAATCCTGTGGACTGTCTGCAATCTCTGTTTTATCATTAAAAAAAAATGCTTGCCACCGTGATGGGGGCAGCAGAGCAAAGTCAAGCATGATATAGAACCCTTCTGATGCAAACAAACAAAACAAAACAAAACAGAAAAAACCCATTGCAGGACACGAGTAGTCCCTGCCCCCACAGTGTGTTGGTGTTAAGGAAGTCCAAACCTCTGGTGAGGAGGAGCTTGAGTTAGCCAGATCCCTCTGCTGGCAGGAGGGCTGGCTTGTGGGGAGCATGCTTATTGAGTATGTGTTCAGGACCAATAGCCTTCCTGAGCTAGCAACAAAGACTGCCTGTCTTGATCCAGCTTCTTTCTGTCAGGAAAGCCCTTGGGATGAATCTGTACATGGGCTGCATAACTGCCAAGTGAGGTGACGGGGTGCCAGTCAGAAGAAGAGAATGTGATTGGCAGGGGAATCTCCTTGGTGAGTGTGAGATAAGCAGTCCGGAGCTGTCAGTTGGAGGGTGGTGCAAGGGCAACGGCAGTGCACAGGTTGTTACACATCTTAGTGGCAAATTCGAGTGATATCAGTGAGTGGAATATGCTTTGGTGGGGTTACTTGCTCTTAAACTAGCTGAGAATGCCTGCACTTTAGGAATCTAGGTGCGTTAGAATTCTGCACCAATGCAGGAAAAGTCACTTTCTGTGGGTTTTATCCTCCCCAATAGTATGTAGACAGCAACACCGGCATTTATTATTTGCTTTCTTCACTATTCTAACCTTGGCTGTCCATCCCACGATCAGCCCAAGGCATATAGTGCTAGCAAGGGCAACAGAGCTACATGTTTCTACTTTAAAAAGATAGGCTGTTGTGTGCATTGTCATATAAGGAGAGAGATTTTTTTTGTCAGTAAGAGCTGAGTTTTATAAATGCAGCTTCTGTATGCCCTAGAAAAGAAGGATGACTCCTCTTGGTTCATCTTTTTCTGTAGCGTGACACGCTCCTGCAAGTCACCTCCAGGACGTCTTGCTAAATTACAGTTGTCTTTACACACCTGTGTTGGCTTGCCCGAGTCCTCTCACTTTTGCCCCTTGGCTCTATAATTTAGAACACTTAGAGTCCTGACTGTGGTGCACAGATTTGAATGCATCTGTGCTTTTCCTTTCACCATCTCAAATCTCCACACTTTCTTACCCGCTTTAAGGTTTTAAGTGATAAGGTTGTCAGCTATCATAAGCGAGTTGGTCTTCAATGGGCCTCTGGTCTGGTCAGCCACAGTTCTTGATCAAATCAGTAGAACGGAGAGCTTGGCTGTTGAATTGTGCAGAGTTCAAACGTTGTTCTGCTTCAAGTCACTTTTCTCCAGCAACTCATCCTGGAGGTGTTTGTGGAAGTTAAGAGAAGTTCAGGTTGGGCTGTGGTGAATCCTGTTTGTCTGACAAGCATACAAAAAGTGTGACATACACTTTGATAACAATTGTAGCTGTATACACGTCTTGGATTTGTTATAGTTGGTATACATGTTTTGGATTTGTGTTCACATAGTCCTCCGTCAGATGCCCAGAGTCAAATTATGGGCTCATGCATGCCTATCTCTCTCTCTCTGCTATCCCTCCTCTCATGGGCACAGATTCCTTCCCTTAATATTCTGCTTTGAGGTAGCTGTAGTTTGTTGGGAAATCTGGATTAGGTAAACAGTGCTGATGACAAATCTTTGTCTTTAAACTAAAATTGGAAAGCCACTTCAATGTGCGGTTTCCAGTTTGGTAGGGAAGCAAATTGTTTGTTTGGTGGCCAGATAAAGTGGCTCAAAATATATCTGATGGTAGCAGTAAATAATAACACTTTGAAAAATATAATGGGAGCAACCAAGCACAGTATCAACAAGTAAATATATCTAATAAAAATACTAATCACTCCATGCAACTTGTGTAAAGCAGTGCAGATAAACTGACAGTTGCACATTAAACACGATGTTTTCCTGAGTTGTTGCTCCTTCAGAGAGTATGAAGCACGGCTGGAGAAATACAGCCAGCGAATATGGACCTGCAAAAGCACCGGAAGCAGCCAGCTGACACACAAAGAAGCCTGGGAGGAGGAGCAGGAAGTCGCTGAGCTGTAAGTAGCAGAATCCAAAGCATCTATTTTTAGAGACCAGGGCATGAGCCCTAAACGTAGGGTGCTGGTTGTTTGGCAAGTGGCTGACTGTTGCTGTGAAAATCATCATCAGAAGTCTGAGTCAGCATCCAAAGAAGGATTGAACATCTTTCTCCACCTTGGTCCAATATGCTTTATTTTTTAATTGGCCTTACTCTGTTAAGGACTCAAGGCAGTTATTGATCCGGTTGATATTATATTGCAGTTAAAATCAAATCCAGATGTGTTGCACAAAAATGCAGTAAGAACACCACTCTTTGTAATCATCTCAACGCTGTTCTAGAGGCTTTCTGGAAGATCTTCTCGTGCTGGATATTCATGTCAAAAAGCCACTCTAGGCACATTTCCCCCTTAGGTAACAGTTGCATGTTTGTTCAAGACATCCTTCTCTGCAAACCAGGCTCCCAAAGGGCCCAGTGTCTGAGATGAAAGTTCCTGACCTAATTCTGTCTCTCAGTAGATGGAAGTGGTGTGTTTGTGAGTGTTGGTCTGCAGGTGGAGCTTATGTCAAAAAGTTCCTGCACATAGAAATCTAGCATATCAGGAAAAATACAACTTGCCTCCACTCAGAACAAGGTTCTATGAGCCTCTGCTTGCAGTCTCAGTGGGGTAATATTGAGAAGCAGGTTTATTAGCTCATCTGCTGTTTGTGAGAATTAGACCATGAACTTTTTACCTTGTTCTCAACCTGTCTTCGTACTCAAGTTTTACAATTGTCTATCAGACCAGGCAGAGTGTTACAGGCTTGTACAGTTCCCTTGATATGTATAAGTTTTGTACCAGAGAACTGCACACAGCTTCACTAACATCTTTTCCTCCCCCTTATCTTGGAAGTTGCATGGCAGCTTCCTATGCCATGGTGGATTTTGTCATTCTTAGCTGACATTGCTGATAGAGGGATTTGTGAATTGCTTCATGAAAGTAGCTTCCACTGTTGGCTGCTGATTCTGTGAGTTTACTGTTGTCCGTTTTGTAGTAGTTGCCACTTAAATGGAATGTGTTATATCCCCCTCTTTTGATGATATTTTTAGCTTGAAGGAGGAATTCCCAGTTTGGTATGAGAAACTTGTCCTGGAAATGGTTCATCACAACACAATTTCCTTAGAAAAACTGGTAGACACTTCCTGGCTGGAGATCATGACCAAGTTTGCTGTGGGAGAAGAGTGTGACTTTGAGGTAAGGCTCCGGCTTGAATGGATCAGGGTATCCAAGGCTATTTCTCTTTTCTGGGCCTACTTGTTCTTATGCACCTTCTGCCATCATGTCCAAAAGGTGGAATACTCTTTCCCCACCTCCAAACTGATGTAATTGGTTTCCAGAGGAATTTCAGTGTAATTATTAGATACAACATACCCGGAAAGAGGGAAGAGGGTACAGGTTACCTTGGAACAGGTTCCTCTTCCAGTCACGTGGCTGGAACAAGTGACCAGTTATCTCCTAGAGGGCATCTTTTGGGTGAACTCAGGTGCCATGTCTTGTTCAGTGACTGCAAGCAAACCTCTACAATAGTTCTATAAAAGCCATTGCTGGGCTTCAACTGTGGATGGCTGCTGGGTTTTGATCTGTTTAGTGCTTCTTTTAAAATGTGTATTTGCACTGTATTTTAATTTTGCATTAGTGAATTGTCATACCATCTTGACTATTCCAGCCATGCACAAGGGGGTGTGGGTGGTAAACTTAGCCTTGCTCCAGGTGACTAGCAGCTCCCCGCCACCCCCAACTGCATGCATGAACCCCCCAGTGTCACCATTTTGTAAGCAGCTCCATGAATCTAGTCATGTGTTCACTTTGGGCCTCCCTACCAGTTCTCATTGGTTTCCCTCTTCCCATCAGGTTGGGAAAGAAAAGGTGCTGAGAGTAAAAGTAGTAAAAATCCATCCTCTGGAGAAGGCGACAGATGAAGAGGCACCTGAGAAGAAAGCCGACGGGGCCTGTGATTCGCCATCCAGTGACAAAGAAAATTCCAGCCAAGTGGTTCAGGACAACCAAAAGGAGTTGGCACTGAAGGAAGATGACAGCCGGAGAGAGAGTCTGAGTGAGTAGCAAGCCACGCCCTGGCCTGAGGGATGTTGGTAATCCACTATCTTTTATCTGGGTAGTACAGGCTGCCTTCAAAAGATCTATTCGTTACCCAGGTGGGGGAGGGTGCTGATCTCCCTCCCAGGTTTTCCCAGATTGCTTTGGAGAGACAGTCTATCTAGACGACAGGTGTCTTTGGTCTGCTGGTGACACCCAACTTGCTCTTTGTTTTGGCTAAGTCAGTGGCAACTGCTCCTAACTTTAGATGGCTTTCTAAAAAGCTAAATTAGACAAATTCATAGAATAGCTCAGGTCTGTCTCCTGCACTGGCTGATTGGAGCTCCCATGTCCAGAAGCCAAATACCAGGAGCTGGAGACCAGCAAGGGGGAGGCTGTTGCTTCTGGGCCCTGTTTGGGGGCTTCCAGTGGTATCTGTAGATGCAGGATGTGGAGTTGTGGATGGACCTATGGTTTGATCCTGCAGAGGGCACTCAGTATTAATCCCCCTTTATAAACTTCCCTGCCTGCTCCTTTGGTATTGGATGGTGTGTGTCTATTCCTTGGCCATCTGTGCTTTTGTTGCCCCTCAGTACTGCATTTCAGATTAGTCAGCCTAGGCCTTTTGGGGCATGTTGGGCTGCTAACACACTCCCCCCCCCCCCAATCTCTTATGCAGGTGACCGGGCACGTCGATCTCCTCGGAAGCTTCCTACTTCTCTGAAGAAGGAAGAAAAAAAATGGGTCCCTCCAAAGTTCTTACCGCACAAGTATGATGTCAAGCTGCAAAATGAAGACAAGGTGAGGGAGTGAGAGAGAGAATTAAGGGTCCTTGACTGCCCGTTGGTGAGGAGGAGGAGGAGGAGGTGTGGCTGGTTAAGATACCAGCACTGCTGCGAGGTCAGGAGCAATTAAAAGTAACTGTTTCTATTTTAAACAGTGGTACTTAAGTGCAGTGGCAGGCTGTGGGCTGACTGCCACAAGCTGAGGAATAGAAGAGTCTAAAGGCTTGTTTCTTTGTCTCCCTAGATCATTAGCAATGTGCCAGCAGACAGCTTAATTCGCACAGAGCGGCCGCCAAACAAGGAGATTCTGCGCTACTTCATTCGCCACAATGCACTCCGGGCTGGAACAGGAGAAAATGCTCCTTGGGTGGTCGAGGATGAGTTGGTGAAGAAATATTCACTTCCCAGCAAGTTCAGTGACTTCTTGCTTGACCCATATAAAGTGAGAAATAAGGCAAGATCTGTCTTGGGTTGTGGGTTGGGAAAAGGACAGGAGTCTCTGTTGATGCATAATGGTGACTTTTGGGGGAGGCAGTGTTAGCAAGGGTGAATCTTAGCTCTACAGCAAGCCCTTGCCAGTCATCAGGTGCCAAAGGGATGGTTCTGGTGTGGCTCAGATTTGACCCTCCGTTGCCTTCCATGTGGTCTGCCTGCACTGGAGACACCAAGCTGGCCTGCCTCCATCTCTGCAGTGTGCCTTCCCTTCCCTGTGACTGCCGTGTGCAGATGTCTTCCAAGGAGGACTCCAGATCCACCTCTTTTGTACTTCTGCAAACCTCAAGGTTTCCCCAACCATCCTTATGCCTCCCTCATGCCAGGTTTTGCAGTCAAGATGGCTACAATATGTGCTTAAAACCATGGAGTGTGCATTGTGTCTCATACGTTTTGCAGCTGGGTGACTACTGTAATCCTAGAGCACGTTTTTGGCTAGGTGGGATATATAGAACAATATATGTAGAACAATATATGTTGCCTGCAACATGCTCCAGGTGACATTGAGGGATGCTGTTGACTGCACGGTGGAAAGGGCAGTTTCTCTAGAAATGTATGTGGTTGTCCCTTTCTGCATCGCTAGCATTCAGGAGCACTTGAGGCTCCAAAGCAGCCTCAAAAGTTCTGTTGACTTTCGAGCAGCACATTGAAACAGATCCCCAGTTAGATTTTCCAACCTATCCCTTTCCTCCCTTGTGTTTCTTTTCCCCCCAAGACTAAAATTTACCTTTGCTTCTTCTTCAATTCCAGTACCTGACGCTCAATCCCTCGACCAAGAGAAAGAGCACATCATCCCCTGATCGGAAGCCTTCCAAAAAGCCTAAATTGGACAGCTCTGCTCCAGGTCAGGGGCTAAGCCCCTCTCTGTGGTGCAGTGTGCACTTGAATAAGTCTATTATGGGCTCTCCGCTGAAAGTCAAGAACTCCAAGATCCCCACGGAGGAGCTGGAGGAGGTGATGAAGATGATGTCTGCTGGGAAGCTTGGCAACTTCAACAAGAAACGACAGAGGAATAAGAAGCTGCTGAATGGGCAGAAGGCTACTGGGAAGTCCCGCTCCCCCAGGAAGGACTCCAAGATGAAAATGAAGCAGATGACACTGCTGGACATGACGACCAAGGGCACCCCCAAGGTGTCGCGAGCGCCTCGGGGCTCGGGAGGAAGCCCCAGGTCCTCTGGCAAGCCCAAGCACCTCCCACCCGCAGCTCTCCACCTCATTGCCTACTACAGAGAGAACAAGGACCGTGAGGACAGGAAGAGTGCCCTCTCCTGCATCATATCCAAAACCGCCCGCCTGCTCTCCAGCGAGGATCGTGCCCGCCTTCCCGAGGAGCTGCGTGGGATTGTGCAGAAGCGCTTCGAGCTCCTTGAGCACCGGAAGAACTGGGCCTCCATGACTGAGGATCAGCGGAAGGAATACTTGAAGAAGAAGCGGGAGAAGTTGAAGGAGAAGCTGAAGGAGAGAGCCAGGGAGCGGCGGGTGAAGGAGATGATAGAAAAGTTGGAGAAGCAGAAGCGCTACGAGGACCAGGACATCAAAGGGAACAACCTGCCCACCTTCAGGCTTGTGGACACTCCTGAGGGGCTCCCTAACACCCTCTTTGGGGATGTGGCCATGGTGGTGGAGTTCCTCAGCTGCTATTCAGGGCTGCTGCTGCCAGACGCTCAGTACCCCATCACGGCCGTCTCCCTCATGGAAGCCCTGTGTGCTGAGAAGGGGGGCTTCTTATACTTGAACAGGATCCTGGTCATTCTCCTGCAGACCCTGCTGCAGGATGAGATTGCGGAGGACTACCGTGAGCTGGGCATGAAGCTGTCGGAGATCCCCCTCACCCTGCACTCTGTTTCTGAGCTAGTCCGCCTGTGCCTGCGCAAGTCAGATGTGCAGGAGGAGAGCGAGGCCTCAGAGAACACGGAGGAGAACAAGGACCTGGCTGCCTTTGAGGACAACGAGGTGCAGGATGAGTTCCTGGAAAAGCTCGAGACCTCAGAGTTCTTTGATCTGAGTTCTGAGGAGAAGCTGCAGATCCTCGCTGCCCTCTGCCACCGGATCCTGATGACCTACTCTGTGCAGGACCACGTGGAGTCCAAGCAGCAGATGTCAGCTGAGCTGTGGAAGGAGCGGCTGGCCGTGCTCAAGGAGGAGAACGATAAGAAGAGGGCAGAGAAGCAAAAGCGGAAGGAGATGGTGGCCAAGAGCAAGGAGAATGGCAAGGAGGAGAGCAGCTATACAGGGAAGGGGGAGAAGAAGAAAGGAGAGGCTGTGGCAGCAGTGGCAACAGAGAAAGGGGTGAAGATGGAGCCACGGGTGGAGTTGGAAGCGGAAGACATGATCAGCGCTGTCAAGAGCAGGAGGCTACTGGCCATGCAGGCCAAGAAAGAGAAGGAGCAGCAGGAGATGCAGATGAGAGGTAATGGTGATTCAAGGCCCAGAAATGCCACTGTGGAAAGAGAGGAGAGGTGTAAGCTCCTGTTCCTACTGAACCTCTGATTCCAACCTCTGCAGTGGAACCCCTAGGGAAGAGGTTGGGTGGGTGGGTGGAGTTTGTGGAGAGGCTGCTCAACCTTGGTGGAGGCTTGTGCTCCACTGATGTCACAGCAGGCAAATCTGAGCTATCTGTGTAGGTCTTCACCAGAAGCATTTTGGGCCAGGAATTCCCAGGTTTGGTTGTTGCTGTCATGCCCATCCTGCCCCTTAAAGCCTCCAGTCCTGAGACCCAAGCACTGTCAACATTTGCATAGTGACTGCCCTTTGCTCAGTCCCCTTTTAAGTGTGGGTTGGTGGTGGTAAGTCGCCTGGGGGCTGTTTCACCTGCTCAGTATCTCAACATTTGATGTCTGTAGCTGAAGGTGTACCTATGTTCCATGGGATGCTGTGGTGCACTGGAACTGGATAGTTTGGAAGTTCTGACCAGCTCTCAGAGCCCCAGCCCCATGCATTTTCAACTGGCAGGTGTTCCATCTGCGAACCAACGCTAGGTTTGGTTGCTTTTCTCCACCCCCACCCCCATACAAAAGTGTGTGTGAATGCTTCCCTGATTGAAACAATGTGTGTTTCCTGATTGGCTCTTAATTGAAGGAAGAGATAGAGCCCTTTTATGAGAGAGCAAGTTAGTTTCTCACCAAACTTTAAAGGTGCAAGAGCTCACACGGCTGGGTTTTCTTCCTTTTTCTTCCCCACCAGTGAAGCTTGAAAGAGAAGCAGAGGAGGAGAGAATCCGCAAGCACAAAGCTGCAGCTGAAAAGGCTTTCCAGGACGGCATTGCCAAAGCCAAGCTGGTCATGCGCAGGACACCTATTGGCACAGACCGTAATCACAACAGGTAAGGGTGAGGAATGGAGAATCTGGCTGTGTTGCAGTTGGGAAGCTGCCCGGATGGACCATTTGGCTGTGTGGCCCAGTGGGGTGGGAAGCCTGAGCCCCTCTAGTTGTTGCTGGACTTCCAACTCCCGGCAGCTAGCCTGCTCCAGTGATCAGGAATGATGATGAGAGCCGGGAACTCAACCACATTTGGAGGGCTGCAGGGGAGAGCCCATCCCTGGGGGGAGGTAAGAAATGCAAGTTCTGAAGTACAAAACTTACTACACAAGAGCCCTGGAGGCAGAGAGCACATGGGGGTCGATGATGGTTAGTCCGTGGTTAGCCAGTGTGGGGCCCGCCATATGTTGCTGGAGTCCCAACTCCCACCATTCCTCAGCATTGACCATGGGTCGCTGGGGCCAATGAGAGTTGGGATCCAGCCACACCTGGGGGACCACTCCTCTGATTGGCAGCAGCTCTCCAGGGTTTCTTTAGTCAGATCATCATAGGAACACAGGAAACTGCCTGATATCAAGTCAGAGAATTGCTCCATCTAGCTCAGTATTGTCTAAGCTGACTGGCAGTAATGGCTCTTGAGGTTTTGGTGGGATGGGTCTCTTCCAGCCCATGTGGAGATGACAGGAATTGAACCAGTGATCTTGAGCACGTAAAGCAGTTGCTCTTTTCACTGAGCTACATGGACCTTCTCTGTAGTCCAAGGAGGAGGCTTTTCTTCCCTTTGCTTCTGCTCGTTTCCCTCCTGCTGCTGTTTGAGACACCCATGTCTCTGCTTTGCAGCCTGCTCACTGCTTGCTCTGTAACTTCAGCTGGGTTCCTCCTGCCAGCAAGTTGCTGCCCTTCCTGCATCTTGGTCCTATAAGGCACCCTCCTAAAGACTGTTATTAGTCATCACAAGTACTGTACTGCCAGCGTTCTGCAGCCTATGCTTTTTCCTCAGTGACCTGGGTGTTTCTTGGCAAAGCTGCTCATCTCATAATACCTGGTGCCTCTCTCACACAAAGATCTGGCATCTTTCTGGTCTCTCTAGGTATTGGCTGTTCTCTGATGAAGTTCCCGGGCTGTTCATAGAGAAAGGCTGGGTACATGATGGCATCGACTATAACTTCATGCCTCCTCACAAGGAGGAGGAGGACGATGAGGAGGAAGAGGAGGAGGAGGAAGAGGACGATGACTACCACCAACAAGGCAAGGCTGACCATTCTCACAGGTTCTTGGTGAAGTTGCTGGATGTATTGGGCGGCATTTGTCTTGGAGTTGACCCATTAAAATTAATGAACATGGCTAAGTTAGGACCATTAGTTTCAGTGGGTCTACTCAGAATAAAACAGATGAATATCACTTGCTATATTTGAGAGTATGAGTTGCTGAATTTCTCAGCAAGAAAAAAAAACCGAAGCAAGTTAATCATTAAGCAGCCCTTAATCAGAAATTGTCCTCCGTGGCCTGTGAAACAGCTGCCTCCATTTGGTGGGGAAGCAGGTGCTAGGGCTTCTCCAGGCCTTTGTTCACGTCACTGGAGGCCAAGCCCTGTCAGTGAACTATTCGTTTTCTTGTGCTGGACAGGTTGCTCGAAGCCATGTAACAAAGTTGTGCCCTAAGCAACCATCCAGGAGCAACTGGCATGTTATTTTAAAGTAAGAGCCCACAGAGCAGCGTTCTGTAGAAGGCTTCTCTTATTTAGGGGCCTGAGTGCTCAGTTGATTTGCTTTGCCTCTGGGGTGCTCAAAGGAAGCTGTGGGCAAATGATGATGATGACAGTGGGACTCCTTGTTCACTGTGTGTGTGTGTTGCTTGCAGACACTCAGGAGAGCCTGGTGGAGGGCAGCATCTTGAACACTCCGCAGGGCGCCCTACTCATCCCGGAAGTCCCTGTGGAGACCACGGCGCCGAAGCAGGGACAGAACCTGTGGTGAGACTTGCTCTTGGCAATAGAGATGTGTGGGTTCTTGCCCACCTGTAAAATTGGGGATTTAGAGGTGGGGGGAGCAGGCAACAGCCGGGAGGAGAGAGACTTTCTCAGTGCTCTTCTGATTAGGAGGCTCCCTTGCACATGGCATCTTCAAAGGAGGGCCAGGCAGCAGCAGCCCTCCTGGCTTGCAGAAGTGCAACCTGGACTTTGCCAATAGGCCTGCTGCATCCCATTGCATTTGACACCACCCCCATTTGGTGAAAAGGTTCCACTATGTGTTACATTTGCTTTGATCGGTTAACTGCGGTATGCTTGAAGCTTCTCAGCTATGCAGCTGAGCCTTGGGCTAATTGGCAGAAAGGCTTCTGGAATCGGCTCTGTACAAAGTACTCAGTACTGCAGGGTACAAGATCTGTTAATTAAACTATTGTTTAAAGGTGGCTAGAGAGCTGTGTAAAATGTAGGACTCACAGCCCCACCCTTGAGGGGGTGTCAGATTGACGGCTGGGCCCCTCTCTCCAGCTGAGCTGTTCGATTTTGACATCCCATGCTGATGTGCCTCTTGACCAGCAGGGGGCAGTAATAGAAGTCCTGTTTGTGCAATGAGTAATGACCACATTCCCTAGCTTATGGTTTAGCATTTAGTCCCTCTTTTGCTTCAGGAAAAATGGCAACCCAGAACATTTAAATTTACAGCAGCTTGGTGTGAGAGTTGAATGTGGTCTTCTCTGATTGAAACATGTTTAAACGATTTGAAGACTTTGTTAGTGGTGTGGGCTGGTGAGAGACTGGGTTATGGGTGCCCACCTGTGTCTTGGGGTGAGTTTTATTTTCCTGCCTGCTGGGAGTGGCATTGAGTAAGGTGTCTGGTCTCCTCCTCCAGGTTTCTCTGTGACAGCCAGAAGGAGCTGGATGAGTTGCTGGCCGCCTTGCACTCGCAGGGGATAAGAGAGAGCCAGCTGAAGGAGCGACTGCAGAAGAGGTGAGGCCTCAATGGACTGTTTTTTTGAGTATTGTGGAGGAGTGACCCTGGATGCTGGTCAGGCAAGGGAGGGAGAAGAAGTTGGCATTTGATGCCAGGATCGTTTCAGGGGCTGGGAAGAGCAGTGTGGAGGAGTGGGGTGGTTTCTTTTTGAAGCCATCAGGTCACCTCTGTGTTCTTTTTTGTGGCTTTTCTCCTTACGCAATGATCCTTTTCTTGGGGTGTGGGATTTACAAGAGCACAGATCTTTCACATCTTGGACAAATGTTTGTGGATGGATAAAATTACTGAGTGGGTTTGCTGGTGTTGCTGCAAGTGTAGACTTTTAGGCGCCTTAGTGCTTTTAACAAACATTGTACGAAACAATGCAATTGCAGCACTACATGAGTGATCCTTTATGGGCCATTGTATACTTCTGGACAAGACTGTGGAAGTATTTAAAAATTCTTTTAGGCACCAGCATTAAACCAACCCCTAAATTTCTGAGCATCAGTGTAAACCACTGGTAAACCAGTGCTTTGGCCCAATGAGCTCACACTGCTGATTCAGAATGGCAAATAAGCATTCTCATGCTTGGAGTGTGTGTCAAAATACAAACCATCAGGTTATAGAGCTGGATAGTTCTGAAACCCTTATGAGGTAACTGAGCATCGTCTATGTCTGAGGACCCTTGCTTAGGTTAGATAACTCTTCTGTAGAACTCGGAAGGTAACAGAGCATCTCCAAAGGCCCTACCTCATGAGAGAGACAGTCAGCTATACATGATGACCATATATTGTCTCCTCTCCCAGATATCAGGACATCACTCATTCCATTCACTTGGCTCGGAAGCAGAACCCAGGTCTGAAGTCTTGTGATGGCAACCAGGAACTGTTGAACTTCCTGCGCAGTGACCTCATCGAAGTAGCCACCCGGCTGCAGAAGGGAGGCCTGGGATACATCAACGAGGCAGAGTTTGAAGCCAAGGTGAGCACTAGCATTGCAAGAGGTGGATGGCTTAACAGTAATCAATCACCCAGGCAGGGCTTTTGAGCTTGGAAGCAGCTGTCAAGTGTAGTCTTGCTGGCACTGGGCCTTGGCTTCTGGGCATCCCTTTGGGTGGGCCACATAGCCCTGGGCTAGCTCTTTGCTTTGAAGTCCAGAAGCTCCTACTATTAAACTGTCTTCTTTCGCTGGTGGTATCTAAAGCAGACAACATTGGGAGACTTGCTTTGAATTGGGGCAGTGGTGAAGGATCCGCCTTCTAGGAGCTGGGGAATATTCCTGGTCCCTGAAACAGATGCACATTAATTGTCGCTGACCACGGGGTAGGCAGACTTCTGGCTTTGTAGCAGAGTTGAAGCCCTGATGAACCTCGGGAGCTGCTTACTGATACACTCAGACAAAACAGTGCAATGTGCCACTGGCTGGGTTGGCTGGGGAAATGTCTCCAGGCCAGGCCAGACTTCTGAGGTCCCTGCTCTTCCAGCACAGAGAGGCTGTAGCCACGTTCTTGCCAGTTATCCCATCTGGGGAGCTCGCCTCTTAGTTGCTTGGATAAATGAAAGCTGCAAAGCCCCTCTGCACATGAGAAGGGAATCATAATAAGAATGTGTTTGTGCCGTTTTGATCAGGTTTGCACACTGGAGAGCCTGAAGGATTTCGGGGAGTGTGTGGTTGCCCTCCAGGCCAGCGTTATTAAGAAGTTCCTGCAAGGCTTCATGGCCCCCAAGCAGAAGAAGAGGAAACATCAAGGCGGGGAGGATGCTATTGCCAAGGCAGAGGAGGTGGATGAAGAGAAGAGGGTGGCGGAAGAAGCCAAGGTCTGGATCAGGACAGATAAAGTCGGATGGTGGGAGGATGGGCAGAGAAGCTTGGGCAGCTGGCATGAAACTGTTGCTGCTCCTGCAGGTTGCAGGCGTGGATGGGAATAGGGGTGAAGGGATGGGGGCAAAGGCCTTTGCTTCCTTGCCAGAATTATGGCAGGGAAGATGCTTTCTCCCCTGTCAAACCAAACAAAGAGGAAGAAGCAGCTGCTGCCAATTGAGCCTTCTGGAAGAACAAAACTGACTCCAATTCCTGAACATCTTACCTTGAAATAAATTGGGGGTGGGACTTGCTTCCAGGTAGGCTTGGTGAGTGTTGGGCTGCAAAGGGGCTAATTCTCTGTTCTGAACGGAGAGACTTTCCATGAGGATCACTCACCAATTTCAGATATCAGAATGGGGGATGAAAGACCTTTTACAGCTTGTCTTTCACATCCCCTGGGCTGTTCTCACTTTCCCAAAAGTCTCTGCATTGCCAGCAGCTGTTTTTCTTTGGCTCTGTGGCTCCTGTGAGCGGCCTGGCCCACCTTCTATCTGTTTCTCATCCTCCCTATTGGGCCATTGGTGGTAACAGACAGTATCTAGATGACCAGTGGAAACACTGTGTGGATAAAGGCCAGGCCAACGGGTCAGAAGGGCAAACTGCAGCCCACCAGGCTCTTGGGTGGCCACTTGGCCCCAAGGCTGCCCTCTTCCCTGTCCTGGTTCCTGGACAACAGGTGATGGATGGCCTTGAATTGGCCTCATTTTGAGACAGACACTTCTGTCCCCTTGGCCATAAATGCCGCACCTTTATGGCTGACAGATCCCAGTGTTGGTGTGTCTTGCAACTCTTTGTGTTTTGTTTGGTGCTTACTGTCTGCTGCCCAAGGTAGATTGCTGGGCATTGCAAAAGGTTCTCATTCGACAAGACAGGCAAGGGCAGTTAGTGCTACTGGGGAAGCCCACTCTGGGCCTCCTGTGTGCCCTTTGGCCCTTTAGCAGTGGGCATTTCTCTGCCTTTTTCTTCCCTTTTGTATTACCAACTGGGAGCAGATGCCTTTGGTTGGGGCAGTGAGTCACCTGAGGGAGAAGCCCTCCCTCCCCCACCCCAGTTTTATAGTGCCTGGGAAGCCACACTGGAAGCTTGATGCTTTCTCCAGTGCCTGGATCTGCTGCAGGTTTATCTTGGCCCATCATCTTAGCAGCCGAACTCTGGGAGGAGCTTCTTGGAAAGCTGATGTGTCTGAGAAGGCCCTGGGCACATTCCGGGGGGGAAACAGACAGGCTGATCAGGCTCCCAGCCTTCCCCAACGCCTTGGCTGCTGCCTCTTGCTCCAGGTACTGAACCTGGGAGCCATGAGGAGGGAATTCTAGACTGGGGCGAGCAAGCCGCTGTTTTTTTAGGTGTCCCATTCACACTGCACTTCCTCTGATTCAGTGGGAGGGGAATGTGCAACTCTGCAGAAATCCAGGTTTTGCTTGGCTCCTGAACTGCTGTTAGCAGCAGAGCTCAGCCATTCCCCCTGAAGCTCAACGGCCCTGACTAGGAGTAAGCAAACTGATGCGGTGAGCTTTCCCGCTGCTGGTGCAGGAAAATAGGGCTGGGGGGTGGGCACAGTGGTTGTGGACAAGCGCCCCCCCCCCCCCCGGTTTATCTGGCTCTTGATAGCTTCTGTCACAAAGGGTAGGTGTTCTGTCTGAGTGGAGCTTGGGCTAGAACCTGACGTGCCTACACAGTTCTGACCCCTGAAGACACTCTAGACATGAGGACTTCTTCCTTGGGGCTGGGGGCTGCTGCCACCACTTGCCCCCTAGGCATCACCTCTGGGCTTGTCCAGGGCACCATTACTCAGAGGTGCCACTAGAGGGCAGGCCAGGCTCTTCTCGGGCTCCAGGCCCTGAACTTTGCCTCTCCAGCTGTCCCTGCAATTAACAGCTAAAGTTCTCGGCTGTTTGTTTTTCCTTGATGGACAAGGATTTGGTTTGGATTTCAAAGTCAAGAATGCAGCCCCCAGTTTCAGGCTGGCTGTGTGGGATATGTTGAGCAAGGCTTGTGGGCCTCTGAGCTGGCGGTTGGGCAGGGGGTGGGGGTGGAGGAGAGGAATGTGTGCTGTCGCCTGAATGGCAGCTGCCAAAAACCCCAGGGAAGGGCCGAGAATGCCTCTTGAGCTGCCTCCTCTGCCCCCAGGTGGCTTCCGCCCTGGAGAAGTGGAAGCTGGCCATCGGGGAAGCGCAGACCTTCTCGCGCATGCACGTGCTGCTGGGCATGCTGGACGCCTGCATCAAGTGGGACATGTCGGCCGAGAATGCCAGGTGCAAAGTCTGCCGCAAGAAAGGTGCGTGTGCCAGGCCTGTGATGTGGTCAGTGCTTCCTCTTTTATGACATGGGGGGGGGGGCTTCCTCCCAAAGGCTGTTGTAGCCACAGCATCATGCTGGCTTTTGATATCCCCTCCGCTCCCAAATGGGGGGGGGGGCAGTGAGGGCCCCTTGCAACAACAATCCCTTTCTGGGTCCTTTCAGAGCAAGCATTTGGATCCTGCCATCCACCCAGGGCCAATGCTTGCCCTTCACAGGTGTGAGCCCAGCAATTTCAGTGGGCCTACTCTGACTAGTCTCCTACCTGAGCTTCATTTCCCTCCCTTGATCATTCTGTCTTTCTACTCTCTGCTAGGTGAAGATGACAAGCTCATTTTATGTGACGAGTGCAACAAGGCCTTCCATCTCTTCTGCCTGAGGCCGGCCCTCTATGAGATCCCCGAAGGCGAGTGGCAGTGCCCAGCTTGCCAGCCTTCTGTTGCCAGGCGCAGCTCCCGGGGCAGGTGAGGTTTCTTCTGCTGGTTAGGAAGGGGCAGCTGGCCTCAGTGTGGGCTTTGCTCCTCTCTTAAGGTCATGGTAAAGCATCCCTGGAAGTTGGGATGAATGGGCTGGCCACATCTATCCAGGCCAGGCCTTTTTCCTGCCAGCCCCAGGTGGGAAAGCTGAATGCAATTCCAAAAAACATGTGCGTGTTCCCCAGTTTAGGAGAATTGGATTCTGAGGCTGCTTTTGGCTTGGGCTGCTGGCAAGCAAAACCCACCTCAAGCTGACATGGCACAGCGAGGGAAAACAAGGTGGCCCCTTCCAGGACAGGGCTGCTGAGGCTTCTGGTCTACCACAGCCTTTGAGGAAGCAAACTCCTGATTCTAGTGTGTTGAACCTTCCCTGTAGAAACTATGCTGAAGACTCTGTGGAAGAGGAGAGTGATGCTGGGGAGGAGGAAACCGATGAAGAAGACGACGATGAAGGGGAAGAGGAAGAGGAGGAAGACTATGAGGTGGCTGGATTAAAACGTACGTACTTTTTCTCTCCCCCACAAGTGGGCAAACCTTCAGCCGGTGGAGAGTGAAGGGATCCTGTGTTGCCACAGAAGGGCAAAAATGTCCTCTTCCTAAATCTGGCATGACCAGCGGGCAATTCTGGGCTAAGGAGCTGCCTGCCAATGCCACCAAGCCATCAACAGCCTTATTGGTGAGGGGGTGTTTTCTGGCTAATCACTGGATTGCTTGAGGCAGGACCACTAGCCAAACTGGACTTCGCCATGCGCTGGAAGGAGGTCTGTCCTGGGTTTCCCACTCAATCCCATTCCTGAAATTGCAAGGCCCTCTTTCCTATCTCACACAGCAATGCTTCTCTTGGAGCGTTGAGGTGGAGGTAGAGACAGGGGTCTGAATTCAAACTGTGTGCAGTCAGAGTGGCTAAGGGACCAAGGCTGAAATTTCTGGAAGCTGGTGGAAGCGATCAGCATTGTTAAAAAGTGCCATTATGTTTTTAATCGGAGCAGCCTTTGGTGGTGGAAATGTTTGAGGGCTGCAACCTGCATCCCAACATTCTTGGGTTTGGGGATTTTCCGTACTGTGTAATACTGTACAGAAGCAATTGAGATGTCACTGACGTGCAGGCCTGCCCTTTGACTGGAGCAGAAATGCTATGACAGGCTCACGCAGGCTTCTGAAATGCCAGCAGCGGATGATTTCACATGCCCTGGATTGCCGCAGAGGTGTTTCAGCAAGAGGACTGCCCCAGGCAATTTCCCCTTGCTGTGTTGTCCAAAGTTGCCATATTTCCATCTATACCAAGGCTTGGCTATTAGCACATATGTCAGAAAGCTGACTTAGGCAGAACCAAATGATTGTGTTGGACTTCAGAGCTTCAGCAATAGTGAATGTATTGCACTTCTCCTTTAATACCTCGTAGCTGACGATTCAGCTCCTAACACATATCCTGCCCATTACTTTGCTAGAAGCCAGTTTATTCATTCAGTTAGTGGAGCTGGGGTGGGGGTAGGTGGTGTGTGTGAATGTTCCCTCTTGATTAGAGAACTGAGGTGTGTGGGAAAGCCTTGGGCCTGGGAGAGGGCTGAGCAGAGAGCTTTTCTCTTTTGCTGGCTTTGTAGGTCCAGTGAGTCTCTTCCCACAGAAGACTATTGAAACATGCAATTCCCCTCACAACTACATGTTGTCTGGGGAACTCCTTGCCCCTTGATTCTGTTGCATGTGTAAACTGGCCACAAGTCTTGGATGGGTTCAGGTAACCATGTTAATGGAATGGTTATTATAATCAACTGGCCATCTGGTCTCTCTCTCTTAGGAAATTTCCATGACACCTGGTAACCCAGCGGCATGAAAGTCCTTTTTGTTGGGTCAGTTCTCTCTTAGTCTCTCTCCTAGTGTCTCTCTCTCTCCCTCCCCCCCTCCCCCCCCTTCTCATCAAATCCACTTAGGGCTGTAGCCAAATTAAGCTTTCCTCAGAGTGGACCCGTTTAAATCAATGGCGCTACATTATCTATGTCCTTTGTGCAATCTGAATCACATGGGGGAAGCTGCCCGCTGAGCAGGCTGCTACGGGGTGAGGTTTTGCTGAGGTGGCCTTGTGCATTGTAAGCGTGCCTGCTGGCAGAACTTGTCCAGGCTCCTTCCTGCCTAGGCCCAAGCGGGTCGCTGTCACTAAAAATAAAGCCTTAAGCCCCGGCCCCAGCTTGACGAGGCGTTTAATCAGGGGAAGGTCACTGTGGAGAAATCTCCCCTTTCGGCAGCGTTCCGCTTAATCCTGGGCGCGGTGTTGGTCCTGAAGGCTCTCCTGAGGAATGTTGGACTGCCGGGCATTTAGCTCTGACTATGCTCTCGACACAAGGGAGAGCCAGCTCAGGAGCCAGGTGCCCTGTGGAGGCCTGTCTGGTGGTTGTTTGGCTCCCAAGGAAGGCCAGCGCTCCTTCCGTTGCACTGGGGTCTCCTTGTTCCTGCTGGCAGGAATCGCTGCACACCCAGCGCCTGCACAAGCTGCCTGCCCTGGTGGCTTAGGAGGTGCCTTAGCTCCCCAGGACAGCCATTTGCTGGTGCCTGGGATGGTGCTTAGTGCAACCCGTCATGTTTTTCTCAAGACGTCTAAAACTGGTACTCAACTTGCTGGGAGAAGCTGGTGTTGGGGCTTCTGCACTCTCTACTCTGTCAGCTGCCTTTAAGACCATAGCTGTGCCCCACCTACCTTACATGAGGTCTCCCAGCTTTAGCAAGGTGGATGCCTTGTGTGCCTTCAGGGCAAGACCCTGGGAAGGAAGGAAGGCAAAGAGCAAGAAGTTTAGTCTTGTGCTAAAGCAGCAAACCGTAAACAGGCAATTCCCCACTTGCACGCTCGTGCTGGCAAATGTACTGTTTTCCGCGCAGAATGGTGGCAGGGGCAGAATGGGGGATCCCCTCATAAGTGGGAAATCAAGGAAGAGCTGCAGATGGGTTAGCGAGGAGGAGTTTGGAGTCCATCATGAGTAATGTGCGGGTGGGGGATGCGACACCGTTTCCTTGCTGCCACTTGGGCTCCCACCCCCCAACGACTAACTCCTTGACTGCCCTCTTTGTCTTACAGTGAGGCCCAGGAAAGCAGCCAAGGGGAAGCAAGGAGGCCCAGCGGCAGACCCTCCGAGGCGGAGCCGGCACCAAGGGAAGAAAAGGGCCCTGCACGGCACTCGAAGTTCCCGGCAGCGGCCGGCTCCTGTCAGCGAAGCAGACATGGATGAGCTGGTAAGAGCCACCCCCCGCCCCCCCCAGGTGACAGGTGCCTCCATGCATCTCCCCTTGCCGAGAGGCTCCTCCCTCAGTATTGTCCAGAAAGGTCTCAGGCTGGGCGGTGCAAGTATGCCAGGCATCCCTCCGTCTCTCCCTTCTCCTGATGAGCAGGAAGCTTGTTAAAGGCTCTGAAATAGCCGCCAGCGCTGCAGGAGCAGCCGTGTGTCTCTGGCAAGAGGCGGGGGGGGGGGACGGGGAGCATGGTGGGTTGTTGGCATTCCTGCAATGCAAAGCACTTGCGTCCCTTCCGATGTCTCCCTGAGGAGGACATTTGTTGCCCAGGTTGCCTGTCCTTGAGCATAATTCAGCCAGCTTGCATTTCGCTTGACGTTTCAAAGAAGATTGTAGGCCTTCATTATCTCCCTCCCACCCCCCTTGGTAGTGTCTTGAGTGGCTGCTGCTGCTACTGCCTGCCTGCCTGCCTTTGTGGATTGTCCCTGTATCCGTTAGTGGCCACTTCTAGGGAGCGTGTTGCAGAGTGCAGCTTATGGGCTCACGTGGGTCGTGCTGCTCTCTTGGCCTCCTTCCAACCTCAGATCTCGAAGGAGCAACACACTCTCCACCTAGGACAGTTCATCCGCTGGTTCTCCAAGGGCCAGGCTTTGCTTTCACTGCCAGCTGCTTCCTCTTCCCTTTGGCTAGCCCTGCATTGGCCCTCCTTGCCCCTCCAGTCCCTTGTTGTGTGTGGAGGGCTGACCTTGGACCTTGCTCTCCTCGCTCCAGCTCAGCAGGGCACTCAGCTGCTCTTTGGCATCCCAAAGCTGGCCACCGGCTTCCTTCCACAGCCGGCTGCATCTCCTCCTGCTGCAGGCTGTGTGCTGCTGGGCGGGTCACGGTTTCCCTCCTCACTGATCCCTTGGCTGCTTTTGAAGCTCTTTGAAGACGCCTGCTGCCCCCTGGGGAGGAGTGGGGCTGCCTGGAAAGCGATCTGGCTGGCTCTCCTCTGGGCAGGGCTCCTGAAATCCAAGCTGGCGGCTTGTAGGGGTGGGGGGCACGTTCCTTGGCTGCCCCATCAAAGCTCTGGCAGCCGCCCCGTTTGTTTGGGGCTCTATTGCTGGTGGGCCTTGGAAGTCCTGAGTGTCGCTTTGTACCATGATCTTGGCTGTCCCTGCCCACCTGCTCTCCCTTGGGAGGCTTCGCTGAGCTGCTCCTCCCCACAGGCGCACCTGCTCTTCCCAGTTGGGGCCGCTTGGCGTGTGCCCTGCAGCATGTGCTGGCCCCCTTGGCTTCCAGGGGTGTGTGCTGGGCTCGATGGGGAGGGGGGAGGTTTATTCTGGTCAGCCTCAGGGGAGCTCTCTCACCTCCTCCTGTCTCCTCCCAGATGTACCCAACAAAGAAGATATCTCGCCGGCAGAACCTGGAGCTGCAGAAATGCGAAGAAATCCTCAACAAGCTTGTCAAGTATCGCTTCAGCTGGCCTTTCAGGTGAGGCCCCGGGAGGGAAAGGCCCCTTGCTGAGCCCTGCACAGAACCTACCCCACATCCTGCCAGGCTCCCGCTCTGCCCCCTTGAATCTGTGTTCCGGCTGTTTCACTTGGAGTCACTCTGGAAGGGCCCTCCTGCCATCCATTCCTTCCATTCAGGAGGGTGGCGTTGTCTGACGCACAATGACATGGCACCTTCCGGGTTAGTGACACAGTGCGTCCAACACTGGGATTAATACCTAGCCCCTGTGGCTGGGAATAATTGGCAGCCTTCCTCCACAAACTTGCCTAGTTCTCTCTTAAAGCTGCCCAAGTTGGTGGCTATTGCTGTGTCTTGTGACAGTGATAAGTAGTGCTGCTTAAACAACCTGCCGTGTGAAGTCCTTTCTTTTGTCTGTCAGCTCCGTTAGATGGCCCCGCTGAGCTCCAGTATTGCATGAGTGGGAGAAAAACTCTTCACACTGTACATAATTTTATATACCTCCAACCTTTCTAAACCAAAAAGTTCCAAAGGCTGGAGCCTTTCTTCATAGGGGAAGCGCTGCATCCCCTTTACCAGTTTGGTTGCTGGTTTTTGGACCTTTACATGCCCTACAGGTAAGGCAGGTAAAGGTCCAAAAACCAGCAACCAAACTGGGGTGAGGCAACCAGAACGGTCCACAATATTAAAAGTCCAGTTGCAACCCTCAGCTTGTACAGTGGCCTTGCGATATGGCCAATTGTATTTTCAGTTCCTTTCCTAATGATCCCCAAAATGGAATTCACTTTTTCCACACTCCACTGGGTGTGTACTGAAACACTGGAAGATACTACCTGCGCAAATTGGGTAGAAAGAATAAGTGATCACTGAGTGGGTATCATGTCAAACAGAATAACTGGTGATCCAAGGGGAGTTCCTTTGTAATCCACACCCACCCCCCAAAAATTTCCTCAGCTGTGCCAACCCTTTCCTGCTTCCCCACGCCAGGAGGCTACAAATAACCAGCATTCTGTGCAGTGTTTTTTTACAGGTGCATGGAGATTCTTGGCTTTTTCAAAAGAAGAATTAGGCTCATGGCCTAGTGGTGGGGGACGGGAGAGGAGAGGGTTCCTTTCTGTGCCTCTTGTGCCTTGATGGGGACTTCTTCAGGGAGTGTTAGTCTCTGACCACTTGGACAGTAGAAACAGGGAGGAGTGGCTGGTGAGGGTCAGGCCAAGGCAGCCTTTGGGCTGATGCAAGTGCTGCCCTACCTGCCCACTAACTCCATGGCCTTCCTTGGCAGGGAGCCGGTGACCACTGAGGAGGCGGAGGATTACTTTGAGGTGATCAGCAGCCCCATGGACTTCCAGACCATGCAAAGCAAGTGCTCGTGCGGCAGCTACCGCTCGGTGCAGGATTTCCTTTCCGACATCAAGCAGGTTTTCGCCAACGCCGAGCAGTACAACCAGAATGGCAGCCATGTCCTCTCTTGCCTGGAGAAGACGGAACAGTGCTTGATTGACATGATGCACAAACACCTCCCTGGCCACATGTACTCGCGACGGAAACACAAGCGGCCTCTGGCCCCACCTAGCCAGGGACTGGAGGAGGCGGATGGGGACAGCGACCCCGAGGCACTGGAGTACTCAAGGGGGCGGAAGAGGAAGAAATGAAGGGCCGCCCCCCCTCCACGTTCCGGACGGGATGCGGTTGGAGCCGGCTTTGCGCAGGCTGCAGCGAAGGGAGCTGGGAGGCGGCAGGGGCCACCTGGCTTTCCCTCAGCTCGCTCTAGCTTAATTCTCAGCAACTTCCTGAAAGCATTTGATCAGCCCTCGACTGGGAAAGATGGCTTAGTAATTCTTCAGCAGCAGCACAGGCAATTCTTGCAGGTTTTTAGAAGGCAGGAGGTCCAGGGGGATAAGTGGAGGAGGTCCCCTCTAGCCTGGGCACAGCAGGGGGTGGGACGAGGGTCTCCTGGACCAGAATGGTCACCTTCCTCTCCTGCAGTCCTGGCAGCCAGGGACAGGTCCAGGCTGCCACGCTCCACTTCGGATGCCCAACCCCATAGGCTGACGGATTGTCTTTCTTGACCAGCCCCCTTGAGCAGAAGAAGAAGCCGCCTTGGAGGGCAGGCAAGCACTTACTTTTCCAGAGTGACTCCCCCTTTTTTTCACCAGCATCTCTGTGCAGACCAGCTTTGGGGGTGCTTGTCTCTCCCCAGCCTCCTTATTTTGGATGCAGCAGAGGGAACGTTGATCCCCCCAGCCTCTGGCCTCCCCTGCCCCAGGAGCAGAGTGTGATAAATCCTGCAGTTTGGCAGGAGGAACGCTGGTTCTCTGACTTTCAATCTTTATTTTTTTCTCTAGTTAAGATTCTTGTTTCCAGCAGTGACCTTGTATAAAACGCCTTGTAAGATACAGTCGTCTTTGCTCTGACATGTACTGTACAGTTTATATGAGGATGTGTTTGCTTTATATTCCTTCCTCCTGGCCCCCTCTATAAACCACTTGTTTTTTCTTAGATAAAGTAGCTGGGAGTTGGCCCAGGGAACCCATTGGGGTTGTACACTTCGTAGCTTCGTTCTTCCCTCTTTTCCTAGCCATACCCCATCCAGCCTGCCTTGTTCGTCTCCCCTTTCCTGATGTTGGAGTCTGGATTGGGTCAAAGGAGGGTCTCCTTTGCACAATAATCACCCAGGTGGAGAGGCAGTTCTTTTCTGCCTTGGCCACTTCACAGTCTTCTGTTTTGACTTTCCTCCATTTCAAGCAGCATTTATTTCCCCACAACCTTTGAATTCAAGGCTGTGGGATTGCAAACAAGGAATTCTCGCTCTCCTAGAAACAGGCCCTCCCTGGCCACCTTTTGCTTCTTCTGGGGCACGGGAGGATGTGGTGCTGAGGACTCCAGCCTGGGCTCTAGCACTGACAGACACACCTCTGGCGTCACTTGCAACCTGCCCACTTTCTCCCCTTCAGTTTTTGTTCTATCAAGCCCTACCAACCCCATCCCTTTCCAACCTCTACACGATGAAACATTTTTGGACTACATTTTTTTAAAGAAAAGGTTGTTTGTTGGGGGAGGGGGGAATTCTGCTAAGGGCTGTACTTGTAATAAATTGGAAATATAAAAGCAAAACTTGTTTTTCTTCCTGTCTGTATTTACTGGTCTTTCTAGAGTCTGAGAATCTAAGTGAAATGAAATTTGGAGCCTGGCTGGGGAGGGTAGGGTGGTGGTGTCTTTACTCCAGCATCTCTTTACTTGATGAAGCCTGTGGCCTCTGTCTCCCTTCTCTTCTTCCTTGGCTGGGATGGTTCTAAGGGAATGTTCTGCCTTGGGGATGGGGAACCTGTTGTGTTCCCAACTCCCAGCGGTCAGGAATGAGGAGAGCTAGTAGTGCCCCAATTAGCTGCCTCTCTTCTAGCTGCAATGAAGGGCTTTTGTGCAAACCCAGCTTTCTCAAACCAGGAGCCTGGAGAGGGGCTCTCAATGGCAAAGCATAGACATGTGGCATTGGAAGGGTCACCTAGTTAAGGCAGCAATCACAACTAAATAATCCCTGGCAGATGGCCATCCAACCAGCGTGGAGCTTTGCTTGTTGGTCCCTGCGCCACAGGACTGCCTGCTGCATCAAGGAGCTGCCTTTGGGTGGGCTACTGTTAAAGTTTACATACAAAAGCACACAGTGAACAGCTGTGTCCACAAATAGGTTGATTCAGAAGCATTGACTTAAGGCAGAAAGAAGCTGTGCCTCCCACCCATCCCTTCATCACCTTGTCTTCACCCAGGCCAGAGACCACCAGGTCTTCCAGAAGCACCACTTATTCCAGGAATTGCCAGTGCAGCCCAGGACCCACCACCCAGGAGAGTCCCAAGAGAAGTTAGTGTGCCACTCTGGTGAAAAATTAAGCTTGATGGGTGAGGTGAGCAGCATTGGTGGAGCCTCTCATGATAGCGGGGGTGGGGGGTGTTTAAGAGAGAAGCCACTTGGTGCTAGCCCCATTTCTAGGTAGCAGACAGCTCCATCCCATTTTCATAATCCTGCCCTCCAGGAAGCCTGACTTCCCCAGAGGTGGAAGGGAAAGCCCCTGAAAGCTCCTCTGGTGGAAGCAAACAGTCTCCACGTGCAAACCATCTTCTCTCCAGGCTCCGATATCCAGCTGCTTTCAGGGCTGAGAGAGGGAGGCAGCGCGGACAGAGAGCTTGTGCTTGTGGCTGCCAGAGTACAAATAGGCCATTTATGAGGGCCAATTGCAGAGGGATTGTAGACCACCATTGCTTGGCTCCACATGTACACACCCCTCTTCTGTCTGGGCTGAGATACAAGTACAGAATTGGTGCCTGCACTTCTGTCGGGATTACTTGGTATGAAATGAGGGACCTGGTTCTTGGCATTTTGCTTAAATGCCTTCAGTGTGAACTCTAGAGACCAGCAGCCTTGTAGGGTTGAGATTTATCAGCGGTACAGCTTGAGCATCTGACCCTCAACCCATAACGGGGTGCTCTGTGGGTTGCAAGGCTTGGCTTGTGCCGTGCCTGAGCGCAGGAGCTGATGCCCAAGATCTGACCTATTATACTGACTGGATTGCCCAGCCTCAGCCTCAAACCACTTCACAGCCGACCTGAAAACAGCTCTCCACTTACATCACCAGCTGCCTGTAAATACATGAAGCTCTTTAAACACTGGAAAAGTTACATCTTCAAATGCTAAACATGATATTTAAAGAATCTGCCAGACCACAGTCCTTTTTTAAAAAAATGGTTTATTCAATTAATTTCTTGCTCATTACCAATTAGCATCACTCCCTCATGGGGGCACGTGGCCCAGAGAAGGTAGCTGCCTATCTTGTTTGCAGCCTGGCTTCTTCACGTGAGCCACCTTGCTTTTGGGTTAATCTAATCTTTGAAGCTGTCACGGGTGTTTGAATAAAGATCTTGGCATGCCCATTAAAACATTAAAGCGATGTGATGTTTCTGTGTTTTCTAGAAGGAACTTAGTGGTTTTAGTCTAGGGAAGCCAGACCCCCTGTGGGAAAAGTCCTCTGATTGCTTGGGGTCTATGGGATCAAGGCACTGCGGTCAAGTTGCGAGATCTGGCTCTTGAGGGGCTTGGGTTCAGTTCCTGCCTCTCCCATAGACGTATATAACTTCGTTTCTGCAAAACGGGGAAAGTTGTGGCCTACATCACAGAGGTGTTTACAGGAACAATCAAAATTGTAAAGTGCTTTACATACAGAAGGGCCCTAGAACTGGCTGCTGCTGCTGAGAAACAAGCACCTGTTGGGTTTTTCAAGAACGAACTACTTCAAAATCCCAGCAATTGTATTGCTTGCATGGGTGGCTGGGCAGGGAGGAAAGGAATTACTCCCATCTGATCTGAGCCAAAAGGGGCTTTGTGCTGCAAGCTGAGGGATCCGGCAAGTGACCCCCCTCCACAATTTAGAGGTAGGCTTTGCCACCGGTCTTTGAACTTTTGCTTCCAAGCCTACATTTCTCTGCAGCTAAAGAAGGCCCAATTTGTATAACTGGTCATATACATGCACAAGTGTGTTTATTTCTTCCTCTGCTTTGCTTGCCCCAGCAAAAATGTTGGGTGAAGGGTATGCAGAGTGAAAAGGTTGCCTGCAGCACCTCCTACCTCCCTTTTTCACGTGCTGCACTGCACATCGCTTGCTCCCCACTCCCTAAATTTGTAGCTTTGACATATTTTATTTCTAAGCAGGAGCGTCTTTCTAAGACGATCAAAGGGATCAAATGCAACACAAGACCTGTGCCACCTAGCTTTGGCCACACGGTGGCCTGTCTAGCAAAATCAGAGTGCAACACTGACTGCATGCTCTGTCTCTGGAATTTCACCCCATTTTGCAGCACACCCACCCCAAAAAAACAGGCGTGGGAAAGAATTTTTCACAGAGATTAAAGATGTTTGAGAAGCCCCTCTTGTTTCAGCTCAGCCCTTGTCCAGCCATCTATCTAGATCAGTGGTTCCCAAAAGCCCCCAACCACTTGAAAATTGCTGAGGCTCTTGCTAGACCACTTATTTTTCTGCCTGTTGCAGCAAAATTCAAAATGCAATAGAACAAATAATAAAAATACAACTGAAAAGCCAAGTGAATATTCAGCACACTGGAAGGGCCATCTCCTGCCTTCAAACCACACATCCACAGACACACCACGGCCCACTGGTGGACTGCGGACCACACTTTGGAAACCCCTGGTCTAGATAAGTTTCATATTTCAAGCGGAGGTCCTCTCTCTAGGAAAGTTGTGCCCAAGCCTGGATTCACCATGTGGGCCCAGGAAACCACCTGACATAATTTATCACTACTTTGCAACCCATCGGCTAGAGAAGCTGATCTCCAAAAAACATTGTGCAATGAAGAAAGTTGTCTAGAGCGCCTTCTAATTGTCTTTGCCTTGCATCCTCATACTGAAGGGATGACACAGCCCCCGTGAAGCCTTTGCCCTCTGGTGCCACTTTTAAAATTTATTAAAGAAATCAAGCCCTGCTCCCCATCACCCTGGAGAGCTGCTGACAGTCAGTGTAAACAGACAAAGGGGCAGCTTAATTTACTAACTTTGGAACACTAAGGAGAGTCTCCTCGGCTGTGAAATTAAACTAATACAACACTCCAAAGTCTCAGGAGCTGATGGGATTTATAGTCCAGATGGATGGGGTATAAATATATTATTTATTATTATTATTATTATTATTATTATTATTATTATTATTATTATTATTCAGAGGTTGAAGAGCACAAGGCAGAGGCAAATGCTTCTGGCTCCCTTGGGTGGCAAGAAATCCAAGAGAACTCCCCCACCCCACATCTAGGACCACTTTTGCTTCCACAGTGTGTGGCTTGGGCAAGGCATGACAACTGAGAACGCAACACACATCCAGAGCATCTGTGCACATCCATTGTGGGGCGGGGGGGGGACGACGACACCCCCACTGGAAGCCCATCTCGAGGTTGACACCATTAAAAGCTCTCCTCACTGGCTTAGCAAGGAGTCACATGCCCACTTGCAGCTGGCACCACTTGGGTGCCCTTCCTGGTGCTGCCCAGGAAGGCCACTCTCTGCAGGTGTCACTGGCACTGCCCCCCCCCCCGCCTTCCTGGCAACACTTTGCTCTTTCCTATCCAGAGCAGAAGGACAGGTGTCCCTCGGCAGGCCTTGCCCCGCAGTGCTGGTTGCCAGGTGTTGTGCCCCTGACCCAGGAAGAGAGCTGGTTATCCCAGTGGCATTTCCTACAGCTAGCAAGGGCAGGCGTGTGTGAGCAACAGGCAGCACGGAAGCTCCTCTCTGGGGTCAAAAACTATGCCTGGCTCCACATCAGGTTTCGCCAACCAGGTGCCTTCCAGATGTTTTGGACTACAGTTCCCAGCAGCCCCAGGCAGCGCAGCTGTATTACAACCCCAGAGGAGGTAGCAGCCGTAACCCAAAAGAAACTGGAGGGCTCCAGGTTGTTGAAGGCTGCTCTGCGTAGCTCCTCTTCCCAGGAGACTGCCTCATCTAACCCCACTTGCACTTTACTCCAGGATACACTCCCAAACAGATGGGAAAGCT
Organism: Podarcis raffonei; assembly: GCF_027172205.1. Classification (NCBI taxonomy): domain Eukaryota; kingdom Metazoa; phylum Chordata; class Lepidosauria; order Squamata; family Lacertidae; genus Podarcis; species Podarcis raffonei. The sequence goes on from NC_070616.1 coordinate 15,949,924, forward strand.
GTTAGCTTGAGACCATCTTCCTCAGGCAAGAAGCTCAGGCACCTGGTTCATTCAGCACCCAGCAGGGAGAGGGGTCAGCAACAGGCAGCCCCTGGGCCAAATTGGGCACCTGAAGGATACCAACTAGCCCTCCTCCCATCACCTGCATGGAGATGCGATTGTGCTAACACATGGGTAGGTAAACTAAGGCCCGGGGGCCAGATCCGGCCCAATCGCCTTCTAAATCCGGCCCACAGACGGTCCAGGAATCAGCATGTTTTTACATGAGTAGAATGCTTTTATTTAAAATGCATCTCTGGGTTATTTGTGGGGCATAGGAATTCGTTCATCCCCCCCCCAAAAAAAATATAGTTCAGCCCCACACAAGGTCTGAGGGACAGTGGACCAGCCCCCTGCTGGAAAAGTTTGCTGACCCCTGTGCTAACAAGACTTGAGGGCTTGGCATGATCCAGTACCTGCATCCAAGTGGTTTCAGCTGCCAGATCAGGCCCAGGTTCATCCAGGCCACTCGGAGGCTTACAAGCAGGACATGAGAACAAGAACTTTCCTCTGCTGGTGCCTCCCAGCAACAGGCAATACCCTGGCAGACTGCCTCTGCATCTGGAGGTTCTGCTTATACACCCGGACCAGCAGTAGCCATTGCTGCAAACCTTTTCTCTTCCATGAATTTGTCTATCCTCTTTTTCAATCTAACTAAGCCGGTAACCATCACAGCAGGGGTGGTTTTTGTCTGCCTTCCAATCAATTTCACAGGGAACCCTGGCCTCTAGTACTATGGGAGAGGGAGGAAAAATCACTCCCTGCACCCATTTCTCTTATTTCTACAAGATCTCAGTCAGGCAGGCCAGAGCTTTCCAAACGGTGTGGCACGCGACACATTAGTGTGTCGGCTGCAGTGTGTAGGTGTGTGGTGTGAACGCTCCTCCTGGGGTTGGAACGGAGTTAGTTTAACCTCCGGTTTGCTAGTAAAACCAAGTTTCTGTGTCGCAAAATGATGCATGTCTAAAAAATGTGTCACCAACATGAAAAGTTTGGAAAGCTCTGATGTAGTAACACATGTTGTACACACATAGCTGCCCAGCAAAGTTTTACCCCTCTAGCTGGTGGCTAAGCATCCCCGGGCAAAGGAGCCTGGAGCCAGAATCAGCCTGGAAAGCTCCCATTCCCCCCAGGTTCCATCACTCAAGGGGGCCAGAACCCCAATTTCTAGAGCCTCCCCCTCGGGTGGAAGTTGGGGAACCCAGCATTGGCGAGGGCCTCAAAAACAACAGTCTCTAACAAATTTATTATGGCAGATGGTTTTGCGGGCTTCCTCTGATGCTGGACGGGCCCCCCCTCTCTTTCCTCAGGCCTGCTGGTGCCCTTAGCAGCGCCAGAGAAGACTCTAGTGAGCTGGAGGCGCCAAGGCCAGTCACCTGGATGGGAGGGGAGACAGGGTGGAAAGGATTATTCATCTGCAGGAAGGCCTGGCTCCAGGCGGGGCTGGAGGGCGCCAAAACCAGCACTGGGAGCTGAGCAGCTGACCCAGGCAGCCAGGCAGAGCAAGGGGGCTTTGCTCAAAGGCTGCCCTCCACCCCAGCCCCGCTGGCTGCTGCCAAATGATCCCTGCAACCCCCACCCCACCAGGCCCCCTGGCTCGCTCAGCAGCTGGCTTCTCCTTGGCTACTGGCCAGAGCCTCCCTGGGGAAGAGGGAGCTCCCTGCCCTCCTGCTGTGGTGAGAGGCAGGGATGGGGGCCTGGGGAGTGGAAGAGGAAAGGGGGCTTTGGGTGGCGTTTCAGGAAGAAGGGGCCAAACCCATCTGCAATGGCGTGGTAGCTGGGTGTGTGGGAAGCCACTGCTTCGCCACTGCAACCACAACCGGGCACTATATGGAGGTGGGGGCTGGCAACCCACACTCTCCTAGCTTCCCTGGAGCTCTTGAGACAGTTCACCAAGCCCAACGCCTCTGAAACGCCCTGGGCCAACGCAACACAGCTTCTCTGGATGCCGGCTTCTTGGTTGGCAGAGAGCACCGGAGGCAGTTGCCTCTCCCCAAGCCCCTGGCAGCTGCCCCTTCCTGGATCTCAGCGGCAGAGGAGTCTGAAGGTCACAGCATGGGCAGGCGCTGGGGACTCCCGAGGGGGAGACGGGGGTGGGCTGCTGGGTGATGACTCGCACAGCCTTGGCACAGCCAGCTCAGCTTTGTCACTCTCCAGCCAGGCTAAAAATATTTTGACAGCCTCCCGTCCTTGGCCGTGGCTGCTCGAAACAACTTGTACAAGCTCCCCAACTGGGCAGGGGGTGGTGCTGGGGTGGGGGACAGGGAGGCCCCCCCACGCTGGTGGCAAGGCCTAAAGCTCAGGCCGGCTGTGAGAGGATTTACCCTGCTGCTCTCCTTCTTGCAGACATCCAGGCTCCCCGCTCCCAAACTCTCTTCACTCCCCACCTCCCCTCCATGCTGCCTTTGGAACAGCTGTTTCCAAAGCCTCCTGAATTCCTGCAAACAGCATCGACCTCAGTTGAAATAACACAGCCAGGTTTTATTGGGGATTCTTTCTTTCTTTCTCCCCCCCCCCCACTCCTTCTTTTTCCATTTCTTTCAGCTAATGGATTTCTTCTTCTTTTTTTAAAAAAAGTCTAAAATAAATTACAGAATTAAATAAACTTGGACAAATGCTCTCTCCCATCTCGCCTCCAAAACGAAACACTGAAATAGTTGGCTGGGTTTTGGCAACGGAGGTGTCCAACCCGCAAGGCTGGGAAGCGTAGCTATATATATGATTGGGGTGGGGGGTTGGAGGGAGGGAAGGTGAGGGGCTTCCATGAGCTGCTCTCTTCAGACCCACAGCGTAACAAAGTTGCTCCCCTGCCCTCCCCAGATGCCCACAAACAGCCACTCCTTCTGCCTCCCACCATCTCCCCCCACAAGAGATTCTCAGGAGCTCCTTGCTCCTTGACCTGCTACAAACTATGTGCACGGCTGTTTTCTGGAGGCCCCAACCTGCCTCAGACATGCGTAGGGTTGTCCAGGTAAGGGTCTGTCTTGGTCATGTGCAGCACCACAGCAGGCACCTTGTAGTGGCAGTGGGTGCCTGTGCAAGTCACCCCGCTGCAGGGCTTCCCTCTAGTCCTGCCCCCCAGTTTCCGGTTGCAGAGGTTCTGCCAGGTCTGCAGGGTCTTGGAGCTCCACACCCAGACCCCACTGGTGATGCCCACCACCAGGGACATGAAGATCTTGAGCATGAAGATGGCCACAGTGGGCACGGAGGCCTCCAGGGTGCAGTCTAGGCTGCGGCGCCCGGGGAAAGGCAGGCACCCGTGCTCCAAGGCCCGGAGAGTCCAATACTCCACGTTGAGGCGCTCGTAGAAGTAGCAGACGATGACGCAGGTGGCCGGGACGGTGTAGAGGATGGAGAAGACACCAATCTTGACCATCAGCTTCTCCAGCTTCTCCGTGTTGGTGCCTCCCGTCTTCATGATCTTGCGGATGTGGAAGAGGGCGACGAAGCCCGTCAGGATGAAGGAGGTGCCCACGACCAGGTAACAGGACAGCGGGATGAGGACAAAGCCCGTCAGGGCGGCCACATCCAGGCTGGCCACGTAGCAGAGGCCCGTCAGCTCGTCACCGGCCACCTTGCGCATGGTGAGGATGACGATGGTCTTCATGGCGGGGACCCCCCAGGCGGCCAGGTGGAAGTAGCTGCTGTGTGCCTCAATGGCCTCGTGGCCCCACTTCTTCCCCGCCGCCAGGAACCAGGTCAAGGTGAGCACCACCCACCAGAGGGAAGAGGCCATGCCGAAGTAATAGAGTAGGAGGAAGACCAGGGTGCAGCCAGTGCTCTCCAGGCCCTCCTGGATGACGTAGAGCTGCCCGTCCTCACGGTCGCATGCAATGGCCTCTGCGCCCGCCACTGAGCGGATGAGGAAGGCCACCGAGTAGACGTTGTAGCACATGGAGAGGAAGATGATGGGCCGCTCCGGGTACTGGAAGCGCTGGGGCTCCAGCAGGAAAGTCAGCACTGTGAAGGCAGTGGAGGCGAAGCAGAGCGTGGCCCACACGGCCATCCAGATGAAGGCGAAGTCCTTGTCGCGACGCGCCCAGTACACGTCCACTCCCGGGGAGCAGCGCGGGGCGCACGACGCGCTCTTGGCCACGAACTGGAACTTGTCGCCGTTGGCGCACGGGCCTCCCGGAGCCGAGCCGGGCGGGCTGCCTGCCGGAGGGGGCCTGCCCTCGACGGCGGGCCGGGCCGGGCGAGGGGCCACCGGGAGCATGCCGGCTCCGCGCTGGGGCTCGGCGGTGGCGTTCTCGGGCGCCTCCATGCACAGGGCGTGCGGGTCGTGCTTGGTGGGCAGGCGGGCGCAGTCGAGCGCCTCGGGCCAGCCGAAGTGGAAGTGCGCCATGATGGGCGCGCAGCGCTGGCGCGCCTGCTCGCACATGGGCCGGCAGGCCGGGATGCTGCTGGACACCTGGTCGGTGCACATGGGCGCGTAGAGCGAGCACAGGAAGAAGAGCAGGTGGCCGTGGCAGCCGTAAGCCACCAGCGGCGCGAACTCGTGCAGCTTGAGCGCCGCCTCGCCCTGGTGCTCGTGCCCCAGCAGGTTCGGCATGCGCGTCAGGTTGTAGCCGATCCCCTGGCACATCGGGATCTCGATGGCCTGGCAGCGCCCCGAGCCGCGACCGCCGCCCAGCCGCTCCGACGCGTCGTACGCCCCGACGCCCGCGCCGCCCAGCAGCTCCAGCGCCCGGGCGCCCGGGGATGCCGCCACTAACATCGCCAGCAGGACCCGCAGCGGCAGCGGCAGCAGCCCGGCCATGCCTCGCGGCGGCGGCGACAACCACGACCACGGAGCCGGCCGCCGCTCCCGATCACCGCCACCGCATGGCGCGTCACCAGCTCCCCGTGCGCCCACACGGCCGGCGCTCCGCTCGTGGGCGCCTCCGCCGCGCCAGCAGCGCCGCTACACCCTCGGGAGGCGGGCCCGGCGCCGGCGGGACACACCCCGCGCGGGGCGGAGCGCGGGGCGGAGCGGGAGGCGGCAGCGGCTCGGGCAGCCGAGTTGTAGCGCGCCTCCCAGGAAGCCCCGCCGGGCCGGCGCTCTGCACGGGCTCAGAGGCGCTGTCGGCTTCCTCAAGCCGGCATGCACTCTGCTCTGCTCCTGCCAGCCCATGTTGTTTCTTCCTTTCTGCTGCTACCAAGGGTGGGGTTAGCCACTGGAGCGGGAGCCTGACACGTGAAGTGGTATCGTGTGAGTGGCAGAGCGAAGACACGGCCAGGTCGACGCAGAGTGGAAGCTCCGCCTTCCCACTCATCTCCCTGTCTCGAAAAGCACCAGATTCAGTTTGTGCATGAATGTGTGGGATATGTGTGTGTCTGTCTCTAAGGGCGCCCCTCAAGGTTGTTCCCCGAGGGTCCCAGTTAATTTTTGGAAGTGGCTGAAGTTTTTATACTCCTAATCCAGGGCCAGCCCTCTCCTTGGGCAACTGGCCAGTTGTGCCATGAGAAACGAGCAAATTGTGAGTTGGCTTCTCTGCTTACTTGTGAGTTGCTTGTGGGGTTTTCTCTCTCCTGGGTGCCCAAACGATGGAGCCAGGCATGGGGACTTTGCACCCCCTGACCTAGGGAGCGGTTGTGTGGCATTTGTGGTACTGCATCAAACAGGAAAATGCCACCTTGGACCCTAAAATAAAGCAGCCCCACTACACGGGTGTAAGTCAAATGGTGACAGGAACCATTTCTTCCCTAGAGTTGGAGGCAAGATTAGGGGGCTAACCAGGGAGTGTTAGGGGTGAGATGGTGGGCAGCCCACTAGTGGAGGCAGAAACCTAGAGAGATCTGCCTTAAGGGGCACAGATAATGCAGCAGGGAATTTTGCGCAACAAAGCGGGCAGGAATGCCATTCAAATCCCTGCTTGCTATCTAGACTTGCAAACTTGTGCACAAGAATGAAACCCAAAAGCACCTCCTTGGGTGCAGCTGTCATGTCAAAAGCCACCCTAGGTCTTTATTTAATTAACCAAATTTATATACCACTTGGTTCCATCTACAAAAAAACTCAATCTTTGCTTCTGCAGGCCCCTATAAAGCAGCCCCTCAGGCTTTAAGTGAGCCCAAGGATCCTTCTGAGAACTCTTGGAGCAGCAAAATAGATCTCTGTCTCTCTTTCTCCAGAATCGTTTTTTAAAAAGACCCTCTTGACCCTCAGGAAGCAGAAGACTGCATCAGAAGGACAGCCGGAGACAAGCAGAGGGCTGTTCCTCTTTCCATGGGAAGGGGAGGGGGTGGGTGGGCATGTTTAATGTATTAGGGCATCTTTAGAAAACGGCTTTGAAGATGAAACAGCCTCTGTTTAAGTGCCTGGGACTATTATGTATGTGTCACACGTAGGCAAGAACCAGGGAGATGCCGGGATCTGCTCAGCAAAAGCTGATCATAAACAGAATATTTAATCACCAGCCTGCCCCTAACAGGCCTTCTCCTCCTCCTCCTAGACACAAATAATCCAGCAAAAATGGGTGGCTCCCCCTCCCAACACAGCTGCATTGATTGAGGGGATGGTTAGGAGAGCCCTACTTCTGTGATATGGGGGGCTTTTGCACCCAGCTCGTGACACCGATGGTCCACCCGCGGCTCCTGTCATTCCAGGGATTCAGAGTCCTTGTCCTTGGATCTCTCCTGAGTCGGTGTCAGGCTGAAAGCGACACTGACCTGTGGAACTCATGGCTGCATGAAAAGGGAACACACTGCCATGTGCACAGGGTTACTGTGTGGGAGGTTCTATACTGTGTATGATGATCATGACATTATGTTTGCTGACTGGGAACAGTTATGGACCACCGGTACAAAATTTACGGCATGTAATGCCTTAAGGGAGAATATTATGAAAATGATTTATAGGTGGTACATGACCCCAGTCAAGCTTGCAAAAATTTACCATTCGCCCAATAACAAATGTTGGAAATGCAATGAAACTGAAGGTACTTTCTATCACCTTTGGTGGACGTGCCCAAGGATTAAGGCCTTCTGGGAAATGATCTATAATGAAATTAAGAAGGTGCTCAAGTGTACCTTTCATAAAAAACCAGAGGCATTTCTCCTGGGCATGGTAGGCCAATTGGTGTCAAAGAAAGATAGGATGTTTTTTATGCATGCTACAACAGCAGCGAGAGTTCTACTAGCAAAGTATTGGAAGACACAAGAACTACCCACACTGGAAGAGTGGCAGACGAAGGTGATCGATTATATGGGACTAGCAGAGATGACGAGCAGAATCCGTGACCAAGGGAAAGAGACGGCGGAAGAAGATTGGAAGAAATTTAAACTTTATCTTAAAAATAGTTGCAAAATTATTGAGTGTTAAAATGTCTTGGGTAAAGCATAACAGATTTGCAGCGATAAATGATTGGATAAGAGGAAAGAAAGAGGTTAAAGAAAGGAATCAATAATAATTTGGATCAGGGGTTGCTGGAAAAAAAGTTTAAAATAGAGATGCAGAAAAGGGGGGCATGGGGAAGTCGCTGAAATTGGGTATATGAAAAAATCTATGAAATTATACATGTTTATATGTTTGTTTGTTTGTGTTTGTCTCTTGTATTGTTTTATATTATATGTGGAAAAACCAATAAAAAATTTTATAAAAAAAAAAATATATATACTGTGTATGATGTAGTGGGACCTAGAGGCTGATGTCCCTTCACACACCCCCATAAAATATTTGAGGGGGTCAGCCCCCCCAGTTTATGGGCATTGCCATTCAAATGGCATGTGTGTGCTGTGTCATGTGATTGATTATGTGTGACAGGGCTTACTTGGTCCCCCTTATTTTATTCAAGTTGGCACCCCTAACAGCCATCATAGCTAATAGCCCTCTCCTCCATGAATTTGTCAAATCCTCTTTTTAAGTTAGTGGCCATCACTGCCTCCTGCAGGAAAGAGTTCCATATAGTTCCAGAGTGGGTTGCCATATTTCAGGACACCCTGAAAGTTGTTAAGCTTTTATAAGACAAACCCCTAAGTTGTTGAGCCAAAAGACCATGGTTTTTAAATTGCAGGTAGGTAGCCGTGTTGGTCTGCTGTGGTTGAGACAAAATAAAAAAATTCCTTCCAGTAGCACCTTAGAGACCAACTAAGTTAGTTATAGGTATGAGCTCTAAGGTGCTACTGGAAGGAATTTTTTAATGCACACGAAAGTTCATACCAATAACTAACTTAGTTGGTCTCTAAGGTGCTACTGGAAGGATTTTTTTTAGTTTGTTTTTAAACTGGATTGCCTAAGATCCAAATCAAGGTACCACCTTTCGGACCCCCTCCCCCACGTCAATCCTGCCTTTGAAATCCTGGTAATGTCTGGGAAAATCCAGACGTATGGCAGCCCTAATCCAAGCAATAGCTCAGCTGTCCCATAAGGGGATTGAACCTGCAACCTTGCTGTTATCCGCTCCACGCTCTAACCAACGGAACTATCCAGGCTGACTATTTGACTACCCATGCTGAAATCTGGACCTTTACAAATAAAGGGGAGAAATAGGGCACCAAATATTTAACTTGGTAGATTAATGCTAAACTGAAATGCCTCACAATTTCCACTAAATCACACCTGAGCACTCCAAAATGCTGGGGTTGGGGAAACTCTGGTTTCAGCCATCCCCATCATCACACTGATTTTTCAGGTGCCTCCCTGGTCCAGCCTCACCAGAAAATCTCAGAGGTGGCCTAAAATCCAAACTTGTGAGGCTTTGAGATGCCCTTTCACTCAACATTTTGGTGAGATGGCAGAAGCGGGATCGTTTGAGTCTGGGTCCCACAATTCCCACAGATGGCAGAAAGTCAAGAGGTCTGTTTGCACTCTGGATTCAATTGCTCTGTGCCATTACTTCTGTCTGAAATAGCACATTAAAAAGTACCACAAAAATAAGTGGATCTCGTACAGGGGAAGAGAGAGGGGGCATCCTTTCATTGCCTGTGCATGGTCCCTTCTAGGAAGAACTGGCTACCAGCAGCAAAGGCATCTCTGCCTGTTGGACGGATCCCAGAGAAACACGTCCGGCTATGTTGATTATTTCAAAGCCTGGTTGAGTGACTGTGGCAGCTGTCGGAGATCCTGTGGTGTCCACTCCACAGGCACACACAAAAGGCAACATCTCAGTTTAGGGGAATGCAGTTTCCATGAAGAGAGAGAACAATGGAGACCAATGACACCTTTTGTTATAAGCTGTTTATTCAGAAATCTGCAAGTCAAGCAGGGAGCTGAGTAAGCGAGCTGGCAGGTGGGCAGGGTGAGTCTTTTGAAAACACCTAGGACACCTGATGCTGGGGAGCAACTGAGGACCTGCTTTTCTCTTGCTTTCTCCAGTCAGATTCAAAGATGGCGCCATCCCATGGATCAGGTGGGATGGATTCTGTCAGGTGGGATCATTCTGTCCCACTGAAAAAAGTGGGTCTAAAAACACTCCTGGGTACTTCATGCAATGAAGATGACATTGCAAAGATAAACACTATTTTTTTTTTGAGGGGGGGGATTGGAAAACCACTATTATTATTATTATTATTATTATTATTATTATTATTATTATTATTCCTTTTCCACGGACAGGGACTCAAGGTGCCTTAAAGCAACACAGAAGAAATACTAAAAGCTAAGCACGTATGCAAGATAACCATTAAAAAGTAATTAAACTCTTAACAGAATTAAAGCAATTTAAAAATTAAAATGCAGAGAATAGAAGCAGAGCAGCGGTATTAAAAGTCCTTTCCTTAAAAAACCAGCACAGTCAGTTCCCAAAGGCCTGTCTTCACTTGCTGGCAGAAGGACAGCAAGGAGGGAGCCAGTCTGACATCGCTAGGGAGGGAGTTTCAAAGCCTTGGAGCATGCTCTGGTTTCAGCAGGGGTAGCTAACTTGGTCCCCTGCAGATGTTGCTGGACTGCAAAACTTCCCATCACCCTTGGCCATGCTGGAGTGAATGAGACTTATAAGAGCCCATCCACATCTGGAGGGTATCATGTTGGCTGCCCCAGGGCTGAACGTGGGAGACCCAGTTTCAAATCTCCACTCAGCCATGAAACTCACAGGCCAATCCCCGTCTCTGGGCTTAAGCCTACCTCACAGGGTTCTTGTGAGGATAAAATGGGGGAAAGGAGAGAATTACGTGCGCCACCTTGACCTTTTGGGAGGGGAAGGAAAGGTGGGATATAAATGTGATTAATAAACTAATAAGCCAGGGCAGTGTATTGTCACAGGAACTAAATAAATAGAGACATTTCAAGCATGGCAAAATATGTCAGGTCTGTCTTTCCCCTTCCGGGGCTGGAGATGGTATCTCTGAAGTGCTGCATTGCAGGGGGTTGGACTAGATGACCCTTAGGATCCTTTCCAATTCTATGATTCTGACTTGCCTATGTGTATATTGAAGAGGGCAGCAGACGAGCACTTCTGGAGCCACAGTGTCCTGACAGGTTCTCTGAGGCTATTGGATCTTTCTCTAGGAAGCTGCTGGACTGCATCACAGAAATATTGCAAGTCTCTCCAGTGACAGCATTCAAAGGAAACCACCCCGGGGAATGTGCTGGGACCCCTGAAAACCACTATTCACTCTGGAGACTGCCATGCATGTAACAATGGCATAAACTTCCACAGACTGGAGTGAGGAAGCGCTTCCACTAGTCTGTGATCTTCTAGCTGCCGGAGACCAACCCTCTCTGCCCCTCTCTGAAAGTTGTGTGTCACTGAGGCAGGCAAGAGTTAACAGGCTCCTGACGACACACAAACACAAAATGCATGCCTTTTAATTTAATTTAGCTTTAATATGTAAAACTGTTGCTCTTGGCCAGAGGCACCAAGGCTTGGCCAAGAGTAATCATGTGGCTTTCAGCGTCAATGCACGCTTTTAAACTCGCAAGCCAGGCTATCAGGCAGGGCACAGAGTGGTGGGCCATCATCATTCATACGCAACACATCCCCTTGGGACCCTTTCAAAGGGGCTGCTCCCCAAATGCATGGGTGGGGGGTAGGAGCCCAAGGCTGAGGGAGGTTGCTGGCCCCCCTCCCTTCCTTGCTTCCAGGCTACTAGCCCTTCTCATCTGGCTCCAAATGTTAACTGTCTCTGCTCCTATGTGAGTTGCCCTATCCTTAGGCAGGAGCCATCTCAGAAGGGAGCTGGCCCTATAGCTGCTGGCACACATCTGCAGACACATCCTGGCTGCTGGGACAACACCAGGAGGCCCCAGCCAGACCTAGTAACCCTCTAAAAGGTGGTGGGCAGCAGGATGAGCTGCGGGGCTTGCAGGGAAAACAGGGGCAGCAGGGGCTCCTGGACTGTACCTAGGCCTGAGTGTGACCAGCCTCACTTGCGGACACTCCTTCTTTTACACACTTGCTGTTCGCATCACCGTCCATCTCTATCTCACCACTCAGAGGCTGTTTCCAGAAGCAGCTTTTCTTCCTGCCTCAGAGCCCCTGAAACCAGCTCAGCCTCTGAAGACAAAGGTTGCCTCCAGACCATCAAGCATTTAAAAAGTGTGGGACAAACAGGGAGACATATAAGCCCCTTAAAGCAAGTCAGGATGAGTGCAGGATGGATGATGCTCCTTGCCATATAACTGCTCCACAGGCAAATCATTGCCTTGGGGCTGATAGGATTGCAGTCCAAAGGATCTGGAGAACTTCAGGTTGGGAAAAGGTGCTCTAGAGAGGGTCTTGGCTGCATGTACAACCCGTCTCAGGGGAGCAGCCCAATTTCTTGCTTGCTGAAATGGCCCCTTTCCCATCGGCAACCCTCCCTTCGCCAGGCCTGGAAGTCTTTCGGGGAAAGGCAAAATGCTCTCGGTGGAGGGACAGATCACCTTTCTTCATAGCCCTGGAAGGGATTCCAATATCAATAGACAGAAGAAAGGAGGCATAGAACTCGGACGGGGAGCCTGCCCAGAGTCCTTTCGGGATGGAAGGGGCAGCAGACGCAGGCAAGGCTGTATCTCAGGAAGCCGGGAGACTGTGGTTCCTGGCGCCTATGCAGCAGCTCACTTCCTCCCTGCCGGTTGGGCTTGGAAACCTGCATGAGGAAAGGAGGGAGGATTGGACCGGGAGGCATCCCGGCAGAGCCATGCGTTGGAGTTGAGAGGAAGGAGGCCGAGCCTCTTCCATTTGCCTCCAACAAGCCTGCAGACTGAGACCCTTGTGTTATCCAGCCCTGCTCTTTGCCCCCTTTTGACAGCGTCCTGAGGAATGTTGGTGGGAGGAAGGAAAAGAGGGAGGCAATAGCACAGTACAAGCAGAAGCAAGGTGGCATGGCCAGAAGAGGTACCAGAAGGCCAGAACCAAAGGATGGAAAGGCTGTAGCTCAGCTGCCTTGCATACAGGAGCTTCAGTCTCCCTGATGGCATTTGCAGATAGGGCTGAAAGAGACCTTGGAAAGCTGCTGCCAGTCAGTGCAGACAATGCTGAGCAAGAAAGACTCCAAGGGTCGGACTCAGTATAAGACAGCTTCCCATGTTTTCCAATGAGAGCATAGTGGCAAGCAACAGAATGCCAGGAAGAAAGAGCACCTATGAATAAGAGGGGGGTGGGGTGTATGGGGTGTTAGGGGAAGGGTGGTACCTCTTCTGGGGGACACTTTGTGCTTCTTCTGGGGTAGTTTGGTCCCCACCCTGCACTCGCCTGTGGCTCCTAAGAGCTGTCAGCATGAGACAGGGGGCACATCCCAGGAACGGTTTTGACTGACCAACTACGGTAAACCAGGGGAAGATAGCCAATGGGTCTCAAATCCTTGGAAGTTAGGGGCTTCCTCTGCATGCGAAGACAGGCTACAGAACATTGAGCGACGAGACCAGTGGTGAGCCCAGTGGCCAAGAAGGTGGTGTCTGAATGTGCTGTAGAGGGAAGTGAGGGGCAGATGGGGCTTATCAACCTGGGAAGGTAGCTCATCTAGGAGAAGAAAAACTCTGGTCCTAAACCTCTGCTACCTTTTGGGATGCCTTTGGGAGGCTAAGGAATAATAAATACAGAGTGGAGTCCCTAAGATGGTGCCTTGCATGCCTCCTTCTGGCAATTCCTGCAGCCAAGCTAGCGCCAAACATATTGCTTTGACTTCCTTTGGACCACAGCAGCGAGGCTGTAATCTGGGCAGCCCAGGACCTCCATATACACTGTGCCCCAGGGAGGTCACTTCAGTGCTGGTAATGCAGCAGTCTGACCACCCCCCCAGAGCCACACTTCATTGTCTCTCAAGACAGATAGGTAAAGGGACCCCTGACCATTAGGTCCAGTTGCGGACGACTCTGGGGTTGCAGCGCTCATCTTGCTTTATTGGCCGAGGGAGCCGGCGTACAGCTTCCGGGTCATGTGGCCAGCATGACTAAGCTGCTTCTGGCGAACCAGAGCAGCGCACGGAAATGTCGTTTACCTTCCCGCCGGAGCGGTACCTATTTATCTACTTGCACTTTGATGTGCTTTTGAACTGCTAGGTTGGCAGGAGCAGGGACCGAGCATTGGGAGCTCACCCCATTGCGGGGATTCGAACCGCCAACCTTCTGATCGGCAAGTCCTAGGCTCTGTGGTTTAATCCACAGCGCCACCCGCATCCCTCTCAACACAGATGGATGCCAACAAAACAAGGGGGGAGAGGACTCAGGGCCAGGCATCCCAAGAGGTGATGATAATGTGGGAGGACCCCTGCTTTTTACATATCCATTGGAACAAACTTGCAATGACTTTGTGCTGCAAGGCCTTCAAATGTCCCATCTGAGACAGGATATAAAGCAGAGAAAAGCCATCCCATCGTTCTCCATCTTCCTGTTTTTGGCCAGCCCCCTGGCTACACCCTCTGCCTGCCCTCCTGACTTAACAGGGATTGGCAGCAACCCAGTGGCAGAGAAGCTGTTTCAAATGCAGAAGGTCCCAGGTTCAGTCCCTGGCAGCATCTCCAGGTAGGGTTGGCCAAAGGACCTCTGCCTCAATGGAGAGCCATTGCTGCCAGCCAGGGTAGAGTCATTCTGACTCAGCACAAGGATCAGCGCAAGTCTGACTCAGCACAAGGCTGGTTCCTATGACTTACACTTGGCCAACACAGATTGGTGCCAAAGATTTGTTGAGTCTGCAGGGGAAGGAGGAGCCTGGCTGCTCCAACTTGGTGGACAAGAGTTGGGCAGATGGATAAAGTTGGTGGGATGGGCTGTAGGGACCCCAGTCAAGCCAGCCCCTGAATGAATGCCTGTGATGGCACTCCAGATCCCTAGCAGCCCAAACCTGCCTCTAGGGAGGAGCTTTGCCCCTCCAGAAATGTCTGCACCTGCCCCAACTTGAGCTGCATCCATCATGCTCATAGCAAGGGAGCTCTAGCTGAGGTGGAAGAACTTGTTCAGATTGATCCTTGGGAGATAAATTTATCTTCCTCTGGAATTTCACAGAAATAGATGGAGAGAGAGGCTGGGAGGGGTTCAAGTTTCAAAGGGCTACTACCAGAGGCAGTGCTCTGTGAGGAGCCAGCAAGCTTATGCAGAGGAGGAGGGAGGAGGAAGAGAAAGCAAGGATCCCAAACCCAGAAGGCAAGGCAAAGCCACAATAATCTGGGGCAGTCAGGTGCCCTCCCGCTCGTTCGGACTACAACTCCCATCAGCCCCTGGGCAGCATGGCTGTGTACTCCAATTGGTCCCAGTATCTCACAGGATTACGTATATAATTGTAGAGCTGAAAGGACCCAAAGGGTCATTTAGCCCAATCCTGTGCAATGCACAATTCACAGCTACAGCTGTGCTGTCTGGGTCAGGTGGTCCAAAAGAGCTGGAGGGCTCTGTGGCCTGGTCTTCATATGCAGCAGAACACAATGGCAACCTCTCAGCTCCAAGACTGTGGGCTGGACTACAGGTGTGTGTGTGTGTGTGTGTGTGTGTGTGTGTGTGTGTGTGTGTGTGTTTAGAGTGTCAGCTAGGAGCTGGGAGACCAGGGTTCATATATCCCACTCAGCCATTAAGCTCCCTGGGTGTGACCTTGGGGGCCAGTCACTGCCTCTCAGCCTAGCCTACCTCACAGGGTTGTTGTGGGGAGAAAATGCAAGGGACGACTATGTATGCTTCTTTAAGCTCCTTGGATGAAAAGGTGGGATAGAAATGCAATCAATCAAACAAACAAACAAAATCATCCAACAGTCTGCAGTCCTCTACCATCACCCCATCCTACAGCATATGCAAGATAAACCTTTGAGAAACAAGCACACATTCCAGGCAGAGCTGAGATTTGCTGCCTCGTCAGCTTTGTTCTCTGCCACATAAAACAAACAGAGAAGCTTTCCCCCAAAAGATGATACTGGGGTAGGAAAAACTGCACCGGTGGATTTCCTGCCTGCCAGAGAGAGGCGCCTGACAGTACAGAATGGCTACCCAGCTCAACTCCAAATATTGCAGAACAGAGCTACTGCTTTGCTGGACCCAAGCCACTCCATTGGCCCTTCCAGGCAAAGTGTCTGTGTCCAACAGGGGAAGTCGAGTGCTTCTGGGAAACCCCAAAGAGGCACTGCCAGTCAGAGTGGACAATACTGAGCTAGATGGACCAATGGTCTGACTCGGTATAAGGCAACTTCCTTTGTTCTTGGTTCACAGCTCATTCTCTCAGCCGCAGCATTGCAGCAACTCTGAAGGTTAATGTGGGATGGAGCATGTGGCCTGAAAGGGTTATCCTGGCTGCAGAACACACACCGTTAGGGCAGCTCAGGTGGTTCTCTGTCTCCTTGGCCAGGTGTTCCTCATGGGAGCCCAATGAGAGGAGAACCGAGTGCAGGACTTTGCAGCTCCGCCAGCCATAAATCCAAGCTGCCGTTATTTTTATGCCAGGGGGCGTGTTAAGCTCACTGGCATTTCCTGTAACGTCCTGGCACTGGGAAGGAAAGCTGAGCTGGGAGGACAGCTTTGGAAGCAACACTAGGCTGCCCTGCAGAGATCAGGTTCTCTGCGGACAGGCAGGTGGCAGGACAGGTAAACAAGAGGCAGCAGCGGCTCCAGCAGCACCTGGGGACAATGCTGTGGGGCAGGGAAAGAAAGAGACTCTGGGGCAGAAGCAGGAGGGCAGAGGAATAAGAGAGCCCAGTGGCAATTGTGTGCTAAGCAAAGGGACCTCTTACATGTCCTAGTTACCTGAATTGCACAGAAACAAAATGGGGGTCCAGATACCTGTGTAAAGCGTTTCCTGAAGCTGCATCAACCACAGAGCTTTCCAACTGCACAGAATACAGAACATGTTTCCATACCATGCATCCCAGTCCCTGGGAATGGTCCAAACTGCTCTCTGAAATGTGGGGCCTAAGAAGGAAGATAGAGGTTCCCTGAGTATGGGCAGAGTGCCTCTCAGCTGTCCAGTTTCTGTTGGACCCTAGAATTGATTCCACACCTGTAAGAGGTCCATCATTAGCCAAGATGGACCCCAAATGTTCTTGCTTTCAGCATCAAGGTTCTTGTGCAACTTTCTGAATTGTGGAAGTGTGAAATCTTAGGACTCTTTGGGAGCAAGATTTGTTTGTTTGTTTCATGAAATGTACTTAATTGTAAACAACACCAACAACCCTCACGCGGTAATTTGTTTATTTATTAAAACAGTTTCTATACCACCTGATTAGCTGAATTCTCGCAAGGTGAAAGTCCTGTCTGTGGATGTTTCCTGGGTCCAGAACTTGTGACAAGAGGAAGGCAACAATTTCAAAGAGGCATAGGTTCCAAAATGTTATGCCAAGGGTCTTTGTGCATCCCTTCAGGGATATGCTATTACGTTGGCTCCAAACAGAGCTGGTCTTCTAAGGAATGGGGCAGATGGACTTTGTACTCCTAAAGCAGTTGCAAAACTCTGTGTTGAGAACCTAAGAAGAGCCCTGCTGGATCAGGCCAGGGGCCCTTCTAGTCCAACGTCCTGTTCTCACAGAGGCTGACCAGATGTCCCTTGTGAATACCAGCAAGCAGGACCAGAGCTCAAGAGCCCTCTCCCCTCCTGTGGTTTCCTGCAACTGGTATTCAGGAGCATTTTCCTGCTCTCCTGAAACAGCCAGCAACCTTGGACATTTCTGCACCTGGAGCAAAAAGGTAAAGTCTGACTCCTGGTTCCCCAGCCCTGAAGTGGAACTTCTTTCTCTTAAAAGACCTTTGGAGGTGAGAAGAGGCCATGAAAAGGGGCACCCAGTCCTCTGGCTTGCTGCTCCTGCACAAAGAGACCACTTAATTCTGCCAGCCTTGCTTTCCTGCCACCTCTGGCAACTCAGGGAGGCCCTTTTCTTCCACTCTTCCTGTGCGTTATTAATAATATGAGGAATAAACAGGGGGCTCCGAGTCAGGCCAGAGCGTGTGCAGCTGACCCCTGGCTGCTGGCACAAGGCACCCCCTGGTGGGATGGGCCTTGGGTTTTTTCAGCTACATCAACCCCCCCCCACCCCACCCCCTTGCTGAGGCTGTGCTGAGAGGCCTCTCAGTATTCCTGTGTAAAGCAGCAGCAGCCTTAGTAATTCTAGCAGCTGTGAGAGCTAAATTGGGCAGGAAGGTCAACCTGAGCCATTCCCCTTATACACTGCTTTGTATGCAAAGCGCACCCCCACCCCCGAAAAAGAATCCCTAGAGCTGTAAGAACGCTGCAGGACAGAGCCAGACCAAGCCTGCAGAATCCTTTGAGGCAGCCTGCTGCGTTTTTTACCTTCCCAAGGTAGAGCTCCATTTCCTTGCCAGCCCCCCCCCCCAGCTGAGGAGGCTCTCTGCTCTGCCAACCAGCTGGCCCCTTCCAGTTGCTCCCTTGTTTTCCCTCTCACCAGGCTCCCTGGAAAGTGCGGTGTTTTTCTTCCCTCCACAGCTCACGCCTCACCTGAAAGGCCAATTGTGCTCCGAGCCCAGTTAAAAAGGTCCTGCAGGAACTTTGGCTTAGCTCTGCCGGGGGCCCTTTTCCAATCTAAACGAAGCTGAAAGGGCTCCTCTGTCAAGGGGGCTGAGTGCGCCCACGGCTGGCCTCTGGGCTTCGCCGCCAGGAGGTGAAACCAGATTCTGTGCCCATCCACCGCTTCACCCGCCCTGGGTGATAAGGCGCCTTTATTCAACTTGCTTGCTTTAGAGGCTTGGGTTCTCTTCAGAGCCAGAGCAGGGAATGTGCGGAGACTCCCTCTCCCACTTTAGCACATCTTGGGGAGCCCCAGGAAAAACACCACAGCCTCACCCTGGCTTTGTAAGCAGCCATAAAATGTAAAAGGTAAAGGGACCCCTGACCGTTAAGGGAGCCGGCGTATGTCCACAGACAGCTTCCGGGTCATGTGGCCAGCAGGACTAAGCCGCTTCTGGTGAACCAGAGCAGCGCACAGAAATGCCATTAACTTCCCGCTGGAGTGGTACCTATTTACCTACTTGCACTTGACGTGCTTTCGAACTGCTAGGTTGGCAGGAGCAGGGACCGAGCAACGGGAGCTCACCCTGTCGCACAGTTTCGCCAACCTTCTGATCGGCAAGCCCTAGGCTCTGTGGTTTAGACCACAGCGCCACCCACGTCCCATTAAGCAGCCATAGCACCACCCAAAGAATCTTGGGAATGGTGGTCTTGATGCTAAGGTTTCTCCGACAAGATTCCTAACTCTCCTTCGCAGAACTGCAACTGGGAGGGTTCCATGGGAAGAAGGAATGACTATCCTGCCAGCTTAAGTCTGTAGCATGGTGCAGATGTGCCAGGCCAAATCATCTATGGCCTCCTTCCCCAAGTACAACTCCCACCATCGTATGGTTGTACTGGCTGAGGGCTGTAGTCCGAAGCATCCAAGGGCACCTGCCGGGGGATGTTTGGTCTGCTGGGTGGTGGTAAGATTTTCTGGGCAAGTGTTGGCCCAACAAAAGCTGCACCCATGTGGTTCTTGGGAAGCTGCCTTACCCTGAATCAAATCCCTGGTTCACCTGTCTCGGTATTATCCACACCGACCGGACTGGCAGCATCCCTTGCAGGGTTTCAAATCTGTTCCAGTCCTACCTGGATGCCATTGGGGATTGAGCCTGGGACCTTCTGCATGCCAAGTGGGTGTCCTGCCACTGAACTGCAGCCCATTCCATCCCGTAGCTTGGCTCTAAGGGTTTGTCCACATGGGACCAAAATGTGGGCTGCACCTCCATATCGTCCGGAACCTTTCCCGCTTTAAAGGCAGGGTTTCCCCCTGATTTAGACATTCCAAGGATTGAAAACCCCCTCCCTTAAAGGGAAAAAGATCCAGGATGGGGATAATGTCACTTGGATGCTCCTACTTAATGGGAAGACAGGCCAAGGCAAGTCCACAATTTGCTCTGGTGTGGACAAGCCCTATGTCTATTATTACCTAATGTTGGAAGATTGAGGACATATAAAAGGACGGACTTATTCACGCAGTGCATAGTTAAACGAGGTAACCTGCTTCTACAGGAGGCAGTGATGAGCACCACCTTGGATGGCTTTAGGAGAGGATCAGGCACATTGGTGGAGGAGAGGGCTATCAATGGCTACTAGCCTGGATGGCTATGCCCTGCCTCCACAGTTAGAGGCAGCAGTGCTTCTGAAGACAAGCTATCAGCTCTCCAATTCTATGATTCAGTTCTATGAATTTCTTGCCCTCAATATTAGGCAGGGTTCACATGCTTCCTCCCCCTGCCAATCATTATTTTACAGCTAACCGTATTGCTTGCTCAGTAGCAGGGGGTGGGGGGGAAACACTTTTATTAGCTCTTCTCCTCCCTCCTATCAAACTAGGGCCACAGCTATCTCCTTTTGGGACACTCTCCAGAAATGTGGCCTCTGAGGGTGTCAAGCTTGCCAAGGATTGGCTGCCCTCTTGTGATGGCTCCCAAGTGCTTGCCATGCGACTTGCCCCACCCTGCTGCAAACCTGCACCCGCTTCTCCCTCCCAGATGCTCCCACGAAACACAGCCAGGGCATGGAGACTGAGGGCTAGGCACAGGGACACCATTTCTGGTGGCAGATGTTTGCCTCAAGTCCCTTTTGGCAGCTTGACGACCCAGGGGGCAACCAGGCTCTTATCCTTCCCTCTGGAATTCCCCTAGTGGCAAGCAGGTTGGCTTTTGACATCATAAATATCCAAGGCCCCTCACACAAGGCTGTTCACTGTAACTTTCCCTGCTGCTACCTTGTGGACTTGAGCTCCTGCTCAGGGGTTCATCCAGCAGCGGTGGTAAGGCCTGGGGTGGGTAAAGAGGAGTTGGGGTGGGGTTCGGCTACAGTTCAGCAGCACAGATTCTTCTTTCTTTGCCTATCCCCACATTCTCCCCCCCTGCTGCTGCCCCCCCCAATAACTCCCAGCCTAGAGGCTGGTCCTGGCAGCAAAGCCTCTCCTCCTCCTCACACAAAGTGGCTCCTTGTCTGGCCTTCCCAGCAGTGGGCTGCGGAGAATTTCATGGAACCAGCTCCATTTCCTGACGGAGTTTTATTACATTCCCAACAGAAATAAATAAATAGGAGAGAAACGCAGGGCATCTTGGAGCTTCCTGAGCAGAGCAAAACTTGAGGCTTGCTGCAGAGGCTGTTCTCAAGAAACAAGCCCAGTGTGACAGGGGCTGAGGGGCACCTGACTTCTGGCCAGAGTCTCCTCCCAGGGCAGACCCAACCTACAACTGTTCCAGGGGAACAATGGATGACTTAGTGGGCACCGCTCAGAATTGCTGCCCTAGTTTCAGCTAGGAGAGGAATGTCCACTCTGTTTCCACACTTCCAACATCTTGTGCCCCCCCTTTCCTAGACCCCAAACGCAGGAAGGGGATAATTTTTGTATTGTGGGGGCAGGAGGAGAAGGATGTAATGTACAGTTGTGGGGGACTCAACACTGGAGGTGCAGAAACCATAGCTGTTTTGCACTTGTGAAGACCTGCACACATTCTGCTGCTCTGGCAGATGCCTCCGGGGTGGAAGGTCTTCTCAAGGCCAGCCCACTGGCTGCCGTACCTCTTCTCCTAAGATTGCCTTGTTGAGAGGGTTCCCCCGCCATCCCTGGAAAGCAAGTGAGTTACTCCCAGTTAGAGGGAGTAACTACTAGTGTCACCTACCCAGGGTGGCAGTGGGGGTGGCGCAGCCCTTGTTTGGGGAGCTGCCCCAGCCATAATGAAAATGTGGCAAGAGAGGAGGGGAGCGGGGAAGGAAAACCCTTACACTAGTATTTGACCGCTACACTGCTCAGTTTCACTTGCGATTTACAATGGATGTGATCCTGAATGCATCAATTGCATCTTGATTTGAGTTGTAGCATGCTCTGTGTGGGGCTGTTCCTAAAAATCTCTTGGAAGCTTCAACCGGTGACAAATTATGCTGCTAAAATCCTGACCTCTTTGCAGTATCAGCTGTGTGGCCTGCAAGTTCATTTGCAAGTGCAACTCAATGTGCTGTTTATCAGTTTCAAAGGACCGTCTCCTCCCATGTGAATCTGTGCATCCTTTAAGAGCAGCTGTGGTGGCCCTTTAGTGTCTTCTGTTGCTCTGTGTGGTTTGTGGCAACATGCAACACGGCTTCCTCAGTCGCAGAGCCCTGTCTGTGTAGCAGAAGTTATCAGGGCTCTTCAACCTCAGGTCCTTATATGCTGTTGGCCTGCAACTCCCAGCATCTCGGCTCCTGACAGTGTTTGAAGGTTGCTCTCTAAAGGAAACTTTTATTCTGTTTTTTTTATTTGTTTTTTTTATTAAAGATTTTCTTGTTTTACAGATGTGTAATGTCTCTCGTATTTTTTCCATGTAACATTTTTACAAATCAGTTTCATTCTGTTGCTCTTTAATTTTATTAATTGCTAGCCCTGCCTTCCCCGCTTTAGACTTGAATTGTGTTGGCATTTATTTAGTTGTTGAAAGGGGGGGGGGAGGTTGCCGTTAATTTTTTGTGTGTGTTTGTTCTTACACTTTGGATGTATCTTTTCGGAGGGAGAAAGGCCAGATATATTATTTGTATAAACAAACAAGCAAAACAACTGCATCAAAGCAGAGCTCTTTGCAATACCAACAGCCACCTTAGATTAAGAGAAATATTGCTAAACCTGAGCTTCTAGCCACCCTAGAACAGATGCCAGGTCATAACCCGTGTAATGGAGTGGAATAAGGACTTTGTAATGGGAGATGCTTGATGCGACAAAGTTTCAGCTTCTCCAGCATTCAGCAACTCACCTGCTCTCACTTCCCTGTATTCCCAGATCCCACCCTGAATAGCTGCTCTCCTGCAGCTAGAGCCAGGCTTTGAGAGAGTGGAAAGAAAGATGATAAGCACCACCAGTGTCAGCAGTTTCTTCTAAAGCACAGCAGAAGTCTGCAGAAGCAGTTGGATCCCCTTTCAGTGATAAAAGAGAATGAGAAGGAAAAGAGAACGGAATGAGCATACACCTGCCACGAACAAAGACAGATACTCCTTCCGAAAGAAGTGCACGGAAAAAGAGAATCACAATGTGTGCTCACTGCACCTCAGCTTAATGCAGGAATGTAAAAAGGACCTGGCTGCTTGGATCAGGCCAAAGACCTACAAAGTCCAGTTCAGCATCATGTTTCCCGCTGTGCCTCAAGAAGCTTATCATTGCTACCTTTTTGAAGGATCAAATTCCATAGTTTTAACTACGTGCTGTGTGAAGTTTCGTTGGATGACCCCACGGTATTAAGAGATGATAGTACATATTATGAGAGAGGGAGAAAAGCCTATCTCTAGTCACTTTCCCATCTTTTTATACACATCTACCATGACCTGTTTTTTTCTAAACTAAGTAGCAGCAAATGTTTTAACCATTTCTCCTAGGATATTCAATCCAGATCTTATCTGGGAGGAAGAGGGAGTCTTCCCCCTCCATCAGGATCTTTCTGTCCCTGTCCCCACTTTCAAGTTTCCTACATCCAGATAAAGTTTGAGAGAGAAACGTATTGCTCTTGCCACCACAAGCTACTTTAATAAGAAGCTCCAGGTCTCTGGGCATCGGGTGGACCCTCCTGTTGCCACCTCAGTGGAAACACCTCAAAGTGACATCTCTTTACAAACATTGGGTGAAGAGCTACTCTCAAAGACCCCTTTATTATTTTATTTGACTTCCCTAAAAATGCAGTGGATCTTTTTTGCTTTAACCACCACCACCACCACCTGAATAATTTACCATGGCTGGACATGAGGGAATTTCCAGTGGAAAAACCTTCAGCTATGCTAAACCAAAATATTATTTACCATTTACTTGGTAATGCTGATCTCCGCCTTCTAAGGAAAAAAAATATTGATTTAACAGGACTCAGCAGTTTGGGGGTTCTGCCAGTGCCACCTAAATATAGCTCATGAAAAACAAATGGATTCTGTAATGGGGAGGGGGGAGAGTGAAGAGGATGGGGGGAGAAACATACAGCATTCCTCCAACTCTGTTTTATCAAACTAGGTGGGGAGAGGCCTTTTTCATCCAGAGAAGAGGCGTGCTGCAGCTCAGATGCACCTGACCCTTTGTTTAAAGGCAAG
Source organism: Podarcis raffonei (assembly GCF_027172205.1). Taxonomy (NCBI): domain Eukaryota; kingdom Metazoa; phylum Chordata; class Lepidosauria; order Squamata; family Lacertidae; genus Podarcis; species Podarcis raffonei. The sequence continues at coordinate 15,973,332 of NC_070616.1, forward strand.
AATTTGCTGCTCCCGCCCCCCATCGTCTGAAACATCACTGCACTTGAGCAGGAAGGTGGGTGTAATTGCCTACAGAAAGCGGGACCTGGAACTGCCAAGAACCTGGCTGGATTCATGCCTTTCCTGGCCTTCTCCACTTTGCCCAGTTTGAGAACAACAGGATCCTGGAGAAAGAGGACCCTCTGCAGCTGCATTCTGAGCGGGGTTAAGAGCCAGGAATAGCCACACGCCCATGAGATTTTTAATGGCACAGGTTTTCATGGTCTAGAGCTTTGCCAAAACAAATTTGTTAGTCTTTAAGGTGACAGAAGACTCTTTTGTTTTTGCTGCAACAGACTAACGCAGCTACCCTTTTGGAAGAAGTCCACGAGATGGAGAGAAGCTTGACTGTTGCCATTGTGAGCTGTTTACTCTGGAGAAACCTTGCGAGAGTTCAAAGCTCCAAGCTGAGGTGTGCTGCCAGGACTGGCCATAAGCAAGCAGGATCCGATAGCAAAGTCTGCCTTGCTGTTGTTTGCAGGTAGGGGGAAAATGGAGTTGGGTTGGGTCAGAGTGGTTAGCAGAAGGGACCTTTTGAAGTAAGTGTTCTTGAGGCATTAAACTGAAATGGAAAGGCTGCATGGACTGGACCATTCAGCCCTCCAGAAAGGATAAAGGGCCTACAAGTAGGAACTGGCCTTGCAGAGTTAACAAGCTCAGCAGTTTGGAAGTGAGACACACAAATTACATACTGCAAGAGAGTGGACCTTCTACAGTATCTGATCCTCTCTATGGAGAGCACACTGGTTAGAAAAAGCAGGACTAAGACCACAGAAGCAGGAGAAGACTTGGTGACTTTATGTTTGCAGACCTTCTAGGTAAGTTTCAGGAAAACAACAGCCAGCAATGTGCCTCTTCCACATGTCCACAAGTTTGTTTCTAATCCAGAGCATCAAAAGTTAGAATTGTGAAGCTCCTCATCTCCCCCCCCCCATTATGGCTATTAGGGGGGGTTATTGGTCTGCTCTGAATCCTCAGTCAGCTTCTTTGGATGTTCCCAAGTTCTAGTGTTATGATAGGGAGAAAAACTTTTACTCTCTATCCCCTTTCTGCATTCCATGCATACTTTTATACACTTCTATCATGTTGCCTCTTACTTGCCTTTTCTCTAAACTAAAAAGCCACAAAGACTGCAAACTTTCCTTGTAGGGCAGGGGTCTGCAACGTTTAAGACAAAAAGAGCCACTTGGACCCGTTTCCGAAGAAAAAACAACTGGGAGCCGCAAAACTCGTCATTATAAAAACAACTTTGTTGTCACTTTTTTTTAATTATTTCTTTGTTTGACCCCTCAGAATTACTCCTCCTCATAGAAATAAACGTTAAATTAACAAGTTACCTTTTTGTGTGTGTGTTCTTCACTCCCCTTCAAAACAGTGACCAGCGTACATGCCCCTTACAATGTAGCGGGCGGGCGGGAAGGTGACGCACGCACCGCCCCCATGCGACGTCACAGCCAGTACAGCACCCGCCACAGTGGGGAGTGTCGGGGCGCACAATGCGCCTCCTCCCCTCGCTAGTATCCGCCCCGGAGCAGTGGCAAAGGTGTAAAAGAGCCACATGTGGCTCCGGAGCCGCGGGTTGCAGACCCCTGTTGTAGGGGAATCCTTCCACCCCCTTGATCATTCCGGTTGTCCTTTTCCAACACTACAGTACCCTTTTAGAGGTGAGGCAGCCAAAACCGTAGACACTATTCCAAAGTGAGTGCACCACACGTTTTCTGTGACAGCATTATGATATCAGCAGTTTATTTTCCATTCCTTTGCTAACAATCCCTGGCACGCAATATGCCTTTTTTACAGCTGTCACATGATGGGTAACATCTTCACTGAGCTATTCGTGACTCCAAGGTCTCGCTTCTGGTCAGACACCACCAGCTCCAGCAACTGTGAGTCTATGATCACAGAATCTATGGAATTCTTCTGAAACTTTTAACAGCATGAATGCCAGCATTTCTATGTCGTAATGGCTATTAAACTTTGAATTTTACAGCATACATTTGTGTACCATGGGTTTTGAGTATGTGGTGCAGCCTTTCCATTGAGCTGCAGGAGAAGAGAAGGAGGACTGCAGGGCCTCTCTATCAGTGCTGTGGAAAGACCAGAAACTTTTGGCACCTTCTCTTCTGGAAATCTTTTGGCTTTAGCTGCTCATTACCATAACTTTGTTAATTTAAAGAAACAGTGCCCAGATTTGGATTTTCCTCCTCCCTCCCCAACCCATTTTCCTTATGCGTCATGCTTTTCTAGACAATAAGCCTTGTGGCTAGAGACTGTGAGTGAGTATACATTGTGTGATAATGTGCATTCAAGGCTGCAGATAGGCATCTTTTTGGGATGCTGTACACACAATGCCATCCCCATGTTGTCTCTGTTCCACTGTATTTGCCAGTCCAAAGCACATTCTGCTGAAACAGTTTTAATCTCTTTTGTGCCGAGAATGCATTTCTCAAGCACTTCCTGCCTACATGTGCATTTGTGAATTATGCTTACAACTTCCACAAACTAAAATGCATTCATCAGCCCTCTGCTGATGCACTTTAAATAAGCTTTCCAAGCTGAGTTCAGCCTCTCCTCTCTACCCTCTCGGGTAAATTTAAGGACCTCCCTTGCAAGGTCTTCTTAGATAAGGGACTTCACTTTTTTTTTTCATTTAGGGAATTGAAACCAGGATCTTTCATATGCACGCATTTGCTCCACCATGGAGCTTCACCCCACCTAATCCCCACAGATACTGCGAACAAGTCAGTTTCCTCATCTCTTTCTCTCTCTTGAACAATTTTTTAATGAGAAAAGGTTCCAGGACATTTGGTGTCACCTAAGTTTTGCTGATGCAGCGGAAAGCCTCCAACACCAACTAGATGAAGTAGGTGAGTAATTTTGGTGAAGCACACATGGGATTTCCTGGAGACATGCATGATCAGCAAGAGCGGAGAAGGGGGGGGGGAATCTGTGCCCCCAAAGGGGGCTAAGTCAGCAACAGGAGCAGCAGCTACCTATTGTCCTGCTGCTGCTGCTGCTCAAAAGAAGGATCCCATCTGAGGAAGAACAAGGGAAGGCCTGAAGCTGGCAAAGGGAATAAAGACACTGCGGTGTAAAGCTGCCTCAGGAGCCTCCCCTGAATCCCTGCTCGAAGAACACCTCATTCATCACTTTTAAACAGAAGTGGCTCACTTGCCGGAGATGGGGGCGGGAGGACAAAAGGAGCAACAATGGTTGGCGCTTGCAGCCAGGCAGCCAGCCGCAAACTGACACATCGGCCTACTGTTCCAGCTCACTGGGGAAGAAAGGAATTTCTGTATAAATCACACCAACCATCAGGTTTCTCACTTCCTGTCCACAGGACTTCCCGGCTCTGAGAACGCAACAGCATGAAGGGACTCTCTCTATATATATATTGGGGGGGAATGGGAGAAGTTAATTTTTTTTAAAATATATATAAAGAGAGTCTCTTTCAGCTAATAATGAAGCGAACAGTATATTAAGAAGGAAAACATTCAGCATTAACCTTGGAGGGGAAAGACAGAAAACCTTTTCATAATGCCCTGGCCACAAAACAACAACTGCCAGTTAAATCAGCTCCGTTCCCCAGCCACTGCCAACATAAACTCAGGGGCAGCCATAGGAGAACATTTGAACCAACATCTTCCCCTCTTCTCACTCTCCCCCCCTCCCCAACCAGGAAATAAAAAATAATAACAACTCAGGAAGGCTGAAGGTGCCAGCCATAGGCTTCAGAGCAGCACTTCTGCTGGCGCCACAGAGCAAGCAGACTCTGCTTTGAGCTCCAGACATGGCAGTGGAACCATAAAGAGGAGGTTGCCCTGCTCTGCACTTCTTAATTCGCCTTTGCTACAGCCTGTCAGTCAGGCAGGATGAGAAGTCCTTGCTGTGAAAAGGCACCCATGCAATTCTGCTCGGGGGTGGTGGTGGGGAACAGTAAGCGTGGAAGATGGATTTGAAAGATCCATTCGGAAGAATGACACCTCAATGCGGGGACTCTGGTCTGGGGTGAGGAAAGAACTCTTTCCCTCCCCGTGTTAAATTGGGCCACTGACGTATTCTGTTTAATCCCTTCCCCTGTATGGTTCAACTTGGCTCAGAATGAATAATTTCCAGAGTGCGAGTGTGTGTTACTCTGTTGCAGCAGAAACAAAGCATCTTAAAGACCAACCCTTAGAATTTTAGGGATAATTTTTATTATTATTATGGTATAAGCTTCCCTGGATGACAAGCTACCTTGCAAACACATGAAATGTTACCCCGCCACAAAATGTAGTGGTGGTCTTGATGGCCATGGTGCTTCTGAAACTGAATCGGATAAATTCATGGAAGAGGAGGAAGACGAGATCTAGTAAATTAGTTGTACTTAACATTTACACAGACAGCACCTTCCAATCCTCAAAGTTCTCACAGGCATCTAGTTTTAATCCTCACAACCACCCTTTAAAGTTAGGAATAAACATTCCCCATACTGCAGATGGAGGAAAGAGAGGCAGGGCAGACTGCCATGCAAGTCTGTTAATGGCCATAAGTCACACTGGCTAAAGGACACACACACACCAGTTGCTGAGGGACACCTTTTATCCACTGCTTGTGGACTGGATGGCCTGATACACAGGGCTTCCTCTTAGATGCTAGATAGCGAAGAAAGTTAACAGGACTGTAGGAATTACCAGCTTGTAAGCGGGGTGGCTGATCTCTGATAAGTCCTGCCACAGGGTGGAGGCAGGGATGCTAGGCTGCCAACTTGTTTTTTAATGCAGCATCAATAGTGACACAGTACAGGGCAGAGAGTATAAAATAAAGAGGCAGCCAAATGAGAGGGAAATGGCAACTGTGCATGAATGCAGTGACATATTTTGGTTTTATTTATTTATTTTCCATTTACTTCCAACAATTTGTATGCTGTTTAATGACAGCTATTTCTAAGTGTTGCACGAGAGACCCAACACAATAAAGGCTAGAAAGCAGATAAAACTGTAAAATAAATAAAGAAGAAGAAGAAGAAGAAGAAGAAGAAGAAGAAGAAGAAGAAGAATTCAATTTAAAAGTCTGCTGGAGTTTTTAAAAGAAGAATCAAGTAAGCACCAGAAGTTCAACATGGTGTGTGTGGGTGTGGGTGGCCTATGTGACCTCAAGTGGTCTGAGGACTTAAAGAATTAAGACAAGACCTTCCAAAAATAAAAGGAGGCAAGTTCTGAGTTGGATATATTGCAGCAAGAGGAGAACACATCACTGAGGTGCTCTGGGAGATTATTACAAGCAGAAAGGGGGACATGGACAGAGTTATTTAAGACAACCTTGAACCTTTGTAGAGATGACAGTGGTGGAGTTGGATGAGAAAAGCTCGTAGGTTGTGTGTGTGTTTGGCTCAGATAGGGGAAGAGAGGTCTTTTGGCCTCTTTTTAGCCCTGAGGAGGAGCAGGAAGTGAGGTCCTTGGTGGAACTACAAAACCACCCAGACCTCAAATTCTACATGGTGCAAAATGAAAGCACAGTGCCTCAAAATAAAATATACCATTAACTAATCAACCTGAAGCAGGAAAACAAAGGTAGACATATTCAGTTATGTCAAATCTGCACAATTCATTCCAGTTAAGGGAGTTTTGACCAATATGCCCTGAAAAAAATGGGTGCCTGGATTTGAGCACAGAGAACCTGACTGAAATGAAGCAGGTGGAGGAAAGAAAGAGATAAAACTGATAGCTAAGGCAAGTTATCAAAGGATCTGCCGCCACCTGCTGGTTTATACAGTTCTTCAGAGCCACAGGATGGCTGCAACCCACTCACCACCACAGCTTGCACACACAGTGACACATGCAAGGAAGGTTTATTATTCCTAGTAAAGTGCAGGAATATAACATTGTCACAAAAAAAGCACCTGGCATAGTGAGTTATTTAGCAGGGATTTGAATACAATGCCCAAACAGTAAATTCACAATCAAGTAATCCAAATTCTGCACCAAGGAAACAGAACATCAATCTTAAAATAAGCTTCTTTTCTGCAGTGAAGAGAGGGTGTTCTATTGCCCTCCATTTCGCCTGAGTGAGCCAGGCATATCCTCCAAACAAGTTCTCAAATCCACAGATAGGTTTTGTCTGGTAGGACATCGGTCGGAGCATCAACATTAAGAATCATATACAGAAATGCGATGATGATGCCTTGCTAGGCAGCAACACCCAAATTGGTTGCACTACCAAGGCAAAAGGGGAACAGTGGCTTCCATCTACAGACACTCATCATTCACAATGAATGGACACCAGCCATGCTGACATTTTCAGCTCAGAAATGAGTTTTATTTTCTACAACTAGGAAAACAACATTTCTAACAATCTTCTCAGATAAGCAAAAACCATGGCCGCCTACTTTCACCAGCCTGAGTCCAGAGCAATGAGGAAAGTTAAGGAAAACTGATTTGTATCCAAACAGAGTAATCTGTTACCTGTGTTTGGCTAACAGGAGAAAGGAATTCCTTCAAAACAATGAGAGAATGCTGAGCAAATACCTTCTTTTCAAAAGAAGTCTCTTAGTAGACTTGACAGTAGAATGCCACTAGCAAAGTGTACATACAAATTGTGCTTTTATATATTAAACAACCACATAATCTTCTCAGCTCCAAGTACTCAGAATGAGGAAGGTCTTTTCCATATGGATTTTCAAAAACAAGAAGGCAGTTGTTGGCTGTACTGAAGTGGGATCCCTTCCCATTATAGAAAAGTTTCTTCCTTCTGCATAGATGGATTCTGAAATGACCAGCATACTAATTTTGAGATAGGAAACCAAGGGTTAACCTTTAAACCTTCACACCCAATGAGCTACAAACAAGTACCATACCCCAAATCTACACCTAATACATACCACAAAGGGCCACTGTTAACACATTTTCCTTTGCTCAGTAGAGTCCACCATTTTCAGCTCCCTGTATTTCCACTCCTCTCTTTCAATAGCTTCCATATTAGTATGGACCGACCTACGTATATATATATCTGAAACTCCATGGGGGAAAGGCATAGCTTCCCCCTTCTCCAATCACTACTCCTCCATTCTCAGTCAACCTCCCCCCCCCCAACTGCTTTGCAGCCTAAAAAAGGGATGTTGGGGTGCATTTGCAGGTGGTAGCAAGTAACACCTAGATTGGTCCAGAGCCTCAGTTACTTGATTTGGCTCTTGTCCGTTGGGTTCCTGGCTGGCACAGCAACCTACAATTCTCTGTTTGGCATGCCAAGTGTGTTGCTGCCTGTGGGTGTGCATAAAGAAACAGATTGTGTAGCATTTAGGAACCTTGCTATAGCAAGTGACTGAAGTGCCATCATGTAACACCCAGCCAGCTTCACACCTCCTCTTGACACCACCCAGAAGTCACAAAGAAATCCCATTCAGAAGCAAACAAGAGTTCAGCCAAGAATCTTCTGTCATCTTCTTTGAATACACCATGTCTAAAGAAGTCTTTACACTGAGCTAATTAAAGAGAGAGAAGTAGGCAAGCTGAAACCCTTTAGCCATACTGAGTAGCATTTGATCGTCTTGTCTCTTTCATTCCCACCCAGTGGCTACACAATCAAAAAGGAGGCTCGAGGGGCTGCACAGATAAGATGGGCTGGATCAGCTTCAAAGAAAGGATGCTCCTGCAGGTACCAGAACAGCAGGCAGCTACTAGGACATTCTGCTGAAAAAACATTTCCTGCTTTCGCCAACAAATCTGCATGAACAACTAACCTAATTACACTAGCAACCACGTTCCAAATTCAAATAATCTTATCCTTACCAACCCATTCTAAGATCACACACATACGTGTTTTTAAGTGAATTCCATCATTCTGCAACCCTAACCCACCTGTTCATAATAAAGCTGTTCAGCTTTTGCTCTAGCTGCTTTTAACAACCAAATATGAACACTGAACACTTATCCTATCACCTGCTAAAACAGTGACTAAAACAGAAAGCAGGCTCTGTTCACCTAGGGTAGCCAACCATGTAATCTGGAATGACAGTGAAAAATGCAGATGCTTTTTGTTGTAATACCATTATCTAAATCACTGTATTTTCAGAGCTGGTTGTTGATAAATGAAAGTCACTTTTTATCCTGCATTGTTGAGTGGCACAATATAAGGGCTGCTACTGATAGGTAAATTTACAAGATGTTACAGTCTTAAAAAGGGGTTCATGCCATCACTGGCAAGGATTCAAAAGACTAGCTCATTTTAAGAGTGCGGAGGACTCTTGTGTTTCTTGAACAGCACATGCTCTTGTGTTTCTTGAATAGCACATGCAATGCAGCAAGCTGATTTTGAAGCTGCTGAGAATTTCTGAAGTGGAGCTGAGAAGCAGTTTGCAATAGGTTCTAGGAAGAAAGGTCAAGGAGGCAGGGCTATTACTTAAGTTACCATCCACTTACAGACATTCTCATTTCAGGGCAGGGTGAGGGGACTAGCCAACCATGTATCCTGTTTACAGTGGAATTCTGCTATAATAAACCATGAGAACTGGCATTTGTATCTAGCAGGAACAGGCAGCTGCCCAGGACGTTACCAAGATCTACCAAGAACAGTAACATAAAATAGCCTCAACAACCTGGTGCCATCCCTGGTGTTTTGGACTACAAATCTCATCAGCATCAGCAAACATGACTGTATGATGCTGTAGGTGATGGGAGTTGTCGTGCAAAATCTTTGGATGGCACCAGGCTGGCAATGGCTGCCCTAAAATTGGGCAGGGTCGTTAAGGGCTATGGAAGTAGTAGGAAGATGAGGTAGATACAGTGCACGGCAACAGTCATATTTCTGCTCAACATCCAAGGGGTGGAAAAAGCGAGAGAGTAGCAGAGGACATGTCCTGTCTCATAAGCCCTACAAAAATCTAGAGCAAGTTCCAAAGTGCAGTTGTCTCAGAGGACAACTCCCTTGGCACCTGCCTACCACTAAATGCCTTGCTGTTCATACACGCTCCTGCTACGATCTTCAGACAACACAAGGAGGGAGCTTAGCACCAAGATGAAACTGAGAAACAGAAGAGGCTCAGAGCTGTTACCTTCAGGTCTTCTCCTGCTGAAGTAGAGTTGAGGGGGCCAAACATCCTGCAGCACATTTCCTTCTCCTTCAGCATGTAATTTCTGTAACAGCTGCAAAACAGGGCAAACTGTATGATCACAGGGTGTCCACCAGCCGAGTTTAAAAAACAACAAGGTCTTGAAATGAAGCCTGCCCAGAACTCAAGTGCTTCCTCAGAAATAGGAGGCAAACTGTTCCAGCACAGGCACAGCAGCTGCATTTGGCCACTTTTTGCCCTTATTTCAATGCTCAAAACCCCCATCTCCTTCAGCATAGCTCACTGTGTACACAGCTTTGATGATGTCTGAAACAAAGGCTTCGCCAAACAAAAGTCAAACCCAGGATTTAGTCTCAACTGGAGAACATGGCCAATATGATTAAACTTAAGTTATAGTTATTCATGAACAGAGCAGCTCAGCAGCTGAGAGATCTTGCTTTATGCATGAAATTCCACAATACATTTTAATAGTGTTTATACCTATGCAGAACACCCGCCAAGTATGGAAGCCAGAGCTGCTCTTACTAAAACACTGCCAAAAATCCATGTGTTCAGGACAAGCAAGGCTCACAGATCCGCCGGCGATCTATTTCCAAACATGTTTCAGGGGGGCAGCTTTTGAGGACCAAGGAATTCCCCCTCATGGCCTGTGCACTTCCCAGTCCAGGGAAAGGAAGCACACAAATGAGGGAGCAGAGGGTCAGGTGGCCTCAGCAAGCAGAGGTTTTGCCAGTCTTTTGCCGATGAAGAAAGCCATCTTAAGTGAAGGATAAACATGGCCCAAGCTTCTCCTAACAGAACAGGGAAAGGCTGCCTGTCAAAGGACAGGCAAGGCAAAGCCACAAAGGCTAGTTGCCTCCGTAAGGCATTCATTCAAGGAGAGCCAGGGAATTGCCTTGTTATCCCTTCCCAGTACTGCCAAGGAAGGAGAACTCTATTCCCTCACACTCTACATACAGCACTGCCATGGTTTTGATAACCACACGTTTTTTTCTGGATTAAACAGAACTCCTGAGGATGCTCCCAAAGGTGGAAAGGGGGTGGTACCCATGCACCGGAGGCTTGCCCCACTGCAAGGACATTGACCAGTTTACAGAGTTTGGGATTCAATACCCCTAAGAGCTTCCTGTGCTCCCACTTACTCCATCTGCTAGACAGTTTAAACATTATAAGAGTACAGAGGCTTCAACACCACAAGGAATAAATCTGGACAATTATATACAGAGAAAGCAGTTCACAGCTAACCGATTATCCTACTTCAGTAAAGAAACAGCTCCCTCACCTGGCCAGCTTTTTCAATTCATTGTTAATGCAGTGGTTGAAGGGCTGCTGTTTCTGAGCTTTCACCAAAAAATCCCGAGCTCTCTCATACTCTGCCAGAGAGAAACATGCCTAGTAGACAAAAGAATCATTATTATTTTTTAATTTGGTACGCTGTTCCTCGGGGGTGGGGTGGGGGGTGGAAATCCCAGCATGGCCACAAAGTTAACAACTAGCAAAGAGAAAACTCACCAGTACTAGCAATGTACAGAAAGCCCAGGAAAGGAAAAGCTGCGCATGGTCAGATGTGCACCTGGAAACTTAAAACTTGTTGAATCAACCGCCCTAAAAAAACCCTGGCTGCCATCCCATAGATTGAATGATGCAAGTAGAAGGGAGATCAAGTAGAGTTTTGAGTGGGAGGTGTGCCGCAGTCTTATCCTGCAAGGGATACTGTGCTCAGCCTGGCAATGATAAACAAAACGTTCAAGGGAAGGAGTTGCAGAGGTGTTTGAAAGTGGAAAAGATTTTGCCGCAGAAAGTGCTTGCAAAGGCTAGATGGCCACCTGCATCTCCTACATTAGACTAAGTGGCCTCCAGGGTTTCTTCCAGGTTGAGGTGCTCTCATCCATTATTTTTATTGCCCCCCCCCATCAGGCATTTGAAACCTGGAAGACTAAGTCCACAGCTGCTCCTCCTCCTCACCTGAGCACACCTGAAGAGTGCTTTGGCATTCTTCTCATCCAGCTTCAAGGCCTTCTCTCCGTAGGCAAGGGCCCGAGTGGGCTGCTCCAGTTTCAGGTAAGTAAAAGACAAGTTCAGGAAGACCAGAATCTTGGCAGCATCAACTTTGACTTGCTCAGCTTCTTCAGCATTCACACGGTGCAGCAGCGAAGAGGCCTAATCAGGGATCGCAAACAAGTGCTGTCATTTTATAGTCTTATACAAAACTTATATTGATTGTTGTACACATTGGGCTGTGTGGATATTGACTTAGGAGACAAACATTTCCACATAAGAAAAACACTATCAAGCAAAAATATTCTCTCATTTGAGGGCCAGTTACATATTTACATTGTAGATTTTGAAAAAAATATATGGGCAAAACTGTATTTTTTCGCTTTAGGAATCTAAAGCAACTCTGATGGGAAAGCATGAAATAAGATTACAATGAACAATTAAGGTGGTTAAGTGACAATATAGTGCTTTTAAACTGTTCAACTAAACATTCTCTTCCATCAGATCACCCACTCCTTTCTCATTTTACATTTCAAAATAATTCCAGGAGGTGATCAATTCCCATCTCACATTTTGGGGGCAACACATTACAGCAGCCTTCATCAATCTGGCAGTCCTCCAGATGTTTTGAGCTACAACTCCCATCAGCCCATTCAGCACACTCTGTCTTGGCCAGCTAACAAAGGAAGCAGGGGGAAGGAGGGAGTAAGTAAGTAAGTAAGTAAGTAAGTAAGTAAGTATAATATGCAAAGTTAAGTGTGCTGGCCAGGGCTGATGGGAGCTGTAGCCCAAAAGCTCTGGAGGGTACCAGACTGGTGAAGGCTGACCTAAAGAAGTTCTCTGACTTCTGGAGACCAGCCCTGCCCTTTGCTTGACCAGAAAGGACTACCAAGGTACAAATACTAGCATGATGGGGAATGGAAAATAATTGCAAAAGGCCCAAATTACCATAAATTTCCCCTTTGCATTACTTGTGACTCACTTGCCCCCACCCTTCTCATTTGCTTTACTTACCCGTTTGTATCTTTCTCTGGCATCCATGAAGTGCTTCTGTCGGAAGAGGTAATTGCCAAATTCCCGCTCAGTTTCAGCCACCTTCAGCACTTTCTGCAGTGGAAACTGGGCCTGTTGCTCCTGTGAAGAGAAGCCACAATCTGGTCATGGGGGTTAGTATTGCTGCATGCCATCCCAATGTTGCACACCGTCCCAATCTCTGAGTTCTGCAATATTCCAGGTATTCCAGGTTTCTTCAGAATGAGGGACAGCTGAGAATGTGGTGTCTGTATGATATATGGTTTATTTATACATATATACAATCTGAGCCTACAATGGAGGAGTTCACAGCAATAACACCCTTGAAGTTTTGCTTCTCTCAGTCACAGCCTTTGATTCAAATACTAATCAGGCATAGCTCCATCTCCCAGCTTGGAGCCTAGCTTCTAGCTCACTCCCCATTCTGGCCTTTGTCTTTCTAATCTCCAGTGAGTTGTATGGTGCTGTCAGGGCTGCCCTAGGTCCCAGCTCACAAAGGACCAACGCTGCTTCGTTGTTAAGTATAAAAGTCTTTATTGAAGTTCAGTTTCACTTCCAGAGCCGCAGCGCGCAGCCCCACGTCTAAAGTGTCAGACCACTGATGCTCCGTCTGAGTCTCCTCCCCCCTGACACCAATTTAAGATCCTAGCCTTGCTCCACCTTCTCCGCTGCTCCTTCCTCCTCTGGGTCCGCCTGCCCGCCGGGGTTCCGCCCTTTCTAGCCTCTTCTCCTGCTGATTCCCCTGAGCCTTCTCCCTCCCTCCGGCGGGCTTTAGGAGCTGGTTCCCCATCCGGGTCTCCTGCTGTTCCGCGCGCCTGCACATTTGAACTTGGCGCGCGCGCCCAGCCAGCAGCTTTCCTCCTGACCGTTTCACTGCTGCTGCCACTGCTTCCCCCTTCGGGGGGGCTAGCTGCAACTGACCTCCCTTCCGTTCCCCCACTCTCCGATGGAGGCGTGGTCAGCCCTGACTCCCTCTCTGGAGGAGACGCTGGCCCTGACACATGTGACTCCTCCCCCCCACTATGCTCTGGTGGGGAAACTGGTCCCGATCCTCCACTGCTGCTTTGGGGTTCCCCTCTGGCTCCTTGTTTCTGGTGCGTCCCCCCTGGGACCCCCCTTGCCCTGACCATCGGCGCCCCCTTCTGGGAATCTTCTGATTCGCTGGAGAAGCTCATGGAATCTCTCGGGCCACTGTCATACTCCCCTACGCTGCCCTCAGATTCTTCCCCTTCGCTCTCCCAATCCTCTCTCCCCAGTGCTCCTGCTCCTGATTCCCTGACATCCATCCCCCCCTCGAAGCCCCCCCTTCCCCCCTCCCCCTCTTCGGGTGTGGGTTCCGGGTGCTCCAGTCCTGTGGGTGTGAGTGCGGGATACCATTCTTCCCCCCTGGTGTGTAGCCGGTCCACTGGATCCGGCCCAACCGCAACGGGCTCGTCGACGTCGATTTCCTCTGCTTCCATCTCTCTGCTGATGTGCCCGAATCCAGGATCCTCCCCCAACATGTTCATGTCCTCCCGTCCCCCGGGTACCTCTGGTGAGACTGCTTGCAAAGGTCCCCGCAGCAGCTCCCTGTGCCACCCCACCTCCGGTTGAGTGTCCCCCCAATAGGAGCGGTCTGTGGCAAACCCCGAGAGAGACCCCTCCGAGGAGCTAGTGTCCGGCGTCATCTCTTCAGCTGATGAAAAACCCTGGAACGTACTGGCTGACAGTGTGGGTGTGAAGAGCCAGTCGTCGAAAAACTCTGCCGGCATAGGTCTGTGTGGGAAGAGTGCATGGAACTCGTCTTTAAGATAGTGCTCCTCCACGGCATAGCACGGTACCCACCTGTTGGCACTGGCTGGGGTACCTTCCCTGGCGAGGAGGTATTCCACCCCCTCTTCCCCCCACCTCGAGTCCAAAATCTCCGTGACCTCGTTGAGTGGCGTCGCCCTCCGTGACCCCTCCCTCTTCGGAGATTCACTAAGTGTGTCTGGCGCGTTCCCTGTCGCCTGAAACCTGTGGGGTTCCCTGTAGGGTGTGAGCACTGACCTATGAAAGACTGGGTGCATTCTGGAGCCCTCCGGGAGTGTCAACCGGAAGGCCACTGGATTGATTTGTGCCGCAACCTGGTAAGGTCCCAGCTGCTTGTGCTTGAGCTTCCTCTTAGCTAGCGTCCTGGCCGGCACTGCCTGGGCTGCTAACCAGACCCAGTCCCCCACCTGGATGTCCTCCCCGACCCTCCTGTGCTTGTCTGCCTGCATTTTGTAGGCGTGTTTCGCCAGTTCCAATTGCCTTCGGAGTTGCTCGTGGACCTCCTGTAACTCTGCTGCTAAGTGCTCTGCTCCCCTTGGCTCCCCCTCCCCCTTCGTCTCTAACCCCGGGAAAGTTCTGGGATGCCGCCCATTATTGGCGAAGAACGGTGTCACTCCCGTAGACCCGTGCTTCGTGTTGTTGTAGGCAAACTCGGCCAGCGGTAGGTAGTCCACCCAGGTCGAGGGTTGTTGATTGGCGTAGCATCGCAGGTACTGCTGCATGACGGCGTTGACCCTCTCCGCTTGTCCGTTGGTCTGCGGGTGTCGTGCTGACGCTAAGTTGATCTTGACGTTCAGGATGCCCAGCAGCTTCTGCCAGAAGCTCGAGACGAATTGGCGACCCCGGTCGGACAGGATGGACCGCGGCAAGCCGTGAGCTTTGAACACGTGGTCTATGAACAGCTTGGCGGTCTGTTCCGCTGTGGCCACCTTCGCGCACGGAATAAAGTGCGCCATCTTGGTGAACATGTCTACGACCACGAGCACCGCTGTTTTGCCTCGCGAGCTGGGCAGATCTGTGACAAAGTCCAGGGCCACTCTCTCCCACGGTTCGAGCGGCGTCTGTAGGGGTTCTAGTAGACCCGCCGGCTTCCTGTGTACTGGCTTGGCCCTTTGGCAGGTGTCACACCTGGAGACGTAATCCGCGACTTCTCCCCTCACCTTGGGCCACCAAAAGTCTCTGGTTACTAATTCCGCCGTTTTGTCCTTGCCGAAGTGCCCAGCGCTGGGCGCGTCGTGTAGCTGCTGCAAGACTTTCGCGCGGAGGTCGTCTCCGGGCACGTAGAGAGCCCCTTTGCGGATGAGCAGTCCGTCTCGTATCTGGAACTCGTCGTCCTTCGCTGTGCCTTTTCGCACCTCCTCCATCTTGGATTGTGCGAACGAATCCGTCTGCAGCGCTCGACGCACCGCGTCCAGGTCCACGGCAGCTGAAGCGCACGCCCACGCTTTCGGTGCGAAAATGTGCTTGGCCGCCACCGGCGCCGCTTCCTCGAGATACTGCGGCTTCCTGGATAGTGCATCCGCCATGACGTTGTTGTCTCCCGGGATGTATTCTATCCGGAAATCGAAATCCGCAAAGAACTCCGCCCAGCGGATGTGTCTCTGGTTCAGGAACCGCGCCGTGCGCCAGTACTCCAGGTTCTTATGGTCCGTGCGGACTTGCACTGTGTGTCTGGCTCCAACGAGGAAGTGCCGCCACGCCTTGAAAGCTGCATGAATGGCCAGCAACTCCCTGTCCCAGATGGTGTAGTTCTGTTCCGCCTTGCTGAGTTTCCTGGAGTAGAATGCGCACGGCCTCCATTCCCCTTGCGGATCTTGCTGCAACAGGACGGCCCCCACCGCTCTGTCCAAGGCGTCCGTCTCAACCCTCATTGGTCTGCTGGGGTTTACATGTAGCAGCTGTTCTTCGGACGCGAAGAGACGCTTGAGTCTCCGAAAGGACTGCTCCGCCTGGTCCGTCCAGGTGAACTTCTTCTTCTTGGAGCTGAGGGTGTCCGTGATGGCCGCCGTCTCCTTCGCGAACCCTTTGATGAACTTGCGATAAAAGTTGGCGAAGCCGACGAACTTCTGGACCTCCTTCCGATTGCGCGGGCTCTTCCAGTCCAACACCGCGCGGACCTTGGCGCTGTCCATGGCGAGTCCCTTGTCGGACAGCTTGTAGCCCAGAAAATCCACCTCCGTCATGTCGAACTGGCACTTCTCTAATTTGGCGTAAAGTCTGTGCTCCCGTAGCCTCTGCAGGACCTCCTTGACGTCCCTCTCGTGAGCCTCCTGCGATTCCGAGAAGATCAGGATGTCGTCCAGGAAGCAGACGCACTTCTTGTAGAGGAGTCCCGCTAACACATGATGCATGAAAGCTTGGAAGGTATGGGAGCCATTTTGCAGACCAAAAGGCATTACGCGATATTCATAGGTGCCTAAAGGTGTAAACATGGCTGTCTTCCACTCATCGCCCTCCCGCATGCGTATAAGGTTGTACGCCCCTCGTAGATCCAACTTGGTGAAGATCCGTCCCTTCCTCACCGTCGCGAGCAGGTCGTCGATCTTGGGCATGGGGAATGCTGCGGGCTTTGTTTTGGAATTTATGATCCTATAATCAACTATGAGTCTCCGTTGGGGCGTGTCCTTCTTCTTCACGAAAAACACGGGACTGCCCCCCACT
Organism: Podarcis raffonei; assembly: GCF_027172205.1. Lineage (NCBI taxonomy): Eukaryota > Metazoa > Chordata > Lepidosauria > Squamata > Lacertidae > Podarcis > Podarcis raffonei. The sequence continues at coordinate 15,989,899 of NC_070616.1, forward strand.
GCTTTAGATTCTTGGATGAACCCCCGCTTCAAGTTGTGATCTACGAACTCCCTGAGTTCTTGCAGTTCATCTTCAGACATGGAATACAGTTTCCCAGTCGGCAGCGTCGCTCCCGGCAGGAGGTCAATCTTGCAGTCGTAAGGCCTGTGGGGAGGCAGCTTATCCGCTTCCCTCTCGCAGAAGACCTCCAAAAACTCCTTGTACTTGTTGGGTACCGCTTGCACCATGCCTAGGTGTAGCTGCGGTTCATCCTCTTGCCCCTCCTCCTCCTGGCGGGTCTGGATGCAGTGTTCTGCGCAGTAGGAGGAGCAGAAGGTCAACTGCCGCTGGTACCATGCTAATGCCGGGCTGTGCCTATCCAGCCAACTCATACCCAACACTATGGGCGTGTCCGACAGGTGGGTGACGTTGAAGCTGATGACTTCGCGGTGGTTTCCAATTTGCATCACCATCGGTGGTGTTTGCTGTACCACCTCTCCTCCCAGTAGCTTCCTGCCATCGACCGTGACGACGTTTAGGGGCATCGTGGCTGGCATGAGTGCTATGCGATGTTGCTTGATAAAGTCCATTCCAATAAAGTCTGCGTTGCTCCCAGAGTCAATGGTTATTGGTACTTGCATGGTGTGCCCATTGGGCAACTGGAGCGATGCGGTGAGTTGCACCACTGGTTTGGGTGGGAGGGGGTCTGTGGGCTGTAAAATCTCTGGGGACTGCTTCACTGACTTGCCTGGTTGGGCCCCAGTGGCTCTGTTTCCAACCAGGCTTCTTCTTCCCCCTGCAGCTGTTTCGGCTGCTCACCTGTTCCCTTTACTGTTGCTGAGGCTGCAGTGTGCTTCTGGAGCCTCTGGGGACACTCTTTGGCCATGTGCTGTGCACTGTCGCAGATGTAACACTTCCTGGTCCCTCTAGGAGCCTTCCTCTTGACTGCTCCCGGTGTTTGGGCTCTGCTGGCAGTCTGAGCCCTGGCACCACCAATCTCCATCGGCTCTTCTCCCCTTCCTAACGGAGGCATGGACAGCGCCCGCCCCGCCTCTCTGGGAAAGAAAGGGGTTGTCCTGGCTGGGGTGCTTGCCTTACGTCCTTCCTCCCTGCTCCAAGGGCGTCCTTCCAGGCGCACACCAATTGCCAACGCTCTTTGGGCAACTTCTTGGGTACTTTGGGGTCGTTCCCCTCTTGCCAGCTCATCTTTCACCTCTCCACTTAGCCCCTCCCAGAACAGGTCTCTGACAGCAATAGAGTCCTTCTCCCAGCCCAGCACGTTCAGTAAGGCAAAAAAGCGCGAGTGATATTGCCTCACCGTCGCTTTCCCTTGCTGTAGTCCATGCATTTCCCTCCGAGCAATATCTACATCTACCGTAGATTTAAAGCAAGCGTCCATAGCTTTGATAAATGCATCGGAATCTTTGAGGGCGGGGTCTTTTTCGCGCCACAAATTCCGCAGCCACGCTTTTGCTTCCCCATGCAAATGAGTGATTATGAAGCCCACCTTCTCTTCCTCATCTCTAAAGTCTTTCCGAAGCAAATTGAGCGCGTAAACCACGTCAGCTCTGAAGTTAGGGTATTGTTGCAGGTTCCCATCAAAGTGGGCCACTAGGCTGCCCCCCCTCTTCCCGAGGCCAACTCCCTCCGGTTTGGGTCCTGGCAGCCCCTCTTTCCCCCAACGGTCCCACCTGGCCTGCAGATCCCGGCAGAGCGCTACTGCTTCTTCTTCTCTTTTCCTGGATGCTGCTACTTCTGCGTAAAGCGTTGTGACTGCTTCTTGCAGTTCTTTCACCTGGCTCTCTGTAGTCATCTTTGCCTCTCTTCGTGAGCTCGCAAAACACCAAGTCTTGCCCCTCGCTGCACCAACTCACGCTGCGAGGTTTTTATTGGAGACGGAGCATACTGTCAGGGCTGCCCTAGGTCCCAGCTCACAAAGGACCAACGCTGCTTCGTTGTTAAGTATAAAAGTCTTTATTGAAGTTCAGTTTCACTTCCAGAGCCGCAGCGCGCAGCCCCACGTCTAAAGTGTCAGACCACTGATGCTCCGTCTGAGTCTCCTCCCCCCTGACACCAATTTAAGATCCTAGCCTTGCTCCACCTTCTCCGCTGCTCCTTCCTCCTCTGGGTCCGCCTGCCCGCCGGGGTTCCGCCCTTTCTAGCCTCTTCTCCTGCTGATTCCCCTGAGCCTTCTCCCTCCCTCCGGCGGGCTTTAGGAGCTGGTTCCCCATCCGGGTCTCCTGCTGTTCCGCGCGCCTGCACATTTGAACTTGGCGCGCGCGCCCAGCCAGCAGCTTTCCTCCTGACCGTTTCACTGCTGCTGCCACTGCTTCCCCCTTCGGGGGGGCTAGCTGCAACTGACCTCCCTTCCGTTCCCCCACTCTCCGATGGAGGCGTGGTCAGCCCTGACTCCCTCTCTGGAGGAGACGCTGGCCCTGACACATGTGACTCCTCCCCCCCACTATGCTCTGGTGGGGAAACTGGTCCCGATCCTCCACTGCTGCTTTGGGGTTCCCCTCTGGCTCCTTGTTTCTGGTGCGTCCCCCCTGGGACCCCCCTTGCCCTGACCATCGGCGCCCCCTTCTGGGAATCTTCTGATTCGCTGGAGAAGCTCATGGAATCTCTCGGGCCACTGTCATACTCCCCTACGCTGCCCTCAGATTCTTCCCCTTCGCTCTCCCAATCCTCTCTCCCCAGTGCTCCTGCTCCTGATTCCCTGACAGGTGCTTTATAGTATCTTTTAAAAACTGCTTGGTAACCATCTTTGGTGAAGAGTGGTACAGAAATCTCTTAATAAAAATAAAGAAAAACTAGCAAACTTACAGGAGTCAGATTAAAGAACTGGTCAGATTCTGCTGAGTCCAGAAAGTCCAGAAGCTCAATCTCAAACAAGACTGTGGCATTGGGAGGGATCAAAGGAGGGCAGCCCGCAGCTCCAAAAGCGTAACTTGGCTTGAACAAAAATCTTGCCAGCTCTCCTTTCTTCATTGTCAGTAGACCAATCTCCATTCCTCCAAGAGTGATGTCTGGGAATGCAAAAAAGAGCAAGGTTTATTTCTCAAATGTATGTACTGCAGTAGGGACGCGGGTGGCGCTGTGGGTAAAAGCCTCAGCGCCTAGGGCTTGCCGATCGAAAGGTCGGCGGTTCGAATCCCCGCTGCGGGGTGCGCTCCCGCTGCTCGGTCCCAGCACCTGCCAACCTGGCAATTCGAAAGCACCCCAGGTGCAAGTAGATAAATAGGGACCGCTTACTGGCGGGAAGGTAAACGCCGTTTCCGTGTGCTGCGCTGGCTCACCAGATGCAGCTTTGTCACGCTGGCCACGTGACCCGGAAGTGTCTCCGGACAGCGCTGGCCCCCGGCCTATAGAGTGAGATGGGCGCACAACCCCAGAGTCTGTCAAGACTGGCCCGTACGGGCAGGGGTACCTTTACCTTTACCTTTATGTACTGCAGTACTAAGTCATAGTGGAAGACATCATCCTTGATCCAAGGTACGCTTCAGATTGGGCCTGACCCAGGACAATTTGGCCCCAACTCAGGCCCCCAGAAAAATCAAATCTTTGGATGCATGAAATTTGGAGAGCTATCCTGGCCTCCCTCTTAAAGGATCCCAAATAGTTTGCTTACTATCATAGAAACTAGGCATGAATGCACCTAACAAGTCCAGTTTTTATATTTAAGTGCTAGTGCACGCACACTATTTTATTATCTCATAGGAACACATGGTCATTTTGGGCTTACCTTCACCAAGTTTCATGAGTCTATGATTCCTTCTGTAGCAGTTTGTGTCAAAGGGTCTGTCCATGTGTTCCAAGTAACCTGAAAATTTCACTGAGAAAATTAAAAGTTAGAGGAGAGTAAATCAGTTTCAGTTAGGAAGGTTGAACATAGTTTCTATTTTTATCCGTAACAGACAACTACTATGCGTGCATCTGAAGAACTGTGAACGCACAAGAAAGCTTATACCAAGAACAAACTTAGTTGGTCTCTAAGGTGCTACTGGACCGTGTGTGTGTGTGTGTGTGTGTGTGTGTGTGTGTGTGTATATATATATATAACTGCATCAGACCAACATGGCTACCTACCTGAATCTAGACAACTACTAGCAATCCTTGTTTCCAATAAACCATGCTGCATTGTCCCAGGAAATTGCAGAGAGCACATAAATTTCATCCATTACGGAAAAATTGCAAAATGGTGTAGCATTTGCTCAAGCTTTTTCAGGTTCTGTAATAGTCATCAAACTACATTTTCCTGCATTCATTAAAAAACCTGAAGGCAAAAACCTAAGGGCTCCCCAGTAGCCTTAGAAGCTACTCACAGCAAAACAGTCTTTCCCAACCTGCTGCCTGGGTCCCATGGGACTGATAGGAATGGTAGTCCATAACACCTGAAGGGCAGCAAGTTGGGGAATATTACATTAAAGTCTAAAGGACCTGTATGACAAAAGAGTACCTGCTCACTTCCACCATACTCTTGGGTGCTAAAAAGCACAAAACAGCTTCAAACTTGGAGTTTGGGGTTGCTTATTACGGTAAATGGAAACCACAAACAAAATCTACAGTGTACATCCATGGAGATTTTAGGTCATTGGCTAAATACTTAATCCATTCTTGGCTAAAGTACTAATACCACTCTTATTTAAATGTTAACATTCAGATTCAGAAAGCCACCCTCAACATTGCTAGAATTAGCTTCTGAGGGAAAGTGCACAGGGAATCCTTCCACATAGTCCATATTAAATCACACATTAAAGTGCTTCTTGGGGGGTTATAAAGGGAGCTAATGGAAATCAATAACTTGTGGTATAAACCACTATTCAAATGTCAAACTTGATGGTGCCGATGTCAACTGAAAAGACAAGTTAACTTGTTAAAAGAACAAAATCCACTTTAATTTGTGCAAAGACCAAACTAGGCATGAACATGTCTAGTTTTTTTCTCATTTAAACAACAGAACTGTGGTGCAGAGTGCTCATCCTTTCCCCTTCATCAACATGGTCCTGATCCACATTCTCACACCCCAGCTCCTATTGGTCCCACAAGGCAGCTTTTGGCAAGAGGAGGGATTAACATCCAGGCCACAGCAGGAAAGGGGGGGAAGTGGCTATTCAATGCAATACTATGCATTTATAGGGACTTACCCAATGCCTTGGTAAGCCTGCTTAACACCACAACCATAGACTTGTCAGCACAAGGTTCTTTTACCTAATATGGATGCATCAGGAGGCACCGTTTCACCAGAGCCGGCACGGATAATCTCTTTCAACACTCCATGGTCTCCAGTAACATCCTGCATCCGTTGACCCAGCCGGTGGTAAGGAGACTTTGGAAACAAGGGTATGGCAAAGCAAAATGTTATTTATGGACTGCTTAATGCCAAGACAGGCTTCTGTTGTATTATTAGCATTAATGTTGTATTATTAATATGGATTTCTTCAAATGTCTTTTTAAATCGGGTCAAAGCTCAGTGGCAGAGGACCTGCTTTGCTTGTACAGTGGTACCTCGGGTTACATACGCTTCAGGTTACATACGCTTCAGGTTACAGACTCCGCTAACCCAGAAATAGTACCTCGGGTTAAGAACTTTGCTTCAGGATGAGAACAGAAATCGTGCTCTGGTGGCGCGGCGGCAGCAGGAGGCCCCATTAGCTAAAGTGGTGCTTCAGGTTGAGAACAGTTTCAGGTTAAGTACAGACCTCCGGAACGAATTAAGTACTTAACCTGAGGTACCACTGTAGAAGTTCCCAGGTTCAATCCCCAACAGGATATTCCAGACAGGGTTGGGGAGTGACCTCCGAGTCTAAAACCCTGGAGAGCTAGTATCAGCCAGCCTAGATAACACTTGGCAGTACTCTGACTCAGTACAAGGCAACTTCCTAATGAATGAAACTATTGCTTAAAGCCACAGCCTAGAATAAACAATGGAGCATTCTGACATATTTGATGGACTGATATATAAAAAACAGAAAAATAATACACCCTCACAGTGTAAATCATGCACTAAGGTAAAGGGACCCCTGGCCATTAGGTCCAGTCGTGACCGACTCTGGGGTTGCGGCGCTCATCTCGCTTTATTGGCCGAGGGAGCCGGCGTTTGTCTGCAGACAGCTTCTGGGTCATGTGGCCAGCATGACTAAGCCGCTTCTGGTGAACCAGAGCAGCGCATGGAAACGCCGTTTACCTTCCCGCTGGAGCAGTACCTATTTATCTACTTGCACTTTGACATGCGTTCGAACTGCTAGGTTGGCAGGAGCAGGAACCGAACAACGGGAGCTCACCCTGTAGCAGGAATTCGAACCACCAACCTTCCGATTGGCAAGTTCTAGGCTCTGTGGTTTAACCCACAGCGCCACCCGCATCCCTAAATCATGCACTACCCCTCTACAATTGGCTATAAAAATGTTAAAAGTAAAACAGAAGCACCCATAAATCTCCCTATGATTTTGGAACTTGCCCACTGTTTTCCTCAGTTGCCAGAGGCCATTACATATATGCCTGCAAATATGAGTCTGGCAGAAACTGGAGAATGTGAGCAAGTGCTCACAGTGCTCATATAAGTGACAGCCAATGGGAGACATCCTTGGCCTCACTTGTGTCACAGAATGTTATTATACCTCCGATCCAAGAAATTGGAGACAGAAGGCTGTAGATCATTTCCTTTATGATGAATGCAGACTTGCAAATATTATGTAAACTAGCTTTGGCTGTTTTGGACTCTTACATAAATTCAAATTTAGCCAAAACTGCCAAAGGCAAACCTATATATACAGCACACTATATATTAAGAGACCTGCCTAAAAATATATTTATTGTTCATAATTCAACTTGAACAGTAGCATAAGCTCCCCCCCCTTTTTTAAGGAACACCTTGATTTGCACTGGCTTTGGCAGTCCTTAGGGTACTGATATTTTGCTGCATTGGTTTGTTTTGCTTATTAGTCCTCTCTTTCACAGCAAAGCTGTGCTTTTCATTGAATCCTGCACTTGAAAGGGACTACCAAAGGTCATTGAGTCCAACCCCCTGCAGGTATCACCTATTGCTGTTGTTTCATTTCAGCAGGTCCCTCCCCTCAGGTTGCCCTGAGCTGCTAAGGTTGGTTGAGGCAGTAAAAGAGGAATTTCTCTTTCTTTCTCTCTCTTTTCTTTTTGAGGGGAAAATGTACTCCTCGCATGCTCAGACACAGCAATCAGTTGGGCTCTATCTTCGAAGGGGGAAGGCAGAAGCTGAAGGAAAGAGGTTCCATCCCTTTGTTGTTCTCCTCTCGGGTAGAGGGAGCGCCAGGAGGAACTCTGCTCATGCCCACAGACACCAACGCTCACCATGAAGCCCCCCGCGCCGCTCCCGTCCCCCGCCTGCCAGCTCTCCTCCAGGCCACCGCCTCTCGGCTTCATCCTGCAACGGCTGCTCTCGCCGTCGCCCTTTTTTATCCTCACAGCGAGGCCCAGCCTTCCCGCCCAAACCGCGCGGGCCAATCACGATACGCCCCTCCCGACTACGCCCCCGCCAAGGCCTCGTGCCGCAGACCAGGCTACGCCCAGCCCCAGCGGCAGAGCCAATTCTGTGCCCTCGGCAGCGTCCGTGGAGCGGGGAGGGGGGCGAGCGTAGTGCATGATGGGGCATGTAGTCCTAACCCTCAGAGTTTTGTTGTTTACCGACACGCCCGTTTTTCATCTAAAATGGGCACCCGAAGCGGCTTTAAATGCGGGGAAGCTCGAGTTAATAATAACGACATGGAATTAACGCTAGATACCCTGTGGGTGTCGCTTTGTTTTGTTTTTTACTCCCAATTAACTTGCAAGAGTAAGCCCAAAGAAATTTAATGCGCCAAAGTTAGCCATGTCTTTTGAATCCTGCTCTAATGTGACTTAAGACTGTGTTATGTACTGAGTTGAATAGGATCCAAACTGCAGCAGTCTGATTGGTCCTAGAACAATGCAGCAGTATGATTGGTTGGCAGGAACTACCCAATCATGCTCCAGATAGAAGTGAATCCACAACCTGATTGGCTTACAGTAGAATTCCGGAATTAGCCAATCATGTGCAGTCCATTGTGTAAATAATGTATATAAAGCAGATACTTTGAGGGGACTTTCATTCATTCCTCCTCACCACTATGAGCTGAATAAAGAGCATGAAATCACTTCGCGACTCTGAGTATATTTCAGACTGGATGCTACTTCTTGATTTAAATTTTAAACTTTGCCCTGTTCTATCTTTTAGAAAGTTTTCACCATGACACAAAACCATGACAATTCTTAAACTTCGTTTATTTCATGCGTTTTGGTCCAGCAAGAGGGGCAGGGGAGCTTGAAACAGCTTACAAGCACACCGGTTTGCATAATACAACATTTGTCATCATAAAAAAATTAGCCGCCAAAACAATAACAACAAAATCCAACAACATGTAAGGTAAAAGGGTAAAGGTGAAAAGTAAAGGACCCCTGGATGGTTAAGTCCAGTCAAAGGGGACTATAGTGTGTGGCACTTATCTCATCTTCCCACCACAGCGGTACCTATTTATCTATGGTCTGCTTTCGAACTACTAGGCTGGCAGGAACTGGGACAGAGCAATGGGAGTTCACCCTGTGACGGGGATTCGAACCGCCGAGCTTTGGATCAGCAACCCAAGTATAGCATGAATGGATGGTGGTGCATTCAGTGACTTCTTCCCACCTCGAGCACAAGCACAAAAACTGCAAGTAGAAAGCAGACATTTCTAGCAGTGGGATTTGCTCCCTGTGAGATCCCTCACCACCTGGAAGGACCATGTGGTGGATACTCTTTGGTAGCTCAGGAGGCTGACAATAACTGTATTTCCGAAGGATGAATAAAAATGGATTTCCCATTCTGCTACTATATCGGGTTGCGCCGTGGCTGCGTCACAATCGTCTTTAATTGCAACAGGAATATTTGTTTACTCCTTCTACACTGCCTAGAGGCTGCAGAATTAGGTACATACAAAATTTTAAAAAGCCCTTGATCGAACATGTTACAAAAGCATGGGAAGCAAAGCTAGTATGAAAACAACTGGACAATTCAGCCACCTTGGGTAAACTTTTTGGGGGTCTACTAAACAAAGGAGGAAAATAAATCTGGATAACTTCATGTTTGCTGCTTGAAGCTCCTTGGATGGATGGATGGATGGAACCACTGCTTCAATGGTCCTCTTCCATTTCTAGGCTCCTTTCCTTGTGTTCCTTTCAGCCTGCAGGTAGGGACTGTCAATTCTTAATCTTTCTAAAGCTCACTTTTTAGGTGCTCAAGGAAGTGGTAGAGAGGGAAGCTGTCCATGGGGCTGCCATTGCTACTGAACTACAGCTTCCACCAGCCTCAGCAAGCCTGGCCAATGGCTGGAGAAGATGGGAGCTATGGTTTGGAAACACCTGGAAGGCTACAGCTTCTCCACCCCTGCTTAAGAGCAACCCATAACCAGCCTTCCCCAAACTAGTGCCATCAGTCCTGACCAGTATGTCTGTACTCCCATCAACACTGGCATAATAGAGCTGAGTTGGCTGTGGCATTTTAGCCCAAGTAATCTTGAAGGCACAATGTTGGCAAAGTGTGCCTTAAAATGGATTAAACATAATGCTCTGGTGCAACCTCTAAAGTGCATTTGCGGCAGACCAAAGGGATGTCATGGGAAAGCATTTTCAAAGACATCGGTAGGACAGTTTCAGCCTTTAATCTTCCCCCCCTTTTTAATGTGGCCCCATGGCATTGGCAAATGCAGGACGACTGTAGCAATGTGTCAGGAAGCTGTATGAAATCTAGCCTTTAAACTTCCTGGTGAAGAAGACTAAAAGGCAGAGAGGGAAGCAATGGGCCTTTGAAGTTTAAGCATCAATTAACTGGCATGTTTCCTAGAGGCAGCCCAGAGGCAAGGTGAGTTGGTTGAACAGATTGAGAGTGCCATCAAGGACAGTTAGCAGGAAGAATGACTGAGCTGATCCATGGACCATGCCATCTAGAAAAAAGGAAGTTCTCCTCCTTGGGGGATCACTGGGTTTCTTCAAAGCAGGCACCAAAAGGTATTGGGCTGTCTCTCTCACTTGCTCTTGAGATGCTTAACTTGGCTCCTTGATTAACCAGCTGAGCTGAAGGCAAAAGGTTCTCAAACAAATCTCTGGAGCCCACCTTGTATATGTGGGGACTGTTCCCCTGTGAGAATACAAATCCAGTTACACCTTGATCAGGGTTTCTCTAGTCGAGCTTGCCATGCTTTGGAGCAGAGCAGTCTGTGGCTAGTGCCTTTCTCCCCTGCAGTTGCAGCAACATGGCACTCACTCTGCAGCTCAGCAGGCAGGAACTGCCCACTTACAACTTGGTGGGCTCCTGGGCATTGAGGCCATCATCTTCTTGGACCTGCAGCATGGTGGGCGTAGGCAGGACAATGGGCAACGTGTTGGTGCCCCGTTCATGCCAACACATGTCCAGGATGGGGTACAGCTTGCCCTGGAACTCTGCTTGAAAGGTGTAAATTGGTACCAGTTCGTCAGGGCTGTCTGCATTGTAGAAGGTCAGCTCACCCTTCTCGTAGTGCAAGTAGACCCCGATGCGCTGGGGGCGGGCTGAGAGCGGCAGCACCACACGTGGGTTGTTGAAGGCCTCATAGACCTTGCCCTCCTTCAGGCCGATTAGCCACACCCCATGCTCAGGGCTCTTGTTCAGCTTGCCCTTGCGGCTGACCGTGGCTTTGACGATGCCCAAACGCCAGTGGCTCTTGAGGCCCACAATCACCTCCCAGTAGTGCCTCCCCCAGGAGAAGCCCTTGTTACCCAGGATGCAGTTGCTGTAGTCGAAGCGGTCAGGGTTGCTGCCTCGCCTCTGGAAGAACACCCCACACTGGACCATGGTGTTTCCCTTGGACAGCTCCAGGATGGGGTGCGCACTCACTGGGTCCAGTTTCAGCATCTCTGGAGCTAAGAAAAGGGGTGAAAATCAGGAGGGATCCTGAGCAGGGGTCAATCCACCTTTTACAGGTAAATAAAATTCATTTTACAATGACAAGGAACCCACCCATCCCTTTACTCTTCACTAAAGCTACCTCCTCCCTTTTTACCTTGCCAAAGCCACCCACCGCCTCCCGTTAGACTCAACAAACCTTCACAGCTTACTTGGACCACCTGCCAGCTGCTCTGCTCTGGGCTGCCCAACTGCCCACTTCCATCTTCATTTATGTCCTCCTCACCCTCTGATGCTGCTGCAATGGCCCAGCAGCTCTGAGAGCCCAGCTTGTTGTAACACTCTAGTTTGCAGTGTCACCTGTCTGTGGACAAGTGAACTGCAGTGTGATGACACTTACATTTTTATTATATGTGCAGAAATATTGTGCACCGCTTAATGCTGTTTAAAAACCTGTTTATAAATGCAATACAATGGCTCTGTGGAGTTGTTGTCCACAAAGCCTGGCGAGCACCAGGTTGAGGAAGGCTGCTTTAAGACCCCTAAGGAGCCTGTTGGCTGCCTCTCCAACAGCAGCTGTACCTGGGAGGACTTTGCGTAGTAGTCTCTTCCACACCATCATCTTGATGTCATCTTGGTGGAAGTCAGGCTTAAAGGAGACTGCGCTGAACATACCATCAGCCAGATGCTGGCGGGGGAGCTCAGACCTGGGGGAGCAGGGCAGCATATTGATTTTCATCATGATTTTCTCAAAATGAATACTTGAGTCTTAATCATCTGCTACAGCTTCCCAACTACCTGGCCCCAATTTAATTGTTGGAGTGATGCTGCTGAGGAAGCACTCTGACCTTGAAGATCTGCAGTGGCTCCCTCATATTTGCAGGAAAGTAGGAGGGCATAGCTCAGTGGTTGTGGACTACAATTCCCTTCAGCCCCAGACAGCACAGCTGGGAGTTGTAGTTCAGTGCAACAGGTGGGCACCAGGTTTGTGAAAGCCGCATTAAATAATTGCTCTGGGAGGAAGATAATGAATACGTCTTGCATCTTGGGGTGGGGGGAGGTTGGGGAGACTATGATCGACATACATCGGATCCCTTGCCGCTTTTTGACCATGGGCCCATTCCATGGATCCCCTGAGAGATCATGGAGCATGGCCTGACTCCACGGCACACACATACACACACTTTCTTTCTCTCTTCCCCTCCCCTTTCAACATACCTGGAGGGAAGAGATCTGTATTTCTGTAAAACAAGAGATGAAGAAAGCTTTAGTGAGCTTCTGCTGCTATAGCATCTATAACAGAACAGGCAGGACACAGGGAAAGGGGTGGAAAATGTGGGCAAACTGAATTGGGGCTGTGGAGCACCCCTGCTTTTATGGACCCCACAGCTCCTATAGCCCTCTGGGCACCTCCTCTATACCCCCAAACCCTCAAGTTGAACTTTCCCCTGTGTGAATCAGTGTGTGGTAGAGAGAAGGTGTTGTTGGCCATTTGGATTTTCTGCCTCAGACAGCACCAGGCAGGCAGACATACCCTTATGAAATCCAACTGGCCTTCGTTGTTGAGTTTCTCCAGGGAATTCTCCAGCTCCTTCAGCTTCTGCAAGATGTCTGCCGTCTGATTCACCTGGACTTCGATGGAGGCGATAAGTTGGCCTGCCTCCCTCTCAATCCGCCCCAGGAACCTAGCCTTCTCCTCATCGATGTACCTGTGCAGTTCCTGGAACTGCTTCCGGACCACCCATTTGAAGACATCGGACTCGTTCTGAGGGGGAATTCAAAAACACAACTAACACTAGAATGAGGCGTGGCTTAATTTGAGTTGAGGTGTGCATGGGTTTAATTCTGGCAACTGCCTTCTGGGGCTGTTTCCAAGAGGCTGCCTGCCACAGCGCTCTTTGGTAGGAGAAGCTGGTGGCAAAGCTTGCATTTCAAGTTGGCTTGACCCTGTGTCCTTGGCACCAAGATTAAGAAGTTTGCATTTTAACATTCATCACTGAAGATTCTGCTGGATATAGGAGGTATCAAATTATATTTAAAATCATTCAGTAGTATGAGTTAAGGTTCAGATATAAGGTTTTGTTTTGTTTTTTAAATCTAATTTTGAAATGAAACCTGAACATTTTGGAAACTGGTTGTTAACTTCCACAACTCAGTTCCCAGTGCTGAACGCAGTTAGCTCCCTGGACCCAACATATAGTCTGATTCCCTGGACGCACCGCAATGCGTGTCTTGTTGTTCATCAGCCTGCTGACATGCTCATCCAAGCTCCCCTTCTGCTTCTGCACCTCCGTCATCCATGCAGAGAGCTTCTCCTGAGGAAACAGAAACAGCTTTAGTGGATCAGGCCAAGGGGAGTCCAGCTTGCCGTTACGTTTCCAACAGTGTCCAGCTGACGTAAAGGGGAACGGTTCTAGGTCAGTGGGGTCAAAACAGCTGCTTTGCATGCAGAAGTCTCTGGATCAAGCCCTGGCAACATCTCCTAGTAGGACTGGGAGATTCCCTGACTGAAACCCTGGAGAGCTGCTGCCAGTCAGTGTGTGCCAGGAGTGAGGAACCTCACCTGGGCCTTGGAACTCTTCCCAAGCCCCACCCCTTCTTCCTAGGCCATGTACTTCCTGGCTCTGCTTTGCACCTTGAGTGTTTTTGCCTAGCTGAAAATATGTCCTTGAACTCGACTAACACCTTTTGCTCATGGACAGAGGACAGAGAGGGGCATGTGACTGCGTGTAGAAACATGGCTACAGTGCCAAGGTAACTTTTACATTCATTGCCCGGCCCACTTTTGCCTCTTGCCCCACCCACCAACCTAGCACCTGGCCCCCTCAGAAGGTTGCCTAGAAGACTGAAAAAACCTCCCAGCCCTGGGGTGGGCAATACTAAACTTAGACCAATGCTCTGAGTCTCAGAATAATGCCGCCTCCTATGTCTCTGTTTAAGATGGGATTCTAGGCCATACATCCCTTACAACCATCTGGAGCCCCCACCCCAGGTACCAGGGAAAGAGAAACTCAGATATGGAAAGAATACACGTAAGTTGCCTTCTGCTTTGATCTACCTAGGCCAGAATCGCCTTCTTTGGCAAAAGAAGCTCTTGGGGGTCTCCTCAGGCAGGGAAGAGGCTTTACACACACACACACACACACACACACACACACACACACACACACACACGACCTGTTCAGATATCTGGGAAGTGGAGTCAGGCCAGGGGTCAAGGTCAGGGCTTTCAATTCACAAGCTCGTTGCTAGCATAGGCATATGCTAGCACCAGAGTCTGGCTCCACTGAGAATCAGACACACCCATTTGTGGGCAGGAAAGATTTGACCACTTCTGGCTTATCTCTGTCCTACCTAGTAACAGGCACATTCAAAGGAGCGGGGACAGCCTTGCTTTGCTTTTCCATTCCCATTTCCAAGGCTCTTTGTTTGCCTCAAGGCAAACCTTGTGGCTCATTGCTTCCTCTAGCTGCCCTTGATCACAGGCACCTGATCTACACGTGATCCCCCACACCCCCTTTTCAGAACACACCTGCGCCCAAAGCACATCACGAAGCACCAGGCTGGGAGAGGCTGCTCTAGACCCCCAAACAAATAGCCATGTTGCTGAAACCTTCAGCATGCAAGGCAGGGACACTATGGCCCTTCCCCATATTACACCAGAGAAGATATGGAGCTACCTTTCACCAAGGAATGTAGATGCTCCACCACTGAACTACAGCCCTTCCCCCTTTTTTTTAAATAAAAAATTAAGACACTGAAAGCTGCCTTGCTCAATCAGACCAAGGTCCACCTAAATTGGCAACCAGCAGGCATTTGGTGGTCCACCAGGAATCTGTTCGGGATCCACCTTCTGCCTAAGCCCCCCACGTCACTCCCCCCACACCATCCAAGCACTTACCTTCATCCGGCTGTAGATGGTCGAGATGGGGGTGACCTTATGGTGCTGATGGGTGCCGATGGTGCCACAGAGACCACAGATCACCTCCTGGTCTTGCTCACAGAAGAGGCTGAGGGGGTTGTGGTGATTAGGGCAGGACTCTTCGTTGGGATCTGAGCTGCCTGCAGCATGCAGCGCCTCAATGATACGAGCCAGGTTGACGTTGGGTGGGGAACTGCTGCAGTCCACAGCCTTCCGGCACACTGGGCAAAGGAACTGGCTCTCCAGGTCAACTGAAAGCGCGACCACGCAGATCTTGCAGTAGGAATGCCCACACTGGAGCATCAGGGGCTCTTTGAAGACTTCCAGGCAAATGGGGCAGAGCAGCTGGTCTTCCAGCTGGTCGATGCTCATCTTCCTGGCCATTTTGCCCACCAGTTTCTTTTCTTAACCTAGTCCTGGAAGCCCAGCACCCTGTCGTGGGAAACTCCAGTTGTGGGGGGCAAGGGGAAATGAGAGCAATTCTTGTTCCTCCTGATTAACAGACCTCCTGCAATGAACAAGAACCGATAAGATGACAAGTAAAGAAGCAATGCAATCTTAGGGAGAAGTAAGAGTGAGCACACGAAAAGCAAAATAACAAGGCTGGGACTGGGGAAAATGTATTTGCTCCTGAGTCATGAAAACAGGGAGGAAGGAAGGTCAGCGTCCAGGTAACTGTCTTTCCATACTTACCAGGAGATCAGCACCTGTCTCCTTTGCTCAAAGACATCAGAAGTGCTCTGCAGTCCCAGGGGCACCAGCCTTCAGGCAGCAATGCTTCAGGGCTCTCTGACTCTTTTAAGGAGATGCAACAAATTTGCTTGGGAAGGGCATTACAGAGCTGAGAGGGGAATAGTGTGTGTTTCCTTCAGTGGTAGAAGAGGGACAGTTAAAAGATGTTGAGGAAGCAAGAGTGACAGCAGAATCGTAACCCCCTTAAGTGCAGAGATGGTGAACCCGTGGTGGACCTCCAGAGTTGGTGGGTTTCTGATGACTCCCATCAACCTTGGGGAAGGACCTTTGCTCAGTGGCAGAGTACCTGTCCCTGATTCAATCCCCATTGGCATCTCCAGGTAGGACAAGGAGCAGCCCCATCTGAAGCCCTGGCAAGCCATTGCTGCCAACCTGTGTGGACCAAGGAGAGCATCCTTACCTTCCACAGCTCAGTTGCCTTTTGCTTTTCACCTTCCTGGCTCACTTGCCCTTCACCTGTAATCACAGGGCTTAGAAAACACCAATGCTTGGGATTCAGAGACCCTTCCTTTTGGGGAAATGCTCCTGTCCGCAAAGAGTCAACTACTTCTCTCCCCTCAAATCAATCCATGTGTCTCCCAAGCGGGAACTGCGAGCCGCACCAGTCAGTTACTGTGAACATCAGAGGTCAGCAGCACACCCACACATTCATGCGTCTGCACATTTACCTTGAATGTTCACCTTGCAAAACGTTTGCTCTCCTCCCCACACACCCTGGCCTGGCCACGCCTGGCACTCATTTATTTGTCCATCAGGTGCCAAAGACTTCTTTACGGTTACCCGCTAACTGGCAACAGATAAGACTTCTGGCTCAGACATTACTTTTTTCCACCCTTATTGTTGCAGGGTAGACTTGAAGTCTCCAATGCTGATGTTCCTGAGAAGAGAAATAAAGTTGTACAAAAGCAGCCTTGCTGGCCTCTCGGGGTTCAGTGAACCCCAAGTTTCCTTGATGGCCACCCAAACTGCAAAAAGAAAATGAGGGAGTAATGGGAGGGGGAGCAAGAGGTGTTAGGCTGGTCCCTGTTTGGTGGGAGCTAGCTAGGTCTCTGTCTCTGTCTCTCCTGGGTAAAAAGAGTTTAATCTCAGCTATCTGCTGAGGGTCCTGGTTGTGCTGACCCTTAGAAAGAGGGCCTTGTGCCAGGACTGGCTCTGCCTTTGACAGATGTGTGTGCAGTGGGGTCAGAGGACCTTAAGGAGAGCTGCTCTCTGTCAGCAATTCCCACCAAGGGACAAGTTCCTTCCTGCAGGGGCCTGGGGGACTTCCAGTTGCTCAACCCCAAAATCTTGTTTGGGAGGGGCAGCCTGCTGCAACTTTGCCTGGATCATCCTGCTTCCCTAGGAAGGCAGCGGGCAATTTCAAGTCCTGTGCCTGGTTTTATTTGAGACTTTTTTGGTCACCGTTGGAATAGTTTTCATACACAGAATTGTTCTCAATTGTTCTACCTATAGAACTGTTTATAATCGGTTTTGCACTTTTCATGCTTTATGGTTCTGTCTTATAACTATGTGCAGCCTGATGGTAAAGGCGGGGGCACAAGTAAGAAATCTGATTATATAATTGAGCCACTTATTGAGCCTTTTGAGGCTGAAAGCGGTATACAGTACAAGTCTTTTCAGGCTGCAGCCCTACACATACTTCCCTGGGAGTAAGAGCCACTGAACTCAATGGAGCCCCGTTATTCCAAGTAGACACGTGCCATTGCGTTACACTGCGTATCGTTTTGCATTGGGATGTGGAGCTTGAAGCCGGCGTGCTGCCGAAGCCTTTGATTTCTCTCCGAGGATTTTTTTTGGGAAGCACTGGCGGCTGTGAAGAATGCCACATCGAACCCGGAAACTCGACGAGCAACGAACGTCTAACATTCGCAGCTCTACGAGATCTCCGCTAACCCATCCGCGAGCATGCGCGGCTCCCTTTCCCGGCGCATGCGCGTTCAGAGCTTGGCGCCATGCGGGAACGCGGGCGGAAGAGTGGCTCCGCCGTGGGGCCCGGCTTGTACAGCGCGGCTGCCTCGGTCCTGGCCGGACTGGAGCGCCGGGAGGGTGCCCTCAAGACCCTGGTCTACGGGAGCCGATTCCAGGCGAGTAGAAATAAACATTTGCATGTATTTGCATAAATTGGAGTGGCAAGCTTGGCGAAAGGAGGGGCCTCTACAAAACGGTGTCAGACAGATTTATGGCAGGGTCGGAGGCTGCTGCCGACTGCGATGGTGGAAATGGAATCGCCACCTGCGGGGGCTGTCTTATCTTGGGATGTCAATAGCGAGTGGATGACGTCAGAGAAGGGGGCGTCATCCTCAGGTCCTACATCAGATTGGCCACTGTGGGGAAGCAGCCTGATGGGGCAGGGGAATGGACCCGCTTTGCTCTGATCCAACAGGTGTATTTTATAGGAGGATATAAAGCCACTTTGTTATACCAAGCCAGGCCATTCCTGGAGTTAGAAGAGACCATAAGAGTCCCACAACCCTGAGATTAAGAATCCTATGCTCCACTAGCTCAGCTATCCAGGTGTTCATTGATGCACCTAACACAGTACTGTCTACTCTGCACTGGCAGCAGTGACTCCCCAGGGTTTTTCTGGCAGTCTTTTTAAATGCTCAGGTGAGTTGCACAGATACACAGCGGCTAGTTTTAAAAAAGGCAAATGGCACCTTGAATTAAAACAATAAAATAAGAAAAAGATGAGCTGCAGGCATTTTATAGTTTGAACTCATAGCCATTATAGAAAAAGAGAGGGATCAGCAGAAGCTGAAGCTGGGCTAAGCTGTTAAGGGGGGGGGGCACCTGAGACCTTCCCGATGTTGCTGGACTCCCAATTCCCATCAGCCCCTGCAGCCTGTGCATCCAGTGGCAAGGGATGATGGCAGCTCTAGTCCAACAACTACAGAAGGCGCCATGGGTTTCTGGGGGTAAAGTGCAGAGCCCAGCTGTCCATCAAATTATTATTTCAGGTGTGTGCAGTGTGGGGGGTCCTTCCAAACTTTAAAATAGAATTCCCTGTCCCCCAGGGCTTGTTACCTAAATCAAGTGCTCAAAGTGGTCATAGCAGCAAGTAAAGCAGCCCCCCCCCAAGTTGGCACCTTTCAAGTGTTTTGGACTTTGTTTTCCATCAGTACCAGCCAGCAGGGACTAAGGATGGCCATGGGGCTGATGGGAGGTGTAGTCCAAAGCAACTTGGAAGCAACAGCATGGGGGAGGTTGGAGTAAAGTGCCCACTTAGCTGTAAAACACGGATAGTCTTTGCTCCATTCGCGACAATGATCCCTGCCCCTCTTCCAGAATCCCCAGCTGCTCTGCGCCCTCGTTTCAGAGACCCTTCGCTATTCTCCTGTGCTGGATTCTATATTGGAGGCTGCTGGCTTGCTTCGTGCTGAGAAGAAGCTGCAGCCGCACCTGGCAAAGGTGAGTATGAGGGGCGGTTGCAGTCACAGCCCCTTGGTTCCCCCATGCCCAGAATAAGTGCCCCGTGCTGTCGCCCACTGGTGCCCCTCTCCTTCCTTTTCAGGTGTTGGTGTATGACTTGCTCTTTGGCAAGGGCCTGCGTGGTGGCGGGCATGGCAAGGTCCTGGTGCTGAAGCATCGTGCCCGTCTGCAGGCCGAACTTGCCCGCTTGAAAGTCCAGAAGAAAGTGAGCCGCAATGAAGATCTGCTGCCACCGATGGCGGCAGGAGGGGCTGGCCAAGGTAGGTGGCTGGACGTGAGGTGCCTTGCCAATATCTAGGCTACTGCACTGGAAGAACCTATCTTAATATTTCATGGTTGCCAAAATGCATATTCTCCAGAATATCCCCAAATATAATGCTGTTCTTGGGAGAAAATGCACAGGCTCTAACTTGGGCTGACTCCCAGGGAAAGGTGCTTTGAAGTGGGGCAGAGAGACAGGGAAGCAGGCGTTGAGAGTGAGCAGCTCTGCAGCCTGGATAAGTGCATATCCTGGTGGTGCAAAATGAGGCTCCTGGTCTATCAAGTTTTATTTACTTAGGATAATTTTTAGACTGCAGAATCACTGCTGTCTCTACACCTCAAGACTGGCTACAGGGGCGGAAGGGGGTGGGAATCTTCATGAAGGAAGACCAGCATCTCAGTTTGAGAACTCAGTATCCCAAGTTCCTTGTTTGTTTCCAGCCCCTCGAGTGCCGCGATACGTCCGAGTGAACACCTTAAAGACGTGTGTGAGTGACGTTGTTGACTACTTCAAGCGCCATGGCTACTCTTACCTGGGTAAAGCAGCCAGGTGAGCTTGACATTCCTGCCCTCCTGCTCAGACCCTGCGTGATCTTGGGAGAGGCTGGTACTTTCAGGGTGTCCACCTGCTAGCCAGCAATGGGCTCAAAACCGTGGCTAGATTTGCTTGCTGTTCCTACTCAGATCTCTTCCAGATAGTTGAAAGCCTTCCAATTGGAGGAGGGGGAAGAGCTTTTTCCATTAGTGGGCAGATTCTCTCTGGCATGGATTCCCTGCCTTGGGAGGGCACAGCTAGCTGGCTCTGGGCTGTGTGGGTGTTGGGGATGTGGAATGAAGCTTAATTCCACATCCCATTGTATTTCCCTTCAGCTTGGAGGATGTGAGCTCCTTGTCTGGGAAGAAATTCCTGCTGGATCCCCACCTTCCCGAGCTGCTCATCTTTGCTCCACAGACAGACCTCCATGAGAACCAGCTGTATGCAGCTGGGCACATAATTCTTCAGGACAAGGTAAGGGTGGCGTTCTCCAGCTGTGGCACAGGAAAGTGGGGGAGGGTCATTTTTGCCCCAGCAACCTCCTACCTGTTGCCCCTGGAAGTGCTGGGTTCCTGAAACAGACTTCTGCTTTCTTCTAACTGTGGCTTCAGGGTTCCTTCAGGACTTGTGTTTCCATGGACATTGGGCTCTGCCTTATACCAAATCAGATCACAAAAATGTTGGTTGCTGACTCTGTTTTCACCCCATTAGTGGGGCTTCTGAAATCTGGTGAATGCAATGCAGCGAATGCTCGTCTTTGAGACAGATGTGGCCTTTAAAAGACAAGAATGTAAATGTACCCTTACTGGCTTTTGTCTACAAAGGAGACACCAGCTTTTGGGTGCTGTTTGGTCTGCCTGCTTGTCTCCCTAGGTGTGGGTGGGAATAGGCTGCCAGGGCTAACATGTGCTTGTGGGGTGCTGAGAACCCCCTGCTGAGGCCAGGGAGTGTTTGGAAGAGGCAGGTCTCAAGTTCCGCTTTGACTTGGCTCGTCTTGTAGGCCAGCTGCCTGCCTGCTTTCCTCTTGAACCCCCTGCCGGGGTCCCACATCATCGATGCTTGTGCTGCCCCCGGCAACAAAACCAGTCAGCTTGCTGCTATCCTGAAGAACAAGGGGTAAGTACAGGGAAGCCAAGTAGGTCCTCAGTGGTAAGAGGGATCTCTGGGGAGCCAGCTGGGGCAATTGGCACTTGGGGGGAGAGATGCACCCTGTAGCCCTAAGGCTACACTGCCCCATCTCACTCTAGGCTTAGACCTTAGTGAGTTTCGAGAGAGGCAGTAAGTCCTGTGTGCCTGTGTCGCCTCTCCCCACTAACCTTCTAGCTCCCAGGGTTTGCCTTGCCTTTTATGGCCAATGGTGCCACTTAGAGGACCTGGAGCAGTAGAGAGAATAGGCTCTGCTTCATCCAGTTTGACAGGGGTGGGTCCTGCTGGCCATAGTGAGAGTTATGATTGGCTAAGCTCAGTCAATGGGAGGGGGAGACTGGGCTGGGGTTTGCAGGGTGGGGGTGAGGAGTGTCAAATTCTCTGGAAGAGGACTCTGCCCTCCCTGACATGCTTGCTGTGTTTCTCCTGGGTTTCTCTCTCTTTCTGACTTTCTGACCGTGAACACTCACGGCGCTTTTCATACTCTCAATGCACAGGCAGATCTTTGCCTTTGACCTGGATGCCAAGCGCCTGGCCACAATGAGCACCATGCTGGTGAGGGCGGGGGCCACCTGCTACCAGCTGGCACACCAAGACTTCTTAGCCACAGACCCTGCTGATCCCAAGTACAGCTCTGTGAGATACATCCTCCTGGATCCCTCGTGCAGCGGCTCAGGTGAGCAGAAGGAGGGTCTTGGGGAGCAGATATTCTCATCCTGTGGAACTCCAGCTTTAGCCTTGCACAACTGCAAGCAAATGTGCCCCTGGGTGTGCTGAGAGATCAATGAGGCAGTAACTGCTCTGGGGTGGTCCTAAGTGCTTGGCTACTCGGTCTTGGTACCACAGAGGTGGCTTCTGAGCCCCAAGCAATCATCTGCTGCCCCTCTTAAGCCAGGAAGAGAAATTGGTGGATGTTGGCCAGGGAATTATGGTGCATTTGCTTTTATTTATTTTTAGTCTAGCTAAGGATACCTTTGGCCCTTCCGCTTCCTGATGGGGTGAGTGATGGTCTCTCCAGAGTTTGTGAAGCCTGGTGGAGTTGACCAGGGTTCACTTTATGAATTTATACCAAAGGCTTTCTATGGAAACTTCCATAATGGAGACTCTGGTGGGCTGAATAATCTCTGGACTCCTACGTTTTCTGCACTGTGAGCTCCAGCCCAACCCTATAGCAAAGGCTGCCTATTGTGGGGCAGGGCCTGTCCATTAGGTGTGCTCAGGACTGGGGGCCAGTTGCTATCAGGCAGATCCCAGCCTGGAAGCTGCGCTCCAGCTACCACCAACCTAACCTGCAGAGCCCAACCCTGCAGCCTTGGAGCAGTTGTGGCCTATAGCACTAGGTTAGGGAAGGCTGGATCCGCCTCATGTACCTTTGTTCCCAGGAATGGTCAGCCGGGTGCCAGCTGAGGAAGAGAATGCCAACCTCCCTGAGCGCCTGCAGGCACTGTCCAGGTTCCAGCGGAAGATGCTGGCTCATGCGCTGAAGTTCCCTGCTCTCCAGTGCCTGGTCTACTCTACCTGCTCAGTGCACCAGGAGGAGAATGAGGATGTGGTGCTGGATGTGCTGAAGCAATGGGAAAAGGAGTTCAGGTACCGGAGAGGAGGGGGTTGGGCAGAGGGTAATGGTGACTGCAGGGCTCAAAACACAGGCAGGTTTGACAGAGCTGGCTTGGGGGCCAAGGCGGTTCAGCCTTATGCCACCGTCCTGGAGGGCTTTACCTAATACATTCGGACATAGGAATAAGGATGCAAGGTCAATAAAGGAGAGGAGGCCAGAAGGGCCACCAGTTAGTTAGTTAATCATTCATACTCCCTTCACAGGTTATAGCATTAAAACACAATACAGGCAACTCCCAATTTACGTGGGGGTTCATTCCAAGGCACTGCGTGCTTAAGCGAAATTGTGTATATTTGAAACACCATTGAGAAAGCCTGCAATCACCCCTTTTTGTGATGTTTTTGGGTCACTTCTGGTCGTGCACATATTGGATGCGCCTAAAATGGTTGCTGCCTATATTAAAAACAAAACTTACCATAAAAATAAGGTGTGTCCTAAAAACACACACCTCGAGCGTCAAAACCCAGGATAGAGTTAGCTTCCTGCCTCAGGAACCTGTACTTCTTCCATCCAGAATCATTTGGTGACTCCTGCTGCATCACTGTCCTCTCCGGACGCAGCCAAGCCTGTATTTGTTACGAAGTTAAGGATAGGTGCCTCCTCAAGACTGAAAGTGGGTGGGGTGTTATCTGCTGCTTCCATTCCACTGCCAAAGGGAGGCCACAAGGGAGCTCGCCACTCACAGTCTTGCCTTTCCCCTTCTTGCAGGCTGGTGGAAGTCCTGCCTTCCTGGTCCCAGCGGGGCTTGGCCACTTGCGCCAAGGCAAAGTGCTTCCTGAGGGCTTCCCCAAAGGAAACACTGACAAACGGCTTCTTCGTGGCGGTCTTGGAGAGGCAGCCGGTGGGAGCCTCCGGGCCCAGGTGAGTGGGGCACTTGCTACCCTTTCTACTATGCTGGAGAAAGGACTGGAGGGGCATGATCCAGGCACAACACTCAAGAGGGGCCGCAGTGGGATTTTTGGCTTCAAACCTCCAAAGCTACCTGGAGCTTCCCCACACCCTCCTGCAAACGCTGTGTGGGCTGATCTTTTCTATATCACATAGGAAAATTAGGGTACCTTTTTAAAAAAACTGAAATGACTTAAGTTAAATGTAATTAAATATGCATTTGGTGCTTGGGGGGGTGTTATTTACTGCTTTTTGTATAAGAGTGAAAACAGCAACATAATTTTTTTGTGGGGAAACAACACTAATCCAAAGGATTTAGGATTCTAGTGTACAGACACAGCCCTCCCTGTTCTCCTGCTTTTATACTAAATTACATGTTCCTATTTAAGCAGCATGCAAAATAGGTCCATGTAGCCTAGCAGAAGGCGGCCAAGCAGGCCTTTGCAGGTTGCTTTGATCAGCCATGCTGATTCTTCCAATTGTGTGAAGCAGGGCATACACAGCCCTCCAGGCCTTTTTGATCCTCCGAAGGTCACACTCCACTCAGTCCTTCTGCTTGGCTGGAACTTGGTGATGCCTCTTGCTTACCTGGCTAGAGGAGGTGGTGGGACTTGCAAGCCAGAGCCATGGAGCTTCAGGAAGAGGGAAGGCTTAGAGGAGCTGGGGATAGAGGGCTGCTTGTACCTTTGCTAACACCTGCCATTTTTGTGCCCCTAGCTCCCCACAAGAGTTCTCCCAGGCTGTCAGTGAAGTAGGTGCAGACCCGTGCCTTCCTCTTAAGAAAAAGAGGAGGAAGAAGAAACCAGAGACTTAAGAAGCCTTGTAGGATTGACTTGTAAAGACAATCACAAGACAACACAGACTCTGCTATAGGAAGTCGGCACCAGAGAACTTTGCAGGCTCTGGAATAAAAGTTTGCACAGAAGTGTTATTCTCCCCCCTTCTCCAATTTATTCCAGTGTTGTGAATCATGGCAGGATGTTGGTAGATGAAGATAGTGGACTGGCCATTATTGGGGTGGTGGGTGCTGTAACTTAAAAGGCACCCACCCCGCACTGTTTAATTCTACTCTGGGAAGGAGCTGTCTTGAAACTACTGGTCTTTGCCACTTCTGTCTGCCCAGAACATGCAGTCTGCA
Source organism: Podarcis raffonei (assembly GCF_027172205.1). Classification (NCBI taxonomy): domain Eukaryota; kingdom Metazoa; phylum Chordata; class Lepidosauria; order Squamata; family Lacertidae; genus Podarcis; species Podarcis raffonei. Next base: position 16,014,474 of record NC_070616.1, read on the forward strand.
GGTACACACCCAACCTCACTGAAGCTAAGCAAGATCAGTGACCTATTATATTACCTGCTTGGGAATGACATGTGTGTTGCCTTTGCTGGAGTATAAATAAGGAAATAATTTTGTGCTATGCAGATCCATCTGAAGTGGGCAGGCCTCCTCCATCATCCAGGAAAACCCAGGGGTGAGCTGGCTGCTGCTGCCTTTGGGAAATACCTCCCGCTAAAACAGAAAGACACTCTCCATCTCAAGCAGTTTTGTTTTATTTTAAATCAACATAAGCAAGGAAAAGAAATTGCACATTCACGCTAAAACCCTCAACAGGAATGATCCAAGTCTTCATTGCGACGTTTTCTTTTTTTAAAAAAAGTCAATCATTCTCCCCATCCTCACAGACGTCATCCCACTCACACAGTTGATGCTGGCACTCTGCACGCAATCAATGGAAAGGATGCAGCCTGGGGTGGCGGGGAGGGTCCCAAGCTGTTTCCCTTAGCAAGCTCAGGATGTGGTGGCTACCTGGCTGGGCAGAGACGTGACTGAGGTAAAGGGAGAGCTCAGGAAGCACCTGTTGTCTCCACCTTCACAGAATTGGGTTTCTTTTGGGGAGGGGGAGGGATACAAAGGGGGTTCTTAAAGACAGCACCATTCCCATAGCAAGGCACTGCTCTGCTTACTACCAGCATGCCAATGTCATTTATCCACAAGGCAGTGATCTGTGGAAGCCTCCTTCTTTTAGAAACCTCCCCCCACCCCACATCCAGGGGCTGGATGGAAGCTTTTGGCTACTGCCTCTCCAATAGCCCAGACAGAACACTCGCCCCCCATGCCAGGCACCCTCTAAATGTGCAAGAGCTCTCAAGCATTACAGGACAGACAAAGCCACATCCACATTATAAAACAAGAACATGGAATGGGACGGGGGGGGGCAGGCGAGGGGCTCCCAGCCTGAGACTGTTGCTGCCCAGCCACCTTCCGCTCCTCAGAGCTCCCCACCCCAGCTAATTTCCTAATGAACAGCTTTGCACTTTCACACACTTCTATGAACCAAGCTTGAAGGAATTCAAAGGCAATTTAGCTTAAATACAAAAATAAAGTTTCATTTTGTTAAAAAATGTTTAAATATTTTTTTCCTTAAATTTAGAATTAGGCAGGCTCACGCACACACTCTCACACCGTTGTCTCCACTGTATGAAAAAAGCTGACAGACACTGCACTTTCGCGCTTTAAGAGGGAGGTGGGGGGGGGGAGAGGAGCTGGGATGTTCTTTCCCAAAATGAAGGGAGCTCCTTAGAAGAGGAGGGGGTGCTCTTTTGCTTGCTGGAGCCTCTTGCAAGCAGTGCTGTGTAGTAGGGCAGCCGGTGTTGTGCCACGGCAACCCTGGCAGACTGCAGAGCCCTCCCACATTAGAGCCTCTTCTCTCCCACCAAAATCCAGTGCAGGGAGTCAAAGGCACTGGAGCTGTGCAGCCCTGCTAGGGAGGGCGGCCTTGCTTCACCTCCCTCTCCTCCTCCCAGATGACGCACAGAGCCGCCCCCTGCTTAGCACTGCCAGCCTCCCACTCTGAAAACTCCCGAGTGCTTGGCTCCACTCGGCACACGTAGCCACGCAGCAGCGATGCTGCTACCACCACCGTCCACACCCAATTCGGCGAGGTTCGTCTCCCTTGGAGACAAGACAGCCACCCCCCAAAAGAAATGTTTACAGCAAGTCCGGCATTACCAACATGCCGCCACACATACAATTAAATTCTTCCTCCAAACTCGATTCACAGAGCAATTGAGAAAAAAAAAAGGAAAGGGAAAGAAAGAACACATTCTGTGAGCAGAACAGACAGACGGATGATTGGGGGTGGGGGGAGATGGAAGAGGGCAGGGGCTCAAGTGAAGCAGCAGCAGCAGCAGCAGCAGGGGGGTGAGGCGGGGAGCTACCTCTTCACTCCCACCCCAGCATCTCCCTGGCTGCGGAGGGGGTCCCAGCCACGGAGGAACAGTGATTAGTGTTTCGGCGAAGGGCCCCCAGCACAGTGACTGCAACCATGGAGCCTCGGCAAGGTGGTTTTGCCAGCTGCAAAGGGGCTCTGAAGGTGGTGTGGGCCACAGCATCATAGGAAAAGGACCCCAAGCCCTTGGTGTGTGGGGCCTCTGCCCTGGATCAGGAGAACCTTCTGCCACTTGACTCCAGGAAGAGAGGAGGGGGCTCCAGGTGGAAACTGACACACCGCTGCTGGCCTCCTCCCAGCTCACTGCCCTCCCTTGGCAGCCAAAAAAGGGAGCAGGTTGAGGTAAGGCAGGAAGGTGGATGGGAGGGAGGAGGGATCCACAGGGGGCTGCTCACATGGGGAAAGGGAAAGTAGCCGATATGTACAAAATTTAATCCAGACTCAGTCATGGACTGTTCAAGTAAAAAGGGCTTGGTTTCTCCTGTCCCGTTTGAGGGGGTAAAAATTGCTCTGGGTAACTTCCTGCGGACGTCACAGACAACGTGGCCCGTAGGCCAGTCAGTCCTGCTGAGGGTGAGCTGTAGAAGCAGCAGCCTCCGTTGGGCAGGTGCTGTGCCCAGGCCAGTCTAGGCCCGACAGCAGGTTGGCCAGGAGCTGGAGCCCAGCCAGGAAGTCTCTCTTGGCTACTTCTTTCGGGTATGCTGCCTCCGGGCTTGTAGCCGCTGGCGGGAGCCAGTCTTGGATCCTGCCCCAATGGAGAAGGTGGGGGCTGGGGGTCCTGCAGGGAAAGACAGAGAAGCAACAAGAGGCCCCCATATCAGTCTCGGCTACATAGACCGAAGTCAGAGGGCTCACAGCAACAGCCCCTTCTGCCACGCAGGGCCAGCTGGATGAGGGGGAAATGTATGTTGGGGTATCCCACAGCCCCCCCATTCACCCAACCCCTTCAAGTTCATGGGAGCAAGGAAGCAGACAGAAATCCTGCCCCATAAAACTCTGCTCATCTTCCCAGACTCTTACCAAAAGGAGGTCCGGTACTTCCAAAGGTGGGGGTGATGGATGATCCAAAGGAAAGGGTGCTGCCCCCCACTGTGCCCGCTCCTGGTGCCGGCGAGCTCTGTCCAAATGTGGGTGGTGGAGCTCCTAGAAGACCAAAAGGTGGTGAAATGAGAGGCCCACCAGAGTAGGGACATGCATCCAAGGGGAAACAAAGCCAAGATGCTAGTCTCTGCGCTTTACTGCATGGGACTGGGAGTAAAAGAGCCAGTCCTTCTCTGCCTTTGCAAGACAATGCAAGGCCAATTGGACAGAATGAGGCAGGTCAGTCTGGACCCGCCTGTCTCCCAGCCAAGGGAGAAATGTCCCCCTCCTCTCTCAACATGCCTCAGTCTGTCACTGACATGGAGGACTGAAGCTTCATGCTCCAAAGCCCAGCAGGAAGGCAGAGCGAGTCCAGCAAAGCATAAAAACCTCGGCATCTGTGAACACCCACAGACTTTGCATGATTTATTCTGCTGTCAAAATCCAGGCTTTGGGAAGATCTAAAACTTTAGACTAGGAGTGGAGGAAAAGGGATGGAAGTAAGGAGGAGGGAGGAGCAGGGATGTAAGACCTGGATCCAGGGGAGGGAGTGTACACAGAACATCCATGTGGCAGGGAAAGCGTTTCTCTCCTCCCTTCCCCTACGTTTAACAGATTGTGCCTGACACTGTCTCACAAATTCTCAGGCTTTGCAAAGAGAAGAGGGTGAAGAATGGTGACAGTGGGCAAATGCAGTCGTATTTACAACCTGTTTTTTAAAGGCGGCCAACCCTGGAGAGAAAGGAGCTAGGGGCATGGCTGCAGCAGACCCACCCTGCCCTCCACCTCCCTTGCCCAGGACCCAGGTATGTGTGTCCATCCCAGGTTGGGGAACGACTCACCTCCAAAGGCTGGCTTGCTCTCTTGCGTGCCAGGGATGTTGAAAGCAAAACCAGAGCTCTGGCTCTGGGCCCCCAGAGGGTTTTGTGCCAAAGAAGATCCAAAGGGTGTTGCCGCTGCCGCTGCCCCTGCTGCCCCAATCTGTCCACTGCCAAAGCTAAAGCTCACGGGAGCCGCTCCGGGACCTGCAGTGCCAGCAGCAGCAGCTGCACCCATGCCAAAGGCATTGACTGCTCCAGGGGCCTGGTTGGCTGCCCCAAAGCTGAAGGGAGTGGGAGCTGAGCTCCCAAACACCGGGCCTCCTGCACTGCTGTTGCTGCTCGTGGTCTGAGTGTTGGACCCAAAGCCCGACGTGGCGGAGGTCGTGGCCGTCCCAAAGGAGAAGACAGAGGTGGTGGCTCCAAACGCTGGCTGGGTGGTGCTTTTTGCGCCAAAGGATGGTAGGGGCCCAGTCCCACTGAAGGGTGTCTGTGAGGGGCTGCCAAAAGCTGGTTGGGCCGCTGGCTGGGAGAAGCTGAAATGAGATTCAAAGCTCACAGGCCCTGCAGATGGCTTGGTAGCTGCCTGCTGACTCTCGGCAACTGTTGTGTCCAAAGCCAGCTGGCTGGTGTCCGTTGGGTACGGAGGCGGTGGCTTGGAAGCCGTGCCAAAGCCCCCTGTGAATGCAGAGGCGCCGGACCCAAACATCAGGGGAGGCTGTGTTGTGGCCGAAGGGGCCGTTGTGGCGCTGCTGTTGCCGAAGAGGCTGAAGCCTGCCGTGGTGGTGGTGGTGCTGGGAGCCGCTTCTGTGTTGCAGGAGGGTGCCTGGCTGAAGGCAGAGCTCACCAAGGGGCTGAGAGTGGGACCTGTGGGGGCAACCTGCTTGCCAAATTGGAAAAGGGGAGCAGTGCCGCTAGTGGATGGGGCCCCAAAGAGCGAGGGATGCTGGGATGATGCTGGTGCGGTGGCAGAGGTGCTGCTAGGTGCAGCTGTGGAGGCCGGCATGGTGGGCCCAAAGCCAAAGACAGCCTTGCTTGAGGAGACAGCTGTGGAGTTGGCTGTGGTGGAGAGCAGAGCTGCTGCAGTGGTGGTCACAGTGGCCTCCAGGGGAATGGGGAACCCAGGCGTGGCTGTGGTGGTGGAGCTGCTGGCGGGCAGGGTGGGCACGGGCGCCGGCTGGAAGGTGAAAGGCGAGGCAGCTGCCACTGTTGCAGGAAGAGCTGAGGTGGTTGGTGGGGGCGGAGCCCCAAATACGGGCTTGAAACTGCTGCTGGAAGTGACAGGAGGAGCAGCCAAGGAGGAGGGCAGAGTCCCAGTAGCCGGGGCAGGCCCAGTCGTGGTGGTGCTACTCATGGAGAAACCCAGCCCCTCGCTCTTCACCAGGCTGCCAAAGACAGGCTTGAACATGGGTGCTGCCTCAGGTGCAGGAGAGGCAGTCGTTGTTGTTGACACAGGGGCTGCAGGAGGGCTAGTAAGAATCCCAAAGAGGGTGCTGGGCTTCGGGGCAGAGGCAGGCCGTGCTGGAGTCTGGCCCAGCTCAGAAGAGGAGGCAGCCATTGGGCTGCAGGTGCTGCTGGCAGGCTGGGCAGCACTGGAGGAAGAAGACAGTGCTGTAGTAGCCAGGGGCGCTGGGACACCGAGTGACAACAGTGGGGCCTTGGTCACCTCAGGGGAGCTCATGGGCATGGAAGAGCCCAAATCCAGGGAAGGAGAAGCGGCTGACAGCGGAGGGGTCTCTGCAGCAGAGCCAGGACCTGGAATAGCAGGGGAGGAAGAGCATTGTCACTATACCAGAGAGGAAATGCTGCTCAACAGGGAAAGCTCATCAACAACAGTTCTCTGTTTTGCATCAGACAACCACTATTTTCTCTCAATGCCCCCCCGCCTCCTCCTTCATCAGATATCACAGTCTTCAGCTTGCCTTTAAGATGCAGTGTCAAATGAGAAATCCCGCAACTTGTATATTCTCCTTCAGCCACCCCAGCTGTGATTACATACAGGGAGGTTGAAGAGGGCTGAGACTTAACTCATCTGTCTTGACAGAAACTAACATTTGCACACGGCAAAGAAGCAAATTGTGGGGGAGGGGAGTCTGTGCCCTCAAGAAACTTGTCAGGAATTCCAGAATACTGTGCCAACCTCTCTCTCCCCACCTCCTCTGATGTAGTTAACTTTGTCCATTAATCCCTGGAAAGTGGCTTAGAGTAACCAGCTGGTTTTGACCTGAGACTTAAGGTCAACCTGATCTTAACAAGACTGGACATTCCTCAAGGAAGACTCTTCATGAAGCTACAAGCAAGTCTATCGCACACAGGAGCGGGGATTCCACAGACCACCTTAAGAACAGCTACCAGCAAAGGAAACTCCCACCAGCTGTGGGCTAATACTGCTCAGCTTCCTCCAGGCCCAACATCATACAGCACTGCTGGCTGCGGCTGATAGGAGCTGCAGTCCCAGAAAGGGAAACATGCCTTATAGAGCACACAGAGGTAGAGTAGGGGCAGCCAAGGCAGCGCCCTCTCCTCACATGTGGTTGGACTGCAGCTCCCATCATGCCTAGTGACTGGCTGTGGTTGGCTGGGGGAGGTGGTAGAAATCAACATCAGGCTGGCAACCCTGGAAGAGGTTCTCCTGCAAGAAGGCACTCCAAATTAGAGAAGCTCCCAAGGTAGGAAATTCCGACTCCTTGAAAGGAAGCGTCACCCAAGCTATTTTTTGTGCCCCCTTGAAAAACTGCAATTGATCAGCTTTTAATGGTATGATGCCTTAAAGAAACTAAGTAACTCGGATCCTTTAGCCCCCAGGGTCATCAGGTGCCCTCCACCAGATAAAAACCCCTCTGGAATCTCCCTCCCTCACACACCCCTTTCCAAACCAGCATGGCTAGGTTTCTGCAGCAAGAAGGCAGGACGCCCTTGGGAAGAGCTGTACCCTCAATCACATCATAGCCAAGCTACTGTCATCCCCCAAGGCCTCCCCAAACCACTCACCAGCTAGCCCTGAGGAGCTCTGCCCATCTTGCATCTTCTTCAGGCTCTCCAGGAGGGGGTTGGTGCTGGCAGCTGTGACAGCCAGCGACACAGCAGTGGACTTGTTAGGTATTGTCCCGAAAGACAGGGTGCTGGGTGGTGAGGTCATCGGCGCTGAGAGTCTGGGAGTGGAATCTGTTGAGGAGGACCAGCATGTAAGGAGCAGAGTGCTTAGGGCTTTAAAAAAATGTATTAAGCAGAATATAAATGTAGAATAAACCCAGGGGCACCCAAACACAACAACCAAGGAGGCAACCAAATGTACAAAGCCAATTGATAGACCTGCTATTCCTGAGAGCCACTAAAGGGACCTTCTTGAGGAGATCCAAAATTCCCTGTTTTCTGTTTTATTTTACTCTGCAAGCCCCTTATTCCAATGCCCTCCCCTCCCTAAACTTGAGACAGTTCATACACAGAGGGGAGAGGGTGCTCCTACCAGTCTTGTCCTCCAGGACTCTGTTGAACCACTGCAGAGCAGCCTTCTTTTCTGCATCCAGGTCAGCAGAAGTGACAGAATAGCCCAGCTGAGGCGGAAGAGGCTGTGGAGAGAAGAGGAGGGACATTGCTTGCTTCAGGTGAGCATGGCAGTCCAGTGGGCCCCCAGAGGGAGGGAAAGCCCTCCAAGGGGCAGCAGAGGCAGCAGCCTGACACCAAGACAGTCTACCTGGCTCAGCCTTGTTTACACCAGGGGCAGTCAAAGCGGTCAGCAACCTTTGACTCAGTCAAGGCAAAAGGCAGTGAGTCAAGAGCTTGCCACTCATTCTCTCGCACTCCAAGCTTGTCCTCAAGGCCAGCTAAGTCCAGAAAAAGGAACAGAAGGAGCGTACCATGGTGAAATTATCTTCCCGCCGAGTGGAGAGCAACTGGATCTTCCGCTTGCGCTTGCCAGTGCTGCCTGATGAAGGTGGCGACACTGGTGAGCTGTGCCTGCTCCGCAGGGGCATCTCTGCTGCTGCAAGAAGAAGATACCAGAGTTGGTAAGCCTGCGGTTTTATGCATGAGGCCCTGCCCAGCCAAAGGAGGCTTGGGATTCTGCAGCACTGGTGGCCCGTTTCTAAATACTGTCACTTTGAGCTTCTAATAAATCCCAGGTGGACATAATGTGAACATGGGAAGTGAGAGGAAAAACCTTCTAAAATGGGGTGGTTGAGATGTGTAGCATCCAGCCCTCCAGATGTTGCTGAACTACAACTCCCCTCACTCCTGACAGCCAGGCCAGGCTGAAGGCCAGGGATAGCGGAAGCTCCAGGGAGATTTGGACTGCTACACGTTAAGATACACCCCCTGCCTCCGGCCATTCTAAAGTCTTCCCACCTAGCCTGTATTGAGATAAACATTCTGCCTGCCTGCCCACCCGCCCGCTCCACCCACCAAGAGTTTTGCACTTGTTCGTTTTTTGCTTTAAGATCATCACAACAGTATCAGTGCCACATCAATTCTGGTTCCTGCTCCAAGTATGTCCACCTTTTTATTAGCAAAGCATCCCTGCCCCCCTCCACCTGCCTACTCACACTCATTCTTCTCTGCTGGCGCCTCCTTGTCTGTCCTCACAGGCGTGGAGTTGATGGACTGGTGAGACTCATCATCCCTGGAGCAAAAGGAGAAAGCCAGTGAGACCTGACTCTTGAGGACTCATTGCTCTCAAGACTCTGGCAGGTGAAGGGGTGTAGCTAAGGAAACAGATGCCTTGGAGGACCCTTGCTATAAAAAGTACCTTGTGCTGCCCCAAAACACCCACATTAAGGAGTCAGCTTTCCCATTTCACAGAATCCTTCTACCCAAAGGAGGGACCTTGCCTATTTAAAGGCAAAGTTGGTCTTGTACAAGACCTCTAATGCTTTCACTCAGAAACAGCACTCTTTTCCAGAGGGCGCATCAACATAGGAAAACTGTGGCAATGTGAAAGGAAAGGGAGGTGTTGCTCTGGATGGGAACCATGGGGAAGGGGGGAGTCCTTGAACCCCCCCCCCCGGCTGGCCTCCTGGCCTTGGCCCCACACTGCCACAAGCAGGCAGGGAGAAGGTGCACTCACGTGAGGCTGGCGTTGGGGTATCTTGCTTTTTTGTTCGGCCTCTCAGGTGTCTGAGAACGGGAGGATGCTGGGCTGGAGAGAGGAGAGGTGCTTGGGCCGCTCCTCTTCCACACCTGGAGGAGGGAATCAAAGAGGACAGCAGAGGCAGAGTGAGATGGCAGCATCACACATCTCTTAGCTGGAGCTCTAGTGAAACCACTTAGCACAGCCTCAGCCAACCTGAGGCCCTTCAGATGTTGCTGGGCTACAGTGCCCATCAGCTCCAGCCAGCAGATTTAATCCAAGAATGGAGAACCTATGGCAGCATTTGAGGCATTGTTGACTGGAACCCCCATCACCCTGACCATTAGTCGTCCTGCCTGGATGGGCTGCTGCAGTCTAACAGCATCTGGAGGGCACCACAGATGCCCCCTGTCTTAACAGATATAAAATGAACGAAATCCTGGAACACGGCAGAAGTCACAGATAGAGCAGAGTAATGCAACTACTAAATCTTGCCTTCTATATTAGCCAACAGATGAAGTAACATACTTTGTAAGCATGTTCACACCCTGCTGTTCTCTCATATAATTCAAGATGAAAGTGCTTTCATGGGGGCTTCCAATTCAAGCACTGACCAAACCCAGACTGGCTTCATGTCCGCCAGGTAGCTGGGTGAAGGGCCAACAGGCCAACCCAGAGAATTAGAAGATAAAATAAGATGAAGTACGATGATGCAAGGAGTCAGGAGACAGAGCAACAATGTTCCTAGGAGATGAAAATATTTTTGGAACTCTGAGAGGCCTTTCATGTTCCATGTCCTAAAGGCATTTCATTTCAGGGATAACTTTCAAAGATTAACTAAAGCTACATGCTGTCAGCTGGGCCTTCTACAAGTGGGAACTCTCAGGGGCATCTCAGTTGTCCAGTGTGGCTTTGCCATCCCCATGTTCAATTGTATCTAGAACTAGGGCAGCCTTCTGCAAACTGGGCTCAAGATGTTTTGGACTATGACTCATCAGTTGCAGTCAACACGCCATGAATTATACCAGTTGAAAATGTATAATCTCTAATAATGGGGGGGGGGGGGACACACCTAAACATGACTTCTCAGGTATAAACTTTTGGTTTTTTAAATATGAGAAAAACAATTTAAACATTTCTGTTGAAGTTGAGACTTAAGATGATGAAGACCATTGAAAAATAAGTACTGTAACACTGGATTTAGAACTACTGATTTTCTTATTAATTTACACAAAGGGATTGCCGCTCAGTTAATATATTATGACTTGTGTTGCTAAATATCTCCAGCCTCCCTGACCATGGGGAAAAGAAGCCAAGGGACCGGCACGTACCTGTGAGAGGCCCCGGGTGGAACTGTAGGAGCTGGCGATGGCATTGCGGATGGAGCTAGGGATCCCCCCTACAGGCAGGCTGTTGATGGAGCTGAGGGAGGAGGTACGCGACCTCTTGGAGGAGCCTTCTTCCAGGCAGTGGGACAGGAGGAGACAGCGCTTCAGGGAGCCAGGCCTAGGGGCAAGAGGCAGAGATGGCAGTAGCACGGTGAGCCACCTTCGACAGGGCTCTCCTTCTGTCAAAGCCTTGCTGGGAAGATGGCCTTTTACAGAAATCACCCCACAATTCATATCCAGAAGAGCATGGAGAGATTTGCCAAACCTTGAACTTCTCTCTACGCATATGAACAATGGCCTCAATCTGCCTCTCCTAGCATAACCATGTGCACAGCATTTCAGTGCCAAAGGACACATGATGAAGCAGATCCAATTGTGGTTTCTCTCTTTTTAAAAATACTTCAATGCAGGTGAGGGGAGGGGAGAGGATAGAGGTCAGGCCTCTGAATTTGATTGGTGTAACGAGTACTGCTCCCCTACACTCCACCATTATTTGTCAATACCATTAGGAGGATGCCTTTTTCCAGGCATAATTCTCAGTACTTACTTGGGGACCAAAGATGCTGGGGCGCCGTTGGCCACCAAGGGCTCAAAGGCAGACTGTCCACTCCCACTGCTATCATGGCGCCTGGAAGGGGGGAGAGAAAAGGGAAAACAAGGTCTTCAGAAAACGTAAGAGGGTAGCCGCCACAAGCATGGATCCAGCTCATTACGATACTGAGCAAGGCCAACTCAGCTCTGAGCCTGGCAAGGCAAGGGATGGCATAGTGGCGGATGCCAACAAGCTTGGAAGACCCCAGTTTAAATCTTGGTGCAACTTAGCAGGTGATGCAAGGGGCTGGTGGTTTACCATTTCATTCATTTTTTGAAGGGGATATTCAGAAATTAGTCAAATGGTTTTGAGAGAGGGGTTTTGCTCTTTTAGATTTTTCAGCTAATTGAAACTGAAGTCCATCTCAGCAGCCTCTCACCCTCACCCCCACAAAGCCACACTGCAACAGTGCCATGGTCCAGTTTGGAAGCAAAGCAAAGCCAAACCGTAACTGAGCATGAGGCTGAGAATGTGTGGGTGTAGAGTGAGAATCATGATTGCCACACTCCTCCTCCTGGCTGTGCAACCTGTATGACATAGCAATACGGGCTTGGGATTTGTCTCCCCCATGCAACCACAGGCCCAGAGAGGAGGAAAAGCACCTGCAAGCACCTGAATACTCAAGCACTTGTGCACAGGTCCCTTAAACCACCGTGTAGTTCACTCACTTAAGAGACTTGGGGGATATAGAGAGTTCCAACAACATGTAGGAACCTGAGGCTCACTATGTCACCAAGAACCCACTCCAGCCTTGATAGGGGCAAGGTACGACTTGGGTTGTTTCTGCCTTTTCTCAGTGATTAAGCATCAGTGGTTCTGAGGGAGACATCTTCAGTCCCAGGATCTCAGCCCCTTTGTGCCCTAACGGATGCTGCTGGTAACCAGACAGGCCACTGCTGGCTGTTACCTCCTCTTGCTCTCCTGGCCACCTGGGACATTCCGGTCCTCCTCTCCCTCCTCCTCCTCCTCCACGGCCCTCTTTCGGCTCTCCCTGAGAGCGCTCAAGACCGTCTCTTTGGCGCATGGGTCCAGGGTACTGTTGGCCGTTGCAGAGAAAGCCACGGGGGAAGCCAGCTGCTCCAACCTGTTAATAGGAAGAAACAGTAGTCATAAGGAATCGGAGCTCTCCCGCATCCCAACAATATGCTCTCCCTCAGGAGGCAAGGTGTCCCCACCCGCCTGAATCCAGTGAGATATTGTTGGCAAGAGTTATGGCTGCAAGGAGTCTCTCTCCACATCAGCCTGAGGGCTTGCTCATGACCTCACAAAGCTCTTCTAGGGCAGCAAGCTGATGCTGATTAAGAAGTCATTCTAGGGCCATCAGCTGAAGAGGAGGAAGAGAGGGTTGGCCGCTCACACCAAGCAATCAGGACTGGCCTAATGAGGCAACAGGGCCAAGTGAGATTTAGGCTGTGTATACACCCCAATTTTACAAAATCAAAATCCACCAGAAGGGATCTTCCCAATTTCTCCTAGCTCTACCCAGTCATTTTAAACATTTATTGGAATTGTGTTTTAGTCTGGTTTTTTAAAAAGTGTTTGGGCTTTTTGTTTTGTCTTGTTGCATTTTGTTATGCTTACTGTTTGTTGCTTTTGTTAATCTTTTGATTATTAAAAAAATAAAAATAAACCCATGAAGGAATTGCTTGGCTTGGGACAGATCCTAGCCAGAGACTTACAGTGGGGAACGGCAGAGGCTGCTGTCTGGTCGAGCAATCTTCACTGTCACAGGGCTCCGGGCCAGGGTGGAGTTGTGGACAGACAGCCTGTTTTTACGCCGATATCCATCCCAGCAGATTGAGGGCAGGGTCCCCAGAGAGGTGTACTGGGCCTGTTGGATGGGGTAGCGCCGCCGAGGGGACAGCATAAAATGAGGTGATGCAGAGAGGTGGTCCCTGAAGAGAGAAAAGAACATGGGTCAGTCAAGACAGAGGGAAAGAAGATGCTCAAAGAACGGCTGGCCTTTCCTCAAAAAGTACCAGCCGGAAAAGGAAACCCTCAAACTGAACAGGCAAGTTCTCTTCTTGGCCACTACAAGGGGTTTCTTTTCACAACCATGATCCACTTTGTAAGAAGAACCTGGGGGAAACTACACACGTTCAAAACCTGAGCAATGATGGTGCTCTGAGTGTCGATAACCTCAGCCACAAATAGCAAGACACATGATCCATCAGTTTATACTGCCGGTTGTTTTACTGCCCTGGCAAAATACTTGGCAGACACTGTCCTCACTACACCAACCTGAACACTAGTGCAGCAGTGGCTGGATTCAAGTGTGGAAGGCTTCTGTTATTCATCTGAAAGATATACATCAAACAATCTTCATCTAATTGTTAAAATCACTGCTGAGCTGTTAAGAGCACCTAACCTAACAAACACACATGGAGGTTGTGAAGCTCAGATACATCACATCAAATGTATGGCATTCTACTGAACACCCACGTGAGCTCGTGGAAGGAGAGAGGGGCTCCTCTAACAGTTTAAAGTTGGCTGATTCATGTTCAAAGAAATGAGGTGCCGAAATGGGCTCCCCATCTACTTCATAAGGAAAAGTCCTGCCCCAGCAGCCTCTCAAGACAGGAGAGGGATATGCTGGAATGCTTTCCTCAGTTCCTTAATGCAAGGCAAGCATATCAACATTCAGGTCTTCTATGACTTCAGGGATGCCTTTATGTAAGGCAATTTCCTGCAGAAAACAAAAAGGTATTTCTCTCTTCAAAGCACACATTTCCTGGACTTGCTATCTCTGAACTCATCACAATGCAGAAAGTTTTGGACAAGCCACTTCCACACAAGGGACTGGAATGAAGATGCTGAGAATCCAATCCTCTGTGAGGAAACAAGCAGATCACACAAGAACCACCACACCCTGCATCCTGATGCTTCTCACATTAGCCATCCTGGTGCCTCTGGGAAGCCCCCAAGCAGGGGGGAAGGGGCAGCAACCCTTCCCAGCATCTGATTCAGAGGGAAGCTGCCCCTGAAGATGTCTGAAGGTTCCATTCAGCCATCAACAACCCTCCTCCTCCTCTGAACATGCCATCTAAGCCAGGGGCCAACACTACTGCTTGCAGTAAGCAAGCCCCATGGATTAATCCTGCCTATAGGAAGAAGCATTTTCTTGTCTACTGGCAATCAAAGTAATCAGCCACCTGAGGTTCCAGTCTTATGGTGGAAGGAAGTCTCCATATAATCTCACCATTTCCTATACGCCATGTGTAATTTGATAAACATCTATCTAGTCCCTACCTTAGTAGTGTTATTTGCTGCTAAACAAAAAAGCCTCCAATACATTAGCCTTTTAGAACACAAGAAGCTGTCCTACACAGAGCTTGGACCAAACTGGTCCACGTAGCTTAGTACTGTCTGTATTGATTGGCAGAGGCTCTCCAGGGTCTTCAGCAGGGGACACTCTCAGCCCTTCCTGGAGGTTCTGTCTAGGATTCTGTCCTACCACTGGAACACAGCCCTACCCCTCACAGGAAAGCTACTGCCAGCAAAAGGACACACGCCTGAGTTGGGTCTTTTTCTTTATTGCTTAGACCATTTACACACCTAACTATTCTGGCTGAAACCAACATCACTCAAAGTGTCTAACCTGCCCTTTTAAAAATACAATGGTAAAGCTGATAAAGAACGAACAACAGAATCTCTCTCAACACAGTCTGGCAGCAAGCACAACTGTTGATCCCAAACTGGCACATTCAGCCTTGAGAAAAAAGCCTGGCTGGTCTCTAGGCAGTGATGGGGCTCCCTCAGGACATTCAGCACCCACTGCTTTCAACTAAAGCACCTGGATTAGCACCACACAGCAGGGTGATTAAATGTTCCAAGGCTTTGAATGAAAGTGAAACAGGAGGGAGGGGAAAGGAAACCTGAGCTTTTCTGTGTTGGAAGCCCCAAGAGGAATATGGCAGGAGCTCTAGAAGAAGAGCAGCAATGGATGGGGAACTTGGAAGGATAAAGAAGTCCAGGATCTGATACTAAGATAATTTAATGAGAAGGGAGTAAAAAGACAAAAGCTGAATGACACTTCAGTGCACTGTCAAATGAAAAGCCTGGCCAGGCAAGCTATTGTGACTAATTGCAATCAGGACCAAGAGTGGGAAATGATGCAGAGCAGAAAGAGCAACCGGAAGTGGGAGGAATGCAGTGAGGTGGGCAGGAGAGGTTGCAGCCCACATGCTCCTCCAGGACATGCTGGGGGAAAGGTCTTGCCTGAAACCAAGTGTCCTGATCTGCCCTAAGCTCCCTTGGTCCCCTACAAGACCTTTACCAAGGGCCCCCCAGAGACCCCTCTAGCAAAATCACTCTCTTCTTCCAAAGTTATCCTGGAACCATCATAGCTACAGAAGCTGCCTCAATACAAAAGGCTAAACCTTGGGGAACAGAAACTGCACTTTTAGGCAGGAGCTCAACAGCAGGCAGGAGCAGCGCCTTGCCCCACATGCAATTGAGAGGTGTGTGTGTTGGAGAGGAAGGAAAGAAGGCTGGGTTCAAGGTGTGGGAGGCGAACATGTGGATGGTTGAGGGAGCTTTATTTTGCACATCCACGAGCCCAAAGATGAAGAAGGAGCTCCCTAGACAAGCTGAAGACTACCAGTGGAGCAGGAAGAATAATGGACAGGGTCAGCTTCTCTTCGGTTTGCTTTCCCATCTCCAATAAATGGGCATGTGCTCTGCTGGAGGCCCTGCACAAGCAGCAGGCGTATTTCCTCACCACAACCCAGAACCCCGCATGTACAGAGTGCAAAAGAGCGCTCCTCTCTTCCCCCGAGCATGGGTGGAAGTTGTGGAGAGAGGAGTGTGACAAGCTTCTGCCCCGTAAACATGTGCAGAGTGCAGAAGGGCGCTCCTTTCTTCCGAGCGTTCTTGGGTCGGGGGCGTGGAGAGAGGACTACCCGTCGCCCTCTTCTTACCCGCAGCTCCCTCTTTGATGCTGCTGCTGCAACTGCCGCCGCTTCCTTTCGGGCAGGACCGGGGCCGGTGAGGCGTAGCAGCATCCGCCCCCCATGGCAGGGCCCCCGTTGGCCACGGCGGGGGAGAAGGCGCGGTGGGGCAGCGACGGCGGCCCCTTCATCTCCTTCCCGAAGCTGCCGCCTCCCGCCGAGGACGAGGCGGCCGCCCAGGCTCCCCCGGCCGCCGCCGCCACGGCCAGCGAGAGCGCCGCCCCGGACAGGCCCAGCAGCAGTACCAGCAGCGACAGCGACGCCGCGGCCGCTGCCGCCGCGGCCGCGGGGAAGGCCCAAGCCCGGCCGCCCTCAGACGACCCTCCGGCTCGCCGCCGGCCCCGCTGCTGCTGCTCTCGTTCGCGAGGATTCCGCCGCCGCGACGGAGGCCACCAGCCCCAGCCGGGCCCCGACGCGCCGCCGCCCCGAGACATCGAGGCCCCGACGCGCCGCAGCCGCCACGGCCGCCTCAGCCACTCGCGCTCTTCCCTTTCCCGTGCCCGGCATGCACCGCGCGCCCGCGCGCGCCCGAGGAACAAGGGGGCGTGGTCCGTGGAGTTCGTCGGCGCGGGGGAGGAGGAGGGAGGGAATGGGCGTGGCCTGGAGAGAACGCGAGGCCTCTTTCTGCGAGGCGGAGGGGAGGGAAGAAAGGCGGGAAGGAAGGAAAGTGGGGCGGGGCGCCTGAAGCGCTGAGGTGAATCTGAGTCGCTTTCTCTCTCGCTCTCCCCAGCCTGGGTTGACCCTTGGGCAGGCGGGGATTCAAAATGGTCTCCCTCGCAAGTGTCCCCGAATTGGCCATGAGGAGAAGAGGAGCCCGGGTAACAGGTCACAGAAAATGTCTGGCCACAGAAGGAGCTGAGGAGATGTTCAACAGTGGTTACAGTCACAAAAAGGGGGAAACAAAAAGCACGAATTACGCGAATAAATAAGAATAAAGTAGAAACAGTAATAGAAATAAATTACTAACACGTATCAGTAAGAAAAACAACGCACACGGGGGCAACAATCCCCTCATGGAGGTAGACTGCGATGGTGCTTGGAGGTTCTGAGTGCATCCAAGCAAGTCCTCCCAGTTGGAATGAATTCACCAATGATTATGTTATTCATTTCAGTGGGTCCACTCGGAGTGGGAGTAAGCAAATTAAAATCCATCGATCAGCTGCCCTGGGTTAAGATCCAAGGAAGTGAAAGGGGAAAGGCAGTGCTGGTAGACTCAGCACCTGTCCTGCACCTCAGCCATGAGTAGCCAACATGGCGCTTTTAGGATGTTGCTACAAGACTCCCAACCGCCTTCAGCCCTAGCCAACATTGCCAATGTCAAAGGTTGATGGGAGCAGGAGTCCAGCAACACCTGAGCTCCCCACACATATCCTCCACCTCTAGTTAGAGCAGCCTACTCTGATGTGGCCCAGTAACCATGTATATTGGATTGCAGCCTTAAACCAGTTTAAGGATTATCCTTCCTCTTCAGGAAAAACTAGTTCTGTGAAGGGGAGCTCTCCAGATGCAGCAAAACACAGCTTGAAAATAGATCTATTTTTTACCCTTTTAAAAGAAGAGGGTTAAATGTGGGGTACTTCTTTGGCTATATATAAACCATCACCACGCTCTGGCATAGCACCCATTATCAACCATCACCTGGGTGCAACCATCCAATGAAGGCTAGATGGGAAGCAGAGATGCTGCTCCGGTTCAAGCAGACCAACAACTCTCAGCTCCTTTTCTTCCACAATGGTTTCCATCACATTTGGTTCTAATGAGAACTCTGTAGCCAATAGGAATTAGTGCCAGTTTGCTGTTTTTCCCTCCTTTTTCCTTTAAGGGCTTTTAGATTATGACTTGTAGCATGAGGCTTGTATTATTATTTATCTTTGTATGTCACTTTAGGAAGCTATCTCCTATCAAGTCAGGGCATAGATCCATCAACCTTAGTATTTGCTGAGTGGCAGCAGTTTGGAAAATGCTGGGAATTGAAACTGGGAGCTTCTGCATGCACAGTGGATGGTCTGCTATTGAGCTTCAGTCCTTCCCCAAAGGACTTTGGTTGCCTTTTCCACTGAAGTGCAGAGTAAAAACAAAGGTTTTAAGTAGAATTGCCCAGGGTAGGGAAATCAGGTCCTTGCTCCTTAAGCAGCGCCTTACAGAAATAAAACAGCATTTTTCATTTGCTCAGGTGAGACACCCCCCAATGAGGACTGTTGTACAAAAGGCCAAGGGCCATTATAGCACAGGATTTACCAAACAGAACTCCTGAAGGGTGTCAGAAGCTCTTCTACATTTGACAGCTGGGACTTTCATAAGAAATTAAGTACCAGAAGGCTGGGCTAGAAGATCCAAGGAGTGAATTTCACTGAGACCCAACCCAGCTGGCACTCTGCAAGCTGCTTTGAGCAACTCCCTTGTGGAGGGAGAGAGCAGGGTATAAATGTTTAAAACAAACAATGAACGATGGTGTGGACAAAGGTACAGGAATGAATGTGGTGATACGAAGTGCCTCAAGGGGTTATCAGGGTGTTGAAAGCTGGGATCTGATGCTTAACCTTGACCTCGATGCAGCTTCTAACAGCTCTATATACTTCATATTGAGTCATTCCAAAAGCTCTGGCCCTATTCTCCCTAACCATTACCCTTTTCTCTGTGTCATGGCCTAAGGGGGCCATTGTTAAATTCTAGCCTTCCACAATGGCACAGAATGAGAAGTCAGACACGCATATTTTTGTGTTATTCTGACCCCAAAGGCAGGACAATGGTCAGCATGCTACTCTCTCCTTGCCTTTAGCCCAACCCAGCACTCCACATATTATTTTGAACTACAACTCTCATCAGCCCCAAGCTGGAGGGCACTGGGTTGAGGAAGGCTGCTATAGGTCAACCAACTCTACTATGGGTGCTGGTCTGGCTAGATTGTTGGGTTCACCTGATCACATACAGAGTAAGCTGGAAAAGTAAGTCTGCCAAAGGGAACACTGTGAGTCCTGGATCTCCCTCTTACAAATTACAAAGCCAACAGAACCGGGTTGAAATATTTATTTAAAAATTGAAAACACACATTCAACATATCATACAAAGGGGGGGGGGAATCTTGTATTTAATACAATAATTAAAAAGAGAGCTGGCACCTGGGTCAACTGGTAACCTGGCCCCAGACCTGTGGTGAGTGATTTTAGTCACTTAAGGGAAACTGCTCTAATGGAAGTTTTTGTTTGACACCCCTCACCCCAATTTAGGAAAAGTTTAAAAAATAGAGGAGAAAGAGCGAGCACTGAGGAAGTCACTTTACTAGTGAGACAAAATGGCCTTTCTGCCAGGCTCAAGACATCACCCTGGCAGGCAGTCGTCTTCTGTTTTGTCCCCAACATGGGTGGCCCATCAGCCTGAAAACCTGAGGTAGTTGGGGGGGGGAGGGGACGGAGGGCAGAAGGGGTTGCGTAAGGGTAGTTCAGTGCCATATGGAGCCCCTTCTCCTATCATGTGCTGTGGCAGCAAGGCTGTTCCTGCTGCTTTGGAGAGAGAGGCAGGCAGCTGAGTGGCCTCATTCAAGCTGGCGGTGGGAAGAGAGGGCTATTTGGTTCTTGGGCTGCTGCCACCCAGATGGCAGGAAGGCCGGGGGCATTAACAGGCACCACTTGGAGAGGCTGTTGGTCTAAGCAACGACTTCTTCAGAAGAACTGGAGAGGGGTAGGCAAGTCAGAGTAACTCCCAACGGAGAGCAAGAAACCCTGGCTCCTCTGTGGGTCCCTCCAGCCCCTGCACCCCAATGGCAGTGTGCGAAAGACAGACTGATCTTGAGTGACTTGAGGGCAAGGAGGAGGGTCTTGAACGGGCCCAGGGACACTGTGGGACACAGCGCCACAAGTCAGACTCACAAATTTCCCTGTTTTGCCTTGTCAAAGGCTGATCCTGGGCCCAGTCCAACCACCCACTCCATTGTTAGAGCTTCCAAAGTTCCCAGACTCTTTGGCAGCCCTTGGGGCCTTTTCAGATGACCCAGGAAGAATGTTACATGATGGTCACCTTTGTTTGGATTGTAGCTTGAACCCTCCCATCCTCAAGTTGAAACAGGCTGGCCTGCCGGCAAATACCAGGCGCAGGGCAGTCCCACCCGATGCAGCAGGGAGGTTCTCTGCTTCCGAGTGATTGCCCCAGCTGGAGCGAGGAGCAGGCACACATTGGATTGCCCCCAGTGGCAGGTTTTAATCTAGGGTGTACAGGTGTATCCATGCTTGTGTGTGTGTGTATGTGTGTTTGTGTGTGTGTGTGTGTGTGTGTGTGAGAGAGAGAGAGAGAGAGAGAGAGAGCACCCCCCCCATCATGAACGAGGACAGTGCAGGGTTGCTGCCCAGATGTTTCCACTGCTGTATGACTAATGACTCACAGTGATCACAAGGTGCCTGAGGCAGCCAGTCATGGAAGGCAGCATCAGTTGGGTGGGGGAGAAGCCAAGTCTACAACAGGATCCACATCGTCTTGCGCTGCTGGCTATTTCAGACTCTGTTCGGTCCAGAGAGGGCTGACGGGTTGTGCTAATGGACTCCGTGTGAGAAAAGGGCAACTGGCCAGGTCTACGTATGAGCAGGTGGAGTCCCTCACAGAGCCCAACATGAAAGCAGCTGCTCTGGCCCCATCAGACCCTCGCCAGCTCTTCCCGCTCTGAGATTCTCAGCTGTTTATTGCTGGCTCAACACACAGTGGGCTGCTCTGAAGCAGCAGAAAGGCCTGCTTTGTTGGAGCGGGCAGCGGAGCCAGAGAAGAGAGGGGCTGTGAGGCCAAGAAGTGTTTCCTGCCTGTTACAGGATGGCCTGTGAGAAGATGGCTGCCACCCATCTCCGGGATGGACCTAATCCATCCCTTCTATGGGCACTATGGTCTGTTTGTACTGAAGGCCCTCCAACCCTGTCATCGCAGGGTGGTCAAGTGCACACACACACACACACACACACACACACACACACACTACAGTTTCAGCAGGTCCTGCCACCCTCTTGGTTCTGAGGACAAGAGGGGGCAGACAAAGAGAAGCAGCATGAGCAGAGAGATGTCACCACGGGCCCTGGTGTGGGTCGAAGGCCAAGGCTGGCAGCTCGGAGGTTGTGCAAATAAGGAAGTGAACTGAAGGTGGAGGAGGAGAGAGAGATGGAGTACGACTTTTGCAGAGAGGCTGCAAAGCTAGAACAATGCCCATGAGGCCAGTGTGGGCTTTGTGGGCTATGGCAGGCAGTGCATATGGATGCTGCTACTGTTGCTGCTATGGTGCTGGGGAGGCTCCTCACCTCCTCTCCCTGTGCCCCCTCTGCCATGACTGCTACTATCTTCTTGACCAGCAGGGCGCCCTGGCTGGCCCAAGAGAGAGAGAGGTATGTCTTCGTGGTGAGCACAGGCTTTGCGGTATGTTCCAAAGGAGTTTATAATTCGTGTTTGGAAGGAGCTGCACCAATGGATGGTGCCTCTTCTCCAGCTGTCTCCTCAGGGGGCTAGATTAGCACCTGGGCAGAGAGAGAGAGAGAGAGAGAGAGAGGGATAACCCATAACTAACCTGCTTTTGGAATAAATCTTTCAAGCACAGTTTGGATTCAAACCTCAGCTATGGCTCCAGCTGGGGTTGCAAAGGAAGGAACAACAAAATAATTGGGAGCTGACTCAAGAGCATGCTTCCATTTCTTCCTTTGATGTTTGACACCTGGTGGCAGGTGATTGACAGGTAGGCAGCTCCGCTTACCTTCCAAATGTGGCCTATCAGAGGAGGATGGGCTATTTCCTTACCACTGCTATAAGGTAAGGCTTTCCTTGACCCAAGATTATGATTATTTTTGGCAGGGGTGCTCCACAAATGTAATTTTGCCCTTTCTGTGGTTGCAGCACTAACTCAAGGTGTTGGGAATTGAGATGAAAGGGCCTTCAACTGTGGTTCCTTTCCCTTTGCTGGTCCTCAGTGTCTTAGCAGGAAGGAGGCTACAGGCCCAAGTTGGGAGAATTGTGGCTAGGCCAGCAAACCCAGAACCTGCTGTGGCCCAAAGGCCAGCATAGAAGCCAACAGGCCACCAGACTCACCATTCTCATCCCAGCCCTCAGCCACCCCTGCCAGTTCGTAGTGCTTCTTCCGCAGCTCTCCCAGGCGCTGGCGTTCCTTCTGCAACTGGTTTTCCAGCTCCAGGACTCGCACCTAGGAGGGAGGAGAAAGGCTTCTGGAGTGCAAGTGACCAGGCTGCAATGCATCCCCCTTCTGCTCTGCTTGGCATTCTTTACTCTCTTTTCTCCCTCCCTCCCCCAAATACCTGGGAATCCATTTCTTGACGCTTGATCTGTGTTAGCGTTATGGCGGAGAAGTCCATGCTGTCTGCAGGGGGAGAACACACGTTTACTCTCATTAATGGTAGCATGGAAGTGCAGGACTCATCCCTTCCCACATTGTGCTGAGAACTGCCTGGCAGCTGGTGAGCCCAGCTGTGCTTCCTGTGGGACTCAAGCAGTCAGATGAATAAGCAAAGTCAAAAAAGAAAGAGAGAGGCTGTAACTGAACTGAATGAAAAACAGAGACCGCTACCCCTCTGCCTTCGAGAAACAGGTGCCTACAGGAGATGCCTACCTAGACAGCATCTTAAAAAGCAGAGACATCACCTTGCCGACAAAGGTCTGTATAGTTAAAGCTATGGTTTTCCCAATAGTGATGTATGGAAGTGAGAGCTGGACCATAAAGAAGCCTGATCGCCGAAGAATTGATGCTTTTGAATTATGGTGCTGGAGGAGACTCTTGAGAGTCCCATGGACTGCAAGAAGATCAGACCTCTCCATTCTTAAGGAAATCAGCCCTGAGTGCTCACTGGAAGGACAGATCGTGAAGCTGAGGCTCCAATACTTTGGCCACCTCATGAGAAGAGAAGACTCCCTGGAAAAGACCCTGATGTTGGGAAAGATGGAGGGCACAAGGAGAAGGGGACGACAGAGGACGAGGTGGTTGGACAGTGTTCTCGAAGCTACCAGCATGGGTTTGACCAAACTGCAGGAGGCAGTGGAAGACAGGAGTGCCTGGCGTGCTCTGGTCCATGGGGTCACGAAGAGTCAGACACGACTAAACAACAACAACAGGAGGGAAAAGGGATCTCCAACTTCAGTTTCAGAAACTGACCTGTCTCCTGAATTTGCGACATTCCTGACTTGGTGGTAGCCACCACCCTGGCTGTCGCCTGGTTGACTCCCCGGGAGGCAGTCTGGAGCTTGCTGAGGTTTGCGCTGTCTTTATCTGCTTTCACCTGGCGGATCAAAGAGGAGAATCAGTGGCTTCTTTGCAGGTGGGAGAAAAGGATTCTACGTGCCACATGTGGTGGACAAAGCAAGCGATCTGCAAAGAGGAGCTCCAGATGTTACAAAAAGGAAAGGGCAGATCCCCTGCTGGTTGGGAAGAGAGCAAGCAAAGGCCCCCAGTGCCACTCTAATGCCATCCTAGAAGAAAAGCTCAAACACCAGGCACCACGGGTGGTCCTAGACTATATCCCCAGGAGCAAAACACTCATGCAATGCACTCTTGCCCACCCAAAGCCCCCTATTAGTTTCTTCTCTCCACTTCACAGATCAAACTTTTAGAAACTCTTATGGAGTGGGATCCTGAGACATTAAACTGGCTTTTCCAGAAAAGCCTTTGGATGATTGTCTATGCAGGAGCAGCACCCAAAGTGGGAAGCTTTAACAACTGATTTGTGATGGGGTTTCGGCTGCAGCTGTACTTAAGCTGGAAGGAAGCCATGTATCATTTTGGTGAGGAAACATCACCAGGCCACAAATGGGTCCTACTGGCTCAGTTGCTTTGCCACTGACAGCAGATGAGAAAGTGCTGGTGGCAAATGGAGCAAGACACTGCCAGTCAAACGGCTGTTGGCATCCTGACTGCCCAGGAAAGCCTATTATGCTTATTCATTCCTTGTATGACTGGCTGTTGGCCACTTGCTCAGGCACTCAGCTCAACATTCCTGCAGCAGGGGGTTGGGCTAGATGACCCTTTGGACCTCTTCCAATTCTATGGCTCTAAGGAGGTATCACGAGGCAGTCCCTACCTTTGAAGCAGCAACTAGTTGGGCTGTGCTTGCTGCAATTTCATGCGAGCAGACCATGAGCTCCTCAAACTTCCCCTTGCCTTGAACCACGAGGTCAGCAGCATCTCTAGGGAAAGATGCGAAAGGGATGTTAGAGTGCCACCCCTCACACTCCAGGGCTACAAGCTGCAGCCCCTCGTCGCAGCACTGCTTAGCTCGCAGGCCAACAGTAGACTATGAAGTAACCCCAGGGGTGTCTGCTGCCTTTTCTCCCCCAAACACTTACACCAGCACAGTTGCTCCCCAGCCGACAGCCTTGGAGGCAGAAATCAGCCCCTCCGTCCAGCGGGAATTTCTGGCGTAAAACTCCTTGGGGGATGCTGCTCCCTAGACGAGAAGAGGAGTGAGAACTAAGCATTGCCAGGAATAGCTGAAGGAGGAGTTCATTCTGTCTCTCTCAATTGCCACCAGAAGCTCTGCACCCGCCAGAAGGCCACAGAGGTCACCGCAACACACTCCATTCACAGTCTTCTAGCTTCCATGGCTGTGAGCTTCAGCCTGAAAGTGGAGTGGCAGCTGCCTTATACCAGGTTAACCCTTGGTCACCTTGCTCAGTATTGCCTGCCCTTACCGGCCTTCAGCTAGCCAGGGCTTCCATGCAGGGAGTCTTTCCCAGCTCTGCATGTGAACCCAGGATCTTGTGCATTCAAATCAGGTGCTCCACCACTAAGCCACAGCCTTTCCTGGGGTGCGCAGAGAGGTAAGAGCCATCTCACAGACCACCTTTAGATATTCCAGAACCTGGTGGTGTTCACTGGAGAACAAACGACCTGCTTTCTGTTTTACTCTTCTCCCTCCCTCCTCTCTCTCTTGCCTATGTTCTGAGGATAGGTAAAGGCTCTGAAAAGGCTATCTTGATCCCAAAGAGAACTCTGGACACAAACATTCCCTCAGAATGAACAGACAAGAATATATGTGAGTTATGAACTCTCCTTCTAACGAGTTACCAAGTGATGTAGCATCTGGACCTGCACCCTGACTGATGTCAAAATACTGTTTCATTGGCAAAGTGGGAGCTGCATGTACCCTCTGTAAGAGTGACCATGGGATGGCCAGCTGTGCTCCACTTGCCACACCTGTTCCAATTCATCTGAGTTTTAGTTCTGTTTTTTTGCTATGCAACCCTATTTATCCAGCATTGCACCTTTGAAAGACTGGTGTTTTCAAAATTTTATGTATACTGCTTTGAGAGGCTGGATCTAATAATTACAACACAGTACTCTAAATAAAGCAAATTAGTTTAACTCGCCCAGCAGTATGAATTGTGTTCATGTGGGCCGATTCTCATACTCCTTTGTTAACTCCACATACATTGATAGCAATGAGAAAACAGAACCCCTGTGGGGGTCCCCTATCACCCACCATTCCAGCATCCTATTTAAGAGCTAAAAATCCATCTGTCTCCTAGGCCCCTATAACACTTGGAAGAGAGGCACGTAAGACAGCAAGAGGCTGCAGCTAGGTCCCAGAAAGCCATCTCATTTTATCTTCCTCCACCCAGCTGCCCAAGGGATTGGAGTGCTATTAGCATGAGCACAACACACCCCTTCAACAACTCAGGAGCACACTGGAACAACGGCACTTTCCTGCCCCACCTTTAATCAAGGAGAGGAGTATGTTTTATGTAAACAACACCACAGACTGACAGCATCTGAGGCACAGCGGGAGCAAGAAGGTACGCTGAGTGAGAAGCCCACATTCCCAGCTTGCAAGGCTGGCACTGCTGACTCACCCTTCCACTCTCCACAATCTCCCGCTGGAGGTCCTTGGAAGCCTTGACCAGAACCTGGATGGCCTGCATTAAGCCTGTGCAGGAGCCCAGAATCCTGTAAATCACAAAGGGTTGGCTGTGCAGTGTCTGCTTACATCCAAAGCATATGGGCTCCACTGTAAAAGTCCCAGAGGCCCCCTCCCCACATTGTTGAGCAAAAACCACTTGCCAGGTAGAGGAAGCACAGCAGTCAAGGAATGAGCAGGCACCCTTCTCTGGCTCCGAGATGATAGCAGACTAACCCTTTCTTTTGAGGACAGACAGCCTTCGCCAACCTGGTGCCACCAGGCAGCTGTAGTGGCTGGGGCTGATGGGAGTTGTAGTCCAAAACAGCTGGAAGGTGCCAGCTTGGCCACGGCTGCTCTAAAGCATGCTGTCCTGAAAACGGTGTGTCGGAGTGGGGTGGGGGGGAAGAGGTGTGCCAATGGTGCCCAGAAAAAAATCCAGACAGGGAGGAGGGAAAGGCAGCTGGTGCCAGGCTTCCATACCAACCTCTCGTTGACCTCAAGCTTGGCTCCAGTGTCTCCTGCCCGTGACTTGCTCAGCATCTCCTGTGTTGACAAGGGTGGTGGGGAGAGAGTGGGGTGGGTGTCAGAGCTACAGGATGAACAGCGGTAGCCCACTGTCACTTATACAGCAAAGCTGAGAACCAGCCACCCCTAGCATGGCACGGAACTGGAACTGAAATCTAATCCCCTGCCCTGAAAAAGAAAACATCATTCCTCCTTCTTTTTGAAGGAATCCCACTGGGCAAACAGGAAGCCGATCCTCCTCTCTCTCATCTCACCTCAATTCTGGAAGCTGCCATCTCAATTGCTGCTGCTGTGGCTGCCATCTCCTTGTCCACCAAATCCCCGAGTTCCTCCTGCTTGATGTCCAGGCCCTTGGGGCGCAGGTCCTGCAACAGAGCAGAGGGTGCCTTCTCTTGTATCCCCCACTGCCTCATATCAACTTCATCTTCAGAGGAGCTCACTAGGTGTAGGGAACAGGATCCTTCCATTTGTCTCTGTCAACTGCATTCAGTTGATCCCTGCAATCCCCTTTTGAGGCCAGCAGCATCTTTCCCTGCCCTGCACAATGTGGGCAGGTGGGTGTGGCTTGGCCTGGACAAATGAGGAGGTCTGACAGGCCTACTGAGGCCTGTGGGGTAGAGGTTCCCCACCACTATCCTGGTTCTATACTTTGGGAGGAGCCAGCAACATGGACTCACTGAGCAGAGTTGGAAGGGACCCCAAGGGTCAACTAGTTCAACCCCATGCAATGCAGGAAAAGGTTCCTTGGAGGAGATCCACTCTGGGCTTGCAACCCCAACCAATGGCAGCCAACGTGCTGTAGTGCTTAAGAGTGTTGGGGCTAGAACCTGGGAGACCAGGGTTCAAATCCCTGCTTGGCCACAAACCTCAATGGGTGATGTTGGGGGTAAGTCAGTCTCCCAGCCTAACCCAACTCACAGGTTGTTGTGAGGATAAGGGAGAGAACCACACCTTGACAAAAAGGTGGGATTACAAATGCAACAAACAAACAAACAAACAAACAAACAAACAAACAAACCTTTTGCCTTCCCCAAACCATACAGCAACTCACCTCTCCAATGGCAGTGATCCGCCCAAGACAGTTCCTGACGGCTGCGCAGTTGGCACTCTCCAAAGAGGCTTTGTCCTTCAGGGTGCCCAAGTAGCACAAGGCCTCACTGCCACACTGCCTGCAGGCTTCCAACAGCACTGGAAACATGCAAAGGGAAAAGGCTCCACTCAGGCCCTGCATGACCTAGGAAGGCACCTGTTTCTGTCCTACCCTTTTCTTGGCCAGAGGCAGGTACTCACTGTCTGCAGCCTCCATGGGGGCCATGTGTGAAGTGGCGCTTGCCTGGATGATGGTGTCGCCAACCAGGTGGCCAAAGAGAGCCACGTGTGACAACAAGCTGCTCACATCTAGGAAGGGAGAAGAGAACACATGAGACCAAGCACAGGTGATCCTCCCAGGCTCATTGAGATCTTCTAAGAGAAATACCGCCAAGTGCTTCTGCCACAATGACCAGCTTTTACTTTTCCGAAGCAGAGTGGAAAAGAAAATGCCACTGACAAATGGGTGCAGCTGCTGACATGAGGGGGGTGGCTCTCAGGGTGTCGCACTTCCATGCTGCTTGTCCTACATGGGGCCTGTTGCCTGGGCAGCTGGAAACAGCTCCAAGTTTCTTACCTGACTGGTTGGAGAGGTACTGGGTGCATGCCTCCTGCAGCCGCTCTACACACTCGGATGCCGCAGAGGTCCTGGATAGAAGGTAATCTACACAGCACACAAAATAAAGGAAGCATTGAGTACAACTCTATTAGGAAGTGCAACTGGAAGAAGGCCTTAAAAGCTGATTATGTACAACCCAGCAATGAGGGCTGTCTTGACTTCCTCCTTGGCCTGGGCTTCTCCTTTTCAGAATTCATTTTAGTTTATAACCTGCCTTTAAATTATTATCCCCCCCCAAAAAAAGAAATAAAGAACTTAAGAAGAGTCTGCTGGGTAAGACCAAAGTGGGCCCATCTAGTCCCGCATCCTGTTCTCACAGTGGCCAACAAGATGCTTCTATTGGGAAACTCACAAGCAGGATTTGAGCACAAAAGCAACCACTCTTGTGGTTTCCAGCACCTGGTATTCAGAAGAATAACTGCCTCCAACTGGGCAGGCAGATCATAGCCATCATGCCTAATAGCCATCAATGGCCCTCTCCTTCTCCTCCTTGAATTTGTCTAATCATCTTTTAAAGTACTCTAAACTGGTGGCCATCACTGCCTCCCGTAGGAGGGAGTTCCATAGTTTAATGACTGATTGATTGAAGGGAGGTGCAGAGTGACTAGAAATTATTCTGTCTCTGGTAACTGAAGCCATGGCTTCTCCAACTTCAGCAGGAACTGCCCACAGTTGCAAGTTGCTGAGCAAGTCTAAGGTGTCCCCTGGAAGCATGAGGGTCAGAAGAAAGCTTTGGTTGCAAGCGGGCTCTGACCACGGAAATCTCTGCTGAAGGAAGGGGGTGAGGGGCCCCAGGCCTGCTTGGCTGACCTGCGGAGCTCGTGCAGCTGACATGTGTGGGGTCCTCGATTCGGTTCAGGGCATCCTGCACCATCTGCTCAGCTTCCCTTGTGGCGCACTGCAGGAGGGCAAACTGCTTGTCCAGGAGCTGCTGCTGGAGGGCCTGTGTGTTGCTCTCCTGAGGGCAGAGGAAGAGAGGCTAGATTTCTGCTCTTGGTCTACTCGTGGAGCAGTGGAAGAAGAGCCTGGGGTTGCCCTCCATGAACCCCTGCCACACAAAGAGCCTCTTGGGCTGTTCCTGGCTAATCACCACCATCTCACCTCCAATCCACCTCTTACCCTTTCCTCCAGAGAGCTCCGTAGCTCCTCTACTGCTTTGCCGCTGTCCTCCTTCTCTCTCTGCAGAGTGGCCTTCAGCTGCTGCACTTCGGCCTGCAAATCAGTCAGCTGCTGGTCACGCTGGGCCACAGTCTCATTGAGGGTGGCTGTCTCCAGCTGCAGGCTGGCCAGCTGAGTGCTGTGCGCTGCTTCGGCCTAGCCAGCAGGTAGACCCAAAAAAAAAAAAAAAGTAAAGAAAAAAGAAAGGAAGAGAAAAGGAGAGGTGAGGCTTCTCAACTTTGCCTAAACTGCACCAGTCCCGCGTCCCCAGGGCACCCAGGGGATGTATCAGTCCTGCCTCTTGCTCCCCTCCTTCTCCAAACCGCCCTTTCTGCTTCCACTTCTGTTGCTTGTGGTGGCTGCAGCCCCAACAGCTGGTGTTCCTTGTGCCATTATGGCAAAGCGAGGAGAAGTCATACAGAAGACTTGTTGTGTGTGTGTGTACACACACACACACACACACACACACAACTTCCGCCAGGGCCTCTGAGGAAGAGGCCAGGCTGGAGAGTCTCACCTGTGCACTGGACTCAATGGTGCTTCGGAGGGTCTGGAGTTCCTGTTTGCTGACAATGAGCTCCCTCCTCAATGCTTCCAAGACTTCCACCTGCTCCTGAGTCTGCGGAAAGAAAAGAAGAATGTTGGTGCCCTTTTCCGTCAGGTTTCTCCAACAGACATTCTCAACTCCCTTTCTCTTCTCCCTCAGCCCCCCTGCTCACCTTCCGCTGGGCCTGCTCACTCAGCCGCTGGAAGGAGTCCTCCAGCTCTTTCTTATCCCGCTCCACGTCACCTTGGACCTGCCTGGCCACTGTCACCTGCTTGGTCACCTCAGCATTCTAAGGAACAGGAAGAGGGAGGCAAAGGAAGAGAAGGAAGCGGATTCAGCCACTTGGGTTCATGGGCATAACTGTTCCTCCTCCCATCTTCAGTGGCACCAGTGAATTTTCCTTGCCCCCTCCCTCCAAGTCATGCAGCGGAAGCACACTGCAGCAAATCCCCCCCAGGAACAGTCTCCATCTTTGCTGAGAGGGCTCTGCTACTGACTTGGCTCCTCAGCCACTGACTGACTTTTGAGAGATTCATCAAATTCTTTTCTAATTCCAGGTAAAACTGTGAATTTTGCTCAGTGCAACGCAGAAACATACCAAAGTGCTCTCTCTCTCTCTCTTCCTAGCTACTGGTTTCCTAGGTAGTGCTGAAGAGAAATGATAAAAGCTGTAAGTGGAAATCTAAGCAAATGCATAGATAGCTGACCCAGAAAGGGTGTGGAAATCCTAACAAAAGGAAGGCAGTGGTTCACAGCTACTGAATCTTAACTGACTTAACAGGGCCATTGTTAGGGTGCTTCAGCAGATGTAATCCCATCTTGTTGCATGAAGTCAGAGGAAGTGACACCCCTCAACTCTCTAGTACCAAGAAGTGAAGGAAGAACAATGCAGGGTTACCTTGCGCAGGAGGTCTGCGTGGTTCTGCACCAGCTCGCTGTACTTTTCCTTCAGCTTTGTGTATCGCTGCTCTGTAGCTTGTGCTTTCCCTGTAGCAGAAACAGACATGGGCGATGACTTGGTGGCTAGGGCGAATTAGCCATGTATTTTTGCAGGAAGGGATCAATTTCTTATGTTATTAGCCCACTTGATTTTCATACCAGAGCCAGGGCTTTTTCGGCTGTGGCTCCAATCTGGTGGAATGCTAGGGCCCTGCGGGACTTGACATCTTTCTGCAGGGCCTGCAAGACAGAGCTGTTCCACCAGGCCTTTGGTCAGGGCACAGCCTGACTCCCTCCTTTGGCAATCTTCACAGAACTCTAGCCCAATGGTTGCCATCAATTTGATTTGAATTAATTTTATAATGAAATGATTTTAGAATGTTGTATTATTTTATTGTTGTTAGCCGCCCTGAGCCCAGCTTTGGCTGGGGAGGGCGGGATATAAATAAAATTTATTATTATTATTATACAAGTTTCGAACTGTTACAGACAGAAACTGGAACCCAGGTTAGCTAGGCTAAATGAACCGACATATTCTTTCATGGCTGTTATGAAGACATAGTTTTAATTGACTTGTGGTGTGTTAATTCTTGCTCATTTTAATCGCCCGTGTGTTTGTGCTTGCAAGTTGCTATCCACCCTGAGCCTTCAGGATCAGAAGCAAAGCAAATGGGCAATCAAGTTGCCACCCATCTGCCCAATTGCAGCTGGTAACATTTTGACTTGGTAGGGCTACAATTCTTAACTTTGCTGTTTTCATGACAATAGGACTTGTACAGCACTTATTTAGGAAATAAGGAAACAACACAAATCCTAAAAATGAAGGGGGGGGGGAAGCTCCTTAAAGCAGGAAACACTCCCTGTTGGTCCTTTGGCTTTCAGGACCAAGTCTGAACATGCTCAGAAAGAATGTATGGTTCCTCTAGGCCAGTTGGCTGTTTTTGAAGCAGTCCTTCCATATCTGCTATAGTGACTGTGCTGGACAGGCCTCATAGCAACAAATGGAATGAGCGCTTTCCTACTAGGGTTGACTTTCTGGCCATCCAGAATGGTGCCTCTGGGACTAGTCAGGGGGTGCTGGTTGCCAGGAGCTGAGGCGGCCTCGGAGTAAGCAAGCAAGCAGACGAGGGAGCCCAGCCAGTCCACCAGCCCTTGAAGTTGGTAGTGGACAGAAAAGTCCCAGGCCCCTGTGGGGAGGTGTGAGGAAGCACCTCTCTTTGGAGGCGGGGGGGGGGGGGCAACTCAGAGACCAGGGGTGGCAGCTGCGGCTGCCCAGAGGACTTCCACCCAGCCGCCCAGAATGGTTGGGGAAACTCAGCCAGATGGGCGGGGTATAAATAATAAATTATTATTATTATTATTCCAATGAGAGGGGAGAGGAGGCTGAGAGAACACTCTCCAAGGGAAGGTGTTCGAAAAAGGGTGAGAGGCTGCCAGTACTGCAGGCAAGGGGTGACATAAATGGGCTCCTGAACCCCACAGCGATGTCGCAGAAAGAATGCTGTTGGTCAAGGGAGCCGTGGACTCAAAAAGGTTGAAAACCTCTGACTTAAGAGACACACAGGAGGGACTTTTTGTTGCCATAGTTAAACTTTTGGGTGAGGATTGGCTGATTGCTGACTGACCAGAGAACAGGAGACTGACATAAACGTCTCTTTAAGTTCAGCATGTGTGTGGGAAAGGAAAGAGTGTGTGGTTTTGAGATTTTCAGGATTTTTTAAAATAAAAAAACTGCTTGACATTTTCAGCAGGAGGGCTATGCCCCGGTGTACCAGCCCCCACAGCCCAAGATGGGAGACTTGGTCTGGGGCTGCCATTCAGCCCTCTGCCTGCTCACTCTCTATCTCCGTGAGGCTGCGCTGGGCTTTCTCCGTGTCCTCGTGCCGCTTTTTCAACTCGTCCAGCTCTGTGCGCAGGAAGTCGCTCTCGTCCAGGGCCTGTTGCTTCAGGTGCTGCTGCTCTGCCAGCTCTGCCTCCAGCTCGTTGATGCGCCCCTTCAGTTGCTGCACCAGGCGGTGGCTCTGCAGGGCCCACAATGGAGAGGGGAGGGGATTAGGGGACCCGCTGACAAGATTTGTGGGGGGTCAGGAGAGGGTACACAGTCTTGGCTGGGGAGGCCAAGTGAAGCAGGTCACAGAGCACCCCAAAACAAATTAAACAAGGACTGCACATCAGACGGAAGGGGCACCCCTGCCTCCCCTATAATTGTGATCAGCTGAGGTGCACGTGTACACACGCATGTGTGTTTACAATGTTAAATGGCTACAACCCCCAACAACACATCTGTTTCTTAGTCTTGGGCTGTGAGCTGCAAGTGCTGTCCTCACAGTCCAGTAGCCTGGACCATCCTGACTATTGATCGCTCCTGCCCCCCCCCAAAAAAAAACACTTGCTGATGGGTGGACACTCCCTGCAACCTGCTGCCCTCCAGGAGCTGATCTGAGTTGTAGTCCAAAACATCTGGAGGGCACCAGGTTGGGGAAGGCCAGCATGCTGTTTTGCCTCTGTTCCCAGTGACATTTAGCAGATTTGTCTGCCCGTTATTTGAGGTAACCCAAACAAGAGACAGAGAAGAGAGGCAGGAACTGAAAGAGGTAGTGGTGGCCACATGGAGCTTGGCTCCGGGTTGCTCTTGTGTCTGCAAAAAGAGACGTCATTTCCCCAGGTCTTGCTGATGCAGCATTTTGGTCTTGTGAAACCCTTTACAACTTCTGCCTTGATATTAAAAGCAGTGGAGGCTATGTGTGCAATTGTCCTACCCCACCTTCTGGGATTCTCCTGTTTTGCCCTGCAAACCTCCCTTCCTGAGAGCTGGGCTCTGGCCCAGAGATAGGTGCCAGTCTGAAAGGCACCTTTCATGCGTTACCAACAGCAACGGGGACATTTCATTCACCTCAGCCTTGAAGTTCTTCAGCTCATCCTTGAGAGTGCTGATCTCCCTGTGCAGCTGCTCAATTAGCCGGTCCCTGGAAAAAGGGAGAGATAGGTTGGTGTCGTGTTTTCAATCTGTCAGGAGGACAGATAGCATTCATTTAAAAAAGCCCCTCACTCAGGACCATGGGAGCAGGCTCAAATCTAGAAGAGATGGGGGCATTCCATGACCCACCAAACCCCCAGACTGATCATCTAAGCCATTAACACACAAACACAGTGTACCTTGGATGCAATTAAAGCATGCAATGATGATGAAAGCCTCTAACAAAGGAAGGAAGGGCATTCAGAGAAGGACCCTCACTCACTTGTCATCCTTGGTCATCCCATTCTGGCTGTTAAAGTTGAACGGATCATTGCTGAATGAACTGCCAAAGAGGTCATCAAACTTATTGTCAAAGAGACTCTGAAAGAGGAAGAAGAGATGGAGGCTGTTAGCTCCATTCAAGAGCTGGGAGGGTCTTTGCTATGGTCCTTAGAAGGTGGCAATAATTGCAATACTGAAAGGATGCAGCTTTAACAATGTTCTGACCTCCCTCTCTCCTGTATTGTCAGAGCAGAGGCTGCTTGCTGAAGGAAAAGACTGGAGCGAAAGGGAAGGGAAACACCTGGGAGACTTCAGCTTGTGTCCTGAGCTTGTGCTTGCTCCTCCCACTACTCAGGTATTTACCTGGGAGACAACAGCCAGTGGCATGAGAGCTAAAAGGTTCTCAGGTAGTGGATCAGCCAGCAGCCGAGAAATCCCTGTTGGCCCTTCGCTCCCTACAAGAATTTTTTGACCTCAACCTAAGTGAAGAAAGAGGTTTAAGTGTAGTGTGGGATGCCAAGCAAGGCAGCGATGTGAAGCTTCTTAATTCAGCAAGGTGCTTTTCATAAAAGGGAAAGGAGAAAAAAGAAGCAGGAGATATCACATGCCTTACTGAAGAAGGAGAAGGAGTTAATCGCAAAACCAAAGGATAAAGATATATCTCAAGTGATTAAACTCCAGCAAGCACAATTTTTATGTTAGTTAATAAAGAGATTGAGCTGAAAATTAAATTAATGAAACAGAAAAAAATTGAATTTGCTAATAAACCTGGTAAACTGCTAGCATGACAACTTAAAAAAGAAAAGAATAAGACAATAAATAATATTGTAGATGAGGATAAGCATCTGACTATCTCAAAAGAGATAAGGAAAGCATTTGACAAATTTTATACTTGACTATACCGCTGTGAGAAAGAGGACTTTGAGAAAATGGACTGTAGCATATCCTGAGTATCCAAGGAAAACTGTCAAAGTCTGAATGCACCCATACTGATATCGGAATTGCAAATGGCTATAAACAGAATGATGGGAAAAGCACAGGGGCCAGATGGACTTACTGCAATTTATTATAAAAAGTTCCAGGATGCACTTGTAGAACCACTTAAGGACACCATGAATACAATTTTGGAGACTGGAGTAATCCCAGTGTCATGGAAGGATGCATTCATTACCTTGATCCCCAAACAAGATAATGACTTAACAAAGACTAAAAATTACAGACCTTTTTCATTACTGAACTATGATTATAAACTATTTCCTACAATTTTAGCTAATAGACCAAAAAGGACACTAACTGAGTCAGTCCACAGAGACCAAGCCAGGTTTTTACCAGGCTGACAAATGAAGGACAATATAAGAAATGTAATTAATTTAATAGAGTATTTGGAAGTAAGAAATGAAAAACAGGCTGCTCTAATCTTTCTAGAGGCGGAGAAAGCCTTCAATAACATTTCATGTTCATTCGTGATCAAGGTTTTAGAGAAAATGGAAATAGGTAACTCTTTCCTAGCAGGAATTAAAGCAATCTATACTGATCAATCCGTAAATATTAATAAATAATATTATTTCAGACAAATGTTCAATAGAAAAAGGAACAAGACAAAGCTGTCCCCTGTCTCCCCTGTTGTTTATGGCATCAGAAATATTGCTTCAGAATATAAGGAGAAATAGGGAAATTAAAAGGATTGAGGTGGGACATAGAGTTTAAAAAATCAAGGGCATTTGCTGATGATGTGGTATTGACACTTTGGGGAGCATTCCCAAAGCATTAGGAGAAATTAAAAGGTTTGGAAAACTGGTGGGTTTTAAAGTAAATTCAGATAAAACCAAAATGTTGGTCAAAAACATGGATGAGCAGTCAATTTTTAAATATTTTTTTAGAAAGGATGTCTGGTCTGTAAATAGGTAAAAAAGTTAGATATTTGGGAATTTGGCTGTCAATAAGAAATCTCAACCTATTTGAAAATAATATTAAATTGTGGAAAGAGGTTAAGAAAGAGTTGGAGATATGGGGGGATGAAACTCCCTGTTAGGTAGAATTTCAGCCATTAAAATGAATTTATTGCCTAGGCTGTTGTTTTTATTCCAATCAATCCCAACTGCAAATAATTTAAGCTGCTTCAAAGAATGGAAAAAATATATTTCTAAATTCATCTGGCAGGGGCAAAAGCCAAGAATTAAACATAAAATTATGACAGATATAAAAGAAAGAGGAGGCTTTGCTCTGCCAGACTTGCAAATGTACTATGAGGCAGCTTGTTTGTGTTAGTTAAAAGAATGGATTGTAATGGACAATGCAGACATCCTAGATTTAGAGGGTCACGATTTAGAATTTGGCTGGCATGCATGTCTTTGGTATGGGAAGGCTAAAATCTGTAAGAGTTTTATGAACCACATTCTTAGGAAGAATCTGTATAAAGTTTGGGAGAAATATAAAAATCTGCTGGAAAGAAAAACACCTTTATGGCTATCACTCATTGAAGCAATTACAATTAAGAGATTTAATATGGATAGACAATGGGCAACTTACAGGGAACTCCTGGATTTTACAGTGTGTGTGGGGGAGGGGAACCCAAACTGAAATCAATGGAAAGCCTAGGGAGCCAAGTTACTGATTGGTTGCAATATCACCAGTTACATGATAAATTACAGAGAAAGAATGGATTTTTGGACCAAAGCTCACAATTTGAAAAAGCTGTTTCAAAATAAGGATAAACTTCTGTCTAAAATGTATAATCTTCTATTAGCATGGGAAACAAAAGACGAGCTTGTTAAAGCTTCAATGACACACTGGGCAATTGATATAGGACACAATAGAGATCTCAACATCTGGGAGAAACTCTGGAAAAGCGACCTGAAATTTACAGCATGCTATTCATTGAAAGAGAACTATTTGAAAATGATGCTGAGTAGGTTGTCTAAGATTTATAAGATAGAATCAGATAAATGTTGGAAGTATAAAGAAATGGCGGGAACCTTCTTCCACATGTGGTGGACATGTTAAAAGGTAAAAGGGTATTGGGAAATGATTTATAATGAACTGGGGAAAAAATGTTCAAAATTACTTTTCTCCAAAAAACCAGAGTCCTTTTTGCTGGGGATTACCCAAACTGAAATTCCCAGGTGTCAGAAAAAGTTATTTATGTATGCAACAACTGCGGCTTGTGTTGCTAGCCCCCAAATGGAAATTGAGTGAGGTCCCAACTAAAGAGGCTGACAACTTAAGTTGACAGAATATGCACAACTTGCTGATTTAACATATAGAATAAGAAAGTAGGAAGAACATATGTTTAAAGAAGACTGGAAAACATTTATTGAATATATGGAAAATAACTGTGTACAGCTGAAAAAGCTGGCAGCTTTAAGATAAATTCAACAGAGTAAATAATTTTTAATGGATGTAAAAGTGGAAAATTGATTTGAATGGTTATAGTAATATATGTAGGGGTGTTTGATATGTAACCATGGAAAGAGAAGAAGGGAAGTCAATGGATATTTTAAAGTTTGAAGAATATTTATTTGAAATTGTAAAACAGAAAATTAAAAAAAAATTACAACAAAAGATAAATCCCTGTTGGCCCTAAACTGTGAAGGGCAGATTCCTCCTTCACAAGCAAGACAAAGAACAGCTGTGCTTCTGCAATCTGTTTTCACCAGCGAGCCCCACCCCTGAGGGGCTCCTGGAGATGCCCCAGTGGTTTCCGACAGAGACATTCAGCAGCAGTGATAGGCGTTCTGATAGACAGTTATTAAGAAAACAGAAGGGAGCAATTTGGTGCATAAGGCAGTGTTGATTGGCCGGCACTGGACTTGACACCAAGCCTGAGAGTGTGTTTCAGGATGGGGAGAGAAAAGCCATGTATACTGCAGGGAGCTCAGTCATGGGCCAACGGCAGTGGGGGCCACCTTGAGGGGGGAAAATACCAAAGGTAATTACCCCTCTGGTGTCTCTCCTTCTGGATGGACAAAGGAGGTGGATAGTGGAAGGACCCCGAGAGATAGGAGGGAAGTGAAGATCTCCCAGGATGAGAGACAGGGACAGGACAGGACAGGAAAGGAAAGGAAAGCTCTCAGGTGAGAGCTGGGAGGATCTGTCATTTTTTGTGGGGTTTGAGATTAAGAATTACCTTTGGCTAGAGAGGAGATTCTGCATTTGCACACTGCTTTTGCATTTTAGATACCCTGCTGCTGATTTTCTGCTTCATTTTTGTGTGCTGTCGCTTTTACGAAAATCTGTATTTTATTACGCAATTCTTATAAATTGCATTTCTATAACTGTTATCATGTCTCTACTACATAAAAATTAAGTTATGTGTTGACATTTGTGTTCTATGCTGCAAACCACCTTGTGGTCTTTTGACAAAACAAATTTAAAAGAGGAGACTATAATCCTACTTTATTTTAACAATTCTGCCCCCCAGGGACCAGGTGACACCATTAAGAGAATGGTGGCAAAACGCTTCCTGAATTGTTGTAGTTCAGGTGGCAGGATGATTATTTGAATGCAACATTTTCAACATGCTGTGGAGAAATCTCAGCTGACCCCTTCACCTTTTTTTTTACATACATGCAAAGCCAGCACTGTCTCCAAGCTGAAGTGTGCAGTCCAGGAAAATATTTTAACATAAGAACATAATAAAGGCCAGTTGGACCAAGTCAATGGCCCATCTAGCCCAGAATCCTGGTCTCACGATGGTTACCCAGATGCATCAATGAGAAGCCCACAAGCAGGACCCAAGAGCAAAATCACTCTCCCTTTCTGCTGTTTCCAGCAACTGGTATTCAGAACCATTGCTGCTACGGAGGCAGAGCATGGCCTTTGTAGCTAATATTCATTGACAGCCCTTCCCTCCATGAATTGATCTAATCCTCTCTTAAAGACATCCTATCTTAAAGACATCCGAGACCATATAACACCGGTCTTGAAAGACCTACATTGGCTCCCAATACGTTTCCGAGCACAATTCAAAGTGTTGGTGCTGACCTTTAAAGCCCTAAATGGCCTCGGTCCAGTATATCTGAAGGAGCGTCTCCACCCCCATCGTTCTATCCGGACACTGAGGTCCAGCACCGAGGGCCTTCTGGCAGTTCCCTCACTGCGAGAAGCCAAGTTACAGGGAACCAGGCAGAGGGCCTTCTCGGTAGTGGTGCCCTCCCTGTGGAATGCCCTCCCACCAGATGTCAAAGAGAACAACAACTACCAGACTTTTAGAAGACATCTGAAGGCAGCCCTGTTTAGGGAAGCTTTTAATGTTTTACGTAGTACAGTATTTTAATATTTTTTTGGGAAGCCGCCCAGAGTGGCTGGGGAAGCCCAGCCAGATGGGCGGGGTATAAATAACACTGGGCAACATTTTTTTACTTTTTGAATGTTGTCTAGATTTCTACAACTGATTTAGGGTATTTTTGCACTGCTGAATCAGGAAACGGCATCCGTTTCTCTCCATCAGGTTTACTGTAAACTGAATGGTGGGCATTGATAAAGGTAAGTACACATAAAATGCATGTTGCTTCACCATTTTTCAAACTTCAGGGCTTGAACGTCCGTTTCTTGGAACTCCAGGAATGCTCAGCGGCAGGGAGGTCTCTCTTCAGAGTCCAACAGTTGTCAGCCATCATGACTGCGTCCCAGCGACCCTGATACCTGGTCTCCATCTCTTTCATGTCCTGATGGAATCTCTCCCCCTGTTCGTCACTCATTGAACCCAGGTTCTCAGGAAACCAGTCCATATGTGAAAATAGGTAGTGCATCTTGACGCTCATGTTGCAGCCCAGGTTTCTGAAAGCAGTCAGCATGTTGTTGACAAGTTCTGCGTAGTTTCTGGCCTTATTGTTACCAAGAAAGTTCTTCACTACCAGAACAAATGCCTTCCACGCTTCCAGTTCCACTTCGTTCACTGAGTTTCCGAACTCTGGATCTCTGATGAGTTGACGGATCTGAGGACCGTCAAGGATGCCAGCTTTCAACTTCTCCATGGTCAATCCTGGAAAAGCCTGGCACAAGTAAGTGAAGCAGTCACCATCCTTGTCCAGAGCCTTGGTGAATTGCTTGATGAAGCCGAGCTTGATGTGCAGCGGTGGGAAGAGTATTCTGTCTCTGTACACCAGAGGGTCGTTGATGACGTTCCTTTCTTTGCAAGGCACCAATTCCTCCCGCACAGGCCAGTCCTTCTTCATGTAATGCTGAGCACGGTCCTTACTATCCCACATGCACAGAAAACATGGGTACTTGGTGAAGCCAGACTGTTGTCCCAACAAAAAGTTCACCATCTTCAGGTCAACACAACTAAACCACTTAAGCTGATCATAACCAATTTTCTCCAGCACATACTTCACCGCTTCGTAGTTCTCCTTCAGTGTACTCGAGTGAGCCAGGGGTATAGAGGCAAACTGGTTGCTGTTGTGTAGCAGAACACATTTCAGGGATCGCTTGCTGCTGTCAATGAACAGTCTCCAATCTTTGGGTTCGTACTGTGGCATTCCAAACTTGAGCAGAAGCTGCGCAATATCTGCACAGTACACCAAGTCCTTCTCTTCCGAGAAAAAATGGAGGTACTCTTGATGCCTGTTGCGGAAGAAGCTGATGCGAGCACTGTCAGAGAGGAGGTTTTTTTCCTTCAATCTGGATGCCAACAGTTCGGCAGAGTCCTTTGACAAGCTGAGGTCGCAAACTAGATCATTCAACTCCTTTTGGGAAAATGGATGTGGAGCATCATCTTCAAGAACAATTATTCGACATGGCATTTTACCCCCACCAACTTCTTCTAAAATGCTCCACACAAGTGTACATGTGAACAAAAACATAAAAAAACGACATGTTGCCATAGCTCAAAAACTTGACCTGATTGAGCAAAACCAATGTGATTTTTGGATTCAGCGCATCAGATTCGTCCTAAATCAACTGAGAAAACGCAGACAACAAATTTGTTGTTTTATTATTATTATTGTTATTATTATTATTTGGTGGCCATCATTGCCTCCTGTGGGAGTTCCTTTTTTCATTTTTCATAACATTTTATTAAGGCTTTTTCATAAAAAACCTAATCTAAATGAAGACACACACAGAAAAGGAAAGGGAAAAGAAAACACAAAGTCCCTTCTCAAAGGTAGAGCTTAACTCTTGTGGACTCTCCCAGCTCCCACATGGGAGCTTCCTTTTCTTCTCCCAATCTCCCACCCTGGGAGCTCTTCTCTTCCCTGTCTCTCAAACAGGGTACCTCACCAACCATCCATCACCTCCAGGTGTGTATAATCCCAATAGTGGCCCAGAGTAGAGGACACAAGGAGAAGAAAAGAGAGAGAAAAGTAGGAAATAAAAATAGGAGAAGAAAAAAAGATATAAAAAGGACTTCTGATTTTCCATCTTTCAGTTACATACAAGTAGATTATTCAAAGTTTTCACTCTGAGGATGACAACCAGCTGTTCTTCCTTGTGCTAAGCAATATTTCCCCAATCTTCAGACCCAAATGTCTCAAATTCATTCATTTTCCTTTCCACACAAAATTCTAAAAGGGGTTCTCTATTTATTCATCTTTGTTCGCACAACGGTCTCTCTGCATGAATAAGTCCTTTTGCATTGGGCTCTGCTGACGGTATGAGCAGGCTCATTCAGGAGAACACAACAAGGCTGGAAACTGGGGAAGAGTTTGTTTAGTTGAAATTAGTTGAAATAATGTTCTGCAGAACAGTAGCCTGTGGAGTGGTGCATAGAGAGATATTCCCTGAAAACAGAACACAGCTGCCCTCCCCTCCTCTCGTGGGCCAGGTCCAGATTCTCACTTGAGGAGTTCTGCCCCTCCACTCACCTTCTGAGAAGATGTTTCCATCTCCACAAGGTCCATGATGGGCTCACTGTCAGGGGATGAGGCTTCCACTGGGATGACAACCACAGGGCTGATGTGCTCGGAGAGCGCTGAGGCCCGCAGGAAGTTGGGTGGATTCTGGTGATGGAAGGAAGGGTGAAGCTGGGAAACTTGAGAACTGCAACACTGAGTAGAGGCACACGATGCAGGACGGAGCAAGCCTGCCCTGCACATCTTCCACCTTGGGAGTTCAAAAGGCACAGCAGTAGCAGCCCCTCCACTTAAATGCTAGTACAAGGGAACCTGTGGGTGGCATTTGTTGAAGGCCCACAAGGGTCTTACCTCAGGCAGCTGTGGGATCTGAATAAGCCGCTTGAAGTATTGAAGGTTGCTGGAGCGATAGAACAGATCCTTCAGCCTGCAGAGCACAAGAGCAAAGGCAATCAAGTCCATGAACACATCCTGAGTGGGCCTCTGGATAGTCGGGGGGGGAGGTCTGCCAGCCTCAAGAGTGAAGCAAAGCTTTATTGGCCCTATCTAATGGTTTTAGAATCTTCTCAACAAATAAATGTGAAATTCTGAGTTGTTACCAGCTCTCAGCCAGGAACTGAGCCATTCACACACTTACTTTTTGAACTGCTCCAGGAAACGGTCCCTGTGGCCTTGGAGTGTGTCAGCTGGGAGACCTGGAGAAGAGATGCACAGAAAGGGAGCAAGATCAGGGAAAACCTATATTATGCAGCCGATGCCTTCGGGGGTGGTGATGTTTGTGGGGGTGGGGAGACAGACAGATGTGTGCACACCAGCAAAATAACCAGCCGAGCAGTCAGTCCTGCTAAGGCACACATGTGACACCTGCTTCCTCAGGCACTCTGCTTTCTGTATGGAACAGCTGCAGATTCCTGCATTGGAAGGGTCCCTTCCAACTCTGCAATTCTGTGATTCTGTCAGGTTGGGCAAAGCAATGATGCACCTCCAGAAACCGTTGAGGGACAGAAGTGCTTGGTCACAGCCTTGTAAGCCTCCCTGAGCTCCTAACCTGAGGTGTGGAAGCTGGTTTAATATTCGGTGATGAGGGAAGGTTACTCTGCACATGCTCAGAAGTTTCATTATCTACTCTACTTTGCATATTCCAGGGTACTGGGGTATCACAATGGCCAAGATCTTAACTAAGTGCCCCTATGCAAGCCTCCTTCTCCCTGCTCCAATATGGAAATAGTTATATTGGCCGAACTGACAGTGAAATGGTAAAGAACTGCCAAGGTATCTGTAAAGCACTCTTGGCATTTAGGAAAAGTTAAACACTATAAACTGCTACAACATTAAGCAGGACTCTGTTTGCAGCTGCTCTGACATCAAAGATGGAGAAGGCCTGCAGCTCAGTGGGAGAACACCTGCTTTGTCTGCAGAAGACGCCAGGTTCAATCCCCAATGGCATTTCAAGGGAGGGCTGGGAAAAAGGCTCCTTGCCTGAAGCCCTGGAGAACTGCTGCCGGTCAGTGTAGACAATACTGAGCTAGCTGGACCATTGGTCTGACTCCATATAAGACAGCTTCCTACGTGCCTACAATCCTTCCAGCAGGGAGTGAGGTGTGGGATGTCTCAGCCACCCCAACTATCATTGCTGTGATAACTGGAGCACAATGAATGAGAGAGGTGGGGGAAGGGAATCCAAGCCCCCAAGGGGACAGTCAGATTTGTACTCACAGGAGTGGAGCTTGAAGAGGAGTTTGACTGTGTAGTCGTAGAGGTGGCTGCAGTCAAGGATGACCTGGATTAGTGGGGCCAAGCGGCACTGCCCGGAAGCCGTGACCGACACAGAGCGAGACATGTCCAAGGAGCTGAAGACTGGGAGG
This sequence comes from Podarcis raffonei, assembly GCF_027172205.1. Lineage (NCBI taxonomy): Eukaryota > Metazoa > Chordata > Lepidosauria > Squamata > Lacertidae > Podarcis > Podarcis raffonei. The sequence goes on from NC_070616.1 coordinate 16,057,932, forward strand.
GAAGGCGCACAGGAAAGCAGAAAGGGTTGGATAAGTACTGTACATGTTCCAGTCACAACAAAGGGGCCATTTCTAAAGATTGTGCCCTAGAACAGCTGGCCAACTAACAGGGGAGGCTACCCCAGACTCAAAAGTGGCACTGCAGTGGGTATCAAATGCAGCATATGCCAGTGAAAGTGGAGAATGGTTAAGGAAGCCCAACAGTATCCAAGAGGAGACTTCCCCAAAATGAGATTGGTTAAAAATGAAGCTTTGTCTGCACAACCTTCTCCCCCACTTTGTTCAGGAGGACCCTCATGTCTCTTCTAAGAGATACAACCCATCTGTCCTGCGGCTAGCCTAGCCAGGAATCCTGAGCTGTCTCTCTTCCCGATCCTCATTTCACCCAAGGCTTCTTCAACACAAAAGCTGCTGTCTCTTTTATTTTTTGTGGGCGAACGTGCGTCTGGGCACCTAGTGCTCTGCAGGCATCTGGCTAATTTCATCCACTCTGTTTGTGTGTTTTAAAATGAAGAGAAGCTGGACCTGGGTTATTTCACAGTCTCACTTCAAATCCCCCGCCCCTGTTTCCTGGCACACTTTCTTAGATATGTGGACCTGAATTGCCCTTTTCCTGCAAATAATGCTGAATTTGCAGGGAGTAGACAATTCCAGAAGGAAGCGGAAGAATGGTGCATACATAGGAAAGAGAGGGAAATCTGCACCAGGTCAGTGCAGGACTCAGCAGAAGGGAAACAAAAAGAGATAAGCACACGCTGGAACGCATGTGCCCCTCAAGGGGAAGATGAGCTCTCTTCCACTCTGCAACCTTCTCTCTAGTCTGAAACTCCCATTTTGTGTGTGTGGTGTTTTTGTTTTCTGTTTGCAAAGGGAGATGCCTCCTGGGGGTCCAGGAACACCTTCTGCCCCAATGGACAATGGTTTCTTCCTAAGGGAAGGGTAAACATGCTTGCCATCCATAAAGAGTGGGGCAAACGGCCAATGAATTAACCACACCTCCCTGAATTGTGCCTTGCAGAGGTATCTGGCATGCTTTGAACTGTGAAACCTTACCTGTCTGAAATAGGTTCAGTTCACACTCCAAGTAATCGAACATCTCCACAGTGAGTTGGAAACTGAGTGAGAAAGAGAGAGACTGAATGGAGGGTGCTGCAACACTGAGAATGTGGAGGCCGTGGTCTTTTACCTGCCACAGGACCATCACAGAAACTTTGTGGAGTCCCAGAAGCAGCTCATGGCTTCACATAGCAGAGGGAGATCTGCAGCAGGGGAGCCAAGAGACTTGAAAGAACCTCAACCTGTGAGCCTGAAAGAAAACTGCTCCCACCACTCATCCACTCACCTGGGGCCACCACCAAACAGACAGCCCACCTCTTGCCTACCATCATTGCCCTGATCCCAGAAAGGAAAAGCAGCCACCACCAATGCCCCCCCGACCCCCTGCCAAGCAGCACTTACAAATTATTCACGTCGTTCTCGCCTGTCTCGTCAAGCTGCCTGTCTGACATTTGAAGGTTTCCTGGGAACCTGGGGTTCTGTATGAGGGGAGACAGAAAGTCAGGCCAAAGCTGTGGCTCAAGGCAGGTCCAATGAAGTAGGCTCTTCCTGCCAGACCCCCTTCCAGGGCTTTTGCCTCTCCAGCTCCCTGGAGTGGCAGTGCCCAGTGGGAAGAGCAGTGGGGCTGAGGCCAGCGATGGCCCTCAGCAGCTTCCCCTCCATCGTTTGGGCAGGTGATGTTGAACTTCTCTCCCTCTGCTCCCCCAGAATAAGACATGGCCTCTTCTGGGACCCCTTTTGAAGAACAGGGAAGGGTGGCACAGGGGAAATACATCCATCCCTTTAACCACAGCGAGCTGCATCATAAACACCAGCTGAGAAAGGAAAAAGTGAACAGAGGATGTGAAACCAGCCCTGGGAATGTGGCCACAGGATCTCTGAAGAATGGGCTGGGCTAATCCTGGCCACAGTGGTGAAGCCTGGCCACACTTCAGAAGCAGTGGCAATCCCCTGCCCCACCTTGTTCATCACTGCTCCTTTTCACAAGCACCCTCTGGCCACCAGAGGGGACCATGCTTGGCCTGCAGAAGCAAAGGCCTCCCCGCCTGCCTGCTTGCCTCAGGACTCTGGTTCTGAGCCAGGCTTCCTGGTCCAGTCAGCCGGATTCCATTCTATAAATACCTGCTGCCGGCTCCACTCCCCAAACGGGATGCAGGCGAGACAAATGGGCCTGTCTTGAGCCAATCACAACGCAGGAAGGGAGGCTTGCAAAGGAACGTTCTGGGAGCCAAGGAAGGGCGCAGGCAGGCAGGGAGGAAGAAAGCTCTGGCTGTTTGTCCCCAGGGAGCAATTTGCATACACGTGTGTGTGTGTGTGTGTGTGTGTGTGTGAGTGATAGAGAGAGAGAATACACCCAGGTACATGCCGCCATCCTGCCTGTCTGCTTGAGGCCACCTAGCCCGACCCTTCATATGCCAAGAGGAATTTGCAGACCTCTTATTTATTTATTTATTTATTTATTTAATTTATCTCCCACCTTTTTCTCCAAGGAGCTCAAGGTGGTGCACATGATTCTTTCTCCCCCTCCTCCATTTCATCCTCACATCAACCCTGTGAGGTAGGTTAGGCTGAGAGACAGTGACTGGCCGAGTGAGGGATTTGAACCCTGGTCTGTCCCTGGTCCTAGGGCAGCATTCTAACCACTACACCACTCTGGCTCTCTTCTGCATAGCTATACTGCCCTGTAGTTCTCTGGGTGGTTTCCAAAGTTCCCGCTTCCCAGTCAGGAAAGGGCAAGAAACAGTAGGGAGTGGCTGGCGATGAATAAAAGCAGGGCACAAAAACTGTCTTCCATCTTTTCCCTTCCCAGATTCTTTGGCCGTGTTAAAGCACAAGGGAGGGAAAGGCCAGAGTCAGGTGGAGCCATCCACAGTGCAAAACAGACACACCCGGAAGTATTGTGGTGGGTGGAGAGGGAGCTCCAGATGGTCCTTCCCTTTGGCATGTCCAATCCAGGGGCCCATAAATCAGGGGAGGGTTGTAGCTCATTGGTAGAGCATCTCCCTTTCATGCAGAAGGTCTCAGGGTCTCTCCCCAGCAACATCTCCAGGTAGGGCTGAGAGGGTCTGATCCCTGAAGCCCAGCAGAGCCACTGCCCGTCAGCTGGGGCAACACTGAGCTAGATGGATGGATGGTTGGCCTATGTATAAGCAGCCTACTCTGTTCCAGCGCTATCATTCATAGGCAGGGACCCTGAGGATCATCTAGTCCTACCCCCTGCAATGCAGGAATATGCAGCTGTCCCATACAGGGATCGAACCCGTAACCTTGATTATCGGCACCATGCTCCACTCAGCTGAGCTGCCAAGTAAATTTTAAAAGAAGTGATCCACAGATCTACAAGACAATTCAGGTTGTCCCACCTGCATGAGAATTCAGACCCACAATGCCCTGTCGGTGATGGCATCCAGTTCCCAGGTGGGGCTAAATTCTGCATCCCCGAGGGAGGCTGTTGCCGCCGCCTCTGGCCTTTTTGTTCCTCTGCCCAGCCAGAGATCCCTTGGGTACCCAGAGTGCTTTGCAGACGACTGGAAGGGGCAAACAGCCCCACTTACTTTTGTGTGGAACTCCATCTTGGTTCTCAGCAGTTTGAGGTAGATGCTGCACAGCTGCCCGTAGCCCTCGCTCAGGTGGCCCTAAGGGGGAGAAGGGGGCAGGAGAGAGTGAGGGCCAGGGCTGCCAGGAGGAGCTCTCTCCTTCCTGGGAATAAATAAGCATTTCCCACTGGGAGCTTTTACAGGGACACTGACAGAGCATCTGCTTGGCATGCAGGAAGCATGCCCCAAGTCCACCATCTCTAGTTGGAGCTGGGAAGTGTCTCCTGCCTGAAGCCACGGAGGCTCTGTCAGTCTGTGCAGAAAATATGGAGCTAGATGGACAAAGGGTCTGACTCAGCATAAGGCAGCTTCCTATGTTCCTATGAGAATAAGGGGCACCTGCTAAGCTACAGCCCTGAAGACACATGTGGAGAATCTCCAAAGCTCAAGAGAACTCTAATGCTGCTCTGGCACACAGATTTGCATGAGCTGGCCAGTATCAGGGGTGAGAAGGAGGGAGGGAGGGAAGGAGAGCCTGTGTGTGCCTGGGCGCTATTTTATTTTATTTATTCAGGATATATTTATTTATGTATTTATTTGTAAAAATATTTTTATTTTGCTGTATCATTAAAAAAATTTAAAGTGGTTTGCAGCAATGAAACCAGAAAGCCATAAAATAACAACCTGAAAAATGTTTGAAAACATCCACCCATTAACTATTGGAAAGATGAATTCTGAATTGCCTGCATAGGCCTGGCGGAATAGAAAAGTTTTCAGCTGGCATTTAAAAGTTGGCACAGAAGGTGTCTGTCAAATATCTAGTGGCATAGTGTTCCACAGGGCTGGGCCGATGACACTGAAGGCTTGGTTCCTTGTTTTTGTCAAATGAGCCTTGCCAACTCAGGGAACAACCAACTCAGCTCCTGAAGACCTCAGTGACTGACCTGGGATATCAGGCTTCAAGCGGTACCGCAGGTACCTGGACCTAAGGCGTTCAGGTCTTTGTAAATTCATACAAGGACCTTGGAACAGGCTCAGTAGTAGATGGGCTCACACAGTGCGCGCTCTCTGTCTTGCAACCAGTATCAAGCCAATTCACAGCTTCCAGGATGTGCAATGCCTTCCCTCGCCCACATTCTCATTCAGAGACTTTTGGACAGGGAGACCAGCTTTCAAAACGCTGGATCTCCTTCTCCACTGGTGCCTGCCCTCCAGAGATTGGCAATTAGCAAGAGTCTGAACTGGAGCATGTCTGGAAAGGCAGACTGGTGGGTGTGAAGAACTATTAGCAGCATATGCCCAGTGGGTGTGTGGAACACCCATCCACCCACAACCCTTTGCCTTCCTAAGAGCCCTGAAGTCAACTCAGAAGGGCAACAGACAGGTGGGGAAGGAGAAGGGGCTGATAAGAGTAGTAGCAGCAGCAGCAACAACAACAGAAACACCAGCCGACTGTTCAGAATTGAACATGCTTGGCCAGCTGGCTCAAGGAATAGGGAATTTGGCAGGGAGCTCGGGAGGCGGGGGTGGTATGATCCAAATTTGGTTTATTGAATGGGGAGTCATGTGTGCCTCAGAGCTTCTGAAAAAACATGTGCCATTACCAAGCGGACTTCCACACTTCTCTGCCCTCCTGATCGAAAGGGGAGGCATCTAGCTGGCTCCCTGACTCAGGAATTTGTCAGCAGATGATGGGACTCTCTCCAGGCCCAGCCAGCACTTACCCACATGCGGCTGGTGTCGCTGAGCTCGCTCTTGTACCTCACAGAGTCCTTCAAGACCTGCCGGAGAAAGGGAGACAAGGATTTTGATAAAATCTTCAGGTACTGGATACCAGCGACGCATCTGTATAACCTGTATCGGGCTTGTGGTGGCAAAGCCTCCCATGCTGTTTGGCTGAGCTGGTGAGGTGGGACTGAATACTCAGCTGCATGGAGAACTACAGGCAGTTTGCAGTCCAGCGTCTGTGAGGGAAAGGACAGCTGGAAGTCTGGCTGGGAATAAAACCTCACACAGGGGCAGCAGTATCCTAGGAAGGAGTCCTGGGACATGGGAAGTTTAGGGGACCAAGCAGCCCTGAGGCGAGGAAGCTGAAGGAAAGGTGCAGGGTAGGCACTGAACCCTAAAACTGGAGGCTGAAGGAAGGGGAGGTGGACAAGGTTTGAGAAAAATGGTGCAGATGGCAGAGAATTGACGCCATCAGAAAGGGACTCTGGAGCGCCCAGGAGGCTGTTTAAAAGAAAGGGTGGCTCAAGGAAGCAATATGATGAAGGCAGTAGACTGGGAAGCGGGACCCTATCTCAGCAATGGGTAGCAACAGGACCACATGGAGCAGGTAGGGAGTTGTCATGCCTAGCACTGACCTGGGACCAGATTTCGACTCCTCAGGGTATGAGCCAGACACCCCACATGTCTAGGAGCAGGCAGGGCCCCCTGGAAACAGTGCTGAGGATCCCCTTGAAGGGGTCAATGAACTCAGATGTCTGGGAAACCCTGGGGTGGCCCTTGCAGTGGGTACCACTTTATGATCCTACTTTTGGGGGGGGGGAATCCATCTTTAAATAAATCTCAAAGACTTTTGCAACTTAAAAAAATGATATAGGGTTAAAGCACTATCATAATGCTATAATTAAGCATATATTTATCTCAGATTTCCTTACGGGTTATCACCATTAGATATGTTACTAAATTGGTGGTGATCAAAAAGGATTTATTTTTATTTTTTAAAAGTAACATTATACTATTTCAGTATTGTGGAACTCCTGCCCTGGAGGCCTGTCAGGCTGTTTCTTTATTAATGTCTACTGAAAACTGGTTTCAACAAGGCTTTAGGTCTTCAGCTGTTACCTTTCACTGCTGGCTTTTAAAGCCGCTCTGCTTCCTGAAACCTGGATCTGGATTGAATCTGATCTGCTGCTGCCTTAAACGATTTGTTTTTATAATGACAAGCAATTCCTTGATCATTTCTAAACCTTGTAAGCTGCTTAGTGTGTCCGCGGACAGAGAAGTAGGATAAAAGTAATGAATCAAAAGAGGGCATTGGTCCTAGTCGGCCCCCGAAAGAAAAGAGGTGGAATCCTGTCTCCCCTGCCCCCATGATCTGCCCCCAGCCTCTAAATGAAGGCCTTTCATCGGCTCCATCTCAACATGGATTTCAAAGCAGGTAGGAGGGGAAATGGTACTGGCATCACCCGCCCTGCATCCCAGCACCCGAGCTCCACAAGCAGAAACAGGAAGCTGGTCAGTTCAAGACCTCCAGAGCAGAGAGGGGCTTTGGGAGAAGAGGCTGCTGCCCTTACATTTGGATGTCCATCACGGAGGAGCTTGTGGAAGACGTGGCAAAATTTCCAGCAGAGGACGGCATTGCTGGAGAGGGGCAGCCGGCTCACGACGGCCCAGAAGGTGTGGGCTCCTTTCTCGTGGTGCGTCCCCAGGATGCATGGTGAGAGATGCAGGCTAAGGAAAGAATTCCAAGGAAAGGAGCATGGAGAATATAGGGCAGTGCTTTCGGGCAACAAGCAGGCTCAAAGCCCAGCATCTACATGCACAGAACACACACACACACACACAACCACAGACAGACAGACAGACAGACAGACACACACACAATCCTAACACAGGTGCTTTGTTCCAGCTCAGCTTGGCCAGGCCACGATGGGCATTTTGCCCCAGTAAGGCAGACGCAGCCTCTGCCTCCACCTTCCCCCAAAGCTGCCAAATTCCAAAAGGATATTTCTGGCGTGTTTCTCTTTGACGGCAACTTCCTGAGCATTAATGGCCTTGTTGATGCTGACAGTCTAAAAAAGAAAGGAGAGGAGGGAGGAAAGCATTAGTAGGTTGCAATTGCAGAGAAAGGTAATCCCCCTTCCCACAACGCTGCTAGCACCAACTGTGTTGTGCCCTCCCCCAAATCTGTCAATCCCCACGCCCATCTCTGAGAAGATTCTGATGGGTTTCTCGCACTCAGCAGTTGCCAAGAATTGTCCCCCTTGGCACAGTGGTGAGGCCAATGAGATGGGCCAAGGGATGTTGAAATCAGCCCAAGTGTCCTGAACATAGGCTGGCTGCGGATTGGCTGCAATAATTCAGAGACAGAGTTTTCGTCCAGTGGAGGCTGGAATGTACAAACCCTGAAGGAACCTGGAAGCCTCAGGACATCTTCCTCCAGGCACAACAATTCAGGGCAAATTTCTCAGACCCCCTCCAATTTTCCACTCACTACTCCTCATTCCACGGGTCCATTAGCTTGAATAAAAAACTCCTGTGCCTCTGAAGAAGCCCTTAGTGGGACAAAGCACAGCAGCATCTGACTCCCAAGATGGTCCCCCACCCCCCGACTGGTACACGGTTCTTGGAAGCAGGCCTGCAGTTGGGCATCACGGCCTGACAGTGAAAGACTTAGAATCATAGAACTGTAGCGTTGGAAGGGGGCTCAATCCCCTGCAATGCAGGAACCTCAGCTCAAGCACCCATGACTTCCAGGCACCAGTTCTGGCAACTAGGAATGGCACAGTTAGATGGGAGGTTGCACCAGCCTGGCTGTCTGCCAAAGTCTACAGGGAGATCCTACCTACAGCTTTCTCTATGAGCAATGATGCACTTCAGCAAGAAGTCAGTGTATGTCTGGATGTGATAGAGGATGTGTCTGTCTTGCTTGCAGACAAATCACCAGTGGTGGTTGAGGGAGGGGGCTATGTGGTGAGGCTAAGATCTGGGCTGCCCTTGGGGGAAAAAAACCCTTATCCTGACAGATCCCTAGTTATCCTCTAGCATAGTAGTTTTCAGGCCACTGTCCCTTTGGTCCCATAAACTCAACCCCAGTGCTCGCTATCCTACCCTATAAAATGTATTATTCACAATAGCGGTTTGCATGAGCCACTAAGAAATATAAGAACACAATAATATTCAGAATGGTAACAATTAAATGCACATTTATTCAAAATCCAATTAAAACTATTTAGTTCAATTCAACAAAGCTGATGAACTTGACCCAGTGATACCAGCTTTTCAAAGTCTGATAGTCATTTACTCCCCCAGTAACCCCCCCCCGGGAGGGGCAGTATCACCCACTTTCAGAACTGCTGGTCTAGCAGTTACCCTTATTAAAAAGCCACCTGCAGAAGACCCTGGCTAGGTCTGCTTCTCCTACCAACACTATCTCACTTTACAGTGAAGTGATGTGAAGTGGATCTCTAATGTTTCCAAACTATGTGTCGTGACCTGTTAGTAGTGTGTCGGCTGCAGTGTGTAAGTGTGTCGTGTGACCGCTCCCTGCGCTCCTCCCAGGGCTGGAAAGGAGTTAGTTTAACCTCTGGTGTGCTAGTAAAGTTGAATTACTCTGTCATAAAATGATGCATGTCTAAAAACTTTGTCACCAACATGAAAAGTTTGGAAAGCTCTGTACTACAGAAATGAAATATTTAGTATACTGTTATCCGGAATCTGTATTTTTTCAATGGGTCTTATGACCATAACAAAAGATAACTTACATGAAACATGAAATAGCTTTTAGAGAGCTGCAAAGGGTGTCACAACCATAGCTATTCCATGTACGGCACAGCGCACTACTCAGGAACATTCTGATATATAGAGAACATTTCCTAGCACAGCCCCTAGAGAAGGTTTAAAGTACACACTGGAGGTTTGTACAATTAAAGTGAATGAGAGTGCTCTATGGTGACAAATCCACCTAAAGAAGATGATGGACTTTTGAGGTTAGGAAAGTGATGAGGAAATGTACTGAAAGGTGTGTGATAAACAAATAATTAACTGGAAGGCATGTAACCCAAAAACAAATAAGAACAAATGCTCAGCAATGACTGGACATGGTCTGGCCCCCGCATAAGCTTTGTACAAGCAGATCAGGATGAAAGATTAATAAAGTGGTCACCCAGAAGAGTACAAGGACAGAGTGGCACAACTTTCCCATCTGTGGTCTGCTCTAGATGAGATAAACAAGTGTCAGAAGCTCAGCACGGAAGCAGCCTCACATTTCACTGCCTGCGCTTCTCATCCTGACTGAGTAAACTGAGGAAATCTTACAGAGTGACTCAGCACTGCCCATCACCAAGCTCCATATTTGGATATCTTAAAGGTAAATCGAGATTTGCTCTTGCCCTCTGCCAGGACTCACTAGTCCTGTCTTAAAGATCTCTCCAAAAAGCTGTGACTTTGCTTCGTCATACAACCTAATTTAGGGCTGCACAGAAGCTCACTAGCCTCAGTATTTGCCTCTGCTAAACTAGAGCAAACCTACCACCCACCCCAATATCAATTCAAGCTACAAAGGGCTGGATCAAGGCCTTCAAGTCCAGGTACTGAAAGTGGGCCTTTCTACCTTTGGATGCTCTGAAGGGAATCAACACTCGAGTACCAAAAGCAGATCAAGGCATGCCATGCCCCTGGTGCCTCTTGGTGCAAGGCAGATGTTAAAATCAGTAGCCAGTCAAGCAAACGGAACATACAGCATCACCATAACATACTATGGTCCCCAACAGCTTAACTTGGGATGGGGCTCATCTTGTTACAGCTCAGATCAGTTCAGTCAAACCTCTCAGTCAGATCTCCCCAAAGCAAACTTCTGTAGAAGTCCACCCAACTCTGAGTCCCCTGTAACCATGAAGACACGTCACAGGACGCAGGGAAAGACCCAACATTTTAGGAAGGTCCTTCTAAGACTGCGTATAAACCTTCTGGGGGAGGTCAGAAAACTTCCAGGCAGGCATCAAAACACTGATGCTTTCTCTTGAAATCTGTCATTCCTTTGGGGCTGTGCAGTGCCTTGCCCCTGAGAACTGGATTTTGCCTCCAAGCATGCAATCTGGAGTGCTAGATTCAAATGTGTACTGAACATTCTGTGGAGAGTCACTGTTCTCTCTTCAAAACCACAGGGATCCCATGACTTTCTATGAGGTGTTTATGCACCCCCTCTCCTCCCACAAAATAATTTCATCATCTGGGGGTGGGGAAAAAAGGAAGCCTTGCACTCCCGCTGAGCTGACAGCTGCAGTGTCACTCTGAAAAGGCTTCACCCAGGAGGGATTCCAGGCCCAGCTGCAGAATCATGAATGAGGCTTCTCTGGCTGAGTTTGGGGGGGTGGGGGAAATGGTTAGGAAGGTGCAAGGCAACATTCTGGGGCCCTGTCTCCTCCCCTCTGCATCAGATCACCACCCCTTTCCTGGAAGGTTTATACACTGGAATCAAAACCCTCAGGGCTGAGGGTTTCCTGGACCCACAGAGGGAAATGGTCAAGGCTCAGCTGAAAGGGTGGCATTGTCTAGCACTTCCTGCTCCAGCAGCTCTGTATGCAGCAAGTTCTGTAAAGGCAACGTGCAGGAAAATGCCAGCTTCATTCCACACCCGCCCGCCCCATGCATAGCAACAGGAAGCTACAGCCAAGGCAGGAGAAGCACCAGATGGGCTCACTGCTACTCCCCAGCTGATATTACAACTGGCATGAGATCAAGAAAGAAGCCACAGCACTAATGAGCTCCTGGTCCAAAATTATCCATGGAAATCCCAGAAACCCAACTCTTCCTTATCATAGCAATTTGTGGATATTAAGCTGTTTTTGTCTGGCAAGGTCTAAACAAGGATAATGGCTTCTTCAAAGAAGTCCCTATCCCTCAAACTGGATTCACGCTTGGTGTTTTGGTGATTGATTTGCAGATGTGGTGCTTAAGATGTGCCACCAAACCCTGTCCTCAAGAGAACACCAATCCCAGTGTTAGAAACTCAGATATAAGCTAGGCGCACCTTGAATCTAGGTTTTGGTCACCACAACGGAAAGTCTATTTGCCAGGGGGATTGGACGAGATGACACTTGGGGTACCTTCCAATTCCACAATTGTATGATCTCAACTACATTGCTTGACTGTAACTTGTTCTTATAAGAATTCATTTGTCCCAGTATGCAAGAAGAAGAAACACACACAGGGGTAACTAGACCCATGTCAGTAGCAAAATGCTTCTGGGGAATTCTGAACACCTGGACCACCCTCGTTTCCCCTGAATCCAGGGCTTCCCTCTTGTCTCTGAGTGCTTCACTGATGACCTCAAAGTTGGTGTCCAGGGACAAATTGAGCTAGGACCTGCCAGGAGGGGGGTGGAATGTCCACTGCTGGCCCTATGGGAACCTCAGCATTGCAGCAAACCCACCAGTGATTATTCTGGGCAAAGCTGAAAGCTGGGAGGAGGCCACTCTGGGCAGACCAGCAGCATCTGCCGAGGGTGCTTTGGGGCTCTGAGATCAGGAGGGGGGAGACCTGCAGCTCAAATGTTAAGGCCACAGGTCACATGCACCATGCACAGCTCTGGCCTTTGAAGTGAGCCTCTGGCACAAAGCCCACTGAAAATGGAGGCAGACCTACCTTAGCCCTACTTTTTCTCAACAAAATCCAGGTCTTTCCTGTCTGCCCTGCAACTGCCCTTATAGGAAACTAGAACTACAAACTGCCCTGAATCCAAGAAGCAAGTGGCAGTTTCCAAGCCCTGCAAGAGGGAGGACTGCCCTGTGCCCTTCCATCACTCCCAGAGTTATGACAGGGCACAGGAAGCTGGCCAAGCATCAGTTTACCAGTGTGCTCTGCCAAGGGCTTTTATCAGTAAAGAGCCTTTGAAGATGCTCCCCCCTCCTTTGCAAGCAGGCGTTCCTAGAGTTTTGGGGAGGAGCCCACAGCTCAGTGGCAGAGTGTCTGCTCTGCCTTGCAAGCCGAGGGTCTCAGGTTCAATCCCTGGCATCTCCAGGTAGGAGTAAGAGGGACTCCTGCATGAAATCCTGGAGAGCTGCTGCCAGTCAGTGTAGACAATACTAAGATAGATGGACCAATGGTCTGACTTGATATAAGGCAGCTTCCTATGTTACTGTGGAAGACAGAATAAGCAAACTGATTTGAAACATATCATCATCATCATTTTTCTTATTTATTGAATTTGTTCATCGCTTTATCTTGCCCAGGGCAGCCCAAAGTGATTTATGACCAACCTGGTTGTAGACAAAAGTTTTTGCCTGGTGCCTAAAGATATAACAATGGTGCTAGGTGAAACTCCCTGGGGGGAGAATTCCACAAATGGAGAGCACTGCAAAAAAGGCCAGTTCTCGTGTTGTCACTCTCTGGACCTCTTGTGGAAGGGGCACACAAAGAAGGGCCCCAGATAATGATCACAGTCCAGGTCAGTTAATATGGGGAGAGGCAGCCCTTGAGGTCTCTTGAACCATTTGAGGATTTATATGTCAAAATCAGCACTTAGGATTTGGCATGGAAACTAATTGGCGGCCAATACAGTTGGGCCAGGATTGGCGCTATATACTACACCATCTTGCCCCAGTGAGCAACCTGCTCAATGAATTCTGCACCAGCTGAAGTTTCTGAACCATCTTCAGAGGCAGCACCAAGTATAACACATTGCAATAATCTAATGTAGAGGATACCAGAATACAGGCTACAGTAGTTAGGCTATCCCTGTCCAGATAGGGGTGCAGCTGGGCCACTAGCCAAAGCTGATGGAAGGCACTCCAAGCCACCAAGGCCACCTGAGCCTCAAGTGACAGCACAGGATCCCGAAGTACCACCAAGATACATACCTGCTCCTTCAGAGGGAGTGGAACCCCATCAAGAGCAGGCAACCTCCAATCCACCCAGTCTAGGGAACCACCCACTAACAGTGCCTCAGTCTTATCTGGATTGAGCTTCAGTTTATTGGCTCTCATCCAGCCCATTACTGGGTCCAGCACATCCACTGCACATCTATACCAGAATAAGATTTCCAGGGGAGATCCTCTTTTTCAAGAGATCTATAGAAAAACCCTAATGCTGCATTCAAATGAATGCATACCATTTAAATGGCGACAAAGCAGGACTTGAGGAATATGTAGAATAGCCACCGGAAGGAAGCTTTGCAAATAATGTGCTCTCTGTTTACACAGTGCCCACCCCCCAACACAGTCACACGCAAGGTCTGAGCACTGGCACCTTCTGCACACTCCAGGGCCAATGGGGTCGCTGGGGTCCCCAGTAACAGGTGCTTGAAATATCTGGGAATTTTGTTATTTCTTTCGAGTGAGCCTAAACCACTTCATGCTCTAACAACTACAGAGTCAACAGTCCTGTGAGGTTTCACCTCCTTCCATTTGCCTCTTAAAATATATATACAGTACATTTAGTTCGGTAAGCAGTCAGATGTCTGATTTACCCAGTGAAACGGCTCAACACCTAAGCTACTTTCTACCCCAACTTCTCAAAACAGGATATGAAAACAATTTAGCATTTTGCCTGTATCATGAATTCCATTGTTTGTGGTTATACAACTCCAAGGACATGTAGTGACCCCCCTCCCGTTTTTATCATTCTCCACCCCCACCAATAAATTCTTGTGTTTCTCTTTCCCCTCCCCAGATAAGACTTTATTAGGAAGCACCCCAGTGGTTCATGGGTCCACAGGATTAAATTTCATCCTAAATTCTGAACTCTATTGGCTTCACCTACACACTGGAATTTACACTCATAGTGCAACCTTGAAACACAGATTTCAGACATGTATGTTCTCTTTCTTTCAAACCCTATTAAGCTGTTTGGGTACATTGGATCTGCCTCCACTACAATCAGAAAGTGAGGCTTTGGTGGTGATGTTACTGCTAGGTGTCACCCGTTTGGCGCTGACTCACGACAGGGCCTTTTCAGTAGTCGCTCCCTAGTAGTGGAATGGACTTCCTAATGAGGTGCACTTGTTTCCATCTTTATTACGTTGCAGGAGGTATTTGAAAACATTCCTATTTATCCAGATGTTTGGTGGCTGAAGAATACTGTTCTAGGCAACCATAAGATCAACGGATTGAAAAATGTTTATAACTTTTAGATTTTTTTTAAAATGTAACTTATTTCAGTTGTATTTAACTGTAATTTTTTAAAAAAAGTTTTACTGCTTTAAAATTTTTGCTTTGTTTTTGTTTTAAATGATACACTCATTTGGTGCCTGGGACATCTTGGGGAAGGATGGGATATAAATTTGATAAATAAATATTTGCTCAGAGCCTGGTATTTCACCTCTGCATCTTCTGTTTTCTTCTCCAGAGCTTCCCAAAAGCCAAGTGAAGGATTTAAGTTAACATAGTGGGATCTAATAGCGTCTGTGACATACTATTTTATTCGGAATACAATGCCAATTTTTAAAAAAACCTGTCAGAGTTGTATTCAACTAAGTCCCATTCAGAGTAGGCCTGCTGAAAATAATAAACCTGTTAGTCATGTTCATCAACTTCAATGGGTCTACTCTGAGGAAGACTAGCATGGATAACCTCCTACCCTTTAACCTAGAATCATTTTTAAATCAACCATTAACTTTATTTTTGCAAGTTAGAACTTCAAGGGGCTTGTTGGTTTACGCTGTCATGTGTAAAACATGTTGCAGAAGAGTCTAGGAAATGTTCTGGAGGGAGAGTGATCAAGGAGCTCAAGCAGCCACTGGGGTAGGGTGGCTTACAGGAGCCACCACAAGCTTCCTTTCCAAAGAACTGCTTGCATTACTTCCCCATTCCAGACAGCCTCACAGCGGCTTGGAAAGAGAAGGGAAACCAAGGCTGGTCAACTCCAGGGCAGGAGGGCTGGGTTGCCCCAGGAAACAGGGCAAGGAGCCCCAGAATTTCCATAGTGGCAAGAGAGACTCCCCTATGAAGAAAGATTTGCACAATTTGGGACTTTTTCATTTAGAGAAAAAGCAAGTAAGAGCAGACATGATAAACATCTGTAAAATTAGGCTCTTATGGTCAGGTTCTCCTTCCTGGTTTCCTGCTCAAGTGAGCTTTGTGGCTGAGTGTGGATTTGAACCCAGGTCCCCCAGGTCCAACTCTGACATTCTAACCACTACACCACAACGACTCTCTTATGCTAAGGGGCCCTCCTCAAAGCAGAGACAGCATCTGCCGGATCAAAAAGAGTCCTGTGAGGAAAATGTAACAAGGCCCAGTGCAAAGAGGGATGACAGTGGCGGCAACAGCCTGCTAAGCACCAGAGTGGCATGGCTCTTTCCACAAGAGGAAGCACAGAGAAGTAGCGAAGGTGGCATATGCACCCTTTCAAGAAGCAAATGCACACACAGGATTCCAATTTTCAATCAGGCATATCAGCTTCATTATCTCCCACAATTAGGTTTTGTGCTACAAATTTTGCACCAAGTTTGGGGGGGGGGGACCTCTGCTGTCGCCACCCCACAGCTGCATCAAGAGTCTATCCTGAAGAACTAGGCTGTGCTTCTCCTGATTCAAAATGGCATCCAACAGTATCCAAATGTAAGCCCAAACCCACTGCTCCATCTCAGGAACCGTCACACCAAACTAACTGGGAGACAATATTCTCAGAAGCATTCAAATCAGTGCTAGTAAACCTAAAGCACTTCTACGGGCTCATTTGGATAACCCAAAGACCACCCCCACCCCTCTGTACAAAACAACAGCACTACCTCTCCCATTCCCATTTGGAGTGGGAATGCCACACATTTCTAGTCCCCCAGACAGAATTAAAGCAAGCTCTAAGCACACAGTGACTTTGAGACAGGGACACTCCCCCTTACCATGAAGGCAATTCAGGCACTGAAATGAAGAGCAATAGGGTTCTTTGATGGCAGAAAAGAAGCAGAAAGGAGATTGACTGTTCCCTTCCAGGTTCCTCAAGAGGCAGATTTCACTTGCCCCAAACAAGGAAGAGGTAGGTCATTTACAAGAGGATGTGTGTGTGTAACTGAAACATCCCTTAATAATCTGAATACACTTACCCTTCCACCATCAGTTAACATTTGGAGTGATCAATTTCTCTTATTTGAGGGGGTAACCCATCATTTTAAACCGGTAGCTCACCCTCAGCTTCTTTCAGAGGCTGCTGCAGCATATCTCAAGGGTGGCTTCCCTGCCAATAGGTCAGCATCAACCTCATTATTCTACCCTTCAAAGCTTGCTGTTCCTAGCTTGAGCCATGAAAGTCTTTAGCCCTGCACTCCAGGTGCATCTGCCCTCTCTGACAGCTCAGAAGATGCTGCTCCCAGCAGCCCTTCAGACTGTGATGAGTTGCCCCTCTCTCAGAGTGGAAGTCCTGGACTGGAGCTAGGAAGCCCTGAATACTTGTGTGTGTGTGTGTGCTTTCTCCCTTATGTCACTCTCAAGTCAACAGCTCACACCTTCTTGCCTCTAGGAATGTAGAAAGAAGCCTTATACCAAGAGATATAGTGGTCTAGTTCAGCAGTGTCTGCACTGACTGGGAGCAGTTCTCCAGGGTCTCTCCCAGCCCTACCTGGAGATGCCATCGGGGGTGGCACCTTCAGCATGCAACAGTTGTTCTGCCACTGAACTACAGCAGCCCCCATGCCCTTCTGTGTGTCAAATTCAGACAGGAAGGAATGAAAAATGCAATGCCTCCTCTTGAATGTATTACTCCCTTCCCCCCTTGCGCAACCGTCTTAAACCTTGCAATCTTTTTGTTTAAGCAGCTGGGGTTAAGCACACTGGTGGAATCGTGACTATTACTTTGAGCTGCATTCCTTATATCAGATCATTTAAGTGTTGGGCTCGTTCTTAGCTCTTGCCTCCTCTCCACCCACCTGCCACTTTCCTGAGGGAGCCTACCTGTGGTTGCTGGTCCAGCAAGTACCCCTTAGTTTGGCTCCCCTCAAGGCATTATCACCATGCTCCAGAAACCCGCTACTCTTAAAGCACGAATTAGGGATGGAGGGGGAATTGTCTAGGTAGCATGATGTCACTGGCAGCCAATCAGTAGCTCGCAACCCCCCCCCACGAGGTGGGCTAACTCCCCCCACCAAAGCCTGCCCCTTTTGCAGCTTGAAAACAGCTCCTTTTCCCGGCTCTGTAGGGTTCAACTGCTGTGACTGCAGGAGGCAAACACCAACACGCCCCCCCCCCCGCCCCAAGGCAACGGAGTCTCTGGCGGGAGTCCTTCAAAGCCTTTCCTGCTGCTTCCGAAAGGCAACCCTGGGGAACTCGCTGTTGCACAGAACCAACTTGACCCTTTTCGAGGTCGCGCCGGCCCCCCTTCGGCCCAGATCCACCCGCAAAAGGAGGAAGGGAGGGATGGTGGTCCTGGACGCGCCCACAATGCCGGCTGCGAGTGTTTCGCTCAGCCGGAGACAGGTGGCGGCGGCACTCTCCCTACTGCAACAAAGCAGAGCCTGGCTCTGCGCGCTTCCCCGCTAGGTATGTCCTAACCCAGGCTGCGAAGACGCCCCAAGGAGACTCCCGAGATGGGGGAAGCGGGTGGAGGCTCCCGAGCCCTGCAAGGCTAGATAGATGGAGGCAACCGGGGACAACGGAGGCAGCAACAAGCGCCTCCCTCCAACTCTCCTCTCGAGGAAATGGGAGGAGGGAGAGAAGGCGAGCCCCACCTCGAGCAAGCCGGTGTCCAAGGCCTGGGGTGGGGAAGGACCACCCCGTCCTCCGGCGCTGGACCTCCTCCAGTGCCAAGTCTCTGGAGCCGTGCGCCCCGAGGGTTCTCCTGCGAGCGGCGGCTGGGCACACAATGCGCTGGATTACCGCCCGGCCAGCCGCTCCTCTCCTTTCTTGAAACCCCACCCGGAGCTGGTGACAAGCCCGGCAACCCCGGAGAGGGAGAGCATCCGCGCCCCCATCCCGCCTGCCTCCTGCCGGGGAGCATCCCGGGCGCCGCCCCTCTCACAAAGCCGGGCGCCATCTGCCCTCCGCGGCTCCCGTCCGCCTGGGTTCGTGGTGCCCTGCCCTTACCATCTTGCCCACCTCCATGGTCGGAGGCTGCTGCTACTGCTGCTGGGGCCGCCGCCGGTGGCGGCGACGGGGCGGGTCTCTCCCGCCCTCCTCTCCTCCCTGCTCCAGCTACGGTGAGATGCCCATGCCCAGGGCGGCGCTCCTTCCAAGAGAGAGGACCAGACCAGGGGGCGGCGGCGATGGTGGCGACCCCACGGCCGCCCCTCCCCGGCGGTGGGATTGCGCCGCCCGCCGCGCCCAGGCGCAGCGCCGGAGTGAGCGAGCAAGCGAGCGAGCGAGCGCGGACGCGTCTGCGTGTGTGCTCGGAATGACAAAAGGCCGCCGCCGCCGGCGGCGCTCGCTCGCGCCCGCCCAGCTCTCCCCTCCCCTCCCCGGAAGGGCAGCAGGAGGGAAGCAGGCAGGCAGGGCTTCTCCCCCCCACCCGGCTCAGGCGGCACAAAGGAAGACACCGTGCAGAAGCAGCGGCCGCCCGCCGGGCCAGGCCCGGCACAGACCCAGCCAAGGCGGCGGGAAGGAGGAGTTTGCGCGGCAGCGCCCACGCGGGTAGAGACCCTCCTGCTGCCTGGAGGGGTCACCAGAGCGCCGGCCAGGCAGCTTCACCGCCCCCCGGAGGATCGCCACTTTGCATAGAGATGGCGAGGAGAGGAGCGAAACTCCCAAGCAGCAGTCCCCCCCCCCCCCCAGGACTGCCTGGAAAGGATAGCCTGAGGTTAGGAGGATTGGGATGATGGGCGGACCAGCCCCCACCCCATATTCGCACCAGTCCTCTATCCACCACCGTCTCTCATCCCCCAACTCCATCACCTCCACTCTCTGCATGTCATGGTTGGCTTAGAGAATCTTTAGGCTGCCCATCAATTGCTTACTCAGTTCTTATAGGCAGCCCTGTTTAAGGGAAGTTTTTAATGTTTGAAGTTTTATTCTGTTTTTAGTGTTCTGCTGGGAGCCGCCCAGAGTGGCTGGGGACCAGCCAGATGGGTGGGATATAAATAATAATAATAATAATAATAATAATAATAATAATAATTTCATCTGGGGAAATAGAATCATACAATTGTAGAGTTGGAAGGGACCCTGAGGGTCATCTAGTCCAACCCCTTGCAATGCAGGAATCTCAGCTAAAGCATCCATGGCAGAGGGCCATCCAACCTCTGCTTAAAAACATCCAGTGAAGGAGAGGCCATCACCTCTCATGGGAGGCTGTTCCACTGTCCACGTGACAGCCCTTGAGATATGGCTATCATATCTCCTCTCAGTCTCTTCTTCTTCAGGCTAAACATAACCAGCTCCTTCAGCCATTCCTCCTAAAGCTTGGTTTCCAGACCCTTGATCATCTTGGTTGCTCTCCACTGTACATGCTCCAGATTGTCAACATCCTTCTTAAACTGTGGCATCCAGAATTGGACATGGTATTCCAGGTGCGGGCTGCCAGGCCCCTGGGTCCATATAGCTCACTACTGGCTGGCAACAGCTCTAACCAAGGTTTTCAGCAGGGACCTTTGCTGAGGATTGAGCCTGGGCCCTTCTGTGGACAAAGCAGGCACCCTTCTCTCATTAACCCCTCTCAGATTAATGTTCCCCTAGCAGCACCTCCTATTGCTCCTCACAAGTGTTGGATGGAAAAGAAGACAAAGGTGTTCATCCTGCCTCTGAGGCCCTTTGCGGTGCTAGCAGCTCAACTGAAACCATATCTGCACTGAAGCCACCACAAAGAACAAAAGATGGCCCAGCACAACACTCCCTATAACAATAAGACCACATTGTTACAGTAGCCTCTGAAAGAATGATGTAGAAAGATGGGATAGAAAATTTTTGATAAAGAAAGCAGGGCTGGTTTTGTTTCCGTGAACTCTGGCACTCTTCACATGCTCATTTCCCTCACAACCTGCATTCAAAAGCAAAAGCTTCCATAAACTTGACCTTTGGCCTTTTCCTCCCTGCCTCTCCTTTAAAATTTTGTGGAAGGAGACAACAAGAGCCTTCTGGCCCCTTCCTCTGAAAAGCCTGGACCATATCACCACTGAATAGAAACAAAGGAACTCGCGAGGCTTGTCCCACAACAGCCCACCAGCATTAGCCTTTATCATATTACATCTTTATGTGGATTTAATTGTAAGCCAACTTGGAAACTGGAAACTGGTCTTAAACCACACACTAAGTTGCAGGATGAGATCTGAAGTGCAGACAAGCTGAGGTGGGGTCAAAAGTAGAATTGAGGGCAAAAGTCGCCTGAGTAGAAGAAGCAAGCCTTGGCACAGTGACTGTGTATGAAAATAGGAAGAGTCCTGCTGGACCAGGCCAGTGGCCCTTGTGGCCCAGCATCCTCTTCTCACAGTGGCCAACCAGATGCCCAGTTGGGGAAACCCACAAGCAGGACCTGAGCACAACAAGAACCCTCCTATGGTTTCCAGCAATGGGTGTTCAAAAGCATTATTGCTTCCACAATGGCAGAACATAGCTACTGTAGCTAGTTAGCCACCAATAGCCATTTCCTCCATGAATTTGTCTAATCCTCATTCACAGCCATCTAGGTTGGTGGCTCTACACAGTCTGCACTGTAAGGAGACTCCCAGGGACTGGGTACCACAAGGTCTGCTCTTTCTATCCCACAGAAGCCTACATGAGCACTGTAATGACAAGCTCAATACTGCAGTCACTTGCCCACCACACTCTCCCAGCCATTAGCACACACACTGCCCATCTGATTGCAAAATGCAGTCCTGCAAAACTGCACATTGCTGATTTCCGGTTCTCTTTGTGTTTCCCACCCCAAGTGCTAAGTCATTTCCCCTCTGAGAGACCTGGAAGTGACAGGAAAGGACACAAAGCCTAAGAAGGATAATAGCTCCTTTTTGCATAGCAGGATAGCAGAATCAGTGCAGTCCATATACTTAAATACTTGGACTTTAATTGATAATTTCGCCTAACTCATTTTTGAGTGGCGTGTGATTGTTAAAAACATGATAATTTGCCACAGTGTCAGTCAAAGAATTGGTTGACTCCAGCCCTCTGCATCCAACTGTGGCCCACCAGGAGCTACAGGAAAGCTCACAGAGGCAGGGCAAGATGGGCAAGAACCCCTTTGGTTTCCAATACCCCATAATTGAAGCTATCCCGATTCTAAATAAAGAGGCTTTGCTCTGAGCTATTATGGCCAACAATATAGTCATAATGTCTATTAATATTTCTTACTGTTCTTTGAAAGCTATCACAATGTACTGTGGTAATGAAATCTACAGGAGTCCCCCCCCCCACACCCAACAGGCTGCAAACCTTTGGAATTTCATACGTGCAGTCAAGAACAAAGCCACTTAAAGATGACAGATTGAAGTTTTAAAAAGGAATTTAAGATCATGATTTGCCTTTTAGGTTCTTGGAGGCAACACAGCACACACTTCAGTCAGTTATAAAAATTGATGGGACACTGCCTTCTAAGAACAGAAGCGGAACCAGGAAGCCAAGCAAGGTGACAGCCACCAATACCTGGCTATATCCAATTAATGAAAGCCAATAAGGGGGATGGTTGGGGTTAGCACCCCTGCAGAGGCCCAGCTTAGCTACCAAAGGCCTGAGTTTAAAAAAGTGTCCTAGCCTGCTGTCTCAAACCTGAGGGTGACACCAGGTTTATTTCCCTTGGAAGAGCATTCCACAGATGGGGCACTATATAAAAGGCCCATTCTCATGTTTTACATTTATTTTTTTTGGGGGGGGGTGTTTCTGAGCATTGCTAGTTTTTCCTTCTGTCAAATAGGAACTGTGTAACTTCTTACATTTCCAAATGTGTACCTGGGCCCCCTAACCTACTTGCAGTTCACATTCAGAAACATATGCATCATAGGTTAGGCAAGAAAAGTGGAAGTTTGCCTCAGGAGGGATGTAAACTACAATTCCTCAAGCTGAGAGCAGAGCAAAAGGCAGCTCCAGCAGCTTTAGAATCAACCAGCTGAATTGTGTGGGGTGTTTTTTTTCCATATAAAAAGAGGTGTCAGACAGCTTCTGCTTCATTATTGCAACTGAAGTATTGGGGGATGCTCAGCAACACCCGCTGCCTCAAGCATCTTAAGAAAAAGCAGTGCTGCTACTGCTTATTGTGGCTTCCAGCTAACAGGAACAAATTGTCCAAGAAGCACAGAACAAGAGCAAAAGCTCCCACGCCAAGCTGGGCTAAATGAGGGGTTGGGTGGAAATGCAGTTTCCTTTGCTGTGAAATCCCAAGTGGGCCAACAGCCAGCTTCTCCCTAAGCAGGCGGTGCAAAAAATAAATAAATCCTGTTTCAGTGCAGCCTTGGGCAAGACGTTATGTAGGAGGCTTGTTTTAGAAGACAGAGGCCCCTCCCCAATTTTGCTCAAGCAGCCTATGGAGCTGCACAACCTGGCTCCCATACCCAACAGTGATGGAAAACATCCTCATTAACAGCCACAGTGGTGAAGCACCCCTGCACCTTGCCACTAGGCTTGGGAGGTGGGGAAAACATTTCTCATTCCCAGGGGCCAGCCTTGTAGATGGGCTGTGTAACGTTTCTAGATTTCAAGGTATCTGCCTCAGGAGAATTGTTTGAAGACACAGGATACCATTTGACTGCTGGCTAGGCAGGGTTGCTTCTAGCAGCTGCCTGGAGATCACATGCCAGCTTCTCTGAGGAAAAACAGGTGGCTCACTTGTCATTGAGGTGCATGAATTGTGGTTGTCTTTGCAGCCATACATATAGCTCCTGCATCTACTGCATGGGTATTGTTTTGGAACCTTCTGGAGCTGGGCCAGCATTTTGGTGGGCCACTCTCCCTCACCCTCCATGTTTATTCTCAAGGGGGCATGGCTGCTGCCTCTGAAACCACATGAAGCAGCTATGTAAAAAGTACCCTTGTCAACAAGCCCACAAAAGTTA
Organism: Podarcis raffonei; assembly: GCF_027172205.1. Lineage (NCBI taxonomy): Eukaryota > Metazoa > Chordata > Lepidosauria > Squamata > Lacertidae > Podarcis > Podarcis raffonei. The sequence continues at coordinate 16,081,149 of NC_070616.1, forward strand.
CTAGCCTGCAAAAATGCCTACTAGCCTGCTGGAGCACTGGCAGAGGAGGGATAGGGGACTCCGTTCCTCTCCTAGCATCCTACTGCATTCTTATTCTGGATGCAGAGGAAGGGCCTTCACTTTTTCTGGCAAAGCCACTTAGGTTTCTGTACTGGGGACAGAAGGAGGACTGAATGCTCTGCTGCCTTCCGCCAGCTCACTCACTTGCCTACATGGAATTACTTGTCACCTATGATTACCGGGTAGGCATGTAAATACGAAGCTTTGACCAAGAGCAGGCTAAGGTAGCAAGTACAGTAGGGATGGAGGGTGGATTGTGAGATTACAGAGATGACCATGAAAATAATTACAGTTACATGAAAGAAACCAGTTCTTTTCCTCTGAGGTCACATACATGGAGCTCAGCACTGCCCTTTCAAAGGAAAAATCCACCCTTAGATGAGCATCAAAGCTGTAGTGGTGGATAAAGGCTACTCTTTAGCATTCCCATTGGAGATATAAGCAACCATTAAAGTGTTATCCAACACCTGCTGATAGATTTGGGCTGGAGTGGCTACTACAGGCAATGGAGTATCCAGCAGTCTTTGTATGGAGTGGGGAGTTGGGGGGTTGGAACAGGGGCTGATTAGTTTACTAGTCTGTTGATAGTATGCTGCATTAACACCTTGTACTATTACCTGGGACAGCATCCATGTCTGGTGGACTCAGTCTCACTAAGAAGGAACAAACAAATAATATTGAGCAGTACACTTATTAGTGAAGACACAGGCACTTTCCCAAAATACTAGGGAAAGCCTCTTCTGTGTCAATTGCTTTTTTCTCCCAATGCCTCTGTTTTTAGGTGGCAACAAAGGAGGGCTCTACCATATTTCAAAAGGGAAAATGTTCTGGCTGGACACCCTCTGGCAGCTCTGAGGCCACAGATGCAGAACCACATGCAGAGTGAATTTATTAATACGGTCACAGACCAGCTTCAACACACACAATATCACAGATCATAAAAAATATCAGAAATACAAGGGACAATATGCAATAACAAGAATTTAAATATAAAAATTAAAATTAATTGTTAGCGTGCCCCCTGTAATTAACATTTAGGGGATTGGACATTATGGGATACCACTTGCTTCCTGCGATTGATTGCAGACGCACAGAATTTAGCTACATTTAATGTAGTCTTGGGCTTCTTGTCCTCTAGCAGTAGTTTTAGACTATGGTATTCCGATTCTTTCCTAGACTTTAGCAAAACAGGTGTAATAAAAGTCAAACGTATATCCTCATAAAGACGACAACGTAATAGTACATGTGAAGCAGTTTCAACTTCCAACGAGCCACAAGGACAGACCCGTGCTGTGTATGGTTTACCCTCAAATCTGCCCTGAAGTAAGGCAGAAGGGAGAACGTTAAATCTGCCGAGGGTAAAAGACCGTCTGTATTTGGGTATCTGAAGACCTGGCAGATAGTTAGCTGGAGAGAAACCTCTCCCATGGTCCCTTATTGCTGGATGTTTGATCATTTCGCTCATGTGGCATTGTAATTCTACGTCCCAGATACGCTGGCGGATTGTAGTCCTAGCTTTCTCGAAGCCTGTCGCTATCAGGGTCTGCTGTGGGATCCCTAAGCCTTTGAGCTTTTCCAGCAGTGTAGCTTTCCATCTGGATTGGTAGATATCTAATAAGGTTAAAGGTGCCAGCCCAACCGGGAAGAAAATAAGCTTTAGCCAATAATGGATCTTCAGTATCCATATCCGAGTACTGATAGGAATTTGCCCAACCTCCAAACGGACCGCTATGTTGGATACGCAAGAGGGGATCCCCAGCAGGCAGCGGAAAAACTTAGTTTGGAATGCCTCTAAGAGAGTAAGGTTTTTAAAGCTGCAGATCTGGGATCCATATAACAATTGTGATAGTATTTTGGCAGCAAAGACCTGGGAGGCTGCCGGTATGTATTGGCCCCCACTCCCATAAAATAATCTTATTAACGCTTTGGTAGATCTTTCTGCATTTGCAATAGTATTATTAATCTGAAAGCACCAGGAGCCCCTTTCCTGGAAGGTTACACCCAGGTATTTAAAGGTTGCTACCTGTTCTATTGAGCGATTGTCTATTCTCCATTTGTGCCTCCTCCTTTTTTTAGAGAACACCATGACTTTGGATTTGTTGTAGTTAATTGTTAGTTGTTCAATGCTGCAGTATTTGGTAAAAGATCTCAGAAGTTTTCTTAGTCCAACACAAGAAAAAGAAATTAAAACTGTGTCATCCGCATATAAAAGGACCGGGAGGGGCGTACCAGCCAATTTGGGGGGATGGGCATTTTCTTTCTCCATATTTCCTACTAGCGAGTTGATATAGAAGTTAAATAAAGTAGACGCAAGGACACACCCTTGCCTAACCCCCTGGATGTGAACCACATGCAGAGATCTGAGGACCAAGAGGGGGAGGACCAAACACCAAGATCCAGGTTTTTCTGAGCTAGGGAAATGGAAAAAGTCATGAAAAAGATGAACGTAGGGAAAGGAAGTAGTCAGTCAGAGCAGTGGTGAAAGGGTCACAAGAGGAACAGAGAGAAGAGGTCCCTGCAGGCTCACACTTTCATGCTTGAACAGAGAAGGGGCAACTACTTTAAGCCCCATGACCACACTAACTCACTTTCTGCAGCTGCTTCACAGCTTTCTCCTGCCACCATACAGCCTTGGGAGTGTAGGTGGGTGAGCAAGGTTTGGATCAACTGTGGAGGCAAGGAAGTGCCCTCTGCCCTCAAGCAATTCTATCCTGGCTCAGATGACAAAGAGAAGCAGCAGCTGCATAACAACAACTCAGTGAAGAGCTGCCAGTCCTCCCTTTCCCCTCACAGCCCTTCCCCAAGCAGCTGCTCCTCCTTCAGCACATCTGTTCTCTCCAGCAATTGAAGTTCACTGCATCATTCTCAGGACAGATGGGATACCAACTCTTTGGTGAAGAAAAAGGACAGCACCCTACAGATCACGGTCAAGGCTTCCTAGGAGGAACTCATGCCAAGCACACAAATAACTAGTGGGTGAGTTGGAGAAAGCAGAGAAGCCTCCACTCATCGGCTTTGCTCATTTAGCACTTGGGGTTGCATCCCATGCTAGTCCTACTCAGAATAGTCTCTCAATTCATTCTGATACTTAAAGGTCACCTTTTTGGGGGGATTAACCTTCCCAAGGCAGCTCACAACACATTAAAAACATAAAAATTAATTCATAGCCTAATTGTAAACCATAAAACCACAATATATCAGACATCTAGAAATGTTTTTAAAAGCAGTAGTAAAGCAGTATCAGTATAAAAAATAGGAAAACAAGCAGAAAACCATTAAACAGTTTTTGAAAAGCAGCTGTTAAATGCAAAACTGCCAAGGAATCAAGTAAAACCAGCTTAGGACAAAATGGTATTCTGGGCCCATTTAAAAGTCATCAGTGTCAGGTCACCTGCACCTACTGAGGGAAAGGGTGACAAAAGCAAGGATCCACCATCTAACACCCATCGATCCAACAGTTCCTGATGGCAAGCCCACCAGCAGGCCCTTTGAGGCTGATCTTAAGGCAGGTTTGATACAGATGTAGGTGACCTTGAAAATAACCTGATTGAGCAGCATTGAGGAGATTAAAATATCTAGAACATTAAACTGAGCTTTGAAGCAAATGGTCAACCTGCACTGCCAATACACAGTTCATGTTATATGCTCCAATTGCCTGGCCCCCACAAGCAACTAGTCTGCTGCATTCTGTACCACTTGATGTTGATGATGTTATTTATTACTACTACTAATATTTATATCCTGCCCTTCATTCCAAAAGAGCTCAGCATGGCAAACCCACAAGTGATAAAACAATTTATATGAAAACAATTCCAATACAGATGCAGACAAGCTGGTAGTCCCATTCTAAGCACATTGCAGTAGTCTGGATGTGACCAGAGCATGTATAGCTCTTTCCCCCACATCCCATTTTCACAATAACCACTTTTAGACACTGATGGTGCTGTCCACATAAACAATAAGTCGAAGGATGATGCTATCTGCAATTAAGGGACTGGTAATTTTTATCCTGGAGAAGACGGGGGCGGGGGCAGAATATGATAGCACTCTTCAAATACCGGTACTTTAAGAGTGTTCACATGGAAGTAGAGGCTAGGCAGCTTTCTGCATCATGCAGCGGGTTGGACTACAAAGCCTACAAGCCTCCCCCCCCCCAAAAAAACCCTCTATGGCAATAATGGGGCCTAGCAGAGAGTTTCACTTGCTTTACAGATGTGCACAACAGTGGAATCTTGGGTTTGGAGGCAGATTGCCATATGTACTGCTGAAAATGCCTGAAAGGGGTAAATCACTGGGGCCTAGAATCAATTTGTGCAACCCAGGATGAAGAGCACTGGGTGCCCTTCTCTCTGTGCCAGGGAGTGTGGGCAATGAGCCCAGCCTTAGGTTAGGAGAGCATTACAGGAATCTGCCTCACTTGCTCTGTGAAATATACATATTGCCTCTTTTTTTCCCCCAAGGAAGGAGAAATGGAGGCAGAGGTCTCATGCTGTAATTATTGATCTATTTTTAGTCTCTGTTTGCCCAGCCTGTTCCTGTCAAGCAGCCACTAGGCAAGCTTTGCACAGGATCATTGCAAAGATGGCAATGCCTAATCCAGATGCTCGCTTGGACAATTTCTTTGGAAAATATTAAGTGAAGAGGCAACAGAAAGCAAAGAAATCGTAGGCAGATGCTGGTACTCCTCTTCCTCCACACCATTTCACTGCTTCAGATTTATAAGCAGAGCACCAGTTTCCCCCTCTGGATTAGTTGATACAGAGAGTCAAGCAAGAGACATGGGGAGGTGGGGGTGGGGTCATGGTGTGAGCCAGTGATTTGTGTTAAGTAGGGCAGCCAGGAAGATTTATTCTGAAACCTTCCATTCCACTAGCAGGAGATGGCTGGTCTAGTTAGTGCTCCTTGCAACACACTTTCTTTGGCGCCAGGCACTGGTCCAATGCTTTCTGCAACAAAACGAGATTCTAGAACTCAAGCTAGCCTCAAAAATGGCTCCAGAGTACAAATGTGGTTACTTAGCTATGAGGAAAGAAGGCCTGAGATGTTTGGATATGTTTTTCCAGCCAACCTGCAAGCACATTCCTAGTTGATGCACAATATGGGAGATGTGGGCTAGAGGCATCTGAAACAGATTTGAGGCCCGCTATCAGAAAAGGGAAGTGGGTGGGTAGAAGTATGTGCCCTTCCAGCTACCGCAGGGTGGTTAGAGGACTTGCGTGAATGCACAAGAGGCTGCTGTATTGGTGGAAGTGAGGCTGTTTAGGGACCTTGCCAGGGTTTGGCCTGGAACATGTGTGGACTCAGAGCCTGGTCCAAAGCTAGCTAATCAGGGCTGCGAATCCGGTGCTTCCCAGCCAACACCCAACATGCTAACTACTACTTTGCCAGTTTACTATTTGATCACTGTCAGTTGATCCAAGCACATTGTGTATTATGCTGTGTAATGCTGTTGGTGTGTAATATAAAATAAATAACAGATCAACATAGCTGCCTGCATTTTTTACTGTCTTTGGGGGTGTGCCTATGGGAGCTGTCATGATGAGCCTTTACATTTCACAATGCATCATTACAGGATGGCATATTAATTTGGCATCCCTCCCCAACTGGGACAAGAGCTTAGCATGAATTCACCATTCTGTCCCTCTGAGATCAATTTGTTGCCATTCCTCTTCCTTCCCTAATAGGATTAGAGCAAATGTCTTTATTAATATTCATGAAATCCCTGAAACTTAAGGGGAGCTTAGCTGTCTCCGGAAGCACAGGATACTGCTAGAGGCAACAGGCTGGACTGGGGCACCCAGGCCAGGGAAAGTACACACATCACTAGGAAGCCATGGCAATATACTGAGTGCTCTTTGGAGGACGATGTGCTTATTGAGAACAAACAGGGACTGCATTTCTAAGAAATAAGCAACATGGCCTCAGGATAGTGTTTCCTCTGTTAGCTGATTCATGCAGATTTCAGCTGGGCAATGCAGCTAGGCAGAAGCAATTCTTCACAGGAAGGGAGGCCAAGGAGTTCCAGTTCTGGAATCAGGAATATTTCTCGACTCTCCTGAAGAAGGTGCATGTCACAGCTTACTGGGCTATATAGTCATAGTGCTATTTATAACCCATCTTCAACCTGAAGGTTCTCACAGTGGGATACAACATTTCATTAAAATATGTCACAACATATGCAGCATAAAAACCTCCTAACAACACTGTGCATGCGTAGATCTTGAGGCAGGGCCTCACTGACCATTACCCAGGGTTAGCAACATATAACATGTCTGAGAAACAACGAAAACAAATTCACAGGAAACTGAAGCAAGGGTGGAATGAATGCAATTTGAACTAGTAATTTCCTAAACCCATTCCCACCCAAAGCAGAGCTGGCTGATTCTGATGGGAGTTGTAATCTGAAACATCTGGAGGGCACCAGTTTGAAGAAGGCTGACAATGAATGGTAGGATCATATACAGCACAAGAATTGCAATAAAAATAATTTTTAAGTAAAGCTTTGAATATTTTTGCATGTAACAATTTAAGGCTGCTATGGGTTGTTCCATATCAAGTGGTACAATTTTTGATGATTTTTTTTACTACATGTCGTCCAATTTTCTTAAAATTTTGTACACTTGTTAAATGATCAGAACAAATCTAATCTAAAAGTTTTAATCTAAAAGTCCATCATGTGCCATATCATATTAAAGCTCATACAGTTCTGAAGAGATTGGTATTTTTAGTTTTGGAATATCTCAATTCTGGACTGTGCTTAGGTCTTTGTGTAGTCTGGCAAGACCAAAATTGACATTTTTTAAAAAAAAATTTAAAACCCTCATAACTCAAAAATGGGAGATAAAAAATTTAAAACTAAGATATGAGACCTTCTATTATACTACTTTTAGGAAACTGAAACGGAAAGCAATATAAAATGGTAAGATAAAAGTCCCTGAATCACTTGACATGGAATGACACCATTGCTAAAGACATTTACAGTGGTACCTCGGGTAAAGTACTTAATTCGTTCCGGGGGTCTGTTCTTAACCTGAAACTGTTCTGAACCTGAAGCACCACTTTAGCTAATGGGGCCTCCCGCTGCCGCTGTGCTGCCAGAGCACGATTTCTGTTTTCATCCTAAAGCAAAGTTCTTAACCCGAGGTACTATTTCTGGGTTAGCGGAGTCTGTAACCTGAAGCGGATGTAACCTGAAGCGGATGTAACCCAAGGTACCACTGTACTAAGGAAATGCATTTCTGAGTAAACATGCATTACACTGCACTGTAAGTGTGCTATATTCAATTTATTGTTATGAATCATTATTAATTGCGTTTATATCCTGCCCTTTTGTCCAAGGAGCTCAAGGTGGTCCTCCCCCTCCTCAATTAAAGTTCACAACAACTCTGTGAGGTAGGTTAGGCCAAAAGAAGACAGTGACTGGCCCAAGGTCACCCAGGCAGCTTCATGGCCCAGCGGTGACTTCAACCCTGGTCTCTAACCACTGCACCACACTGGATCTAGAACTAAATGTGACATTTCCAATTTCCAATCAAACACACCAGTTAAACTAACATTGAAGTTAACTGTATTTGACAAGTTTAAAAGTTTTGAGATATTTATACAGAACATAAAAAAGTAGTCACTGCTTGGATGCACACCGAAGCATGCTGTAGGCCCCCTGCCCTTCCATGATCCTGTGTAGGTTTCTTGGGAAGCTGCCACATGGCAAGGGTTTTGACCTTCCCCATCATTAGTGAGCCTCTTTCAGAAGGCCAGCTCATTTCACTCCTGACTGCTCCCCTTAGGAAAGACCAAGGAAGAGATGGACAATAAAGAAGGGTGGGCTTTTGCCGAGCAGATTCACACAGCCAAAGCTCAAGGAAGCTTCAAATAGGATATTGCATGTGTGCACAGCACAACAGAAAACTTCCTCGCCCCTCTCTGTTTGAGTGTGCAGAGCATAAGTTTTGCATACTCCAACCTTCACAGCTGAAGTTTTTCCTTTACCATTTTTCAGAAAGACTACACTTGAGATGTTTTATCTGTCATAAATCTTTGCAAAAATGAAGGAAGCAAAGCTGGAGGCTGCCCAACTTTTCTCTACAGACGCCTCTGTGTTGCATTTTTTTCTCAAGACACACCTTGAGTAAGGAAAAAGCAGACCTCCTCTCAGCTGGCGAGGAGGAGATGTTCCGAAGGAGCACTAGGTCATCTGAGGAAGCAAGAGGCAGAGATCAGCTTATAAAGGAAACTTTGTTCTTTCAACCTCTGCGGCTGCCCATTTGACAGCATCCAAGCACTGAATTGCCAAGAGCAACCTCCCTCCTCTTACCAGTGGCTGTAGCACCCCCTTCCTGTCAACCAACCTTTTTCTTAGATTTAAAACTACCTAGTCCAAAATGTACAGAAGGGGCACAGTTCTGCTTACGAATAACAAAAACAGGAAGTCATCGGACAGCAGCTTATGGAAGAAACATGCAGTCACGCCCTTTGCTTCTCAGTACTGGCAAATTTACCCAATATGGATCCTCTCCAAGTACATCATTAGCTCTATTTTGTTTCTTTTACATAATTTTTTAATGAGATTATCAAATACAGTATGACAAACAAGACACCAACCTAAAATACATAACAGAAACCATCATAAAGGCAAGAGTAAAAATACAAGCTAATAAGAAATAAAACTTAAAAAGCCTGAATAGCACAAAATATATTCCTTGGTTGGAAACAAGGATCATATTAATGCAAAATATGTCAAGAATTCATACATGTTGCCAAATAAAATTATATTTAGCAGGATTGTGCCAACCATGAGATTGTTTGATCATATAAATCACAAACAGCTCCCAAACAGAAGCAAAGTTAGAGGGGTCTACATTGCCCCTGGCAGAACGTAACTTATGAGCCAGTTTTTCAGAGATGGCAATAAACATGACTTTTAAAAACCACAGGTCCAAAGAGTAACAAGATGCATTCTTCCATCCTTGAGAGATCACTAAATGAGTGGCGACCAGCAGACAGAGAATTGTTTGCAAACTTGATCAGCATTAGCACCATCAAAAATGGATCTTCAATTTCTGATTCAAGTCTATGTTTTGCTGTAGACGAAAATGGCACCCCAGAACACACAAGAGGGAAGGATTGGCAAACTGAAGATTGGCAGTTACTCAAAAACCCTTGTAGGGATAAAAACTCTAAGGAGGAAAACCTCAGATATAGTCCAATAAGAATTAAAGAGCATGGAATGTTGACTGGCTGAGTGGGAAAGAAAACTGACAGCCAGGTGGGAGGGGGAATGGAAGGGCGTTGCTGGAAAGAGAGGAAGAGGCACAGACATCTAAAAATCGCAGAAAGAACCACCACATTGTCTGAACAGGTCCTTTTCTGAATCATACTAAAAAAAAACTACTATAACATGTACCCAAGGAAGTGAGCTGCACACAGAAAACAATAGAGAAATGAAAGATTTCAATGTAGACAGGACTGGGCCCAAGAGTGTTGTTCACCCCCATCCAAAACGGAGACCAAGGTAGGATGAGGAAAAACAAAAGGTGCTCAATGAGGGCTAGACATGCTCAGTGGAGACGGATGGCTGGCTGACCATTAGGAGGTGAAAAGAAAAGGGGAAACCAAGTTTGGGGGAGGGGTATGGATTCTCTGGACTACAGGGCTACTGATGCAGAAGACTAACACCATTCCGAAAGAACAGCTGCTTAAAACCACACAAGTCTGAGCATGCCACAAGCACATGAATCCAGAGGTTGAAAACCCCCAAAACTGCTGTGAAAGGCCAGTGAAGGGACATTTTGTTATCAGTGGCAACAACTGGTGCTAACCCCCCCCCCCACATTGTTCATCTCAGGCAGGTTAGTAATCCCTGGCAGGCTTCTATACATGGACAGTGGTCTGTATTCAGCTGGACAGCAGTTTAATTGCACAACTGCTGATAGGAGTCTGCGAACACAACCTCTCTGGCAGGATAACAAGCCAACACAACTGGTATGAGGAACGGATTACTGTGAATTAGGATGCATCTGTGTAGAAGTAGGTTAACATACTATCTTCCCATCAGTTGTGCTGGGAGTCCAGGGCAGTGCTTCTTAATGTGAAAATCCCAACATCTTCCTGGGTGGGTTGCATAATGAGGGGCTTTTGTTCCAGGGGCTTTGACCACTAGCACACCATTACTGTTGAGACCCTTTTAAAAGAAAGGTTTGTAGAAGGCTTGAAAGGCATTGGTGAAAGGTGTTGATGGTTTACAAGTGGGTCCTGAAAGGTTCAGTAAGTTTGCAGGTAGGTTCCACTTCAAAATGTTTGTGAAGCACTTATCTAGGGTGATGCCACAACAACCACCTCTCCCAGGGCAGCTAACCCAACAGCACTCTGCAGAGCACAGGTGTTTGACAAAGCTGTTTTCAGAGTGAGCCTGATCAATATTTACTCTCAAACAGCAGTGGAAATCCAGAAGGGACTCTGCTAGGCTTGCCTCTGGAACCCCCCAAAGACTCTAGACAGAGGCTTCACCCTGAAGATGTAAATCATAAGTCACCAGTGAATCCCTGAAAAACAACTTTTCCTCATCAGTGCGCACTGTGAATATTTTGGGTTTCTATGCTGGGTCCCTCCTTCCTCAGCCAGCCTGAATGCAATTCCTTGTTGCCTGTGGCTGCCATGCAAGTAATTAAATACAAAGATGGGCTAATATGTACTCATATCCACTTTATTTAATAACAAACTAGTTATCATTTAATAGTATTTACATGTTCAATTTGCATGATTCCCCTTCCCTAGCACTCATTTCTGCTTTCAAGAAGCACAGCTACCATACAAGCGCTAGGAGCCCTTCTGGACGGTACAGCAAAAAAAGGAAATCTAAACTAATATGAACACAGTGGCTGAGGAAGTTGGACAGTGTAAGGAACAGGTTTCATACCAAGCCCACCAGGAGCTTTCCTTGGCCCCCACCCCCCGCAAATGGCATCCTATGTGTCTTCATGAGTTTCAGGATTACCAGTTGCTCCCAACTTACTACTTTTGAGCCTAAATTCAGTTATGTTCTGTTGCCATTCCAGAAAACCCCAGAGTTCAGGATGATCTGGCCCTCCTCAACCTGGGATCATCAGCAGCAATCACTTATTGCCTTCCACTGGTGAAAAGCAGAATGGCACAAATAAATAAGAGGAAGTTTGTGGATGGAAGAGAAGATGATTGCAACACCTGCACAGGGGCTTACTCAAATCATCACGACCCATTAACAGCCATTCAGAAAAGAAGTACCCTGTTCTGTAGCATGTTCAAGGGAGGGAAAAGGTCCTTAACAAAGTCTAATTATGAAAGAGCAAAGGATGCCATCAGTGAAGCCTCCTAGAATCATAGAATCATAGAGTTGGAAGAGACCACAAGGGCCATCGAGTCCAACCCGCTGCCAAGCAGGAAACACCATCAGAGCACTCCTGACATATGGTTGTCAAGCCTCTGCTTAAAGACCTCCAAAGAAGGAGACTCCACCACACTCCTATAAGACTTGCTGTGGTACAAGTGACTTCTGGTAGGCCAATGTCACAGAAAGACTCCACTGGATACCTCCCACCATCCACTCTCACCTCCAAGGGTATGAACAGCTTCTTAAGGAGGGAGATCCTCTGACAAGGGCCAAGGTTTAACAGTCCCACTATCTTGGACAAAGACATTTCCCATATGATTCAGAGCCATATGTTTTTCAAATTCCCAGCAGCCCACCACAATTTTTGGCAGAAGTATTGCCAGTTTTGGCTTCATTTGGCAGGGAACATCATGGATTTTGGCAGAAGCAGTGCCAGTTTGGGCTCCATGTGGCAGGCAACATCATGGATATGGGCAGACTGGAAAAAACCAAGGTGCCTAAATTTAGAACTGTTAGCTTAAGAACTCATACTATGATTCTCACCAGCCAATCCTCTAAAACATAAAGGAAACATTCAGATGCCACAAGGAAAGAAAGAGAAAGATTTGTCTTATGCACCCCTCACACATGGCCTATAAATTGTCTGTGTGCAATTATCAAGTTGGCTGCAGCGACACCTGTTCCAAGCAGTCACATTAACCACAAAACACCAATATACGGAGTCACAAGAGAAAAAAAATAAAATCCTTTCAACATTAAATGAAGCGGTAAGAAAAGCAAGTCCAATCACTACTCCCAAGGGACACAACTACCCTGACCCACAGCTTAAGCCTTTGCGTGTATCCTGAGTATGGTAAACTTCTAATTTGCAGCATCTAGACAATGTGCCAGTAACCCACAGCTACTCATGCCCTGAGGCCATCATGGCCATTAAGCAATGAACCCTCTCAAGGCAAAGAATGTGATCTGCTAGTGGCCAAGGTCCAGGCTACCTTTTAGGTGCAGTTAGTCAGATTTTTCAGAACTGAATTTTTACAAGTCTCACTGTTTTCAAGCCACTCTGAGTAGGTAAAAACCAGATAAACATTGTGCTTTCTTTTGAGAGAACAGAGCTGCTCACAACTGCAGTGCAAACACTTTTTAAACGAGAGGAAGTTGCTTTCCCAAACCCCAGAGCAAATTCCCAACCCCCTAATAGATCCTTTGTTTGTTGCCAGTTGCGTCATTTCTGTATGGTAAATATTTAATATGCCATCTTCTGCCGTGCAGGAATTGATAGCTGCCTACACCAGCTGCCAGAATAATGTAGCTATTCGCAGAGCAGCTTACAGCTTGGTCTTTCAGGGGATGCAGCCTCTTCACTACAAAGGAATTAGGTCATCCTGCAAAAGCAAGCACCAGGCTGTGAAATCGGCATGCTGGGAAGGGACCCTGAGGGACAGGAAATGAGAATGGCACTGTGGGGTTGGTACTGCTGACCCTCCATGCTTAAGGTTCATCTCAGCTGCCTTTTCACTGAAGTCTTAACACGCCTGCACAATCAGACAGCATCACTCAGAACCTATCCGAACAACCGAGCTAGCTCTTATTTCCTTACCCCAAACTGTTTTCTGCACCAAAATCCTCTCTTTCCCTTTGTAGACAGCCTAACAAATTCATATTTTGTATACCTAAGCAGAAGCAAGTGTTGGCCTTGGGTGGCCCACCTTCTGACAGGGCACACTTGTGGAAGAGGCAAATGAAAAGACTTGCTCTACTGAATCACCTCAGACCTCCTGTTGTTCACTGGGGTTGGTGGCCAATGCAAGCAATATCACATATACAGCACCTCCAGGAACGTACTTCCCACCCCATGTTCAACGGGATAGTAGCCGATGCCACCCAAGCCCAGTGGACATTTCCACCTGAGTTCACAGAAGCCATCACTCCCAGCTACAGCAAACATAACTAGACCAGAAAGAGCACACACATATTAACTAGCTCTCCTTATGCGGAAAGGGATCTTTATAGGCAGTGAGAGACATAGTTCACCTGTGTATCTCCAACATAGATGAAAGCCAGCCCCAGCAGAATCTAAGCCACCTTCATTTTCCAGTAATGGCCTCAGCCGGTTTCATTCTCCAAACTGCAGTTGCTCAAAACTACAACCTAAAGGAAGGCTCCCTCCTGCAGTCAAACTAGGCTTCTGACTAGCCCACTAATGAAGACCACATTAATGTCTTCCCTCTTTCATCTTTGGAGGAATCAGAGCTTCAAGCTCAACTCCCTCCCTCACCCTTGTTCTGAAGCCTTCCCCTCAAACATCTTACTCTTGTCATTCATCTGTGGCTCTGTCCTTCAGCCACCAAATTAAGAACATTTCAAAGTACTGTAACGGTTCCTTTGCTGGGTACTCGGGGCTTGAAATGTGTGGAAAGGAATGCTGAACTCAAAGCTAAACTATTCGCAAAATGCTGTGAGAAGAGCACTAAAAATACAGTCCAGCAAAAGTCAGGATAAGAAATTGACTATTATGTAGAGTCCCCCTCACAATGCATCTTGTTTCAGAGGATATGTGCTTGCACCTCTGTCAACCAATGTCGTCTTCTTCTTTGGCAATCACTCGTAGCCGAGTAAGATTGTCTTCCATGAACACGGTCTTAACAGTGAGTCCGTAACTGACTATGGAGGCCAATTCTGGATCCACATATCCTTCCACAATGGGGACACATGTTTCTGGGTGGGAGTTGATCATGGTGAGGGTTTGCCAAGCGTGTCTTCCTCTTAGCATGTTTCTCCCTTTTGTCCTCAGTTTGAGCATCTTCAAAGTCCATGACACCTTTGGTAAAGGTTGTTCTCCAACTGGAGCACTAGCAAGCTAGTGTTTCCCAATTGTCAGTTTATACTACATTTTTTAAAGATTTGCCTTACCTCTTTTGTTGACCACCAGCATTATGCTTTTCATTTTTAAGTTCAGAATAGAGTAGTTGCTTTGGATAATCAAGTACCCAAACATGACCAGTTCCTACCATCCTCCAATCTCTGAAGACAGTACCCAGTACTTGAAGTAGAACAGGGAGTACTCCAGTATCTAAAGAGATTAATTCCACACTTTAATACCAAGTGAACAATGAAGTTCACCTGCATATCTGTGGCTCCCAATTCCCTAGGATACTGCAAGGTGACATATTTGATCCATTAAATGCATCCTGCTTCAGTCACCATATTTCTTCAACACCAATTTGTGCAATGGAAAGCAGGAAAGCATGCATATCCTGAGATTAAGGAATAGGGTTTCACAGGCTTAGGAAACAGCCTCAATTTACTGAACATACCCTGAAGGATGTGACAATGAAGTACTTTTACAAAAATATGCATGTACAAAGGGGAAGGCTTCTAATGGTGTCAAGATATGACAGCCAAAGTGCAACCTCCACATCAACAGAGAATGCTCTCACCATGTCACCCTCTTTGTGAGCTTCCACCAAGCCTCTAACTGGTTACAAATAAAATACACAATGCACAGCTGGATGGACATCTGATCTGAGCCTGCAGGGCAATTTTTATGGTCCATAATCTCATGGATCAAATTGCTTGGCCTGGCCCTGCACTTGCAAGAATAGTCAGATTTGTGGGGGAAACTCTTCCCATGAAATTAAGCATAGGTATTTAGTACCTTATGCCAGATCCACACAGCTCTTTAGAGCAGGGGTGGGGAACCTCAAGACTAGGAGCCAAATGCAGTCCTTCAGACCCCCTCTATCTGGCCCTCAGAACTTGCCAATGGTCACACTTCACACCAAGTCATTTTGTCTGGGTTGAATGTGTCACTGAATTCTGATAGTGCCTCTTGCTTGCCTAGATGGAGAATACAGAGGGATGTGTATATGTGTGTAGAAGTTAGTTTACTGTACAAAGGGAACTTTTACATTCATTTCCTCTGCCCCCCCCCCCACCGCTGGCATGTGGCCAGAAGGGAAAGTGGCCCACAGGTTAAAAAAGGCTCCCCACACCAGTTTAGGATGGTAAAGACTGATAAACTAATCCCGCAGTAGCCAAACTGAAAAAATGGGCATGCTTCTGGCTTCTTCCCATGTTATCACCTGCCAATGACAAAAGCACTTGCTTTTTTTGGTCTGTCTGTACTGATGTCAATTCTTTAAATAGCTGTTCAGAACAGAGATATATTTTTATATATAGCAACACTGCGGCAATTTCAGAGAACCCAGTTTCCTGTGTACAAATTTAACTTCTTAGCAAAACTGGTGGATGGCTCAAATTTCAAAAAGGAGTAAAGAGCAGGTGGTTTAGGGTTTTAATGCTTTTATTAGTAAGTTAGTATTTAGATAAAACTAACAAATCCTGTTTAATCCATGCATGGCCTTTGCAGTGCTGAGGCACGAGCCAGGAATAATATAATGTGCATAAGAGTAAATAAGAAGCAACGAGCAACCAGCTCTCCAGGACATTATTAGAAGTATATATTGGGTGCAACCAACTAAGTTCTAAGACCCACTGAAATGAATGGACATGACTAAATTTGGTCCACTAAATTAGACCTACTCAGAGTAGAATTTCGTTTGATACAATGCCCTGTGTCTGAAGGAAAATGAACATTTCCCACTACCATTCAGCTTTGCTCATGTTACCTGTGGAAAGCAAACTTACGGTACTTAAGCGCTTTGATTTCTATTGTGATACAACAGGGAAGGAGAGATTCCTTCGTTCAGTTTGCCTTGTCTGTATGTGTGGGCTTTTCCTTCTTCCATATAGTGTTTGTCCCACCCCATACTGAGATCACACAAGTGCTATGGTCTTTGCAGAATGACTTAAAACAGATATGATGCCCAAGAACTTGCTGTGCTTTTAATTTCCATTTGCATCTGAAATCCTTTCCTTCTCCTAGTACATCTCTTCAAATACTGGCAAACAACTTCTTCTTCTTTTTTTAAAAATATACATTATAGCACCTTCTAAAGAGAACCAGTTTTCCATCACCTTTCCAGGTTTCCCAGGGATCAGCATGAAATGATGTGCCTCAAGCATCCACAAGCAAGCCACCTTGTCCTCAAGCCTTTCCCCTACCAATTATCCCACATAAGACAAGTGTCAGTTTGTGGATGGGGACTCTACATGCCTGTCCGCTCAGTGGCTTATTATACACTACTTTCAGCAAGGACGGTACATCTGGGCAGCCAGATATACACAAAAGCAGCACAACCACCCCCAGCAACAACATTCCAATTGCCAGACTATTCCTAAGAGAGTTGCCTTGCCTTGGTAAAGTCTGAGTGACAGAAGCCACACAACAGCATGTCAACTGTAGGGCACACTGAGCAAATCTGCTTTAAGTTCCCTTCATCTGAGTTACTTGGAATCAACAGCCACTGCTCAAGACCAGCCCATTTTCTGCCCATTTCCAGAAGAGCCAAACTTGCCATAACCCATGTCTGGTCTTCACTAATACACTTTTTAGTCAGAGTGATGGTGATGCAAATGCCTGTTAGGTGTGCACCACCACCATTACCATGGCCTACTTTCCTAGCAGGCTTTTGGGTGAGGGGAGCAGTGGTGGTCAAAAACATGCCACTGCTGTTTTTATTATGAGTTTTAAATAATTGTTTGAAGTTCTTGTGTTATTAGGTTGAAAACTACCCTGTGACCTTTTGGCAAAGGGTGGTATACAAATTTCTTAATAATATACAAGTCTTGTTTATTTCTTTCAGCTATTTTTTAACAGCTTAATCACCAAAGTTTCAAAGCAGTGTATCCAGACAATGAAGAAGCAGGTTACTCATGGGTCTTTCAGTTCACATGTGTGCACAATTGGCTCTTTCCTTCTATATGCCATGTGTTTCCTGCAAGAGAACAGTATTTAATATTTCATCAAGTCCTTTCGTTAGCCGGATAGGAAGGGGCATGCAATGCTTTTACACCTGAAACAGGGAGTTTCAGATAAGCTAATGTGACATTTTCTGGATAAAAGCCACATCTGCCTTTGTATGTCTAAGCACTGGTCTCCCGGGTGCATTTATCCATTCTCACTGGTGAACAGATTTCCTAGCATTTAGGGAGTCTCTTCACTGCTTGTGCTTTGCATCTACCCCCATCCCCACATGTCCTTTGCAATCCTGTTCCATCTTCCTGTCACCTTGTTTCTCATCCTCAGCTTTTCATATACAGTTCCTGCCATGCTAGGTAGAAATTCAGTTGTCCCATGGCATGGATCATTCACTGGTTCACAGGCATTGCACTACTCATTGCTTCCTGTGGGCAGATGTGGTAGGTGAGCTGGACAAAATCAGGACACAGAAGCCAAGCTGGGCACTTTGCCCTGCCTGTTATTTAACCTTCCAAGGGCTGCATGGTCTATCTACATCTACCAATTGGCAGGCACCCTGGTAAAAAAGGAGAATGTTTTGCAGGTGTCAGGATTAATCACATGCTGCAGGGCACGTGCCTTGAATATGTGGGACTTCCAGCTAACTCTCTTTCCCAGTCATCACTGCACTCAGTATTATAAATATACTGCTGTCTAGCTATAGGAACCAAGTGTCAGAAAACAGAAAATGAAGAAACAGCAAACGACCAAGAACCTACTGATACACCTTACAATAACTTTGGTCAGCCTCTTATTTGCAGGTGCAGTGTTTGTACTAATTTCTAGGAAGGTAGACAGTTTCTGCAGTTTTCCGTAGCTGATTTCCTCCACGTGATAGCTGAAGATGGAATCTGAAGCTGTGCAAAGGAAGAAAAGCAAGCCACACAGTTGCATCTCTCTTTTGGCTGAGCCTCTTTCATTTAACAGAAAGCCCATTAGGACTTGGCATATCACCCAGAATTGGAGGGGGCGGGGGGAGAAGAGATCTGTGTGAAAAAGGGCAATATGGATTTCATAACTATTATAGTCTTTTCAGGAGATAACTCCAAATGCTCTCTTACCTAAAGGAAGGAAAAGAATAGCAACTACAGAAAGCCCTTTCCCTCACCTTCACACCACAGCCTAATAACCTTTCACTTTCCACTGAGAAGCAGCAAGGTCACTTTCAATTTTCTGCCTAGTTGCTGTCTTCTCTCTAGTCTCTGTTAGTTTGTCACCTTTAGCTGGAGGCCATCTGTGGACTGAAGCTGGTCTTCCTTTATCTACCTCCCCACAACCATTATTTATTTGCTCTGTAAGCATTTGCCTGCTGCTGACACAGAACACTAAATAAAGAGATAAAGCCAAGTGCAATAAGCAATGCAACAAATATATGCACTTCCCTTGTGGAAAATGTCAAATCCCCAGACTGTATAAATGGGAAGTTGGACTTACTGTGAATTTCCTTTCTTTTCATCCTTGTAGGAGGCCAGAAAGCAAGGGTTTTTAAAGGTGTTTTCTTTCTTTTGCTAGGAAGCCCTAAAAAGTCTTCCCCTTTTCTTTCTTTATTTTTTTTAGACTAGTCAAGATGGCTCAGAAATGTGTTTAACCTCAAACATATTGCAACAAAAGCATATCATACACCAAAATGCTCAGGAAAATGAGCCATATCACAAACAAAAAGTCTCCCAGATTTGTCCCCTGCTCCCGCAAGAAAGATCCTTGCTGGATCAGACTAAATGCTCATCTAGTCCAACATGTGTTCTCACCGTAACTTTGGATACTCTTTGAGGTTAACTACAAAGTGATATGCAGAACTTCACACAGACAGAGCTGCAGTTTCTATTTCCCTGGGCTGCTGTGTTTTACAATGAGAACATTAATTTAATAAGATACAGTACCCATCTCCATCCCTTCCTTGTGTTGGGAGGGCTCTCTCCCTGAGATATCCAAACAGCACAACAGTAAGTACCGTATTTCAGCACCCAGGCTTCCCTTCCTGAACCTAAGAATAGCCCTGCAGCTGATTTAGGCCAGTGGCCCAGCTAGCACAGCATCTTGTATTCACAGTAGTCAAGCTATTTGTTCTCTCAAACCTTTCACTTCCATTTCACACCTTCATCTACAGAGCTGAGACTAACGCAGCTTAAAAGAGCAGACAACTTGATATGCCTTGTAGAAGTTTGATCATGTTATCTAGGAATTTAAAAAACCCTATCCAACCCCGCCACCTCACATCCACTTCTTCCAGGTCCTCACAAGACTCTTTGTTTGCACTCCATTTAACATTTATGGTGTTATTTTGCAAAGCAAACCCAAATAATCTAACAAAACAAATCAATATCAGAACAGCTTATTGCTCAGAAGAAAATTTGATTCCTGCTAGTATTGCCTCCTTTGGGGGGGGGCAGCCTGTTTGAATTTTAAGGGCGCTAAACTCACATACTGGATAATTTCAAGTTAAATGGGGAACACATTGCAATTTAGATGCTTGTATAATCTATTCAGACAGATAGTGTTGAGTTCAAGTATCACAGGGTGCCTTACGCTTTTGCTGAAGGGACATGTCTCCATATAAATGAATTACCCTTCTATGCCTTTCTCTTCTCCTTTTGGTTTGGTGTTATTTATTTATTTATTTACATTTGATTCTTATCTTATCTTGTTCAGATTAGGCTGCTCAGGGCAAACATGTAGTAAAACAGATCATTCTTGGTGCAACAGCAGTTCCAAGATGCAGCTACAACTGATTAGCCTCTGGTTCACTTTGCCATGTCATGAGAGCCCAATTGACACAGCAAAGAACTGCTCCCAGCTCTCTGCCAAACCACGAAACAATGCATGGTACCCCTCCACAACCTAGAGAAGTAGAGAGCAAGTGACATTCTGAACTCCTATTGGTTTGTTATACAGCACAGCAAAATCTCTGTCAGAAAGCTGTTAGTCTAATTATACTGTACAGTGGTACCTCGGGCTACATATGCTTCAGGTTACATACGCTTCAGGCTACAGACTCCGCTAACCCAGAAATAGTGCTTCAGGTTAAGAACTTTGCTTCAGGATGAGAACAGAAATCGTGCTCCAGTGGCGTGACAGCAGCGGAAGGCCCCATTAGCTAAAGTGGTGCTTCAGGTTAAGAACAGTTTCAGGTTAAGAATGGACCTCCGGAACGAATTAAGTACTTAACCCGAGGTACCACTGTATAAGCATTGGATTTTAAATGCCCATACTGGTCTATAGTGATTTCAGGGTTCCATATAAAGTACTGGTTTCACAATTCAGGTCCCAATGGTTTGGGATCAAATTACCTGAAGGACCATCTTCTTCCTTATGGACACGCCTATAGTTTTAACTTAGTTTTAAATGCAAAATGTTGGCTATTCCAGCCAACTCCTAACCACCATTAGCCCAGGCAGCAGAGCCAGAGGACAGGGATGATGGGTGCTGCACGTGGTGTGGTCCATCATGGGATCTCTGTGGTTGTTTGCAGAGGAGTGAAAACATCTTTATGGAATTTGCTCCCACAAGACACAGCGATAGCCACCCACTTGGATGACTTTTAAAAAGAGGATTAGATATGTTCATGGAGAGGAAGCCTATCAACAGCTACTGGCAACAATGGCTATTTTCTATCTCTGCTAAAGGAAACTACCAATATGCTTCTGAATGCTAGTTGCTGTGATTCAGAAGTAAGGAAAGTGTTGTTACACTCAGTTCCTGCTTGTGGGCTTCGCAATGGAACACCTGGTTCGCCTCTGTGAGAACAGGATGCTGGACTAGAGCCTTTGGTCTGATCCAGTTGCAGGGCTCTTAGACAGGGGGCTGAACCCTCTGCCCCCAATGATGATCACATATGCAAAAAAAAAAAAAAATTACTGTCGGAAGTCAAGGCTGATGGATGATCTGGATTTTGTTATGTTTTTACTTTGGTCAATTGCAAGGGGGTTCAAGTGCAAGATTGTGATACTGTAAACACTGAACGTGACAACTTTTTTTCTGTGGTTAGGCTACCTTCCTTTTTCTTTGCATTCTAACAGCACTCAAAAACTTCCTTTAAAAAAAATATATATAAACAAGCTTTTGAATCTGTTCCTGCTTAAGGTACTGTTAGAGCTTACTTCCTCCTCTCCCCTTTTTCTTCTGCTATCAGTTTTAGTTTGGATTTTTTGTACGTGTGTTCTTAATGGGTGGATTAGGGTTACTGTTCCATTTCTTTTTCCTACTATGACTATTAAAAAGCTCTACATGTCTGATTATTTATTTGCTTTCCAACAGCACTTACGGGGAGGGGGAAGTAAGTGTGTATGAAGTCATGTTATATATATATATATATATGGGTTGTTTTTATTTTATTTTATGCTGATTCTAATGCATATGTTTGTTTGTTTATATGTTCATTACATAAATTCTAGAGGATGCCGAATTTGCACCTCTTTGCCCCGGCTTCTGACACGTAAGGTGTATATTTTAAGGACCTACCCAACTGCTGTAATTTTAACTTCTTTTCAACAGTTTTTAGGAATGCATTTCAATTGCTGTAACCCACACTGGGACCTTTGGGTGTGGAGTAGTGCAGGTAATAACAACAATAAAAAAACTGAAGGTCACTTTGTGTTACTTTGGTAAAACGAAAAGCAGCTAATACACGTAACTGATAACTATAATAACAACTAGTACTTCTGGCTGTCGAGGCAGAGCCTAGGCATTGTGGCTAGTAGCCTTTGGCAAGACCTTTCTTCCATGAACTTGCCCGAACTTCTTTTTAAAGCTGGCCAGTCACTGCCTCCTGTGGGAGAGAGTTCCAGAGATTAACGCGGCACTGTGGAAATGACTTTTCTCTGCCCCGAATCCTCCCCACATTTCAGCTTCACTGGATGCCCACCAGTTCCAGCGTTAAAAGTTTTAAGCTTCGAGTCACCTCGGCAAGCAGAAATAAAATAAAATAATAAAAAGGGGCGACGGCCAATACAAACACCAGCAACATAAAGGACTGAGCCTGAGAAGGATATTCGCCAGGGAAGCTCCTTGGGTCGGCGGCGGCGACCACAGCCCCCCTGGCTCCGCTGCCCCTCTCCGCCCACCGACCCGTCCGCCCTGCCCCACGGGAGGGTACCTGCCCCCTCTCGAAGGCGTCCCGCTCGGCGGCCACGGCGGCGTCCACCATCCCGCCGATAACTCCGGGGGGCCTCGGGAAGCGGGCGGGCGACGCACCTGAAGGAGCCCCCCGAGCGCCCCGCGGCGGCCTGGAAAGAAGGGAAGGAGGCCCCGGCCGTCCTTCTGACAGGAAAGCCACTCGCCCCGCCCGTTGGTCCGCGGAGGCTGCCACTCACCGCCCGAGGCGCCGCGATTGGGCCTCCGCGACGAAAGGGGAGGGGCTTTCTTTCCCGCCCGTTTCCTTCTCTCGCCGCGACGGAAAGGGAGCATCCCCCGGGCGTCTCCGCGGCAGCCCCGCCTAAAGGAGGGAGAATTCAAGAAAACGCCTCTGCGATTGGATGCTGCTCTAGGCTCCGCCCGTTTCCTCCACGTGCGCCGGCCACCGCCCTTCCACAAAGTTTGCTGTGTTCCGAACGGCCAGGACTGCGACTCCCATCGGCCACAGCTGCAGTTCCCCCCACCGCGCTCGCTGGGGCTGATGGGAGTTGTAGTCCAAAACATCTGGAAGGCGGCTGGTTACCTCCATGCAGGGGTGGGGAGCGTGCGGACCTCCAGAGGTTGTTGCTGGGCTCCAATTCTCCTCAGTGGTTAGGGATGGTGATGAGGGGAGCTGTGGAGTCCAGAAACATCTGTGGAGCTGCGACAGGTGGCCCGTCTCGGCTGTGTTAATTATTATAATCCCATAATCGTTATTAATCCCATAATCATTATTAATAATGCTGTGTTAATTCGCAATCCTCTTTTTAAGATGTGACTGGCTTCCAAAATGTCTCAGTGCGGGGAAATTCAAATAAATATTAATGCTATAATATGAAAATATGTTGCATTTCTTTTATGAAATTTAACTGCAAAAAAGGGGTTTACAAAAAAATAGATTTATTAGTAAAATCAATTAAAACAGTCAGAAAATTAAAACCTCAATAAACTAAGAACACATCAGCACCAGATTTAGGGCAGTGTGGGCGATTCACCCCCCCCCAGCACAGAGGCGTGGGGGCACAAAGTAATAATAATAGGAATAAACTATATTTATACTTCCTGAGAAGATGCATTTAAAAGCAACTGCACCAAAAGAAATGGCTGTGGAAATAAGAAATGTTAGGGGGGGGGCGCAGATTTTGTCCCATATCTCACCAAAAAGAAAAGAAAAGAAAGAAAGAAAGAAAGCATACAGAGCTTAGAAGGCTCCCACAACACACATTAGCACTATTATTATTATTATTATTATTATTATTATTATTATTATTATTATTATGATGTGTGTATATATAGAATTATAGTACAGCTGGCTGCTTTACAAAAATAAAAATAGAAATAAGTACTGACTGGCAGCACCCAAGGCTTTTTGCAATCAAGCAGTGTACAGATTTTAGGAAATAATAAATAAATAAAACAAATTTATCATTTATTTATTTAGAGTACTGCATTTGCATCCCACTCTTCAGCCAGAAGGCTCCCAGAATAGGTTACATGCAATCAATTAAAGCAAGGCTGGCTCTGCCCTCTGGCTCACAATCTAAAAAAGCAGAAGGACAAGGAAGGAAACAGGGGGAGGAATGAAACTCCGGCACCAATTCTTAAAACAGCTGTTCTTATACTGAGCAGCTGGCAGGGGCAGGAGATGCCTGATGGAGCTGGGCTTTTGGCAAAGGTGATGGAACCAAGCCTCCTGCTTCCCATCTCTCCCTCTGATGCCATAGCTGCCCCCAGCTGGCAGTTGAGGTCCGATGGAGCTGGCTTGTCCCAGAACAGCTGACGCCTTTCTGTTATTGCTGCAACACCGTTCCTGGTGTGCAGGCCCACCAGAGCTTAACCCTCAACATGCCCCGCCTGGCATGAGGTGAAGCTGGAAGTGATGCTGCCTTCCACTCCCTCCCCCTCCCTAATTGCTGCAAGCTCTATCTATCTCCAGTTAGCACAGAAGCATCTGATGAGAACCCCCCAAGGGTGGTGCCTTCCCCCCTTCCCCGCCGCCACTTTGCTGCCTCGTCACCTCGTCCTTCTCTAATTCATTTTCTGGAAAGCTGCCCCCCCCTCATTCGGGGTCTGTTCCAGATGGGGCTAATGGACTTGATGCAGCCGTAGCTGGCTCTCCACAAAGCAAAGGATGAATAATTGAACTGTTGCAAGCCCCCAGAGGAATGGGGGAGGTGGGCACACTCAGAATGGTAGGCCAAATTGCTACCTGACTCCATAAGTCCTGGCATAGGACAACTCTACCTGTTCTAGATGGGACACCTTTGTAGGGCCACCCTATCCTCACAATCCTTCCAACCTCATAGAACTGTAGGGCTGGGAGGGACCAAATGAGTCATCTAGTCCAACCCCATGCAATGCAATCTCTCCCCAAAATACAATGATGAAGTGGCTGATGATGACGATGATAATAATAATAATAATAATAATAATAATAATAATAATAATAATAATTTATTATTTATACTCCGCCCATCTGGCTGGGTTTCCACTCTGGGTAGCTTCCAAAAAAAGATTAAAAATACATTAAAACACCAGTCATTAAAATCTTCCCTAAACAAGGATGACTTCTAAATGTCAGATAGTTGTTTATTTCCTTGACATCTGATGGGAGGACGTTCTACAGGGTGGGTGCCACTACTGAGAAGGCCCTCTGACTGGTTCCCTGTAACTTGGCTTCTCGCAGTGAGGGAACTGCCAGAAGGCCCTCGGCACTGGACCTCAGTGTCCGGGTTGAACAATGGAGGTGGAGATGCTCCTTCAGGTATACTGGACCGAGGCCATTTAGGGCTTTAAAGGTCAGCACCAACACTTTGAATTGTGCTTGGAAACATACTGGGAGACAATGTAGGTTTTTCAAGACCGGTGTTATGTGGTCTTGGCGGCCGCTCCCAGTCACCAGTCTAGCTGCCATTTTCTGGATTAGTTATACAGTAGTTTCTGGGTCACCTTCAAAGGTAGCCCCACATAGAGCACATTGCAGTAGCCTAAGCAGGAGATAACTAGAGCATGCAACACTCTTGCAAGACAGTCTGCAGGCAGGTAGAGTCTCAGCCTGCGTACCAGCTGGAGCTGGTAGAAAGCTGCCCTAGACACAGAATTAACCTGTGCCTCCATGGACAGCTGTGAGTCCAAAATGACTCCCAGACTGCACACCTGGTCCTTCAGAGGCACAGTTGCCCCATTCAGGACTGGGGAGTCCACCACACCTGCCCGCCCCCTGTCCCCCAAGAACAGTACTTCTGTCTTGTCAGGATTCAACCTCAATCCGTTAGCCGCCATCCATCCTCCAACCACCTTCCTAACTTGTGCAGAGGTTTGAAACACAGCTCAATCAGAAAACTTTTTATAAAGGACAAATTATATGTTGCTGAAGCCCACAATAAGCTATGATGATTCCCAACCTTCTTCTGGCCCCTTGATTTCATGAACTCATCTCCAGTGCCCCTACCGTATAAAAAAACATTATTCAGAATTGCAGTTTGCAGCAGATAATAACACAATAAAATGCAAAAAAGTTAACAATTAACTGCACATTTATTCAAAACCCAAATAAAACTATGTCGTTTAATTAAGTAAACAAAACTGATGAACTTGAACCCTTTGCAGGACAAAATGAGATTATAACCGTTGTAAGTAAATAAATTAAATGGAATACAGATTTAATTTCACAGGGAAACTCAGCGAAAGGGGGGTGGGGGTGGAATGAGACACAAGCAGTGCCTGCAGGCTACAGTTTGCCCCTGCAACTCACAGAGTTTTCCAATTCTCTGAAATCACAGAACATTTATTAATTCTGGGAGGTGGAGGAGGAGAGAGTGAAATGAAGGGAGGAGGTCTGTGAGCACAACCTTGTTTCTGCTGCCATCTGGTGTCCAGGTTGTGAAGGAGGACCCTGTGTGCCAAACACAGGAAGACTCTGAGATTGCCAATTGAGGATGGAAGCACAAAGCCTGTGTCTCACTTAGTTACCTAGTCAACCCCAAGGGTGGGCTTGGAAGCAGCGTCTCATTACCTCCCCGAGCAGGATGCAAATTTTAAAGACCTCGTTTTTAAAATTTCATATAAGTGACATCTCCCTGCCCCTGCCTTGTCAAGTCCAGACCTGGCGCCAGGCTCAATGGACCCCTGGCAAAATGGCATGGGTAGGTCTCCCTGGCATCAACCCACTTGGGCCCCCTTTCCCATCAGGCTCCCGCTTCCCACCTCCCCCTGCAGTGATGGCCACAAGCTAAGGTAGCTTCAAAATGGGATTAGACAAAGCCATGGGGGAGAGGCTATTGATGGCTACTAGCCACTAGTCAGCTGGAGGGAGCAATGCTTCTGAATACCAGCTGTTGGAAACTATAGGAGGGGAGAACGCTCTTGTGCCTGAGACCTGCTTATGGGCTTCCCAATGGGGGCACCTGGTTGTCCCCTGTGAGAACAGGATGATCCAGCAGCTGGGCTTTTCTTTTGTTCTTACAGAACTCCCTGCTACTGGAGGCGGCAATGGCTATGCACTTGGATGGCTTTGAAATAACCTTTGAGTTTATGAAGTGGATGGGAAATGAAAACATCTCTCTTCATTGCACTCGATGAAGGCAAGGCCAAACAGCAATCTTTAGTGTGTATATAGTGTATCTTTTTCATATGAAATATACCATGTTCTGGTTTTGCTTTTCTACTTCCTTTTGATTTTTGTTGCCATGTTGGAAACTCCCCCCCCCCAATGACTCCAATTCTCACATGCAACCCTGAGGAATGAGAGGCTGGAGGGGATTTTGGGTGGGTGAGATTGCAGAAGGAAGGGCAGACGGGGCTCTGCTTAACATTTTGTTCTGATAAAGATGCTCCAGCTGTCCTATAGATTTAAATCAGCATCATCCCACTTAAAATGGTCATCATTTCCTCCCAAACACCCTGGGAACTATAGTTTGTTAAGAGTGCTGAGAGTTGCCAGGAGATCCCCCTTATTCCCTACCCATAACTATGGTTCTCAGAGTTCCCTGGGAAAGGGGAATGATTGTGAAACCACTCTGAGAATTGTAGCTCTGGGAGAGGATTAGGGGGTATCCTAAGAACTCTCAACATACTAAACAAATTAAACTTCTCATGAGTCTTTGGGAGAAGTCATGGCTGTTTAAAGTGCTATGATACTGATTTAAATCTATAGTGTGGATAGAGCCTTGTATAACAAGGGAGGGAGCTGTGGGTGTGTTTCTTCCACCAGGGGGAGCAGCAGCCTCATGAATGAATGGCCTAAGATTGCTCATCTGTCAGATGCTGGAGTGTGTGGTTGGGGTCAGGAAGGGGGTGATGGTTAGACCCACACAGCACCTTCTTTCAAATACTGGGCACCCTGCAAAGCCACCAGCTATCTTTATTTGCCCAGAAGCCAATCTTTGTCAACAGCCTGTGCTCTTAAGTACTTAAGAAACTCCCTTATTTTTGCGCTTCATATATTTTCAGGATATAAACTGTAATTTACAACCATACCGCTCCCAATAAAGAAAGGAGAACATATTAATGATGACTAGCCATTGATAACCTTATCCTTCCTGAACTGGTCCTCCTATCAGCTTTGAAGCAGCAACAAAATTGCTGGCACATTTTGCAAAGCTAAGCAGGGTCCGGTATGGTTTCAAATTGGATGTGTTTTGGATTGTGCATTGAGATTCCTGCATTGTAGGCGGTTGGACTAGATGATGATGATTTATTGAATTTATATACCGCCCTATACCCGCAGGTCTCAGGGCGGTTTACAGAATAAAATCAAAATATAAAACCACAAAATCCATAATCCCCTGGGTTCTCTATGATTCTGTCAGTCCCCCCTACAAGTGGCAGGGCATGAAACCCCAATAATCACTTATTATTCCACCATCTCTAGTTGGGCCTTTCCCTCTGGACATTCAGAATCAGAGGTTCTGGCTCCAAAGTAAGAGACATCCTCGTCACTGTATTAATCAACTGTTGGGGGAAACTCTTTTTCAAAACTGATATCTGAAGCTCTGGTCCTGGCCAGCCGCACAAGGTGAGATGGAGAAACACACCCAGCAGGACTTGAACCAAGGACTTGAAGACACCAAGCTGGACCCCTGACCCTGGTGAACTGGAACATGCCAAAAATATGAACTGAATTCCCAGTGGTTCCCAAACTTCTTTGGGCCACTGCCCCCTTGATTCCATGAAGTCATCCCTGGTGCCCCCCACCCTACCCTATGGTGATTGGCATCTGTCTGTCTTGGGAGAGAATGGAGGAGTGTGCCTTTGGGTGTGAGGTCAAGCTGTTGGAAGGTTGCAGTACCTGCTGTGGCTGTAGAACCTGATATGGGAGAGACACTGTGGTTTTTTCCTGGGGGTACTCAATGGTACACAGTACCTGCACCTCCCCCCCCCAATGTTAAAAGTGTGGCACTTACTGTAACAACTTTGTGGTGAGTACCAACACCGTTTTCTCTATTAATAATAATAAAAAGCACTTGAGAGACATGTTTTGTTGCAGCTGGGGCAGATGAAGGCATCCAGTTGTGCTGCTGCAGATGCACCATGGCGTTTCTTCTCTATAAAAAGCATTATTCAGAACTGAGGTTTGCACGACCCAATAAGGAAGAGAATAATATAAAATTCAAGTTGGTAACAATTAATTGCACATTTATTTAAATTGGATGAACTTGATCCACTGATACCAGCCTTACAAAGTCTGATATTCATGTCCACATCCAGCCTCTGCCACCCCTTGCCTCTTAGCGCTGCCCTCCCCGGGAGAAGGTACCATCCACTTTGGGAACCACTGTGCTAAACAAAACCTCCCCCTGGTTTACTACTCACTGAAACCAACCTACTGAAAAAATCTCCCCTTCCCTTAACCTGTTCCTGAAGCCTGGACTCTGTCCCTGTAATGCTGTGTCAGACCACAAATGTTCTCTTGGGGAAAAAAAGCAGAAAGAATGCATACGCCATTACCTAGGAAGGAAGTAGCATCTCTTTCAAGAGACGCAAATCACCCGTTCCTTCTCCAAATGATTCATGTTGCCCTCACCTCTTGCGAAGCTGAGGTGGCTCTGGGGGTAATGGGGGAAAGTTGAGGAGGGCAGCATGGGACTGACTGAGGAAGTGTTGTGGCAACCCAGAGGTGGAGACAAGGGCAGGAGTTAACACCAAGCCAGCTCTTTCCTCTGTGGCAAAGTGGATCGGCCAGAGCTGCTTCCATAGAGACATCAAATACAAACATAAGAAGAGCTGTGTCACTGGATCAGGCCAATAGATCAGCATCCTGACCTCACGGCGCCTGACCACGATGCCCATTGTGTGAAACCCACAGACAGGATTCCAGCACATGAGCCCTCTCCCCTCCTGTGGTTTCCAGCAACTGGTATTCAGAATCATTGCTGGCTCCAACCATGGAAGCAGAGCAGAGCCATCATGGCCAGTAGCCACCAATAGCCCTCTCCTCCATGAATCTGGCCAATTGCCTTTTAAAGTCAACAAGGTTGGTGGCTGTCGCCTCCTCCTGAGGGATAGTTTAACGAGACAAAAGAACTGTTGTGAGTTGGGGGGGGGGTTAGTCTGTATCATGCCTGAGTCCCTTCTAATTCCAGGGATCCTTGGTCCAGCAGGGGTTAACATCTAATGGAGGATCCCATTGTTGAACTAGTCTGGCAAGTTTCTTTGTGAGACAATGGCCATAGTTGCCAACTGAGCACTGCCATTAGTGAATAATAATAATAATAATAATAATAATAATAATAATAATAATAATTTATTCTTTCTACCCCACCCATCTGGCTGGGTTTCCCTCTGGGCAGCTTCCAATGAAAGATTAAAAATACATTAAAACATCTGAAGAATGCATGCATGCACGCACACAAAAGCTCATACCAATAACAAACTTAGTTGGTCTCTAAGGTGCTACTGGAAGGATTTTTTTTTAAAAAAATATTTTATTAAAGCATCAGTCATTAAAAACTTCCCTAAACAGGGCTGCCTTCAGAACAGGCAGGGCTGCCTTCAGGGCTGCCAGAAGTAGTGATGGTTCTCTCTGGGCAAATGGCTGCCCTCTCTGCCTCACCTGGCTGGTAGTGAGAGGGGCAAAAGCCAGAGCATGTGAGAGATAAGAGCAGGCAGCAGGCAGAAGCTAGAGAGACAGAGCCATGCTTGATTTCTGCTGGAATCCAAGGCTATGACTATGGGAGAAGCAAAACCATTTTGGGTGATAATGCTGTGAGCCCCTCCAGCTTAGGCTCAGGTCATACCCTCCAACATAGGGATGTCCTATTCCATAATAATAATAATAATTTTATTATTTATACCCCACCCATCTTACTGGGTTGCCCACTCTGGGCTGCTTCCAACATGTAGAAAAACATAAACTGTTAAACATGAAAAACACTTCCCTATACAGGGCTGCCTTCAGATGTCTTCTAAAGGTTGTATAGTTACATATCTCCTTGGCTTAGGGGGGGCGTTGCATAACTCCACACCCTCCAACATTTCTCTGATTAAAATAGGGACACCCTAAGGAAAAGCGGGACATTCTGGGTTCAAATCATAAACTGGGATGGCTTCTATAAATCTGGGACTGTCCCTGGAAAATAGGGACACTTGAATGGTCTGTCAGGTGTGTAAATATGTGTAAATACTGTAAAGCATAGATCATAAAGACACCACAGTCGCCAGTGTTGGACTACAATTCTCATCAGCCCCAGCAAGCATGGTCAACACTCAGAGGGGATGAAGGGAGCTGTAGTCAAACAGCATCCAGAGGGCATTCTGTTGGCTACCCCTCTTCAAAATGCTTAGGTGCTATCCAATCACTTTGTGAGAAACAAGCCTGCTTCCGTCTTTCAGTGTTTTCATCCAATGAGTAACATCATTTGACAGTTGACAGTTTGGGGGAGCAGTGCTGCTTGTTGTTGAGATAAAGAAGGTAGAGTGATGCACCCATCTGGAAGTAGCAGCTACAAAAGGAGTTTTTACTCCTTCCAGCTCAGATCTAATTTCATGCAAAAAACTGAAATATCTGGTGCCTTTCAAATGGAGTGTGCTGAGGATGGGTTTCCAGCTGGTGGAGCTTCTCTCCTTGAGGCTGCCTGAGCCACAGATGCTAAGGGCCACCCCCACCTGTCCTGCTCTCCACCTCTGCCTTTGCCCAGGATAAATGGGCCAGGAGCCTACACTCTTGTGTGGTTATGAATGAGAGGTAATCTGCACATGCTCACCATCACTCCTTTTATCCATATTGCATTACTTTTTGCAGGTCTGATTTCCTGGCATTCAAAGCAGCTTGAGCCCTGAACTCTCTTCTCTTCCTGCAGAGAAGAAGAGGGAGGGGCATTGCTTCTATGGTGGGGAGAGACGATGGATGAGATCCATGACCCATATAGAACTGGGATTAGCACAGACCATTCTGTTCTTCTTTGTGATGAATCTGCAAAAGAAGAGATGATATCTGCTTAGGGCCAACTCTATCATATGCCTAGGAATAGGCCGTTCTCTGCCTTGGGGTTGGCCTAGTTTGGGGCTGGGGTGGTGCTGAAGGCTTATATTGACAGTCACTCTCTAGGACCCAGGAGATCAGGGTTCAAATCAGTGCAGGCAGTTCTCCTGCACAGGGCGCCAAGCTGAAGGGTGCAAAATTGAGTAGATCCATACTTGAGAAGATCCATTTGGGGGCGCCAAATTCTGAAGCTCCTCCTGGTCTCTTCTTAAGAGGTGATGTTTCCAGAATGACTTTAGAAAAGTTTCCACTCCACCCAAATCAAGAGAGATAGTGAAGGGGTTGATGCCCAAGATACGGAGGCAGGATGTGGACGTATCAAGAGGGGCCATCACCTGTGGCATATTTTGATAGATAAGGGGGTTGATAAGAGCCCTTTCGTGTGACACGTCCATTTCTGTGTAAACAGCCTGGGTGCTTCCATGGTCTCAGGGGAGGCTTGAGGCCTTGTGAGCACAAATGTAAAGCAGCTGGAACAAGGTCCAGGGAAGGATCAGGCCACTTTAGGGTGAAGGATGGGTAGCAACTGGGCTGTGTGTGCAATGGAGGGTGCCATGACTTCAGGACTCCTTTTCTTGGATGGGTTCTGATAGCACCCAAGAGCCCTCTGTGTCCCATGTGGAGACTCCCCCCTACCTATCCACCCCCAGTGCTGGCAGAGGGACTCCAGGCAAGCTCTTGTCTCCTGGATCCACCCAAGGCTCACCTGGATCTCTATTTTGCCCACCCTGGGCAAGTTGTGTTAAGAAGTCGGTTAAGGAATTTTGCTGGTTGACTAGCTTAGTGCATAGAAGCTGTGCAAGTGTTAAAACCTGGGATGGGGGGCAGTTAAATGACCCCCCACACAAATCCCAAGTCCCCGCCACAGCCGCAAACTAAGGCCAGGACCAGGACCATTTACACAAGCACCATACATACACAACAACAAAGAGACTGAAAAAAAGCCATCTATAAACTTGTAGCAATAAGCTGAGACCATGTATGGTACTGTTTCCTCTGACTGTCCCATATAGAAAACTGTAGATACTTCACAAATAATCACCAAACTTCAAGAGTTTGACTGATTTCCTTGGTTCCAACGGTAATGACTTCTCTGGACAATGGGAATCTAGAGCTCCCCCTGCCTCCATAATCCCTTGAGCATAAGGCCACATACTCCTTGCCCCTCCATAAGGTGTGAACCTAGCCTCACAATAGGAGGCAGGAGGCGATCAAAGGCAGCACATAACCCAGACAGATATCCATTGGGATGGTGGATGAATCCTGATACTTTCAAAGGAGAAGCTCAGGAAAGCCTTGTAGCTTGGGGGATGTGCAAATACTATTATTGTTCTTTGGAGAAGTGGATAATTCATATTAAAAACCCGGTTATTTACTGGGGTGAGTGATGGGCTCATGTTTCTACATCTGAAACTCTCCTACTTTGTGTCATATCTGTGATGTATTGATGAAACTTTTGAATAATGTATTATGGGAAATGGGGAGAGGTCTTAAAAGTTCACGCGACCCCATGCTCGGGGTTCCTAACTCTTTATGTGCTTGAACCTTGTTGCAACAAATAAAGATCAGGTCCACTGACCGCTGCTTTGCTTCTTTAACTTGGCTGGGGACTCCTTCTTTTGCTGACTGAAGAGACCTGCAGGGAGTGGCACCCCAATGAGCTGGGCAGCAGAGCAAATCTATACCCCAGGATGTTTTCCTTATCAACAGGCATCCATGTTCATTTGAGTTAAGCACAGGGCCCAATCCTGGTCCTCAGGGTAGCCCACTTTCTCCAGCCCTCCACTGGGAGGACTCTTCATTCATTCCCACTTTCTGCTTCCTGATTCTTCACCTGTTACCGATCTGCAAGAGGACCTGTCTTCTTATCCCATGATTCTCTGGGCTTACTTGGAAGCCTTTGTGGAGGGGCTATGAAAGGATTTATGAATGTCTTAATAGATACTGTCTAGTGGACCCCCCTGCCCACATTCTCCTTGATACTGTCAAGCAGCTCCAAAGGATCATTTAGAGTGGGCTTGTCTGGAACTGAGGCTGAGAGAGAGGCAGAGGCCTGGCTGGCTCTTGGTGGGAATCCAAAGAGATGGTGGAGCAGAGGCGGATTTAGGGGAGTGCAACTGGTTTGGTCACACTGTGTGCAGAGCAGAGGGCGCCGTAACTATGATGTAGAATGGAAGGTGAGAGGTGGGGTGGGGTGCTGAATTTTTGGTGTTGCACAGGGCGCTGCTGAAATTTGAGACCCCAAGGTTCACCACTGGGTGTGGGGAGAAGGCGGATGCACAGGTCAGCACAGATGCCTCCATCATTTTTGATGATGACTCTACAAAAAGGGGAACTGGAGTGGATCTTCCTCCCTTGCCATCCATCTGAATCAAGGCTTCATTGAAAGCTAAATCCCGGATATTGCCGCCCAAGGAGGCAGCAAGTGGCAGCCTTGGGAATCGTGACCACCTTGTTCCCTGCGGGCTGAGGTTGCACAAATGCCTGTCATCTCCGTCCCCTTCTGAAGCTGATCTCAGACTGCCTGGACGTGCTTCACCCCCCTCCCCCCTGGAGAGAAGAAGGACTCACAAAAGACAGAGAGGAACTCAAACTGCATCTTTATTTTCAGAAGCCAACAGCAGAACTGCAGACTGGCCCATCTGCAGACATACTCCTATAAGCAACACTTAAGAACAACACAAACAGAAATCAGTGTGCTTAAAGTTGCCTCTCAAGCAGAGAGCAAATAATTCAGAAACATTTGCTATGCAGATTCTCAAGACAGATACCGAAGGTGAGATTTAAATCCTGCTTTGGGAATTTCCTTAAAAGCCCCGGCAAAATGGATTTCTCCCCCAGCAGCACACTGGAAATCAACATTTTGAAAAGCTGCGTGGAAACAGATGCTTGGTTGCTTGAACAGAACCTGCCAAACAGTGTCGATTGACTTAGCTATGAAAGGGGCATCTGCTGACTTCAGGAACTAATTTCTGGTAGACCGTTTCTCACAAGCAGGCCGGCTGCTCCTAGATAACCACAGAGTCCCTTGAATGAAGACTCTCTTCGGCCATGAAGGGGACAGAATATGAGCGGGAAGAGAGAGGGGGGGGGGAGAGGATCAGCGAAGAGGCGAGGCGGTTGCTGTGGCTCCAAGTGCCTTTTCCTAATGTGGACTATGCACTGGGGATAGGCACAGTTGTGGGTCTTGAGCTGGGGGAATGCTTAATGCTGTCAATGTATTCCATAAGATCCCTGGCCCACTGGGCATTTGGGTCAGCACAGCCTGTTTTTCCATTCTTGAGTACAAACCTGTCAGAGAAAGAAACAGACATTCACCATGTGTCACTGAATGTGCCCTTTTGATTCTCCCCTAGCCTGAGGACCCCACTTCTCTTGGGTCTGGAGAAAAAGGCAGGCAGCCCGCTTCCCATGTCAAAAGACACCAGGATCAACCTTGCCATGGACCCTGTGTCCTCAGCAGGATATAGAGATGGAAAAGAAATTGCTTCTGACTGCAGTCTTAATGTGATCCCATCAAATCCATGCTTCTGAAATGAATAGGCCCACTGGGTCTTTGCCCTGTTCAATATCTGTTGGCAGGGGGCAGAGGAGGAGGCTGAGCACGGGACTGAGCATGGCACGGCTTCAGTGGCTGGCTCCTTCTGAGTGCAAGAGAGGGGGAACTTAAATTTAAAGAGGAGGAACTGAGTTTAAGACTGGAAAATAGTCACAGCCTATCTCTTCTCCCGAGTGACAATTTCTCCATTTTTCTGTGATCTACTCTCATGATTTTCTCAATCTGTCCCCCAAGTGCTTAAGCCTCACTTCACCTTCTACCCTTTAAAACATGTTATCCAGCTGGCCTCTTGGTTTTTGCCCTGATGTGGAAACTTACACTACAGAAAACAGACGACAGTTGCCGCTGGTGTAGAAATAATCCTTCACGACATTCTTTGGGAATTCCTTATTGGAATACTTTTCACAGCAGGGAGACGAGAGATCCAGCCCAGTTGTAAGAAGTGCTATAAGTAAGTATTGTTGTTAATTGACTCAATTTATTAGCAATGATTTTTTAAAATTTTTCACATCAAACATACACATACTTGTCTCTGTGTGGAGGCTCTTGCATTTAGAAGCAAGCATGGAGGGACTCTGAATGTGGTCCCCAGGGCTTTTAATCTAGCCCTCAAGATTCCCCCCAGGGCAGCCAAGATCCCCCCGCTTCACCAAGACCACTCTGTGCCCCCTCCCTGCTGCTCAAGTGGCAGAACCTGTCTGGAACGTGCACCTTCATTTCTGGGTAGAGAGAAGCTGTGTGTGCGTATATGTATGTACATGCAAGTGTGTTTAGAAACCTAGTCAAGTCCTGATTGTGCCTCCACATCCCTTGCCCAAAAATTAAACAAACACACAATGCTTTAAAAATACAAGGAAACCCCCCCACCATGCCCCCCCCCACCAAGGAAAACCAGCTTTTCATTATCTGCAACACCTTTCCCCTCTAAATGAAAACTAATGTTTCCAACTGATGGATAAAAAATGATTGAGGAGAGGGAGACAAGGAAGACTTACCAGGAAAATGTTTTTTTCCCCATTTTGTGTATAAAACAGAAAGAACAATTAAACAAACACACAACGCTTCAAAAATACAAGGGGGAAAAAGCCCCACCATGGAATATTTGCTTCCAGCTGCATGCAGTCCCCCCCCAAACAAAAACCAGCTTTTCGTTATCTGCAACACCTTTCCCCTCTAAATTTAAACCCATGATTCCAATGGATAGATTAAAAAATGATTGTTTCATTTGAGCCAGGGCACATCAGAACATATTTTCAATGGATGGCTCAATCCTGCAAGTGTGAAGTAACAACCTCTGATCATGTGCAGAGTACCTCACACCAAGGAGCAATCACAATCAGCCTCTTGCATCTGAAATTAGGGAGAATATCTTCCAGGTTTGGGGGGAAAAGGCAAGATGGTGTGGATTTCAGATTTCTTTTGTAGGTGTGGATTTGCAAGTTGCTTGACAATCTGCTTGAGAGAGCTGTGCCACTGTAGTCCTCATGGGATAACCTCTGCTGCCTTTTGGATTAGGCACAAAAGCAACCACCCACATGAGCCTGGTACCACTTGGCTTGCTTGACTATTGTGGACACCCCGAAAGGAGGACTTACCAAGACCAGCACTGGGAATAGACTTATCTTGGATCCCAAACTCCTCATCATATTCACCTGAGAGGGAGAAAGGAATGGAGAGTATTGGCTTGTCTGCAGAGCCAAAAGGAAGCCCCCTCTGTCTCCATCCAGCAGAAGACGGAAGGTTCTCCATGCTGTGCTTTAAATAAATGACTATGTCCTTTCTAAACATTATGCTTATCTATGGTCCCCCACCCTAATTTTTATCTGATCTCATCGGGCTTCATTTTATATTGTTAAGTTGCTGTAAGACTTTATTTTTTGTATAAGGCGACTAAGAAACGTAAGCAAACAACAACAACAACAATGGTAAAGGACCCCTGGATGGTTAAGTCCAGTCAAAGGTGACTATGGGGTTGCGGCGCTCATCCCTCTTTCAGGCTGAGGGAGCCTGCATTTGTCCACAGACAGCTTTCCGAATCATGTGGTCGGCATGACTAAACCACTTTTGGCATAACGGGACACCGTGACGAGTGCCAGAGCGCAAGGAAACTCCATTTACCTTCCCACTGCAACAGTACCTATTTATCAACAGTGGTACCTTGGGTTACAAACACTTCGGTTACAAACTCTGCTAACCCGGAAGTAGTACCTCAGGTTGAGAACTTTGCCCCAGGATGAGAATGGAAATCATGTGCCGGCGGCATGCTGGCAGTGGGAGGCCCCATGAGTGAAAGCACGCCTCAGGTTAAGAACAGTTTCGGGTTAAGAACGGACCTCCGGAATGAAATAAGTTTGTAACACAAGATACCACTGTACTTGCACTTGAGTGCTTTTGAGCCGCTAGGTTGGCAGGAGCTGGGACCCAGCAATGGGAGCTCACCCTGTTGTGGGGATTTGAACTGCTGACTTTCCGATTGGCAAGCCCAAGAGGCTCAGTGGTTTAGACCACAGTGCCACCTGTAGTAGTAGTAGTAATAATAATAATAATAATAATAATAATAATGGTCATTACATCGTTGTCGTGAAAATCAGACAAAAGTGGGTATAAATCTCCTAAATAAAAAAAACCACATATGAGAAGGGCAGACTCACGTGGGCTAGCAGCGGCCAGAGCCAGAAGGAGAAAGGAGATGGCAACCAGAGACAGCTTCATGGCAGGTGGAGATGGAGAGACGGTCTGGGGTCTGTCCTTCCTTGGATGCCTTGACGCTCAGTACCCTGAAGCTCCCCTCGTCTCTTCTTATAGGTGATTCTAGCCACAAAACAATTGCAATTACAACATCTGGAGAGGACGTCACAGGACAGATAGCTTCAGGAAAGTTCCCCCACCCCTGAAAGCGATAGATAGCAAGAGGCTGATGTCCAAGATGCAAACATGTCTGAGGCCCATCATCTGTGGCATCTTTCGATTGATAAGATGGAAAGAGGACTCATTGCCCTTTCAGACTCCTTCCTCGGCCGCTGAGGCTCCTCCTGGTCTCTTGTCTATAGGAGATATTTCTAGACAGTTTCCGCTCCACCCAAAAGCAAGGGAGATAGTGAGTGGTTGACGCCCAAGATACCAAGGAAGGATGTGGACGTATCATGAGGCCCATCATCCATGGCATCTTTTGATTGATAAGGAGGGGGGGCGATAAGAGGCCTTTATTGGGCCAAGCCCATTTCTAGGTAAACAGCTCAGATGCTTCCAAAGCATCAGGGGAGGGCTGAGGCCCTGTGAGGGCAAACATAGGACAGTTGGAACAAGGTCCAGAGAAGGATCAGGCCTTGTTAGGGACATGGAAGTGTGGCAACCTGGCTACACACAAGGGAGAGTGACATGACCCCAGGGGCTGGGTTTTTTTTGGGAGCTTTCTAAGAGTACTCCATGTCCAATGTGGAGATACCCAACAGTCACTCCTTTCAGAGGGACTCCAGGCAGGCCCCTGTCTTCTAGAGCCACCAAAGGCCCACCTGCACCTCCATTTTTGTCACTTTGTTTTCCACGCCTGACTTTGCACTATCCCTGCCGAAGTGGAACTGATCCTATGAGGTCCCCACCAGCTGAGGAAATACCTGAGTGCATGCCATGAGCATGTGAGAGATAAGAGCAGGCAGCAGGCAGAAGCTAGAGAGACAGAGCCATGCTTGATTTCTGCTGGAATCCAAGGCTATGACTATGGGAGAAGCAAAACCTAGAGACGCGGC
Organism: Podarcis raffonei; assembly: GCF_027172205.1. Classification (NCBI taxonomy): domain Eukaryota; kingdom Metazoa; phylum Chordata; class Lepidosauria; order Squamata; family Lacertidae; genus Podarcis; species Podarcis raffonei. Next base: position 16,120,329 of record NC_070616.1, read on the forward strand.
AGGGCATTGAACAGGAGACCTGCATTCAAAGCAGATGCTCTGGCACTGAGTTACTGTCCTTTCCCTAAAAATATCCACAGTCATGAGTGCTGAAATCTTAGAGGGCTAATTTAATAGGCACATAAGAAGCTACCTTTCAGCAAGTCAACCCCTCTAGCTCACTATGGTCTGCAATGACTGGCAGTGGCTCAGTGTGGTGTCAGATGTGGGGCATTCCCAGCCCTACCTGGAGATGCTGGGGAGTGAACCTGGGACTCTCTCTCTGGCCAACAGAGGTGTCTTGGGGAGGGTTGCAGTGGGGCCCTGCTCTCCTCCCAAGCAAACCCTTTAGGAGGGGACCATCCCTCCTTCACTGTGCTCCCCCTAAAGAATATAAGAGGAGCCATACTATCCTATCTAATGCTCTTTTAATGTCCTACGTTTTGGTGGCCATCATTGCCTCCAGTGGGAAGGAGTTCCATAAGAACATCAGAAGTGCCTTGCTGCTTCAGGCTAGTCGCCCATCTAGTCCAGCATCCTCTTCTCACAATGGCCAACCAGATGCTCCCAATGGGAAGCCCACAAACAGGACCTGAGCACACTCCCTTCCCATGGGTTCCATCAACTTGTCTTCAGAAGTGTTGCTGTCTCCAACCACAGAGGCAGAGCGTTGCCACCATGGCTTGTGGCCATCGATAGCGCTCTCCTCCTTAGTCCAGTTCCTGGGGCAGCATTGCAAAAATCTCATTACAAAAAATAAGAAGAGGAAATGCCAATAGGTTTGCCTCCAGTCCCATTCTTCTCCTGTTTGAGGAGATCCACTAACCAGTCTGGGCAGACAGACTCAATTTGGTTAACAACACAAAGGATTGGTTGTCACACAAGACCTTGAGACCTTTGCCACCTTTGGCTGAAAAGCTTGTGTGAACAGCGTCTTCAGGACAGAGAGTAGGGAAGGAAGCATCCATGTGAGTCTGGCACCAGCTCCCCCTTTGGGTAAGGTTTGTTACAATTTTGGTAAAGCTTTTTCTATTTTGCTTATAAAACAGAGAGAACAATTAGAGCAACAGGTGAAAAATAACAACTGAAAAGCAAAACGATGAAAAGGCACATAGAATGAGTACAGTTGCAAGTGGGTTAAAATAAAGAAGCCCAAGTAAAGCATATCAGCATTATCAGATTATTGACCCCTTCGAGTAAGATAGAGGAGAGAGAGACAAGGAAGACTTAGGAGGATACGTTTTCTCACCTAGGGCCTTCTTGGATTCTACACCTGAAAGGGAGAAAGGAATGGAGGGCCATTATGGGTTTGCATCCCTGTGAACTGTCCGCCTCCCACAGCCATGGATATGGGAATCTTGACCCACGAAACCTTTGTTGCTAGCCTATGGTTTGGGGGAGGCATACTTTGGGGTGGATTTTTTACTGAGCAAGACAAAGGTCTGGTTTCCACGTGAGGCTCATCTGTGGCACCGTTTCATGGGTAAGCCAAGTGCCTCTTCATGGGCCACCACTGCAGCTGCCGCTCTACACCTGGGAATCTCTATGATCTTGCCTCTGGTCCCCTACAAGAGGCTGCAGCAGCAGTAGCACAGGGCAGAGAGGTTGCCAAAGACGTGGCAAATCTGGCCTCTAAAGAGCAAGCCGCAGCTTTTGCTGCCACTGCGGTGGTGGCAGCAGCAGAGCTAGAGGACAATGCATTCCTTGGAGGCTGGATCTGCTGCCCCAGTCAATCCTGCCACCCAAGGTGGTTGCCTCACCCTGCTTCATGAGTCAGCCGGCCTTATTGCTGTCTTAAAAATCAATTGAAAGCAGCTATATATCCCAAATAAAAAAATACATCAGAGAAAAGAAGGATAATAAACTCACGTGGGCAAGCAGTGACCAGGGCAAAGGTGGCCATGAAGAGGAGGAAGACGAGGGCAGCGGGAGAGAGATTCATGACAGGCTTAGATGAAGAGAGGATTGGGGCCCTTCCAGTCTCTTTCCTTGACTGCTTTGACACTCAGTATGCCCTAGTCTCTTCTTTATAGACAATGTTTCTAGATTGACTTCTGAAACGTTTCCACTCCACCCCAATCAAGGGAGATAGTGAGGGGTTGATGCCTGTAATGGCTTTAGGGGTTGCTTGTGCATAAGTTACCATCGCTCTGGGCTAGGTTGCCTGGTTAAACTGTTTCTCTCTGGACAGCCATCCACTCCGTGGCTGTTCAGTCGCTGGCAGAATCCGCCAGTGGGCGTTTCTTGAACCTCTTCCAGCAAAGAAGTTCTTTGACGCCAAGTCACCGCCTACTTTCCCTGCGCGGAAGTCTTCTGCGCAGGGTGGGTGTGGGCAGCGGAGGACCTGTGCTCTCCTCGCTGGTCTCCTGCGAAGAGTCCTGGAGCCTCCTCTCTGCTTCCCCCATCGGCCCCCCTCTATCCCTGGTGTTGCGCTGATTTTCTTCCCCAGCCGGAGACCTGCCTCTCTCCCTGCTTGGCCCCTCTCCAGCATCGCTGTGGAGCCTCGCCACCTCCTCTAGTTCCGATGGCAGTTTCCTGACAATGCCCATGATACGGAGGCAGGATGTGGATGTATCAAGAGGCCCATCACCTGTGGCATATTTTGATAGATAAGGGGGTTGATAAGAGCCCTTTCGTGTGACACGTCCATTTCTGTGTAAACAGCCTGGGTGCTTCCATGGTCTCAGGGGAGGGTTGAGGCCTTGTGAGCACAAATGTAAAGCAGCTGGAACAAGGTCCAGGGAAGGCTCAGGCCATTTTAGGGTGAAGGATGGGTAGCAACTGGGCTGTGTGTGCAATGGAGGGTGCCATGACTTAAGGACTCCTTTTCTTGGATGGGTTCTGGGAGCACCCAAGAGCCCTCTGTGTCCCTTGCGGAGACTCCCACCTACCTACCCACCCACCCCCAGTGCTGGCAGAGGGGCTCCAGGCAAGCTCTTGTCTTCTAGATCCACCCAAGGCCCACCTGGATCTCCATTTTGCCCACCCTGGGCAAGTTATGTTAAGAAGTCTGTTAAGGAATTTTGCTGGTTGACTAGCTTAGTGCATAGAAGCTGTGCAGTGTTAAAACCAGGGATGGGGGCAGTTAAATGACCCCCCCTGCAAATCCCAAGTCCCCACCACAGCTTCGAACTGAGGCCAGGACCAGGACCATTTACACAAGCACCTTACATACGCAACAACAAAGAGGCTCAGAAAAGCCGTCTATAAACTTGTAGCAATAAGCTGATACGATGTATTGTACTGTTTCCTCTGACTATCCCATATAGAAAACTGTAGACACTTCACAAATAATCACCAAACTTCAATGGTTTGACCGATTTCCTTGGTTCCAATGGTAATGACTCCTGTAGACGATGGGAATCTAGAGCCCACCCTGCTTCCATAATCCCTTGAGCATAAGGCCACGTACTCCTTGCCTCTCCATAAGGTGTGAACTTAGCCTCACAATAGGAGGCAGGAGGCGATCAAAGGCAGCACATAACCCAGACAGAAATCCATTGGGATGGCGGTTGAATCCTGATACTTTCAAAGGAGAAGCTCAGGAAAGCCTTGTAGCTTGGGGGATGTGCAAATACTTTTATTGTTCTTTGGAGAAGTGGATAATTAATATTAAAAACCCGGTTATTGACCAAGGTGAGTGATGGGCTCATGTTTCTACATCCGAAACTCTCCTACTTTGTGTCATATCTGTGATGCATCGATGAAGCTGTTGAAAAATGTATTATGGGAAATGGGGAGAGGTCTTAAAAGTTCACGCGACCCCATGCTCGGGGTTCCTAACTCTTTATGTGCTTGAACCTTGTTGTAACAAATAAAGATCAGGTCCACTGACCGCTGCTTTGCTTCTTTAACTTGGCTGGAGACTCCTTCTTTTGCTGACCAGAGAGACCTCCAGGGAGTGGCACCCCAATGAGCTGGGCAGCGGAGCAAATCTATACCCCAGGATGTTTTCCTTATCAACAGGGATCCATGTTCATTTGGGTTAAGCACAGGGCCCAATCCTGGTCCTCAGGGTAGCCCACTTTCTCCATCCCTCCACTGGGAGGACTCTTCATTCATTCCCACTTTCTGCTTCCTGATTCTTCACCTGTTACTGATACACAAGAGGACCTGTCTTCTTATCCCATGACTCTCTGGGCTTACTCGGAAGCCTTTGTGGAGGGGCTATGAAAGGCTTTATTAACGTCTTAATAGATACTGTCTAGTGCCCCCCCATCCTCCTTGATACTGTCAAGCAGCTCTAAACGATCGTTTAGAGTGGGCTTGTCTGGAATTGAGGCTGAGAGAGAGGCAGAGGCCTGGCTGGCTCTTGGTGGGAATCCAAAGAGATGGTGGAGCAGAGGCGGATTTAGGGGAGTGCAACCACTTTGGTCACACTGGGTGCAGAGCAGGGGGTGCCACAACTATGATGGAGAATGGAGGGTGGGGGATGGGGTGGGGTGCTGAAGTTTTGATGTTGCACAGGGCGCTGCTGAAATTTGAGACCCCAAGGTTCGCCACTGGGTGTGGGGAGAAGGCGGATGTGATCCTGGACCCATTGTTCATTGGGGTCCGCATAGATGTCCCCATAATTCTTGATGATGACTCAGCAAAAAGGGGAACTGGAGCGGATCTTCCTCCCTTGCCATCTACTTGAATCAAGGCTAAATCCCAGATATTGCCACCCAAGCAGCTGAGCCAAGGGAGGCAGCAGGGGCAGCCTTGGGAATCATGACCACCTTGTTCCCTGCAGGCTGAGGTTGCAGAAATGCCTGTCATCTCCGTCCCCTTCTGAAGCTGTTCTCATACTGCTTAGATCTGCTTCACCCCCCTCCCCCCCTGGAGAGAAGAAGGACTCGCAAAAGACAGAGAGGAACTCAAACTGCATCTTTATTTTCAGAAGCCAACAACAGAACTGCAGACTGGCCCATTTGAAGACATAGTCTGATAAGCAACACTTAACAACAACACAAACAGAAATCAGATTGCTTGAAGTTGCCTCTCAAGCAGAGAGCAAGGAATTCAGAAACATTTGCTGTGGGGATTCTCAAGGCAGATACCCAAGGTGAGATTTAAATCATGCTGTGGGAATTTCCTTAAAAGCCCCGGCAAAATGGATTCGTCCCGCACCTGCACACTGGAAATCAACATTTTGCAAAGCTGCTTGGAAACAGATGCTTGGTTGCTTGAACAGAACCTGCCAAACAGTGTTGATTGACTTAACTATGAAAGGGGCACATGGCAACTTCAGGAGCCACTTTCTGGGAGACCCTTTCCCACAAGGCAGGCTGGCTGCTCCTAGATCGCTGCCTTGTTAACCACAGAGTCCCTTGAATGAAGACTCTCTTCAGCCATGAAGGGGCCAGAATATGAGCGGGGAGTGAGGGAGGGAGAGGGGGGGGGGAGAGGTTCAGTGAGGAGGCGAGGCGGTTGCTGTGGTTCCCAGTGCCTTTTCCTAATGTGGGCTATGCACTGGGGATAGGCACAGTTGTGGGTCTTGAGCTGGGGGAATGCTTAATACTGTCAATGTATTCCATAAGATCCCTGGCCCACTGGGCATTTGGGTTAGCACAGCCTAATCTTCCAGTCTTGAATACAAACCTGTCAGAGAAAGAAACAGACATTCACCATGTGTCACTGAATGTGCCCTTTTAATTCTCCACTAGCCTGAGGACCCCACTTCTCTTGGGTCTAGAGAAAAAGGCAGGCAGCCCACCTTCCATGTCAAAAGGCATGAGGTTCAACCTTGGCTTGGACCTTGTGCCCTCAGAAGGGTATAGAGATGGAAAAGAAATGGCTTCTGACCGCAGTCTTAATGTGATCCCATCAAATCCATGCTTCCCAAATGAATAGGCCCACTGGGGTGCTGGTTCTGTGGGGTGCTGTCTTTGCCCTATTCAATATCTGTTGGCAGGGGGCAGAGGAGGAGGCTGAGCATGGGACTGAGCGTGGCAAGGCTTCAGTGGCTGGCTCCTTCTGAGTGCAAGAGAGGAGGAACTTAAATTTAAAGAGGAGGAACTGAATTTAAGACTGGAAAATAGTCATAGCCTATCTCTGCTCCCGGGTGACAATTTCTCCATTTTTCTGGGATCTACTCTCATGATTTTCTCAATCTGTCCCCCAAGTGCTTAAGCCTCACTTCACCTTCTACCCTTTGAAACATGTTATCCAGCTGGCCTCTTGGTTTTTGCCCTGATGCGGCAACTTACACTACAGAAAACAGACGACAGTTGCCGCTGGTGTACAAATAATCCGCCACGAACTTCTTTGGGAATTTCTTCTTGGAATAATTTTCACAGCAGGGAGACGAGGGATCCAGCCCAACTGTAAGAAGTGCTATAAGTAAGTACTGTTGTTAATTGACTCAATTTATTAGCACTGGTTGTTTTAAATTTTTCACATGAAACATCCAAACATACACATCCCTGTCTCTGTGTGGAGGCCCTTGCATTTAGAAGCAAGCATGGAGGAACTCTGAATGTGGTCCCCAGCGCTTTTGTTTTAGCCCTCAAGATTCCCCCCAGGGCAGCCAAGATCCTCCCCCAACCAAGACCATTCTGTACCCCTTCCCCACTGCTGAAGTGGCTTAAGCTGCCTGGAATGTGCACCTTCATTTCTGGGTATAGAGAGCCTGTGTGTGTGTGTGTGTGTGTGTGTGTGTGTGCACATGGAACTGTGTGTTTTTTGAAACCTCTGAATTTTGCATGACTAGGATGTAGTCAAGTCTGATTGAGCCTCCACACCGTGTGCCCAAAAATTAAACAGACACACAATGCTTTAAAAATACAAGGAACCCCCCCATGCCCCCCCAAGGAAAACCAGCTTTTCATTATCTGCAACACCTTTCCCCTCTAAATGAAAACCAATATTTCCACCTGATCGATAAAAAATGGTTGAGGAGAGGGAGACAAGGAAGACTTACCTGGAGAATGTTTTTTTTCCATTTTGTGTATAAAACAGAGACAACAATTATAGTAACAGGTGAAAAATAACGGCTGAAAAGCAAAATTATAAAAAGGCACATAGAATGAGTACAGTTGCAAGCGGGTTAAAATAAAGAAGCCTAAGTAAAGCATATCAGCATTATCAGATTATTGACCCCTTCGAGTAAGATAGAGGAGAGGGAGACAAGGAAGACTTAGGAGGATACGTTTTCTCACCTGGTGCCTTCTTGGATTCTACACCTGAAAGGGAGAAAGGAATGGAGGGCCATTATAGGTTTGCATCCCTGTGAACTGTCCGCCTCCCACAGCCATGGATATGGGAATCTTGACCCATGAAACCTTTGTTGCTAGCCTATGGTTTGGGGGAGGCATACTTTGGGGTGGATTTTTTACTGAGCAAGACAAAGGTCTGGTTTCCACGTGAGGCTCATCTGTGGCACCGTTTCATGGGTAAGCCAAGTGCCTCTTCATGGGCCACCACTGCAGCTGCCGCTCTACACCTGGGAATCTCTGTGATCTTGCCTCTGGTCCCCTACAAGAGGCTGCAGCAGCAGTGGCACAGGGCAGAGAGGTTGCCAAAGACGTGGCAAATCTGGCCTCTAAAAAGCAAGCCGCAGCTTTTGCTGCCACTGCGGTGGTGGCAGCAGCAGAGCTAGAGGACAATGCATTCCTTGGAGGCTGGATCTGCTGCCCCAGTCGATCCTGCCACCCAAGGTGGTTGCCTCACCCTGCTTCATGGGTCAGCCGGCCTTATTGCTGTCTTAAAAATCAATTGAAAGCAGCTATATATCCCAAATGAAAAATACAACGGAGAAAAGAAGGATAATAAACTCACGTGGGCAAGCAGTGACCAGGGCAAAGGTGGCCATGAAGAGGAGGAAGACGAGGGCAGCGGGAGAGAGATTCATGACAGGCAGAGATGAAGAGAGGATTGGGGCCCTTTCAGTCTCTTTCCTTGACAGCTTTGACACTCAGTATGCCCTAGTCTCTTCTTTATAGACAATGTTTCTAGATTGACTTCTGAAAAGTTTCCACTCCACCCAAATCAAGGGAGATAGTGAGGGGTTGATGCCCAAGATACGGATGCAGGATGTGGACGTATCAAGAGGACCATCACCTGTGGCATATTTTGATTGATAAGGGGGTTGATAAGAGCCCTTTCTTGCGACACGTCCATTTCTGTGTAAACAGCCTGGGTGCTTCCATGGTCTCAGGGGAGGGTTGAGGCATTGTGAGCACAAATGTAAAGCAGCACAAATGTAAACAGAACAAGGTCCAGGGAGGATCAGGCCACTTTAGGGTGAAGGATGGGTAGCAACTGGGTTGTGGGTGCAATAGAGGGTGCCATGACTTAAGGACTCCTTTTCTTGGATGGGTTCTGATAGCACCCAAGAGCCCTCTGTGTCCCTTGTGGAGACTCCCACCTACCTACCCACCCACCCCCAGTGCTGGCAGAGGGGCTCCAGGCAAGCTCTTGTCTTCTAGATCCACCCAAGGCCCACCTGGATCTCCATTTTGCCCACCCTGGGCAAGTTGTGTTAAGAAGTCTGTTAAGGAATTTTGCTGGTTGACTAGCTTAGTGCATAGAAGCTGTGCAGTGTTAAAACCAGGGATGGGGGCAGTTAAATGACCCCCCCTGCAAATCCCAAGTCCCCACCACAGCCTCAAACTAAGGCCAGGACCATTTACACAAGTACCATACTTACTCAACAGCAAAGAGGCTCAGAAAAAGACAATACCAACTTCTGGAAAATTATATCCAGTCAAACCAAAGCTCCTAACGAGGGCACAATAATCCCTGCAAATGTATGGGAAGAGCACTATAAAGTGCTGTTTAGGGAACATCGTCCTTCTGCGCTGCTTAACATTCTCTTAGATAATGATACACCATGGCCCCCAACATCTGAAACTGAAATCACTTCGTTAATTCTACAAATGAAATCTGGCAAAGCCCCAGGAAGTGATTTCATTGTCGTTGAACTTCTGAAAGCGCAAATAAACTGGTGGGCCCCGGTTCTTGCAAATCTATTTTCATATATAGATAAGACAACTGAAATCCCTAAAGATTGGGGACTGGCTATAATTGTTCCTATATTTAAAAAGGGCAACCCCTCTGACCCATCTAATTATAGACCAATTAGTCTTCTGAATGTGATCTGCAAACTTTATACAAAACATCTATGCCTAAAATTATGTGAATGGTTAGATCATAATGACTTGCTAGAAATTGAACAAGCAGGGTTTACATCTGGACGTTCCACCATAGATCACTGCTTAGTGTTAGATTATTTTGTCTATAAGTATGTGAAACATTGGAAAAAATCATTGTATGCGGCCTTTGTGGACCTAAAGGCAGCATTTGATTCTGTATCCAGGGGTAGGCTCTGGGCCAAATTAGCCAATATGGGTATTAACAGAAGGTTATTACTTCTGATGATTAAGCTTCATGAGAACAATACCCTCCAGATAAGACTCGCACAGGACGGCAGACTCTCTAGAGAAATCCCAGTCCAAAGAGGAGTTAGACAAGGATGCCTATTAGCCCCATTTTTATTTAACATCTATGTTAACTCCCTGGTCACATGTTGCCGTGAAATCGAACCCCCCCCCCCCGTGTTCTCTAACGGCAGAAAAGTACCAGTTTTAATGTATGCGGATGACGCTGTTCTTCTCTCTCAAACCAAAGTGGATCTGAAACGTGCCTTAGGAAAGTTTAGTGACCAATGTAACACTGAACTGTTAACAATTAATTTTGCCAAAACCAAAATTGTACATTTTAACCGCTCCTTCAGGAAAGATAATTGGAGCGTAAAGGGAAACGCCATTGAACAGACTAAGACCTTCCAATACTTAGGCATTACTTTTTCTTATAATGCCAAATTGTCAACACACCTGACCACATCAGCTATATCAGCAGGAAGAAGTGCAAATGCCATCCTTAGATTATTCAGAAGGAAAGGAGCTGGCTTCCTCCCGATGGCTTTCAGGCAAAATCTTTAGCCCAACTCCTGTATGGCTCTCAAATTAGCCCCTCTGCCAACCTTAAGACCCTTGAAACAGTACAATCATAATTCTTAAGATCATTATTTGCTACCCCAAAGTGTACACCTAATGCAGTCTTAAGGCAAGAGGCAGGACTGCCCAGAGTGGAATTAAAAGTCTGGGAGCAAGCAATATCCCTCTGGCTGAAAATCCATTACAATCCTAAGGGACTGTTACCTTGCTTCCTGGCTGCAGTTCCCTATCCTCCTTGGCTTATGCAAATAACTAATAAGATCAAACAAATTGGCCTAAACCCTGAAAACCTTTTTATTGGAACTTTTATTGGAACTCTGAATAAGGCAAAAGCAATTATCACTCAGAGACTTTACGATGTCGAATTACAACAAGAAGACGCCCTACTCCCGGAGACGTATAGATGTTTAAAAGCTTGGCCTAATTTTGCAACTTCCCCTTACTTAACTAACATCACTAACGAAGCTTATAGATGGGCTTTCTCTAGAGCCCGCTTTGAGACAATGCCCTCAGCAGTGCTGTATGGCAAATCCACGCGGGTACCAATGCATGCGCGCCTCTGCCCCTGTATGTCTAATAAGGTAGAATCTGTCACACACATCCTTCTATTTTGCGAATTTTATAGTGAAGAGCGAGTTCAACTTATTTTGCCGCTTTTATCAAAATTCATACCCCTACAACATTATTTGGAATCCTCCCCCGAAATTCTACGAAAATACCTTCTGCAAGATTCCTCAAGCTCAATAACATATGAGGTGGCCAAATTTTGCACTTTAGTAATCAGGAAGCGTAAATCTCTTCTGTTGAATGGCACACTGAGAAGTTCCCTTGTGTAATCCTTTTTTTTTCTTTCTTTTCTGATGTTGTTGTTGATTTCTTTTTGTTTGATCTTGTGGTGTTTAGTGTCACTGGCTTTTGCCGTAATAAAACTTGGAACAAGTACCATACTTACTCAACAGCAAAGAGGCTCAGAAAAGCTATCTATAAACTTGTAGCAATAAGCCAAGACCATGTATGGTACTGTCCCCTCTGACTATCCCATATAGAAAACTGTAGACACTTCACAAATAATCACCAAACTTCAAGGGTTTGACCCATTTCCTTGGTTCCGACGGTAATGACTTCTCTGGACAATGGGAATCTAGAGCTCCGCCTTCCTCCATAATCCCTTGAGCATAAGGCCACATACTCCTTGCCCCTCCATAAGGTGTGAACTTAGCCTGACAATAGGAGGCAGGAGGCGATCAAAGGCAGCACATAACCCAGACAGAAATCCATTGGGATGGTGGATGAATCCTGATACTTTCAAAGGAGAAGATCAGGAAAGCCTTGTAGCTCGGGGGATGTGCAAATACTTTTATTGTTCTTTGGAGAAGCAGATAATTCATATTAAAAACCTGGTTATTGACCAGGGTGAGTGATGGGCTCATGTTTCTACATCTGAAACTCTCCTACTTTGTGTCATATCTGTGATGCATCGATGAAGCTGTTGAAAAATGTATTATGGGAAATGGGGAGAGGTCTTAAAAGTTTACGCGACCCCATGCTCGGGGGTTCCTACTCTTTATGTGCTTGAACCTTGTTGCAACAAATAAAGATCAGGTCCACTGACCGCTGCATTGCTTCTTTAACTTGGCTGGAGACTCCTTCTTTTGCTGACCGAAGAGACCTGCAGGGAGTGGCACCCCAATGATCTGGGCAGCAGAGCAAATCCACACCTCAGGATGTTTTCCTTATCAACAGGGATCCATGTTCATTTGAGTTAAGCATAGGGCCCAATCCTGGTCCTCAGGGTAGCCCACTTTCTCCATCCCTCCATGGGGAGGACTCTTCATTCCTTCCCACTTTCTCCTTCCTGATTCTTCACCTGTTACTGATACACAAGAGGACCTGTCTTCTTATCCCATGACTCTCTGGGCTTACTCGGAAGCCTTTGTGGAGGGGCTATGAAAGGCTTTATTAACGTCTTAATAGATAATGTCTAGTGCCCCCCCATCCTCCTTGATACTGTCAAGCAGCTCTAAACGATCGTTTAGAGTGGGCTTGTCTGGAATTGAGGCTGAGAGAGAGGCAGAGGCCTGGCTGGCTCTTGGTGGGAATCCAAAGAGATGGTGGAGCAGAGGCGGATTTAGGGGAGTGCAACTGGTTTGGTCACACTGGGTGCAGAGCAGGGGGTGCCACAACTATGATGGAGAATGGAAGGTGAGGGGTGGGGTGGGGTGCTGAATTTTTGGTGTTGCACAGGGCGCTGCTGAAATTTGAGACCCCAAGGTTCGCCACTGGGTGTGGGGAGAAGGCGGATGTGATCCTGGACCCATTGTTCATTGGGGTCTGCATAGATGTCCCCATAATTCTTGATGATGACTCAGCAAAAAGGGGAACTGGAGCGGATCTTCCTCCCTTGCCATCTACCGGTACTTGAATCAAGGCTAAATCCCAGATATTGCCACCCAAGCAGCTTAGCCAAGGGAGGCAGCAGGGGCAGCCTTGGGAATCATGACCACCTTGTTCCCTGCAGGCTGAGGTTGCAGAAATGCCTGTCATCTCCGTCCCCTTCTGAAGCTGATCTCAGACTGCCTGGATCTGCTTCACCCCCCTCCCCCCCTGGAGAGAAGAAGGACTCGCAAAAGACAGAGAGGAACTCAAACTGCATCTTTATTTTCAGAAGCCAACAGCAGAACTGCAGACTGGCCCATTTGAAGACATAGTCTGATAAGCAACACTTAACAACAACACAAACAGAAATCAGATTGCTTGAAGTTGCCTCTCAAGCAGAGAGCAAGGAATTCAGAAACATTTGCTGTGGGGATTCTCAAGGCAGATACCCAAGGTGAGATTTAAATCATGCTGTGGGAATTTCCTTAAAAGCCCCGGCAAAATGGATTCGTCCCGCACCTGCACACTGGAAATCAACATTTTGCAAAGCTGCTTGGAAACAGATGCTTGGTTGCTTGAACAGAACCTGCCAAACAGTGTTGATTGACTTAACTATGAAAGGGGCACATGGCAACTTCAGGAGCCACTTTCTGGGAGACCCTTTCCCACAAGGCAGGCTGGCTGCTCCTAGATCGCTGCCTTGTTAACCACAGAGTCCCTTGAATGAAGACTCTCTTCAGCCATGAAGGGGACAGAATATGAGCGGGAAGAGGGGGGGGGGGAGAGGTTCAGCGAAGAGGCAAGGAGGTTGCCGTGGCTCCAAGTGCCTTTTTCTAATGTGGGCTATGCGCTGGGGATAGGCACAGTTGTGGGTCTTGAGCTGGGGGAATGCTTAATGCTGTCAATGTATTCCATAAGATCCTTGGCCCACTGGGCATTTGGGTCAGCACAGCCTGTTCTTCCATTCTTGAATACAAACCTGTCAGAGAAAGAAACAGACATTCGCCATGTGTCACTGAATGTGCCCTTTTGATTCTCCCCTAGCCTGAGGACCCCACTTCTCTTGGGTCTAGAGAAAAAGGCAGGCAGCCCACCTTCCATGTCAAAAGGCACCAGGTTCAACCTTCAGGGTATACCCTCAGCAGGGTATAGAGATGGAAAAGAAATGGCTTCTGACCGCAGTCTTAATGTGATCCCATCAAATCCATGCTTCCCAAATGAATAGGCCCACTGGGGGGCTGGTTCTGTGGGGCCGAGCTGTCTTTGCCCTGTTCAATATCTGTTGGCAGGGGGCAGAGGAGGAGGCTGAGCACGGGACTGAGCGTGGCCACGGCTTCAGTGGCTGGCTCCTTCTGAGCGTAAGAGAGGAGGAACTGCCAGCCATTGAAACTACGCCATGCTGGGCTCTGTGTTAAGCCTACTCCCGACGATGCAATGTCACACGTCAAGCACATGATGTCCCAAGTACGCAACAGGCTCCCTCACTCTTCGGAAGTAACTTGGTGCCTCTGATGCCCACTGAAACACAGCTCTCCCTCAAAACCTACCCTTCTCTGCATTTTGGAGTCCAAAACTGCAACCTGTTGGCAGTGGTGTTGGTGGTGGGATTTGCTTGCAAAAATGCATAGATTAGGAGCAAAATGCACAATAATGTCTACAAATTTTTATGCAATGTTAATTATTATTATTTTTGCAAGCCTCTGCTGAAATGCTGAACTGAATTTAAGACTGGAAAATAGTCACAACCAATCTCTGCTCCTGGATGACAATTTCTCCATTTTTCTGTGATCTACTCTCATGATTTTCTCAATCTGTCCCCCAAGTGCTTAAGCCTCACTTCACCTTCTCCCCTTTGAAACATGTTATCCAGCTTTGGTTATCCAGCTTGGTTTTTGCCCTGATGCGGAAACTTACACTACAGAAGACAGACGACAGTTGCCACTGGTGTAGAAATAATCCTTCACAATATTCTTTGGGAATTCCTTATTGGAATACTTTTCACAGCAGGGAGACGAGGGATCCAGCCCAACTGTAAGAAGTGATATAAGTAAGTACTTTTGTTAATTGACTCAATTTATTAGCAATGGCTGTTTTAAATTTTTCACATCAAACATCCAAACATACACATCCCTGTCTCTGTGTGGAGGCCCTTGCATTTAGAGGCAAGCATGGAGGAACTCTGAATGTGGTCCCCAGCGCTTTTGATCTAGCCCTCAAGATTCCCCCCAGGACAGCCAAGATCCTCCCCCAACCAAGACCACTCTGTGCCCCCTCCCCGCTGCTGAAGTGGCTTAAGCTACCTGGAATGTGCACCTTCATTTCTGGGTATAGAGAACCTGTGTATGTGTGTGTGTATGCACATGCAAGTGTGTGTGTTTAGAAACCTCTGAGTTTTGCATGACTAGGATGAAATCAAGTCCTGATTGCGCCTCCACACAGCCTTGTGAAAATATTAAACAAACACACACCGCTTCAATAATACAAGGGGGGGGGGAAAAGCCCCACCATGGAATATTTGCTTCCAGCTGCATGCAGTCCCCCCCCAAACAAAAAGCAGCTTTTCGTTATCTGCAACACCTTTCCCCTCTAAATTTAAACCCATGATTCCAATGGATAGATAAAAAAATGATTGTTTCATTTGAGCCAGGGCACATCAGAACATATTTTCAATGGATGGCTCAATCCTGCAAGTGTGAAGTAACAACCTCTGATCATGTGCAGAGTACCTCACACCAAGGAGCAATCACAATCAGCCTCTTGCATCTGAAATTAGGGAGAATATCTTCCAGGTTTGGGGGAAAAAGGCAAGATGGTGTGGATTTCAGATTTCTTTTGTAGGTGTGGATTTGCAAGTTGCCTGACAATCTGCTTGAGAGGGCTGTGCCACTGTAGTCCTCATGGGATAACCTCTGCTGCCTTTTGGATTAGGCACAAAAGCAACCACCCACATGAGCCTGGTACCACTTGGCTTGCTTGACTATTGTGGACACCCCGAAAGGAGGACTTACCAAGACCAGCACTGGGAATAGACTTATCTTGGATCCCAAACTCCTCATCATATTCACCTGAAAGGGAGAAAGGAATGGAGAGTATTGGCTTGTCTGCAGAGCCCAAAGGAAGCCCCCTCTGTCTCCATCCACCAGAAGACGGAAGGTTCTCCATGCTGTGCTTTAAATAAATGACTATGTCCTTTCTAAACATTATGCTTATCTATGGTCCCCCACCCTAATTTTTATCTGATCTCATCGGGCTTCATTTTATATTGTTAAGTTGCTGTAAGACTTTATTTTTTGTATAAGGCGACTAAGAAACGTAAGCAAACAACAACAGCAACAACAACAATGGTAAAGGACCCCTGGATGGTTAAGTCCAGTCAAAGGTGACTGTGGGGTTGCGGCGCTCATCCCTCTTTCAGGCTGAGGGAGCCTGCATTTGTCCACAGACAGCTTTCTGAATCATGCGGTCGGCATGACTAAACCACTTTTGGCATAACGGGACACTGTGACGAGTGCCAGAGTGCACGGAAACGCCATTTACCTTCCCGCTGCAGCAGTACCTATTTATCTACAGTGGTACCTTAGGTTACAAACACTTCGGTTACAAACTCTGCTAACCCGGAAGTAGTACCTCAGGTTGAGAAATTTGCCCCAGGATGAGAATGGAAATCATGTGCCGGCGGCACGCAGGCAGTGGGAGGCCCCATGAGTGAAAGTGTGCCTCAGGTTAAGAACAGTTTCGGGTTAAGAACGGACTTCTGGAATGAATTAAGTTTGTAACCGAAGGTACCACTGTACTTGCACTGGAGTGCTTTTGAGCCGCTAGGTTGGCAGGAGCTAGGACCCAGCAATGGGAGCTCACCCTGTCACGGGGATTCGACCCACCGACCTTCCGATCGGCAAGCCCAAGAGGCTCAGTGGTTTAGACCACAGTGCCACCTGTAGTAATAATAATAATAATAATAATAATAATAATAATAATAGTCATTACATCGTTGTCGTGAAAATCAGACAAAAGTGGGTATAAATCTCCTAAATAAAAAAAACCACATATGAGAAGGGCAGACTCACGTGGGCTAGCAGCGGCCAGAGCCAGAAGGAGAAAGGAGATGGCAACCAGAGACAGCTTCATGGCAGGTGGAGATGGAGAGACGGTCTGGGGTCTGTCCTTCCTTGGATGCCTTGACGCTCAGTACCCTGAAGCTCCCCTCGTCTCTTCTTATAGGTGATTCTAGCCACAAAACAATTGCGATTACAACATCTGGAGAGGACGTCACAGGACAGATAGCTTCAGAAAAGTTCCCCCACCCCTGAAAGCGATAGAGATAGCAAGAGGCTGATGTCCAAGATGCAAACATGTCTGAGGCCCATCATCTGTGGCATCTTTCGATTGATAAGATGGAAAGAGGACTCATTGCCCTTTCAGACTCCTTCCTCGGCCGCTGAGGATCCTCCTGGTCTCTTGTCTATAGGAGATATTTCTAGACAGTTTCCGCTCCACCCAAAAGCAAGGGAGATAGTGAGTGGTTGACGCCCAAGATACCAAGGCAGGATGTGGACGTATCATGAGGCCCATCATCCATGGCATCTTTTGATTGATAAGGAGGGGGGGCGATAAGAGGCCTTTATTGGGCCAAGCCCATTTCTAGGTAAACAGCTGAGATGCTTCCACAGCATCAGGGGAGGGCTGAGGCCCTGTGAGGGCAAACATAGGACAGTTGGAACAAGGTCCAGAGAAGGATCAGGCCTTGTTAGGGACATGGAAGTGTGGCAACCTGGCTACACACAAGGGAGAGTGACATGACCCCAGGGGCTGGGTTTTTTTGGGGAGCTTTCTAAGAGTACTCCATGTCCAATGTGGAGATACCCAACAGTCACTCCTTTCAGAGGGACTCCAGGCAGGCTCCTGTCTTCTAGAGCCACCAAAGGCCCACCTGCACCTCCATTTTTGTCACTTTGTTTTCCACGCCTGACTTTGCACTCTCCCTGCCGAAGTGGAACTGATCCTATGAGGTCCTCACCAGCTGAGGAAATACCTGAGTGCATGCCATGACCCCCATCACTTTTCTCTGAAGGATTAGAGTAGTACCCAGTTGCGAACTGGCTGTGATGGTAAGCACCTGTATACCTTCCAACATTTCTGCAATGAAAATAGGGGTGTACTAAACAACAACAACAACAACAATAATATTTATACCCCGCCCATCTGACTGGGCTGCCCAGCCACTCTAGGCGGCTTCCAACATATATAGAACAAAATAAAACATTGAACATTAAAAACTTCCAAATACTGGGCTGTCTTCAGAAGTCTTCTAAAGGTTGTGTAGTTACTTATCTCCTGGGCTCTGGGGTCACATAACTCCATACCCTCCATCATTTCACCAATGAAATTAGGGATGTCCTAAGGAAAAGCAGGACATTCTGGTAATAAATCAGAAACTGGGATGGCTTATGTACACCCAGGACTGCCCTGGGAAATAGGGACACTTGGAGGGTCTTCCCGGGTTTCCTGGAGGAGAACCTGCGAGCGAGGTGCGGCTGGGTCAAGATGGTGGGAGAAGCAGCAGCACTCCTTGAGCAGTTCAAGTTGATGCTCCAGCAGCAAATCCAGCAACAGAGGGAGTGGCAGAACTGGCAGCTGGAGAAAGTGGAGTGGCAGTGAAGCCAGCTGCCTGACAAACTGGAGCAACTGCAAAACCAGAAGTTTGATAAAATGAAGCAGCTTTAAGCAGAGTGGACAAGAAGCCTCCTTGGGGAGAATAGTGAACTGGCCCTGTGGTGGTGGTGATCCATCAACCATATATATTGTTTTAAGGGTGATATAAGGGGGAAATACCAGGAATATCCAGTCTGCACCAAGGCATCCTGGAATGCTTCATCAAAAAGACTGTAACCAGCTCAATCAACAGCTTCTTCATTTTGTCACAAATGGGGTGTACTTTGCTACACTCACAAACATGTGTCAGGAAGAATAATATCTACTATCCAATAATATATCCTATCCAAGTTTCTATACACATCCCTACATTTTGCATCAATTGAAGGCTAAATAGCAGGTTTCTCCAGGGAAAAGCAGCAGGACAAGAAGATGTGTGTAGAAGACCAGAGAGGTCCAAATGCCCCCTCCTCGCTTCCCAGTCAGTGTTTTGTTTTGTTGGGCCTTTCCTCCACCTTTTCCCATCTAGCTGCTGGATAGGAGAACAAAGTGAGCTGGGCTGGAAGCAGGCTGGAAGCTGGAGGCCGCAGAGACAGGTAGCTCTGTGCTGGATCTGAAGCTGTGACTGATGAAGAAGCAAGATCTGTTGGGGTGCTGATGCTGTGAGCCCCCCACATCTTATACTCGGCTTGTATCTATGTGTAGATAAAGCCCCAAAGATACCACAGTCTCTGCTGACGCTCATTCCAAGGAATCTAAACCTGGGAAAGTTCCTGGGACCCCTGCATTCTCTCTCTCCTTAGAGAATGAGGTGGCTTGGAACAATTTCAACCTCCCTGAACAATTCCACATCAACAGCAAATTTGGCCACCTCACTGCTCTCCTGTGAATCCAGATTGTTTATGAATAAGTTAAAAAGCAAAATACCAGTTTCCATGGGTTTAGATTCATGCACAGAACCAAGCCTGGTTTGACACCAACTAAATATGCCTTTTGGAATCACGCAGGGGGTGGTTTTGCGCAGGGTCACCAAAGACATGGGTCTGTCTTGTGTCTGCAGCCTCCAGAATGCAGAGGGGACATAATGAAACTTCAGGAGATTGCAGGAGGGAAAGCAGTTTGCAATCTTCTGATAAGGAGGACCAGATGCCCAAGATACCGAGGCAGGATATGGGCACATCTAAACATGCAGGCAATCTGTGGCATCTTCTTTGTCGATAAGAGACCATTTATGCCAAGACTGCTGCAGCTCCATGCTTTGAAGAAAAGCACCCACTGTGGGAACAGCCTGCTAGGCTAGATGGACCATTGGCCTGATCCAGGAGGCTTTTCTTATGTCCTTCGTAGGAGTGGGCTTATCTAGAGTCACCAAGATCCCAGGGAGATTTCTATTTTGCCCAACTCTGTGAAGGGGTCATGTTTGGACATGGCAGGGGGTGCCAGGGAGTGTGCCATTATTGTCTCAGAAACCTTCTGGAGGATCACAACAGTACCCAATAACAGACTGAGCCCAAGGGAAAAACCTCTTCCTGAACAATGGAAATAACCCCTCAGGAATCCGTACTCCACAAGAGACCGTTTGCTCTTCCGGTTCAGTTTCTCTTTGCACTGGCTCAGCCTCACTTACACCGAACATGCCCACATTTCACTGGGTGCTAGGACTGGACAACCCCCCACCTGTTCTGAAAAGGATGCAGGAGCTTGTGCTAGACGACCCTTTGGTGAAAGAGCTTCTTGCTGTGAGGGCAATGGAGGCGGAGGGAGGAGCATCGGGAGATGCTGTCCAAGTGGCAGAGGAAGGATCCACCAGTTTTTTGTTTCAACCACCTTGAACAATTTGGCATCAGCAGGAAACCTGGTCCCCTCACTGCTCACCCCTAAGGTTAAAAAGGACAGGTCCCAATACTGCTCCTTGGAGGACTCCACTTTCTGCCTCTTTGCATTCAGAAAGCTGTCCATTTATTCCTACTCTCTGCTTCCTGTTATGTAACCAGTTGCTGATCCAAAAGATCACCCCTCCTCTTGGTGGTAATAAAAGGATTCCCATCTGTGGATCCCTCCCCACCCCCTTATGGACCAACAATGTTATCTTTGCTATTTATCTCCAATCTATCTAATCCTTCTTTTTCTTTCTTTTTTTTTGCACAGATGCACAACTAAGCATCATCAGCGTTCAAGGAAACATTTGCAGCCAGGCAAAAACACCCAATGAGAACTTGAATCTGGGCTAGTGAAAGGTGGTGGCAGCCTGTGGGGAGTTCTGAGGGCCAAAGAGAGAGGTATCGAGGGCCGTATGTATTTGGTTCCCCATCCCAGCTGGACTTGGGATTCTGAGAGTCCAAAGAGAGAGAGAGGAGGACCGTCTTTTACACCACAGATTGCAAACAAGGTGGGTCGCAATAAACACTCAGCTTACAACAGAACTTGTAGAAAAACAACATTTATTGGGGAAATTCTTATTCTGTGGTAATATTAAAACAGTCATATGTATAAAAATAGCAAAGAGGTTGATTGCTTTGTGTTCCCTCCAAAGTTACATAAATAAAATAATTAGCAGGGGTGGACCCTTAGGGTTTGAGGAAAATAAAATACATTAAATAAATTTAAATTATCATAGAAAGTCCCTGAGGTTTTGACTTCAAGGTCAAAACAAAAGCCACTAGCCGAGTGGTGTTCTTGAGATGCCCTTGGCAGGAAATTATGCCAGGCCTGGGATGCCCATCGACCCAGCCAAGGATGCCGGCTTCCGTTGCTCCAGGACTGATGCTCAGTTCAGCTCGAAGTGGTCCATGTATTCTTGGACCCATTTCTCTGCAGGGTTGGCACAGATCTCCCGGCCCTTCTTTGTAGTGAACCTGGAGGGAATCAAAGGAGAGACACAATCAGCCTCCCATCTGGCATTCTCTGCCTTCCTGTCAAGCCCTCTCTTGCCCTTGAGGTAGGATCATAAAATCATAGTCTGTCAGGGATTCTTTAGTTGTGATTCCTGCATTGTAGGGGAGACCCCTGGCGCCCCCTTCCAACTCTACAATTGTATGATTTTTTGGGTGGGCTTGGATGGCTCAGCTGGACTCCTGACAGATGGCAGAAAGCGAGTGGGGTTGGTATATTTATTAATAAACAAAATTATTATTATTATTATTATTATTATTATTATTATTATTATTATTATTATTAGGACAATTGGACATCACAACTCCTTCCCATGCCTGGAGGCTGCAAACAGAGCAGAATTATTTTTATACTTACACAACACCTGGCTGAGAGCACCTGCTGTTTGTTTCGTAATAGTCAGCTATGTAGTTCCGGGGGATCTTCTTTGCCGTGTAGGTGAAGCAGCAGGAAGTTGGAGGGTCAGACCCCACTGGAAGAGAAAGGAAAAGGCGTTGAGTGCAACCAGCAAAACTTTGCTGCAAAGTCGTTGGCCAGGAATTCCGTTTCCTGCCTTCTATCCTCTTGAATCCAGCATGTACATAGGAAGGTGCAAGCATCGGGTGGAACTAGGGAACGTGCACCTTAGGAGGCAGTGATGGCTACTAAGTATGTTGGCTTTAAAAGAGGACTGGACCAATTTATGGAGGAGGAGAGGGCTTTTGTGCTCAGGTCCTGCCTGCTAGTTTCTCAGAAGATGCATCTGATTGGCCGCTGTTAATAAAGGATGCCGGACTAGATGGTCTACTGTCCTGATCCAGCAGGCTCTTCTTATGTTCTGTGTCCATTTAGCTCAAGACTGCTTACACTAGCTGGCAGCAGCTTTCCAGGGTTTCAGATGGAGTGTCTTCTCCCCAGCTCCCTACCCGGAAATGCCCTTGGGGATAGAACCAGAAGCACCTTAAAGGTAAAGGTAAAGGGACCCCTGTCCAGTCGTGGCCAACTCTGGGGTTGCGGCGCTCATCTTCCTTTATTGGCCAAGGGATCCGGCGTTTGTCCACAGACAGCTTCCGGGTCATGTGGCCAGCATGACTAAGCCGCTTCTGGCGAACCAGATCAGCGCATGGAAACGCCGTTTACCTTCCCGCCGGAGTGGTACCTATTTATCTACTTGCACTTTGATGTGCTTTCGAACTGCTAGGTTGGCAGGAGCAGGGACCGAGCAACGGGAGCTCACCCCGTCGTGGGGATTCTAACCACCGACCTTCTGATTGGCAAGTCCTAGGCTCTGTGGTTTAACCCACAGCGCCACCCGCGTCCCTATAGAAGCACCTTAAGGGGAGGTTAGCCAGTGGTGAGGAGGAGGAGGAGCTCTGCACATGCCCCCAAAGCCCACAGGCTATTCTAACCCATTCCTCCCCCCCTGTCGTGGGGTCGTGGGGTTAAGCCCCCGTCCGCCCTGCTGTGCACATGGTGGATGAGCTCCAACAGCCCATGTGGAATCGGATAAAACTCCTTATAAAAACAAGAGGGGCGAGTTCAAAGGGCGCAGAGAGGACATCTCCCCTGCCACACCACCCTCCCTGCGGGGATGGAATTCCAAGCGACTGAAGCCTGCCTTTGTAAGGAGCTCATGTGGTGCCGGATTGGGAAGCGGAGAGGGAGAGAATCCTGGACGGAGGCTGCAATCCTGTGCATGCTGCCCCCTGCCTGAAACCCCGGAGAGCTGCTGCCAGTCAGTGTAGACAACACTGACCTTGATGGACCAGTGGTCTGATAGGGCAGCTTCCTATTTGGAAAGGGCTGTAGCTGAGGTGCAGAGCAGCTGCTTGGCTCCCAGTTCAATCCCCTTGGTACCTCCAGGTAGGACTCTCTCTCTCAGAAACCCTAAAGCAGGCACCCCCAAACTCGGCCCTCCAGTTGTTTTGGGACTACAACTCCCATCATCCCTAGCTAACAGGACCCGTGGTCAGGGATGATGGGAATTGTAGTTCCCAAAAGGCTGGAGGGCTGAGTTTGGGGATGCCTGCTTTAGAGAGCTACCGCCAGTTTCCCAAGCAGTGGCCACGATGGTGAGCGTGCATTTCTCCCGGGCCCCCAAAACCCCACCCCGGGGGAAGCACCCCACTTTGCCCTCAAATGCCCCTCCGCTCCCCACGCTGAGCCTTGAGACTGACCTGGAGCAGCGATGGCCGAGAGGCAGAGGGCCAGTACCAGGAGGGCGGCCACAGCCCAGGCACGTGGAGATTGAGAAGCGTTCATTTTGCTGAGAGGCTGGAGTGGCTGATCTTGGTTGAGGTTCTCCTGGAAGGTCTTGCCGTCTCTGGTGCTCCCTCCATGAAGCCTGCCTCCTTTTATGGATCAGGGGGACGGGCGGGGGGGAGCATCGCCGGCGGAATTTCCCGTCGGCGGTGATGTCACCCCGAAGGGGTGCGGGAACCTCCATGGCGGAGGCCAAAAAAGCAGGGGAAGTTTCTGAAGAAGATGTATTACATCTGCGCCGCCCCGCTCAAGTGACTTAAAAATTGCTTCACCCACATGGGGTCACGAGAGGAAGGAAGAAGAGCTGGTGAAACCGGGGTGGGGGGGGGTAGGGCGGCGGATAGAAAGAAGGGAAGATGGACACCCCACTCCACTCTCCCTTTGCTGGAAAATGTGCCGCGTCAGCTCTTTCAGGCGCCAGATGCAAAGGGAAAAGGAAAACTTGTGCAATCCGGGGGGAGAAGTGGCCCCGCCCTGAGCAAGCGCCCCCAAACAGAGCTTTTGCATTCGTTTTGCATCCAGAGAAAGGAGAAACCAGTTGCAAATTCTAGGAGGGGATTTTTCTGGATGCAGCTGGGAGGAAGAGAACCGGTTTTTCGTGAGCTCACACGGATCTTTTATATATATATATATATTATTACATATCACAATAGAAATGTTTGAGAGAGACGGAAACGAACAATGCCTTGCCTGTTTGGCACCATACGGCCCCTGACATGAGACGCAGAGAGCGGAGAAATGGTCATTGCAGAGAGAGAAAAACAGTGCTGCAAATAATAAGGTCCTGGATCATAGAAACAGAGAATTGTAGAGTTTGAGGGCACCCCTAAGGGTCATCTAGTCCAGCTCCCCACAATGCACGAATGGAAGCATAACAGAGCAGTCAGTACTAAGTCCTGGAAGATGATCAAATCCAGGTAAAATCCTAACTTGTAGGAGCCTGCCAGCCACGAGTTTGTCTTTTGACATAAGTCATGAACGACCACCATGCAGCTGCGCGGTGTGTAGGTTTGGCTTTATTCTGGAAATACTGTTCTTTTAATGTTATCCATTATTACTTTTCCTCTAAAGAGACCACAGTGGCATGCATCACTCATCACTACCTCCCTCTTTTATCCTCACAACGACCCTGTGAAGTAGGCTGGACTGAGAGGCGGTGCCATTTTAGAAGTGTGTGAAGCTGGGGGTACGCAACATACATTTAAAGCACACACGCAAATCCTGGGAACTGTAGATTGCTCGTGGCGGAGCTACAATTCGCAACGCCCATAACAAACTACAGTTCCCAAGATTCATGAAGAGTGGTGTGCTCTAAATGTCTGTTGCATGTCAGAGAAAAGAAAAAGAAAAAGAAAAAAATATTGAGGACGCATTTAAGTCCCACCCAGCATAATCAATCACAAGACAGTGTGTGCACACACCATTTGAATGGCAATGTTCATCAACTTTGGGGGCCCCCAGCCCCCTCAAATATTTTGGTGGGATGGCTGAAGGGACCTCGGCCCCTAGGAATTGGCTCCTATGATACATAGCATGCAGGAAGTGGATAGGGAAAAATGATGGCTATCCAATGAAGTCGAATGTTGGAAGGTTTGGGACAGATGCTCCTTCACACAGTTAAACTGTGGAACTCACCCCCACAGGAGGCAGTGAGGGCCATCAACTTGGATGGCTTCAAAAGAGGATTAGACAAATCCATGGGGGATAATACAACGACTAGCCACTGACAGAGGCAGTAAATGCCTCTGAACAGCAGTAGCCAGGATTGTAAGTGGGGAGAGTTGCTATGGCTTTCAGGTTCTGATGGAAGTTTATAAAATGATGCCTGGCATGAAGCATGTGGATAGAGAAAAGTTTTCCTTCCCTTCTCATAACACCAGAACTCATGGACATCCAAGGAAGCTGCATGTTGGAAGATTCAGGACAGAGAAAAGGAAGGACTTTTGTCTAGTTAAACTATGGAACTCCCTCCCACTGGAGGCAGTGATGACCACCAACTTGAATGGCTTTAAAAGACAAATTCATGGAGGAGAGGGACACTGATGGTGATTAGCCATGATGGCTATGCTCTGCATCCACAGTTTGAGCCAGTGATGCTCCTGAATACCAGTTGCTGGAAACCACAGGATCCTGCTTGTGGGTCTCCCATGTTAGGGATCTGCTTGGTCACTGTCAGAACAGGATGCTGGACTAGCCTGCTTTAGCCAGATCCAACTCTATTCAGGTTTCTTATGAATGGCCCAAGGTCAACCAGTGTAAGTTCCCCTCTACACTTGACTCTGCTATCGTTTTGCAAGGGCATACCAGGAACTGTAGGTTTGCTCAGTTAAAGTGGGTTAAAAGGCTCTGTTGCCTTGGCACCCGAAAAGCACACAGAAGATGAGAGGAGCCAGACTTTCTGTGGTTGAGAAAGTGGTGGGGAAATGCAATGAGAAGCATATGATGAAGGCATGACTAAGGGCAAGATGCATAAACACCCCACCTGCAAATCACGATGAAGGATTGTGGTCATGTAACCTCCCCACAAAACAAATCAGAACAAATGCTCAGTATAAGCAGAGCCTGCTGGGTCCGGCCAATATTGGCCCACCCAGCCCAGCACCCTGTCCTCGCAGTGGCCACCCAGATGCATCTTCTGGAAAGCGGAACCCAAGCACAAGAGCAGCCTCCTCTTCTGTGGTTCCAGCAACTGGTATTCAGAAGCATTGCTGTCTCTAACATGGAGGCAAAGCCAAGCCATTATGGCTAGTAGCCATCAGCAGCCCTCTTTGTCTAATTCATCTAGGTTGAAGGCCGTCACTGCCTTCTGTGAGAGGGAGTTTCATAGTTCAACTATGCACTGTGTGAATACAATTTTATTTTACCTGTCCTGAGAGGCCATAGGATGTGTTCACATTAGGCACCAGAGCACAGTGAGGTGTTGTTTCTTAGTGCATTTCAATCCTCACCCCCAGCTGTTCACATCAGGACAGCTCAATTAGCCTCAGGTTCATTCCAGGGGGTGTTGGCTGGGCTGGGGTATCTTTACCCCATGCAGAAATGTTCACCCCTTGGTTAGATACAGATTAGGAATGGCTTAACCCTACACTTCGGAACTCCCTGCCACTTGACATCCGGCGGGCACCTTCAGTGTTCTCTTTTTGGCACCTGCTAAAAACATTTTTGTTTTGGACAAGCCTGTCCAGAAGTTTAAAAAGCTGATGTGTGTTTTAATCTGTTTTTAGTTTGTTGTTATTTTAACTCTTTGAAAGTCTTAAATTATTGTTGTCCATTCTCCTTATTGCTTCATCTTTTTCGCGAATCACGCCTAGCTTCTTTTCTCACAATCAAATGGTGCATGAATCTGATGAAATAAACAAATAAGGAACCCAGTTGGTGTGAAGCCGATGTGAAAAACAAGGCATCAAATACGTCATATATTATAAGAAATGTAAGGACATAAGAATGTAAGAAGAGCTTGCTGGATCAGGCCAATTGCCTGTCTAGGGCACCATCCTGTTCTCACTGTGGCTGACCAGATGCCCCTTGTGAATACCAGCAAGCAGGACCAGCCTTAAAGGTCCACCTTTAAAGTCATCTGGCTTTGTAGCCATCACTACCTGCTGTGAGAGGGAGTGGAGAGTTTTAACTCTGCTCCCAGTAAAGTGTTTTCATACCGTAAACTGCCGTGTGATCCTTGGATGAAATTTAATAAATAAACGAATAAGTTAATCCATTTTGCTGCATCAATTAAACTAAATTGCTTTATTTGGATATTGAACAAATATGCAATAGATTTGTTACTAGGTTTAATTTTATTATCTTAGATCAGTTGGTAGAGCATGAGACATGTAATCTCAGGGTTTTGGATTCAAGACCCATGTTGGGCAAAAGATTCCTGTACTGCAGAGGGTTGGGCGATCAGGGTTTCCCAAACTTGGGTCTCCAGCTGTTTTTGGACTACAACTTCCATCATTCCTACCTATGCGGCCCAGCAGTCAGCGATGATGGGGGCTATAGTCCAAAAACAGCTGGAGATCCAAGTTTGGGAAACCCTGGATTAGATTACCCTTGGGGTCCCTCCCAGCGCTACAATTCATCATCTTCCTTAGTGGGTTGTGTAAACCGCTCTTCTGAATGATGCTTTCTATAGGGGAGGGTGGGCAGCACTGAGGACGAGTTTATGGAATTAAGGAGGGGTGGCCCCCCAAATTTTGAGTATCACTGGGTTAGAGAAAGAGTGTTGCTGCTGTTGTTTAAACCTGAGGAAGACGACAGAATTTATTCATTCTCTTTTCTCCCTCGTATTCTTTTTTTAGAAAGGAAAAGGGGAAAATACAACATATCTCGTGATTCCTGCTGGCAGGAAGCAAGCTTTGCACAGCTGCCCTGGAAATTCCTAGCTTTTAATGAAATGCAAGGGAATGGAAAATAGTCTGATTTCACCTACCCTGTATGTTTTATCACACTGGGCCTTATTTTTTTTGCCAATGAAGCATTTGAACTGCATTCTCATCAGCCCCAAGATGGTGTCCCATCCTTCTAAAAATAAGATTATGAGAAAAGGGAAGAAAGAACCGGAATTGAGCAGCGGAAGAAACTCAACTCAGATATGATGGAAGTTCTATTTTCCCATTCAACGCTTTAGAAAAAAAGCATCGAAATAGACTCGAATAATGGATTCTGATGCAAAATGCAACGAAAGGTCCTCCTTAGCAGTTTCCTGCCAGTCTTATTGTCAGGGACCGTGCTGAGGAGGGCCACACTGAGGAGGAATGGTCGGAGCCTCCCTGTCCCCCTGCTCCTGATCAGGATCCTGAATCTTCTCAGGAGCAGGAGGACAGTATGGATTTGGAACAGTGGTTTGCAGAGGGACATAGTTCAGAAGGCAGAAGCTGGGAAGTACTGTGTGGGGAACAGCTAGGAGGAGAAGAACTGGGAGAGAGAGCAAACAGACTCATTGTCGCTGGAAAGCATCCATCCACTCAACCCAAGGTCAAGGAGAGCAGATAAGATGGCAGCACAGAAAGCACAGTGGTTGTGAGATCAGGTTACAAGACGCAGAAGTGGGTGACTAAGGTGAAACCCTTAATTGGGAGCACCTTCATTCCTAGGAATGGATTCTTTGTTCTCTCACTGTGATCATTAAAATTTCGAACTGGCGAGAGACTCCTTTCGCTTTGTTCTGCTTATCTCCTACCAAAGGGAGGAAGCAGCCGAGTCCCTGAAGCCTGACACTTATGCTACCATTTGCTGGAGTTTAAGGCTGGGGATGCAGGTGGCGCTGTGGGTTAAACCACAGAGCCTAGGGCTTGCCGATCAGAAGGTCGGCGGTTTGAATCCCCACGATGGGGTGAGCTCCCATTGCTCGGTCCCTGCTCCTGCCAACCTAGCAGTTCGAAAGCACGTCAGAGTGCAAGTAAATAAATAGGTACCGCTCCAGCAGGAAGGTAAACGGCGTTTCCGTGTGCTGCTTTGGTTCAAAATAGAGAGTATCCAAAAGGAGGGATGTATCATGTATGCCACCTTGAATCATAGAACTGTAGCATTGGAAGGGGCTCAAAAGGACATCTGGTCCAACCCCCTGCAATGCTGAAACTGTGGAGCTCCTTGGAGAAAAAAGTAGGCTATAAATGCAAGTTTTTATTAAAAGGATTTTAAAAAACCCAGAGAAAGTCCAACATGCTTCCACCAATTATTGTTTACTGGTCTTTTTCAGCCACTGCCCAAAGCAAAAACAGTATATCACATGAATCACGTATACTTGACATTTAAAAATAAACTAAATGGAACATATACAATTGCATATGAGCCTATGTAACAGGGCCTTTTGAGTGGTGGCTCCCTGGTTGTGAAATGCCCTCCCTTACAAACTTTCAGGAGGAATTAGAAAACATTCCTGTTGACTGAGGTGCATTTAGTGGCTGTTTCCTGGAAACTCTGATCTCATTGGATGGCAGAATGCTTTCAACTAACTGCGTTTCAGTTTTTTAAAATTGTTTACAGAATGTTTTAATCTTCTCTAGAACGTTTTTCCTTTGTTTTCCTTTTTAAATTGTATATATTTCATAGAATTTATACATTGCTTGATTGTAAAACAATAACACCCAGAAAGATAAAACAGTAAAATCAAGAAAAATTCAGAGCAATAGTTTGAAACATACAAAAAGCTAAAATGAAAATATTTTTAATTTCATAATATTTATCAAAATGTCACAAGATTGTGCATCTTTTTTTGCCACCCTGGGCTCCTTGGTGGAGTGGGGTGGGGGCAAGGGTGGCATATCAACTCAATAAAGAAACATTTTTTAAAAAACCCCAATATGTATACTTCAATTTGAAAACAGCCCGTAGATTTATTTCCCATTCTCATTAACTGGTGACTCAAAAGATGATCTGAAGGCAAGAAATGACATGTTTTATAACATTATCATACATATGTCTTGTTAATTGGGAAAAAACTCAACGACTTTCGCTTGTAAGGATGACGGCGCAAAAGCAGCTCCAGGCAGCATATTGGAATCTTCTAACCCTGGAAGAGAGGAAGGCAACTCCCTGTCTTGCCAAATCCTTTGTTTTTTCCAGCGTGTTTTGAGACACATTCTCTTTTGCTTTTCGGGAACACAATTAACACCATCCCATGTGGGCCGGGGCAGCGCTTGTCTTGTTAGAATAAAGTTATAAACTCGAACAAAAAGGCAGCCGGTTCCTGCCCCCTCCCCCCTGCTTAGCCCTCTTAGGCCTGGGGCAAATGTACCCAGACCCCCCCCTCCAAATCTGCACAGACTTGCTTTCATGGAAAGTATATCCATGGAACAAATCCATCTAGTGAAATGGGGCAGAGGTGCGCACAGTCTAGGGAACAGGATGGGGAAGATCTGGCTTGAATCTGTATGCAACTTCACACCAGCTTCTGTCCTGATGCAAATATATTTTTTTTTAAAGAAGATCCTCATTAACTACCACCCCACCTGCATCACAGGTAGCTCACCTGAGCTTAAGGGGGAATGTAGAGAGCTAGTGTGGCATAGTGGTTAGAGTCATAGCTGTCAACGTTTTCCCTTTTTAAAGGGAAATTCCCTTATTCCAAATAGGATTCCTCACAAGAAAAGGGAAAAGTTGACAGCTATGGTTAGAGTGTCGGACTAGGGCCTGGGAGAGACCACAGTTCAAATCCCCTCTCAGCCATAAAGGTCATTAGGTGATTGGGGACCAGTCACTGCCTCTCAGCCTAACCTACCTCACAGGGTTGTTGTGAGGATAAAACGAGGAGGGAAAGAACCATGTCCGCCACTGCTTGAGCTCCTTGGAGGAAAAGGCAATGCAATACAGGTAACTCACAATTTTGCAAAAGCATTGCAGGAGATCTTGGGGTCCCTACCAGGCCCCGGTGGTGCAGGTGGTTCCGATAGATTGCGAACCACCTGAAAAAGTCTCGTGCTGCTGTTTTCTGCAGATGCAATGGAGGTGGCGAAGAAGGCCCTCTTCGCCCTCGCCATTGCCACTTGGTAGGCTCGACGTTGAGCTCTAGCCCGTGTCCGGTCTGATTCAGAATGAGTTTTCTGCCACCGGCGCTCTAGCCGTCTCAACGATTGTTTCATCGCCCTCAGCTCCGGGGAAAACCACAGGGCTGTCTGGGCTCCATGCAGTCGGAGAGGGCGCTTCGGTGCCTAAGCTGGGATAGCTCAGTCAGTAGAGCATGAGACTCTTAATCTCAGGGTCCCGGGTTCAAGTTCTACGTTGGAAAAAAGATTCCTGCATTGCCGGGGGTTGAACTAGATGACCCTGATGGTTCCTCCAGCTCTACAATTCTGTGAATTTGGCTTTACGCACTGTCTCCCGGAACGTAACCCCTGCATAAGTTGAGAATCGGCTGCACATAAGAGAGGGGCAAGATGGAGGATGACTACATTTTCATACTTGTTGCTGGGTTGAAGAACTACATGCCAAAATTAAGAGGAAAGGGGGTGAATTTTGGTTCATCCCCAGAAAGTATGCATTATGTAAGTCTGTCTTTAAGTGCTGGCTGAATGGACTTTGGGCTACTCTTGCAAGACTTTCCTTCTAAACTCCTCCAGTTTTGGATGCCTCCCCTCAGCTTCTTTTTCCATGACAGCCAACTTGTTGCATCGTACAAAACTTCTGTGCAGTCTTGACTCACACTCAGAGGGCTGCTGTAGTTGATGAGCAGGCAGAAAGCAATTTCGTGAATGGAGTTAAAAATTCATTGAAATCGGCGGTGACTGAGCAAAAACGTGATTGGTGAGTCACTTGAAACTCTGCATTTCATTGAGAAACAAGCAATTCACTTCCCATTCAGACCTCAAGGGCTATCCCGGGTGAGGCTTGTCGGAAGGAGCATCAATGTTTCCACAACAGCGTCTTTCCCCCAGAATTGGCACCATTTGCTTACACCTGAATTCTTGAGTGCTCCGACAATAGCACTCTAAAGATGTTGCGTTCCTGGGGTTCTCCTTGCTATCACCCTGTCAGTTCATCCCACCAGTCTCTTCTAAGCACCCACAATTCCCTCAACCCTTCTTCATAAGACTTGGTTTCCAGGCTCTTATCACAGCGTTGTAGAGTTGGAAGGGAACCCGAGGGTCATCTAGTCTGACCCCCCTGCAACGCAGGCGTCACAACCAAGGCATCCCTGGCAGATGGCTAACCAACCTCTGCTTAAAAACCTCCAAGGAAGGAGAGTCCACCATCTTCTGAGGGAGTCCATTCCACCTTCAAACAGCTCTTACTGTAAGAAAGTTGCTCGTAATGTTTGGTTGGCATTTTCTTTCTAGTAATTTGAATCTGTTGGTTCAGGTCCTCCCCTCTGGAGCAGGAGAAAACAAGCTTCCTGGTTACAGCCCTTCAGATATTTGAAAATGGTTCTCATATTACCTCGCCAGCATCATCCTCCAGTATACCTGAAGGAGTGTCTCCACCCCCATCATTCAGCCCAGACACTGAAGTCCAGATCCAAGGGCCTTCTGGCGGTTTCCTCATTGCGAGAAGTGAGGTTACAGGGAACCAGGCAGAGGGCCTTCTTGGTGGTGGCACCTGCCCTGTGGAACGCCCTCCTGTCAGATGTCAAGGAAATAAACAACTATCTGA
The DNA here is from genome assembly GCF_027172205.1 of Podarcis raffonei. NCBI lineage: Eukaryota > Metazoa > Chordata > Lepidosauria > Squamata > Lacertidae > Podarcis > Podarcis raffonei. Next base: position 16,152,497 of record NC_070616.1, read on the forward strand.
CTTTTAGAAGACATCTGAAGGAAGCCCTGTTTAGGGAAGTTTTTAATGTTTCAAGTTTTATTCTGTTTTTAATGTTCTGTTGAAAGCTGTCCAGAGTGGCTGGGGAAATCCAGCCAGATGGGCCGGGTAGAATGTAATAATAATAATAATAATAATAATAATAATAATAATAATAATAATAATTTCTGTCTCCTCTTCTCCAGTCTAAACATTCCCAGTTCCCTCAACCATTGCTCATAAGGCTTGGTTTCCAGACCCTTGATCATCTGGCTATCCTTCTTCTGCTCACCTTCCAGTTTGTCAGTATCCCCCTTGAACTGGGGTGTCCCAAACTGGACACAGGACACCAGGTGTGATCTGACCAAGGCAAAAATGGATGGTGCTATGACTTCCCTTGATCTGGATACTAGACTTCTGTTGATGCAGCCTAGAATTGCATGAGCTGGGTTGTTGTTTTTTTGCTGCTCCATCACACTGTTGACTCATGATCCACTAAGACCCCGGCCTAGATCCTTTTCACACATGCTGCTGTCAAGCCAGGTGTTCCCCAACCTATATTTGGGCATCTGATTATTCTTGCCTAAGTGCAGAGCCATACGTTTGTCCCTATTGAAATTCATTTTGTTAGTTTTTGGCCCAGTTTTCCAATCTGTTACGGTGATCTTGAATCCTGATTCTGTCTTCTGCAGTATGAGCTACTCATCCCAGGTAGCACATGCAGAAGGATCTCAGGTTCAATCCCTGATAGCATCTCCAGGTAGGACTTGTAATGCCTCTTGCCTGTAACCCCAGAGAGCTGCTGCCAGTCAGAGGGCCTTCTTGGTGGTGGCACCTGCCCTGTGGAAGATACTGAACCTAGATGGATCCCAATGGCCTGAACTCAGCACAATTTGCAGCTTCCTACAGCTGATGTTCTTGCTGGTCCCATGAAGGCTGTGGAAATCCAGAACAGGTGCCTGGTGGAAGGTTGGGGGACTGTTTGATCCAGTGACCCTAACCTGACTTGATCCTAATGAGACATTGTGGATGGGGAAATGTGTTGATCTGCATGGAAGTGGGGGGCAGGAAATGGGTGCTGGATGGGCCTAGGTGGCCCAGCTCTTGGAGGTTTTAAAGCAGAGGTTGGATGGTCACCTGCCAGGGATTCTTTAGCTGTGATTCCTGCATGGCAGTGGGTTGGACTAGAGGACCTTTGGGGGTCCCATTCAACCTTACAATTCTCTGTTTCTATGATTCTCCCCTCCTTGGGCTACTAATCTCTCTCCCCCCCACCCCTGGGGCTCAGAAAGCTCTCAGGGTCCCAATTTTACCTCCCCCATCCTCATCCGGGGTTCTCCAGCGCCAGCTCCCAGTCAGGATCCAACCACCCCCTCCATGACACCTCCATAGGGCTCATGAAACACCCACATATTGTCAGGGTGACAGGGGAGAGGAGGTGATTCAGTGGTCCACCCCCAGATACGTCTGAAGGCACCTCAGAAATGGAGATCTCAGAGACCGGCATGCGTCTGATCTGAAGGGTGAGTCATCGCCACCACAGCTGTTTCATTCCAAAGGCATTGCTCTCTGGAGGGGCTCCTGTGAGCCCTGAAAGGATCCTCACACCTGGGTGGCTTGGCAGCCTACAAGCAGGGAGGTGGGGTGCAGGACAGCAATGCCAGGAACTCTTCCTCCCACTTGGATTGTGAATGGCAGCACTGCAAAGGACCCATTGTTTTCCTTCCGACACTAGACACCCCCTCACCAACCCTATCACTCAGAATTCCAAGCAGGGCTCCCAGGTTTTGCTATGTGGCTCATTATTCCTAGTCATAGCCGGAACAGTGGTCCCAAGAAGCAACGATAAGGGCGAACTGTCTGGAATTTTCCCATAAGGAGGCCAGGCTGGGGGATTTTCCCAGGCACATCATGGGATGCAGAGTGCTGCCAGAGCAGTCTGAAGCCTTCAGAGTGGACAGAGAGAAAGATCACAGCTGTAGACAGGGCTTTGGGGAGAGATGTAAGGCCCCACCTCAAATTCTCAGCTCCTTCTCTTTTAAAGCGAGCTTCTTGTGCTTTTAGTGGGACAGAATCATAGAAATGTGGAGTTGGAAATGAAAAGAAGTGAATAAGATAAAATAAATAAATTTCTGCAGCTTGCTGGCACTAAGGTGAGATGACTTGTTTAAAAAAAGGGATTAGCGACATTCACGGAGACAAATTATTGTGCTCGAATTCTCCTTGCAGGTTCCCCATAGCGGGCATCTGGTTGGCAACTGCGAGAACAGGAGGCTGGACTAGATGGGCCATTGGCCTGATTCAGTAGTGTTCCTGTGTTCTTATGTTTGGAGGAAGAGGAGGATTTTATCAATGGTTGTTAGCAGTGATGCTGCTATGGAACCTACATGTTGAGGGGCAGTCTACCACTGAATGGTGGTGGAGAATATCAGAGAAAAGGTGATGCAGTCATGCCCTGCTTGTGGACTTCCCAGAGACCTCCTGTTGAACAGTATGGAATATATAATGTTAGACTAGACTGGGCTGCCATCCCCATCACTACCAGGTAGTGTGGCCAACCTGTTTACTCTAGCACAGCTGTGCTGACTGCAAGGGATGATGGGAATTGTACTCCATACGGAGCAGGCTTAATCCAGATGGCTTAATCCAGCAGGGCTCTCCTGTGGTCTTTTGCTTTATTATTATTTATTTCATAAAAAATTACACACCACTTGATTTACTAAAAGATGTAAATCAAGAAACGTTTGCAATACTTTAAAACATACACAAAGTTAAAATACTAAAAGCAGATTAAAATTCACACCAGCTTTCTAAGCATCTGGGCAGGCTTGTCTAAACAAGAATATTTTTAACAGTGAAAGGAATATGGTGAAGGTGCCTGCTTCAAATCAAGAGGCAGGGAGTTCCAAAGGGTAGCCACTGCCACACTAAATGACCGAGTTCTTACAAATGTGGAATGGGCGTTCTGTGACACCTGCAGTAGTGTCAGTTCCGCCCATTGAGGCAGCCTTTCCATTACGAGGCAAGTAGCTGCTGCGTTTGAGATGTCATGATGGAGAAAAGCGGACCTTCCCCTCCCAGGAACTTCAGAGCCAATACTTTCCGGAGGCCAACTAGCTCATCGACTGACTGATTGGCTTCCTTCCTTCCATCCTTCCTTCCCCTTTTTTCTTTGGCCTGCTCTGGGGGAATTTTCATGGGTCTCTGGTTAGCTGCTGTGATGCTGACCTGGCAATTCACGGTGTCTGCTTTGAGCTTGGCTGGCTGAATATTTGATGACATACAGGATCACTTGCCAGGATGGAAAAAGTGAAAAGAAGAAGAAGAAGAAGAGCATTGCACACACAAATAAATTAAGTGACCGATAGTGAGGAAACTCCAGTTTGTAGTATGGTTTGGCTGGTACTGCAAAAGATGAAACAGAGAAACTGAATTAGGTATTGATACAAGTGCTACTTTAGATAAGAAGTAACTTACCTATTTGTATGATGCTAATTACTTTATCCCTTAATGGATCACTGCCTTGTTGTGGCGAAGGGGCTTGAATAACTTCAAGAAGCTATGAGCTGTGCCATGCAGGGCCACCCAAGACGGACAGCTCATAGCCGAGAGTTTAGACTAAATGTGATCCACCTGGAGAAGGAACTGGCAATCCACTCCAGTATTTTGCCAAGAAAACTCCATGGACATAAAAAAGGAGAAGCTTTGAGAAAAAAGTGAGAGTTTCCAGGGCATGCTGTGGTTCATGGGGTCATGACTAAGATGATGAAGACGACTAAACAAAATGACTTTATTTGCCCGTTTTTTGGTCCTGGTGATTCCTGCTCTCCTTTTCATATTCCTTATTTTGTTGTATTCTTACCTGCCACCCCAATCTCTAAGTGGTGCGAGATTTCAGGGGTTCCTGACGCTCACCCAGGGTTCGGTCTCCTTGAAATGAGGAACAGTGGAGACTGAAGTATTTTTAATTTTTATTTTTTAAAATAATATTTATTCAAGTTTTAAAGGTTACAAAGAGAGACAAAAAAGAAAACACAATCAGTACATAAAAACAAGTCACATCAAAAAATAATGATAAAAACAATAAAAAATAAAAATAAAAATAAAAACAAAAACAGATACAATCGGAAAAAAAGAACAAATCAAACCTTTACCTAACTTTCTTTCTTTAGCTTATTTCCTTGACCTCCTCACCCCCCCCTCTATGTATTCCAGTTCAGTTAAATATTTCAGCAAATCCTTGATCTTTGTTTCTATCTCTATCCTAATAATCCATCCTAATATACTGCAATTTTACATTCTCTTCTTTCACCAATTAACCTTCCATTTTTACTTTATTTAATCTTATTTCTCATTAAAACTAATATATTTGAACTTGATCTCTTAAGACATTTCCCCTAGGGTCATAAAATTTTCATTCCACGATTTTTCCATCTCTCATTAATTTTTTTTTTTAAAAAGGAAAAAAATCTCCATATATACACTTTAAATTCCCAATTTTTTTTCCAGCCGTCTCCCCTCCCCGGTCTCGACCCCTGCCATCAGTTCCATCAACCTCCAACAGTCCATCAACCTGGAGATCTTATATCCGAGGCTCTTAACTCTTCTTGACGTCCCTTCTGCCAATCTTCTTGATAATCTTTGATGCTAAAAAACAGATCTCGGGGGAGCTCCAACCCAATGATGCTTAGATTCCTTCTTAACCAGTCCGCCAGATTTCCATAGTTGAAGCTAGGGCCCACAAAGTATTCCAAATCTTGTTTCACAAATCCTCCCAAAGCCCCAAAAGCTCCAAGCTCCTCCTGGCCCACATCCATGCCCCAAAAGCCGGTTGATCCCTGCATAAGGGGATCTCTCCCACTTTCCTTTTCCAAACCAGGCCAGGCTCCCATCTTTACAATCTGGCTTTTCCTAGTTACAGTCATATAGGGCTTCAACTTATAATCCTCCATTTGCCACTGTAAGGTTAAGGCTCCCCCTTGTATTGCATTATATTCAACAACAGCGACTTTCTCCTTCTCCAATTCATCAATTTGTTCAATTAAAATAGATTCCTGTACCGGATTCTTGTCCACTTCTGTACTGCTGCCCACTTTTGTTCCCAAGATGTCAATATTGGTAGCCATGACATCTATCTGTTTATGCAACTTTCCCAACAAATAGATTGTCCTATTCAGTGCAGAGATTACTTCTTCCTTAGCCGACATTCTTGAGATGTTCAAGGTCAAAACTAGTTTCCCACAGTCTTTATCTTAGCAGCTGCACTCTTGTAACAATGTCCCAATGCTCCCTCTAGAGGAAGTCAGACTTCATTTGTATCAATCCTTTCCAGCACAATTCCAAAAGTAAGTTTAGTAACAATTTTTAGTTACTTTTTTCTTCTTTTTAAGCGCAGAAGCGGACAATGGAAACAATGTCCTTCTTTTAGACTAGCTGTCAAATTTATCCTGTTCACCGTCGATGGGCTTTTTACAAACCGCTCCCAGGTTCAGAGACGTGGTGCTTCAATTTTAAATTCCACCTTCTCCTAAAGGTTCTCCCCCCGTTTCCAGGGGGGATTAAATAATTTCAATCAGTGGAGTTTTGGATCCTTTACATAAAACTTTCCAAGACCTTAGTTAGCAAGTACTTTGCTTCAGTCTATTTACAGAGGGGAAGGTGGACTTCCTGTTTGAACCTTCCCCGTTCGGTGCCAAATTAACTTATTTAAATGTCCAATTTCCCGTTCTACTCACGGGTTGTTGTTTAAAATCCAATTGTCCTCAGGAAAAAAGTCAGCGCTCCCCGACAGCGGCAATGCGGCTTCACTCCGTGAAAGAAGCGGTCGATTCAAAGCACCGCGCCGCTCACCCCACGTCACTCCGGATTCCCGTTGCCGGGTCTCCCCGCGAGTAGGGGGGGGCGCAAAAGGTGCCAGCCGAATCCCAAGTTCACAGGCTTCTTCCGCCTGTGATTTCTGGGGGTCTCCGCCTTCGCCGTGGCGGTTCAGATCCTATTTCTCACGGAGCGGGTTCCTCCCGATCGGAGGAATTCCGCCATTGCCGGAGGCGCCAACCCGGAAGTCCGAGACTGAAGTATTTTTAGGATATGTGGTTTTATTTACACATATATACAACCTTAGCCTAAGACAGATGGGCTCACAGCATTAACACCCCCAAAAGCCTTCCTTCTCCCAGAGCCAAAGCCTTGGAGTCACACGTATATCCATCATGGTTCTGTGTCCCAGCATCTCTGCCTGCAACCTGCTTTTAGCTCAGTGAAGCTGAATGCTGGAAAATTCAGGGCAGATAAAAGAAAGTCCTTCTTCCAATAAGGTAAAGGTAAAGGGACCCTTGACCATTAGGTCCAGTCATGGCCGACTCTGGGGTTGAGGCGCTCATCTCGCTTTATTGGCCAAGGGAGCCGGTGTACAGCTTCTGGGTCATGTGGCCAGCATGACTAAGCCACTTCTGGCGAACCAGAGCAGCGCACGGAAATGCCGTTTACCTTCCCGCCGGAGCGGTACCTATTTATCTACTTGCACTTTGACGTGCTTTCGAACTGCTAGGTTGGCAGGAGCTAGGACTGAGCAACAGGAGCTCACCCCGTCGCAGGGATTCGAACCACCGACCTTCTGATCGGCAAGTCCTAGACACTGTGGTTTAACCCACAGTGCCAATAGCGCAGAGTTAAACTGTGGAACTCACTTCCACAGGAGGCAGTCATAACCACCAAGCTAGATGGCTTTAAAAGAAGATTTGACACATACATGGAGGAGAGGGCTATTGATGGCTGCTAGCCATGATGGCTTTG